>NC_090439.1:251922518-253172518 GCF_031143425.1 Pleurodeles waltl
TGCTGCTCTGCTGCTCTGCTGCTCTGCTGTTTGTTCAGTGTGTTCTGATTAAATACAGGTGTGTTTGCCCCATTTTAACGCCTGCCCTGACCCAGGCGTTAAATTTTGACGCACATCGAGCTGTGCGTCATTTTTTTGCTCCACCTCCCGGCCGAGAGTAATTTTTGCCTGGAAGCATAAATACGAGGCACGGCCGTTTGCGTCGTTTTTTGGACGGGAACGCCTACCCTACATATCATTAACGCAGGGCGGGTTGCCGCATCTAAGAAATGACGCACACAGCGGAATTTTGTCGTCCGCGGGCGTCACAGTTTAGATATGGGGCAACGTTTGCGCTGATTGTGCGTCAAATTTTTTGACGCACAATCGGCGCAAACAGAGTATGTACAGCTTTGTTTAAAACAAAGAAAAGGGGCAAGGACACACCCCTGCCTCACACCTTTGTGTATTGCAGTGGGATCAGTAACTTGTCCTTGATCCCCCCACCGAATAACTGTTTGATTATTCACCTGCAGGCGGATAAGAACGGACAAAATGTCACCGGGCAGACCCATATCCGCTAAGACAGACCATAGTTTGCCTTTTGGGACTGTGTCAAAAGCCGGTTTTAGGTTGATAAATGTAACATATAGACTGCCTTTACCTACCACTATAGTCTTTTAAAATAATAACAAAAATCTAAACAGTGATCTATTGTACTAGTCTTCGGCCTAAAGCAAGCTTGATAAGGAGATGACATTTCTGGTTCTTAATCCACTCTAGAATCTTCCTCAATAGCACCCTGCTAAAGACTTCCTGTGCTGCATCTATCAGGCTTATGGGCTTGTAATTGTTGGGGGAATCCCTTGCCCCCTTCTTATAAATTGGTACCATCTCTCCTCTTTTCCAAGAGGGTGGAAGGGGAGCTCCTTTTTAATGCAATTGGATAATTCTAGCATGCAAGTAGCCCCAACCTGCTTACATAAATCACCTGAAATTCCATCAGGGCCAGGAGCCTTTCTGGTCACAATAGCGTCAACAGAACTTATGATCTCAGCCAAATTAAACAAGTCCCTACTTCTGGGTAGGACCACTGTTATGTTGAGCTCACATGAACTAACTGTTTGATCTTTAGAATAAACAGATTTGAAATGTTACATCCACAACTCGGGGAATATTCCATTGTCAGAACATGATCAAAATTTTGAGCCCCGTCCCCCTGTGCTCACAAGACCCCAAAATCTGATGTGATTGTGCACCTTGCTTTAAGAGCCTGCCATCTGTTATCCTCCCAGACTTCCTTGCCTGTGCCTGAGTTGCCTTATAGGATGCCCTGAGTTTAGGCATTCTATCCCTGTTCCGTAATCTAATACCTTTAATCAGGTCTACCCTGGCCATTCTACTATGTTTGTCATACCAGCTTATATGGATTGGCTTACTGGATTTGCTTTTCTTCTTAAGCCCACGGGTAATAAAATATAAGCATACTCCTTCAGAGGGTGCAAGATAGATATTGGCTGCATCAACCCCACTATTGTCCCCAACAGGAAGTGCCTTCAGCTTGTCCAAAGCAGAGTTAACTAACAACATTATTTCAGTAAGTACCCCTGCCTTTATAACAATGCTGTGCCACTTATGGCGGCACCTATTGTGCCATACCTAGAGTTCTTGTGTGCAAGTAAAAGAGCATCTGTCCATTTTATGGGGCCCCAATAATGACTTTAATGCAAAACAGAGGGTTGTGGTCACTCTCAACTGTTTAAATAATCACCATATCCAACATAGAAGCCCATAGCCTGATATCCAGCAGCACATAATCTATCCTGCTAGGGGCCCATATGGCCATGAAACGTATAAAGCCCATTTTGATCACTCTTGGTCCTAGCATTCAAAGCTCTTAGCCCAAATTCCAATGTGATGGCTTTCATTGAAGTGCCACCCTAGACCATTTTTTGACCGACTCTAGGCTAAGCTCTGGGGCTGACGACCTTTCATCTTCCTCAGAAGTAAGGCTCATGTCTTTATTATCTAAAGGCTCAAACGTAGAATTTAAATCACTACCAATAATTAGATAAAACCTGTGGACATTCTTATCCAAATTGGCCTCAAGGCACAACACATTTTCAGATTATGAGCCACCACGCACACCCCTCATATGTAAATTTAAAATATCTACCCAAGTAATGAAGCCATATTTTGCCCGAATGGCCAAAATGTCAGGGTGAGCCACAGAGAGCATTATAAGCATACATTTCAGTTCAATTTGAACCCAATTCATTAATCCACCTGAAGGCCTACCTTTCAGGCTGGAAATAGCTGCTTTAAAAAAGGTCAAGTAACCATCTCAGTATATTGGTTCAGTACATTGAGTCTTCTGGAAAAAGTAGATGTCAAAATCGCCGATAAAAGTATTCCACTCAGGGATCAGCAAATCAGCTACATTCCAGATGACAAGCAAAATGCCACTGGGGAGGCTCATGGTACCAGCAACTAATCTTTCCTGTACTTCCCCTGGTAAAATGTTGACTTGACAAGATGAGCCAGATGATGAGTCATTATCCTACAGCTCCCCCCAAGGCAACCTAATGGTGTCATACATCCTTAATTCTCTCTTCCTCACTTATTCCTGGAATGAAATGTGGCACAAGGCCACCCACCTCGCCAACTTCTCCAGTCAAGGTTAGTCAATCAACTTCCTCTAAGGCTCTCGAGCTGTTGCTGACAGGAACACTATACAGCATGTGTTGTCCTATCTCACCCCAGTATGGTCCACAAGCCCTTCCCTGAAAATTAATCCCTGCTAGATTCCCACAATGTCTGGTAGCCATGATGGATTTGTAAAAATAGCCCAGAGACAGAAGAGTGATTTTCATTTCCGGCTCTCCCACCTCTCTATTGTCACATAGTAATCTGTGTACAATCTCAGGGTCTTTGAAGTTCATGATCACACAGTCTCCAGGGCAGTCAGCTCATCCTGGGTCAATCCACCTGACCCTGCATGTTAACAGAGTCTTATGAGCCAACCTATTCAGGTAGTTCTTAATTTTGCCAAGCCAGTGCAAACATTCATTAGACAGTTCCACCTGTGATTCATTTTGGCCCAGCTTCAGCGCTGGAACTCCTGTGAGTATAACCACATAGGGCCACAAGGATGGGGGTATGACAGTTGGTTTGTCATTAACACCCTCACTCTCCCTCTCACCCCCTCCTCCCTCGTCTGGTGTGCCCCTCCACCAGCTCCCCCACTAGGTGGGGATGATTGACGGGGCGCTGTCTGAGGGTTAGCAGCGTAGGGCCTTAGAGCTATTTCAGAGTACACCATGTTAGATCGCCCTAGGTCATGTTCCTCAACATAATCAGACCTTGGCAGAACTGCACCCTCATCCTTCAGACTGTCTTGACACTGTAGGCCACTCATGATGTTTAGGGCAAGTTCAATCTTAGCCCCCTGGTTCATTAAGGGCTCAGGTTCCACTTTTAGAAGCTCCTCGACCCTGGATGCCACCTTTGCCACCCCCTCAGCTACAAGGCCGACTAGCTGACCTTGATCAGTGCCCGGTTCTGTCCTGGCATTGTCAGATAGCTGTGTGCTCCTCGCTGTCAAGGTTTGATTTCCAGTTCTCGTGCCTCTGAGCTTAGAATTTCTCAGCAGTACCCTCTAGGGGCTCTTAAGCCCCTTCTTAAGATGGTTAGCTTTCATAATCAGAGCTTCTGTATGTTCCTTTTGGGAGCTTGTATCAGCCTCCAAACCTACACTAATGATAACGGAGGCCAAAGGACTAATTGAGGCCTTGTTCGCCCCAGCTACCCTCGAAGCAGGAGATGGAAACAAGGGGGTAGCATGCAGGCCCAATAGAGGAAGACCCGCCCAAGGTTCTAGAGACAGGCTTCTTTCTGTAAGATCAATTTCATTGGAGACAACCCCAATGACCTGCTGCAGCATTTTATTTATTGTCGTCAGTCTGGCAGGTGGAGTACCAATGCTAAGTTGGCCTGCTCAATTCTTCTTGCCCATGGCCCCTATATTTGATTAGTCTAGTGCAGAGGAATATAGGAACAGAATCTCTGTAAGCAACTGTCCCTCAATATAAAATGATTGGTTGGTAGAGGTGGCAAACACATTAAAAGCCCAATGCAGTGCCCTAAATTACAAACTGACCCCCTAGGCCAGAGAATTCAGATGGGTGCCCCCACCCAGCCTCTTCCATGCTCTAACAGGTGCAGACAGGCGTGCTTTTGGCTTGGCACATGCCTGAGCACGACCCGTGCACGTCGCGCACAACGGGCCACAGAGTTTGTTAAATGCCCTCTGGGTGCTCCAAAGTGCCACAGGTGGCCTCTGCCACAAAGCAAGCTGGGGCATGTAGTGCGTGGCTCCCGTGTGAGCTGGACTCCTTCTCTCTCTGTCAATCTCTTTTGCCTGTTTTTTTTGCCTTAATCCACGGCTTCACATTTGGGAATAGGATTGAGTCCTGCGTCGGCTCAACATTCTGTGACTCATGTCATATGTTCCCCAACAAGTCCCAGTATACAAATGTGCACCTGGACTTCGGAAACCATTTGGTTTCGGTTTTTTCAGAGTAGGCAGTGGTCCTGCTCTGAAAAAATATTTTTGGGGCATTCACAAAGGGGAAGGGGTCCCATGGGGACCCCTTCCCTTTTGCAAATGAGTTAGCATCCACTTCAAGTGGATGGTAACTGCGAGTTGGTTTGCGAACGCATTCGTGGTCACAAAGCAACTCAGCATGGCAATGTGGTCGCAAATAGGAAGGGCAGCCTCAAATTGCGAGTTTGTACCGACTTGCAATTTGCGGTTGTGCATCGCGTTTGGCCTTTTGTGCGTCGCAAACTGCGTTTTTCGCAGTTTGCAGCACGCAAAAGGCTTCCTACATCTGACCCTTAAAATCATGCCAGCACTTTTTGCACTCTGGCACTGCCTTTTTAGATTGCCCTATACTGTTAATCATTTCCACTATGGACTGCCAAATACTTTCTTCGCAATTTGGAGGTGACAAAGAGCTGATGTTCATGCTCTGTCATCTCTATTACTAGCATTTAATTCTCCTCCTTATTGAAATTATTATTTCTCTTCCCTTTGGGTTCTGTCTGGACATCATGGTTGGAGTTGGGGTTGTTAGGATTGTTCTCCTTAAGGCTGCTGCCCCCTGCTACCTGTACCATTGCTCCCTTTTGAGATGTCTGAAATATTATTTTCTCCAATGTATCACATTTCCAAGGAGTTTAGACCTATGAAATGCTCAATTGTGATGCAAATGTGATTTGCAGCATGTAAGTGTTGGTTTACTACCCGTAAAGCAGCCTTGTGTCAGTTTTCCAAAACATGCATCAGTTGTCGCTGTGGCATCCATCCCATAGATGCGTCAGTTTTTTGACGCACCTTGGGGCATTACGACATAGTGCGCAGTACTGTAAATTTGGTGCATCTATATTATATTGAACTGCCATACCACATCACATCTCTTTATGACGTATCGGTGCCTTGCCTCAGCATTGTGTCAGTTTTCCTAAGTATGAGCCTAAGTCTATAAACTCTGCTCAATCACATTTGCAAACTTGTGCTTTCTACCAAGAATTAACTGATATCATCACCCGCTATGCCAACAATAGAAGGCGTACTATTGTATAGCTATATAATTGGCTGTTCTTTGCTGATTCACACACAAAAGCCACCTGAATGATTTCACATGATTTTATAATTCTGACATATTTTGTTATTGCATACTTATAAACCTACTCCTATACACACACACAGCTTCGACAGGCTGTCCTCACACACCAACGGGTGTCATGCATCGTCATAGGACATCCCCACACTCTGCAAAAACGTACTTTGGTTTGATGGAGAGTGGGCCTACGCCCTGAGATCAGAGAGGAATTTACTAATAGCCTAGGATACGTGAAAAACAGACCACAAACCAATGTGGTGGCCAAAGAGGATTTTACTATTTATGGTACCACTTAGTATTACAAATAAGGTGTGGGGAATAGGGGAATTAGTACCCCGGCCAAGTTAAAATATCAACATGTGTCTGTCTAGAGGCCCATCCAAGTCCATGACATTCCTCACCATCCACTTACTTGTACTGGCTCCCTCTTCCATGTATCACTACTCCTGACCAATCTCCACCATCCCTGTGCCATATAAACTGAATCACTTGCAAATACTACTGGAAGAATACTACGAGAAGAGATTGTGGCTCTTGTCCTCACTTCCCCAGTCCCCTCTCAGGTGAGACTAAGCAACTCAAACTCATCCCAGGCATATCAAAATGTAAAAGGCTGGTTTAATGGAAGAGATCTGCCACATAACATCAGAAACAATAGCCATATTTCAAACATACTAAGCAACATTCACCCATAAGCTAATTCTAAATGTTTTAGCACTGCCCTCCTTTGTTCTTTGCAATACGTCTACATTTCTCTATTCACCTTTCGCCTTTGTCTCTCTATGGCACTTGGCTATCTTGCACCCTTTCAAACTCGCCTCTGAAACAACTATCTAGATAACATGGATACCAGGCCATGACATTAATTCTCCTCAAACTCTCTTCATAACTTTCATCTAGCCTATCCTTGACAATTGGACCTGACTATTTTCACCCAGGCAGAGGTCTGAATGAACTTGTTGTTATGTTTTTTAAAAATAATCTTCTAAGAAAAACAGCTGTTTCTACACAGCTGGAGCAACGTGTAGTGTAGCCATGCAAGCATTACCACGCTTGCCTGAACCACGCATGAGCACGAACCATGCAAATGCATGGTTGAGGCACCATGCATAGGTGTGGTTCAGGCACACAGCAGGAACAGCCGGGAGAGGAACACGGCAGCTGGGTAAGTGGGACTGGGGCATATGGGGTGATTTTTAAGGACAGGGCGGGGTAGGTTTTAGGGTTCATGGCGGAGGGTCGTGTAGTTTTTAGGACTGGGTAAGCTTTAGGGTTCAGGGTGGAAAGTTGAGGTAGTTTTTTAGGACAGTGCGGGGTAGTTTTTAGGACAGGGTAGGGTAGGGTAGGGTTTAGGGTTTAGGGCAATGGGTCAGGGTAGTTTTTAGGACAGAAAAGGGTAGGTTTTAGGGTTTAGGGAGGGGGTGGGATGGGGGCTCAGTGTAGTTTTTAGGACAAGGTGGGGTAGTTTTTAGGACAGAGTTGGTTTTACTGTTGGGGTGGGTTTATTTCTAGGACATGGCAGGGTAGGTGTTAGGGTTCGGGGTGGGTGTTGGGGTAGTTTTTAGTGTAGGGTGGGGTCGTTTGTAGGACAGGGTAGGTTCTAGGGCTCAGGGTGTGGGGTCGGGGACAGGGAACGGTAGTTTTAGGACAGAGTAGGTTTTAGGGTTCAGGGCAGCGGTTCGAGGGATTAGGGTACTATTAAAAACAAGGTAGGGTAGTTTTTGGGACAGGGTAGCTTTTAGGGTACAGTGCAGGGGTGGTGGGGTAGGGGTAGTTTTTAGGACAGTTTGTGGTAGTTTTTATGACAGTGTGGGGTAGGTTTTAGGGTGGGGGTCAGGGTAGTTTTTACGACAGGGCAGGGTATGCTTTAGGGTTTAGGGTGGGGTGGGGGTTTGAGTAGTTTTAAGGGCAGGGTGTGGTAGTTTTTAGGACAGGTTGGGGTAGGTTTTAGCGTTTAGAGCAGAGACGGGGTCAGGGTAGTTTTTAGGGCAGGGCAGATTAGGTTTTAAGGTTAAGGGCAGGGTGGGGGTTGGGTAGTTTTTAGGACAGGGTGGGGTAGTTTTTAGACAGGGTAGATTTTAGGGTTTAGGGCAAGGGGTCACTGTAGTTTTTAGGATGGGGTGGGGTAGGTTTTAGAACACAGCAGGGTAGCTTTTAGGGTTTAGGGCTGCAGCAGCGGGTCGGGGTAGTTTTTAATATAGGGCAGGGTAGGTTTAAGAGTTTAGGGTAGGGGTGGGGGTCCGGCTGTTTTTAGGACAGGGTGGGGTAGTTTTTAAGACTGGGTAGGATTTAGAGTTTAGGATGGGGTGTCAGGGTAGTTTTTAGGACAGGTTGGGGTAGTTTATAGGACAGAGTAGGTTTCAGGGTGTAGGGCGGTTGGGGTTTTTAGGACAGGTTGGAATAGTTTTTAGGATAGGATAGGTTTTAGGGTTTAGGGAGGGGGGTCATGTAGCTTTTAGGACATGGTGGGGTAGTATTTAGGACAGGGTAGGTTTTAGGGTTTAGGGCCGGGGTAGGGTAGTTTTTGAGGACAGGGCAGGGTAGGTTTTAGGACAGGGCAGGGGAGCTTTTAGGGTTTAGGGCGGGAGTCAGGGTAGTTTACAGGACAGGCTAGGTTTTAGGGTTTAGGACAGGGTGGGGTCATTTTTAGGACAGTGTTTAGGGCAGGGACAAGTGGGTTGGGCAGTTGTATTACACAACCACACATGGTGTTACCACACATACCTTTTCTAAGCATGCTTTTACAACTAAATCAGTTGTAAAGGCATGTGTGGTAAAGGCATGTATGGTAAAGATGTGGTCGTAGTTCCAACCACATTGTTAAGCCAGGCATGGGTCTGCCATGCTTGGTTCTTTCATGCAACCATCTTCTAAACATGGCAACAGAGTGCCCCACAACAAAACACCAGCCACCCCAGCAAGTCCAGTGCCTTGCAAAGTATTTGCAATACTTGAAATTTAGTAAGAACAATGCCATCAGCATGTTTGATTTCCCTCAACTTTAAGAACTGATGTCATACTTTTACTGGATGGCTCAGGTAATCTTCTGAAGCACTCAGAAGAACTTTTGTCACTAATCCCACTGACCTGTATCAGCTTTTCCGAGCCACATCCTGCCCCTGCTAGGCTCTTCTTTCGTGTCATTTCTTCGCATACCTACTGACCACCTAACTACTATGCAAGATGTCTAAATTGAAAACAACAATACCATACATTGTGCAATAAAGCCACTCCCCACTCTGAAAATTGTGAGAAGTATAATTTTATCTTACATAACTCCTGCGATTGGACTTTATTTATAAAAGCAAAAACCACTTTCTCTAGTCAAACCTGACAAGATCCTTCATTCTAATCCCCCCACCTTTGGATCATGTATGTATGTGTGCATGCATATCGTGTGTATGTATGTCTGTACATGGTATTTCAATAGCACAAAGCTAGCCAAAAGGCTTCAGAGCACTGCACATGGTTAAAGACAAGTATAAAGTCAAAGAGAAATAGAAGAGGAAGCTAAGTTGATGTACAGATAATGCATTTCTCTGCAATGTTCTTTCAAGGGGTGAGTTGTCAACTCTTTCCTAAATTTGAACAGCGTTGGCGTGGTTCAGATGGATATAGGAATGTTGATCAAGATCCTTGGTGCATGGATGGAAAACGCCTGCACTCTTGTTTTTTCTTAACTTCAATAATTATTACATTAAAAAGCAATCCTTTCTAATTTACCAGCAATTGTTACTGCAGCAAACCCTTTTTTCTGAATGTCGCATGATAAAATGGACAAAATTATCCCTTCTCTTTTTAAAGTCCTCTCCTGACAGCCGTCTCTAGCGCTGACCCCTACTGTACAGAAACTCCTGCTATGCTGCCTGTAGACTTTCCAGGTGGATAGATCCACCAACATCTCCACATGCTACAAAGCACTTAGCCCCACATCTACCACAGTTCCAGCAGCATCCTACTATTTGTCTTCTTTATTCCAGGCACCAGACCATAAAACCTCTGCTACACTGAGCACGACAAAGCATGTACGATACTATTGTCTGTTCCTGGTACAAGCCTTAAGCCAAACAAATGTTAAACTTCAAGCTACCCAAAAACAAAACAACTGATAGATTTAGAACTGTATCATCTTTCGCTTACATGAGCCATTGTTTGATAATCTTCATTAATTGTCACCGGTCTACTGGAAAGTTTGTTGACCCAATGCACCAATGCAACACCAAGAGGAAAGAATTCAGGGAAAGCAATGCTCATGCTTTTTTCATCCCATTCTCCTGCCACTCCACCACGTACTGGCCCATATTTACACTTTTTGCCACAAACCAGCGCTGGCACTGGTTTGCATAAAAACTTTTACCGCCGGCTAACGCAATTCCTATGCGCCATGCGGGTGCCTTATTTAAGGATTGATGTTAGCTGGCGCTGCGGGCTGGTTGTGCGTCAAAAAATGGTGCAAGTCAAGTTTGAGGCAAAAATCATGCCTCAAACAGGACTTGCGCCGTTTTTTGGTGCACATCCCCCATTGAAATAACTCCTGTCTTAGCAAAGACAGGAGTCATGCCCCCTTGCCCAATGGCGATGCCCAGGAGACTTCTGTCCCCTGGGCGTGGTCATTGAACACGGTGGCATGTAGGGGGGGCCAAGTTAGGCCCCCTCTATGCCACTTAAAAAAAGAATAATAATACTTACCTCAATTTACCTGTACTTACCTGGGATGGGTCCCGCTATTCATGGGTGTCCTCCAGGGTTGGGTGGGGGGTGTCCCTGGGGGCAGGGAAGGGCACCTCTGGACTGCTTCCATGGTCAGAGACCATGGAAGTGAACCCACAGGTCCCTTAAAGCCTGCCCTCACCCAGGCGATAAAAAACAGTGCACATCAGGCTGGGCGCCGTTTTTTAAGGCCTGCCCCCTCCTGTGCGTCAAAATGATGCAGGAGTATAAATAAGGCGCACAGGCCTTTAGGTCATTTTTTGGACGGGAATGCCTACCTTGCATGTCATTAACGCAAGGCGGTTTCTCACATCCAAATAATTACGTACACTGAGGATTTTTAACGTCTGCGGGGTCGGGCGTCAAAGTATAAATATGGGGCAAGGTTTGAGCTGAATGTGTGTCAAAATTTTTGACACACATTCGGCGCAAACAGAGTATAAATATGCCCCACTGTGTCCAAAAAACAGACCAAAACATTTTGAAAGCACCTCATCAGAAAATGTTAGCAGCTGCCAAAATGATTTGTCCTGCAGTGATCAGTGATCCATACTTGCAATTCCGAATACAGACCAGCATTCAAACGAAATTTGTGATGGGGAAGCCTTACTCCAAAAAACTGAAAACCACAACTTCCTACAAAAAGCACTTGCAACTCCAACGACTCCTCACACAAAATTTAAATGCCAGAAAAAAGCTTGCAATTTTCTTAATTCCAACTTCTTGGTGCTGCTTTGCATTGTTCAAAAGTTCTAATGGCTTAGACACCTTGGCCTAGGTTTACCAACCCTTTGTGTTGCCCTTGTGTCATGCTAGATGATGCATGCATCACAAAGGCTTATGTGGAATTTATAAAGCCATGGTGGTAGGCAACCCATGAGTAGAGCATGGGTGCTTCTGTCCATCCAACCATGGATTTCATGTAATTCCAGATTTAGTATGGTTTATAAAGCTGGAATTGCATGAAATTAGTACTTCTACCACAGCGAGGCAAACAGGGAGAAGGTTTTTGCTCTTTGTTATTTCCTCTTTGGATTGTTTTTGCACAGGAAAGAATCTCTTTCTGCACAAAAACAATTCTGCCCATAATACAGGCACTCTTGCACCAAGATGCAAGGGTGCCTACATTTGCACTATGCAGTCTCAAAAGTGCCACTGTTAGTAGATAAGTCATTTTTCAGTTCTCTCCCATTTACACAACACAGCACAGCACCGGAACTTTGCTTGCTGCCCTGCAATGCGTGATTTTTGATAAACATGTCTCCTTATCCATAGGTAACCCTGCTTCTATTGAAAGAGTGTCTAATTCAATACCCAATGACAACAACACAATAACCTGACCATTAGCTTTATCAGGGGCAGAGAAATACCAAAACCCTCATCAGAACTTGAAAAGCTTGTAAAACATCCTTGCAACTTGTAGAGCGTGCACATAACCACAAAAAGAAAATTGCCCAGCTAGCGAGTCACATCCTACTACCTATTCGGTAAGAAATTTGTCACTGAAAAAAATAGTGAATATTTCAAACAAAGAACAAGATGCTGTACAACTCCACATCAATATCCTGTCGACAAAAATGTTTCTTTTAATTGCACATCATGCCTGGGTGCATGAACAAAATCCTAAATGGCGATTTGATGTCAGATTTTGCAAGCTCAGTGAATTGTTAACCTAATCAGTGGTAATGCCACAATTTGGTTGCATTATCATGTGTTACAGGAATTATATAATAATGTAATTGACAATATATATATTGTGGCCCTCATTCTGACCTTGGCGGTCTTTTCGCAAGACCGCCGAGTTACCGCCGCGGTAAAGACCGCCGACCGCGGCGGTATGCCGCTGCGCGTATTCCGACCGCTGGGAGCGTTCCGCCGGAATACCGCCAGCAGCCACACTGGCGGTCGGCGGGAAAGTGGAGACTGGTCAACCTCCACCGCCACTCCAGCAGAACACCGCCCCCAGAATTACGACCCACATTTCTGTGTGGCGGTCTTCTGTTGGCGGTCTTCTGTTGGCGGTCACGTCCCTATGGCTCCCGTCGCCTCCCGGAGGACCAACGCACAAGGTAAGTTGATCGTTCGTGAGGGGAGGGGGTGGGGGGGTGTTGTGTGATGTGTGCGTGCATGGGGGTGTGCGTGTGAGTGTGTAGAGGGGGTGTGTGAGTGCGTGCATGCGGGCGGGGAGTGCTGCTGTGCCTATGGGCAATGTGTGTAGTTCGGCGGGTGCGCATGTCGGCATGTATGTGTGCGGGTATGTGTCCCCGTTGTGTATGTGTGTGTGTAGGGGGTGTGTATATGTGCATGTTGGGGGTGTGTGCATGTCGGGGTGCGTGTATGTGCATGTCGGGGTGGGGGTGGGGAGGGGGTTCGTACCACCTCTGGTGGGTGGCAGGGGGGTGGAGGGTGTGGGGGGAGGACTCGGGGGGGCAGTGGGGGGTGGGGGAGACCCCTATCAGTGCCAGGGAAGGAATTCCCTGGCCCCGATAGTGCCTACCGCCATGGTTCGCATGGCGGTTCCCGAACGCCAGAAACCGCGGCGGTAAGCAGGGTCATGATACTGTTGGCGGTCTTGGGTCGACCGCCGGACCGGAGTGCGCAGACTCCAGCCCGTCGGTCATGACCGCCGTGGCTGTCGGAGTGGGGAAGTGGCGGTCGGTCACGGCGGTGACCGCCGCGGTCAGAATGCCATTTTTAATACCGCCGGTCTGTTCGCGGTCCGACCGCCGCCTCTCCGCCGACCGCCAAGGTCAGAATGAGGGCCTGTGTGTCTTAATGTTATTAATGTGAAGTGAAGCATCCAAATTGTATTACTGAAGATGTAATCACAGTAGAAGATTAGAAGCTCATGCGTGCATGTGTGTTACAATGTTTGATTTTAACATGCTGCAATGTAGTACTCGCACATTTATAGTAATAATGTACTCTGATTGTGGTATTATGGTGAAACTGCATATGATCATGTTTTATTAACAATCATGTTTAATTTATTAGATGCAATTATAATCATGTGTTTCCAATGAGCATGCAATGACTAAATATCTTATCATAACCAAAGGCCCGAACATTTGGATTCCTGTATTTCACCATCGACATGGAGTTTTGCAATACCCTTCTTTGCAGGTGCATTTATGTGAGTCTACAGTTAATGAAAGGCTTGTGTATGTATTGAAGATAGTGGGGTAAGGGAGCATACTTTGGCAAGGACAAAGGGCACTAACAAACTGAAAAGAAAAGGTTCTTACCTGTGTACCAGACCCCAAATGAATTTCAAGGCTGTCCTGATGTCCAATTCGTGGGATGTGAGGTTCAATGGGAGTTGCCAATTTCAACTATGCAAGGGAGACGGAAAACTACAGATAATATGTACTTCTTGAAGGTTTTGTAAGTTGAATTTGTATTCATCTAGTTACATGAGAGCATATTTACTTGAGACTTTGAGGGGTACAGACCTCTCTACTTTTGTCTACCTTCTGTATTTAATGTGCAACCAAATATGTTACACTGTCATTTGAATCGAAAGTTTGATTTTAACTCTCCTTTACTTCTCCTGCATCCTACTATGGTCCATCAGAAGAAGAAAAATGATAGACCATGGGCCTGACATCATCAGATGGTAACATGGTAACAGAGTGAGGACGTATTGGGTCTAGAAGTAAGGAGAGCTAGAACCCTCTATTCTAGACCTGGTAGTCCCTAGAGCCCGGTACCCAGTGCCCATGTCCAGAATTTAGAATATTGGCAGAGTTCCATAGGTTTGAGAGAAAGTTGTTTCAGTGGCAGAGTGAGTGTGAATAGGGGTGTGAATTGCAGTGGTTCATGCTTACTTTTCAGTGCTTTGGGGAGTTTTGATTATGTTTTGCACAGGTGTTTTGAATGTTGTGTGAGTGTGGTGTTAAGTAAAAGAAGTTGAAGTTGTTATCGTGACCTAGGATACTGGGATAGTATTACAAACTGCTAAGTTTGGTGTTGTTTGTCATGGACGTGGTTGATGGCACAAATTAAGATAGGGACATTTATCTTTATGTGAATGTGAGGTGTGGTTGATATAGTGGATCCTAATGCATGAGGTTAATATGTACCAATCTGAATAATACCATGCAGATCAAGGTTTTGTTCAAAGTGCTTGATTATTCTGACTCTTGTCTGATTGGATGCTATCAATTCTTCAGTGGAACAGATAAAAGTTATTTGTATTTTATTCTGTAATAGGAGTTTGATGTAGACAAGGGTGCTTATTGTAAAGGAGGGTGAACCGCTGTAATTGACGTCACAGTGTGCCGTGCTGGTATTGGTCAGTTGCTGTAGTCCCACACTAGTATTGCTTGTCTATTTCACAGGGGAGCACGCTGCGGTTGGCTATTGCTGTTGAATGAGAAATGTGGACCAAGTTATTTTCTGGTATGAAACAATTTTTTATCTGTGATAATTGATATTTGATTGAAAAATAAATTGCTTTAAGGATATGCAAGACTTGTGTAGCGAAGATGTGCCTGTACCTAGTAGAGAGGAAGAAATGAGAATAAATGCAAGGCTCGGCACATGTATTTGGCTTGATCAATGGCACAAGATCACATAAAAGAAGGTGCATTGAGGTTTACTTGTTATGGCACATTTAATTTGAGAAATACTGAAAACTTGAGGAGTGTATAAACACGATGAAACCACCTTCTAGACCTGTACAGTATGAGGCACTGAATGCTTCGGAATGTGTTACTCATGCTAGAGAAAAAGAGTGTAGTGTCACAGAGTCTCAGTACTAGTGAAATAAACAAGTGGGTGAAAGCTTTTAATACCAATGCTCCTTCAAGTGACAGCAGGAGTTCCAAGTTGAGTCAGAGAATGATTCAGTCACCTGTAAGAGAGAACTTGGTGGATGTGGCTAAACTGAAGTTAGAACTGAACAAGATGATTAGCGGTAGTCTTGAAATGACTTGTTTAGACTCTTAACAACAAAATGTGTTTGTATTCATGTGTAAGGGTGTTACCAGATGTGCAGGACAAGCCTATGACAAACTATCTGTGTTGACTCAAACATCTGAGATAGACTTGATCAAGACCAAAGCTTTGCAGAAGAGTTACAGTGTATGCTTTAATGAAGAAAACGAAACCCATATGAGACGGGAGGGATGAAAATACAAATTAAAGAGCTAATTCTGAACATTCAGAAATGAAATGAGTTAGACAAATGGGAAAGTCAATAGGGGAGAAAGAAAGAACCGAAGACACAGGCAGGGGAACTGTGAGAAGCTGGCCTGGTTTGTAGTGGGTACCAGAGGTACTTACACCTTATACCAGGTCCGGTGATCCAGTGAAATGTGGGCAGTGTCTATCAGCTTAGGCTATCTAGGGGTAGCTATAGCAAAACAGCCAAGACTGAACTAGGAGACTTGCAAAGCTCTTGCAATACCACTATAGTCGAACAGTACTGATACACAAGAAAGGCAATACTCAGTGTTACCAAAAATAAAGGTACTTTATTTTAGTGACACAAGGCCAAAAATATCTTATAGGCGATACTCCTACTGAAGGTAAGTATTATACACAATATATACACTAGTAACCAAAGTCAAGTAAGTACACAGTAGGAAAATAGTGCAAACAGTGAAAAACACAATAGGTTGCAGTGGGCCTAGGAGCAACACAAACCATATACTAAAATAATGGAATGTGAATGTTGGTCCCCCCCTAGGCAAGTGTAGTGTGTAGAGGGGTGCTGGGAGTGTAAGAAAACACCAAAGGTATGTAAAGTACCCCCCCTAAAGCCCAGGAAAACAGGAGTAAAGTACAAAAAGTTCCTCAGAATACACTAGGAGTCGTGGTAGAGGATTATGCAAAAACCAAGCAAGACTGCAACACACCAATGATGGATTCCTGGAACTAAAGACATGTGGAGAAAGAAGACCAAGTCTAGAAGTCGATGAAGAGTCCAAGAAGAACAGGAGCCCCTGTTAAACCGATGAAGTTGCAAAAGTGGATTCTCCAGTTAGAAGAAAAGAGCAGAAATGCACCAAAGAAGACAGCTGAGGGTTCCTGCTTGGTGCAAGAGATGTCTCACGTCGAGTTGTTGAATGCAGGCTGGTTTTTGTCATTGGATTCCACCAACAAGCCTCTGCTCACATAAATGTTGTGGTTGGCAGGAAAAAGCGCTACCTGGGCCCAGGAGGGACCTGGGTACCTCAACTTGGAATGAGGAGGCAGAGGGGGCTCTCAGCACTTTAGAGAGCCCTCAAAAAACCAGGCAGCACCCACAGGAGTCCCAGAACATGGAGACATAGGAGTTGCAGAACGCGGTTGTTGCAGCACTACACAACGGGACCCTACGCCGCAGGGGAACAACTCAGGGAGCTGAGCGTCACAGGATAGAGTGCTGTGGACCTGGGCTATGCTGTGCATGAAGGACTTTTAAAAGAAGTGCACAGATACCCAAAGAGCTGCAGAACACGCAGAGCACAGGGGTACATCCAACAAATTTGGACAGCAGGACCTTGGGACAGTCAGGATCACTTTGCGTCCACCACCTGTGTTGCAGAGATCACGCACATCGACAGGAGAGGAGTCCCAGAGTACCATTTGTCATTACAGAGAGGTGCGTGCTGAAGCAGAGAGGTGACTCCGTCACTCCACGGGAGATTCCTTTGGCCCTTCAGGTGCAGAATGAAGACAGGCAGTCCTCAGAGCATGCACAACCTGGTAACTGTTGCAGTTGTTGGCTGAAGCTGAAGTTGCAGGGTACAATAGCCTTCCTGGATACTTTGTGGCAGTTACAGCGGTTCCTGAAGCAGTCTGCGGTTGATCTGACAGTCAGAAACTGAAGCAGAGGATGCAGAGGAGTCCTGGTGGAGTCTTGCAAACCGAATCTGAGGAAATACCCAGAGGAGAGACCCTAAATAGCCCTGAGAGGGGGATTGGCTACCTAACCAGGTATGCACCTATTAGGAGGGGTCTCTGATGTCACCTGCTGGCACTGGCCTACCAGATGCTCCCAGAGGATCCCCACACCTTGGTGTCCAAGATGGCTAATGCCAGGGGCACTCTGGAGGAGCTCTGGGTACCACCCCTGGAGTGGTGATGGACAGGGGAGTGGTCACTCCCCTTTCCTTTGCCCAGTTTCGTGCCAGAGCTGGGACTGGGGGTCCCTGAAATGGTGTAGACTGGATTATGCAAGGAGGGCACCGTTTGTGCCCTTCAAAGCATTTCCAGAGGCTCTGGGAGGATAACCCCATCCCTGTAACACATATTTCCAATGGGAGAGGGTGTAACACCCCTCTCCTAAAGGAAATACATTGTTTTGCCTTCCTGGGATTGAGCTGCTCAATCCCCAGGAGGGCAGAAACCTGTCTGTGAGGTGGCAGCAGCTGGGGCTGCAGTGGAAACCTCAGATAACTGGTTTGGCAGTACTGGGGGTCCATGGTGGAGCCCCCAGGGTGCATGGAATTGCCCCCCTAACACCAGAATTGGATTGGGGGTTCAATGTCTCAATCTTAGACACCTCACATGGCCATATGTGGAGTTATCATTGAGAAGCTACATGTATGTTTTGACATATATGTAGTGCACGCTTATAATGGTGTCCCCGCACTCACGAAGTCCGGGAAATTGGTCCTGAATAACATGGGGCCCCTTTGCTAGTGCAAAGGTGCCCTCACACACAGTAACTTTGCCCCTAGCCTTCAGTAACTGAAGGTTAGATAGATAGGTGACTTACAAGTTACCTGGTGCAGTGAAAATGGCTGTGAAATAGTGTGTGCACTATTTCATTCAGGCTGCAGAGGCAGTCCTGAAGGAGTGTTTGTATGAGCTCCTTATGGGTGGCAAAAGAAATGCTGCAGCTCATAAGGATCTCCTCGAACCCCAATGTCCCAGATACCTAGGTACCATATACTAGGGACTTATAAGGGGGGTCCACTGTGCCAACCTAAATTGGAATATGGAGTCACTAGACTATAGTGACAAATGTGGTAAACAGAGAGAGCATAGGCACTGGAGTTCTAGTCAGCATAACTCCAGTGACACAGTCAAGCATACTGACAACACAGTGAAACACACTGACATATAGGCCACAAACTCTGAGTACTGGGGTCCTGACTAGCAGGGTCCCAGTGAGACAGTAAAATCACACTGACAAACAGGTAGAAATTGGGGGTAACGTGCCAAGAAGGATGGTACCTTCCTACAGGAACCACCTCCTCCTGTAGCAGGATAGGTGAGCGCATCAAATTAGCGATTGAGAGAAGTGGAAGATGAAGGTTGCATTCTTTTGCCCTAGAGAAGAAGTGATCTTGCCTCATTCACTAATGACTTTTAGAGGCTTAGTGAAAAGGCAGTGGAGTGCTAAAAGCAGGGTGAGTGATTTGTCAAATATTCGCAACTATTATGGGTCAATTTGAATATTCTGTTCAACATTGTGGGTCAGAATGACTTGTGGGCAGAATGCCAGATAGCTGTTGAATGGCCTGAGTAAGATCCGCTACAGAGGCTAGTGATGGAAGGCCCTTCGACGTTGGTGATGGAAAAGTGTCATCAGGTGATGACATTTTTAAAGTCGAAGGTGACACCCAAAGATATTGATTGGATTAAAATTTACAGAATGAGTCAAGAACCTAAAGAGTCGATTCATGCTTAAAATGAGGGATTGTTGCAGACCTTATGAAACAGCATCAAAGGAATAGAGAAGAAACTGAATATCAAGTGAAGGGAAACCAACCAGCATTAGCTTTAGATTGGCAGCATAGGGGGAAAGTTGTGCATATGAATAGAACAGTTATTTAGATACATTATGTATAGGGAAGAGTGACTGTGAACACATCTTTGAGGTTAGAGGAAAAGTGATTTTTTTTTAGATGGAAAGGATCTTGTGATTCCTGGAGTATACTTTATTTATGGAAGCAATGCTTATTTCAAATTGTTGGTTATTGCCATTTATGCAATAGTCTTAATTGTTGATTTCAGAATTTTTCAGAGAATGAAAGCTAAAAAGGCAGTTAAAAGAAAGAGAGTAGATGTGGGTGTGGAAGAGAATCAGTGATAATATTATGATGAAATGAAGCCTCTGGAGGAGTCTAGACAGAAATTGGTGAAAACTACAAGGTTTTAGTTGGTCTCATTAAAGGATTTTATCATGATTGCGATGACTAAATTCATCAGGGATGGTAACACTTATTTTCGGCTGCACCCTCATGTGTTATAGGAGTAACATAATAAGGCAATCGAAAATACATATATTGTGTGTCTTAACATTACTAATGTAAAGTGGAGCATCCACATTGTATTTCTGAAGGTATATTCACAGTAGATTACAAGTTCTTACATATATGTGTATTTAAATGTTTGATTTTAACATGCTGAAATGTAGTAACCATGCACATGTATGCTCATGTACTCTAATTATCGTATTATGGTGAAACTGCATATAATTTCCTTTCATTTATAAATATTTGTCAATTATAATTACACGATGTACTTATAATCATGTATTTTGAATGTGCATTAAATGACATAAAAGCCTGAACATTTGTATTCCTGTGTTTAAACTTCAATGTGGGGTTTTGCTCATTCTGCAATAGCCCTTCTTTGTAGGTGTATTTGTGTGATTCTACAGTTAATGAAAGGCATATGTGTGTTTTGAAGATAGTGGGGTACAGGAGGATACTTTGGCAAGGATAAAGAAGTGCTAACCAACTGAGAAGACAAGGCTCCTGTTTTTGTACCAAACCCCAAGAGACATTCAGGGCCTTCCTTTTGTCCAACTTGTGGGATGTGAGGTTCTATGACGGTTGAGAATTTCAACTGTGCTAAAGATGAAAAAATACTGATGTTGATGACATGGACTTCTTGAAGGTTCTGTGGGTTTAATTGGTGTTTAGCTAGTTAGACAAGAGCAGATTCCCTTGAGACTTTGAGATGTACTGACCTTTCTACTTTTATCCCTATGTGTGACTTTATGCTAGGGATCACGTACAATGATTAGGGAAGAGGACCATAACTTATACACAGATCATTGCATTTTGTTTTTCATCTTTTGCATTACCTCAACTGAACTTCTCATAAGCCTTATGCTTATGCAATTTAATCTCATTTGATGCTTTACTTCACCTTTGGTGATCTTTTACTTATTTAGCTTGATCTTGAGATTTATTTGCACCAGTTTGGCTCTTAATTTGTACTATATTTTTTCAAATGTATCCTCTGCCTTCTAGATTTAATATATGACCTGATGGGTTACACTGTCAATTGAATGAAAAGTTTGATTTTCACTCTCTTTTACTTCTCTGAAATCCTAAAAAAGTCCATCAAAAGAAGAAAAGATATAGACTATGGGCCCGAGCATCATCATCATCTTCATACTACCTTGAGTGGTGTATCAGCGTGAGTTAATCTTTTTTTGAGGCATTAATCCTATTGGGGAAACTGTCAAATTTGCAGAGCCAGTGCGGAAAGGGGTATACCATGCTAACTACTTTTGCCTCTTTCCTAACTTTTCTTTAACAACTAGGGGATTGGTCTCTGCAGATTTTACAATGTTCACCTGCCTCCTTAGTCTTGAACCTTGATTTTTTTTTATTGTAAATGTTTTGTTGATTGAACCATGCCACTACAGTACAGTCAAAAAATATGTGGCAGAGTAAGCAGGAAAGAAAATACACCATGGGTAGAGAAGGCAAAAAATACAATATAGTTAACAAGCGCAGTGACACATGTGCCGGCCTATAGATAGGAACAGCCGAAGGGGAGCAGCAGCTATGCCGAGTCCATAATGATAGTGGCATATTAGGTGGTAGTAGTGGTATCTAAGGTCAGTAAATAAGTGCACAAAGGGGCCCAAATGTCCTTGAGTCTAGAAACAGGGGGCTGGAAGGAAGTGTAAACTTTGCTAGTCATGTCACAGTATTGCATGCCAATTAACCAATCAGTATTAATGAGTTGGGAACTGTTGTCCCAGTGGAGGTTAATGCAACATTTAGCAAGGAAGAGTGCCATGGCAATGAATCTACAAATGCCAAGGCACAGAGGCTTAACATAGCTTAACAAGGCTATAATGGTGTCTGGATAAACTGTAAAGTCAAGCATGTTGGCGAGTGTTGGAAATGGCCTTTCTAAAGGGTCTCCCCCAAACGTTTTGCCTTCCTCCTTCTCTTTTTCTGACCTCATTTTTGCTGGCTTTAGGATGCTGCACACTTTGCCACTGCTAATCAGTGCTAAAGTGCATATGCTCTCTCCTTAAAACATGGTGACATTGGCTCATACCCAATTGGCTTATTTAATTTACTTGTAAGTCCCTAATAAAGTGCACTACCTGTGCCCAAGGCCTGTAAATTAAAAGCTACTAGTGGGCTGCAGCACTGGTTGTGCCACCCACATAAGTAGCCTCCCAACCATGCATCAGGCCTGTCATTGCATGGCCTGTGTGTGCAGTTTCACTGCCACTTCGACTTGGCATTTAAAAGTACTTGCCAAACCTTCAACTCCCCTTTTTCTGCATATAAGTCACCCCTAAGGTAGGCCCTAGGTAGCCAATAGGGCAAGGTGCTATGTAGGTAAAAGGCAGGACATCAAAATGTGTGTTCTATATGTTGTGGGTGGGTAAACCTCCTAAATTCGTTTTACACTGCTGTGAGGCCTGCTCCTTTCATAGGATAGCATTAGGCATACCCTCATATACTGTTTGAGTGGTAGATCCTGATCTGAAAGGAGTAGCCAGGTCATATTTAGTATGGCCAGAATGGTGAAACAAAATCCTGCTTAATGGTGAAGTTGGATTTTATATTACTATTTTAGAAATGCTACTTTTAGAAAGTGAGCATATCTCTACACTTAAATCCTTCTGTTCCTTCCAATCCACATCTGGCTAGGATGGGTCTCTGGATAGTATAGCTGAAAGTCATGTACTGGGAGTTAAAGTATCCCAGCCAATTCTGGGGCACCGGTTGGCCCATATTAGTCAGATTAGGAAGTCACATAGGGCCTGATTATGACTTGGGTGGAGGGGATTACTCCATCCCTAATGTGACGATTATACTGCCCGCAGAATTACAACTCCATTATATGCTATGGAACTCGTAATTTGCCGGGTGGGATATCTGTCACGTTTGGGACAGAGTGATTCCCTCTGACGAAGTCTTAATCAGGTCCATAGTGTCAAAACGTTAATTATAGCAATAGGAATGTTAAAAAAAGCTATAGAAAGAGTGGTAGCACCACCATCTTAATGATGATCCTTCCGGCTATAAAAAGGAGGAGACAAATCCATTTATCAATTTGTGTGGAAAGTTTGTATCTCGCCGAGTCATAGTTAAGGTGAACTACTTCTTCTCTGTCCCCACGCAGGAAGATACCAAGATATTTAGGTGCATCTGAGCACTATTGCAGAGGGAATTCGAATGGGCATGGGGTAATAATGTCAGTCAAGGGGAACAGTTCTGATTTGTGCTAGTTAATGGACAGTCCAGAAAAACCACCATAACGTATAATTTCTCAAATGAGCGGTGGGAGGTATGTTTGAGGATCAGGCATTAAAAAAAAATGTCATCAGCATTTAGTGAGGCCAAAAGTGGCCCCTTGCTAAAGCACAGACCCCTATAAAGGTGCTGTTCCTGGAAATGGCAGATGAGGGGTTGAGGGCATTTATAAAGAGGAGAGGAGAAAGGGGGCATTCTTGCCTCATGCCCCTGATAAGGGGAAAGGCCTCAGTCATGTGGCCATTAATCCAGAGGCAAGCTCTCGGGATGCATATAGAAGCCTAATAAGATCACATAAATTACGTAGCAATCCTAGCTTGAGTAGGGTAGCTTTCAGGAAAGGCCATTCAAGAAAATCAAAAGCCTTCTCAGCATCGAAGAGGGACACTCTTTTTGAGCCTTGATAATACAAACAAAAAACCTTCTCTGAAATCCCACTCCAAAGTCGTAGGATTCTCCTTTTTCGGGAAAGCAACCAACTACATGCACAACTCTTTAACCTTAACTTGTGCTAGGTGCCCTTT
Organism: Pleurodeles waltl; assembly: GCF_031143425.1. Lineage (NCBI taxonomy): Eukaryota > Metazoa > Chordata > Amphibia > Caudata > Salamandridae > Pleurodeles > Pleurodeles waltl. The sequence goes on from NC_090439.1 coordinate 251,945,877, forward strand.
CCTGCAGCTGATTGAAGCCCCCTCCCACTGCTTGGTTGTTCCTGCGTCCCAAAGCCAGCAGTACCACACATTATATCATTGGGTGCTTCCCCTTGGTTTGCGCAGTCAAGATGAAACTTGCATTGTAGTTTTGCACAGCTGACTGTTTTAAATGCCCAACATGCTACATTATCTAGAAAAATACCCTCTACCGCTAATCTCCACCACAACCTGGGTGAGTTACTCAAAAAAAGGCCACTTGCTCTATGTACTGTTGGGAATGGCCTTGTCAGTGGCATTCACTGTAACCCTAATTCACCATCAACACCCCTATAACTTTTTTAAAATAGTACATCTAATCATCGGGGAGAAATGTAATGCTGCTCTTGATTCTGTGATCAGGAAATTACTACACGTAGATCATTTTTTGCGCTTGCATGTTCAGCTTGTGAGCGGAAAATAGTTGAGTCTTGAGCTAGTAGGAAGTTTACATCTAACAATGCTGTGTAGTCAGACTGAGCACGTATATATTACGCCAATTTTCACAAACGATATGTGTGTTGCTTGTGTACTCAATGATTTTTTTCTACAGTTCGAGAGAAGACCTTGCTTGATTGCACGGTAGTTATTTGCTTGCTGTACGCTGGCAGATGGAACTATTGCGTGTTTGGTGGCCAAGCGCCATTTAACCTTCATCTGGCCACGATGAATGGAATAGATAGATGCATATTCATATGCATGCACTGGCACAAATATAACTTAATATTTTCGTCAAATGGATGCATTTGTATGTAGAGAATGCACGGACGACGACATTGCCTGGACGACATACATGCTGGCCAGACCATGTGTTGTCAATGTTTACAAGTATCAAAAAGGACGCACAACATCTTATGATAATTTGCAAGATCAAAATCTCTACGTTGCTGATATGGTGCCCCAAAAAGGGCATTGTTGATTTATGAGTGCATTTTCATGTCTTATTTGCAATATTTTTTAAAAAGATGCTGAAACATTTTACGATTTGAGATCAGGGGCATAGTTTTCATTGGTTGCAGCAGGTGCAGTGGCACCGAGCCCAGAAGCCTGAGGTGGCAACTGAACCCTGATTATTGGGGTATTTTGCAAATCAAACAGCAGTCAGGGGACCTATTTCCTTGGTTGCACTAGAACCCATGACACACTGCCTACCTGAAGCTTTCAGGTGCGGTGAACTATATACACAGGGGGCGATTTACTAACATTTTGCACTGACTTTGCGACATAAAAGTGATGCAAATCAGCTCAAAATGTTTTTTATTATTGACTTTCCATAGCAAAACAAGTTTTGCGCTGGAAATTAACTATAATAACTTGAATGCATTACTTAGTGTCAAGGGGGCGTTACATGGACATATCCATGAAACTTCCCTCCTTTATTGACACAAAGGCTTATCTATCAAAAATGTGAGAGAAGTTTTTGTGTTAAAAAACACAAGGCCTTTTAAAACCAGGCATTAAAAGGAAAATTTTTGTTATTTCTCTTTTCTTACTACTAGGAAAAGTTTAAATGCTGTCCATGCATAGTATTTTGTACTAGAAGGGTTCCTATGCTAGACTCTTGCACATACCCTGGAACAATGGAGCAAAGGTGTGTGTGTGTGGCTCAAGGCAGCAAAAATAAACTGTGTTCTTATTAGCGACTGGACAGTCAATTTGTCAATTTTGGCACTCAGGAAGAATATATATATATATATATATATATATACACACACACACACACACACACACATATATTCATTAAAAAAAACAAATATTGCAGCAACGTTATAGTTAGGCTCACATTGTAAACGTACCAAACCATAGAAATTCACCTGTTATAGTTATAGTTATCTCAACTATAACTCATGCCCTAAGGTCACTGTAACTGGGGGTGAGGTTTGAAAAGTTTCAGCACTCCGTCCATCATCCTTTTATATTGCTAAAGTTGCCCTAAGTGGGAAAGGTATGCCCAGAGGTCAGTCCCATGCTCATTGTGCCACTGGATTCAAGCTAGCCTGGCCGATGGAGGGTGATACCCTGAAACTGGTCCCAGGATGTTTGTTCCCGGTCCAAGGAGGACCTGGCCTGGCAGTTAGGGCTATACTGTTCCCATTGGGAACAGGGTCAAGACTGATTTGCAAATGCCTGGGTCCAAACTTGGGCGGCATGGTGAGCAAAAGAACAATGGATTAAACCCAGATCTGTGACAGGGGTGTTTTGAAAAGGTTCAGCACTCAGTCCATCGTCCTTTTGTGTTGCTAAGGTGACTTTCTGCTGGCCCCCTTTTATTATTTTCACTTTTTTCTGGGATTCAGCTGAAGCTGAGTCCCAAAATGGCTGCCAACACTTCATTGTTGAAGTGTTGACAGCTAATCAGATCTGAACATGAGATTGGGGGGTTTGGAAAGCCTTTGTGTTCCTATACATACAAATTTGGATTTTCTTTAATTTCCCTAAAACTACTAAATGGATTTACAGCAAATAACAGAAATGGCTCTTTATGGACCAAGAGATACCTTTCTTGGTTCAATTCCGTCTAGTGTTTTGGATGGTATCGCTATTCAAAATCCTTATGGAAAAATGAAGAAGAAAATGCTATTTGGGACTCCAGTGTTTCTCTGCCCCTGCTTGATGGATCACACCAAAACTTTTCATACAGCAGCTGAAGTGGCCATTGTATTTTTTTGAAAATTTGGTGAAGATTTATCAAACGACGCTAAAGTTATTAGCAAAACAAAAAACACTTTTTCTATAGGAAATAGGTCCTGACTATAACTACGTAGTGGCGACTGCCACTAGGTAATATATATATATATATATATATATATATATATATATATATATATATATATATAGATAGATAGAGAGAGAGAGAGAGAGAGGGGGAGAGAGATAATATATGTGTGTGTGTGTATGTATATATATATATATATATATATATATATATATATTACATATGAATGTATATATATATTATAAATGTGTTTGTGTGTGTATATATATATATATATATATAATAAATGTGTGTGTATATATATATATATATATATATATATATATATATCTTTATTAAATATGCCAAAAAAGACACTGAGGAAATTCACAAATGTGTGAGGGAGGTAGAGGCCAAGATCCTATCCCTGAAACAATAGGAAGAAAGAGATGAAATAGATTACAGTACAGGAAGAAACCTCACATTTGCAAAAAGATTGGATGTACTTAAAAAGCAACTACATACTGGTCAGATTGTGGTTAATAAGTCCCCTAATGTAACTATAAGTGGATCAGACACAGATTTGAACGAAGGGGAAGGAGGCTCATTACCGACTAGAAGAACTACTTTTTTAGACTAAATGAAACTGCTCTACATGGATCAAAGGATACCAATAGGAAGAGGAAGGGGCAAGGACGGGGACACGGAAGAGGTCCCATACCAGAATGAAAAGATGCCAAAAAATAAGAAGGGGGTCTGGAAAGAACAAGAGGCTATCCACTGCATGGCCAGCAGACAGGAGGCAACCTGATCATTATTCTTTCGAAACATCAACTAACCTAACATGAAACAAGACTCTTAAATAAGGACCTAACATTTTGCCCTGAGAAACATTTCAACACACTGATTGACCGGAGTTGGGCAGGGCAGGAGCCCTTTAATTTCCAAATCGCGCTCCCGCCGTTGCGGGAAGCGCTGCACCCGTCCCTGATAGGGCAGGAGCCCTTTAAAACTGATCAGCGTTCCCGCCGTCGCGGGAAGCGCTGCACCGGAGTTGGGCAGGCAAGGAGCCCTTTAATTTCCAAATCGCGCTCCCGCCGTCGCGGGAAGCGCTGCACCCGTCCCTGATAGGGCAGGAGCCCTTTAAAACTGATCAGCGTTCCCGCCGTCGCGGGAAGCGCTGCACCGGAGTTGGGCAGGCAAGGAGTCCTTAAATTTCCAAATCGCGCTCCCACCGTCGCGGGAAGCGCTGCACCCGTCCCTGATAGGGCAGGAGCCCTCTAAAACTGATCAGCGTTCCCGCCGTCGTGGGAAGCGCTGCGCCGGAGTTGGGCAGGCAAGGAGCCCTTTAATTTCCAAATCGCGTTCCCGCCGTCACGGGAAGCGCTGCACCCGTCCCTGATAGGGCAGGAGCCCTTTAAAACTGATCAGTGTTCCCGCCGTCGCGGAACGCGCGCGGGCGGAGCCCGGGCGAAGCCCGGGCCAAGGGCGGGCCCGTCCTTGCCCGTCATTGCCAGGAAGAGGCAGGGCAGGGCCACCCCCTGACATCTCTCCAAAAAAATCTCTGGACTGGACATCTACGAACACAGGGCTGCCTGAAGGTACTGTGACGCTCTGTTTGTTCTCCTTGCCTCTCAAACCTTCCCTATAACTGTCGCGCTCCGTTTTGCTGAGGGGGCAGGAGCCCTCTAAATCCAACTTTTTATCTGGACCGGCCGAAAGGCCCATTGCACGAAGGAACCCTCTGTCCCTCGCCTGTCATCAACGGAAAGAGATTGGTCTGGGCCCCCCCTCTCTACCCCTGTACCTCTGTGTTTTAAGCCGGCCCCCTAGCGACTAGAGCCCTCTTTTTTTCCTTTATATTAAAGGATTTTGCTTTAGACACACGAATACAGCTCTCCGAGCTACCGGCCACTACGTAAATTATGGCAAAAGGAAGCACTCAAAATTAAACATTTCAACAAATTTAAAAGACAGTTCATCTATATTAAAATACATCTCTGGGGCGATGGGAATGATAGATAAGCAAATTGCTACAGTTGAAGGGAAAATGTCATTATCTAAAGAGCAATCTCGTGATTCATCAGGGTCTGCACTACCGCAACATAACTCCCCACCTAGTGAACCTGGGGACGGCCACTCAAAACCAAGGTTTACAAATGGTTGTATTAAAGACTCTTCGAACATAATCTATTCCATGGATGAAATATCCCCTGTTGCTAAGCGACCAAGGAAACCGGAGGCGGGCCTGGTGGACAAAACCTGAAAGAAAACGCCAGTGATAGACTTAATAACTACTCCAATTAAAAAACTTTCAAAAAAACTAACCCGGAAGAAGCCCCCAACCTTAGCAGGAGATACTGTTCGATCACTCCTCATAAAACTCCAGGAGACAGTAAACTCATTGAAATTATCTATCGGAGTCACTCTGGACTCAATGTCGGAGCGCCTAAAGGGGGTGGAGTCTAGTCTTGAGGCAGGCCTTGAAACAATAAAGTCCTTACAATGGGAAGACATGCATCCTACAAGTAAGGATCCCGGAAACACACTGCGGTCCTTAGAACACGAGAACAACACACAATCTACTCCGCTTAACAGGCCAAGTAGTACACATCGAAACGTTGACTCCCAGAATGAGCCCCAACCTCACCCAAAAGCTTCTTCTATGAACCAACATAACCATCCCTCACTTTTACCTCATAATTTTCCTTTCGATAAAAAAGTTCTAAATCCCACTTTATGCAAGACAGCGAGTAGTGCTACGCGCAGGACAGCAAATACCAATCCCCATTTAAATCCAGGGAGAAATATAAATAGCAGGCCTAGATCGCCGAATCTCGCTTACCCCCCTAGTGACTTGTTACATCTTCCCCCGGAGGCTACACCATATGTCATGGTCTTGGCTAATGTCCCACCGATAGATGGCCAACAACGAGAAACTTGGACAGCCTTAAGAAATAAGGCCCTTAATTGGATCGGGCCCGTATGAGCCCTGGAATGGTGAGGACTCTTTTTGATGATATAAAAATGGTCAGAAGAATTAAATGGATAGGAAACAGTAGGAAAGCGCTGATGGGAGACTGCGTGGTCCTTTCTTTTGGCTCACCACATTTAGTGAACAGGATTATTCTTGATTTGGGAGCCAGACATCCTACTTTACAAGGAATCTCGCTATTACCCTTGGGATATTTTTTATATAAATTTGTATGCAAGCTCAAATTGGTCAAGTTCTTTTCCAAACTAGATCTTAAAGAACAAACAATGGAAAATCCGAGTATCCCATCTACAGAGCTGACTATAGAACCTAAATTGGATATCAAAGTTGTATATGATTATCTTTTGGAGGATGATTGATTGAGGGGAGGTCTGTTCCTAATCCTGGCACCAGCCAGAGGAAAGCGCACTACAAGAGGCCGCTTTGTTTACACACACACACACACACACACACACGCACACACACACACACAAACACACACACACACACACATATATATATAAAATTACAACTTCCTACTTTCCTACTGGCAACTAGGTTTTAAAACTTTATATATATATATATATATATATATATATATATATATATATATATATATATATATATATATATAAAAATATGTGTGTATATATATATATATATATATATATATATATATATATATATATATATATATATATATATATGTATATATATATCCAAAACAAACAGTTGAAAACAACTGCAGCACTGCACTCCAGGAGAAAAATTCACTCTTGTCTTTATTTGCAGTCAAAAAGGTCACCAACCATCACCACCAACACATTTTGACCTATTGGTCTTGTTCACAGTATTTGGTTGATTTTCATCTGAAAAAAGCTATTAACCAATAGATCCTGGGGGGTTAATAGCCATTTTCAGATGAAAAAACAATCAAATTGACTGACAGTACAAACAACTGGCTTTGCATGTTGTAATAAATGCAAAGCATGCCGCATAGGAATTAAAATGAAGGAGTTTATGGACCCTAATGTTAATAAGGTGATGATTAATAAAAGGATCACTTGCAACTCCAATTATGTGGCATATATAATCCAATGTATCTGTGGATTATGCTATGTGGGCAGTACAATCTGCCCTCTCAAAAAACGGATCCTGGAACATATTAGAGCTGCCCAAAACAAGGATCAGACCTTTGCCATGGCTAAACATTTGATGACTCATGATGGGGCCAGTTGGACAGATATGAGATTTTTTGGAATTGCAAGTGTTGACAGTAATGAAAGAGGAGGCAACAAGTAGTTGCAACTGAGGCATCTGGAATCACGTTTTATCATACAGCTAAGAACTAAGAGTCTGAGGGTTCTTAATGGGGATGAGGAACTTCATTATCATTTGTAACTAAAAATGCCACAGCATGGATATGAAGGGCCACAATTTAGGCATACAAGTAGCTCATCATGTAAAATCAATGGATGTAACAATTATGTACACCCACCAGTATACATTAATGCAATATCATGAAGATTGATAATAAGATTGAGGTCTAAAGGAAACAATACATGATGAGCAGTAACTATGACATTTTGAATGAATCCCCTAAAATAGGACTATAATAACCAGACAGAGCTATAATTTATACCTCCTAGTTTGGATTTATTTAGATGCATTTGTAAACAATGTTTGGTTTTTGCACTTAGAGTATCTTACGTTTATATAACTGGTGGCTGGAATCCTTCGTTTTTAACATGGGGCTTCTTAAAAACACTACATTTCCCATAATGCATCAGAATGGGTAATAGTGAAAAGATTATAAATAAGAGACATTGAAGAAAGACTGAGATACTGTGAACAAGACCAGTAGGTCGAAACACGTCGGTGGTGATGGTTGGTGATTTTTTTGACTGCAAATAAAGACAAGAGTTAATTTTTCTCCTGGAGTGCAGTGGTGCAGTTGTTTTCAACTGTTTGTTTTGGAATTATTTAGAGGAAAGGTCCATTCCTCAAAATGGCACCAGCATGAAATAGCAAACCTTAAGGATGACTGATTGTTTGTGCATATATATATATATATAATTATATATGTGTCTGTGTCTATACATATATATATATTTATATGTAAATATTTATATATATTTATATATTTAAATGTATGTATATAAATATATATATCTGAAAGTAGCTTTTGGTGATCTGATTACACATCTATTTATTTGGTGTACATCTGTTCAGTAGGTATTGAGATATTAAAGGGAAAAACATTTATATATCTAGGGCCACTGATCCAGGAAAATCTCCTGCTGATATCTGATTAGCTGCCAACACAAAAAGTGTTGACAGCCATTTTGGTCCCAAAAAAAAGAAAAAAAGAAAAGGGGCCAGGGTAGGAGTACCCTGAGCCCCTAGCCTTGGTCCAGGGCTTCACCCTGGGACTCTGACAGGGCTAAAAAGTATTTTTTTGTTTAAATTCTCAGAGAAATCCACAGCTGAATCCACAGATTTGCTTCTGCCCACAAACGTTTACTACGATTGTGAACAATTACGCAAGCAACACACATAAGTATTTATCGTTGTGTTAATCACCAGCGCGATCAGCAGCAGCAGTTCCTGTTGAGCACGCACATACTTGAATAATCGTGCGCTGCAACGAGGATGGAAACCCCTGCCATGCAGTGTTTCTGCCATGAGCGGCGGCAAAGTTTTCCATTGAAGCCACGCATTTCAGGAGGCATACGCTGTTGGGCGAGCAATTCAATATCAACATATTATTTCGAGCATTATGTAATCTTCGTTGAAATCACGCACATTTATGGGATTGCTCGTTTTAGCATGAACATTTCTATTTCAATAATTAAATACCTCTCTTTGATTCTTCACCCGCTCCACGGTGTGATTTGGCAGTTTTTGTGCTGAGCTTGAGCACCGCCTACAGGAAATAGCAAAAAACTAGAATGCTAACACTATTATAGTTTCATTTCCTGTCTAATCTCTGGAACATTCAGGAAGTGAAATAAGAAATTGGAACTGTACCTCTATGAAATAAAGGAAATGCAACTAAGAGGAAATATTGATGGTCACTAAGTCTATTCTTACATTTTTTTTTTTTTTTACTTTTAAATTATACTAAATTTATAAGATGTCTCATCAATCTCCTTTCAGTATGTCTCAATCACCACAATTCTTATCTGAATGGATGAGCCGGTATTGCCTTAGAAGAAATGGATAAACTTGTTTGATTCTTATTTAATTGGTATTGGTGATGAAAAATGCTCCCCAGCAAGGAAACAAGTCATTCTCTTGCACAATTTAGGGATTGAGGGACGGAACATTTATGATAGCCTTGATTTAGTAAACATTGGCACTGCTGAAGGTGAACCTAGAGATGTTTCTGAGATGTCACTCATGATGCTTAAAAAACATTTTGGTGGTTGCATAAATGTTGTTATGGAAAGACATAAGTTTTTAGGAGAACACAAGCAAGAGATGAGATAGTTGGTAACTATATCGCATCACTCAAGACTTTGGCTCAGACATGTGATTTTGCTGATCTAACTGAGTCTTTAATATGTGACAAACTTGTGCATTACACCAACAACCCAAGAGTCCAAAAGAAATTATTAGCGAATAATCCATCACTACAGGAAGCAATAATTATTGCTGAAAGCATGGAACATGCCATTCTCTGGGTGAAAGAAATGAAAGATGTGGGTCCCAATCCTGGTACTCATATAGATTCTGGATCTACATCCATGCTAGCGAGAATTTCAACTTGTGATTGTGTTAAAAAAAGTGATCTTGTGCAGAATAGTTACTGGAAAAATGAAAATCAGTAGTGATGCACAGAAAGAATCCAAGATCAGATGTTTCAAGTGTGGACATATTGGTCATCTGGCAAACAACCCTAGGGGCCAGATGTAGCAAGCCGTTTGCATAGCCCAAACTGTGAAAAACGCAGTTTGCGCCATGCAAACGGCCTCACGCGATGCTCATTCCCAAATTGCGAGTCAGTACCGACTCGCAATTTGGGAATGCGACTCACAAATAGGAAGGGGTGTTCCCTTCCTATTTGCGACTTGCATAGCAACTCGCAGTTACCACCAGTGTCGAAAAAAATATTATTTCAGTGCAGACAGTGGTCCTATGGACCACTGCCTACTCTGAAAAAAACAAAACCAAATGGTTTTGGTATTTATTTTCATTTTGCAACTCATTTTCCTTTAAGGAAAACGGGCTGCAAAATGAAAAACAAAACTGCTTTATTTAAAAAGCAGTCACAGACATGGAGGTCTGCTGACTACAGCAGGCCACCATCCCTGTGAGTGTAGGGACTCGCTATGGGGTCGCAAAATGCGACCCACCTCATGAATATTGAAGAGGTGGGTTTTTGCGACCCCATAGCGAGTCACGGAAGGTGTCTGAGATACCATTTTGCATCCGATTTTGTGACTTGCAAATTGCGAGTCGCTCAGACTCGCAATTTGCAAGTTGCAAAATCGGATTTTGCTATATCTGGCCCTAAATCTTTTGCCAGGAATATGTATTGTAGGAATTGTGGAAAGAAGGGGCACTTAGCAAAAGTTAGCAAAAGTTTTAAAGTAAATATGGTTGATAAGTCAGATAGTAATCAACAGATGATATTGCATATATACTGTGCAAGTACTGGGAACCTGCAACCCAATGGGAGTAAGGAGAATAAATCAGTCATGCCAAAATGTGATATTGAGATTGGGGGATAAATAAAATTTAAAGGGGGTGAGACAGTGGGAAAAGTTTATGTAGCCAAACATGATGACAATCTCTTGGGGTGGCGCCATCAGAGAGATTTGGGAATCATTTTGAACCCGAATGCCCCTGATCAAGTTCTCTCTATCTTGAATTAGAGTGATGATGCTGAGATCGTGAATTAGTTTCCAGAAGTTTTTAGTGATAAGCTGGGACTGTTGAAAAATGTCAAACACAAAATCATTTTAAAATCTAGTGCTAAGCCAGTTGTATACAAAGTGAGGAAGGTACCACATTTGATATTGCGGCCGTTACAAGCAGAACTCAACAGAATATTGAATTTAGGGGTCATTGAAGCCTCTGAGTGGTTGGCACCTATAGTTTTGGCTCCCAAGAATAATGGGTCAAAGATAAGGTTGTGTGTTGATCTTAGAGGTCTCAACCAATGTATATGGGTAGACTGACAACCGTTGCCTAATATTAACGAGACTCTGACTCTGCTGACTGGAACTAATATTTTCAGTGTTAAGACTTATCAGCAGCATACCATCAGATGCTATTTCATGAGGATCTTAGGCACCTTACCACTTTTGTTACTCCTTTGGGGGCATTCAGGTTTCTTAGGATGCCTTTTGGTTTAGCTTCTGCTGCTGCCTGTTTCCAAAGGGTAATGAGGGAGGTGATCAAGGGTCTTGATTCTGTTTTATTTTTTCAAGATGGCATACTGGTTTATGGCGAGGACACTGGCAAGCATGATGTTATCTTAAAAGCAGTACTGAAGAGATTGAAAGAAAATGGTTTGAACTTGAAAAGAGAAAAATGTAAGTTTAGAGTTGGTACTGTTTCAGTTCTTGGTCACACAATCTCTGGAGATGGAATTAAACCCAAACTAGAGTTGGTTAAGTCGATCATGTCGGTACCGACACCTGTTGACAAGGATCAAGTGAGGTCATTTCTTGGACTTGCTGAGTATTACTCTAAGTTTTTTAAAAATGTTGAGAGTGTAGTTCAGCCTTTGAGAATAATTCTGAAGAAAGATGTGAAGTTTGAATGGTCCCCAGAATGTGAGGAAGCGTCTAATGCAGTGAAGGATGACATTGGAAAAATGCCCACATTGGGCCATTTTGATGTCAGATGTAAAACAATGTTGTCTACTGATGCAGTCTAAAGGGCCTTGGTTCTGTTCTCTCCCAATTGGTGGATAGAGAGGAGAAGGTGGTGACTTTTGCTTCACGTTCTCTTAAAGCGCCGGAAGAACGATATTCAGTGATAGAGCGTGAAGCACTAGCCTGCACCTGGGCCATAAACCATTTTAAATATTATCTGTGGGTTACCATTTATACTCAGGAGTGATCACAGGCCTCTTGTGCAGATGTTTGCCTGCTGGAATATTGAGAGTACTACACCGAGGATCATACGTTGTGTAGAAAGTTTATTGGATTTTAACTTCCTGGTGGAGTATTATCCTGGAAAGAAGACTATCTCTGAGGATTTCCTTTCTAGGATTTCATTAATTGATTGCAGTCTGTATGAGCAAGTTCCTATATTATGGGTTAAGAAATCTGCTTTTGAGAAAGTAGAATGCAATGAAGAATGCAGGAAGGACACTGTTCGCAGATTAGTTATTAATTAGGTAGTACAAGGGTGGCCATGTTTGAATAACTATCAGGAAGGTGGTAAAGCATTTTGGAGTGTTAAGGATGAATTAAACATCATAGATGGCAATTTGTATAGGGACAGCAGATTGGTTCCACCTATCGGCTTACATAAGAAATTGAATAATTTGGCCCATGAAGGGCATTTAGGTAGGAACCTTACCAAAGCCAGTATCAAAGAATGTTATAGGTGGCCAGGGTTTGACAAACAAGTAGAGATAATTGTGAAGGACTGTATACAATGTGCCAGAAATGACAAGTCTAAGGTTATACGGACTGCCCCTTTGTCCCCAGGTTCTGTTCCAGATAAACCGTGAGCCAAATTGCGTTTGGATTTGGTTGGACCATTTGAAACCTTACCACCCAATGAAAGGTTTGTGATTGCTCGGATTGATTACACTTCTAAGTGGGTCACTGCTAGTTGTGTACATTCTATTACCACTAGATCTGTAATATAGTTTTTGACTGATGTATTTGCTTGTGAGGGCATTTCAAAGGTGATAGTGATTGATAATGGGGTCCAATTCACTTCACTAGAAATTAAGAATTTCGTTAAAGACTTGGCAATCTCCCATTACCGTACTACACAATATGCTCCTCAGGCTAATGGGTTAGTTGAGAGAATGAATCAGTTGGTGAAAGCGAGTATTCAGGAAGCCCTTGAGAACAAAGTGCCTTTGAAGGTTGTGCGAGAAGTTATGGGCCCATAGGAATGCACCCAAAGCTGTTACAGGAACATCTCCTTTCCGTATTTTGAAGGGCAGGTTGGTAGGTTCTAAATTTAATCCTTTGTGGTTACATTTTAAAACCTGAGATGATGTAGAGTCAGATACTTTTAAATCTTTTTGTGCCAGAGTGATTGTGAATCAAGCTAAATACAAGAAGAGGTTTGATAAAGGATGATGTGTGAGACAGAGGAATTGGAGTGAGGGAGATTTGGTGTTTGTGAAGAAGCTAGTCTGGTGTCCTAAAGGAGAATCCAAATACATGGGACCGCCTCGCCTAGCCAATTGTTCCAGTTGTGAGGGGGAAAAGAAAGGTATCTCGCCCAATTTGGGTGGGAGTGAAGGTTTGAGGAGAAGTGTGAGGAACAGAACTTATCCTAAACATCTTAGGGATTTTGTGACTTAAGCAATTAAATGTCATATACTTACGCACATGGTTGATATTTAGTTAATAATTTGTAGACTTTTTTTGTGATTTTTATATAATTGTATCTGCATATTTGTCATGATCTTTCTGTTATATATGTATGTATATATATATATATATATATATATATATATGTTGTTCTGTTATTATAATCTCTATAATGTTATTTTTGTTATATTGGTTGTGTTATGAAGGGGGAAGATGTGTTATGATCTTATGTGGGCAGAAGGTTCTTTAAGTGATGATGTTGGGAGTGGAATTCTACATTGTAAGAATTCTACAGAGGGACAGTTGGACAGAGTGGTGAAGAAAGAAGGCAAGAACTTGTTGTTCTGGCTCATCTGTTGGTGGATGCAAATAAAGGTCTTAATAACGGAGTAAACTCCATTGTGTCACATTGTATTCGCTACATTGAGTTTTCTGTCCTAACATGAACTCTTGAAAGCTTCTGTTGATATAATTAGGCGGTTGAGGGGAGAAGTATCCGCTAAGGATTTCTTTGGAATTAACCAACAACAACAATCACATCCTAGTCTGAATTTTTAAAATGCCATACTAAAACATTCAATTCGTGCAATCTTTAGCAGATAAGATGTTCACTTCCCTTGCTGAAAACCACAAGATGTCAATTTGATTTTTGCGTTAATCTGTTGTGTACTAAAGACTTGCTACGAGAAATGGGGTCACACACCTTTTGCTATAAATCCACAACCCAACAAAGTCTCATATCTGTTGTGTGTCTGTAACCTGCAGTGTGCATCCTTCCTTCTAAACCTAGAAGTACACTGTTACTGACTGATCATGGAGACTGAGTTATCTAATGCACAAACGCAGGGCTTGAAATCCATACTCTGTGAAGACTAGTAAAGTATTTTGGGACTGTTGGAAAGTGGATTATTGGTAAGGGCAGGTAAGTACCTACACCTAGCAATAGGCCACTAACCCCCACTTAGGTCTAGTTTGGTCTCAATAAATTAAACCAAGATCAACGGTTGGTAGCTTGGCAATGAGCATCAAGGCTTAACTTAGGAGACAGATGTGTAGAGCATTAAAAAGTCACAAAACAGTAAATAAGTAAAATACAAAACACAATAAAAATCCAACACCAATTTATAATAATAGAGTATATTTAATCTTTTAAATGACACTATAACAGCAAAAATCCAATGTAGGGAACCAGAGATATGAATTTTAAGGATCGAAAGTAATTCTAGCGGTTAGAAGCAAATACTGCTCAAAGGGTTAAAAAAGGTCAAACTAGACACGGACAAAGGCCCTCATTCCAACCCTGGCGGTCTCTGACCACCAGGGCGGAGGGCAGCAGAAGCACCGCCAACAGGCTGGCGGTGCTTCCAGGGCTATTTTGACCGCGGCGGTAAAGCCGCGGTCAGAAAAGGGGAACCAGCGGTTTCCCGCCGGTTTTCCCCTGGCCCAGGGAATCCTCCATGGCGGCGCTGCAAGCAGCGCCGCCATGGGGATTCCGACCCCCTTCCCGCCAGCCTGTTTCTGGCGGTTTTCACCGCCAGAACCAGGATGGCGGGAACGGGTGTCGTGGGGCCCCTGGGGGCCCCTGCACTGCCTATGCCACTGGCATGGGCAGTGCAGGGGCCCCCTAACAGGGCCCCATACAGATTTTCACTGTCTGCTTGGCAGACAGTGAAAATCGCGACGGGTGCCACTGCACCCGTCGCACCCCTGCAACTCCGCCGGCTCCATTCGGAGCCGGCATCCTCGTTGCAGGGGCTTTCCCGCTGGGCCGGCGGGCGGCCTTTTGGCGGTCGCCCGCCGGTTCCAGCGGGAAAGCAAGAATGGCCGCCGCGGTCTCCTGACCGCGGAGCGGTCATTCAGTGGTAACCGCATGGCGAGCGGCGACCGCCGCCCGCCGCGGTCAGAATGACCGCCAAAGTCCAGAGTTCAGGCCACCCACGATGTAACACTGTTACACTTACTTTTAGAAGTGTATATTGACACAGGAAAGTGGCCCACAGCATCAGCCAAGGGTTCAGAGGCTCTGGTTTGCCTCTTGGGGTCTGGGACTACAACTCCCACAATGTAACTCTTCAACTTATGGAGCTGTTTACAACAGTTGCTCCAGATGTCTCCAAACATCTGGATCTTCATCCAGCGGTTCTTTTTGGGTCCTTGAAATGTACACAACTTGACCCAAGGTTCCAGAAGCTCTGAGTTGCTCCTGGAAGTTGGGACTACAATTCCCAGAATGCACCTGGTCAGAATCCTCAAATGGCCACTGGACGCAGGCAGCTGAGCTGTTGTTGCAGGACTTGATGCAAGGGACTCTGGGCAGTTCCTTTGTACCTGTTGTTACAGGGACTCCTTTCTTGAAGCAGTTGAAGACGAGCAAAGTCCTTTTAATGGTGAAGCCCAAGTGTGCAGCTGGTGCAGTCCTTCGGAGTGTAGTGTCCAGGTGAAGGTCATGGGTCCACCAGGGCAGTCCTTCTTCCCTTGTAGGGGTCTGAGGTGTGGGTGCAGCTTTGCCAAATGTATCCTTGCTCCTCGGGTGAAAAGCAAGGGGAGCAACTGTCCAATCACAGGCAGGCCTCTATCCTCTTGGATGACCACTTCCTAAGAAGTGTGGCAAAAATCAATCCCAAGGAGCAGCATTCCTTTAACATCCAAAATGGAAGAAACTGAATTCTGGAAGTTAGGTCTGGCTGAGCCCATCCACTGGTGTTGGCTACAAATCCATGACACCCCCCCTCTCCTAATCTAATCAAGAGAGCAGCTGGTGGTCTGGATTTGCAGGAAATGGGGGAGGTCCCGAGCTGCTCCAAATGTCCTTCCCATCTTTAAAGACCTGTTTGGCTGCTCTCCACCCATTTTGGTTCACCATCTGCTGAGGCAGATCTCCTCCCCTAGCCACTTCCATTGTGTTCAGGCCAGACAACTAACTGCACACCTCATCAAAGCAGCTTGCCCAGGCTGCCAGAGGCTGGCCAATAAGAAAAGGGCACCACAGAGCTGAAACTGGTAACTTTTAAGAAGAGTTCTAAAACGCTTTCCCTAAACTAGTCATATTAAGTCCAACAATGACATGTTGTTGCATTCATTAAAACAATCAGTTTGATACCAAACTTGCCATATCTAGCTCCTTTGGAGACTTTGGGGGTCATTCTGACCTTGGCGGTCCATGACCGCCATGGCGGAGTGCGGCGGAAGCACCGCCAACAGGCTGGCGGTGCTTCCTGGGCGATTCTGACCGCGGCGGTAAAGCTGCGGTCGGAAAAGGGGAGCCGGCGGTTTCCCGCTGGCCCAGGGAACCCGCCATGGCGGCGCTGCTTGCAGCACCGCCATGGGGATTCCGACCCCCTTACCGCCAGCCTGTTTCTGGCGGTGTCCACCGCCGGAACCAGGATGGCGGGAACGGGTGCCGTGGGGCCCCTGGGGGCACCTGCACTGCCCATGCCGCTGGCATGGGCAGTGCAGGGGCCCCCTAACAGGGCCCCACAAAGATTTTCACTGTCTGCTTAGCAGACAGTGAAAATCGCGACGGGTGCCACTGCACCCGTCGCACCCCTTCAACTCCGCCGGCTCCATTCCGAGCCGGCTTCATTGTTGAAGGGGCTGTCCCGCTGGGCCGGCCGGCGGTCTTCTGGCAGTCGCCCGCCAGCCCAGCGAGAAAGCCGGAATGACCGCTGCGGTCTTTTGACCGCGGTGCGGTCTTTCGGCGGGAACCGCTTGGCGGGCGGCGACCGCCGACCGCCGCGGTCATAATGACCGCCTTTGTCAATTAATATAAAGCCCAACTATTTTAGCCTATGGAGCCTATTAACAACAATGAGGGAAAAACTAATGTGGCTGTTTTTCCTCACCAGGGCTTTTAAAATGTATTTTAGAAGTTCCCTGCTTAGCTTATAGTTACACTGCACCCACCCTGGGGGCACCTATAGCACACCTTAGGGGTAACTTATATGTAGAAATAAAGTCGTTTGAGACTTTGGAAGTGTTTTAATGCCAAAGTCAAAATTTGTATGTGACTTCAATTTAAAAGCAGCCAGCAAGGAACTGTTAGAATCTTGCTGATTTAATATGTCTTTGCTGCTCACGGCGAACCTCATAAGATTTAGGTGTGAGAGGCCCTGTTTTTATGTCTGTTCTGGTGTCTTAGGTCTCTCTAACAAGGATCCGCTTTTACAGTCCATTAAAAGGATTCAGCCTGCTTTCTAGTGCTGTCCATATTAGGAGAGGGCATTGCCCTCTTACTTTTGGAGGAGGCTTCCAGGAGGTCAAGATGAGATGTGAAGTATTTATAACCAGAACACCCTAATTTGAATGGATATAAACAATCCAAATGTCACCTGTGATATGAGGCTGGGATACATGTGACTTTTTCTCTCTGTTCTTCCTTATGTAATTAATCAACCAAGAATCAGTGTGCATCCTGTCCCCTAAATCAACTTGCATTAGTATTAACTGTGGTTTGATAACAGCTATGAAGATGTAATTTTGTAGATTGTAGAATAAGACTTCCAAATTCGAAAACAGAATTCAGTTGTCTACTTTGGACATACAGAAGTGAGATTGTAAAGCAATCATAATGATTAAAGAGATCATAAGTTAATTTACAAAGGTATCAGGGATCAAATCCTGCTTATTGAAACAGATTATGTGGAAGCACTCTGAATTCTTGGCTATGGGAACATTTCAAACACTGGTGGGAGATTAGGAGGAGAATATACGAGGGCATTGACAGGATACAACAAGCAGGTGTGATGTATCTACACTCGCCACTTCCATTGTCCACTGAAGTACTTGCTGAACTCTCAGAATCTACTGGATGTGAGGGGATACTTGCACGCTGTTCTCCTGGGAAGTGAGAAGTGATGGATTTGGAATAAGTACATTTCTGAACAGTTTTGTTCTATAAAGGCAAAATCTACCATTACACCAGCAAAAGGTGCAACATCTTAGGGACCTCTAGGTAATAAGTCATGGGCAACATCCAATGGCATTCTTGGCTATTACTTAATATACAATAGCAATATTAAAGCTTCTCTCCTTCGTTCAACCCAGAATAAAATAATTTGATCCCCCTTTCCCTGAAGAACAACTAGAAAAGTAATAATCATGTATTTCTACGTTCCCGTTAGGTTATAGACATTTCAGCAGGGCTGAGTATACTAGCTTTACTTAATGACTCCTATGCCCTTTATTTAATGAGTCCTATGCCAGTGGGATCTCTGGTGTCGGGATAATATCTGTATGGTTTTGGCATATTTTTTACTGAGCCTCAAGAGTCTGAAATCTGAACATAACAGATAACATCTGTATGCACACGTCTCTAATCACTTCCTATTAGCTGAATTAGTGGAATACTGAAAGGACTTTTAGAGCAGTTCTAGAACTGGTGGCGGGCCCATAGAAGCTGTGCCAAAATGTTCTGGATTTGATTGAACTAGTCATGAAGATTTAGCAACTACCCACTATATGATACTACTACTAATCAAATAGGTGATAATTTTACCATTGGAAGAAAACTATGAAATGCCACTTGAAAGGCCTGTTTTGCTCATTAAAAATACATCTCTGTATAATCTTTCCAGAGCAAGCACGAAAATCATTATTCAAATTATACCCTTAAGACCAAAGGAAAGACAGGAAAACTATGTTGGACCCCTCATTCAGATTCGCCAGCTCTGAGAGTTTTCTGGAAGTTGCTGAGTTTTGCATTATATTCCAAAGATGTGCCATTTCTCACCTACCTTTTCATACAGAAATATATCAGGAACAAAAGGGAACCCAGGCCAAAAACATTAACACACCCTGTGATTTAATTAGAAAAATGCCAGATAAATACAATTAACAGTTGCCTTAACAACTCATCTGTTATTGAATAACTCTGCAGTCACATTATGGGGGTCATTCTAACCCTGGCGGTAAAAACCGCCAGGGCGAGCGACCGCGGTAGCACCGCCAACAGGCTGGCGGTGCACCGCTGTGCATTCTGACCGCGGCGGTTCAGCCGCGGCCAGAAACGGAAAGTCGGCGGTGTCCCGACGACTTTCCGCTGCCCTTGAGAATCCTCCATGGCGGCGTAGCGTGCTCCGCCGCCATGGGGATTCTGAAACCCCCTACCGCCATCCTGTTCCCGGCGGTTCTCCCGCCGGGAACAGGATGGCGGTAGGGGGTGCCGCGGGGCCCCTGGGGGCCCCTGCAGTGCCCACGCCAATGGCATGGGCACTGCAGGGGCCCCCGTAAGAGGGCCCCAAAAAGAATTTCAGTGTCTGCCTAGCAGACACTGAAATTCGCGACGGGTGCAACTGCACCCGTCGCACCTTCCCACTCCGCCGGCTCAATTCTAAGCCGGCGTCCTCGTGGGAAGGGTGTTTCCCGCTGGGCTGGCGGGCGGACTTTCGGCGGTCGCCCGCCAGCCCAGTGGGAAACCCAGAATGACCGCCGCGGTCTTTTGACCGCGGTACGGTCTTCTGGCGGTTCCCGCTTGGCGGAATGACCCCCTATGTGTCCATGCGACTTCAGGAAGGTTAGACTGCAGCGGTTTTTCCTGCAATTTACAAATGGAGTTGTTTTTTCTCCCATCCTTACATAGTAACACATCAGTGGGCCCAGATTTGTAATTCATCTCTGTGTTTTACATGGAAGGATGCAAATCTATTGGTGTTTGCTTAGGGATTCTGGTGTCCATGTAACAGTGTTCATCCTCATAATATTTTATGTGATTTGCCGGCCCTGTAAATATGTTGGTTTGTCAAGCAACCATTTAAATGTTTGTGAAGATAGAAACATCATTTAGTTTGAATTTATTTATTGTAAAAGTAAATTGTGAGAATTTCCTAGAGAGCAGAATCCTCAGACCTCAATAATGTCGAGCAAGGTAATTTAGGGCCTCTGAAAATAGCTTAGTGAGCATGTTAGAGGCCAATCGGGATACGCTTCTGGCTACTGTGAGCAGCATTTGTAGTGTGAGAACCACAAGCAAGATATGATCAGAGGGCTCATTTACAGGAGACCTGCACCACCAGAGCATCACTTTTTATGATGTTCCGGTGGCGTAGGCCTCTCAATCAAATCTATGAGATGACGCAAAGTCACCCTGCGTGGCTTTGCCTAGCCTCATAGATATGGAGCAAAGCAAGGCAGCGCAACTCGCTATGTTGCCTTACTCTATATCAAGGAGGCATTCCACGAGCATTGCAGTGGGTTTTCCTTTGCAGCACCCATGGATTTTAACACATTCCCAAGTTTACAAGAATCTGTAGTCCTGGGATTGTGTCAAAAATGTGTGCCTCCCGAGGAGAGGCGTAATGAGGAGAGATAATTTTATCTCTCCTCGCTTTTTACTCTTTCTGCAGCACACATAGAACAAGGAAAACGCCTCTGTTGACTGTGTTTGTGCAGGAAAATGTCTCTTCCTGCAGAAAACCAATTGTGCCAACAACACAGACACCCTTGCACCATGCGGTGCTCCCCTATGTCAACTGTTTGTAAATGATACCCTCGGTGTTTCATTCTTGACACCAGCCTTGCTGCAGCGTATTGAGCTACCTTCAAAGATGCAAAGTGTGTCTTAGGAATCCCAAAACGTGCAGAGCTGCCATGATTACATCTAGGTAGCTGTAAGGATTAATCTACTATTTTATAGTCAGATTGTGGGCTAAAGGATTAGATACTTTGAAGGAATCTGAGTCAGTGTGCAGTGTTTTTAGCTTTGGTTTTGCCTGTAGATTTAGGCTCTGATTTAAGAAAAATGATGCACAACTGCGCATCAAAAAAATTACCGCTGGCTAATGCCATTCCTTATCACCATCCATACGCCATATTTAAAAAATGACGTACCATAGAACTAAGGATAGGTTAGCGTAAAAAATAATGATGCTAACCATTACGACATGTGGGAAAGAAAAATGACACTAATGTTGCAAAAATGGTATTAAATAGGGAGACAAGATGGAGAATACAGGCCAGGAGAGACCCCAGTGAGATCCTAATGACCCCAGTATGAGCCAAGATGGACCCGCAAAGTCCTAGGAGAAGGAGAAAAGGAAGCAGAAGTGTTGCTTTAGTGAGGAGAAGAATGACATCTTGGCCAGAGAGGTGATGCACCACCAACACCAGGTCTTAATCACCACCAAATAGTAGATAAAGTTAAGAGTGTGGCAGTGGTGGAGGACTGTTACTGATTGTAAAAAACGCTGGCACGATTGCAAGTGCAAAACTAAAGAGAAACTGGCCAGGAACTGAAAGGCAGCACTGCAGACTAGCGGTGAAAGTCCTGCACCTCAGGAGGACCTAGATGAGCTGGATTAGATGGTAGCAGTCATCGTCCCAGAGGAGCTGGTCATCAAAATTGCAGGATAGGGCAGAGCAGACTACCAAGAGCTACCACAAATGCACAGTAAGTTGCAGTGGGGGACTATCTGGAAATTTACAAAGTGGCAGAAGGGGGAGTCACATAGGACAAACTGAATGGATGCAAACGGGTCACATTGAAACACATTGTACCAGAATCAAAGGCACTATTGCTAACAAAGTCTCACTTTTAGTGATTCTCTGGTGGCGTTTTGCACTCAGCCATATTCACAACGTGGCATTAGGCCACTTTTTGTGGCTTAACTCCACCTTGTAAATATGGCCCCTTCACATGCAGCACTTTGCCTGGAAGATGCGTGCATTTGGTGTTGCTGTGGCCGTGCCACAGCAATCATTGCATATTGTTGTTGCCCCTGATTCAAGACTTTATAGAAACCTGAGGCCGGGACTAAATCTAACACCACCCCAAGGGTGGTGTTAGAACTGCTTTCCTTTCTCCTTCTGTTAGACCTGGCATCCTTCGCGTGGTCTCCCCTGTCTTTTTTCACCTCTGTTTACCATGTTTCTACTGTGTGCTGGACTCTTTTATCGCTATTTTTGGTATTCTGGGCACTTTAATACTACTGACCAGGGCTAAAGTGCAAGTGATCCATGTAAATTGTATGTGTAGTTGGTTTTTCCTTGATTGGCATATTAGATTTACTAGTAAGTCCCTAATAAAGTTTACTAGAGGTGCCAAAGGCCTCTAACTCAAATGCTACTAGTGGGCCTGCAGCACTGGTTGTGCCTCCCACCTAAGCAGCTCTGTAAACATGGCTCAGACCTGCCACTGCAGTGTCTGTGTGTGTAGTTTTAAACTGCCAATTAGACCTGGCAAGTGTTCCCAATTGCCAGGCTCAAAACTTCTCTTTTTATAAATGTAAGGCACCCCTAAGGTAGGCCCTAGGTAGCTCCATTTGCAGGGTGCAGTGTATGTTAAAGGTGGGACATGTACTGATGTGATTTACATGTCCTAACAGTGGAATACTGCCAAATTTATTTTCACTGTTGCAAGGCCTATCTCTCTCATAGGTTAACATGGGAGCTGCCTTTAAATAACTCTTAAGTGTAGTTTTCCTTTGGGAGAACATTGAAATTTGGAGTTTGGTGTCTTTGAACTCAGAATTTAAAAATACATCTTACGGTGAAGTTGTTTTTTTAAATTGTCATTGTGAAAATGCCACTTTTAGAAAGTGGGTATTTCCTTGCTTATACCACTCTGCTTGTTCCTGGATTCCCTGTCTAGGTAAGACTGACAGTTGGGCTGTTTGTGAAGCCCCTCTAGACAGTGAGAGAGAGGGAGCTGGGGTGTAGCCTGCATATCCTGATGGGCCATCTGAGTTAGAGTGGAGAGAGGAGTGGTCACTTACACCTGAATGGGCTGTGCCTGCCCTCACACAATGCCGTCTCCGACCCCCTGGTGTCTATCTGGGGCCAGGCCTGGGCAAGGCAGGATCCTGTGAACAAGAGACTTTCCTTTGAAGTTTGCCTACTTCAAAGGCAGAAAGGGATATAAGTAGTGGACCCAAAGCCCCAGATTTTTAGATTACTTCTGGATTCAAGAGGAACCTCTGCCAAGGAGAAGAGCTGAGGAGAAGTGCTGCCCCTGCCTTTGATTGTGCTTTGTTATACTGTCCTGCAGTTGCTGCTTCTGTCTGTGAAAGGGGACAAAAACTGGACTTTGTGGTATATCCCTGCTTGAGAAGAATCTCCAAGTACTTAGACTGAGCTTCCCTCATGTTTTGAAGTCTCAGGGCCATCAAAGACTTCCTCTGCCAGCACCTGGACTCTCTTCTGAGACTCCTGCTCTGCCAAGTGGTGCCCCATCCAGTCCCTGGACCTATGAAAAGTGAACAAGGACTGAAATCCACACATAGAACACTGTGTGGGGATGTTTTCGATACAACACCTGCATCGCGGCTGGGAAATCGACGCATCGCAGCTGGAGAAATGACCCAACACTCACTTGCGGTTGCTGATAACGATGCAAACCTCAAGCAATGAGGTTTTCTAGCACTGTGTGACCGGATTTCTTACGAATCATCCCTGGGCCTCAAAGTCATTGTGAACCTGTGCGGATCCGAGGTACCCCGTCTGCAAATCGGCACATCGCCGACCCGACTGGAGAAGAAAATGATGCACGGCCTCACGAGTATGGAATCGACGCATCGCTGACTTTTCAGAAGCACGTTCACCCACGCTGCTTTATTTTTGACCCAAACCAGGTACCTTATCTAAAATTACTGTTTCCATTGTTTTCTATGGAGTAAGACTTTTATTCTTTCGAAAAATCATATTTTGACTTGTGTATGTTGAATTTTTGCCATGTTAGTCTTGTTTGATTTAGATAAATATTGCCTATTTTTCTAAACTGGTGTGGTGTCCATTTTGTAGTGATTTCACTGTATTAATGTGTGTATTGGCACAAATACTTTACACATTGCTTCTGGGATAAGCTTTGCTGGTCATGCCAGGCAACCACAGGGGTGAGTGGGGGTTAACCAGTTGTGTTTCTCCTTTGGCCTGACTAGAGTGAGGGTCCTTGCCTGGACAGGGGGTAACCTGACTGCCAACGAAAAAGCCAATTTTTAAGACCTGGTGTTATTGCTCTTCCCATGTGTATTGCAACCTGCAACACATAAAGAAAGTGCAAATGCCCAGAAAATATTGTACTTTCTGCAGGAAGGTGTCCCTTCCTTCCCAAAAACAATCTCCCCCGCTGCACAGCCGTCCTTGCTCCATGGCGCTAGGTTGTGTGCATTGTCACTCGGCTGAAAAGTGATACCGTCAAAAGGCTGGTGATAAGTACCGCAAAATTATGACCATGGTGGTTATAACTCCCATAGACAGCCAATGTACCACACCAACCGCCAAAGCGGAAACAAACACTCACCATGGCGGTAGCCAACAACAGCCAGGCGGAAGACAAAGTACTGCCCACCATATTAAGACACTGCAAACTACCACCTTTTCCGGGGCAGTACCAACGCCAACAAAAGCCTGATGGAGACAGAGCTGAGAAGTGTAAGGACTCACCATTGGAGACACAGGGAAGAACTACGCCGCCATGGAACCCGAACTGCAAGTCTTCTTGATGACCTTCTAGGTAATGCTAAACCTAGAACACCAACGCCGACGAAGAGGACGGCGGTGAGTACAGCCGCCTAGCACACAAGGGAGGGAGGGAGGAAAACAACAGTGACATACACACGCCCGAAACACACTCCACACACACACACACCATACACACCCAGCTGCACACATAAACCAATGGCACAGGACACATGGCATAATAAAACACGGACCAGATTGCTGAAGTAATGACAATGTATTAGCATAGCAAAACCCAGCACATGAACCAAATATATTTACAGATGTTCATAATGGGCCCATGCCAGGCCAAAGTAATAAAGGCACACAAGGCCACAGGGCAAAGTCGAAGCCCCAACCTGTATCCTGACACATCTGGAGAAAACACTGCAGGGGCACCATTTTGCAAGTGGGAAGGCACCTCAAGGGGATCGGGTTGGAGGGCACCTCAGCTGAATACAGGAACTTCCCCACTGGTTCTGGAGGGGGCAACATGCCCTTTACTCTGTCCTGGGGAGTGCAAGGCCATAGTCTCTGGAGTAGGTGGCATCCCACTTGTTCTGGAGGGGGCTCCATGCCCTTTGCTCTGTCTTGGGGAGTGCAAGGCCACAGTCTTTCGAGTGGGTGACTTTCCCACTGGTTCTGGAGTGGGCTCCAAGCCCATTGCCCTGCCCTGGGGAGTGCAAGACCACAGTCTCTCGAGTGGATGATTTTCCTACTAGTTCTGGAGGGGGCAACATGCCCATTGCTCTGTCCTGGGGAGTGCAAGGCCACAGTCTCTGGAGTGGGTGACTTCCCTACTGGGTCTGGAGGGGGAAACTTGCACCCTGGAGTGTAGCCTAAATGGCATCCAATGGCGGTGATGGCTGCAGTGTGGTGATAGATGGAGGAGCCTCCTGGGCAGCGTCTGTACTGTCTGATGGCTGCACTGTGATGGTGGATGGAGGAGCCTCCTGGGCAGCCCCTGCACTGTCTGATGGCTGCACTGTGGTGGTGGATGGAGGAGCCTCCTGAGCAGCATCTGTACTCTCCGGTGGCTGCACTTCCTCAGCTGGTGGTGGAGGCCTGTGACAGCTGGTGGTAATGGAGGTGTCAGCCTGACAGCCTCCGCTGGTGTAGAATGCTTTGTCTCCTCCAGTACATGGGGCGTGGATCCCTTACCATTCCTGGCAGGGGTGGATGGGCTCTTCCCCTCTCTACATGGTGGTGCAGGCTCCTTCCCCTTCTTTCCTGGTACTGTTGGCTCTTTCCCCTTCTTTCCAGGTGGTGCAGGCTCCTTCCCTTCTTTCCTGGTGGTGCTAGCTCCTTCACCTTCTTTCCAGGTGGTGCAGGCCCCTTCCTCTTCTTTCCTGGTGGTGCTAGCTCCTTCTCCTTCTTCGATGTAGGTGTGGTATCCTTGCCACCACGAGTAGGTGGTGCCACCACTGTCCCGTGGACTGCTTGACTGACGTGCTTGGCTGTGTCTTTGGTACCCTGCCAATACGGGCAGGACAAGGGGGAAGGGGTAGGGAAGAAGTCAAATTGTGTAAGGAAAAGCTTTTTAGGGAAAGTGGGGCAGGAGGAGGGAGGAGTAATGGGAATGGAAGATGACGGAGTGGTTGTTAGAGGCGTATGTCTGCTGGACTTGGGTGTAGGTGCATGGGCAGTATGCTGAAGTGAGGTGGAAGGCTGTTGGGTGTGTGGGTGCTTGCATTTGTCCTTTGGGGGGGACAGACTGGGTGGGAGAGAACAAAGGGGACACGTGCATGACTGTTGTGGAGGTGTTTGCCAGTGAGGTGTGTGTTCTGCTTGGTGTGGTGATGCTGGTAGTAGATGTTGATGACAGTGGAGGCAGTGGATGTTGAAGTGTCTGCAACTGTATGGTGTTTGTGTGAGTGGTTGTGGGATGAAGTGTAGTGCTTGTGTTTGCCTGTGACACTCTTGGGTGTTGTCTTGTGTGCATGCTTGTCTTTATGTGTGCCTGGTGTGGGTTGGGATTGAGGAGAATGGTACTGGGAAGTGGTAGTTGGAGGGGGGGGCGGTAGAAATAGGGACAGTGGCTGCCATCAGAAAGGAGGCCAGAGTCTGGATCGATCTCTGTTGGGCCGCCAATCCACCATGAATGCGCTCTAGGAATGCATTGCATTGCTGCATCTGAGATGCCAGCCCCTGGATGGCATTCACAATGGTTGACTGCCCTACTGAGATGGATCTCAGGAGGTCAATAGCCTCCTCACTGAGGGCAGCTGGGCTCACTGGGGCAGGGTCTGAGGTGCCTGAGGCGAAGGTGATGCCCACCCTCCTAGGTGAGCGGGCACGGGCAACTAGCTGAGGGACTACTGGGAGGGTTGTGCTGGTATGGGGGTGGTGGCTGTACTAGCACCTGGGGTGGTCACAGGGGTGGCCACCACCACCAGGGAGCTCCCATTGGAGGAGGTACCAGAGTCTGTGTTGTCTCCTCCAGTCTCTGCCGTGGTGTTCCGCTTGCCCTCCGTCCCACTGGTTCCCTCAGCGTCGTGGACTCTGCCTCCAGGGACCTGTGGGATGCAGCTCCCTCTGTCACCGGAGCCCCTGCTCCTCTGCCAGATGATGCTAATGCACACAAGGACAGGATGACAAAACAAGAAGGGGGGGAGACAAAGGATACACTTGGACAATGACTGCACCAACACCATTGTTGGCATGCACATCACCGTTACACACAGGGAACAGGCTTAAGCACTATGCATTGCACTACTATTGATATGGCAAGTCACTAAGGCAAGATAAGGACCACAAAAGCCAACTGTAGCACACCTGGGACTCACGATGCCCTGCTTCAAATCAACTACTAACAAGCTAGGTTGCCTTTATTTGCCATGCAACCATTACCCTTCAGTTGATCCACGCTGCAATGTCAGGCCTGGCCTTAGGGGCATTCACTAACACACATCCACCACCCGGATACCACCCCACCAGCCAAAAAATGTAATGAAACCCACTGTACTCACCCCCTTGTGGCTGCTGTGATTCCCTCAAGTGCCCATCCAGCTCAGGGTAGGCCACCACCAGTATGCGGGCCATCAGGGAGGTCAGGGTCCGACAGGCACCCCTTCTATGTTGAGAGGCCATCCCCAGCTGGGCCTCTGCAATCTTCTGTGCCCAGCGTCTCAGATCCTCCCTCCGTTTCTGACAGTGGGTGCTCTGCCTACCATGGACCCCCAGGGTCCACTTGTCCTTGGCAATGGCACACCACAATCCCTTCTTTTAATGGACGCACACCTGCAGAGGTAATACAGACAGAAGAACTCCATTAAACAAAGAGTCCTGCCTGTCACACACATCCCCACCATACCCGATTCCATCACCATTGGCATACACATAGGCTAGCTCACAACATGTACACCACCAACAGACAATCCCCCCACTCCACACCCACCCTTACACAATGCCTTCACACACATCTCCATGCATCCATGCCTCATGCATCATGCCTAACATGTACTCACCTACTGTCCGTACTGGTCATGTCTGCAGCGGTGTACACTGTCACAGCCGACGTACATCCCCATTGGCCACTGTACTCCATAGGGCCCAATATTATCCAATGAGGAATTGCACGGCGGTGCAAGACTGCCTACAGCCAAGACACCCAATGTTACTTTGACCTGTCCCTCCATACAGGACAGGCGGTCACCATTTCAGGGGGGAACAGACCTATCTACTATCACTGCGTCACAGATTATATAGGCACATACTTCGACATTTACACTGTCCTAATACATAAGTGCACCATGTGGACTGATGTTGTGGTTTAGTTGTTCAAACTGTGACAGCTTAGTCACCCTTGTGTCCCTTAGATACCTACCTCTGTGGATGAATAGGAGGTGGAGACATACCCCCATGTACTGAACCCTGGTGGACTTAGCTACACTGGAGGACAAACACATTATACTCACCTATAGACTGGACAGGGCCACAATCACAGAGCTGTGTGCACATTTGGAGCCAGACCTAATCTCATCTATCCGTCATCCGACTGGGATCCCCCCTCTTGTGCAAGTGCTATCAGTGCTTCATTTCCTGGTGAAAGGTTCTTTCCATGTGACAGTGGGCTTGGAAGCAGGAATGTCACAGCCAATGTTCTCAATCGTGCTGGCAAGAGTGTTGTCTGCTCTGGTATAACAAATGTGCAGCTACATAGCTTTCCCCCAGGTGGAAGATTTGGTCACTGTGAAGGCTGGATTCTATGCAATGGGACATATCCCCAATCCTAATGGGGCGATTGACGGGACACATATTGCATTTGTCCCCCCACCCACCAGAATGAACAGGTGTACAGGAGTTTCCACTCCATTAATGTGCAGATGGTGCGCCTGGCAAACCAGTATATCTCCCATGTCAATACTAAGTATCCTGGGTCATTGCATGATACCTTTGTCCTGAGGAATAGCAGCATCCCAAATGAGATAGCCCAACTACAGAGGCACAGGGTGTAGCTAATAGGTGAGCCTTGGGCCCCACCCAGTTTATGTTAGTGTATGCCTCTGGTGTTAACCTCATAGGATAGTGTGTGGCTAAATGTTGTCCCTCAATACCTGCAGGTGACTCTTGCTACCCAAACCTATTGGAACTGCAGACCCCTGTGAGGAATGTCAGGACAAGGTATGAAGAACATTATAATGCGGCACATGGGTGAACCAGAAGGATCATCGAGAGAACCTTCGGGTTCCTGAAGGCCAGGTTCAGGTGCCTCCATCTGGCAGGTGGATCCCTGTGCTACTCACCCAAGAAGGGCTGTCAGATAGTAGTGGTATACTGCATGTTGCACAACCTGACCCTCAGATGCAATGTACCTTTTCTGCAGGAGGAGGAGACTGGAAATGCCCCTGTGGCTGCAGTAGACCCTGATGACAGTGAAGATGAAAAGGCTGAATATGAGGACAACAGAACCACAGTTATCCGTCAGTACTTCCAATGACACACAGGTGAATCAGTGCAACCTCACATTTCTATGACTCTTGGTGTATTCTGTGTGGCTGTGGAATGATGGCATTACCCACTTTTTACCTCTACTTACTGTCACTTATGGATTATCATTTTACGGATATTGGAGCAATGACAGCTGTGTACTGATGCACTGATTACAGCCAGCTACAGGTCATTATTTCTATGCTCTGACACTGTACAGTTCATTTGCAATGGATGTAACTGTTTCCATTAATACACTGTTTCAACACATGACATACAAGTATTTGAGTTGTGTTCAAGGGCGTTTATTGCAGTGCTAAGAAATTGAGGGGAAAGTGCAATGGGATGGGGTGATGATGGAGGAAAGTCCAAAGTATTGTTACTGTCTGTTTGTAGCACAGGTGCAGTGTTCAAGTGGTCATAGGAAGGGGAGCAAAGGCAGTTCAAGGTGGACAAGGTGACAGGGTGGGGCACAAGAGAGACAATCAGGAGAGTCTCATTTCCTGGCAATTGTCTCAGGCTTCTCTCTGAGTTGCAGGAAATGTTTGAGCGGTGGTGCTGGTGCCCTGTGGCGGGGCATCCTGAGCACTAGTGGCAGCAGAAGTGGAGGGATGTTCAGTTGATTGGCTAGTGGTAGCGGCCCGCTGGTGTGCTGTTGCCTCCCACATGATGTTGGCCATGTCTGCCAGCACCCATGCTATGTAGATCAGGGTTCTGTTGATGGTCTGCAATTCCTCCCTGATCCCCTGATACTGTCTCTCCTGCAGCCTCCTGTTCTCCTGTAAAGTTGTCAAGGATCTGGCCCATCGTATCCTGATTATGTTGGTAGGCGCCCAGGATCTCGGAGATTGCCTCCTGGAGAGTCATTTCCCTGGTCCTGTCCTCTCCCTGGCACACAGCAGTCCTCCCAGTGTCCCTGTTGGCCTGTGCCTCTGTCCCCTGAATGGTGTGCCCACTGCCACTGACCCCAGGTCCCTGATTATCTTAGCTATGAGGTGTGGCCTTGGGTCCCTGTACAGGTGGGCACACTGCTGAATGACGCGTCCCGGGGACAGAGGTGTGGGTACGCTGGGTGGGTGCAGTGGTGTTGGATCCTGATGAGGAAGGCTCTGTGGTGGTCTGTGCGTGGGCTGGGGTAACCAGGTGTCCAGTGGTCCCTGATGAGCCAAGTAGGTCATCCAGGTCCTGAATTCCAGAGTTACTGTCATCACTGGGGGCATCTTCTGTTGGAGAACTGGATAGTCGTGGCACCTCCTCTCCCCTGACATTGTCTGGGGCACTTGTGGGGATGTAAGTGATTTATTATGCTTCATGTGTGAGGCATATTGTACAGCGCTGGCTTCCCCTCTATCGTTGGTGTTGCCCTGCCACCTTTTGCTTGTGTATGGTGATGTATTGTGGGAATTTTAGTTTCCCTATGCTGTGCGTGCTTTCGTGATGGGTGTCCATGCAGAGCTGGGAGGGGTGTCCATGCATTTGTATAGCATGCAGGGCCTGGCATTGTGGTTAGTCAAATGTGTAGGTGCAGTGTGTGGGATGGAGTGGAGTAATGGGAGTGAGGTTGAGGGGGTGTGATGGCATGCAGGTATGGTGGGTGATAAGTGTTAAATGTTGACTTTTAAGGCCAAGATTTTTGAAAAGCACATCAATAAAGAATTATCCAACCTTCTTCATAATTCAGGAGGCTTAGATTCTTCCCAACATGGCTTTAGGAAGGCCCATAGTACTGAATCAGCGCTTATTACCACTTCTGACACGATTCGTAGACTGGTGGATGAGGGGCAGGGAGCCTTATTAGTCCTATTCGACCTATCTGCTGCGTTTGATACTATCTTGCCTCAGATTATGGCATCCCGTCTCCTTTAGGAAGGAATTAGAGATACTGCATTGAAGATCTTGGAATCTTTTTTAAGAGACAGATCTATTACGGTGAGCTGTGGAGATTTCAGGGCACCAGCATAATGTTTGCCATGTGGTGTCCCACAAGGCTCCTCACTCAGCCCCACCTTTTTCAATCTGTATGTTGTTCCTTTAGCCAGACTAAGTCACTCATTTGGTTTTATGCTCACCTCCTATGCTGATGATACTCAACTGATCGTTCCAGTCTAAAAAAACAAGCTGGGCGGAAGTGGCTGACCGTTTTAATAGCTGTATGCGAGAAGTCAATAGGTGGATGGGCATGAATTAGCTAAATTTGAATGGTGACAAAACCGAAATTTCATGCTTCAGGTCCGGTAAGAAGTTGTGGAACTCACACTAGTGGCCTCTAGAGTGTGGTGAGCCTCCCGCCCCTATAACTGCCACCATCAACTTGGGCGTCATTTTTGATAATTCTCTTTCCTTTAGGTCCCATGTAAGTTCCAATACTAAATCCAGTTTCTGGACTCTGAAAATGTTGAAAAAAGATTTTTGCTTACTTACAGAGGGAGTGGAGAATCATAGTCATCCTGGCACTGGTAATATCTAAATTTGATTACTGTAATGCCTTGCCACTCAATCTGGACAATTCTACTCTTAAGAAGCTTCAGTTGATCCAAAACACTGTAGCTTGTTTCATATTAAATCTCCCTTGCTCGGCATTTGCCCGTGGTAGTCTGAAACAATGACATTGCCTACCAGTTGTAAAGCGCATCAAATTTATGTCTAACCTATAAGTCTGTGCATGGAGGTGGATCTGAATATTTATCCTTGAGATTACACTGGTATAGACCTAGGCGGCAACTCAGATCTACAGGAGCCTTCATGATCCAGGTTCCTCATACTCACAGGGCGAGATGGGGTGACAAGGCTTTTACGGTAGCTGCTGCCAGGTACTGGAACTCCCTCCCTGTGTCCATAAGGAAGGAACACATTTTTTGACCTTCAGGGGGTTGGTAAAAACCTGGCTCTTCCCTCGCTAAGCTTCTTTTGTATTGAGTTCTTTTGGCCCTCAGTTACTTACTTACTCCGGCTACTCCAGTGAGTCCCTCAGGATGCAGTATTGCCAGTACCTGCTCCTCCCATGCTGGGAGCTGTGGGGGAGGAATGGGGGTCCACCGCCAGTCCTCTGTATATCGAGCTGGTGCCTTGCTGCAATGGAATGTACCTTCCTCCGTAGGTCATTCCATCTCTTCCTGATATCGTCCCTTGTTCTTGGGTGCTGTCCCAAGGTGTTGACCATGTCCACGATTCTCTGACATAGCTCCATCTTCCTTGCAATGGATATCTGCTGTTCCTGTGCTCCAAACAGCTGTGGCTTTACCCTGACAATTTCCTTCACCATGACCCTTAACTCCTCCTCAGTGAAACGGGGGTGCATTTGTGGTGCCGTGGGTGTTGTGTGTTGGTGAGAGTGTGTTGAGTAATGTGGTGGGGTGTGTGATGTGGAGTGCGTAAGGAATGTATGGGTGTGAGTAGTGTGTGTGTCTAGCTGTCTCTGTTCTGTTCGTGTCAATCTCCTGGCAGTAATTGCTGTTGATAAATGGTTGTGGGTAATGTGGGTGGGTGTTTTATAGTGATATGGGTGAGTGGGTGTGGAGTGTGAATGAGTGTCAGGTGATTGTTTTTTATATTGGCCAATGTAGTGTTGTTTTGTATATGGTTGTCCATTCTGAGCGCAACGGTGTGTACCGCCAATAGGTTACCGCAGTTGAATGTCCGCCATGGTGATTCACGGGTCATAATGTGATGGGTGTTGTTTGGGGTAGGCAGAGGTACAGGGGATTGGGTCTGGGTGGATGAAGTTGGAGGGGGGAGGCTAGACACAGGGACAATGGCTGCCATCAGTGCTGAGGACAGAATTTGAAGGGTTCGATGAAGGGCAGCCTGACCAGAATGAATGCCCTCCAGGAATGCATTTGTGTGTTGCAACTCCCTTTCTACACCCTGGATGGCATTCAAAATGGTAGACTGCCCAACAGTGAGTGACCTGAGGAGGTCAATGGTCTCCTCACTGAGGACAGCAGAGGTGACAGGGGCAGGGGCTAAGGTGCCTGGGGCGAAGGTGATACCCAACTTCTGGGTGAGCGGGCACGGGGCGAAGGCTGAGGGGCTGCTGGGAGGGCGGTGCTGGTAGGTGGGGTGGCGGCTGTACCTGTTGAAGTGGGGGGCACCGATGTTGCCGCCACCACAAGGGAGCTCCCATCGGAGGACGAGTCTGTGTCGCTGGTAGCAGATCCTGTGACGCCGTGGTGCTCCCCTCCGTCCCACTGGTGTATTCAGAGTCCGTAGTGTGGGCCTCCATGCCCATGTGGGATGCAGCTCCCTCGTGCTCCCGTGCCACTGTACCTCTGCCTGATGATGCTAATGCACACAAGAACAGGGAGACCGCAAAAAAAGGGGGGGGAAACAGAAAAAAAGACAGGTTGAGTGCATGGCTTACCGCTACCGTTGGCGGACAATACAGACACAGCAGCCCCCTGCACTACGTCGAGCTGTTGGGCTCTACAGTTCAATTCCTGGGAAATGGCCTACAAGGCTATGGACGACATATGCCCACATAGATGACACAGGGGCATGAATAACTGTACTTGGCACTCTACAGAGGTGGGGTGGGGGCCACAGGGCCATGCCTAATGGATGGGCCTAACCTACGGAACTCGCCCTGGCCTAGGGAAACCCACAGCCCTCCTCCCCCACCCAGACCCCTTCACTGCGTGCAAAGTCAGCTGAATGATAGTGTACTCACCCCCTTGTGTCTGCTGTGATGCCTTCAAGCGCCCATCCAACTCAGGGTAGGCCACTGCCAGGATCCGGAACATCAGGGGGGTCATGGTTCGACGGGCACCCCTCCCACGTTGGGAGGCCATCCTCAGCTGAGCCTCCGCCGTCTTCTTGCTCCAGCGACTAATGTCCTCCCATCTCTTCCGGCAGTGGGTGCTCCGTCTGTGGTGGACCCCCAGGGTCCCGATGTCCTTGGCGATGGTACGCCAAATATCCTTCTTCTGGTGGGCGCTGACCTACATGAAATGTACAGGGGAAGAAGAGAAGTCATTACCAACTGCACCGTCAAAGTGAGTGGTCCACTTCCCTACCTTTGCCATGTAGCACATGCCCCCACCGTCTTTCATGCACGCAGAACTCTGCCCCCTTACTTCTTACAACCAGCCCTCTCCACACAGGCATAGCCCATGCAACATGCTCCCTGTGTACTTACCTGTTGGTCTGGAGGACCGTAGAGTAGCGTGTACTGGGGGAAGACCCCGTCAACGAGCTTCTCCAACTCCTCTGCCGTGAAGGCAGGGGCCCTTTCCCCAGACGCACGAGCCATTGTCTCTTCCAGACCGAGGTCACAGCAGCACTTGCAGTGTAGGTCCTCTCCTGTCGAAGATCAGGTATCGAGTGAATAAACAGTTATAAAATGGCGGTCACTTCTGCGACGGTCGCGTCCACGGCGGTGCGTACCATCACCGCCGGCATACATCGTCATTGGCTCCTGGGACCCATAGGGTCCAATGTTAACCAATGCAGCATTGCGTCGCGGTCTTCGACCGCCTACCGCGACGGTGTACAACGCCAGCGCAGTTACCTCACATCCCATTGTCCCGCTTTGGAGGTCAGGCAGCCGCCATTTCAGGGGCCCACATGGGCTAATTACCAACTACGTCACACATACCTAGGCCTACTCTCAACACACATACAGGCCAGATTTTGTGTATGATTGGTGTTCTGTGTAGACTGTGGGTACATACCTCTGAGTTGTTTGACTCTGTGCTCGCTGTTGTCCTTCATAGGCACCGTCCGCTGGGACATGTGACGAGATGGCGGCATCCTCCGGTGTACCGACCGCTGGTGGACCTGTCGACAATGGAGTAAAGAAATTTGATCATCACCTACAGGTTTGACCGTGCCACAATCCAGGAACTGTGTACCCAGTTGGAGCCAGACCTGATGTCAGCAATCCGCCATCCCACAGGAATCCCCCCTCAAGTGCAGGTGCTATCAGTGCTCCATTTCCTTGCAAGTGGGTCTTTTCAAACAACTGCTGCCATGACATCAGGGATGTCCCAGCCGATGTTTTCCAACGTGTTGTCCAGAGTGTTGTCTGCCCTGCTGAAACACATGCGGAGCTACATTGTTTTCCCTCAGGCGGAGGATTTGCCTACAGTTAAAGGTGACTTCTATGCCCTTGGACATATCCCCAACATCATAGGTGCCATTGATGGGACCCATGTGGCTTTGGTTCCCCCCCCACAGGAGTGAACAGGTGTACAGGAACCAAAAGAGTTATCATTCCATGAATGTACAGATGGTATGTTTGACAGACCAGTACATCTCCCATGTGAATGCCATGTTCCCTGGCTCAGTGCATGACGCCTACATCATGCGGAATAGCAGCATCCCTTATGTGATGGGTCAACTACAGAGGCACCGTGTGTGGCTATTAGGTGACTCTGGTTACCCCAACCTGTCATGGCTACTGACCCCAGTCAGGAATTCCAGGACCAGGGCAGAGGAACGCTACAATGAGTCCCATGGGCGGACTAGGAGGGTGATCGAACGCACCTTCGGCCTCCTGAAGGCCAGGTTTAGGTGCCTCCATATGACAGGTGGATCTCTATTCTACTTACCAAAGAAGGTGTGTCAGATCATCGTGACCTGCTGTATGCTTCATAATTTGGCTTTGTGACGACAGGTGCCTTTTCTGCAGGAGGATGGTCCAGATGGCGGTGTTGTGGCAGCTGTGGAGCCTGTGGACAGTGATGAGGAGGAAGCAGAGGAAGAAGACATTGACAACAGGGACTCAGTCATCCAT
Source organism: Pleurodeles waltl (assembly GCF_031143425.1). Lineage (NCBI taxonomy): Eukaryota > Metazoa > Chordata > Amphibia > Caudata > Salamandridae > Pleurodeles > Pleurodeles waltl. The sequence goes on from NC_090439.1 coordinate 251,982,170, forward strand.
CAATATTTCCAGTGAAACACAGGTGAGAATACGTTCCTGCCTACTACAAGTACTTTTACACTTCTACCTCTATCCTGTCTGTCGATTTCACCCAGTGTACGGTCACTGAGTTGTCACTTTCCCTTACGGTTTCACAGGTGTGGGTTCCAACGTGTGTCATCTGCTTAGATGCCTCATGGACTACAGCTGTGTGACATTGGTATGTTGTCATTATTATTTCCTGGAAATTTTGGCACTGTAATTGCAAATACACTATTTCAAAATCACAGACAGACTCCAGATCTTTTGGTGCTTTAGGTGTGTTTATTTAAATACAAAATATTGGAGGGGGAAGTTAAATGGTGAGGGGTGATGGCGGAGGAGTGTCCATGGCAGAGTCAAGTCGATTTGTCTCATAGGTGCATTGCTCATATGGGCACAGGAAGTGGAGCTGAGGCAGTTTCAATATGGACAAAGTGACAAAGTGGGACAGTGGGTTGACAATCAGGGTGGTGTCATTTCTTGGCGGGGGTCTTGGCATCGTGCTCTGTCTTGTTCCTGGATCTCAGGGACCGCTTGCGGGGTGGTTCTCCATCTGCAGGGGGTAGGGTGCTGGTGTGGTGGTCCTGTGGCGGTGCCTCCTGTCCAATAGTGCTGGCGGAGGTGGTGGGCAGTTCTTCGTCCATGCTAGTGTCAGGGGCCCCTTGGAGTGCCAAAGTGTCCATCCTGGTGTTGAGTATTTCCTTCAGCACCCCTACGATGGTGCCCAAGGGGGAGCTGATGGTTCTGAGTTCCTCCCTGAACCCCAAATACTGTTCCTCCTGCATGCGCTGGGTCTCCTGAAACTTGGCCAGGACCGTTGCCATCGTCTCCTGGGAGTGGTGGTATGCTCCCATGATGGAGGAGAGGGCCTCATGGAGAGTTGGTTCCCTTGGCCTGTCCGCCCCCTGTCGCACCGCAGCCTTCCCAGTTTCCCTGTGTTCCTGGGCCTCCGTCCCCTGGACCGTGTGCCCACTACCACTGCCCCCAGGTCCAAGTTGTTGTTGGGGTGGTGGGTTATCCTGGGTTCCCTGTAGTGGTGGACACACAGCTGATTGACGTGTCCTGGGGACGGAGGTATGGGCCAGCTGGGTGGGTGCTGTGCTGGTGTTACCAGAGGGTGGAAGGTCTGTGGTGGCCTGTGCCTGTGTGAGGGGAACCGACTGTCCTGAGGCCCACGATGGTCCGGGCTGGTCATCTGGATCCAGTTGGACAGAGCTGCTGTCATCACTGTGGGCCTCTTCTGTGGGTGGGGTGGAGATGTCTGGACCCTCCTGTCTGGTGACGTTGGGTAGTGGTCCTGCAGAGGTGTAAAAGCATAATTATTGCTTCTGTGTGTGTCATGGTGTGCAATGGGTGGGTGACCGTGTACCCCAGTGCTTGCATTCCTATGTGGGGACTTGTGTGATGATGGTTTAGGGGGGGTGTATGGGTATGTGCAGTGGGCATGCTTTAGTGATGGGTGTCCATGCGTTGTTGTTGCATGCAGGGCTTGGTGTTGGGATGTGTGGTTTGCGATATTAGTACATTTGTGAGGAGTTGGAGTGATAGGGGAGGTGGCGAGGGTGGGGGTATGTGATAGCATGCAGGTAGGATGGGGGATATGGTCGTTAAAGGTTTGACTTACCAGAGTCCATTCCTCCACTGACTCCTGCGAGGCCCTCAGGATGCAGAATCGCCAAGACCTGCTCCTCCCATGTTGTTAGTTGTGGGTGAGGAGGTGGGGGTCCGCCAACAGTCCGCTGAACCGCCAGGTGGTGTCTTGAGACCACGGAACGCACCTTCCCCCGTAGGTCGTTCCACCTCTTCCTGATGTCCTCCCGATTTCTTGGGTGCTGTCCCACTGCGTTGACCCTGTCGACTATTCGCCTCCATAGCTCCATCTTCCTTGCAATTGCGGTGTGCTGCACCTGTGCTCCAAATAGCTGTGGCTCTACCCGGACGATTTCCTCCACCATGACCCTGAGCTCCTCCTCCGAGAACCTGGGGTGTCTTTGCCGTGCCATGGGGTGGTGAAGGTGATGTGTGGGGTGGTGTGTGTGGTGATAAGTGTGGTGATATATAGTGGTGTGTGGTGTTTTGTGCGTGGAAGTTGTGTGGGTGTTGGTGTTGAGTGCCTGTGGATGCTAGTTTGTGGATGGTGGTGTCTCTCTCTGGCCTTCTCTCTGTAATATTGGTCGTAGGGGTTTGTGGGTGATTTGGGTGTGTGTTTTATATTGTAATGGGCGTGTGGGAGTGGTGTGTGTATGTGTATCAGGTGTGTGTATTTGGAATTGTCCAATGTGGCGGTGTTTTGTAGAAGTGTGTGTATTTTGAGCGCAGCGGTGTGTACCGCCAAGGGAATACCGCGGTTGAAATACCGCTGCATGGATTCGTGGGTCGTGATAGCATGGGCCTATTTCTGTTGGCGTGACAGTGGAGTTTTTTTTTCGCCAGTTTATCACTGACCTTTGGTGTGGCGGACTTGTGTGGGTGTCTGAATTTTGTCAGATTTCGAGATGTGGGTCATAATAGCTGTGGCGGAATTCCGCGGCCACAGCGGTATGTTGGCAGTCTTCTGCACGGCGGTAAGCAGGTTTTACCGCCAATGTTGTAATGACCCCTTATATGTTTTGTTCAGTTTAGCTGCCTATTGCCTTTGACATGGCGTTAGCCATTAAATTTTGTATTCAGTTTAGCTGCCTATTGGCTTTGACATGGCATTAGCCATTACATTTTGTATTCAGCTTAGCTGCCTATTGGCTTTGACATGACATTAGACATTACATTTGCTATTTAGGTTAGCTGCCTATTGGCTTTAACGTGGGGTTAGACATTGCAGTTGAGACATGGCAGATGAGCTGTGTTTTTCCAAGCTGTGTTTTTCCACAAGATGGACCAAGCTGTTTTCTTCACACCAGACCTTAGCTGATAAGAGCACGTAGATTTTGTGTTTACCTTGCAATCCAGTCTGAGAGCGAGTGAGCTCAGGAGAATTGGCCCCTCTCCAAGGTTATTCGGCTCTCACACTGAGTTTGCTTTTAAGGATGATTCTGGGCTATAGTGAGTTAGATTTGAATCTGCTTGACTTCAGACGGGAAAACTAGACGTCAGTTGCCCGTCTCCCGTTTGGGTGGAGAATCTCTTTCTCGCAGTTGACCGGAGTCATCAACTTGCAGACCCCAGAACGATGAAGCTGAGTATAGGCCCTACCGCCTTGCCCATACGGTGATGAATTTGTCTTTTATGCTTTGCTTTGAAGTTATGCACCTATATTTTCTGTGTACATTGCAACTGAGAAGAACTTTGATATATTTTGCTTTCATTGCTGCGACTACTTTTGAACGTGTGCTTCCAATCTACTAATTTCGTCTCTCAGGAACTTGTGGGTGGGGGAGAATTAACAACAATAAATGTCTTCTTTAAACTCAGAAGTGCATTCCAGAGAGGTTCTGTAAGCTTGGATATGAGATAAGAGGGAAAGTAGAACATTATGGCTTAGTCGTCAGTTTTCAGAGTCGGGAAATTAGAGATTTCTTAGTGCACAATTTAAAAGTGTAATTGTTTTTTTGTTGTTTAGAGAATTACAGAAGCACGGCAGACCATGTTTGACAATGCATGTGAAGTTAAACTGCCTGATGGTGCTGTGAGAAACATGTTTTCTTGCTATGATAAAGCATAGTTAGAAAATGTGCCTTTTGAAAGCAGTGATGTTCCTTTTGTTCTTGACAGAAGGGTTTGGATACTTTTATCTGCTTATAGAAAAATGCAGGAGAGATGTAGGCAGTTAGAACATGAAAATAAGAATTTACGTGAGCAAATTAGCCAGAACACATTAATGCAAGATAATGCTGAAAGCTATAAAACTGCTGTTTTAGAAGAATCTGGCTTTTCCCATTCCAGTAATGAGGGGGTTAAGACAGCTGTGAGCCAGTCTGAGCCTCTGTGTGTACCGGGCATGAAACAAAATACCCCTCAGTTTTTGGCATTTGAAGTGCATTCCTTAACTGATAACACGGAGAACGGAGCTCAGAATGTTATTTACAGACCGCTTCTGCAAAGAAAAATTAATTACATGGCATAGGTACCATCGCAAAATGTGCAGTTACTGGCACAAGTAAAACAAAGGATTTTAGAGTTTCTTACTGTTTGCACTAAGCATGAGACACCGAGTTTCATTAGCTTGTTTGATTTTTGTAAACAGTATAGCTCTCATCTGAGTGAAATCCTAACACTTTGGTATAAAGTCACTAGGAAAAAATATAAGCAGCTGCGCGCTTTTTATTTGGCAAATGAAATAATTCAGACTTTAGGATTCTGCGCAGTGCAAGTGGGAAACACTGATTTACATGTAAATCAGGAACAGGGGAAGAATAGAGTGCCCCTGCAAGACAGGGCTAGAGTCACTGCAGCACTACATGAACAGGTGCCACAAGCCCTTTTTCAGGATGTGGAGAGGGTGCAGGGAGTACCACAGGTAAAAGAGTCACCAGTGAAATTTAGTGCACCATTTGAATTCGTGTCCCCTGAGGATAAAAAGCATGTTTGTTTGACTAATGATTCATTGTCTAAAAAGTGGTTTTCTAGCACAGGAGAAGGAACAGCGTTGTACAATGTGTGTCAGAGCAAGAGCTGCTTGAGATGTGTCATTTTTACACTGATTCTTGGTTCACTGCCAATGGTTTAGCCGTTTGGTTTTCCACATGGCTTGTACATAACTGGTTCAATTCCCTTGCAGATGTTAAAGAGAAAAATTCAGAGTCTGAAGTGTCCACCCAGAATTCTGACTTAGTGGGGATGGCTCGGTGGGTGCACCAGAAATGTGGACAGCTGGGTGAAAAAGCCACTTACAGGTGGGCAGAGATGAGAGAGATGCACATTCTCCTAGATTTGATAAAAACTGTGCAGCACGCACAAGAAAAATCTGTCCCACAAGCAGTCAAAGATCAATTGGAGAGAGGAAAGTTACCAGGACAGATATGGCAAATTGATCAGGTTTTAGGGGAATGATTGCTGCAGATTACCTAGGAGAAATAAAAATTATGCTGATACCTAAAAAAGAATCTGATTCATTCATACAAATTGGAGACAGAATGACCCAACTTGTCAAAAGTGCAGTGAATGGAGGTTTGGTAAAGAAGGAGTCTGCCCCAGCCCTTCTGACAGTGCAAGGAAAGGGAAGCTGTGGTGCAGCAGATAAAAACCTCAGTGCTGAGGTGTGGGTTGAAGCCCCAAGTGACCCTTCAGAACCTGCAGAAATCATAACAAAGGGCCCTAAAAACATCCTGCTGATTACAAAACAGGGAAAGGAAGAGGAAGGGCACATTTCAGATGAAAATGTTATTTGCAATAAAAGTCATACTTTTTTCTTTTGCAGATCCTACCACATTTCGCCACTGACCATGAGTGTGCGGTGTGGTCTCCCTTTGGGTGTGTGCGTGTGGGGTCGGGGAAGGAACCGAACCCCCAACCTGAACCTGACTGAGTAAAGTACAAGCACCATGGATCCATTTTGCGCAAATGGCGCCTTCAGTTCAAGTTCAACTTGTTTGATTACGTTCTTCCACTGGAACTAAGCAACCTTAACAGTTAACAGTCTTTGGGGCATATTTATACTCCGTTTGCGCCAAATTTGCGTCATTTTTTTCGACGCAAATTCGGCGCAAAACTAACGCCATATTTATACTTTGGCGTTAGACGCGTCTAGCGCCAAAGTATGAGTAAAGAGCGTCATTTTTTTGCGTGAACGCCTTCCTTGCGTTAATGAGATGCAAGGTAGGCGTTCCCGTCCCAAAAAATTACTGCGACGCAAATGCGTCGTATTTATACTCCCGGGCAAAAATCACGCCCGGGAGTGGGCGGGCCAAAAAACCCCGCATTTGCGCCGGATTTTAGCGCCTGGGTCAGGGCAGGCGTTAAGGGACCTGTGGGCTCAAAATTAGCCCACAGCTGCCCTCCCATGCCCCCAGGGACCCCCCCCTGCCACCCTTGCCCACCCCAGGAGGACACCCAAGGATGGAGGGACCCATCCCAGGGACATTCAGGTAAGTATCCATTTAAAAAAAAAAAAAAATGTTGGCATGGGGGGCCTGATTTGTGCCCCCCTACATGCCTCAATGCCCAATGACCATGCCCAGGGGACATAAGTCCCCTGGGCATGGCCATTGGGCAAGGGGGCATGACTCCTGTCTTTACTAAGACAGGAGTCATGTAAATGGCGTCTGGGCGTCGTAAAAAATGGCGCAAATCGGGTGGAGGCGATTTTTTGGCGTCAACCTGACTTGCACCATTTTTAAGACGCCCTAACGCCATTTTTCCCTACGCCGGCGCTGCCTGGTGTACGTGGGCCCGTATTTATACTTTTTGACGCTAAACTGCGCTAACGCAGTTTAGCGTCAAAAAGTTTTGCGCCGGCTAATGCCACGTGGAAAAAAAACACGTACACCAGGAAGCGCCGGCGTAGGGAAAAATGGCTACATCAAATTGCTATTTTAGAGACACTGTTCAATCAGAGTATATAAGTTTCAGTCTTTTCTGTGTAGATGTATTTGATGTGAAAGGTTATGAGATCAATATGTTAATCCACTTCCATTGCTTTACAGTGATTGCTTTCATCATTCAGATCTGATTTGCTTATAATGTTTTTTGTGTTGATGTTTTTGTTTTTGTTTGAAATAAGAGGTATGTGAAATAAAAATTCATTGGTCATAGGGTGGAATGTGATGCTATTAATTGTGTTTGACCAATTACTTTGTGTTTCACCACTGTGCATATTAGTTGCTCAATGTTCACCAGTAGCACATTATGGTGGTCATTACAACCCTGGCGGACGGTGTTAAAGCGGTGGTAAGACTGCCAACAGGCCGGCGGTAAAAGAATTGCAGTTACGAAGATGGCAGAAACCGGCAACAAAGACAGCCACTTTAACACTCCGACCGCCACGGCGGTACAAACAAACAGCGCGGCGGTCACCGCCAACAGACAGGTGGGAGACAATGTACTGCCCACACTATTATGACAGGCCATTCCGCCACCTTTTCCGGGGCAGATTCACCGCGGATAAAAACACGGCAGAAACAGGAATTTCAAAGGGAAAACGCTCACCTCTACACACTCCACGAGGAACGAGGACACCATGGAACAGGAACTCCAAATCCTACCTGCGATAGTCTTCCTGCTTCTCTACCAGGAGCACGAACGCCGGCAGCGAAGACCACGGTGAGTACTGCACCTACGACACAGGAGGGGGAGGCAAAAAACAGGGACACACACACGCAACACCCCCACCCTCACCCACTACAACACACACACTAATGCATATCAATACATCACAGTTACACCCCCCAAACTCCCCTGGAAGAATGCAAAGACCAAAGAAAATGAGTGTAACCATCGGAATATATTACAAACAAGTAGGCAGAAATATATATATATATATACACCATGTACAAAATATATAACAGCATAGTAGTCCAGGTACTGCACAAAGAAAGTCCGTGGAACACTGGGACCACACGGTATGAGCGAGGCCCACACAAGATCCCCGACCATGACGGAGAGAACACTGCAGGGGCATCAGACAGCAAGAAAACAGACACCTCAGGGGGAGGGAAAGGGGGGCACCTCAGCCGCTTGTGTGTACGACTCCAAATCCACGAGGGGGCCACATGCCCACTGTTCAATCCTGGGGAGTGCAAAGCCACAGTCTCTCAAGTCTCTACAGTGGGTGGTTTGCCCACTGTTCAATCCTGGGGAGTGCAAAGCCACAGTCTCTCAAGTCTCTACAGTGGGTGGTTTGCCCACTGTTCAATCCTGGGGAGTGCAAAGCCACAGTCTCACAAGTCTCGACAGTGGGTGGTTTGCGCACTGTTCAATCCTGGGGAGTGCAAAGCCACAGTCTCACAAGTCTCTACAGTGGGTGGTTTGCCCACTGTTCAATCCTGGGGAGTGCAAAGCCACAGTCTCTCAAGTCTCTACAGTGGGTGGTTTGCCCACTTTTCAATCCTGGGGAGTGCAAAGCCACAGTCTCTCAAGTGGATAACAGTCTCCACTGGTTCTGGAGGGGGCATGGTGCCCAGAGTGCTTCATCCTGGTCAGGACAGAGGTAGTGGATGGATCTCTCCACTGGTTCTGGAGGGGGACTGGTGCCCAGAGTGCATCACGCACCCCGTGACGGATCCAGTTGCGTCAGTGCCCCTGCCGCTCATGGGCTAGCAGTGCTTGAGTTGGCGGTGCCCTGTTCAGCGGTGCTTGAGTTGGCGGTGCCCTGTTCAGCGGTGCTTGAGTTGGCGGTGCCCTGTTCAGCAGTGCTTGAGCTGGCGGTGCCCTGTTCAGCGGTGCTTGAGTTGGCGGTGCCCTGTTCAGCGATGCTTTGGCGGCACCCTGTTCAGCAGTGCTTGAGATGGCGGTGCCCTGTTCAGCGGTGCTTGTGCTGGCGGTCCTTCATGGCCCAGCAGGGCTTGTGCTGATGGTCCTTCATGGCCCAGCGGTGCTTGTGCTGGCGGTCCTTCATGGCCCAGCGGGGCTTGTGCTGGCGGTCCTTCATGGCCTAACGGGGCTTGTGCTGGTGGTCCTTCATGGCCCAGCAGGGCTTGTGCTGGTGGTCCTTCATGGCCCAGCGGGGCTTGTGCTGGCGGTCCTTCATGACCCAGCGGGGCTGGTGCTGGTGGTCCTTCATGGCCCATCGGGGCTTGTGCTGGCGGTCCGTCATGGCCCAGCGGGGCTTGTGCTGGTGGTCCTTCATGGCCCAGCGGGCTGGTGCTGGCTTCCTGGGTAGCTGTCCTGGGGCTGGCCTCCTGAGAAGCTGTGCTGGGGCTGGCGGTGGCCTCCTGGGCAGCTGTGCTGGGGCTGGCGGTGGCCTCCTGGGCAGCTGGGCTGGGGCTGGCAGTGGCCTCCTGGGCAGCTGGGCTGGGGCTGGCGGTGGCCTCCTTGGCAGCTGTGCTGGGGCTGGCGGTGGCCTCCAGGGCAGCTGGGCTGGTGCTGGCAGTGGCCTCCGGGGCAGAGGGGATGATGGCGGTCTTCTCCGCCGTGCAGCTCTTCCCAGACTTGCCGGGTTTCTTGTGGCCCTTCCCTACCTTGGAAGGTGTCACAGCTGACTCCACACTCCCAACGGGACCCCTGGGACCGGCTTTGGTGGCTGGAGTCTTCCCCCTGTCCCGCCGGACACTGGCCAACTTCTGATGCTTCACAGGTGGGGGACTGTCTGTGCTGTGGCTCCGTGCCACACTGGCTGTCCTGGTGGCTGGTGCACTCCACATACCGGTGACTACAGGCACCACTGGTCCCAGAGATGTTGTGGCTGAGGTGCAACTTCGGGACCTATGAGATGGACGGGGTGGGGGAGGTGTGGGAAAAAGGTCAAGGGTGGACAGGAAAAGTTTTTTGGACACACTGGGACGGGTAGCTGGATGAGGTTTGGGAGTGGAGGAAGAGGTGGTGGTAGTAGGAGGAGTACGTTTAGTGACTTTGGGTGAAGGTGCATGCGCTGGAGGCTGTCGTTAGATGAATGGCTGTTGGGTGGGTGTGTGCCTGCGTTTGTGTATCTTGGGAGGGGGTGTCACAGACACACTGGGAGAGGACACAGGGGACGTGTGAATGGTAGTGGGGTGGTGACTGCACGTGAGCTGGGTGTGCTGGTGGATGTGCTGGTGAGGGACGTAGTGGCTGTAGAGGTAGTGCATGCAGGTGTGAGTGTAGACGAGACTGGGAGGGAGGAGGGAGACGATGAAGAGGGGGACACAGTGGAGGCAGTGGATGTTGGTGTGTCTGCATGTGTGTGTTGCTTGCGTGAGTGCCTGTGGGATGTGTGGTGCTTGTGTTTGCCTGAACTTCCCTTGTGTGTTGAGGTGTGTACAGGCTGGTCTGATGGTGTGCTTGGGATAGGCAGAGGTACAGGGGATTGGGTCTGGGTGGAAGAAGTTGGAGGGGGGAGGCTAGATACGGGGACAATGGCTGCCATCAGTGCTGAGGCCAGAGTTTGAAAAGCTCGGTGAAGGGCCGCCTGACCAGAATGAATGCCCTCCAGCAATGCATTTGTTTGTTGCAACTGCCTTTCTACACCCTGGAAAGCATTCAAAATGCTAGACTGCCCAACAGTGAGGGACCTGAGGAGGTCATTGGCCTCCTCACTGAGGGCAGCAGGGGTGACTGAGGCAGGGTCTGAGGTGCCTGGGGTGAAGGTGATGGCCACCCTCCTGGGTGAGCGGGCACTGGGCAAAGGCTGAGGGGCTGCTGGGAGGGTGGTGCTGGTAGGGGGGGTGGCAGCTGTACCTGTAGATGCAGGGGGCACAGATGTTGCCGCCACCACAAGGTAGCTCCCATCAGAGGACGAGTCCGTGTCGCTGGTGTCAGCTCCTGTCCCCGCCGTGGAGCTCCCCTCGCCCTCCGTCCAACTGGTGAATTCCTAGTCCATAGTCTCGCCCGCCAGGGACATGTAGGATGCAGCTCCCTCCTGCTCCGGTGCCACTCCTCCTCTTCCTGATGATGCTAATGCACACAAGAACAGGGAGACCACAATAAGCGGGGGGACGACAGAAGAAAGACATGTTGAGTGCATGGATTACTGCTACCGTTGGCGGACAAGACAGACACAGAAGCCCCCTGCACTACGCCGCGCTCTTGGCCTCCACTGTTCAATTCCTGGGAAATGGCCTACATGGCTATGGACGACATCTGCACACACAGATGACACAGGGACATGAATAGCTGTACCTGGCACTCTACAGAGGTGGGCTGGGGTGCCACATGCCCAACAGTGAGGGACCTGAGGAGGTCATTGGCCTCCTCACTGAGGGCAGCAGGTGTGACTGGGGCAGGGTCTGAGGTGCCTGGGGTGAAGGTGATGGCCACCCTCCTGGGTGAGCGGGCACTGGGCAAAGGCTGAGGGGCTGCTGGGAGGGTGGTGCTGGTAGGGGGGGGTGGCAGCTGTACCTGTAGATGCAGGGGGCACAGATGTTGCCGCCACCATAAGGTAGCTCCCATCAGAGGACGAGTCCGTGTCGCTGGTGTCAGCTCCTGTCCCCGCCGTGGAGCTCCCCTCGCCCTCCGTCCAACTGGTGAATTCCTAGTTCATAGTCTCGCCCGCCAGGGACATGTAGGATGCAGCTCCCTCCTGCTCCGGTGCCACTCCTCCTCTTCCTGATGATGCTAATGCACGCAAGAACAGGGAGACCACAATAAGCGGGGGGACGACAGAAGAAAGACATGTTGAGTGCATGGATTACTGCTACCGTTGGCGGACAAGACAGACACAGAAGCCCCCTGCACTACGCCGCGCTCTTGGCCTCCACTGTTCAATTCGTGGGAAATGGCCTACATGGCTATGGACGACATCTGCACACACAGATGACACAGGGACATGAATAGCTGTACCTGGCACTCTACAGAGGTGGGCTGGGGTGCCACATGGCCTGCCTAATGGAGGGGCCTTGCCTACAGAACTCGCCCTGGCCTAGGGAAACCCACAGCCCTCCTCCCCCACCCAGACAACTCCACTGCGCGCAAAGTCAGCAGAATGAGAGTGTCCTCACCCCCTTGTGTCTGCTGTGATGCCCTCAAGTGCCCATCCAACTCCGGGTAGGCCACCTCCAAGATTCTGAACATCAGAGGTGTCATGGTGCGACGGGCACCCCTCCCACGTTGGGAGGCCATCCCCAGCTGAGCCTCCGCCGTCTTCTTGCTCCAGCAGCGAATGTCCTCCCATCTGTTCCGGCAGTGGGTGCTCCGTCTGTGGTAGACCCCCAGGGTCCGGACGTCCTTGGCGATGGCACGCCAAATATCTTTCTTCTGGTGGGCGCTGACCTACATGAAATGTACAGGGGCAGAAGAGAAGTCATTACCAACTGCACCGTCAAAGTGATTGGCCCCCATCCCTACCCTTGCCATGTGGCACATGCATTCACCGTCTTTCATGCACGCAACACTCTGCCCCCTTCCTTCTTACATCCAGCCCTCTCCACACAGGCATAGCCCATACAACATGGTCCCTGTGTACTTACCTGTTTGTCTGGAGGACCGTAGAGTAGGTTGTACTGGGGGAGGACCCCGTCCACGAGTTTCTCCAACTCCTCCGATGTGAAGGCAGGGGCCCTTTCCCCAGATGCACGAGCCATTGTCTCTTCCAGACCGAGTTCACAGCAGCACTTGCAGTGTAGGTCCTCTCCTGTCGAAGATCAGGTATCGAGTGATTGAGCTGATAGAAAACTGCGGTCATGTCCGGGGCGATGCGTACTGTCGCTGCCGGCATACATCGTCATTGGCTCCTGGGACCCATAGGGTCCAATGTTAACCAATGCAGAATTGCGCTGCGGTCTTCAACCGCCTACCGCAACGGTGTACAACGCCAGCGCAGTTACCTCACATCCCATTGTCCCACTTTAGAGGTCAGGCAGCCGCCATTTCATGGGCCCACATGGCTTCATTTTCAACTGCGTCACACATACCTACGCCTAGACTCATCACACATACAGGCCACCTTTTGTGTATGAATGGTGTTCTGGGTAAACTGTGGGTACGTACCTCTGAGTTGTTTGACTCTGTGCTCGCTGTTGTCCTTCATAGGCACCGTCCGCTGGGACATGTGAGGAGATGGCGGCATCCTCCGGTGTACCGACCGTTGGTGGACCTGTCGACAATGGAGGAGCGACTTTTGATAATCACCTACAGGCTTGACCGTGCCACAATCCAGGAACTGTGTACCCAGTTGGAGCCAGACCTGATGTCAGCAATCCGCCATCCCACAGGAATCCCCCCTCAAGTGCAGGCGCTGTCAGTGCTCCATTTCCTTGCAAGTGGCTCTTTTCAAACAGCTGTGGCCATAGCATCAGGGATGTCCCAGCCTATGTTTTCCAACGTATTGTCCAGATTGTTGTCTGTCCTTCTTAAACACATGCGGAGCTACATCGTTTTCCCTCAGGTGGAGGATTTGCCTACAGTGAAAGGTGATTTCTATGTCCAGGGACATATCCCCAACATCATAGGTGCCATTGATGGGACCCATGTGGCTTTGGTACCCCCCCACAGGAGTGAACAGGTATACAGAAACTGGAAGAGTTATAATTCTTTGAATGTACAGATGGTATGCTTGGCAGACCAGTACATCTCCCATGTGAATGCCATGTTCCCTGGCTCAGTGCATGACGGCTACATCCTGCGGAATAGCAGCATCCCTTATGTGATGGGTCAACTCCAGAGGTACCGTGTGTGGCTATTAGGTGAGCACCTGGAAGCAAGTCAGTGGGAATGGATTTCTGGGGTTATCCCTCCAGGTTAGTGTGTGTCTAACAGTTGTCCCTCGCCATTTGCAGGTGACTCTGGTTACCCCAACCTGTCATGGCTACTGACCCCAGTGAGGAATCCCAGGACCAGGGCAGAGGAACGCTACAATGAAGCCCATGGGCGAACTAGGAGGGTGATCCAGCGGACCTTCGGCCTCCTGAAGGCCAGGTTCAGGTGTCTCCATATGACAGGTGGATCCCTATTCTACTCACCAAAGAAGGTGTGCCAGATCATCGTGGCCTGCTGTATGCTTCACAACTTGGCTTTGCGATGACAGGTGCCTTTTCTGCAGGAGGATTGTCCAGATGGCGGGGCTGTTGCAGCTGTGGAGCCTGTGGACAGTGATGAGGAGGAAGCAGAGGAAGAAGACATGCACAACAGGAACTCAGTGATCCTGCAGTATTTCCAGTGAGACACAGGTAGAAATCCAAACCTGCATACTACATGTACTTTGACACTACTACCTCTCTCCTGTCTGTCGTTTTCACCCAGTGTATGGTCACTGAGTTGTCACTTTCCCTTACGATTTCACAGATGTGGGTCCCACTGTGTGACATCTGCTTAGATTCCTCATGGACTAGAGCTGTGTGACATAGGTATGTTGACATTACTATTTAAAAAACATTTTAGCACTGTAGTTGCTAATACACTATTTCGAAATCACAGACAGACTCCAGATCATTTTGTGCTTTAGGTGTGTTTATTTAAATGCTCAAAATTGGAGGGGGTAGTGAAATGGTAATGGGTGATGGCGGAGGAGTGTCCATGGCAGAGTCCAGTCTATTAGTCTCACAGGTGCATTGCCCATATGGGCATAGGAAGTGGAGCTGGGGCAGTTTAATTATGGACAGGGCGACAAAGTGGGACAGTAGGATGACAATCAGGGTGGTCTCATTTCTTGGCGCGGGTCTTGGCAGCGTTCTCTGTCTTGTTCCTGGATCTCAGGGACCGTTTGCGGGGTGTTTCTCCCTCTGCAGGGGGTGGGGTGCTGGTGTGGTGTTCCTGTGGCGGGGCGTCCCTTCCACTAGCGCCGGCGGAGGTGGTGGGCAGTTCATCGTCCATGCTAGTGTCAGGGGCCCCTTGTAGTGCCACAGTGTCCCTCCTGGTGTTGAGTAGCTCCTTCAGCACCTCTACGATGGTGCCCAGGGTGGAGCTGATGGTTCTGAGTTCCTCCCTGAAGCCCATATACTGTTCCTCCTGCATGCGCTGGGTCTCCTGAAACTTGGCCAGGACCGTTGCCATTGTTTCCTGGGAGTGGTGGTAGGCTCCCATGATGGAGGAGAGGGCCTCGTGGAGAGTGGGTTCCCTTGGCCTGTCTGCCCCCTGTCGCACAGCAGCCCTCCCAGTTCCCCTGTGTTCCTGGCCCTCCGTCCCCTGGACCGTGTGCCCACTACCACTGCCCCCAGGTCCCTGTTGTTGTTGGGGTGGTGGGTTAGCCTGGGTTCCCTGTAGTGGTGAACACACAGCTGATTGACGTGTCTTGGGGACGGAGGTATGGGCCCGCTGGGTGGGTGCTGTGCTGGTGTTTCCAGCGGGGGGAAGGTCTGTGGTGGCCTGTGCCTGTGTGAGGGGAACCGACTGTCCAGAGGTTCCCGATGGTCCAGGCTGGTCATCTAGATCCAGTTGGACAGAGGTGCTGTCATCACTGTGGGCCTCTTCTGTTGGTGGTGTGGACATGTGTGGAACCTCCTGTCCGGTGACGTTGGGTAGGGGTCCTGCAGGGGTATAAAAGGATGTTTATTAAACCTGTGTGTGTAATGGTGTGCAATGGGTGTGTGACCGTGTACCCCAGTGCTAGCATTCCTGTGTGGGAGCTTGTGTGATGATGGTTTAGGGGGTGTATGGGCATGTGCAGTGGACATGCTTTGGTGATGGGTGTCCATGCTTTGTTGTTGCATGCAGGGCTTGGTGTTGGGATGGGTGGTTTGTGATGTTGGGACATATGTGAGGAGTTGGGGTGCTGGTGGTGAGGGTGGGGGTATGTGATAGCATGCAGGTAGGGTGGGGGAATGTAATAGTAAAGCTTTGTCTTACCAGAGTCCATTCCTCCACCTACTCCTGCGAGGCCCTCAGGATGCAGAATCGCCAAGACCTGATCCTCCCATGTTGTTAGTTGTGGGGAAGGAGGTGGGGGTCCACCGCCAGTCCGCTGAACTGCCAGGTGGTGTCTTGAGACCACGGAATGCACCTTCCCCCGTAGGTCGTTCCACCTCTTCCTGATGTCCTCCCGATTTTTTGGGTGTTGTCCCACTGCGTTGACCCTGTCCACTATTCTTCGCCATAGCTCCATCTTCCTAGCTATGGAGGTGTGCTGCACCTGTGCTCCGAATAGCTGTGGCTCTACCCGGACGATTTCCTCCACCATGACCCTAAGCTCCTCCTCTGAGAACCTGGGGTGTCTTTTCTGTGCCATGGGGTGGTCTAGATGATGTGTGGGGTGGAGTGTGTGGTGATAAGTGTGGTGATATGTAGTGGTGTGTTGTGTGAGGTGCGTGGAAGTTATGTGGGTGATGGTGTTGTGTGCCTGTGGATGCTGTTGTTCTTGCTGGTGGTGTCTCTCTCTGGCCTTCTTTCGGAATTTTTTGTCGTGGGGGTTTGTGGGTGATGTGGGTGTGTGTTTTATATTGTGATGGGTGTGTGGGAGTGGTGTGTGTATGTGTATCAGGTGTGGGTATTTTGAATTGTCCAATGTGGCTGTGTTTTGTAAGAGTGTGTATATTTTGAGCGCGGCAGTGTGTACCGCCAATGGAATACCGCAGTTGAAAGACCACCGCGTGGATTCGTGTGTCGTGATAGTGTGGGCGTATTTCTGTTGGCGTGACGGTGGAGGTTTTGTTTTCACCAGTTTATCTCTGACCTTTGGTGTGGCTGACTTGTGTGGGTGTCTGACTTTTGGCGGATTCCTAGATGAGGGTCATAATAGCTGTGGCGGAATTCCGCGGCCGCAGCGGTGTGTTGGCTTCTGCACGGCGGTAAGCACCTTTTACTGCCAATGTTGTAATGACCGCCTATATGTTTTGTTCAGTTTAGTTGCCTATTGGCTTTGACATGGCATTAGCCATTACATTTTGTTTTCAGCTTAGCTGCCTATTGGCTTTGACATGACATTAGACATTACATTTGATATTTAGGTTAGCTGCCTATTGGATTTAATGTGGGGTTAGACATTGCAGTTGAGACATGGCAGATCAGCTGTGTTTTTCCAAGCTGTGTTTTTCCACAAGATGGACCAAGCTGTTTTCTTCACACCAGACCTTAGCTGATAAGAGCACGTAGATTTTGTGTTTACCTTGCAATCCAGTCTGAGAGCGAGTGAGCTCAGGAGAATTGGCCCCTCTCCAAGGTTATTCGGCTCTCACACTGAGTTTGCTTTTAAGGATGACTCTGGGCTACAGTGAGTTAGATTTGAATCTGCTTGACTTTAGACGGGAACTAGACGTCAGTTGCCCGTCTCCCGTTTGGGGGGAGAATCTCTTTCTCGCAGTTGACCGGAGTCATCAACTTGCAGACCCCAGAAAGATGAAGCTGAGTATAGGCCCTACCGCCTTGCCCATACGGTGATGAATTTGTCTTTCATGCTTTGCTATGAAGTTATGCACCTAAATTTGCTGTGTACATTGCAAATGAGAAGTATTTTGATATATTTTGCTTTCATTGCTGCGACTACTTTTGAACGTATGCTTCCAATCTACTAATTTCGTCTCTCAGGAACTTGTGGGTGGGGGAGAATTAACAAAAATAAATGTCTTCTTTAAACTCACAAGTGCATTCCAGAGAGGTTCTGTAAGCTCGGATATGAGATAAGAGGGAAAGCAGAACACTCACATACACACAATGTGGTTGAATATCACAATGATTGGTGCAGGATGCTGGACACATCACTCAAAGTCTCTAGGAGGATGCATGTTGACAGCTCACTCCCTACTGTCACTCCAACAAAACATGTAAGGTAGAACAAATACCTGTAGGAGCAAATTCCAAGTATATCCGAACATCACCACTTGTAGAGTGGGCACAAATCTGGAACAACGCCCATGTCTTGCAAAGTTTACACAGTCAAGTCAATAAACGGGGTAGATATGTCAAAGACCATGATTAAAAAATCAAGGTCGGTGTAACACGCTGGGAACTGTGGACTGTCAGATTGTGAAAATGGTGACTAGACACAAATGATGTTCAGGTGGCATTGTGTGCCATTAGGGGTCCAAAAAAGTTGGCCTTGATGTGGAGTTCTGTAACATGTCACTGAGTCACCAGTAGCAAGTAAATTATGACCCATGTCAACAGCCACTGTAGTCAAAGATTGACCTTTCACTATCCCATTGCAGAGGACGATGCCTTACCTCCTGCGGACCTCCCTGTCCTGGATTTTACAGATGATGTGGATGACCAGCCGCCGATCATCAATGAAAAGACTCTCCAGGATGTCCTGGGTTCCTTCCAGACACCACCTCCAGTTGCAGGAATGACACACAGCATTGTGGGTTCTCCACATGAACCACACAACTACCAACACACAACACCAACCAGTCCTGCTACAGCCCTGGACTCTGAGGACCAAGTGTAGGAAAGTACCCTCTTTCTTGGCATGGTTACCCCCTTGTTCTGCCTGATGTCAGTGTGTTTGACTGTGTTCAATAGGATCCTGCTAACCAGAACCCCAGTGATTATGCTCTCTCTCCAAAAACTCTGTATTTCATCCCACAGTTGGCATACAGGTACCCCCATGTAAGTCCCCAGTATATGGTACCTATGTACCCAGGGCATTGGGGTTCCAGGGAATCCCTTTGGGCTGCAGCAGTTATTCTTCCACCCATAGGGAGCCTAGCAAAGGGTTCTGAAGCCTGCCATTGCATTCTGCGTGAACCGGGTAAATGCACCCGTTTTTACTATTGGTCACCCCTATGGTAGGCCCTCTCAGCCCAGAGGGCAGCGTGCATGTACCTGTGTGTGAAGGCACCCCTGCACAAGCAGAGGTACCCCCACAAACTCCAGACAGATTCTCCTGGACTTTGTGAGTAAAAGGACACCATTTTACATGGGTACTGGACATAGGTCACTGCCTATATCCAGCTACATAATGGTAACTCTGACCCTAGGTGTGTTTGGTATCAAACATGTTGGAATCATACCCCAATACTTTTGCAAGTATTGGTTGTATGATTCCATGCACTTTGGGGGCTCCTTTGAGGACCCATAGCCTTATGAGGTTTTCCAAGCAGCCCTAGCTGCTGCCACCTCACAGGCAAGGCGGAACAAAGGATTTCCTTTGGGCGATGGGTGTTACACCCTCTCCTTTTGGAAATAGGTGTTACATGGCTATGGAGGGGTAGCCTCCTCAAGCCACCGGTATGCTTTGAAGAGCACATTTGGTGTCCTCCATGCAAACACTAGTCTACACCAGTTCAGGGACCTTCAATCCCTGTTCTTTCACAAAACTGGACAATGGAAAGGGGAGTGACCACTCCCCTGTCCATCATCACTCCAAGTGTGGTGCCCAGAGCTCCTCCAGAGGGTCCCTGGCTTTTGCCATCTTGCCCCCTCCTGATAGGTGGTCACCCAGTTAGGTGACCAATCCCCCTTTCAGGGCTATTTAGGGTCTCTCTTTTGGGTGGTTCCTCCGATTCGGCTTGCAAGATTCCAGCAGAATTCCTCTGCATCCCTTATTTTGACCTCTTACCAAAGAAAATGCATTTGGACTCTCCAGGACGCAACAATCTGCAACAGACTTCACCTGCAACATTGTTTCTCCGGCTCCTTCCAGCTTCTGCAACATTTCCCTGGTTGTGCATCCTTTGAGGACAGCCCTTCTTCACTCTGCACAGGAAAGAAGAATGAATCTCTCTTGGAGGGAAGGAGTCACTCCCCTGTGTCTGAAGGCACCAACAGCATCGACTATGACCGGCTGCGTGGATCCCCTCTCCTGTTGAGATGCGTGGATCCTGCCACATGGGTGATGGTTGGAAGTGGTCCAGACGGTCCTTTCTACCAGCTGTCCAACTTGGGTGGAGGTAAGCCCTTGCCTTTCCACGCAGGATAATACCCCAGTGCACTGCATCTTTTGCAGCTGCCAGGGCTTGTTGGTACTTCTTCTAAGGGGTCTTCAGTTTTCGAGTAGCTTCAGCCCCCATCACTCCTTCCTGTGAAATACAGCTTTCTGAGTGACTCTCCAGCAGCGTGGGACTCCTTTCCGTAGTGCTGCACGGCTCCTTTTGCAACTTCTGTGTCCCCATCCTGTGGGATTCTTGTGACTGCTCCCTGTGCTTCTGTGGGCTCTCTATGACACTAAGGGCCCCTCTGACTCCCCCTAATGGGTTAAGTCCTCTTGGGCCTTGCTGGTCCCTGGGAGCACCACTTTCTGCCATCCGTGAGTTTTCCCTGTGCCAAGAGTTGTTGGTTGAATCCGGACATGCAAACCCGACTTCAATCTTCCTTCTGTCGACCAACTCCTGCTATCCTTATGTTGGTGGATAGGGGATCCTGCCCCCACTGGACTCTGCTGTGTCTTTCAGACTTGTTGCCCTCTTTCCACAAGGCTTCCTCTTCAGGAATCCACTGTTGGTTTCTTGCAGTCATCTCTGGGTTTTGCAATTCTTTCCTTTTCTTCTAAGTGGGTGTTCTAGGGAAATTCTAGTAATTCACTCCTTCTTTTCTGGTTGCTGGGGGTGTTGTGGTACTTACCTTTGTTCTTTCCTGGTACCCTCAGCAATGCTCTACACATTCCACTTACCTGGGTTGGGGTGACACTCTTACATTCCATTTTTTAGTATACGGTTTGTGCTCCCCCCTAGGTTCACTTTTCTGTATTGTGTTTTACACTATTTACATTGTTTTCTAACTATTCGTATGCCTATTTCTGACATCCAGTGTATATCACTTGTGTGTTACTTACCTCCTAAGGGAGTATTGCCTGTATAGTGATTTTTAGTGTTGTGTTACCATAATAAAGTACCTTTATTTTTGTAAAACTGAGTGTATACTTTCAAGTGTGTAAGTGCTGTGTGACTACAGTGGTATTTCATGAGCTTTGCATGTCTCCTAGATAAGCCTTGGCTGCTCATCCGCAGCTATCTCTAGAAAGCCTGTCTTATAGACACTGCCTACACAACACTAATAGAGGATACCCCAACCTGTTATAAGGTGTAAACCTTAGGTACCCACAGCACACCAAGGCAGCTTCCTACACCTAGACATTACCTTGCAGAGGACAGTGGTAGGAGTCTAGCAGGAGGTGGCACAGCAGGTGTGGGTGGGAATGGAGATCAGGGCAGGCAACATAGAGGGAGAGCAGAGATACCTCAGTCCAAATCCGGACAACTCAGCTATCATCAGAGCACCCACTCCCCTTTACGTGGACTCCAGCAGTCCCTGGTGAACATAGCTGCTATTGTGAGGCGGAGCCTTGAACAGTTGCCCTCCCAAAGTGGCAGCACCATGATAGATAGCAGGGCTATACAAAATGTTCTGGAGTCCACACAGCGGGGAGTGGCCTCCCTCAAGGAAAACATGGCTGCCTACTGCATTGGTGTTACAAAATCAGCAGTTCCTCCTTCCTGCAGTGATGCCTTATGTATTCCCAACAAATGGCAGCTGCCGAGACCTTTAGTTCCACATCTCTATCCCCTGATGTGTATGTGGGCCCTTCAACCTCAACAACAGCACTACCTGTGGCATAGGAGGCACCACACACATCAGAGGATGAAGATGTGGAAGGAACAACATTTACATGTAAAACCACCTAGAAGCTCCAGTCTATGCCAAATGGACAGTGTCTCTTTAGTTCTGTGCTTAAGTTCATGCAGGTGTTGTGACAGCTGGCAATGTGCCCTCTTCACTCTACCACTGTTGACTTATCTTGTATGGACTATCGTTGTCTCAGTTCTTACCTATTGTCAATTTGTAAACCTCCTCACTTAAGCATATGTCTCCTACATGTCTCATGACATGTCTCTCATCCTTGGATTCAGAATGTACATCAAATGGCTCAGGATCTCTCACGGAGGTTAATGAACTGGACATTGTACTGCATTGGATACAAAACTTGCACATATAAATAAATCACCATGTTCACATGTATCATGATCTTTTTTCAGTGTTTAATCAACTCATATAAATGTCTGCATTTTGTGAAGCTGTGTCAATGAGAACAGAATCAAATGACACATGTGGCTTACTGTCAGACACAAAGGCACACACTAGGACTCAAACATGATAAAGGTGACCAACAGTATTGTGGACTGCAACCAACCTTCTGAGCCTTCCAAGCATGTTTTGAACAGATATCCATGTAAGTTGACATATAGCATGGATGGTTCAGAAATCAAGTGTTTGGAAATGTCCCTGATAATCATACCAGGACAACAAATATGTGCAGAACAGAGGAGGCATATTTAAGACTGTGATGGACAGTTGTGAGTGTACCATTATCAATACCCCAAATAAGGTAGAGTTTAATGTGCTAAACATTTCAAGAATGATTGTGATAGACTTAGCTATGACAATTGATGTTGCATTATTACCTGTCAAAGATTTTGGGGGTCATTCCGACCTTGGCGGGCGGCTGCCGCCGCCCGCCAGGCGGAAACCGCCATGCGGCCGCACTCACGCAGCCCTCATTCCGACATTCCCGCTGGGAACCAAGTTTGCGTCCGCCGGCCCAGCGGGAATGAGGCCGCAACACAGAAGCCGGCTCCAAATGGAGCCGGCGGTGTTGCGGCCGTGCGATGGGTGAAGATGCACCCATCGCGCTTTTCACTGTCTGCTAGACAGACAGTGAAAAGCTATCCGGGGCCCTGTTAGGGGGCCCCTGCACTGCCCATGCCAGTGGCATGGGCAGTGCAGGGGCCCCAGGACACCCCTTACCGCCATCCTCTTCCTGGCAGTGAAAACCGCCAGAAACAGGCTGGCGGTAAGGGGGTCATAATCCCCAGGGCAGCGCTGCAAGCACCGGGTCCGACCGCGGCTTTACCGCCACGGTCAGAATGGGGAAAAAAGCACTGCCAGCCTGTTGGCGGTGCTTTCAGTCATACTAGCCCTGGCGGTCTCGGACCGCCAGGGTCAGAATGACCCCCTTTGTATCTATACACAAATTGAGTGTCAGGAACTGCGCTGAAAACTGTCTTGAGTAGCTGATGTCATACTGCTGCCAATTAGACAGCTCCTTGGTCACAGGGAATACACATAGTCATACATGTAAATCAATACTGATTGCATACCCTCAGGCATTTCTCTAACTTGGCCAGTGCAGACATGAGAACACCCAGACAGTCAATCATTATGGGCACCTAATTGTCTAAAACTAGCAGGATTTATTGGTACTTAAAATCACAACCTATTACAAACCTAAAATACTCACTAACCTACGCTAAACTAACCTATACTAACTTATCTTAACTTAACCCTACAGCTATCTATCCTAATTTAAATTAACTTATATGCATATAGCGTCACTCAATAAACATTGTTCCCCCACCCTCGTTGTGAGACAATAGGCATGTAGGACAACATGAACTAACGCTACACATATACTAACTAATCCTAAGTCCTAAACAAATATATATTTTTTTGTATTTTGTATTTTTTTTACATTTTCTTTTTTTAACACATACCCCTATACATAACCTCCCACCCACACCCTCAAACAAAAGCCTAGATCTTACCCCAAAACTACACTAACTATATCCTACAACTAACCTATTCTATGCTACCTAACTTATGTCTTCCCCCCTAAAGCCAACTATAACTGTACACAATGCAGACTGGGGAAATGAAGGTCCTAGGAAGTGCGTAGTGGCCACTCCTACATCTTCTTCAGCTTCCTCTTTATCTACTTTAGGAGTTAGTAGTTCCTGGCATTGTTGGCCTCTTGTCAATCAATCAATCAAACATTTGTAAAGCATGCTACTCACCCGCTAGGGTCTCAAGGCGCTGAGAGGGGGGTTGGGGAGGAACTGCTACTGCTCGAATAACCAGGTCTTGAGGTGCTTCCTGAAGGTCAGGATGTCCTGGGTCTGTCGTAGATAGGCGTGGAGAGTGTTCCAGGTCTTGGCGACGATACGGGAAAAGGATCTGCCGCTGGCTGTAGTTAGATGGATGTGAGGGACGGCGGCGAGGACAAGGTTGGCGAAGCGGAGTTGGCAGGTGGGCACGTGGAAGGTGAGTCGCTCGTTGAGGTAGGCAGGGCCCGTGTTGTGAAGAGCTTTGTGGGCGTGAATGAGGAGTTTGAAGGTGATCATCTCGGTGATGGGAAGCCAGTGTAGGTCTCTGAGGTGGGCTGAGAAGTGGTTGCAGCGTGGGATGTTGAGGATGAGGCGTGCAGAGGCATTCTGTATATGTTGTAGTTTCTGGCCAAACTAGCCTTGAACTCGGCCAGGTCTTGTTGCATTTCCACCTCAAAGGTGGAGCCAGTGGCAGATGGTGGTGGCTGTTGCTGTGGTGCTGGCGTCATATGTGCTATGGATGTTGAGGATGCGGGACCTGATGGAGCACCACGGACTCTGGGTGCAGAAGACACTTCTTTTTTTGAGGTGGTTGCAGGCTGTTGAGATAGTCCACCATGTGGGAAAGCCTTCCACGACCCTGATGACTTAACCCTTTTACCAGCATCGACCTTGCAGATGTGTTTGAACCATTCAAAACATTTTTCAAATTTGTCTTTCTGGGCTAGAATCACTGTGACAGCTAAAACATGAGGTCATAAGTAACTGCTTTGAGTAGAGGAAGAACAGGCATGCACATCAACAGTAAGCTAACAACAAGGGCAAGACCTAGGTCTATACAAATTGGCCTAGCAAGCATCTTCTGTAATTTGTACATTTCACAGGGATAATGGCTCTCAAAAGTTACACACGAGGGCCAAGATTTAAGAGGGCCTAGGGCCTCCTTGCACCATATTAGCATCATAATCAATATGTAGCTAATTAGGCACAACAAGGTCAAATGGTCAGCAGATTATCAACAACGTTGTGCACTCCCTGCATTGTGCCACTTTGTCACCCCTTGCACCACATCAGGCCTGTGCTAGGCATGCTGCACGCAAGGGTGGCGTTCCAGTGGTACGGTGACTGCTAAAATGGCACACTGCAATTAAAGAGATTGAGCTGGGTCATTTTGTTTTGGCTACTCTGGCTCAGAGCTGGCACTAAAAGGAGGCACACCATTGGTCACAATGGCCCCCTATGTACAATCCAGGGTTAGCATAAGATTCTCTTGCACTAACCATGAACAGAACATCATTTTCTTCAAGACGTTAACCACAAATGTTACATACTGTGCACCATGGTGCACTGTATATCATATACAACACACACATGGTGGCGGATAGGGAGAGCTAAGTACCGCAAGAAAAGTGGCTCAGCACTGGGTGCAGCGCCTGTTTTCTTGTACCTGTCCCTAATTGTGCACAAACTTCTACCAGGAAAACACTCACCATGCACATTTCATACACACGTGATGTGATCATGCTGGCTCACAATTATGATGATTGTCCCACATCCATCTGAAGAAAAGCACAAAACTCAATGTGTACTCAAAAGACTGTTGTCCTTCTCAAAAAGCTCCTTGCACGTCTGGGCCTCACTTCATTATTGAAAAGCAGTGAAGCACCGGTGGTGCATTTGTCTCCTTGTTAAAGACCATTGGAGAGCTCTACACAGGTACGCATATTGTACCATGTCCTGACTAAATTTGTGCAACGTGTGGCACACAGTGCAGGAACCGGTGCTGTGACAAATATGTTGGAAACATCCGTGCATTGCAGAAAACCAGCACCTGTGTTTGTGGGGAAACATAACATTTCCTGAGACCCACTAATCCATAGCAGCACACATTAGCACCTGTGGATTGTTCAAATTATTCTGCATCCTCAGCATACCATCAGTCATGATGTCAATACCCAGGGATAGATGATGGTGTCTAAATTGACACACATGCCATTTGTACATGGCTTAATACACATCAAACCCTCTCAGACACAACACTGTATGTACACATGTGACCTACTAGGTGACACTCACTGGTTGCATCAGGGTCTTCAAAAGCGGAAACCTCACCAGTGGTGTAGCGTGAAGGTCCACCTGCAAGACCTGACAGAAAAACATAGGTTTGTGATTTGTGAAGGAAATTTAGTATGGACAACTGTTGCACGTGCACTTGTTTAACTTAGTGACCTAGTCAACTTAGGGACACATTTATAATGCCCTAGCGCCACCTTGCGCCACTTTAACATAATTATTCTTTATGTTAATGTGGCCCAATGAGGCCGAAATCCCCACGATTCACAGAGTGGCGCAATGCATGCATTGTGCCACTCTTTATCCCTTTGAGCTACATTATGCCTGCACCAGGCATAATGCAGGCAAAGGGGGCGTTCCCCCGTTAGGTGAGCCGGAAAAATGGTGCAAGGAAATCTATGAGATTCCCTAGCGCCATTTTTTATGGCACTTTTAAAGCCTGCTCAAGAGCAGGCGTTAAAAGGGAACTTCCATTCTTTAGAATGTGCCCCTATGTACTCTGCAGGAGTAGCGCCAACATTTTGGCGCTACTCCTGCAGAGCTCATCAATTGCATTATGAAAAATGATGCAATTGCCCCCTACCCTGCACCATGGTGTGCCGTGTTTTAAATACGGAGCACACATGGTGGCGGTAGGGGGGTGCTAAGGGGCGCAGGGAAAGTGCTGCTGCACTCGGTGCAGCACCACTTCCCATAAATTTGTACCCTAGTGTTACGAATGACACACTGCCATCTACAACATGTCAGTCAGACAGACATACGTAGCACCCAAAAACATATATAGCAAATAGACTCACCCATACATACATACATCAGATTCATCTGTCACACTTACTAGGGGATAGGACACTGTTAATTGTCAGAATATTTGGGGCAGATAACAGGAAAGTGGTGCTATTGATGTACTGTTCAGGGTTAGTGCCAAGATTTTTGCCCAAACCTGAACAGCATATAGTGGCTCTTCATAAATAATGGTGTGCCTCCTTTTGACGCCTGGTGTGAGCAGGTGTTCAAAGTGCCAGAATGATTTATACAAACAAAAATATCTTCGTTTTCTTTGTGCCTTTTATTTTTTGGCCCCTCTACCGGGGGAATGTCCTCTTTGCATACGTTATGCATGGCGTAGGCATAATGTTGCCCATCGGGTCACAAAGTATAGCAAATAAATTTACACAAAGGGGATAAATGAACATTATTATCTCAACAATGAAAATATGAATTAATCATTGGATAGAATTCTACTTCATTTAGCTTTTTTATTTTCCTTTCTTAATGTATGTCTCTTTTTGTATTACTCCCATATACATACAACATAAAAAGCAACCAATTCCTTTATTTACACACCGTATACAAAACCCTTTTTACATATACTCTGATATATAATTGGTGAACCAATTTAAAACAGCATTCTATTGCACCGCACTTTTCCATTTAACAGTTCATAAACAGATCCGCTGCTAAGCCCTTTCCTCTGGTAAGCAGTCTTTGGAATGAGGTAGTCCTTGTTTTTAGTACCAACTTTAGTAGGATATTACTTCCTGTTGTTTATGTGTGGTACTGTCATATTCTTCCTTTTTATTTAATAATTAACATGATGCTCCTCATTATTGTGGTCGACGCGTTTCGGCCTTTCATCTTATGGCCTCCTCAGGACCTCGGAAAAGGTGTCTTATTATTGTCCCGATAATCCGTTTTGTTTCACACTCCAGTTGACAACTCCAAAATGACTTTGTTTCCTCTGCTTGTTATCAGCGAATATTTCGTGCATTCGGGTTTCTTTCTTTGTAATTCCAAATTTCGATCAAGGCCGAATATCGCGGGCTCACTGAGATGCCATCTGCATGTCTGTATTCAAACCAGTCTTTCGGGTAAAACACTTTCTCTTGCATGCATTGTGCAACTTTATCACCCTTTCCGCTACATTATGCCTGCTCCAACCATAATGTATGCAAAGTGGGCTTTTGCCCATTAGAGAGGCCGAAGAAATGGCACAATTTAATCTAAAGGAATATTTTGTGTCTTTTTTGTTCTGCACATTTTAACGCCTGCTCAGAGCAGGCATTCAAAGAGGGCACACCATTATATTTTGATGTCCTCCAATGTACTGGTCCGGGTTAGTGCGAAATTCATGGCAATAGCCCTGAACAGTACATAAATAGAGTAAAAAATAATGACGCAATTGCCCCCTAACCTGCGCCATGGTGCACCGTATCTTAGGTAGAGCACAGACATGGTGGCGATAGGGGGCTGCTAAGGGGCACAAGGAAAGTGGTGCTGCACTGTGTGCAGCATCACTTTCCTTAACTCTGCCTCTTGCTGTCCTCACCTTTCTCATAACAAACTGCAGGTATCCTTATGCCCTACTGTCAAGCACATGCAAAGGGGGATGTTGCTATGTTACAAGTTTACTTACCAACAGGTTCGCCAGCCTAAACCACCAGGTGGTCCAGGAGATCCCCTTCCCAGGCAATGAGTTTGGCCACCAGTGCTTGATCTGGTGGTCCGTGCACTCAACCTTGAAGATCCTGCATAGTTGGAACACCACCTTCCCAAAGCGCCAGCTTTCTGGCCTCCGTCGGGGAGCCCAGGATGACACAGCTACCCATTTTCACCATTTTGGGGAGGTAGTGGCACACTACCCATATAAACTCCCCCAGTTCATCTGGACTCTTACGCTGTGCCCTTCCCTTGCCAGACATCTTGCTGTTTCCCTCCACAGTAACCAATAAATTACAAAAAACGTATATTATAACCCCACATAACCCCAAATACACCAACAAACTACACTACCCCAAGACAAACACCGGACAATATAATGCACAAAACTTAAAAATACAACAAATTGGACTTAACAGCAACAGGACACAGAACACAACCCTCAGAAGCCACCACTCCTCAACCAACACAAGCTCCATACAACTTCTAACAACCCAGCCAAAAAGACTAATGTAAAATTAAATTCACTTTACCGTGTATGTAGTGAGGAAGTCCTGTTACATCACTCACTTGTCACTTTTTCTGATAAGCATTGTTTTTTTAGAGGCATGACGGCCATGTGTGGATTTTTTCCATGAAAGCTGATAAGGCCTGTCGACTTGCAATTGACGCCAAGGGGCCAGGCATCATCTTTTGCATGTGTGATGTTTGTAGGTCAATGGTATACCTCAAGATTTTTGACACATAACGGGCATGCGTGGATTTTGGAGGGAAGGCTAAGTCAGCAAGACAGTTCTGACGTGCAGGGTACCAGGCATCATTTTAGTGATTTGCAATGTATGGAAATGTACCATATGCTTATTATTATTTTTTTACGCATAACGGCCATGCATGGATTTTAGTGGAAAGGCTGACAGTGCACCCACATTCAAATTTCTTGTTACAGGAGCCGTGCATCTATGTAGTTTGTATGGTATGGCTACAAGTGTGTGCATGCATATCTACTTGTGTACCAGTAACATAGGAATGTGTTACCATATGTTTGTATGTGTGTGTGATGCATGCAAGGAATGATAGTTTGCAAATGTGCCCGTGTATGAATACTCATTGCCACATTCATTCATAGACATGTGTAATGGGTGTACATATATGATGCTACTTATATTGTGGGTCTATCACATTGTCACATCAGATTCCAACTGTAATTTCCAATAAACAACACAAGATGGGAAGGGCCATGTGCAATACATGTTCAGGCTTATGATACTGTAACAAATCTTTAGCACAGGATGCTGTTGACTAAGACTGGGATAAGATCCTATTGGCCATTTCAATTTGAGTGCATGTATGTGCACACTCTGGTGTGTTGTAAGGAGCAGACTTAATGATGCAAAGTAATACATGTAACGTATGGTTCCCCATGCAAGCAAAACGTTAGAGATGGTGTGCTGACGTGTCATTGTAGGTATAAATGTGAGATGTATTGTTTATGAAAATATATGTATCATGTCTGATAAGTGCTGCATGATACAGTGGTGAGTTTAGGGACTGGGCACATATGAAATCTCTATTCCAACTGTCTTCTATGTAGGCTATTGTTGTGTACTCATATCTGTGTAAAACATGTTACACAATGAGGGGTTTATTTGTACTGGTCATGATAAGTTGAAAGCTATCAAGTGACACATACATTTTATCATGTAAATTGTCCTCATTTGTCCATCCACAAATTGACAACACCAAGCCTGGTCCACCGAGCTGGGACTGTGTGGAAACATTTAGATATTATGTGTTAACAACATACATTTTCAATTTTTAATGACTCAGACCTTGAGGTTATTGGCAGATTGATTAAACTGAGCACAATCTGTATGGCAGGGGTGCTCTCATGCAGTGATGGCACCCTAGTCATCAGTGCTCCTGTGGCACTTTGCATGGGCACACAGGGCCATTGTTGTATGTATGTACACTGGTTGAATGTGGTCACCTCATCTCAATTCACTGTGCACAATCAGTAGGCCCCTGACTGTGTCAAGGGCAAATGCGGCTTACTCAGGTGCTTGAGGGGGCATTGGGTGATGATCTGCATCCTCATGATGAATCATCAGCAGTGTGATGCACAGTCCCCTACAGACATACACCTATACATTTGTGATGCATATGGCCAAGTATTTGTTGTTCCCTTTGAGGTTCATGTTGTGAGGCTTGCTGTATCATATACTGGGGACTGGCAGCTTTTTTATGTAGGACATGTGTCATCAATTCCCATGGTTCTACATGATTTGCCATAAATAGGTGTAGTTTTTTGTAGGTTGCTTAGTTAGTTCATTGATAGTTAATGGAATTGGGTCTTGTCTGTAGAACCAGGGTACAGATACTGTCCTCCCCGAGTTACCCTTCTTTGTGCCTTCTGGCTCTTTTCATACATACTCTTTAGGTGTGAAGCAAGCTTAGTGGCTGTCAACCCTTTAGGGTTCTATTGGTACCCTTTGGGCCCTGATACTTTGCATGTCTTCACATCCCTGATGACTCGTATATTTTCCTCTAGGGAAAGTGTGTCTTCCAAGGCTTCCCTAACCTCTGTAGGGACGATTGGGAGGGGGATGTCACTCAGTAGGTCGCCTGCTTTTCTTTGTGACAAATTACCTTGCATAATCGACTTTCCCATAATAGGGGGCAAACATTTGGGCTATGGTTTGTCCGCTACTAACAAGTTCACCTGACTCCTTCTGGATCCCAGGAACGTATCTATCTGTAGCCCCCTACCTGTCCAGCCAGGCCAATATTTTTCATGTCTTATCCACCATTACATTGAAATGGTGCTGTGTTGCCCTATTCTGCTTTATAGTAGCTTCCTGAGCCACATCTCAGTATTCATTTTGCTTCAGGGCTAGGATGGGGGCTTCCTCTGATCCCTCCTCATCAGGTAGGCTGGACTCAAGGGACAAAAACTCACGTTTAAGAGCCTTCAATTTGGCCCTTTTTAGTTTCTTCTCTTGCAACATCAAAGTGAGAACCACCCACTTTACTACTGCCTCATAGGCCGCTCACAACGTGAGTGGAGACTCAACTGAAGAACTGTTTCCCTGAAAATAATGATCTTTGAGGCTAACATAGGTACCAATGGCTCAATATGACGTGGGTAGTAAATGACCTCTTGCCCGTCCATACACCAGCCAAAGAGGAGAATAGTAAGAAATACCCCTGGTTAAGTTAGTGGCCTCCCTGACTTTTAACAGGTGGGGAGTCAGCATGAGAAAGTGATCAATTCAGGAGAGACTATCATGTACTCCCAAGTAAAAGGATAAATTACTGGGTTGCTGGGTTAATGGTACACCATACGTCTGCCAGTCCCTGGGCAATGAGGAAGTATGCTAATGGTCATCTCAGTGAGTCTTGGAGCCTGGAGGGATGTTGGTGAATGCTATGACTCAGCATTGCCTTAAAGTCCCCTCACATGATCACTGCCCATATGGAAGACTGCTTAGCAGAGTGGTCAGGGCTCGTAGTACTGAGTTGTGAAGTCATATTGTGATTTCTACTGAAGGTATGTTTAAGATGACCCACTTCCCAGGTGCCAGAGAGCACCACAAAGAAACTCAGCGGATTGGGCCATATTTGCCAAATGACATGGGGCAGCATTATCCTCACCAATATTACCACTCTTCTAGAAGAGGTGGTATGGCCCCTGTTAACAGCCTTTTTATTTCTCCAGCAGTCAAGGCATGACACCTAATACCTAGGAGCTGAGTTTCTTGTAGGAGAACCATATCAGGGGAGTCTGGTTTGATGTATTGCAGCAGCACTCCCCATTTGTCTTTGTTACCTAGGCTGTTGACATTCTAAGATAGTATTCTTAGGGTTGACATAGTAACTTTGGACATCCCACTGTATGGTTAACCCCTTCGCTGCCAGGCCTTTTCCCCCTCAGGTGCTAGGCCTTTTTTGGCTATTTGGTGCAGGGCGCGCTTAGGCCCTCAAAACGTTTTGTCCACATAATCTACTCACGCCAAATTTGCATCCTTGTATTCCAACATCCTAGGGATTCTAGAGGTACCCAGACTTTGTGGGTTCCCCTGAAGAAGACTAAGAAATTAGCCAAAATACAGTGAACATTTTTTTTTTTTTTTAAATGGGAAAAAAAGGCTGTAAACTGTAACTTTTTCTTGCAATGTCAGATTTTTTAAAACAATAAACCATTACATATGCTGTACTCTTCTGGTTGCGGGGATATATAGGGCATGTAGGTTCATCAAGAACCCTGGGTACCCAGAGCCAATAAATGAGCTGCACCTTGTAGTGGGTTTTCATTCTATACTGAGTATACAGCAATTCATTTGCTGAAATATAAAGAGTGAAAAGTAGGTATCAACAAAACCTTTGTATTTCCAAAATGGGCATAAAATAAGGTGTTGAGGAGCAGTGATTATTTGCACATCTCTGAATTCTGGGGTGCCCATACTAGCATGTGAATTACAGGGTATTTCTCAAATAGACGTCTTTTTTACACACTGTCTTATATTTGGAAGTAAAAATGTAGAGAAAGACAAGGGGCAATAACACTAGTTTTGCTATTCTATGTTTCCCCAAGTCTCTCGATAAAAATGGTAGCTCACTTGTGTGGGTAGGCCTAGTGCCCGCGACAGGAAATGCCCCAAAACACAGCGTGGACACATCACATTTTCCAAAAGAAAAAAGGAGGTGTTTTTTGCAAAGTACCTGTGGATTTTGGCCTCTAGCTCAGCTGGCACCTAGGGAATCATACCAAACCTTTGCATTTTTGAAAACTAGAGACCTAGGGGAATCCAAGACGGGGTGACTTGTGGGGCTCTCACCAGGTTCTGTTGCCAAGAATCCTTGCAAACCTCAAAATGTGGCTAAAAAAAACACTTTTTCCTCACATTTCGGTGACAGAAAGTTCTGGAATCTGAGAGCAGCCACAAATTTCCTTCCACCCAGCGTTTGCCCAAGTCTCCCGATAAACATGGTACCTCACTTGTGTGGGTAGGCCTAGTGCCTGCAACAGGAAATGCCCCAAAACACAAAGTGGACACATCACATTTTCTAAAAGAAATCAGAGGTGTTTTTTGCGAAGTGCCTACCTGTGGATTTTGGCCTCTAGCTCAGCCGGCACCTAGGGATACCTACCAAACCTTTGCATTTTTAAAAACTAGAGACCTAGGGGAATCCAAGACGGGGTGATTTGTGGGGCTCTCATCAGGTTCTGTTACCCAGAATCCTTTGCAAACCTCAAAATTTGGCTAAAAAAATATTTGTTCCTCACATTTTGGTGACAGAAAGTTCGGGAATCTGAGAGGAGCACCAAATGTCCTTCCACCCAGTGTTCCCCCAAGTCTCCCAATAAAAATGGTACCTCACTGGTGTGGATAGGCCTAGTGCCCGTCACAGGAAATGCCCCAAAACACAAAGCGGACTATTCACATTTTCTCAAAGAAAACAGAGGTGTTTTTTTTTGCAAAGTGCCTACCTGTGGATTTTGGCCTCTAGCTCAGCTGGCACCTAGGGAAACCTACCAAACCTGTGCATTTTTTAAAACTAGAGACCTAGGGAAATCCAAGATGGGGTGACTTGTGGGGATCTCACCAGGTTCTGTTACCTAGAATCCTTTGCAAACCTCACAATTTGGCTAAAAAAACACTTT
The DNA here is from genome assembly GCF_031143425.1 of Pleurodeles waltl. NCBI lineage: Eukaryota > Metazoa > Chordata > Amphibia > Caudata > Salamandridae > Pleurodeles > Pleurodeles waltl. The sequence continues at coordinate 252,015,551 of NC_090439.1, forward strand.
TTCCTCACATTTCGGTGACAGAAAGTTCTGGAATCTGAGAGGAGCCACAAATTTCCTTCCACCCAGCGTTCCACCAAGTCTCCCGATAAAAATGGTACCTCACTTGTGTGGGTAGGCCTAGTGCCCGCGACAGGAAATGCCCCAAAACATAAAGTGGACACATCACATTTTCTAAAAGAAAACAGAGGTGTTTTTTGCGAAGTGCCTACCTGTGGATTTTGGCCTCTAGCTCAGCCAGGACCTAGGGATACCTACCAAACCTTTGCATTTTTAAAAACTAGAGACCTAGGGGAATCCAAGACGGGGTGATTTGTGGGGCTCTCACCAGGTTCTGTTACCCAGAATCCTTTGCAAACCTCAAAATTTGGCTAAAAAAATATTTGTTCCTCACATTTTGGTGACAGAAAGTTCGGGAATCTGAAAGGAGCACCAAATGTCCTTCCACCCAGTGTTCCCCCAAGTCTCCCGATAAAAATTGTACCTCACTGGTGTGGATAGGCCTAGTGCCCGTCACAGGAAATGCCCCAAAACACAAAGCGGACTATTCACATTTTCTCAAAGAAAACAGAGGTGTTTTTTTTTGCAAAGTGCCTACCTGTGGATTTTGGCCTCTAGCTCAGCTGGCACCTAGGGAAACCTACCAAACCTGTGCATTTTTTAAAACTAGAGACCTAGGGAAATCCAAGATGGGGTGACTTGTGGGGATCTCACCAGGTTCTGTTACCTAGAATCCTTTGCAAACCTCACAATTTGGCTAAAAAAACACTTTTTCCTCACATTTCGGTGACAGAAAGTTCTGGAATCTGAGAGGAGCCACAAATTTCCTTCCACCCAGCGTTCCACCAAGTCTCCCGATAAAAATGGTACCTCACTTGTGTGGGTAGGCCTAGTGCCCGCGACAGGAAATGCCCCAAAACATAAAGTAGACACATCACATTTTCTCAAAGAAAACAGAGGTGTTTTTTGCAAAGTGCCTACCTGTGGATTTTGGCCTCTAGCTCAGCCGGCACCAAGGGAAACCTACCAAACCTGTGCATTATTTAACACTGAAGACCTAGGGGAATCCAAGACGGGGTGACTTGTGGGGCACTCACCAGGTTCTGTTACCCAGAATCCTTTACAAACCTCAAAATTTGGCTGAAAAACACTTTTTCCTCACATTTCGGTGACAGAAAGTTATGGAATCTGAGAGGAGCCACCCAGTGTTCCCCCAAATCTCCCGATGAAAGTGATACCTCACTTGTGTGGGTAAGCCTTGTGCTCGCAAAATGAAATGCCCCAAAATACTATCTGGACACATCAAAATTATCAAATACAAACTACCTGTTTTTGCGGGGGCACCTGTGTTTTTGGTCCTGGGCTCAGCAGCCATCTAGGGAAACCTACCAAACCCAGACATTTCTGAAAACTAGACACCCGAGGGAGTCAAGGAAGGTGTGACTTGCGTGGATCCCCCAACGTTTTCTTACCCAGAATTGTCAGCAAACCTCAAATTGAGCTAAAAAATCAAATTTTTCCCACATTTCTGTAATGGGATCACTGCACCGGGACAAATTTCCTACCACCCAACGTTCCTCTCAGTCTCCCGGTAAAAATGATACCTCACTTGTGTAGGTGGGCCAAGTGTTTGTGGCAGGGAAGAGCCAAAAACACTTTGAAATTGAGGAGGAACCAAAGTGGGTCCAAAAGGGCATTTTGAAAAAATACATATTTAGGCTGACAAGTGCAGCAGAAATTGTATCGGTATAGATGAGACAATCCTGGGTGATAGGAATTTTGTGGATTCCTGCAGATTCCGGAAGGTTCCATCACAAAAATGTGGGAAAAATGTGTGCTTTCCAGCAAAGTTGCGGGTTTGCAGGGCATTGTGGGTTAGGAAATGGTGCAGGGTGCATGTGAAGCACACCACCCTGGAATCAACTAGATGTTTAGTTTTCAGATGTGTCTAGGTCTTGTGGATTTTTCTACATGGCAGCGTAGCAAAGTTTAAAAAAATGTGCAGCCCTCACCATTCCAAGTGGGACGATTTTGAGAGTTACCAAGCTCTCATGGCTCAAATGTAAAACAAAAACCAAAAATAATCAAATGTCCTTTTGCTTGCCATGGGATAAGATGTTTTAGTGTGCTGGGGAGAGCTAAAAGACTGTTAGCCCCTTCAGTCCAGGTGGGGGCATAACCAGGCCCATACTGGTTGGTAGCCACGACCCCATTATTTTCTTAAATTTTTTTTATTCCCTCGCATCTAGTAGGCTTTTTGCCCCCCGGGGTGTGGATTGGAGGTAATTGCCCAATCTGCCCACTAGTGGCAGAACAACTTAGGCCCTATTTATTTGGGGTGGGGGTATGGCCTCCCAAAAATAGGCCAATCTGCCCCCAAGGGGGGCAGTTATGGCCAACAGTAATGTGCCCCCATGGGGAGAAACCCTTGCCCACGGGGCTGCTCCCCCAAACAAAACACACACATACACACACACCAATCCATGGTGTCTAGAGGTTTCTGCCCCCTTTGGGAGCAGATCGGCCTAACAAAAATAGGCCATACTGCCTGGCCTAGAAATAATTCCCCCTCCGAGGAGCAGCCTTCGTCCAAGGGGCTGCTCCCTATGTGCAAGTCTGAAAAAAAAATCCCTGGTGTCTAGTGGTTTCTGCCCCCAGGAGGGGCCGAAATGGCCTAAAAATAAATTGCCCCCCTGGGGTGCAGCCCTTGCCCAAGAGGCCGCTCCCCTTATTTCTTAAATCCCCCCCCCAAAAAAAAATCCCTGGTGTCTAGTTGGCATTTCTGCTGCCTGATCGCATTGCGATCGGGCAGCAGAAATGCTCAGAGGGACATGAAAGGAGAGGAAAGGCCTTTCCTTTCCTTTCATGCCTCTCTGCCCCCTCCACGTGATCTTCCAGTGCTGGGGGTAAAACCTCTGATGAGGTCAAATCGCGAAAGTGCACTGATGTCATCAGACGCCACGGGGTTGGGGGAGTGGAAGGGGAAGCGATTCCCCTTTCAACTCTGCCCAGGAGAGGGGGTGCTCAGCCATCTGGGGGAGCGCTAGCCCTCCCTCCAGAGGCCCATAGCAAGATAAGCTGATCTCGTCCTCGGCACGGGGCAACCGGGACCAGCTCGTCTGGGGCTCCCAAGGGGTTGATAGACCACAACCGGGGGTGCCGGGCCAAAGCTAGTTGGGGTTCAGACTGTGAGAGTGAATATCTTGTGTGCCTCAGCTATGTTGACTGGCAGTATGTATCTTGCATGAACACTAACTACAACAACTATCCAATAACCCCTCGTCAATCATCACTCACCCCCTCTGCTTTGCAGAATCCATAGTGCCTGTTACCCCAACCAAACATACTGTTTACTAAGAAGCTTCACTACCACCTTCTGGCCCGCATTCAGTGCCTTATTGGAATGTCTTTAACAGGTTGCTGTCTCATATCCTCTGCCTCAATCTTACCCCCAGTCACTGATTTAGGACCATTGCAGGCTGCTCCCAGCCCACCCACAAGATGCTCTAGGTGCTTTTTCAGTGCTCCATTTTCAATCCCACAAGCCCCTCTCATTTTCCCAAGGTTCCCAATATTAATTCGGGTGATCAGGATGATGCCCCAGGCTATGTGTAATTTGTTTTAACCCCCTCCTCCACTTCACGTGTTTCACAATTCTCCCTTGCCATGCCACAACCCCGGCGCCTCTTAGGGCGGTCACAGTGTCTTGATTCTCCTGACATTCAATCCAGCCAATCACAACCAGCTTCTGGGCTAGATAAAAAGTGAGTTTTGCATGCTGCGACTAATCAAATCTGCACCGGATAAGTCAGTGTACACTTGTGGTCTCGATCCCTCAGAGCTTTCGTCACCTAGAGGAAACTGCTGTGCAACCTCTGGACCCAAAGACTGAGATTTGGAAAGAAAGTAGCCTGAGTTTTACCTATATGCCATGAAGGGTCACTGTGAGATGCTTGGAGAATCATGTGCCGCTATCGTACCTTTATGAGTCTTGCTATAATGGGGCAATGGTGTGCTCCAGGCTTTCATAGTGCACCTGCGGTGCGGTGGGCTCCCTCCACCCAACAGATTGTTCACTCCATGGCCGGACCCTTGATATTTTGAGGTACCAAAAATATCCATACATTATACATTATTTACATACACATTTACATATACATTTACATATACATTTACATTATTATACATATACATTATTTCAGCAGGACCAGCCCTCCAAGTCTTCCAACTTCTCTCACAACGGTTCTACTGCAGCTTGACATCATTTTATATACGTGGCCACATACTCACATTTGCATTCCACAACCTATGTAACATTCCCAATTAGTGTATTTCGGTACTGTGATTACTCATGTCAGCTATAAGTAGAGGGAATTACACAATCAAGCTTTCTATGTCATTCTTCACACATACTATTTGCAAAGGATCTGAGAATTTTTAGTACATTTCTTGACTTTCATGCACATTCCTAGATGATTGCCTGTGATATACCCACAAATCTATGTGTATTGGTCCCTGTTTGTCACTCTCTTGCTACTACATGTGAGGGGCACTGAGAACTATGTAATCAGTACTCATGTGTGATATTGTCATTCAGACCTAGCTAGGTTACCTCACAGACACAAACCTACCAGTGTATGTACTTGCAAGCCTTTTCTTAGCCAGCCCATACATCTGTACAGCAGTCTTCACTTATATTTCCAGGATTGCTGTAAAGCAAGCACACATGTGTGATATGTGTGTGATAATGTAGAATGTATTAGCTGCAAACAATGCCTACATTCCACTAACACATTCATGTGGTAGTGAATTATTTTAAAGATGTTTTTTGTTCCTGACCATGGAGCAGATGAAAGAAAAGTGGTGCAGCAACCAATGCAGGGCCACTTTTCTTTCCCCCTTAGCATTCCTCTACCATCACCATGTGTGCGTCGTATTTAAAGACTGTGCACCATGACACATGGAAGGGGGCAATAGCCTGTAAGGTATTTGATGCAGTTGATGTACTGGTCAAGGTTAGAGCAAACATTTTGGCCCTTGCCCTGAACAGTACTTGGGGTCCCATTGGTACCAATGGTGTGCCCTAATGAAACAGCTGCTCTGAACAGGTGTTACAATTAGTAGCAATATATGGCACAGTCGCGTTTGGTTGATTCCACTGCATCATTTTGCCCCCCCCACCGGCTGTACACGCCCCTTGCATACTCAATGCCTGTCACAGTTATTTTTTCAGCACAAGCTGTTACAAAGTGGCACAATGCCTGAATTGCGCCACTATGGGTTTCTGCTGCTTAGATAGTTGCATCGTTGGGTAACCATTAGTGTAATATGTTTGACACTAATGTTGAACAAGGATGCACTAGGCCCTCTTAAATCAGGGCCTATGTCCTAAAGTTGTTCACAACCGTTGTGGTGTAATCTCTCTGACATATGGGCAAGTAGTTACAATTGGCATGTGGTGGTGTAAAAGAGTACGCCATGTACATTCCGAGTTTATGTAATTTTATTGAATTATTTACATGGTGATTCTTGGAGTACAGTTCTATGTGAAAACATTTTGCACAATTAGTTCTCTTCTGCGTACTCCAGCAGCAGTTTTTTGTTGTTCCACAGTTGTACACTACTATTGTCATCCTCCTCATTAGGAAATCAACTTGTCCATCGCAGGGACATGAGTGTGTAGACAAATGTTATGCAAAATGGCACACACAAGGATAATTTTGCAGACAAGGGGTAGTGCATATAACTGTCCACCTCCTGTAAGATGTAGGTACCGGAACCTTGATCTAAGGAGGCCAAATGTCTGCTCTACTACATTTCTGGTCCTTATGTGGGCTCCATTGTAGGATTTCCAAAAGATATCATGACGAATGGCTGGATGTCGTAACCTTGGACAGCTGCAAACAAATGTGTGAACATCTGTCAATCATGCACATTTTTTAATGGCTAGGTGCTATGGCCAGTATTTGTTTTGAGTGGAGTGGTGTATCAGACTTACATCCGGTATTGTGTGTATTCCTGTTTGGATGGATGGTTGCATTGGTCTCGGGTGGTGCATTTGCGATCATGGGTTGTGCCTTAAGTACATGGTGATTGTAATTGGAATTTTGTTTGATAGTTCACTCATGCCAAATATGTGCCAGGGGCCCTAAATTATAAGGCCCTCACACCCCCTTGCACCACATTAGCCTCATTTATGTGCACTATTGTGGGCCAACCAGGCAAAACATTACAGGGCCTTATTTACAAAGCTTCACTACCCATGCAGTGCAACACTTAGGCCCTCATTACAACATTGGCGGTAAATCCCGCTTACCGCCGTGCAGAAGACCGCCAACACACCGATGCAGCCGCGGAAATTCCACTACAGCTATTACGACCCACAGGCCAGAATCCGCCAAAATCCAGACACCCACACGAGTCCGCAACACCAAATGTCAGTGATAAACTGGCAATAACAAAACCGACACCGTCACGCCAACAGGAATACGCCCACACTATCACGACCCACAAATCCACGTGGTGGCCTTTCAACCACGGTATTCCATTGGCGGTTCACACCACCGCGCTCAAAATACCCACACATATACAAAACACAACCACATTGGGCAATTTGAAATACACACACCTGATACACATACACACACCACTCCCACACACTCAATACAATATAAAACACACACCCACATCACCCACAAACCCTTATGACAAAAATTGAGAGAGAAGCACAGAGAGAGACACCACCATCAACAATACTAGCATCCACAGGCACACAGCACCATCACTCACACAACATCCACGCACCTCAAACAACACACACAAACACATCCCCTCACACATCACAACACACACCACCCCACACATCACCCACACCACACCATGGCCCCACAAAGACACCCCAGGTTCTCTGAGGAGGAGCTCAGGGTCATGGTGGAGGAAATTGTCCGGGTAGAGCCCTAGCAATTCGGATCACAGGTGCAGCACACCTCCATACCTAGGAAGATGAAGCTATGGCGCAGAATCGTCGACAGGGTCAACGCAGTGGGACAGCATCCAAGAACAGGGGATGAAATCAGAAAGAGGTGGAACGACCTACGTGGGAAGGTACGTTCCGTGGTCTCAGGACACCAGATTGCAGTTCAGAGGACTGGCGGCGAACCCCAAACTCCTCCCCCACAACTAACAACATGGGAGGAGCAGGTCTTGGCTATACTGCATCCTGAGGGCCTCGCAGGAGTAGCAGGAGGAATGGACTCTGGTAAGGCAAATCTTAACTATTACATCCCCCACTCTACCTGCATGCTATCACATGCCCCACCCTCACCCCCATCACTCCATCACCTCACATATGCCCCACAGTCACAACCCACACATCCCAATACCAAGCCCTGCATGCAGCAACAAAGCATGGACACCCATCAGCAAAGCATGTCCACTACAGATACCCACACAGACCCTAAACCAATTATCACACAAGGTCCTACAAAAGAATGCAAGCACTGGAGTACAGGGTCACCCACCCATTGCACACGATGGCACACACAGATGCAATAATCATGCCTTTACACCCCTGCAGAACCCCTACCCAACATCACCGGACAGGAGGTTCCAGACATGTCCACTCCCCCCACAGAAGAGGCCCACAGTGATGACAGCAGCTCTGTCCAACTGGATCAAGATGACCAGCCCGCCCCATCTGGGACCTCTGGACAGTCGGTTCCCCTGACACTGGCACATGCCACCACAGAGCCTCCCCCCTCAGGAAACACCAGCACAGCATCCACCTAGCGGGCCCATCCCTCTGTCCCTAGGACACGCCAAGCAGCAGTGTGTCCACCACTACAGGGAACCCAGGCAAACCCCCCAACCCCAAGGGACCTGTGGGCAGTGGCAGTTGGCACACGGTTCAGGGGACAGAGGCACAGGACAACAGGGAAGCTGGGAGGACTGTTGTCTGACAGGGGGAGGGCAGGCCCAGGGAACCAACTCTCCAGAAGGCACTCACCAAGATCCTGGGAGCATACCACCATTCCCAGGAGACGATGGGCCAGATACTGTACAAGATGCAGGAGAACCAGCGTCTGCATGAGGGACAGTGCCTGGGGATCAGGGAGGACTTGAAAGACATCAACACCACCCTGGTCACCATTGCAGGGGTGCTGGCAGACATGGCCAACACTATGAGGGAGGCAGTGGCACACCACTGGGCCCCTACCACTAGCCAAACTGATGAACAGCCCTCTACCTCCACTGCTGCTGGTGGACAGGAGGCCCGCCACAGGACCAACAGTCCACCAGCACCCCTCCCCTACAGAAGGACAACCACCCTACAAACGTTCCCTGTGATCCGAACGGAAGCCACATACTATTGCCAAGATCCCCGCCAGGAAGTAATACTACCCATGTGTCCCACCCTGTCACCCTGTCCACCTTGAACTGCCCTTGCTCCCCTTCCTTTGCCCTCTTGGACAATGCACCTTGGATCCACATAGACTGGACTCTATCCTGGACTTTCCTACACCATCACCCCAGCCCACAGCACATCCCCCTCTACATATTAGCACTTAAATAAACACCATTTGAAAAAATACAAATATGGAATTTGTCAAATGATTGAACTATGCATTCGTTTAACAAGCTTTAAACACTGCAATACAACTGTAAAGTAATGTATACATGTGAATGACCTGTGGTTGGCTGCAGTCAACACACCAGGAGCAATAGTGGGGCACAAATATCTGCAAATAGAGATACCAAAGGGCACAGTAAGTGGCCATAGAAGTGGGAAAATCAGCCTGCCAGTGACAATGGCAAACACAAAACTGTCAATTAAAAGTGAAGTTACATTGTCTAATCTGTGTGTCATTGGATGTATTGACACTTCTGTTGTCCTCATCCTCATCCTCTGCCTCCTCATCTTCACTGTCCACATTGTCCACTGCTGCCACATACCCATCTCCAGCCTCATCCTCCTGCAGAAAAGGCACCTGGCGACGTAAGGCAAGGTTGTGCAACATACAGCATGCCACCATAATCTAGCAGACCTTCTTGGGTGAGTAGCACAGGGAACCACCTGTCAGATGGAGGCAGATGGAGGCAACGAAACCTAGCCTTCAGGAGGCCGAATGTCCTCTCTATGATTCTTCATGTTCGCCCATGTGCCTCATTGAAACGTTCCTCTTTGTCCTGGGATTCTGCACAGGGGTCAGGAGCCATGAGAGGTTGGGGTAACCAGAGTCACTTGCAAATATTGAGGGACAATTGTTAGACACACACTAACCCTTAGGGCCCACACCATACCAATACACCAACATCCACTGGGTGGGAACCAGGGCTCACCTATTAACCACCTCCAGTGCCTCTGGAGTTGAGCCATCACATATGGGATGCTGCTATTCCTCAGGATGAAGGCATCATGCACAGACCCCGGATACTTTGCATTGACACGGAAGATGTACTGGTCCGCCAGGCACACTATCTGCACATTCATTGAGTGAAAGCTCTTTCGATTTCTGAACACCTGTTCATTTTTCCGGGGGGGGGGGGACAAATGCAATATGTGTACCATCAATAGCCCCAATAATGTTGGGGATATGTCTCATTGCATAGAAGTCAGCTTTCACTGTGGCCAAATCCTCCACTTGGGGGAAAATGATGTAGCTGCGCATGTGTTTAATCAGGGCAGACAACATTCTGGTCAGCACTATTTACAACATTGGCTGTGATGTTCCTGCTGCCAAGCCCACTGTCACTTGGAAAGAGCCCGTTGCCAGGAAATGGAACACAGATAGGACTTGCACAAGAGGGAGGATCCCAGTGGGGTGACGGCTAGCAGATATCAGCTCAGGCTCCAATTGGGCACACAGCTCTGTGATTGTGGCCCTGTCCAGTCTGTAGGTGAGGATAACGTGCCTATCCTCCATTGTTGCAAAGTCCACCAGGGGCCTGTCCACGAAGGGATGTCTCCATCTCCTATTCACCCGCAGCGGTTGCAATCTAGGGGACAAAACGGTAAGTAGCTGGTTAGTATCCCATATTTCCAAACACTACACTACATTGCATGTTTTGATTGTAACAGTATATTTTTGGATAGGCCCAAATGGTGCTTATGTGTACTGTGACTCAGTTAGGTGCAATGGCCTGCCTCCCCCCCCGAAATGGTGTCCGCCTATCCTGTTAGGAGGGACATGTGGAAATGAGGTAATTCTGCTGACGTGTGCCGTTGCGGGAGGCGGTCGAGAACCGCCGTACAAGTCTTCATTGGTTACCATTGGACCTTATGGGTTACAGTGGCTAATGGTGATGTAAGCCGGTGGTGATGGTATGCACCGCTGCGGACGTGACCGGCATTTTCTATCTGTTCACTCACTTGCTACCTGACCTTCAACAGGAGAGGACCTACACTGCATGTGCTGCTGTGACCTGTGTCTGGAACCTACCCTAGCTTGTGTCTCTGTGGAAAGGGCCCATGCCTTTACCGCAGCAGAGTTGGAGAGACTGGTGGATGGGGTCCTACCCCAGTACCGAATGCTGTATGGGCCTTCAGACAAACAGGTAAGTATACTGTGAGCATGATGCATGGGGCATGAATGCATGAAGTGGTGTGTTGGAAGGCCTCGTGTAGGGGTGGGTTGGTGGAAGGGCCCTGGGCAGCATGCTGCATGTATGGTGGTCCATGTCTGTGCATAAGAGGATGTGAGGGCTATAGGGGGCCATGAGTTTAACAGACAGGACGGTCTAACAGATACCTTTTCCTATGTGTATTTCTCTGTAGGTCAGCACCCATCAGAAAAAGGGTATATGGTGTGCCATCACCAAGGACGCGCAAACCCTAGGTGTCTACGGCAAGCAGAGCATCCTCTGTCGGAAATGGTGGGAGGACCTGAGATGCTGTGCACGGAAGACCGCGGAGGCCCAGCTGGGGATGGCCTCCCAACGAGGAAGGGTTGCCTGTCGATTCCTGACCCCCTTGATGGCCAGCAAACTGCCGGTGGCCAATGCAGAGCTGGATGGGCTCCTAGGGGCATCACAGCAGCCACAAGGGGGTGAGTACAATACCCCAATATACTACTTGCTTGCGTTGAGGTGGCATCCGGGTCGGGGACCCTAGGCTAGGCTGGACATTGCAGGGTAGGTCCCATGTTGGGCAGGGTCTAATGTGAACTTCCTCCAACCAAGCTAGTAGGCATCCACTACTGGGCAGAGGTCTGTGGGTCTCAGGTATGCTGTAATTGGCGTTAGGTGTCCCTGTCCATGGGCTGGTGACAAGCATTGTGACTGTTAGTGCATTGCCTTGTGCGTAGGGCTGTTCCCTGTGTGTGTGTGTCGTGTACGCCAACAGTGGTGTTGTTGCCGCCATTGACCAAGCGTTTCCTTTGTCTCTCCTCCCCTTTTTGTTTTGTCACCCTGTTCTTATGTGCATTAGCATCATCGGCGGAGGAGCAGAGGTACTGGCGACAGGGACAGCTGCATCCCACAGGGCCCAGGAGGCCGAATCCACCAACGGTGAGGGCACCAGTCAGACGGAGGGTGAGGGGAGCACCACGGTGGACACTGGAGGGGACAGTTCAGACAGCGATACCTCCTCCGATGGAAGCTCCATGGTGGTGATAGACACCTCTGTGCCCACCCCAACTACAGGTACAAGCGCCACCCCGTACCAGCACCGCCCTACCAGCAGCCCCTCAGCGTGTTTGCTGTGCCCGCTCACCCAGGAGGGTGGGCATCTCCTTTGCCCCAGGCACCTCAAGCCCTGCCCCAGTTAGCCCTGCTGCCCTGAGTGAGGAGGCTATTTACCTCCTGCGATCCATCTCTGTTGGGCAGCCAACCATTGTAAATGCCATCCAGGGGCTGGCTGCCCAAATGCAACAGACCAATGCATTTCTGGAGGGCATTCACACTGGCTTGGCATCCCAACAGAAATTAATCCAGGCTCTGGCCTCCTTTCTGATGGCAGCCATTGTTCCTGTTTCTACCCTCCCCCCCAACTTCCTCTACCCAATCCCATTCCCCTCAACCCTATCCCAAGCACACAGGCAGACGAGCATGCACACAGGACTACACACAAGAGTGGCATAGGCAAACACAGGCACCACACTTCATCCCACAGGCACTCACACAAACACCATCCAGAAGCAGACATACCAACATCTACTGCCTCCACTGTGGCCCTCTCCTCCTCGTCCTCCACCTCCCTCCCAGTTGCATCTTCACTCACACCTTCATGCACTACATCCTAATCCACTACCTCCATCACCAGCACACCTATCAGAACACACACCTCAATGGCAGTCACCACCCCAACAGCCATGCAGACGTCCCCTGTGTCCTCTCCCACTATGTCTGTGCCCCCTCCACCCAAAGTACACAAATGCAAGCACTCAGACACCCATCAGCCATCCACCTCACAACAGTATCCAGCCCATGCACCTGCACCCAAAATCAGCAGACAGGCTCCTCCTATAACCACTTCCTCTTCCTCCACTCCCAAACCTTCACCCTCTTTCTGCCCTAATGTCCCTAAGAAGCTTTTCCTCTCCACTGTTGGCCTCTTCCCTACCACTCCCCCCATCCTTTACGTCAGGCCAGGGTGGTCAGAACCCAGGCGAGCACCTCAGCAACCCAGTCCACGGCCACAGTAGTGCCGGCAGATATTGCAGGTGGGAGAGGATCCTGGGCACCAGGCAGCCGCACTGAAAGGGTGCCTGCACCAGGTGCTTCAAGGAAGGGCAAGGAGGCACTACCAGCTGCATCTAGGAAGGGCACAGAGGCACCCCCAGCTGCTACAGGGAAGGGCAAGGAGGCATCACCAGCTGCGTCTAGGAAGAGCAAGGAGGCACCCCCAGCTGTTACAGGGGACAGTAAGGGGCAATACCCGGCTGCTGCCAGAAGGACAGGAGGCATGGCGCTGGGACTCATTCAGAGCCCCCACCACCAACCATGGTGGTTCAGCCATTTGAGGCTGCAAGGGATGGGCTAGAGCCTCCTTCCACCACTGGCAGCACCACCACCACCACCAGCACCAACACCACTTCCAGCAGCAGCAGCCCCAGTGGGCAGCCATCCGAGGCTGCAGGGGATGGGCTGGAGCCACCCTTCTCCACTGGCAGCACTGCCAACAGCACTGCCACCAGCAGCAGCAGCAGCAGCCCCAGTGGGCAGCCATCCGATGCTGCAGGGGATGGGCTGGAGCCTCCCCCCACCACTGCCAGCAGCAGCAGCCCCAGTGGGCAGCCATCCGAGGCTGCAGGGGATGGACTGGAGCCTCCCCCGCCATTGCCAGCACCACCAGCACTGCCACTGCCACTACTGAGCAGCCGTCACTGCCGTCAGGCAGTGTGTAGTCCTGTGTCCATGGGCTGTTGTGCTGCCAGGGCCCTGCAAATCCTGTGGTTCTGACACCTAGGTGAGAGACTGTGACCTTGTACTCCCCAAGATCTGCATCACAGGGCACAATGCCCCCTCCAGAACCAGTGGAGAAGCCATCCACTCACCCCATCCTTCCCAGGATGAAACACACTGGGCACAATGTCCCCTCGAATACCAGTGGAGGAAACCATCCACTCACCCCATCCTTCCCAGGATGAAGCACACTGGACACAATGCCCCCTCCAGAACCAGTGGAAGAAGCCATCCACTTACCCCATCCTTCCCAGGATGAAGCACACTGGGCACAATGCCCCCTCCAGAACCAGTGGAGAAGCCATCCACTCATCCTATCTTTCCCAGAATGAAGCACACTAGGCACTATGACCCCTCCAGAACCAGTAGAAGTAGCCACCCACTAGAGAGACTGTGGCCTTGCAAAATGGTGCAGAGGAACTTAAGAGGTTCCAATGTGTAATTTTTATCTGGTACTTTTGATGTCAGCACAGAGAAGGCATAAGTATGGGTCACACCATTGCTTTAAATGTGCCTCTATGTACTATGCAGGATTTGCACCATACATTTGGCAATAATCCTATGGATTCCATGTATGCCATCTATCATGTTGACACTATTGCACCTACTCTGTGCCATGGTTTGCCAAATATTGAATATGCCATACATATGTTGGGGGTAAGTGGGGCGCTAAGGTGCACAAGTAACTTAGTACTGCTTTAGATGCTGCTCAACGTTTCTGACATGTGGCCCTTAGTATCTTCACCTTAGACCAGCAGAAGAGTGATGCAGTGGACATGTGTACCTATTTTGTGTATTGTGTGCCATGTAACAAGTATAAGGCCTTGTGTGTTGTATGTGAATCACACACCTTTGCCCTTGAAATACCTCCCTTGCACAAAGTTTTGATGTTGGCAATTGCTGCCTGGCATACGTGTGTGCATGAGATTCATATGGCCAGTGTGGGACAGTTATATGGGATGTATTGCGATGTGTGCAAGATTTTTCAGACCGCTTTTGGACAGGACAGGGCACTGTCCTGCATTTGTTGTCCTGCCTGCTAAGTTCCATGTATCCTCATACATATGCATTTCTTGACTCTCCCTGTACATTGTCAGTAGTACATCTGCCGCAGTCCATTGTTGGAACCCTTGTATCCTGGTAGGGAGATGTGGGATTTACAGGTATTCTTGTTGATGTGCTGTGAGGTGTCCATTGCTGCACATGATCTTTCATTGATGGTGATGTTGTATTTCAATGTGTGCTGCACTATGCACCACAAAAGGGAAAGCTGTACACAATGAGTATATCTATCATATTTTGCTGCTATGTAGATGGTGATGGGACCACTCAGGTGGCAATCAATATCAGTGCTACCTGAGATTTCTACAGCACAGTAAACATAGGGCAGTGCCAATATGTGAGTTATTTGACATTTGAATGGCCAATGCAATTCACATAGCAAAGTGATTCCTTGGTAAGTGTTACGTGTGAAGGATCTGTGATTTGTTGTGAACCTGTGGACACATGTAGTTGTTTGAGTCCAGCTTTTGTATTCATAGGGGAAATTGCTCCATCTGTCCATCCAGTAATGTGTCAGTCGTGTGGTGCTATCGCGTAGGCTCTCATTATTCTAATGAGACTACTGGATTTTGAGCGGCAGAATCGCCCGTGGCGTGGGAGACTGAGTCGAACCCACTGCGGGTGACACCTGTCGCTCCAATCCGGGTTTTGCTCCGGCTAACTAGCAGTGCCTCATCTCCACCCAAGGATTGGGATGACTGGGCAGCCGAACACATGACATATTTGGCTTCTAAGGGAAGTCGTGGTCACTCAGGACTCATCATGTTCTCTCATTAACAGTTCAGGCTCATATATAAATGACATACAGAGGCAGTATATGTTTCAATAATAGCTTTAATAAAACCACTGCATCTTAGATAGCAAAGCGTGAGATGCAATAACCAGGACGATACAACATGACAGTATTAAAATTGTGATGAGAAGAGTAAAGCATAAAAATGCTATCATATTGTCACGCTAATGGACTAACACCTACCTAAGCTAAGATTGAGCACAGCATGTTAAGCTCTAATTCTGCCCATCAGGTTCCCCTAGGAAGACATCTACCCCCATACCTGAGCAAAGGCCTGCGGTCCGCGTTAGCATCTGTAGCAAAGCATTCATCAATCAGCATACAGTCCTAGTTCCCTAGCTGGAATCTCCCTTTAACGTGTAAGGGACAAGGAAGTTGTTTTATAACAACACGGCTGATATTCCAAGAAACTGTCCCTACGTAAAGATTTGTATTTTCTACAAATGTTAGAGACTAAGGGCCAGATGTAGGTAGGAAAAAATTAGCGAGTCGGAAATTGCGAGTCGTTGTGACTCGCAATTTCCGTCTCGCTAAATGGTATCCAAGAGGAAAAAGCAACTTCAATTTGCGACTCGCAAATGAAGTCGCACAGCAGATTGCGAGTCTGCTGTTTGTGAGGTCGCTTTTTGCGACCGCGCTAAAAACGAACACACAAATTGCAAGTGGGTGTCGCAAATTGCGACTGTGCTGCAAATTGAATGCAGGTGCAGCAGAACACTCTGGAAAACACTTCCTGGATCCTGATGATGACATCACAGCCAGGAAGTTTACTAATACAACTGGGAGGAGGGAGGACCACACCCATTTTAAACTGCTGAACTTCAAACAGGAGGAACAGCAGCTACCATGGCAGACACACCTAGAAAGCGCAAATTGAAATTTGCAGAAAAAGAACTGGAGGTGCTGACTGAGCAATGCTGCCAGCACCATGAACAACTTTTTGGGAGGGCAGCCCTCAGTGTGCCAGAGGTGGAAAAGAAAAGAATTTGGGCAGAAATACAGGACAAGGTAAACTCCAAGGGTGTGAGCCACCGGAGTATAGAAGAATTGAAGAAACGGTGGTATGACCTGTGCTCCCGGACCAAGGAGAGGGTGGCAGAGCAGCTCCGGGAGATGAGGGGCACTGGAGGGGGACCATCCACTATACCACCACCCACACCCCTGGAGGAAAGAGTGGAGGAGACCTTGGAGCCAGAGGCAGTGTGCGGGATGGGAGAGCTGGACACGTCAGAGCCAGGACCATCAACTGGTGAGTACCATGAGACATGCATGTACACCCATATATGCCATATCCCCACCCACCTTGTCCACAGCAGCATGCACAACCAAAATAGCTCCATTTCAGAGTAGCAACCACCTGCATGGTGCATTATGGACAATGTTGTCAAGTAGGCAGTTGATAGGCAACAGTTTATTAGGAAGTAGATAACAGATGGTAGATACTGACAGTGTGTTCCCTATGTCCCACAGGTCTCCCACACAACACCACCTCCAGCCACAGCATCCAGGGGCCACAGGTCAGCCACCAGCCTGCACAGGACTCAGGACCAGCCACCACAGGGACCAGCACCACCCAAACACAGTCCCCTCAAGATGCACCAGTTGCCATACTGGTGAGTGAGCCAGCACCCGGTCCCAGCCACAGTGCCGGTGTACAGGACACCGAGCCTCCACTGCGTCTCAGGCGACATCTAAATGTCCCTCCAGTGCCGCAGGCTGAGTCAGGGGATGCCTCCATGTCGGCCGCCGAGGCTGCACTCCTACGTGGTCAGCGCCTGCAGACACGGGAGATAAAGAATATATCAGGGGCCATGCGGCGCATGGAACAGAACCAGAACACAGGGCTGCAACTGGTACACACAGAGCTGCAACAACTCAATACCCATGTTGGTGACCTTGCACTCTCAATGAGAGAACTGGTGGCAGAACTCATCACTGAGAGAGAGGGTGCAAGGCGCCGTGACAGGCAGCTCATCCACCGGCTGGACTGCATGTCTGCCTCCATCGTCAGGCTGGCAGTGAACACCACTGGCCTGTCACGGCGCACGGTCAGCCTCCAGGTGGACATGGACCACTTTGCCTGTGATGTGGCACGTGGACTGGGTCGTCTCAGCCACGCCGTAGATCTCATGGAGGCACGACAGACACGCCAGAGTACAGCGAGGAGGGCTCCACCGTTAGCAGTGTCTCAGCCAGTGACACCAGGATGTTGCGCAGTGGTAGCGCAAGGCAGGGCACTGCTGAAACACCAGGAACCAGCCTTGCTGGGCGAGGCCGGCGTAGAGTGTGAGCTACACACTGTCCTGGAGTAGAGGCACATGAGGTTAATGTGTCCTCATGCCAGGTGGACTTTTACAGCCCCTGAACCGTAGTTTATGTATATAGTTATTTTGGTGCACATTATTAAATCCCTTGTCTGTTCCACTTCACACCTGGACTCTTTGTGTGTGACATTAGTTAGTGTGGTGACAGTTAGCACGTACCATCCAAAGTAATGGTTTGCAATGTGGTCCCGTCTCAGCCTGCCTTAATTTGCAATGCTTCTATCCCCATGATGGCGATGTGGTAGCTCTTACTCGTCATCCTCCGAATCTGGGTCTTCTGGGGTGAGAGGTACCCCACGTCTGGTGGCAATGTTGTGCAGTATAGCGCATGCGCCAACGATCTTGAAAGCTGTTACTGGGGTATACTGGAGAGCACCTCCACTTCTGTGGAGGCATCTGAATCTTGCCTTCAGCAGTCCAAAGGTCCTCTCTATGATATTTCGGGTCCTCCTATGAGCACTGTTGTATCGCCTCTCTGTCTCATTGCTGGGTGTTAAGTACGGGGTAAGTATCCATGGTCGTAGTGCATATGCACTGTCACCTATTTGGCACAAAATGTACAATG
The DNA here is from genome assembly GCF_031143425.1 of Pleurodeles waltl. Classification (NCBI taxonomy): domain Eukaryota; kingdom Metazoa; phylum Chordata; class Amphibia; order Caudata; family Salamandridae; genus Pleurodeles; species Pleurodeles waltl. The sequence goes on from NC_090439.1 coordinate 252,033,693, forward strand.
TTAGCTGGGCATTGATGGGTTCCACATTGACCTGTGTGTATGTCTTCAAGGTGTATTCAGCTATACCTAGGAGGTATCCGTCTCCAAACTCCCCATGTTCTAGGCGTTGGTGTATCCCACTGTGCCTGAAAATGTAGGAGTCATGTGTGCTCCCTGCAAATTTGGCAACCATGTCTGTGAACACATAATGTGAGTCACATACCACCTGGATGTTCAGTGAGTGGGTACACTTCCGGTTGCGGAACAGATATTCCAGATTTGCAGGAGGGCATATTTGTATATGTGTCCCGTCTACACACCCTATGACATGGGGGAAGTTGGTAATCCTGTATAATTCCAACTTGGTGCTGTTGATTTCTGCCTCATTCCTGGGTAGGTATATGTATCTGGATATGTGTGTGAGTAAGGAATCTAGGAATGCTCTGAAGAACCGTGAGAGTGCACTTTGGGATACCCCACCTGCCACAGCAATGACCCCCTGACAGCTCCCCGAGGCCAAGCAGTGCAGTGAGCATAGCACTTGCACATGTGTAGGGATGGCGCAGCCGTGCACAGTCTGGCGTTGAAGCTGCGGATTGAGTAGATCTATTAAATCTAGGATTGCTGCACTGCTAAGTCTGTATTTATCATATATCTCCTCCTCAGTTTGTTGGAAAAGTGTCTGCCTGGTTCTGTATATCTTCTCCTGTCTCTGGCTCCTCCTCCTCCTCTGCTGTGCGGCGTGGGCTCTCCTCCTCATTGCTATCACATATATCTCCGCCATCTTGAGTAACCCAGGTGCCTTCTGGGTCTCCTTTTATACTTTGGTTCTGGTTACCATCTGCTCTGAGTTAGTGGTAAATTGGAAGTGCAAAATGGGCTTTTTGCGACTAGTCGCTATTTGCGAGTGGCTTTTGCATTTGGTTTGCGACTCCCAAATTGTGACTTCCTATTTGCGGGTCGCAAAATGGGGTCGCTATTTTTGCGAGTCGGTAATGGCTCGCATTGCATTTTGCAAGTCGGAAATGGGATTTTTGCATCCCATTTCTGATTTTGCGGGATCGCAAATTGCGATTCGGGCCATTTGCGACTCGCAAACGTTTGCTACATCTGGCCCTTAACTTCTACCACGTTCACTGGCAATGTACCGTGCTTTAGCCTTGGAAGAAGCACAGAGTGATCACGAATGTCTTGTTTGAGAACAGAGTGCTGGCCTAGGCAGAAACAGTTAGATAAACCAAAAATAAAATAAGACCCGAAGAATGGTTATTGTAATAATAATAAAAGGAAGTTGAATAATATATGTCTAGTTTAAAGTGCACAGCAGCCTAGTGTGTTAAAATAACGTGCATGGACCTATAACTAAAATGGCTACATAACACCCTCCCCTTGTCAGTTGAAAGTGGTTCAAAGTCAGAGATATATCAACTTATTGCTAAAAAGCTCAACCCAAGATATATATAAAAGCCACGCAATGATGACAAGTTGAAAGGACACATGAGCATTTAATGTGACAGTTTAAAACATGAGGACTTATAGATATGGACATATGTGAGGTTGATGAGCATTGTATGTGAGGTAGTGCGGCATGTGGCATAGGTGTTGTGGTCTATACATCTGTGTTTTCCTGTCCATGTATGTTTGGTGTTGTGCTTGTATTGTTTCTACTACAAGTTTGGTGCGTTGTGTGAGTTATGATTTGTATGGTATCTTACCTACAAATAGGCCATTGCCATATTGTCCATCCTGGAATTGTTGGCTTACAGTGGAGTGCCTGAAGATGTAAGCATCATGGACGCTTCCCGGATATTTTGCACAGATAATTGTGATAATTCCACTGTGGTCCACGATGGCCTGCACATTGATGGAGTGGGTATGCTTGTGGTTCCTGTAGAGTTGTTTGGTTGCTGCACGAGGAACTATTTGGACATGGGTGCAATCCATTACACCCAGCACATGCAGAAGCCAGCAATTTGATAGAAACCTAACGTGGTCTCCTGCTGCAGTTACTGGGTGTTGGGGAACCGGATTTGTTAAGGTGTGAGTCTGATGATGGCATCCAGGACCTTTGTAAGGAAGGCAGATAAGGGATAGTTGGGAGATCCCACCCACTTGTGCCCCAGTTTTCTGGAATTAACCTGATGGCAGCAAGTTGAAGACAGCCAGGAGTTTGGTCATGGGTGGAATTGCTGTGTGACTATGCACTTTTGCTGTGATGTCTGGGCAATGTGCTGGAGGAGGTGAACAATGGACTCCCGCATCAGATGGTAGAGTCTGATCACCTCTTCTTCCCTGAGGGTCAGAATGCTTGCACGCTGGTGAAATATCCTCTACTGCCTGGCATGTGACATTGTCATCTTCTACAGGTGCCGAGCTGTAGGAGTAACAGTTCCATGTTGTTTAGTTGCTTATCAATGCTCCTTCTGTGTGTTTCCCTTATGTAGTAGTGTATGGGCCTCCTTTTAACTTCTAGTCTGACCAAGCGTTAACATTTTGATGCTAATTGGACTTAGCATAATTTTTTGGGGTCTGGCCTGCTGCGTGCATTGTTTTCCCATTGAGTTCTAAATTTGCCTCCAGCGGTCTAGCGTAATTTTTTAGGAGGGAACGTCTACCTTCCATATCATAGTCATTATATGATGCTAAGTGAGGTGTCTGCCCAAAAAAACATTACGCTAAGTCGAAGATTTAGGCGCTAGACTGCTCTAGCATTAAAATATAAATATGGTGTTAAGTTAGCAAAGGTGACACTGACTTTTCCTAAATCTGGACGTCGGGCATATTTATACTCTGTTTGCACCGAATTAGACATTTTTTTATGCAAATTCAGCACAAACCTAATTCAATTTTTATATTTTGACATTAGAGTCGTCTAGTGGCAAAATATAGGAGTTCTACAGCACCAGCCGGGTGCCATATTAAAGGAATGGCGCAAGCAGTTTTGCGGCAAAAAGTTTTTAGACCAGTGTGTATCCTGTTGATCTAGTGCGGATACTGGAAGTGTGAAATCAAGAATTTAAAAGAGAACCTGACCATGATCAAACTAAATAGAGCTCTGTTGGAGAAACTCAAAGTACACTCTCCATAATATGAAAAACGTTTCAAATGGTGTATGGGCATCTGTGCTTGGCCCTCTTTGAGTATAATAAAAGTATTCAGTGATAATATTCAGTGAGGAAATCTTCATGTACGGCTAACACCAGTGTAAACATGGTTTGCTATTTGGAAACCCCTAAGTAGCAAGTTGGGACATTGATCTTAAATGTTGAAATGAGCGGGATAGAGAATGGAACATTGTGGCACTCCTTCCTTAAGAGAAGACAACTTACATTAAACTTTTTTTTGTTGGTGTAGTTTCTGAGATACGAGGCAAATCATCGCAGGTCAGTTCCGTTCTTTCACATTCAATTGTGGCAGATTTTATGACTAACACAGTAGTTAATAATGTTGAAGACAGCTTAATAGATCTAATGAGTAACAAGAGTTCCCAACATGATGGAAGTGCAAAGCATTGTCTACTGTTTGCTATCAGGTGCTCAGTACTGCAACCAATTCCTAAATCCTATTGCAAGTATCCTAAATCCTACTGCCTGTATCCACAATTAATGTTGCCTGAAAATTATTTTTTGAAGACTTTTGCAAGGAATAGAAAGTTTGTAATAATGCAAAAGATGTAAAGGCCTTTAGGATCTGCACCTTCTTCTTTTTTTTTTTGGAAGGGCGTGGGTGCCACAAGGTTCATCCACTAAGAGTGCAAGCACTTGCTTCTGTCAAGTTCTTAACACAAGGGTATTGGGTCAATGAAATTGGGATGAATTTAAAGGTTGGCTATCATACTTACAAATTTGCCTTGAGTGATCTTCTTGGAAGTTGACAACACTTCACTTGAGTTTTGTCTTGTTTACTAAAACACTTTGTTGATAGTTGGATGTTAAAGGAACGCTTGGTTTCACTTATCTTCTCACATTATTTTGTGCATTGTTCACTATCTGAGAGGAAACACTGGTTGTCTGATTGATAAGTTCAATGAGCTTTCGAGAAAATGTTCAAGGAGATCACACACACTTTTGGCCATTTACTCCTTATATCACTTTTATTGTTATGTAAGTCCCTATCACTCACATTCATTTACATCCATGTCATGGCCCAAAAATTCCCTATTTTCTGAAGATGGGTTGAGAGTCATTGTGGATGAAATCATAAGAGTAGAGCCACAATTGTTTGGAGCCCAAGGCCAACATACTCATCTCAGTAGAAAAATGGAAATGTGACAAAGGATAGTTGACAGAGTGAATGCTGTAGGCACCACCCTGCGCACAAAGGAGGAAATTATGAAGAGGTGGGACGACAGGGGGAAGGTGCATTCCCTGGCTTCCAGGCAACACATGAAGGCCAATAAGACTTGGGGTGGTCCTCCCAGTGCCCCATTACAACTCTTTCCCTGGAAGGAGAAGGTCTTGGCCATCCTGAGGGCTTGACTGGAATACCTGGGGGAGTGGAGTCCAGTGGAGTGGAGTTTTGTGCACAAAAACTGTCACAAACCTTCAATGTTGTGCATGCTCATATTTCACCTTCTGTCACTGCATTGTTTATGTACTTTCCTAACATGCAATTCGCAGAGTAACAGAGATGTAAGCGTCTCAATGAGTATTGTCGTACATAACATCACATGTATCAATCCCCAATAAACGCTGTATGTTGGTAGGGTCTGTAAGTGTTTCAATATCAAATGATCATCCCAGGACCCATGGTATGTGTCAACATGTAAATATATAGGCCAACCTAACTGCAGTGTGGCAACAGATATGTAAAGCTAAACACTTTTCAAGTGTTGGGAATAGAGAGAGTGAGACAACTACAATTACCAGAAGACCCTCTTTTTGTAACTCAGACCAACAGGCCTTTGAGCTCCTGCCCAAATACACCTGGTTGCCAACTCACAGCTGATGTTCATGTACCTAGGAGTTTAGCATGTGTATTGTGTTAGTTGCCAGCAAGTGACATGCCGGCAACTTCCAGTAGACCCTGTTCCTGTAGCTCAAAACAACAGGCCATTCTTCACTTGCCCAAATACACCTGTGTGCCATCTCTCAAATGATGTACCCTCCCCTGGGGGGATAGCATTTGTGTATTGTGGGGAGTCAGCAAGTGACATGCCTGCAACTACCATGAGGCTCTGTTTCTGTAGCTCAAATCAAGAGGCTATTCTGCACATGTCCAAATATACCTTTGAGCAATTTCTCAAATGATGTACCCTCCCCTGGGAGTTTAGCATTTGTGTAGTGTGGGGAGTCGGCAAGTGACATGACTACAACTACCAGGAGGCCCTCTTTATGTAACTCAAACCAACAGGCCTTTGTGTTCTTGCCAAACTACACTTGTTTGCCATCTCACAACTGATGTTCACTCACATGGAAGTGAGCAATCTACATATTGTTCTCAACTCAGATACGTGTCTGTCTACCTATTTTTCTTTTGTCCTTGTATCTCAAAATGAACCTATTGAGAACAGGAATGAAACCTTATCAAGTGTATACATCAAATATTCCTTAGGCATTAAGCTGCTTCATCAGCTTGGTAGTGGAAGCTACACACTGACTCAGTACTGCTCATATGAGGGCTACAGCTACATATACCACACATTTTTGTGTTCGCCTGAATCTCACACAACTAGGCCTTGGAATAGTTAAATACTGTGCTGGCTTACCTGTTTATAAGATGTCATGTTCATTCCCTCATCTTAAGTGCAACTGATCAAAATATATAATGATCTGCTTGAGTCTAATAGTTTCTGCAAGCTTCACATATATCATGTCAGCAACTTCAATAGCATAGTAATATAGCACAATCAGCAAACCTAGTAATTAAGATTCTCCACGTACTCCACCTACAGTGACAAAAAACCTTTGGATGTAGATCCCACACTTCAAAAAATAACAATGCACTCTAGTTCTCAACAGGTGGAGCTGGCACAACACCTGTCCAGACATTATCCACCAACCAGACTCCCAAATTACCTCTTGATGAAGCCCTCACTGATGACGACATTCCCCGACATGTGGATGTGGATGATGGTCCTGTCCCATCTGGGCAGCCTACTCAGATGGCAGCAGTGAGTCTCACTGTGTCCACAACACCTCTCACCCCAGTTGCTTCTACATCACAAACAACAATGTGCCCTCCAACCTGTGTACCTAGCACAGCTGCTAACATCTTGTGTCTCACAGTCCTGGATCCTGGGGTGCAAATCGACAGTCCTGTAACTGAGGGTCCAGGACCCAGTTGGGAGGGCACCCTTTGCCATAGGCACAGACTTGTGGGGGTAGTGTCCATGGGAGAGATGCTGTGGGCCAGCAGAGTGAGGTCACTGGAGGCATGCACAACCAGGATACCATCAGCCACGTTTTGGAGGTCTATCAGGAATCCCAAGGCATGATGTGCCCAAGTGCTAACTGAACTACAGGAAATCAAGCAGCTGCAGAGAGATATGACATATCAAATGGTGGTCCATCATTTACACATGGGTACCCTAACAGGGGTACTGAGGGACATTCATACAAAACTAAGCATGGCTTTTCCACCACCATCTACTCCTTCCTGTGGGCCCACTACAAGTACACCTGCAGCATACACAGGAAATAGAGGCCCTGCCAGATGACCAACAACTCTCAGACACCCCTGCCTCTGCAGCAGCTGAACCCCCTACTCCCGCAAATGGGGACATCCATGTAAAAATCCAGGAGGTGCGGATGACAAGAAACCCACCACTGCCAGCAAGAAACTTCATCCTCAAAGTCCTCCTTTGTGCATTACACATTCACTCTGTGGACTGATCCTGAACCCCATTTTATTTCTGATGGAAGGAGTACGCTGAACTTTGTACTTCTAATGGTGTGGCATCTACTCCCATGACTTCATTCACCGTGACTGACCCCTTCACTTTTCATTTATTTAACTTTTTGCCACAATTTTGTTTTCACTTTTAGCCCTATAGTACATTGATCAGTCACAAACGCATTGACTTCGGTCTTGAATTTCACATTTCACATTTAGCAATGTAGAAATGTAAGAACATGTGAACTTTACAATGACAAAACAAGCTACCTGTGGAAGCAGGGATATGTTGCATGTACACAGTGTCCAGCTCAGGATTACAACCATTCAACACAAACACATACATACAAGTGACTTGTCAAAGAAGAAACGCAGTACACAGGTTTGCTGTCTGACGTGGGGAGGCATGGACTTACCTCCACCAAATTTGGACAGAAGGGCCACTGGACTATGGGAGACACTTGGACCCAGCTCCTGTGTTCCAGGGACCACACTCATCAGGATGAGAGGGGACCAAGAGGACTGGTGATGCAGAAGTTTGGTGCCTGCGTTGGCAGGGGGAACATTCCGTCAACCCACAGGAGATTTCTTCTTGGCTTCCAGTGCAGGGTGAAGGCAGACAGCCCTCAGAGCATGCACCACCAGGAAACAGTAGAAAAAGCCATCAGGATGAGGCGCTACAATGTCTCTGGTAGTCATCTTGCTACTTTGTTGCGGTTTTGCAGGCGTCCTGGAGCAGTCAGCGGTCGATCCTTGGCATAAGCCGAAGAGGGAAGTGCAGAGGAACTCTGCTGAGCTCTTGCATTCGTTATCTGAGGAATAGCCCAGAGGAGAGACACTAAATAGCCAAAAAAGGAGGTTTGACTACTAAGAAAGGAGGCTTGGCTACTGAAAGAGGAAAGCATCTATCATGAGGGGTCTCTGATGTCACCGGCTGGCACTGGCCACTCAGAGCTGTCCATTGTGCCCCAACACCTCTGAATCCAAGATGGCAGAGGTCTGGGACACACAGGAGGAGCTCTGGGCACCTCCTGTGGGAGGTGCAGGTCAGGGGAGTAGTCACTCCCCTTTCCTTTGTCCAGTTTTGCGCCAGAGTAGGGCTGGGGGATCCCTGAACTGGTGTAGACTGGCTTATGCAGAGATGGGCACCATCTGTGCCCATCAAAGCATTTCCAGAGGCTGGGGGAGGTTACTACTGCCCAGCCCTTCACACCTATTTCCAAAGGGAGAGGGTGTTACACCCTCTCTCAGAGGAAATCCTTTGTTCTGCCTTCCTGGGACTGGGCTGCCCAGACCCCAGGGGGGCAGAAACCTGTCTGAGGGGTTGGCAGCAGCAGATGCTGCAGTGGAGACCCCAGAAAGGCAGTTTGGCAGTACCCGGTTTCTGTGCTAGAGACCCGGGGATGCTTGGAATTGTCCCCCCAATACCAGAATGGTATTGGGATGACAATTCCATGATCCTATACATGTTACATGGCCATGTTCGGAGTTACCATTGTGATGTTACATATAGGTAGTGCACACTCACAAAGTCCGGGGAATTTGCTCTCAACAATGTGGGTGTACCTTGGCTAGTGCCAGGGTGCCCACACACTAAGTAACTTGGCACCTAACCTTCACCAAGTGAGGGTTAGACATATAGGTGACTTATAAGATACTTATGTGCAGTGAAAAATGGCTGTGAAATAACGTGGACATTATTTCACTCAGGCTGCAGTGGCGGTCCTGTGTAAGAATTGTCTGAGCTCCCTATGGGTGGCAAAAGAAATGTTGCAGCCCATATGGATCTCCTGGAAACCCAATACCCTGGGTACCTAGGTACCATATACAAGGGGATTATAAGGGTGTTCCAGTGTGCCAATGAGAATTGGTCAAATTAGTCACTAGCCTGCAGTGACAATTTTAAAGCAGAGAGAGAGCATAAACACTGAGGTTCTGGTTAGCAGAACCTCAGTGATACAGTTAGGCACCACACAGGGAACACATGTAGGCCACACACTTTTGAGCACTTGGGTCCTGGCTAGCAGGATCCCGGTGACACATATCAAACACACTGACAACATAAGGTTTTCACTATGAACACTGGGCCCTGGCTAGCAGGATCCCAGTGAGACAGTAAAAACACCCTGACATATACTCACAAACAAGCCAAAAGTGGGGGTAACAAGGCTAGAAAGAGACTACCTTCCTACACCTCACATCTTGCAAAGCAAGATGGCTGAAGTCTGGGACACACTGGAGGAGCTCTGGACACCCCCCCCTTAGGTTTTGATGGACAGGGGAGTGGTCACTCCCCTTTCCTTTGTCCAATTTCGCGCCAGAGCAGGGACAAGGGGTCCCTGAACAGGTGTACATTGGCTTATGCAATGAGGGCACCATCTTTGCCCTTCAAAGCATTTCCAGAGGATGGGGGAGGCTACCCCTTCCCAGCCTGTAACACCTATTTCCAAAGGGAGAGGGTGTAACACCCTGCTCCCAAAGGAAATGCTTTGTTCTGCCTTCCTGGGACTGAGCTGCTCAGGTCCCAGGAGGGCAGAACTCAATGCCCTGGGTACCAGGTACCATATACTAGGTACTTATAAGGAGTGGCCAGTGTGCCAGTTGAAATTGGTAAATGAAGTCACTGGCCTATAGTGACAAATTTAAGAGCAGAGAGAGCATAAGCACTAAGGATCTGATTAGCCGAGCCTCAGTGACACAGTTAAGCTCTATACAGACACACACATTAGGCCATAAACTATGAGCACTGGTGTCCTGGCCAGCAGGATCTCAGTGAGACACGCAAAAACATACTGACATACAGGTAAAAATGGGGGTAACATGCCAAGAAAGATGGTACTTTCCTACAATCGGCTCTTGGGGGCGAGATATCTCGAGGAGAAGGTCTGGAACATTTGACCTTTCAAGAAGCGAGCAGCGAAGCATATGGGGCGAAGCATGTAGGGCTCCAACACTGCTCGGTCTTTGTCCCCGGGGTGGGCCAGGGTCTGACCACAAATGTAGTAAAGCCAGGGTGGGCACCCCAGCCAAGATGAGCCGAAGGGCCTGAACCCTATCCTGGGGCCCTACAATGAAGCAAACCTGTGGATTGCCATTGCACTCACAGACTAGGTATGTGCAGGGCCATGGCCAGAAGTAAAGTCAGTGGGTGCCATAACATCCCCTAAGAAGGTACAGGAAGGGGCCCCCAAGGCCCCACAGAGAGGTAAATCCAGGGGACGCTGTCACCCACCCACAAAGATGAGTCCCAGCTGAGGGAGGGGCCGGTGGGTAAAGACGAAGCCGGGGTGCGCCCCATGAAAATGCCCCAGAGGGACCCCTGACTCCATCTCAAGGCCCCACACCAAAAATGGATTTGGAGGAAACAAACACACCCCGTGAAAATGTCCAGGGTGACCAGGACCCCATCCTGGGGCCTGATGAAGAGGAGGAGGGCGGGGAGCGCCATTGCGCTCCTTTCAAAAGTGAGAAGGGGCCCTGGACACCATCCGGGCCCCGATGGTGCCAAGGAGTAGGGGGAGTGCAGATGTACTCCCCCGAGGAGGCCGGCCCAGTCACAGCTGCACGCATCTTTCTGTGTCTGTCCGAAGTAGCGGTAGACACCAAATAGAGAGCCGGCTACTCTTGCAGCACATGAAGGTACTGGCAGAGCAGGGAGCTCCCCAATGAGAGAACCTATCACCTGATGTGGAGGGTGTCCAGTTGGGACCTGGTGCACCCAATGTGGCAATCCATTCACAGTGGCATTGTAGCTTTTCCCAGCACAGCAGGAGAGCAACAACTTCAAATATACATATCCCCCCACAATGCCTTGTGAGGGACAGCCTTTTCCTTAGCTCCGTTCCCAACTTGTTGTGGCCCTAGGAAGATGGAGTCACCATCAACAGAATGCCCATGGATAGGGGGAGCTGCAGGAACAGTGCAGCCTCTCCCAATGCAAAGTTTTATGTCTCCACACGAGGATGGTTGGGACAAGAGAATTATAACCCTCAAAGGGCTGAATGTATTCATCAGGACCTTCCTGCTGGAACTTTTGTTCTTTGTCCTTTAGGGGTGAAAGAATGTAATTGCAAGTGTTTTCACAGCATTAGTTGAAATGATATCATGTTAGGCTAAATGTATTCTGGTAGTGTGGGTTCCCGGTATGGAGACCAATAGTATGGCTTGTGAAAGTTCATCTGACAAGGCACTCTCTAGGGGTGCAAGATGCTGTTACACAATGTTTATTAAGGGTAATCTGAAAATAATCCGAAAGCAATCCTGACAGTACAAAATATTCCAACATGCTTATGCATGTTCTTGTTCATGCTTACTTGAGTAATGTGACTGACAGCCACCAATAATCAAAGTAGATGCACTTTATTGCAAGATATAGGTGCTCCCATTCAAAGTTACAGTCAAATACTGCATTGGGATACAAGTAAATGTTTTGCCATGGGGGTTGTGGGATTATCGCGGTCATTACGAACGTAACGTTAAAACTGCCAGCCGGCATGGCAGGCCACACCGCCACATAAAGAACCCCTTGAGGTCCGCCATCGGCAGCCCTCACTCACCACCTGGCTGCAGCAGTGCTGCCCCTCGGTTAATGTTTCCTAAGCCACCAGCCTTTCCCTGGCAGGTTATCCCACCAGGGAAAGGCTGGCGGAAGGGGTGCACCGGGGCACCCCACCCCTGGGGGCCCCTGCACTGCCCATGCACTTGGCATGGGCAGTACAGGGGCCCCGGTGCAGTGCCCCATCGCGCAGGTCACTGCCTGATTTTCGGGCAGTGATCTGTGCGACGGGTGCAGCTGCACCAGCCGCACAGAGGCATTGGCGGCGCCTCCATGTGGAGCCATGGAGCTGCCGTCAATGTCCCGGCCAGGCCTTCCTGTGGGCCAGCGGGCGGAAACAATGTTTCTGCCCGCCGGCCCACAGGAATGTTCTTTATGCAGCCGGTGGAGATCCGGGGACACTGCGCGTCAGTGTTTTGACCGCCTGCATGAATACGGCGGTTTTTACCGCCGTGTTCATAATGAGGGCCTATATTTCCCCTCAGGGAAAGGCAAGAATGATTACGCAGTGACATCCAAAAGTAATCCCATCAACTTGCGTATATTTGTCAATTGTTGCATAGTATTGAGTAGTATGTGTGTTTTACTTTGTCAAAAGAAAAACACAGACTGGGCAATCCTTTATTGAGTTTTAATCTTGTGTGCTCGTGGATGGAAATTACTAGCCCACACCACCTCCCTTGAGTAGGCCTTGGACTGCTCTGCAATGCTACATTATGGAAGTCTAGCTCTACAATGGGGTGTCTGGTTCCCAGTGGTGGTAGTGTGTGAACCCATTACTTGTTCTGGCCACACAACTCATGACCCTCCTTCCAACAGCAGCCAGCTCCAACAGATGATTGCGTACCTAGAAGGCATTCACAGTACTATATCTGGCCTCCAGAGGTCTTTTCAAACTCTGGGCTCCGCCTACACAGCAGCCTTCCATCCCCCACAATTCTCCCCCCACCTTCTTCTTCCCCATCCAATTTCCCTATTTCCATACTTGTTTCAAGCTCATCACACATATGCATGCACACACCTCAACAGCCACAAGCAGCACACACAAACACAAGACATGCAAGCACTCAACAGACACTTACTCCACTCACACCCACCATACCCCCGTCACCACCCCAACAGCCACAGATACAGCCACCACTCAACCCATATCCCCAGACACCACCACAACACCCAGAAACACAGCCACTACTCACACCATACCCCCAGACACCACCCCAATACCCAGAGACACAGCCACTACTCACCTCATACCCCCAGACACTACCACACCACCCAGACACAACCCCCACTCACCTCATATGCCCAGACACCACCCCAATAACCACAGTCACCATTCACAACATACCCCAGATACCACCTTAACACCCAAGACATAGCCACCACACACAACATAACCCCAGCCAGGACCCCAACAAACACAGCCACAGCATACTCCTAGGCACCACCCCACCCACACAGACACATAAAGTAGTCTGATCTTACCCATCACATCCACATCACAGACCACCAAGAGACACAAACACCCACACTCACACACTCAACAAACACCAATAAAACACAAACATACTTCAGACACCCACACACTAGCACCAACAACAACAGCCACAGCCACACCTGACACAAGCATTCCCTCAAGCTCCCAACCCCTAATCCCTTCTAAACACCCTACCCATTTTCCCCAAGAAAGTTTAATGATTCCCCTTGCCCCTGTGAAACCCCCCTCCCGAAGCAAAAAGGACACAGCCCGCACCCCAACCCATCCCTTCCACATCTGAGTCCTTCCCTGTGACACCTGCCTCCCCCCCTGAAACCAGCCATACCCCTACCAAACCCCAAAAGAAGCCCACCCCTCCCAAGGTAAAGCTCACTCCTCCTAAGACCAAACCCACCCAACCAAAACCGATCTCACCACTTACACATTTGCCATTTTGACATGAAACTAGGTTATACTATTGGTTGTCCCTGATATTCATCAAGCCACACTTCCAGCACATATAGGAGCAGATTTATACTCCATTTGTGCCAAATTTGCATACTTTTGCTTTACGCAAATTCAGCACAAAACTCACTCCATATTTATATTTTGATGCTAGACATGACTAGCATAAAAATATTGGAGTTTGCACCATTTTTTAGATGTGTGAACCTACCTTGCGTCAATGAGATGCAAGGTAGGCGATCCCATCTAAAAAATTGCACTAACCCCATAGCCCAATATTTATCTCCCTGTGCTAAAATGATGCACGGTGGGAGGAGGGGCTAAATAATGGGGCTAAGCTTGCTTTGCACCATTATTTAACACCTTGGTCACACCAGGCGTTACGGGACCTATGGACCCAGTTCCTTGGTTGAAAACAATGGAATGGGTCCACAGGTGCCCTCCTCAAGCCCCAGGAACACCCACAACCACACCCACACCAGAGGGACACTGGTAAGTAGTGTAAGTATAGGTAAGTATTTTATTTTTTAAACTGAAGTGCCATCGGGCCCAACTTGAGCCCCCCTGCATGGCACAGGGTGCAATGACCATGCCTAGGGGACACTGGTCCCCTGTGCTGGCCATTGGGGTGGTGGGCATGACTCCTGTCTTTTCTGAGACAGGAGTCATGTGGTATGGCTGGTTTTGCATCAGAAAATTACTCTAGGCTGGTTAGAGCCTTTTTTTGCCTCTAACCATCCTAACATCATTTTTTGGCGCAAAACCCCCTTCTCTCATACCGACACCCCCACCCAGCTAATGTCATTTTTTTTTTACACTAGACCACCCTTTGCACCTGATTGCACCATTCCATTATTTTGGCACCTGGCTCGCGTCCTGGAGTGGCGCAAGCCGGCACTATACTTTTTGACGCAAAACTGCGCTAACGCACTTTGTAGTATCAATATGTGCCATAGTGTTTTTTCCGACATGTTCAAGGAAAATATGTCCCACGGCAGAAGCCTTCCTGGGGTCCCCATGTTGCCACTATATGTATTCTGCATGGCTAGTTTAAATTGTGAGCTCTGGATGTTTGGCACACAAATTATTCTGCATCCCTTTTACCTTACATTCTCTTGCAATGTGGCTGATATGTGAGTGTGAGTGAGTCCATGACAAGGATTTTGCAGGGAAGGTGTGCTTGGGTTCAATGACACATCCACACAGATGTATATGTTATGATATGGCAGGCCATGGCATGAAAACAATTTGAGGGTGTCACTACATTTTTTAGGTGTGATATTGATGAAGATTTGCTGTTGTGTGACACAATGTTATGAACATATCACTATTGCTGAAACTGAGATGTGCGCACATATCACATTTTGTAGAGTGTGGCAATGCAGTGTCTGTCACTTGGCCGGTGGGGGGGCGTGTTCTAGCTGTGATTAAGTCATACATTGTGATTAACTCCAAACCGGGGCACACAAAATATATTTGGGCCACGGAGCACAGCCCACATACCAGGTTAATGGTGGCCTGTCGATTTGCTGTGGAGCGGGAGGAAAGGGTAAGTGTTTGTCTTACCATCGAGCAGCACAAGCAGCTACAAGACATGAAGGATGAGCACCAAGGTATCACAGGATGTGCAACACTGACTGGAGGTGTGTTTCTGCCTTATATTCCTCCGTTTCCACCAGCTCTGATGTGGTGGTTGGACGGCCACAGTCACATTGGCAGAAAGCAACATCATTATTGGGCCAGAGGGAACACTGGCGGTCTGCATTCCAACAGGTGTATTGGCTATTTTGCCACCTCAATGGTCTTATGTTGCTGGCGAAGTCGGTGGGACTCCATAGTCTTTTGTCTATGCAACAGCATTTACTGTAAGACGGCGGTCAGACTGCCAACATGGCAGCAGTCCGACTGCCGCCCCCACTGTGGACCCTGGACCAACAAACTCATAATCAGGCCCTAAGTCTTTGGTATACACAGGAGGAGATTTGATAAAAATGAGTCTTTTTAGTTAATGTCTCCCAGGGTGTAATTTTGATGTGTCTAAAAGGGATTGACCTCCAGCTCTTCTGAGAATTTTGAGAGTCAGAACAGACTATAGAGTGAACAAGAAGAAATTAAAGTGTTTCATATCTCTGATCCAGTGATTTTGCCTTTTGGATTGACAATTTAGCATCACCTTGCAAAGTAAAACTTGAAAGAATTGAAAAAAGGTAAAAAACAACTTGGGACAAGCTTCTAAAACTTAGAGATATTTATTTCAAAATGAATAGGTCTTAAATCACTCCTTCACAAGTAATGAGGCATGAGTTAAGTAGGAGGAAGTCATTATTGTAGATGGTGTACAGCTGTTTCATTAATTTCACCCCAGTGCACGTTGAAGTCCCATAGAAAGATGTTAATAGAGGCAGAATTGAAAAGGACAGTGTTAAATTCTAATATGTGCTCACCATATGAGAAATAATGACCTAGAGGCTGGTAGATAAGAGGTGGAATCGGTAGCTCAGATAAGCAGTTTTCAGAATTTGTTTTGCACAGCATTTCTGGTAATTACTGTTACTCCTTTGAATATTTTCCCTTTTGAGTCTGTGTGAATTATTGAGCAAACTGGAGAGAAGTGTAGATGAGGGTTTACAGGGTTTATTCAGCTACATCTCTGTTAAGGAAAGCTAAAGCATTTCTATTAGGGTTGACTCATGACTCTTCAGGCGCTAGTTAGCCTCAGAGCTGCAGTTGTACAGTAGAATGTCCCATATGGAAAGAACAATATTTCGACAAGGAAATTATCTTGATGAGATTGTTTTGGTGTGGACCATTCCTGGGGCAAGGTGGCTTATGTTTTTATGAGATGATACTCATGCACTAAATGAGAGCCTTACTGAGATTGATGAACCGGAAGGTTGATAGTTATTTGAACTAAATTTAATCTACGGAGGTAGTGATTTTTTTTATTCAGTGAAACATTTGGTAATGAACCTAGGTAAGGCAATAGCAGAAATATGCAGCATCAAGCAATCGTCAGTGGTTGAGATCAATTCAAGCATTCTATCCATCACTTTGTGTTTTGATGCCCTAAGCACAATGGGTATGCTCATTATGGCTTTGCAATCAAGCTGTACCTGTCTGATGAGCCCTTATTAGGGCAAAACTGGTCATAGGTTGCGTCTCTTCTGGTGCAGGAAGGACCTGGCTTGGCAGTTTTGGTTAGACTTTTCACATTGGCGCATTGGAGCAGGGTCAAGATTGATTTACACATAGCACGGAACAAACTGAGGTGGCGTGGTGAGAAAAAAATGGTGAATTGGGATGCGGCCTGAGCAATTGACAGTGATAGAGATTAATTCCAGCATTCCATCCAATCCATCACCTAGTTGTGGTTGGATCATAATTTTGCCATTGATATAAACATAGATTGAAATCTCGTCATAGAGGGAGAGTAGAGCAAATAGTAGTTTCTGACTAACTCAGGAATTCTGATTTTGCTGAGTAATATACTGGAAGGTTGTGGCCATTAGTAATGGCTGTTCAGAAAAGTCATGCTGAAATTGTGGTCTCTGTGTTTGTACACAGAGGGGAAGATTTAAAGAAATTGGTGCTGCACCCAGTGCAGCGCCACTTTCCTTGCGCCCCTTACGCTCCTCTATCACCTCCATGTGTGCACCGTAATTAAAATACGGCGCACCATGGGGCAGTGTAGGGGGCAATAGCGTAATTTACACTATTGATGTACTCTGCAGGAGCACCACCAACATTTTGCACTATTCCTCCAGAGTACATAGGGGCCCCTTATAAATAATGGTATGTCCCCTTTTAATGCCTGCTCTGAGCAGGCTTTAAAAGTGCAGAAAAATTCGGGGCAGGGAAATCTTTAGATTTCCAAGGCCCATTTTTTCAGCCCCCCCTAACGGGGAATGCCCCCCTTGAATACATTATACCTCGCACAGGTATAATGTGGCGCAAGAGTTCACAAAGTGGTGCAATGCATGCATTGCGCCACTTTGTAAATATGACACAAGGAAAATGCCTCTTTAGCGCCACCTTAGTGTAAAAAAATGAGGGTATGGCGGTGCTAAAGTGGTGCTAGGGTCTCTTAAATATGCCCTAAAGTTTCTATAAGGCGGATTTTTCTTTTAATCTTGCACATGCATTATTTTAGTTGGGCCGCTGAAAACATATGTTTATTCACTGACCATGTGTAGATGTGCAAAATAGTCAAGCATAAACCAATACATCACCAGCACTTCTTAAAATATATATAGATGCTACGCAGGTACCCTGCTCTCTGTTTCTTTGGGACAGAAAGGACCACTATAACTGTAGCAAATGGCATTCAATATGTCTGAATTGGATTGTTTTTTTAAACTATTAGTATAGGCAGATCACACCAATCATAATTTTCTGACAAATGATCATCAGAACATGTGGTATTGATATTATTATATGGATTATCTTTAAATTGATGCTCAAAGATTGCTACTTACAGTAAAATAATAGCACAAATGGATCAGCCAAACATTGATTTTATGGACTACTTGACTAAAAAGGAAAATAAACCAGAGGGCAAAGATGCAACCCATTGGCCAGCACCACGCTTGATTTGTTATTATTTATGTGCGGGGAAGAAAGGCCATTTAAGTCAGTGCAGGGGCTTTTGCTGTTTTCGACAGACCTGTGAGGAATAGCGGATTACTGCAGCTGAACCCTATCAGATGCTATTAATAATTAATGATTAAGATATTATTATCTCCTGTGAAGTCCTGTTGTAAGGACAGAGTTCAATTGAAAGTATCTTGCCACCGTACACTAATTACATGTATGTAATGAATGCGTTTCAATAATTAAAAACAAACGCTAGTAAACCACCTCAATGCTGGCTGTTCGACGTCCTAGAAATCACCAAATAATCATCTTCATTTATAGATATGAGTTTAGGCCTTACAGCCCAATTGCTAGTACATCAGAATTTTTCCTCAACTTGGCCAGTACTGACATTTTGGTGCTAAGGACAGTTAAATCAATCTCAACAAATAAACATCTTATGATAAGTCTAATGTTCTTTGCTTGAAACCCTTTCTTAATCTCTGTCAAGATACTAATGAAATAGAGGAATTATATACATGACAATAATCTCGATTCAGGCGTCTGAAATTGCCTCTGCAAAAATACACCACTCCTATCCAGATTACTGACATGCTCTTAAATGGGCTCCTAATCAATTATTCATTTATATATCTTCATCTAATCGGGGAGGATTTGTTAAACCCACTTCAAAACCAAAGGAATCTATCTAAAAATTGATCACCAATGTAATGGCTAATCACCCCTGAAGCCATAAAATAATGCTGTTAATTTTCAGTGTTTGACCTATTCTCAAGGGCCCGTATTCTACTTATCCCTCGGGCGTCTGTTTTCCTCAATATCAGTTCCTGATCTCCACCTCTAAATCCCCGAAATATTCTCTGTATATCACGAAACGTAAAACCTAAAGCATCAGGGTGGCACTCCTTAATATGTTGTACCATAGGAAAACGTGCAGCACCATTTTGGATCGTTGTGAAAAGTTCTTGATATCGTGTTTTGAGAGGCCACGTAGTACTTCTGTCATACACTCTCTGACAACTACAATCCCAAAAACTACACATTCACTTTTACAATTTATAAACTTATCCACGCAATATGTTTCCTGTGAAGTGTATTTAACATGTTTGTTTATATTTACCCGAAATTGACATATATTGCATTCAGAACATGATTGCCTGTTGGCAATTCTTGCATTCATCGCAGTTCCTGCTTAATAGGTTCCAAGAAGTTTTTTGTGACCTTGTCTTCAATCATCACACCCTTTCTATAAGACCACTGGGTTTCCTCGTCACCACTTGGGGTGGGCACAAAATGTAATTTCACCGGCGGGAGTTTGGTCACTCCATGTAATTCTTTAATGTGGGTTCGAGCCAAATTCCTCCAATCCCTGTGAGGTGGAATTTTGCTCCTGTTCGAGCAATGCGATGACTTTAGGAACAATGCAAGGCTACAACAAGCAAGCTGGCGAGCATGAGTGAAATTTGGTGTCCCCTAGCAAAAATTTCTGCTTGATAGAAATCCTTCTGGACCCATTTTCTAACACGGGCGGGGTGAGAGTAGTTGCGTTCAGAGGGCTGCTTCTCAAGTACATTTTCATCTCAAATAGCCTCAACATCTATTCAAAATAGAATTTTGGAGTAATTATTCTACCCAACTGGATGGTTTAGATAGAATTTTAGTGCAAAACACATTTTTTTATTTTACTTTTTTAACAGGAAGGAAGTGCCACAAAGGTTCCAACCAGTGCTTTGTCCACTCCTGGCTCACTTTTCATTTGGATTTTGAGGGGAAAGGATCATTCTCTTCTTTGTCTGCAATCCCTGTTGCATATAACATTGGATTTACACCAAATTTGGCAGGATGGTAGATCGTGTTGCACATATTGTGCTTTTTGTAATTTGGTGTAAATCCGTTGAGTAGCTTTGTAGATAATCAAGATAAAAAAAATATCGATATCTAGGGACCTGGATCCTCCGCAACAAGGAAGGCTTGGCAACCATCTTGGAACTCAGCATCTGCAGAATCCCAGAAGAAAAGTTAAAAAAGGGACAGCCCATCCCGTCAGGGCTAGAAAGCATTTTTTTAAACGGCAGAAAAAATCAGCAGATTTTCCAGACATTAAAAAAAGGGCAGTCTCCCGCCCTTTCCTTTTACTTAGTCCCTGGGTGGGTCAGGTCCCGGGTGCAATGGGGGCTTTAAAAAGGAGATGGGTGCATGGGGCCCCCTGCTTGGTCTTCTATTAGACCCTGGGATCACCACCTCCCTGGGGCAATTAGAAAGAAAAATAAAGAGAGACCATCACTTTTCCTGGGCAAAGCAATACTCTGATATGGGTGAGGCAATATGGCCTTCCTCTGGCCATGCAGCCCACCCCCCACAGCCCCAGGTGCCACCACTCCCCGAAGGCAAAGATTCAATTGTATGCCAGGGTCTATACAGCACCCCAGAGTCCTGGGGACCACCACCTCCTCAGGGCTAAAATAAAAGAATGAAGAGAGTCCAATGCGGACCCCCGGCCATGGGGACAACCATCTCCCTAGGGCAAATACAGCATTGGAGGGGGGCCACACAGCGCTCCTCAAGGAGCCACAGAAGGCCCTAGGAACCACAACCACCCGGGGTTGGCTCTTGCTTTGTCCCAGCGTGCCCAGCCCTGGGAAATAGCTGTTTGCTTTTGCTTGGTAGGAGCTGACAGCTCCCACCAAGCAAAAGGAAATTAACTCCGCTTTCTGCAAAAGGGAGTTGTCAAACAGCTCCTGCGTGTGGAAAGTGGAGTTTTCATCTGTTTCCCTCAACACAAATATCCGTTCAAGGAAACAGATTAAAACATTGCTACCACAAGCAACAAGCTGCTTTTTCAAGGACCTCCTTGCTTGCAGGATCCAAGCCAACTTCTGCAAAATGCAGTGAGACAGCTAGGACTGTGGGGCCTTGATGCTCCCCCGGCAGTCCTGTCACTCTCTCTTTCTGTTCCTTCCCATAATGGGATGGAAGAGAGAGAGAAAGATTGTTACTGTAATGGTCTCTCCAAGGTATTACTTCAAAGTTACACTAGCAAAATGTTTGGTGCAAAGCTTATAATTAGGCTTTACAAAAAGTCACTTCTGCCCTACTGGTAAAGCTCTTGGCCTGTCACTCAGTAGGTTGAAGGTTCAAGTCCTGGTATCTCATGCAGTGTGTCTTCTTATTTATTAGTGTTTTGAATGTTAAACATTGTTAGTGAGGTAATATTTGTCTTTTTTACCAACATAATCTTTGGCTTGGATGTCAAAGTTATATCTGGACACTATACACTAATGAGTCATCTATGGACTAGTGATTAAGGTCTCTGACCCTCACACTGAAGTTTGAGGCTTTCACTCTTAGTGTTTCTCTGGTTGTTTGCCTAAATTAATTTATTTTCAACTTCAAACGTTTAAGGTAGATACTGAAAGGTGATTTCACTCTTTTTAGTGGACAATTACATTTTTCTTTCCAATTTGTCCTAAAATATATCATTCTTAATATATAATTTATTAAAGTTTAAAAGTACTCTCTAGGTGTCTACAGGGAGTTGTCTGGAAGGCCTGGCCACAGGCCAGGCCTTTTGGCAAACCCCTGCAGCGCATGGCCGAAGGTCATAGGTGGCATGGGGTTTGGTGGGTATAACCACTTAAACCATGGAAATGAAATGAAAAAAACCCAAAGGTCACATGGACATTATAGTTAGGAAATAGAGTTAGGAAAACTTAGAAATTCACTTAAAAAACCCCAGAGATTATAGGGACATTATAGTTAGATTCTGAATTTACTCACAAAATGCCAGAGAAATTCAGCAGTAATAGTTAGAGTTATTTCAATTAACTATAACTGCGCCCTAAGGTAACCATAACTTGCACCCACACCATGCACTACTAATTACCCCAAAAATTACAGCACTTGTGACATATTTGATAACATCATTGATAATGCCACTTTTCCATCTGCATTAAAATTATTGCTCAGATGCACATGCGCAATTATCAATATATATTTTCACTGAAAAAAGTTGCAGGAACATAATAGCTAGGGTAACATTTTAAACGTACAAAATCATAGAAATTCACCTGTTATTGTTAGATAAATGTCAAGTTATCTCAAGTAACTATAACTCGTGCCCTAAGGTAACTATAACTCGTGCCGCCGCCGTGCACAGATGCTTCGTCAAAAATGTTATTGTAAATATTACATTGGCCTTATCAATGATGTTATCAAAGATGTCATGAGTGCGATAATTTGTGGGGTAATTAGCAGTGCATAATGAGGCACCAGACCCTTTAGCGGAGCCTTGGCACAAAGGAACAGAGTTCACAAGAATACACCAATGCACAATTTCAGAAATTCCAAGAGCTTTAATCAGCATACACAATGGAAGTCCGCCTCCCAGTTCGACATGTTTCAGCTGTCACAGCTAGGAACAAACATTTGATCAGTTTCCCTGACCACAGTATATAAATTGAAAAACACAAAGGTTAAAACAACTGTATAGTTAGGTGAATATGTCAGTATCAACATAACAGTTTCAGCTCAAACATCATAGCTGCCAGCAACATGATTCTCTCTGCCATGGGCTCCTGCGGAAGCAAATTGGCCAAAAGGGGAAAAAAAGCTCCCTCAGACTATCAGAAGGGTCTAGTTTTTTTAATTATATTTTTAAAATTGGATTTGAGGGACTCTTGCAAGGGAACATTGAACCCAAAGGCCCAGATATACATTCATTTTTGAACCTTAATTACTTAAAAACTGCTGAACAGATTTATACCTAATTACAAAATGCATGCATTCTGCACCAAAAACGAGTTTCCTGCCAAAGTAAGTATAATTGCATTCAGTAGTTTTTGCTGTTCACTGTCTATGAAAATGCATGTAGATTTAGCTTTTTTGCCCCTCCCCATTTTCTTGAGCCCCCACTTTATGAATTACCCTGAACCTTTTCATGCATAAACTAGGCAAAGAAGAGTACCTTTTTGGGTAGTTTCCAGAAGATTTGTCAAATGTTGTCAAAGTTAATAGTAAATCAAAAAAGGCATCGCTAAAAAAAACTAATTTTGTGTCCACCAAATTAGGAGTAAACTGCCAAAAACATCATAATTCACACTAACTAATCAATGCCATTCTACTTGAACTGAAATAACCAGTAGAACCCTTTATCTAATTAAAATGTCACTATAAAAAGCGCACAAAACAGCTCCATTTTGTAGAAAAAAACACTACAACTGGAAGAACACTAAGCTTTCCCAGATCTCCAGAAGAAAATAAAGAATCAAGACTTCACAAAAATAACAGCCTCATTACGAGTGTGGCGGTCTTCATAACACCATGGCCCATAGTTACCCTTTTTTCGCACCGCCTTTGAGTCATTTTTTGACGTAAAAGCAGCGCAAACGTACAAAATACAATTATATTTTTTGTAAGTTTGCGCCGCTTTTGCATCAAAAAATGATGCAAATGTGGCACAAAAAAGTATAAATATGGGCGCACATTTGCTGTAGAACTGCCGCATTCCAGGCAGTCCCACTGCGACATTACAACCCTGGCGAGTGGGACTGCCTAAAGACCGCTGTCACCACCAGGAACATTATTCCCGATGGGCTGATGGCAGTCTGAGTTGTGCTCAGCCACGACGGTGATGAACTCAACTGTTCCCCCATGCTCATCACAACTCAGCTTTCTAGTCACAGAAAGGCTGGTAAAAAGTCAGTGCCGGGGGCCACAGGGTCATGGCATGAGCAGTGCAGGGGCCCCCCTGCCCAGCACCATCGGAATGCACGCTGTCTGCTTTGCAGACACTGAGCATTCCGATGGTGCTGTTGTGCTACAGTATTGGCCTTGGCTCCCTTAAGGGAGACAAGATCAGTACTGTATCACTGTTCCCACCAGTCAGCCCTGCAGAAATGTAATTTTATAGTGTCCCCGCAGGTCATCCTGGCAGGAATATTGTAATATAAAAGGGGAACATCACCAGCAGTGCGGTGGCGTTCTCCCAATGGCATTGGCGGTCCTCGTGGGACCACCAATATCATAACTAGGCCCTAAAACAAAGTTACATGTAAGTAAATATAAGCTTAAAATTGCAATACAACTTACAAAGATTGCTTGCACCACAATAGAAAATAATGAACTGAATCTACAGCCATCTTTCAGGGCAACAATGCCAACTTAATGAACTTGAAACTCAACAAACACATGTTATAAGTAGGGGTGTTTGGTGTTTGTAGTCAGATCTCCACTTGAAAAGAGCCATTATCTCCCCAAAGTCCCTGGGAAAGGAAGTGGTGTAATGGGGTACAATGCTGAGGCCGTCAGGGAGAGCTGGAAACCTGGGGAGCATCACCCTGCCAGATAGAGATGTTTGTGGCCTGAAAGGGTGCCTTAGAGCCCAGTGGCAAGGAAGGCTGAGCACTTTGTGAAAATACCACGCTGCTGGTGGTGACCTGGTTTGCTGCTGCTAGTGCTGAAGCTAAAGAAAGGGCAGTCTGAGGCTGTGTGTCAGTGCTGAGGAGGCAGTTGCAAGGCTGGTGCAGTACAGGGGGTGCACTTGGCCCTAATAGCAAGTTTGTGAAGGAGGGCAGTTGGTGAAGGGAAGTGTGCCGGTGTGGAGAGCAGCAGGCTCCAGGCTGACAAAAGGCCTGAAATGGCAGCTTTTGCTGCTTATGGCATACTACTCTGGACTGAATAAGCCTATTCTCAGAAGCGCTAAACAGAGCGTCAGGCCTGGTTAGAACTACTAACCAAGCCAGACCCTGCTTAGTGCTTCTGAGATTGGGCACATTCAGGCCAGGGTGGTAGGCCATGCGGCAATCTTCCACGTGTGGAACTCTGCAGAATTCCAAAGAGTAGAACTCCGAGAGTGCCACCCACCCTTAGTTATAAATAAGTAAAACAGACATTTTCACAGACCTGGGAAAGATGCCCATGTCACCAAAACCTTGACTAAATCAAGCAGAAACTGAAAGAAACAAAGTACACATTAAAAGGACACCAAGGCCCTCCTTACGAGTTTGGCGGTCACCGTACCACAGTGGTGGAGGAGGTGGTTGCACCGCCGCGGGCCCAGCAGAGTAGACCACCTTATTATGACCATGGCGGTGATCCTACAGCAACACAGCCAAGGTTCCACCAGTACCGCCAGTGTGGTCGGACCACAGCCGACGGCCATCTCTAGGCCGGAGGGGACCAATTCACTGACCACCATATTATGAGTCAGCAGACCACCAGGATTTCCGGGGCGGTCCGACTGCCACAAAAAGCCTGGCAGAAACTGCCAGTATAAAAGGAGACACTCGCCTCCAGGTACACAGGCGCATCTATGGTCGCCTTGGAACCTGAACTAGAAATCTTCCCATGGCTGTATCTCGTCAAGCACATCCAGGACCAGCAACGATGATGAAGAAGACAACCGTAAGTAACCCCACCTAGCACAGACTGGAGGGAAGGGCAGAGTAACACAACCACACACAACACATGCAGCCGGCACAGACAGCGACAGCCACACACGCATGCAAACAAATGCCCGCATTCACACACACATCTACAGATATACACACACTAACTACACAAACGCATATTCTAAATACACACACAACAGCCAAAAGACATGTGCCATTCACACAGCACACCGCACACGCACACCACCCCCACTGTCAAACACATCCATACACAACACCCCACAATCACACGACAACAACACAAACACACAAAGGTGATAGCAGGTGTGAGTGGTGATGTGACTGTGATGGAGGAGGTGGTATGGAGACATTGCAGGGAGTGGCTGTTGTAGTGTCTGCAGGTGTGCGTTGTCTGTGTGCATGCTTGTGGTGTGTCCTGCAGTACCTGTGTTTGTCTTTTCGCATCTTGTCTGTTGTAGTGGGTAATTGCTGATCTGTATGTGTGCTCTGGATGGGTGATGAGAGAGGGGTGGTGGATTGGGCACAGGTAGCTGCAGAGGGGGCGATATATTTTTATATATATATATACATATATATATACATATCTAGGTACAAGTAACAAACCAATATTAATATAAATGTTACATATGTATTTTAAAATGTAATATAAACATAAACATCACAAACCAATAAATACAAATATATGTCAATATTATTATATAAATGTTAACGTGAAATATAGTTTTGAAAACATATGTGACATATAAATATATAAACAGAATATCAGTGCCTGCAAGGCATTTTCCCCCCAGTGCTAAGCCTTTTTCTGACTATTTGGGGTAGTTCGCACTTAGGCCCCCATAATATTTTGTCCACATAAGGTATCCATGCCAAATTTGCGTCCTTTTTTCCACCATCCAGGAGGTTCTAAAGGTACCCAGGGTTTGTATATTCCCCTGGAGGGGACCAAGAAATTAGCCTAACTACAGCTACATTTTGGGGCTTTGGGGGAAAAAGTGCTGCAGAAGAAAGCATCTGTTTTTTCCCTGCAAATGGCATCAACAAATGGGTTGTGGTACTAGAATCACCCTCTTCCCAGCTTTCAGGAACAGGCAGACTTCAATCAGAAAACCAAATTTCAACCAATGTTTGGCATTTTACTGGGCGATAGCCCATTTTTCACCCTATGTACCCAGAGCCATGACTGAGCAGCACCTTGCAATGGTTTTTCATTGTGTATCAGCTACACAGTAATTCAATGGTAAAATATAAAGAGTGAAAAATAGGTATCAAGGAAACATATGAATGTTCAAAATGGGCACAAGATATGGAGTTTAGAAGCAGTGGCTATTTGCAGATTTCTGAATTTTGGGATATCCATACTAGTATGTGAATTGGAGGGCATTTCTCAAAATGGCTTCTTTCTGACACACAAATGCAAAGAAAGACTATTGGTAATACATCTTGTCCTATTATCCTGTGTTCCACTAAGTTTCCCGAAAGAAATGGTACCTCACTTGAAAACTAGACACCCATGGGAATCAAAGATGGAGTGACTTGTGTGGTTCTCATCAGGTTTCGTTACCCAGAATCCCTTGCAAACCTTCACATTTGTCTTAAAAATACATTTACCTCATAATTCTGTGATGGTATGTTCTGGAATCTGAGGGGAGCCACAAAGTCCCTACCACTCAGCATTCCCCCAGGTCTCCCGAAAAAAATTTGTGGATCCAGCAGATTCTGGAAGACTTCATCACATAAAAGTAGGGAAAATGTGTGATTTCAGGCGAAGTTGGAGGTTTGCAGGGCATTATGGATAAGACAATGGTGTGGAGTGCATGTGAAGCACACCACCCTTGACTACATAGAAGTGTCTGAGATTGATCTGTTTTTCCAGGTGGCAGCGAACCTAAGTCCAAAAAGTGCAGTCGCTCACCATTGCAAGAGTTAGCCAAGCTCTCCTGGCCATATGTAAAATCAACACCTAAAATAGTCAAATGTCTTCTTGCTTGCCAGTCCATGAGGGGGCAGAAATACTGTTGCCTCTTCCAATTGAGATGGGGATAACCATGCCGATGGTGGTGGGCAGACCCCACTCCTCTATTTTATTTTATTCCCTGGCATCTAATGGACAGTCTGTCCCACCCCGGGGAGCTGATCAGGGGTAATTACCTCCATTTGCCTGTTCCAATTTATTTGGAGTACAGGAATGGCCATGCCCATGGTGGGCAGCCCCACACCTCTTTTAAAAAAAAACAAATTCTGGTGCCTAGTGGGCTTTGTCCCCACCGGGAAATGCAGATCAGGGGTAAATCCCATATCTGTCCCCAGGGGGTAGAAAGACTCTGGTCCCTATTTATGTCGGGTGGGGGCATAGCCATGTCCATGGTGGGCAGCCCCCACCCCTTTTTTGTAAAGTCCCTAGTGTTTAGTGGCTTTCTGCCCTCCCGGAGGCAGATTGGGGTAATAACCCCTATCTGCACCCCAAGGTGGCAGAGAGTTTGTGCCTGTTTTGGGGGGTTTGTGGTGGCATTACCTTGCCCATTCTGGGCAGGCCCCATCCTTCCCTAAATATAAAAAAGTCCCTGGTGACTATTGGGCTTTCTGCCCCTCCCCCCTAGGAAGATTACGTGCTATTGCTCCATCTGCCACCCGGGGGGCTAGAAATACTGTATTGTGCAAAACAAAGAAATTAAGGGGGAGCAAAAGCCCTTGCCGAAGGGGCCACTCACCCCTCCCTGGTGGCCTAGTGGAGTGGATCCCTGCTTGGAGCTCAACCTCCTGTGGTGATCACCTAGCAAGGATCCACTAGAAAAAGGTACCTTTGGAAAGGGGAGATTCTCTCCTTTCCAACTGTACCTCTCCCATTGAAATTGGTGCTCAGGTGGATGAAATATGCCCCTGAGCACCAAAGAAAATGAAAGCAAATTAGCTGATCAGCTCATTTTACTTTCACTTTCCCTGTAATGACGTCGGTGCACACAGCATGCTAATTATCATTTCAGAGTAGGGATATTTCAGCCTTGGTTGCCGGAGAAGCTCTTCCCAAGCAAAAAGGTTAAAAATATCCAAATAAAAATCCTTTGGTGCCAGCACCAGAGGGATTTCAAGTGCCATATGTGCAGGCAGTCAGGAGCCGTCTGGCACACATAAGCGCTGCAGCGTTTTGTGGTTCCCAGTGGTCCGACTCTTGCAAGGTGTTAAGATTATTGTAAAATGCATTTACATATATGCAAAACTAAAAAAAGAAATTTGCACATTTTTTCTGCCATAACAAATATATATCCTGAAGATAAGCTATAAACAGTATGGAACACATATTAAAAATGTGTTATTAGAATATATATTAAACAATGTGTAATTTGTATTACCTGCAGAACAAAAGCCACACCTCAATTAACTACAAGTGGTACAGTACTAAAACACTTCACTTAACTAACACAAATATATGTTACTCCAATTTCCCAGTGAAGAAAATACAAGCTAACTGTAAAACACTTAAACCCTAAAATATTATATACTTACTTAAAACATTTACACACTAAATAAAGATAATATACAACTCCAATCGCTAATTAAACCATCTTCGGGAAGGTGTTGGACAGTAAAAGGGTCAAATTTACTATTTCCATTCGAAAGTAAACCATTGTGTTGGGGCAATTTTGACCACTAAAGGAACAGATGTACTATTCCAACCCCAAACTAAAGCATCTTTGGGAAAGTGTTGGAAACTAAAAGGGTGAGATTTACCATCCCCACTCCATACTAAACCATCTTGGGGCAATGTTGACCACTATAGTCTACTATTCCAACCCCAAACTAAATCATCTTGGAGAAAATGTTGGACACTAAAAAGGTCAGATTTACTATTCCAATGCCAAAATAAACCTTCTTAGGGGATATGTTGGACACTAAAGGGGTCAGATTTACTATTAGCATGCCAATCTAAACCATCTTGAGGAAGGTGTTTGACACTAAAGGGGTGAGATTTACTATTCCCAATCCAATCTAAACCATCTTGGAAATGTTGTTTGAAGAGGACTCATTTTCTAATCCCACTCCAAAAAATGATTTTACACATTGCATAACCCTGTAAAATCATTACAAGGATTATAATATATGATGAAATCTGTAACCAGCTCTTGGTAAATTATATTTAACAAATATAAAATACATACAAAACCCTCAACACAATCCAAAATATCTTTATCATTGCAATACAAATGTAGAAAATCAAAAGAACAATGTAAACACTACATAAAAAATCAATAATCTGAAAAAACAAACAACTCATAATATTTATTAAAATATTAATTACATTAAAAAATACAGCCTATGTTGAGTATTTTTAGCACTGTAACAAAGTGCAACTTTAACATAATTATCTTTACATTGAACTTATAAATTAGGAAAAGATAAAAATATTTATAAACACAAAAAAATGTAATAAAAATATTTAATACTTTGGACCTAGTTTAGAATTTAGTAAATGGGTATACTCTATCACAAACGTAATGGATGTCCCATCCGCAATATTACGATTCCATTATATGCAATGGAAATCTTAATGTGCCTAACGGAATATCTGTCACGTTTGTGACAGTTACCCATTTGCTAAACTTTAAATTAGGCCCTTGATATTCCAAATCAAAGATTTGTTAGTGTTTAGCCCATAAAAATATACATTTTGTATTGAAAGATTGTAGTTTAAAAATATGTCTAAAAATAGTAACACATGAGTCTATTAAAACCCTTTTAAATCTGTAACAAAAAATTAAAAAAGATATAAAAAATAAAAACATTTAAAAAAATCTTCCCATCCTTTTATCCTATAAACATTTCACTACAAAAAAATGATATTACTTTACAATTTCTTGTCTATTTGTTCTTAAATTTGCATTTAACATACATACAAAAATATTAAAAAAACACCAAATTAAATAAAACATTTAAAACATTTTTTGCATTCAAATACATAAAGTAAATAAAAATACACTTAGAAATAACAAAAATATTGATTAAAAACAATGGCGGAGATTTAAGAGGGGTAGTGCCATTCCAGTGCCAAATTATCAACATTTTTTACGCTAATGTGGTGTTGTAAGGCCAAAAACGTGGCACCATATTTACAAAGTTGTGTAACCCCTTGCGCCACATTATGCCTGCGCCACACATAATGTTTGCAAGAGGGGCATTGTGACGCTAGGGGGGGCTGAAAAAATGACACAAAGAAATCTAAAAGTTTTCTTTGCATAATTTTTGTTGGCATTTTTAATGCCTGCAAAGAGCAGGCATTAAAGGGATGCTCCCATTGCTTTCAATGGGCCTGTGGGTGCTTTGCATGATTAGTGTCAATTTTTTTTACACTAATCTGGCAATGAGCCAGACTAGCGTAAAACATTACGATGCTAGTACACCTGACCACCGACATGGTGTGCCTTATTTTAAATACTTCGCACACGTGCTAGAATTAGGGAGGGTACTAAGGGGCACAAGAAAAGTGGCACTGCACTAGATGCAGCACAACTTTTCATGAATCTGCACCAATATTTTTAATATTGTTCACATTATATTTAACAACAATATTTGAATCATATCCAAAAACAATTTTCTTACTGCAATATTTCAGTTGGCAATATTTCCTGCATCACAATATTCTTGGGATGATATTCTGGTACTGTGATATTATAAACTTTATATTTTGTCCAAGAACCAAATATTCACCTCTATTGCCCAATGTATCAGCCATCTTGAAGGTAGCCGGGAGGGAGAGATTACGAAGCTAAGAGGTCACAAAAAGACAAAAGAAAGTGCTGCAGTACAACGTCTGAGGCATCGGCAAGTGATTCATGTGGCACGCAGCAGAAGTTTCAAGCACACCTTTAGTTAGTACTGGAAGAAGCGAGATGGAGGGTGAGAGAGATGTGAGGTGGAAGTGAAAGAGTGCATACAAAGCACAAGAAGAAGCAGGACATTCACCCTCCTGGAAAATAGGAAGGAAAGTCATCTAAAATAGCATAGGAAACTAAGTTAGGCAGGAAATACATCCAATCATGAGCAAGAGGTTGACCTAAAGGTCACTGTATGCTGTCAGAGGCAGACAGCTGAAGCTGCATGTGGCAACTCTGCAAAGATAGTGGAACATTTCTGAGGCATTTCCATTCTTCTTTAACACCAAAAGTATTCTAGGTCCCACCGAAAAAAATCAACTCTTGAAAGTAAGTTTCCAGATCAATAACTTATTTTTATAAGGGTCCTATTAAGTAAGCAAGCTATTAGAATGCAAACAATCTTCAGCATTAGGAGTGGGTATGACATAAAACTCTAACTTCAATCCTTGATTATCTTGTTGTTAGGAATCTCCATTATCAATTATTTCATTTGGCACGCTACAAAGCACAGAAGTTCTGAGATGGTTCCGTGGACACATTTCAATGTAAAACATATCAGTCCTTCAGCAACACTATCAGCCTCATTACGAGGCTGCTGGTCCAAGGACTGCCAGCCTCGCAGTGATTGTCAGACCGCCGCAACATTGTTTCCGGCTGGGTGACGGAGGTCTTAATTGTACTCAGCTAGGGCAGCACTGAACTCTACTTACAGCCAGACGCTTATTTGCAGTCACCCTGCCATGGAAAGGCTGCTGGTAAGGGTGTGCTGGGGGCCAAATGGGGGCCTGGACTGCCCATGCCCGTGGCATGGGCAGTGCAGGGGCCCTCCTGCTCAGCACACTCAGAATGTGCACTGTCTGCTTTGATTCCAAGGGTGGTGTGTGATGTGATATTGGCCTCAGCTCCCTTAAAGGTGCCGAGGTCAACATCGCAGCACTGTTCCAGCCATTCAGCCCAGCTGAAATGCATCTTACAATGTTCCTGCCACTCAGCCGGGTGGGAACATTGTAATTTGATTTGGGGGCGGCACCGTAATGTTAGTGGCTTCCTCCCCGTGAGTTTGGCGGTCCTGCACTGGGACCATGTGGACATGTCAGACCTTATTTGCATTTATAATATTATGATAAGGTGACATGTATAGGGTCATCTATTACCCTCAGAGGTCGACTTGGATCTTTTGACTCAGACAAGAGTGTGAAATCATCCAATCAGACTCTATGACCCAATGAACATGAAATATAACATCAAATATTCAACGTAATCACACCATGACCTATGTGGCCAGCAATCACCACACAAGACTAGTAAAGTTTTAACATTTATTGCCCTTTAGATTAACAATGCTTAGATAACGTAAATCATGCGCAAGGCCAAATGATTGAAATACAGATATATCATAGATTGTCTAAAAAGCCTAAAGAATCTCAATCTAGTCCAAGCATTTATCATTAAACACTCCAAAAGAACAATGCAAAATAACAACAAAATCAATTGAAAAATAGATACAGCATACATTTAGTTTGTGCAATTGAAACAATCAAAATCAATTAATAAACAGTCAATTTTAGACATTAGGTCAGGCAACCCTAACTTTTACTCTAATTAAAAAGCATGTGTGGACTTCATGCAAAAAGGAAAAATAGGACAAAAATGTATTCCGAAAACTATAGCGCTAACCAAAATAAGCAGTTGGATTTTCTATGGGAGAAAAACCTACAAAAGAAAGACAAATGTACATTGGTTATACCTCTCCTAAATGGACCAGCAATCAGTAGTATCTTCATCAGCAGAACTTAGAAACATTAAGTCTAAAGGGAACAGCATCAGGACATAAAAGGGAAACAGTTCAGTAAAGTTGGGCCTAATATATCTGAACTGTTAGAATCATATGCAGGAACTAAAAACCAGCATCTGAACAGAATGGAAGCTAAATGGAATCTGACTTACATCACTTCAAACTTTGTTATATTAAAGACCCAAAGGTTTCTAACTAAGCTTCTATTGGACAGACTATGAGGTGATTTAGTTAGCAGCCAATAAAACATCATCTGCGCTTCATATGTATCTCTTCACGTTTTCTTCACCAATGATTGGATCACGCTGTCACTCCTTTACCTTCTCCGGACATCAGCTTCCGCACAAAAATTACATTTAAAACTACGTGGAAACATTACATGTGCTTCCTGCGAAAAATGAAAACGAGCAACAACAAAATATGCAACATGAAAACACGACATTGAGCACTGAGGTTCATTGTTTAACTATAAGTTTTTATCTCAAGGAAATATACAACACCATCAGTATAAATAGGGAAGAAACTTCCATTGTGCAAGTCACACAGGGTGTTTAAAGAAACATTATTTTGCAAAATTAGCAAACCATTTTAAACATTAGGTTTGTGAAAAATTAGTCAAACGTGAGGCCTTTAAACTAGTGCTAAGCATGAAGGATAAAACATTTCATTTAAATTTAAACCATTAGTTCATATTAATAATAATGTTTTTCAGTACATGTAATTATGATTAAGGAAAATACATTTTCATTAGACATTATTATTTCACATTAATACACATTATTTATGGTGCCCACCATATCAGCTACATATTTAACCTCTTGGGTGTCCAGGACGTAATGGTTACGTCCTTGTCTACAGCGCTGCTGTGCCGAGGAGGTAACTATTACATCCTGTATCCAGCCGATGTGGGGAGCACTAACGCTCCCCCATGAGCCACCCCCCCCTCCACTGGGCAGAGATGGCAGGGGAAGCACCTACCAACACTGACCCTCTCCTGCCCCCTCAGTAACATTTGATGATGTCAGCTCGCGATCGTGCGCTGACCTCATCAGAGGTCACCTCCATTGCACTGGAAGCATATCTTCCAGGTGGTCTGAGAGAGAAACTGATTAGTTTCTCCTCAGGATGAGGGAAGGGGAGGTCAGAGAGGCATGAAAAGGAAAGGAAAGGCATAGCGATCGTGCTGCAGGAATGCCCAATAGACACCAGGGATTCTGTTTACATTTTGTAAGCACATGAGGGGAGAGGCCCCTTGGGCAAGGGTCGCTCTCCAAGGGGGGTATTTCTTTAAGGGGTGACCGAAACCTCCAGCAACAGGGATAATTTTTTGTTTGTTTTTTACAGGAGGGAGCATCCCCTTTGGTAAGGAGCACTCCCTATGGGCCAAATTTATTTTAGCCCATTTCTGCCCCCCTTGGGGGTAGATCAGCCTATATATATTAAGGCAATCTGCCCCTAAGGTGTGGCAGAACCCACTAGACACCAGGGATTTTTTTAATTTATAATTTCATAAGGGAAGCGACCCCTTAGTCAAGGAACGCTCCCTGAAGGGGCATATTCTATTAGTCCATTTCTGCCCCTGTTTTGGGCAGATTGGCCTACTTTTATTAGGTCAATTTGCCCCCAAGGAGGCAGGAACCACTACACACCAGCTATTTTATTTTTTATTTTTACATTAGGGGAGCAACCCCTTAGGCAAGTGTCATTCTCCAGTGGGGCATATTATATTAGGCCATTTCTTCCCCGCTTGGGGGAAGATTGGCATATTTCTATTAGGCTCAACTGCCCCCAAAGGGGGCAGAAATCACTTAGGCGCCAGGGATTTTTGTGTGTTTTGTTCGGAGGGGCGGCCCCTTGGGCAATGGTCGCTCCACATGGGGGCACATTACTGATGGCCATTTCTGCCCCCCTGGGGGAAGTTCGGCCTATATTTGTAAGGCTCATCTGCCCCAAGGGGGGCAGAAAGCCCACTAGACACCAGGAAAGATTTTTTATAAAAAGAGGGTGGGAGTATGGCCATACCCCC
This sequence comes from Pleurodeles waltl, assembly GCF_031143425.1. Lineage (NCBI taxonomy): Eukaryota > Metazoa > Chordata > Amphibia > Caudata > Salamandridae > Pleurodeles > Pleurodeles waltl. The sequence goes on from NC_090439.1 coordinate 252,068,696, forward strand.
CAAATAAAAGGGGACAAATTTGTTCTGCCCACCGGTGGGCAGATGGGGGAGTTACCCCCGGTCTACTACCGGTGGAGCAGAAAGCCTACTAGATGGCAGGGAATTAATTTTTCTAAATGGAAAAGTGGGGGTTGCCAGCCAGTATGGACATGGTAATGCCCCCACCACAACTGAAGGGGTTAACAGTCTTTCAGACCCCCCTGCAAACTAAAGGATCTTATCCTAACAGGAAGCAAGAGATCTTGGCTAACTCTCAATATCGTTCCACTTGGAATGGTGAGCAGCTGTACTTTTCGGACTTTGGGACACTGCTACCTAGAACAATCTATCAGACCTAGACACATTTGAAAACTGAACATTTGGGTGAGTCCAGGGTGGTGTGCTTCACTTGCACACTTCACCATTTTCTTACCCACAATGCCCTGCAAACTGCCAATTTTGCTTGAAATCATGCATTTTTCCTACATTTTTGTGATGGAACCTTTTGGAATCTGCAGGAATCCACAAAATTCCTACCACCCAGCATTGTTGTATCTATACAGACAAAAGTTCTGTCCCACTTGTCAGCCTAATTTTTTTTTTCCTACTGCCCTTTTGCACCAGCTTTGGTTCCCCCTCAATTTCAACATGTTTTTGGACCTTCCCTGTCACAGGCACTTGGCCCACCTACACAAGTGAGGTATAATTTTTGTCGGGAGACCGAGTGGAACTATGGGTGGTAGGAAATTTGTGCCAGTGCGGTGATCCCAGAAATGTAAGGACAATGTGATTTTTTTAGCTAAATCTGAGGTTTGCTGAAGATCCTGGGTAAGAAACACTGGGGAATCAACACCAGTTACATTGCCCTGGACTCCCTTGGGTGTCTAGTTTTCAGAAATGTCTAGGTTTGATAGGTTTCCCTAGATTGCTGCTGAGCCCAGGACCAAAAACTCAGGTTCCCCCTTGCAAAAACAGGTTTTTTTGTAATAGATAATTTTGATGTGTCCATGTTATGTTTTGGGACATTTCCTGCTAAGGGCACTAGGCCTACACACATAAGTGAGGTACCACTTTTTTCAGGAAACTTGGGGAAATGCTGGGTGGAAGGAAATATGTGGCTCTTCTCAAATTACAGAACATTCCAACACCGAAATGTGAGGAGAAAGTGTTTTGTTAGACAAATTTTGAGGTTTGAAAAGGATGCTGGGTAACATAATCTTGTGAGAGCCTCACAAGTCACTCCATCCTGGATTCTCCTCAGTGTCTAGTTTTAAAAAATGCACAGGTTCGCTAGGTTTCTCCAGGTGCCGGCTGAGCTACAGGCCAAAATCCACAGCTAGGTACTTTCCAAAAAACACATCAGATTTCGGTGTAAAAATGTGATGTGTTCATGTTGCATTTCCTGTCGCGGGCACTAGGCCTACCCACACAATTGAGGTACCATTTCTATTGGGAGACTTGGGGAAACACAAAATACAAGAACAAGTCTTATTGCCCCATGTCTTTCTCTACATTTTTTCCTTCCAAATGTAAGACAGTGTATAAAAGAGATGCCTTTTTGAGAAATGCCTTGTAATTCACATGCTAGTATGGGGCCCCAGAATTCAGAGATGTGCAAATAACCACTGCTTCTCACCACCTTATCTTGTGCCCATTTTGGAAATGCAAAGCTTTCCTTGATATCTATTTTTTACTCTTTATGTTTCACCAAATGAATTTAAGTATATCCAGCATACAATGAAAACCCATTTCAAGGTGCAGCTTATTTATTGACTCTGGGTACCTAGGGTTCTTGATGAACATACAAGCCCTATCCCTGGACCCAGAAGGGACCAGTAGACTTAAAGGTATATTGCTTTTAAAAATCTGCCATAGTTGGAAAACGTTACAGAAGAAAACATGGACAGAAAAGGTTTTTTTTCAACTCAATTTCAATAATTGTTTTTTCAGCTGTTACTTTCTGTAGGAAAACCTTGAAGGATGTACACAAATGAACCCTTGCTGAATTTAGAATTCTGTCTACCTTTCAGAAATGTTTAGCTGTCCAGGATCTACCATTGGTTTCATGGCCATTTCTGTCACTAACTGGTAGGAGGCTGAGAGCACAAAAAATAGAAAAGATGGGATATGTCCCAATGAAATGTCAAAACTGTGTAGAAAATGTCGTTTTCTGATTCACATCTGTCATTTTCTGAAAGCTGGGAAGATGGTGATTTTGGCATCAGAAACCCTTTGTTGATGCCATTTTCAGGAGAAAAAAACATGCTTTCTTCTGCACTACTTTTTCCCCATTTTTCTGAAACAAAATGACATTTTAGCTGTATTTTGGCTAATTTCTTGGTCTCCTTCAGGGGAACCCACAAACTCTGGATACCTGTTGGAAAAAAGGACGCACATTTGGTGTGGATAGCTTATGTGGACAAAACGTTATGAGGGCCTAAGAGCGAACTACTCGAAATAGCCAAAAAATGCTCGGCACCTGAGGAGGAAATTATCTGGCAGCGAAGGGGTTAATTTCTAACACATGGATTTCAGTAAGACCTTTTAATACACGTTATTTCACATTATGTTTTAATGACATCATTTTTATTCATGATGTTTACACTCCAACAACCCCCAAACCCATATTTAGGCCCTATGTGTCTTCCTCACCTGGGATCGTGAACTAGCTTCTATATCACAAAATGGCTTATTCATAAGAAAGAGTAAAATACCAGTCAACCCCCCGTTCAAAGAGTATTAGTAAAGTGCTGAAGTACTACCACACTCAGAGCTACCAATATCACAGGATGCAATAGTTAGTGGGTACTCTCACCACACCATTTGGAATTGTCATCCTCAGAATGAGGATTAACTGCGGAAAAGTTGTCTGCAAAAATGTGTCCTTCGAAAACACATTCCACATGCTCTGCACTGTGACATGTGGTCAAGGTAAATCTGGAAAATGCTACTTTTCTGCACAACTCATAAACCAGGTTGAGATGAAATATTCAGGATTTTGGGGAAACTTGTGAAGAGGACCTTGTCCATTTCTCATTAGTTCAGCTCAGTCCAGCCATGAGCAAAGCAAGCTACTTACTCTGGCACTGTAGCCTTATTACCAAAGGACTCGCGTTTTTAGTCCCAGGCATAGCAATATTTTTTTTTCTTTTCACTGTTATTGTGGACAAATCAGTGCTGCAACTTATGGAGAGGTGTTAAATAGGACTGATGAGAGATGAACACATAGAGTATACAGGGATATTCGAAGTATAATATGCTATTTATTTCCGTTGTTGTGTGTGGGGAGGGGCCATGACTGATGAGAAGTGAAGCCTTGAATGTATCATGATCCCCCTCCCCTTTCCTCCCTCAACAATGGTGACAGATACCATATCCTACTCTGCATTTATGGTGTATGCCATCGCATTTATACCTGCGTTTTAGCAAACGATATTTAACAAAAAACAGGATTCAAGAGGCTACATTTATTCAGTAGAGTAAAATCACAATGAAGATGCCTCCTGAATACAGAACAGTGATTTCCATGTTTAAATTTAATTCCTACATGTAATCTGTGAAAATGTTTTTTTCAAATGTCGCTTTTGCTATACAGCACACCGCGTGTTTCGTTTTTGAGCCACATTTATTTTCTCTGTCATGGTATAAATTTAAATACAAAGCTTTTGTGAAGAAGGCTTGGCACCCTATTTGTCAAATACTGTTACGCCATTACCATGCGACTGTAAGACAAATATGTAATTTAATCTTTTCAGTGCGAACCTACTTTTCCAAGGCACACTCTCTAGATCAACAGCTAGAAAACGTCCACTAAATTCAATACAAAGCTATAAACTTTGAGGATATGACCTCAATCACGGTCCTAAAAGTAAAGGGGCATTTTAAAATCCTATGTGAACCCGCATTGAAATGCAAATTAAAACAATTATAATCTTTCCTCATCCATTTGCTAAAGTTAATTCATTTTTTAATCCCTAGTACATCCTCTCCAAATCATTTTAGGCTTCAATGACCTGTACTTAATTTTCAAGCAATTAATCTGACAAGGTTAGACAGGGATGTGTTTGGTCTAGTGGAGATTCTTTAGTAAAAGCCAGCAGTCTCTTGAGGCGTTTACTCTTGCCATTGTACATTGGAAAACAGACTGTACAGTGATGACATTAACGAATTGTGAAGAAAAAAAGTGAATTCCACAAATCAATTGGAATGAACTTTGACAGATATTTACAGAGGAACCCTTGCTTGCCAGTAGAAGACTATGTAAACGTGGCATGGCACATGATAGTGTACATGTGTCTGCTATTATTTTTGTAAAACATTCTTCACCAATATGAAAATAAAATAGTCTCTTATTTCTAAACGATTCCCTCAAAGAGGAATTCTGAATTTCCCACATGTGCAGTTAACTCTTGCAATACTTACCACACCTCCAACAATTTTCCAAAAGTAAATTTCAGCAGGCCAAAACAACCAACATTTACTGGATAAAAAAGGCTCTTAAATATAACTGCATGTAGAATCTGAAGATTAAGCACTGCATTCGACAAATCATTCCACATTTTCCGAGTAAAAAATCAGAATAGGAAGCATTTACTGCTCCAGCTGTATAGCTCACGCCAGGGTGTCAGCGTTTAGAGGGTACTTCACAACTACCCAGCCACTCATAATTGGGTCCTATGTGTCCAACGAGGTGAGCAAAAGGTGTAATGTGCTCCACAAATAAATACTGAAGGCATCTGACTCTTTGTGTTCCTAGTTTTACTTAGGTATCCAAAGGTGTTTAAGAATCAGATGCTGCTTATTTGTATTGGTATAATTATTCTCCAGATAACCGATACAATTGCAACTTCAACTGTCTTGTTATGTATGTTAAATCATGTTATGTAAATGTGCGAAGGTGCAGGTTACACTTTCCACTTAAGTTTATAGACAAACTGTGATTTTCCATGGTTTACACATGGCCAGCTATGGACTACGGTAGTTTAACCTTGCTTACACATGCTGTTGACCAGGGTTGCTCCTCCAATAACACACACGAATAGGAAAATATGATGAATACGCATTTCCCTTAGAAGTACAATCAAGTTAGCAGAGCGATTGCATGAGAAACATCTATGAAATTTGTAGACTACAAGTGTGCAATATCTCCCACATTTGCGAATTGGGACCTCGGGTATCAATTATGAAAGATTTGAAGATCTAACAAAGGATGCCGTTTGAGAACCTGAAAGCATGCCATGGACTTGTGAAAGAGCTTTGCCACTGATACTGACAGAAGATAATGGTGGTCATTACAACCCTGGCGGACGGTGTTAAAGCTGCGGTAATACCGCAAACAGGCCGGCGGACAAAAAAAGGGAATTATGACTGTGGCGGAAACCACCAACATAGACAGCCACTTTAACACTCCGACCGCCACGCCGGTACAGACAAGCAGCGCTGCGGTCACCGCCAACAGACAGGCGGAAGACAAAGTATCTCCCATAGTATCACAACCCACCAATCCGCCACCTTTTCCGGGGCGGATTCACTGTGGATACAAACATGGCGGAAACAGTTTCTGTAATGGGAAAACGCTCACCTTAACACATCCCACAAGGAAGGAGGACACCATGGAGCCGGAATTACAAATCCTACCTGCCCTTCTCTTCCTACTCATCTCGAAGACCTGCGCCGGGGGCGGCGAAGACAACGGTGTGTACTGCACCTACGACATAGGGGAGGCAAAAGTCAGGGGGCACACACGCAACACCCCCACCCCCACTCTCGCATATTACAACACACACATCAATGCATTTGCAAACATCACAGTAACAACCCACAACCCCCCCTGAAGAATGCAAAGACAAAACGAAATCAGTACAAACATTATAATGTATCAATATACATGTGTCAATTATATAAAGATATATATAAACTCATACAAAGGTATATACAGTACGAGAAGTAGTGCAGATATGCACATCTCAATGTCCGTGCACCACTAGGCCAAAAAGGCATGGGCGAGGCCCACACAAGATACCTGTCCACAAACGGAGAGAACACTGCCGGGGCATCAGAGAGAAATACAACAGGCACCTCAGGGGGAAGGGAAGGGAGGGGCACCTCAGCCGGATTACAGCACCACGCCAGATCCACGACGGGGCTCCATGCCCATTGATGTATCATGGGGAGTGCAAAGCCACAGTCTCACAAGTCTCTACAGTGGCTGGTTTGCCCACTGTTCCATCCTGGGGAGTGCAAAGCCACAGTCTCACAAGTCTCTACAGTGGCTGTTTTGCCCACTGTTACATCCTGGGGAGTGCAATGCCACAGTCTCACAAGTCTCTACAGTGGGTGGTTTGCCCACTGTTACATCCTGGGGAGTGCAAAGCCACAGTCTCTCAAGTCTCTACAGTGGCTGGTTTGCCCACTGTTCCATCCTGGGGAGTGCAAAGCCACAGTCTCACAAGTCTCTACAGTGGCTGGTTTGCCCACTGTTCCATCCTGGGGAGTGCAAAGCCACAGTCTCACAAGTCTCTACAGTGGCTGGTTTGCCCACTGTTCCATCCTGGGGAGTGCAAAGCCACAGTCTCACAAGTACATAACAGCCTCCACTGGTTCTGGAGGGGGACTGGTGCCCAGAGTGTTTCATCCTGTGAAGGCAGAGGTAGTGGATGGATCTCTCCACTGGTTCTGGAGGGGGAATGGTGCCCAGACCGGATTAGTCTCCCCGTGACAGTTCCTGTCCCGTCACAGTCCCAGCTGCACATGGGATAATGATGCTTGATGTGGCGGTCTTTTCCTTCTTCTGCGGTGCATGCCCTGTTCAGCGGTGCTTTGCCATGGCGGTCTCTGGACTGTTCAGCGGTGCTTTGCCATGACAGTGTCTGGATTGTTCAGCTGTGCTTTGCGATAGCAGGCTCTGGACTGTTCAGCGGTGCTTTGCCATGGCGGGCTCTGGACTGGGCATTGGTGTGTGGCATGGCGGTCCCTCATTGCCCAGTGGTGCTGTGGCTGCCGGGGCCCTCCTGGGCCCCGGCAGCCCAGGAGGGCTGCCATCTTAAAGTATGTCTTGGTGGTGGTTTGTGCCTTCAGTAAATGGATAGAGGCGTACCCCACAAAGGATAATACTGCCATTACCACAGCAAAGGTGCTTTTGAAAGAATTTTTCCCTAGGTTTGGTGTTTGCAGACTTTTATGGAATGATAACGGACCTCATTTTGTTGGGGAAGTTATTAAGTATGTCCTGAAAGGATTAGGGACCAAACAGAAGTTCCATGCGGTTTTCCACCCACAATCAGCAGGGTTGGTGGAAAGGTATAATGCTACTTTGAAACTGAAGTTAGCGAAGATACAGGCTTCCACATCCTTAACTTGGCCGGATGCATTACCATTGGCATTATTGTCTATTAGGTCAGTGCCACACTCTCGAACAGGCCTGACCCCCTATGAAATATTATTCGGAAGGCCAATTAATATTTGGGGAGTTCCTAAGCCAAAATCTGTATATGATGTACCTTGTGTCCTGATGAATGATTACTTGGCACAGTTAACCGACAATTTGGTTTCTATTCATCAACAGGTTCGAGAAGCACTTCCTGACAGATCTGCAGGTGAAGGCCATGAACTCCGACCTGGTGACCAGGTGATGATCAAGTCCTTTGAAAGATCAAGCAGCTTGGAACCAAGGTGGCGAGGCCCAGAACAGGTGCTCCTTGCGACAAGGACAGCAGTTTGAGTGACGAACCGAAAGAATTGGGTCCATAGTACTCACTGCAAGAGAGTGCTACCTACCTTGGTGGAACCTGCTGTGCTGACCAATCTTCCCGGACCATACGACTTCTGGAGTGTCGCAATATAATTTGAGACCGAGGAAATAATCTGAAAATGTTTTGAAAAAAACTGGTTGAGCTACGGCCCTGGGTTAGTGAAACGGAGAGCAAATGTGGCAAGGGGGGGGGGGGATCAGCCATGCATTAGAGTAGTGACACCCGTCTTTGCCCGTGGTGAAGAAATCAGCGGCTGCCCAGGGATAGGCACATGCATTCACAGTCCTTCATGTTCCCTGAACTCTGCCCCCTTCCATCTTACAACCAGCCCTCTCCACCCAGGCCTAGCCCATACAACGTGCTCCATGTGTACTTACCTGTTGGTCTGGAGGACCGTAGAGTAGCGTGTACTGGGGGAGGACCCCGTCTACTAGTTTCTCCAACTCCTGAGCAGTGAAGGCAGGGGCCTTTTCCCCAGACGCAGCAGCCATCATCGCTTCCAGACCGAGGTCACAGCAGCACTTGCAGTGTAGGTCCTCTCCTGTCGAAGGTCAGGTATCGAGTGATTGAATAGTTAGAAAATGGTGGTGACGTCCGAGGCGGTGACGTCCGCGTTGGTGCGTATCATCAACGCCGGCGCACTTGTTCATTGGCTCCTGGGACCAATAGGGTCCAATGTTAACCAATGCTGCATTGCGCCGCGGTCTACCACCGCCTACCGCGACGGTGTGCAACGCAAGCGCAGTTACCTCACAATACCATTGTCCCAGTTTAGAGGTCAGGCAGCCGCCATTTCAGGGGCTCACATGGCTTCATTTACTTCTGCGTCACACATAGCTAGGCCTACACTCAACACACATACAGGAATGGTTTTGTGTTTGGTGTCGTGTTCTGTGTATCTGTGGGTACATACCTGGAAATTTGTTTACTCTGTGGTTGCTGTTGTCCTTCCTAGGCACCGTCAGCTGGGACAATTGAGGAGATGGCGGAATCCTCCGGTGTACCGACCGCTGGTGGACCTGTTGACAATGGAGGAGCGACATTTAATCATCACCTACAGGTTTGACCGTGCCACAATCCAGGAACTATGTACCCAGTTGGAGCCAGACCTGATGTCACCAATCCGCCATCCCACTGGAATCCCCCCTGATGTTCAGGTGCTGTCAGTGCTCCATTTCCTTGCAAGTGGGTCTTTTCAGACAATAGTGGCCATGGCATCAGGGATGACCCAGCCTATGTTTTCCAACGTGTTGTCCAGAGTGTTGTCTGCCCTGCTGAAACACGTAAGGAGATACATCATTTTCCCTGAGGTGGAGGATTTGCCTACAGTGAAAGGTGACTTCTATGCCCTTGGACATATCCCCAACATCAGAGGTGCTATTGATGGGACCCATTTAGCTCTGGTCCCCCCCCACAGGAGTGAACAGGTGTACAGGAACCGGAAGAGTTATCATTCCATAAATGTACAGATGGTATGTTTGGCAGACCAGTACATCTCCCAGGTAAATGCTATGTTCCCTGGCTCAGTGCATGACGCCTACATCCTGCGGAATAGCAGCGTCCCTTATATGATGGGTCAACTCCAGAGGCACCATGTGCGGCTATTAGGGGACTCTGGTTACCCCAACCTGTCCTGGCTACTGACCCCAGTGAGGAATCCCAGGACCAGGGCAGAGGAACGCTACAATGAGGCTCATGGGCAGACTAGGAGGGTGATCGAACGCACCTTCGGCCTCCTGAAGGCCAGATTCAGGTCCCTACATATGACAGGTGGTTCCCTATTCTACTCACCGAAGAAGGTGTGCCAGAACATCATCGCCTGCTCGATGCTTCACAATCTTGCTTTGCGACGCCAGGTGCCTTTTCTGCAGGAGGATGGTCCAGATGACGGTGTTGTGGCAGCTGTGGATCCTGTGGAGCCTGTGAACAGTGATGAGGAGGAAGCTGAGGAAGAAGACAACGACAACAGGGAGTCAGTCATACAGCAGTATTTCCAGTGAAACACAGGTGAGAACATTTTCATTTTTACCATTACATTCACTGTCACACGTCTTCCTCTATCCTGTGTGTAACTTCATAGCATTATTTGGTCACTGAGTGTACCTTTCCATTACGGTTTCACAGGTGTGGTTACCAATGTGTGTTATCTGCTTGCATCCTTCAAGGACTTGTGATGTGTGACATAGGTATGTTGGCTTTACAACTGGAAACACATTTTGACACTGGCATTGATAATACATTTTACCAAATCACAGACTGACTCCAGATTTTTTTTGTGGTTCAAGGGTGTTTATTGAAGTGCTCAAAAATGGAGGGGGGTTGTACTATGGTGATGGGGGACGGTGGAGGAATGTCCATGGCAGAGTCCAGTCCATTGGTCACACAGGTGCACTCCCCATATGGGCATAGGAAGTGGAGCTGGAACAGTTCCAATCTGGACAGGGTAACAAAGTGGGACAGTGGGATGACAATCAGGGTGGTCTCATTTCCTGGCGGGGGTCTTGCCATCTTGCTCTGTCCTGTTCCTGGTTCTCAGGGACCGTTTGCGGGGTGGTTCTCCGTCTGCAGGGGGTGGGGTGCTGGTGTGGTGGTCCTGTGGCGGGGCGTCCTGTCCACTAGCGCCGGCAGAGGTGGTGGGCAGTTCATCGTCCATGCTAGTGTCAGGGGCCTCTTGGAGTGCCACGGTGTCCCTCAAGGTCCGCTGTATGTCCTTCAGCACCCCTACGATGGTGCCCAGGGCAGAGCTGATGGTCCTGAGATCCTCCCTGAACCCCATATACTGTTCCTCCTGCAGGCGCTGGGTGTCCTGAAACTTGGCCAGGACCGTAGCCATCGTCTCCTGGGAGTGGTGGTATGCTCCCATGATGGAGGATAGGGCCTCGTGGAGAGTAAGTTCCCTTGGCCTGTCTGCCCCCTGTCGCACAGCAGCCCTCCCAGTTCCCCTGCGTTCCTGGGCCTCCGTCCCCTGGACCGTGTGCCCACTACCACTGCCCCCAGGTCCCTGTTGTTGTTGGGGTGGTGGGTTCTCCTGGGTTCCCTATAGTGGTGGACACACCGCTGATTGACGTGTCCTGGGTAGGGAGGTATGGGCCCGCTGGGTGGGTGCTGTGCTGGTGTTACCAGAGGGTGGAAGGTCAGTGTTGGGCTGTGCCTGTGCAAGGGGAACCGACTGTCCTGAGGCCCGCAATGGTCCGGGCTGGTCATCAGGATCCAGTAGGGCAGAGCTGCTATCGTCACTGTGGGCCTCTTCTGTGGGTGGAGTGGAGTTGTCTGGACCCTCTGGTGTGGTGAAGGTCCTTTGTGATCCTGCAAGGGCATAAGTGCATGATTGTTGCATGTGTGTGTATCATGGTGTGCAATGGGTGGCTCACCGTGTACACCAGTGCAAGCATTCCTGTGGGGGGGCTTGTGTGATGATGGTTGGGGGGGGGGTGTTCTGGGTATGTGCAGTGAGCATGCTTTAGTGATGTGTGACCATGCTTAGTTGTGTCATTGAGGGCTTGGTGTTGGGATGTGTGGTTTGTGTTATTAGTACATTAGTGAGGAGTTGTAGTGATAGGGGAGGGGGTGAGGGTGGGGGTGTGTGATATCATGCAGGTAGGGTGGGGGATAAGATAGTTGAGATTTGACTTACCAGTGTCCATTGCTCCACCGACTCCTCCGAGGACCTCTGGATGCATGATGGTCAAGACTTGCTCCTCCCATGTTGTTAGTGGTGGGGGAGGAGGTTGGGGTCCGCCGCCAGTCCGCTGAACCGCGATGTTGTGCCTGGAGACCGCTGAACGCACCTTCCCCCGTAGGTCGTTCACCTCTTCCTGATATCCTCCCGATTTCTTGGATGCTGTCCCACAGCGTTGACCCTGTCCACGATTCTGCTCCATAGCTCCATCTTCCTGGCTATGGATGTGTGCTGCACCTGTGAGCCAAATAGCTGTGGCTCTACCCATAGGATTTCCTCCACCCTGACCCTGAGCTCCTCCTCAGAAAACCTGGGGTGTCTTTGGCGTGACATGGGGTGGTGTAGGTGATGTGTGGGGTGGTGTATGTGTTGATGATTGTGGTGATGTGTAGTGGTGTGTGGTGTTTTGTGCGTGGATGTTGTGTGGGTGATGGTGTTGTGTGCCTCTGTGTGGTGGGGTTGTCTATTCTGTGCTCTCTCTCTGGCTTTCGTCTCTATTTTTTGTTCGTAGGGGTTTGTGGGTGATGTGGGTGTGTGTTTTATATTGTGTTGGGTGTGTGGGAGTGTTGTTTGTATGTGTATCAGGTGTGTGTATTTGGAATTGTCCAATGTGGAGGTGTTTTGGAGATGTATGTGTATTTTGAGCGCGGCGGTGTGTACCGCCAATGGAATACCGCGGCTGGAAGACCGCTGCGTGGGTCGTAATAGCATGGGCGTGTTTCTGTTGGCGTGGAGGTGGAGGTTTTGTTTTTGCCAGTTTAACACTGACCTTTGGTGTGGCGGACTTGTGTGGGTGTCTGAATTTCGGTGGATTCTGTGCTGTGGGTCATAATAGCTGTGGCGGGATTCCGGGGTCGCGGCGGTGTATTGGCAGTCTTCTGCACGGCGGTAAGCGCCTTTTACCGCCAATGTTGTAATGACCCCCTATATGTGGTAAAGCTGGCATTTTCCAAGTGCTCTGAGAATATAAAGAAAGTGATGTGTTGTCTTAATTCAGAATGCACAATTATAACTAAGCGGGCGTTAGAAATTCGGACATCAGTGGAATTAATGGAAATAGCATGCTATTTCCTCCTCCCAAGGAATGCTGAATAAAAAAAACATTTAGAGTATAGGGTGTCATTACAAGGCTGGTAGTCATGACACCGCTGGCCGTGGGTTGACAGAGAGACCGCCTTAGTCCAGGCGGTCTGACGGCCACATTGCAACTCTGGTGGTTGGACTGCAAGGGAACTGCTGTCCCAGCTAGGAACGTGGTTCCTGATTGGCTGACAGTGGCCTGAGTTGTGGTCAGCCATGGCTGCACTGAACTCAGCGCCGCCATGCTGATTACAACTCAAGTTTTCACCAGCCTTTTTATGTCGGAGACGCCACATGCCACAGAACTGTCTCCGCAGTCTGGCCTTGCGAGCACATCATAATATGGCTGTGGGGAGGCCGCCAGCATCATGGTGTCCTCCCCACCACCATATTGGTGGTCCGGCAGTCTGACCCCCCAAACTCATATTCAGGCCCTTAATCTTGTCTGAATCGCCCAATCACAAATTACTGGGGGTGTGCTAAAATTGCGTAATTTGTTTTTGCATGATAATGGGATAGTTCTACAACATTATCTGAAATTATTTAGATTTACACAAAATGGTAATCTGTCATTTTGTGCTGTATTTTAGCTTAAAGTGCATTCTTCTGTTAATTATTGATGCATAGCCGCATTTAAGCTAAAAAAAAGTGAAAGAAACCAAAGTATAGTGAATAAGTTACTAATGTTCTATTGTTTCTGTGCACTTGCAGCAAATTTTTTACAGAAAAATTGTGCAATTATGTTAATCTTTGTATTACAAATGGTGTGTAATTCCACACAATGGTCTAATTTCAGGAATTTTACATATAAAGCGTAACATAAAACTCCCTAAATTACACAAAGTATGCTGGGGTAAAATACATTTTGACCAGAACTAATGAGAACATCTACCTTAAAATGTGTTTCAACACTCACCTTAAACATGTACATACATGTGCCTACATAGAACAATGAGAAGAACAATGACATTAACCAAAACCACATCCTCCTAGAAAATCCCACTGTCGCCTGCACATAGCTTATCTCCCTACTCTGGACTAAAAATTACACTTCACATTTCACTTCATGAATCAAAAAAACAACACAATGGGTAGCTCAAACCACAAATAACCAGAGGCAGAGTCAATCCTAATAACATCTTTTAGGTCCTAACTGTTGTAACTTTACCACAACACCCAAAGTGGAGAGCTGCGTTCACTTCCAAGAAAGTTCATCCAAAATCTAAATCACCCTGGCATGCATTTGACCTCAACACTAAGAAGCAACTTATTAAAAAATTGGGGGGCATATTTATAATGCCCTAGCGCCACCTTGTGCCATATTAACGTAATTATTTTTTACGTTAAAGTGGCCCAACGAGGTCGAAATCCCTGCGCCGTATTTACAGGGTGGTGAAATGCATGGTATTCAATGTCACCTGCTTGAGCTCCCATATTGTTCATAACAAAACCAAAGGGAGAGTACAGACATCTATAAATTACTAAGAGTTGAATGGTATCATCATCCTGAATTGTTGTCTTCTTTTGCTCATATCTGCCCTATTGGATTATGTATCAAGTAAAATCTGCCAAAATCTTTTTGAAGCTTGATTTACTAGAAGCTTATAATCTTGTCACGCTCTGAGAGCAAGATGATTGAGAAACTGCCTGTGTGACATGTAAGGACATTCTGAATGCTTTGCTATACCCTTTGCCTTATGTGATAGTTCAGTAGTATTTTAGCATTTTCTGAATAACATCTTTAGAGACCCGTTGGACACATTCATGAGTGTATATCATTGTCATATGCTGATATATTTAGAGAAGATTCAGAGCATTTCCAAAAGGTACTTGTCACACACTCACCTGGTTCCGACAACAGAGACAGTGCTGGACGTCTAATCCTGCTTGGGGCAGTGAATGAAACAAAGTAACCAAAACCTTAATTCACTCACTGCCTCCGAGGGGAAGGGGGTTGGGGTAAAACAAGAAAAGATAGACTTGTATCACTGGGTCTGCTCTGCTGCCTTGTGACACTGCATAGGAGGGTCTGAAGTCCCTGGACCTTCTAGACTTGATGTGGGTGCAGTGCACTAAAAACAACAATGAAAATTTGTTTTCCAACAGTTCTCCACATATATTGTTTTAGCAGCTATTTACAATAATATACACTAACAGGCTTCATCAGAAAAACTACATGAGAGTAGACCTGGAAGTAGAACGCCGCTCTGCTGGTGGAGTTTGTGGAATTTGGGCACTTCGAACTCCGAAGAATAGTAGAGAACTCCAGAATTCCACAATCTGGACTGGAGCAGAGTTTGTTCATGCACACAAGATTTGGTTTTGGTGCTTTCTTGCAAGTTTAACATTTCTCCAGGGACACTAGCAAGAAAGCACAAGACTTTGCATTCATTCCTGTTTTATTGTTTGTTTGCTTAGGCAGGCACCAGTATTTCTTTGTACTTTAATTTTAAAAAAGTACAGTGGGGGGTTGCCTGAGGTTTAAGTATGGGCCTAGGTATTATTTATTTTGCTGTTCAGTGATTTTTCATCTTTTGTAAAGGAAAATTGTTGCACAGCTTAGTACCTCTTCTACATGTTTGTAACATTTGCAATGTTATTTTGCTATGTGGCTAGGTTTCCATAGGGCCATCTAGCCAGTAGGCCCAGTACTAGTAGTCATCAGTGCATGACATAAATGTTTCACTGGTATAATTTAGTGCAGGGATGGCATTGGATTAATTAAAATTATGGCTACTGCTTGCATTTTTTTTTTTAAAGTGTATATGTTGAGGGGTAATATTTAATGGTATAGGAGGATGTGCACTGTTGTTGTGAAATTTTTATAGCTTAGTTAATGATTGTGTTTTGCACTGCTGAATTAATGTTAGTGTTTTCTTCAGTGTTACCACCATGCCTCCTTATGGCTATTTGTGTGTTGTGTGTGTGAGTGTGTGTGTTTATCATCATCCACCAATTGTCTTTGTTCTCCATGTCATGTGGCCAGGGGCCATATTGTCTAGTCTATGTTCATGGCTTACATTGTTTCTTTGTTCTTCATGCCTCCTTGTCCGCAGTTGTTTTTTTTACCATGTGGCTGACAGCCATTTTCTGCTTACAGTCAGTGTCTTGTTTGCTACTTATTGTTGTTTTTCCATATTGCCTGCAGACATTTTGTGCATTCAGCCAGTGCATCATTGCCATAGGCTTGCATAGGTTCTTGTTTGTTACCCATGCCTCCTTGTTCCTTGTTGTTGTTACTCGACCATGTGGCTGGTGGCCATTTTGTCCATCCAGCCAGTGTACCTTTGCCATAGGATTGCATGTGCTCTTTGTTTGCCATGCCTTCTTGTTCCCTGTTGTTGCTTTACCTTGTGGCTGGCATCCCTTTTGTGCATCCAACCAGTGTGTCTTTTCCATAGGCCTGCATAGGTTCTTCTTTGTTTCCCATGCCTCCCTGCTCCTTGCTGTTGTTTGAGCATTTGACTGGCAGCCATTTTCTGCATCCAGCCAGTGTCCCTTTACAATAGGATTGCATGTTTTCTTTCTTTGCTGTGCCATCTTGCTCCTTGGTGTTGTTTCACCATGTGGCCTGCACTGGCAACCATTTTGTGCATCCAGCTAGTGTGTCTTTGCCATAAGCTTGCATGGGATCCTCTTTGTTCTCCATGCCTACTTGTTCCTTGTTGTTATTGTTTGACCATGTGACTGGCAGCCATTTTCTGCATCCAGCCAGTTTACCTTGGCAATAGGCTTGCATGTGTTATTTCTTTGTCATGTGGCCTTGTTCCCTCTGGTTTTTTAACTTGCGACTGACACTGGTAGCCATTTTCTGCATCCAGCCAATGTCCCTTTGCCATAGCCTTGCTCTTTGTTGTTGTTTTACCATGTGTCTGCCAGCCATTTTGTGCAAGTAGCCAGTGTGCCTTTGCCATAGGCTTGCGTGTATTCTTTGTTTCCCATACCTCCTTGCTCCTTGTTCTCATTTTACCATATGCCTGACAGCCATTTTCTGCATGTAGCCAGTGTTCCTTTGCCATAGCCTTGCATGCCAACATTGTCAATTATTGATAATTTGTTTATTTTAAGTTTATATTTTATTTTCTATTTTAAGTTCCTATTTCAATTTTCTATTTCATATTTACATTTTTTGATTCTATTTTATTTTTATTTTTTCATTTTTTCATTCTATTTTTTAATTACAATTTTTATTTATTTTAAGTTCTTGTTTTTTATTTTCATTTTTATTTAACTTTCTTTAATTTGTTATTTTTTTATTGCTTTACCTAATTTGATCTAATTCTGCATTTTGCCTTGATCCTTCCATCCATTTATCCAAATCCATCTATCCAGCAAAGGGGCACAGCAGTGCTACAGGGTGTATAATAATTCCTTTCTGTAGGAATCTACCCTCTTTTTGGCATGGAAGGCAGAACAAAGAATTTCCTTCAGGAGATGGGTGCCACACCCTCTCCATTTGGAAATAGATGTTACAGGCATGGAAAGGGTAGCCTCCCAGAGCCTCTGGAAATGCTTTGAAGGGCACAGATTGTGTCCTCTTTGTATCCAGTTCAGGAACCCCCAGTCCTGGCTCTGCCATGAAACTGGAGAAAGGAAAGGGGAGAGACCACTCCCCTGTGCTCCTCCAGAGTGTCCCTGGGTTTTGACATCTTGGATTCCAAATTTGGAAGGCACTCTGGGAGCATCTGAGTGGCCAGTGCCAGCAGGTGATGTTAGAGCCCTCCCCTGATAGGTGCTTACCTGTGTAGCTGACCAATCCCCCTTTCAGGGCTATTTAGGGTCTCTCCTTTGGGTGGTTCTTCAGATTCAGATTGCAAGATTCCAGCAGGAATCCTCTGCATCCTTTAGGTCACATTCTACAAATGTAACTCCATCTGGACCCTCCAGGAACTCCACAAACTGCAACAAAGAAGCAAAGGTGACTTCTTCAACATTGTATCTTCAGCTCCTGCCAACAACTACAATTGTTTCCAGGCAGTGCATCCTCCGAGGACTACTTGTCTTCAGCCTGCACCAGAAGAACAAAAGAATCTCCCTTGAAGTGAAGGAGTCACTTCCCTGCTTCAGCAGGCACCCCTAAAAGTGTGTGGATCCAGAAAAATGGGTAGTAGACTGAACTGGTCCCTATGGTCCAGATGTCCAGTTGTCCAACTTTGGTGGAGGTAAGAGCTTGCCTCCCGATGCAAGATAGTACGCCCATGCACCACGAATTCTGCAGTTGCCAAGGCTTGTTGGTATCCTTCCATGAAATTCTTCATACATTGTGCAGCTACGGCCCCAAGCACTCCTTCCTGTGATGCACAGCTTCCTGAATGCTTCTCCAGCGGCATGAGATCCCTTGGTGTAGTGCTACATGGGTCTCCTTTTGCACCTTCTTTGTCCCCATGCTGTTGGATTGCTGTGCATGCTGCCTGAGCCTGAGCTTCTGAGAGGTCTCTGAGTTGCTGACAGCCCCCCATGTCCCCCCCTCCTGGGTAGGGCCACCAGATCCCTCCTGGTCCCAGGCAGTGCCAGTTTCTGCTACCCGTGAGCTTTGCAAGTGCCAAGGCTTGTTGGCAGAATCCAGTGACACAAACCAGACTGCAATCATCCATTCAGGGAGGGACATCATCTGCACCAACTTCAAACCCGCATCCATCTTCCTGAAGGTAGTACTGACTGCTCTTCTTCACCAATGGTTCTTCTTTTGCAACTTCATAGGGGTTAGCAGGGGCTCCTGTTCTCCCTGGATTCTTCTATGCTTCTGGGACTTGGCCCCCTTCCTCCACAGGTCTTCAGGTTCAGGAATCCACTGTTGGTGTCTTGCAGTCTTGTCTGGTTCTTGTATAATCTTCTTTCTCATGTTCGTGTGTGTTCTAGGAAAGTTACTGTGATTTACTCCTACTTTCCTGGGCTCTGGGGTAGGTTCTCGTACTTACCTTTGGTGTGTTCTAATACTCCCAGTCCCCCTCTACACACTAGACTTGCCTAGGTGGGAAACAGATTTTCGCCTTCCACTTTCTTAGTATATGGTTTGTGTTCCCCATAGGCTCATTTCTAACTAATTTGATTTTCACCATTTGCACTGTTTTCTAACTGTTTTTACAGCTATTTCTGCATACTAGTGCATATCATTTGTGTATCACTTACCTCCTAGGGGAGTATAGTCTATGTGGTATTTTTGGCATTTGTGTCACCAAAATAAAGTACGTTTATTTTTGTAACACTGACTATTTTCTTTCATGTATGTGAGTACTGTGTGACTACAGTGGTATTGCATGAGCTTTGCATGTCTCCTGGTTAGGCCTTGACTGCTCATCCACACTACCCCTGAGAGCCTGGCTTCTAGACACTGACTACATTTCACTAATAAGGGATAACTCTACCTGGTATAAGGTGTGAGTACCTTAGGTTTCCACTACAAACCAGGCAAGCCTCCTACATTGGTGGTGCAGTGGTGGGATAAGTGGGATAAGTACTTGCAATTGCCTTATCACTCTGTCACCAGTGCTTTCCACAGGAAAGAGTAGTCTCTACCTAGAACTATACATACATATACCTAGTTACAGGATCTAGGGCCAGATGTAGCAACTTAAAAATTTGCGAGGTGCAAAGTGCGAGTCCATGCGACTCGCAATTTGCACCTCGCAAATTGGTATGCAGTACGGTGTCTCAGACACCAACTGCAACTCGCTATGGGGTCGCAATGACCCACCTGATCAATATTCATGAGGTGGGTCGCAAATTGCGGCCCCATAGCAAGTATAGGCACTCGCAAACATGGAGGCCTGCTGTCGTCAGCAGACCTCCATGTTCGTGACTGCTTTCAATAAAGCAGTTTTTTTTTTTTTAAGTGTAGCCCGTTTTCCTTAAAGGAAAACGAGCTGCACTTAAAAAAAAAAACGAAACCTTTAGTTTCGGGTTTTTTTCAGGGCAGGGAGTGGTCCCTGGGACCACTCCCTACCCTGAAAAAGTATTTTTGGGTCCATTCACAAAGTGGAAGGGGTCCCATGGGGACCCCTTCCAATTTGCGAGTGGGTTACCATCCACTTGAAGTGGATGGTAACTGCGATACGATTTGCGACCGCGTACGCGGTCGCAAATGGTATTGCATACCACACAGACTCGCAAATAGGAAGGGAACACCCCTTCCTATTTGCGAGTCGGAAATGCATTTTGCAAGTCGGTTCCGACTCGCAAAATGCATTTCTGCATAGCAAAGAGGCATTTGCGCCTCGCAAACGGCGATTTTCGCCGTTTGCGAGGCGCAAATCCTTTGCTACATCTGGCCCCTAGTCTCTTACCTTCCTTTCTAGGAGACTAGAGGTTAGGTGGAGCAGGTTTTTCTTTTCACTTTCACTACTCTAACACTCACTACATCATGTCTACTACTAGGCCTAGCTCTAAGGTCATGGGTACTCCCTAGGAGGGCATGACCTTCAAAGAACTTAAGGGGCTTTGCTCAGAGAAGAGCCTAGATGTAGCGAAGAATCCTAACAAAGATTTTATTCTGAGTTTCCTTCATCAGGATGACCAGGAACAGATTGTTAACCAGGAGGAGGAGGCAGAAGAAGATTCTACACCTTTAGAGTAAGGGAGTCATCCTGAAGATTCAGGGGAGGGCTCTTCCAAAGATCCTCCCCCTAGTAAACTATCTAGTGTAGCTGGCAGTAGGAGGGATAGTCACTGTGGGAGGTCTCCCTTCACACCTAGAGCTCAGGTTACCAGGGTTAGTAAAGATAGAGAAAGATCTACCTCTGCCCACTTTCATATCACCTCAGTTTCTGAGGGATCCCATGGTTCAATTCCAGGTAATGACTCCATAGATAGGGAGCTCAGAAAACTGAGACTGGAGGAGGCCAGGCTGAGGCTTTATTAGCAACAGCTAGCCCTAGACAGTGAGGCCTTGGCTGTGGATAGAGAGAGGCAGGGGTTGGGGTTAGTTCTCCATGGTGGCAGTGGTAGTTGCAGGAGTTATGGAGTTAGGGAGGACACCATAGACTCTAGAAACTTGCATAATATTTTCCCCCATACAAGGTGGGGGATGACATCTATAAGTGGTTTGCTGCACTTGAGACAGCCTGCAAAGTTCAGAGGGTCCCTCAAAGGCAGTGGGCTGCTATTCTGTGGTTTTCCTTTTCTGCCAAGGGGAGGGATGGACTTCACATTGTCAGGGAAGGAAACTCAGACAATTACAGGTTTCTAAAAACTACACTCTTGGATGGATTTAGCTTAACCACTGAGCAATACAGGATAAAGTTCAGAGAGACCAGAAATGAGTCTTCACAACATTGGATAGACTTTGTGGACTGTTCTGTGAAAGCTTTAGAAGGTAGGTTACATGGCAGCAAAGTGTCTGACTATGAGGGTCTATATAATCTAATTTTGAGAGAATAACTGTGTGTCTGATTTGTTGCACCAATACTTAGTAGACTCAGATTTGACCTCTCCCCAAAATTCAGGATAGAAGGCAGACAAATTGGTTAGGACAAGGGTGAGTAGGAAAGCTCATACAGGGGTGACAAAGACGAGAAGAAGGATGGTAAGTCACAATACAAAAGAGGGGAAAAAGATAAAAAGCAAGAGTCTTCATCAGGCCCACAAAAATCCTCCGGGCTTGGTCTAAATCCTCTTCCAACCAACAGAATAAAAAGCCTTGGTGTTATTTGTGTAGGAACAAAGGCCATATGGCAAGTGGCAGTACTTGTTCAAAGAAAAATACCAAAGCTCCCACCACCACAACCTGCACTGCTTCCACTATTTACAAATAGCCAGTCCAAAGGTGTAACAGGGCTCACTCTGGGTAATGTAGTGGGGGTTGGTTTAGTTAGGGAAACCACTGAGGCTGTTTTAGTCTCTGATGGTGGCATTGACCTTGACACCCCCGTTGCTTGTCCCCTTAACATGGATAAGTACAAGCAACAACCCCTAATAAATGTTGTTCAGGTTGAGACCTACAGGGACACAGGTGCCAGTGTCACAATGGTGATAGAAAAACTGGTAGCCCCTGAGCAATACCTAGTTGGTCATCGGTACCAAGTGACTGACACCCACAATAACATTGTTACCCTCCCCATGGCTGTTGTTAATCTCAACTGCGGCGGGGTTACTGGTCAAAAGAAAGTTGTGGTATCCACTGACCTACCTGTAGAGTGTCTACTAGGCAATGATCTGGAGACTTCCTCTTTGGCTGAGGTGGAGTTGGAGGCTCATGCAGCAGTGCCGGGCATTTCTGGGCATATCTTTGCTTTGACTAGGGCTCACGCCAAGAAGTAAAGATGTCAGGGAGACTTGGGTCCTGGAACAATGGACCACGTGCTCCCAAAAGTTAGGGGTAGAAAGGGTAAACCCTTATCCACTATCCCACCCTCCACTGAAGATTCCCCTTTTGATGAGGAGGAGTCTACTTCCTGTGCAGAACCTACACAAGAGGAGCTTCAGGCTGACACAGCTGAGCTTTTGGGTGCAGGGGAGCCTGCCAGGGAGGAGTTGAGTGTGGCACAGTAGACCTGTCCCACACTTGAGGGTTTGAGACAGAAAGATGTCAAACAATAAGCAGGGAATGTCAGTGACTCTCACAGAGTGTGCTGGGAAAAAGATTTCATTTATACAGTGGCAATGGGATCAAAACCAGGTGCTACCAGGAGACTGGCCATTCCCTTTGCAGCATAGGGAGTTTCTTCTGACACTAGCACATGACATTACCCTCGCTGGACATTTGGGGCAAAGCGAGACCTGAAACAGACTGGTCCCTTACTTTCACTGGCCTCATCTGTCAGAAGACGCAAAAGAGTTTTATCACTCTTGTGTCACTTGCCAAGCCAGTGGTAAGACTGGTGGCACCCCAAAGGCCCCATTTATTCTACTGCGAGTGGTTCGGGTGCCCTTTGAAAGGGTAGGGGTTGACATAGTTGCCCGCCTTGACCCTCCTACTGTTTCTGGAAATAGGTTTATCTTGGTTGTAGTGGACCATGCCACTAGATATCAAGAAGCAATTCCTTTGAGGACCACTACAGCCCTTCAGTGGCAAAGGCCATCCTGGAAGTATTTTCAGGGTGGGCTTCCCAAAAGAGGTGGTGTTAGACAGAGGTAGTAACTTCATATCTGCATACCTGAAAGTAATGTGGAAAGAGTGTGGGGTAACCTGCTAGTTCACCACACCTTACCATCCCCAGACAATGGGTTGGTTGAGAGATTTAATAAAAAACGTATGATTATGGAACTATCTGAAAAGCTCAGAAGGAGATGAGAAGTCCTATCACCACCCCTTCTTTTTGCCTACAGGGTGATACCCCAGAAGGGAGTGGGATACAGCCCATTTGAACTCCTTTTTGGTCACCGTTTTAGGCGTGTGTGAAAAAGTAGCCTCTTCCTACCATGGTTGCCCCCTGTTTGTGACTGTATGTCAGTGTGTCACTGGGATCCTGCTAGACAGGACCCCAGTGCTCCTAGTGAAAATCCTATATATCAGTGTGTTTTGCCTGTCTCACTGGGATCCTGCTAGCCAGGACCCGAGTACTCATAGTTTGTGGCCTAATGTGTGTCTGTATAGTGCTTAACTGTGCCACTGAGGCTCTGCTAATCAGAACCTCAGTGCTTATGCTCTCTCTGCTTTTACATTAGTCACTGTAGGCTACTGACTTCATTTACCAATTTCAATTGGCACACTGGACCACTCTTATAGGTCCCTAGTATATGGTACCTCGGTACCCAGGACATTGAGGTTCTCTGCTATAGCTACCTCTATCAGCCTAAGCTGCTAGAACACTACTACATTTCACTGATAAGGGATAACTGGACCTGGTGTAAGGTGTAAGTACCCAAGGTACCGACTACAAACCAGGCCAGCCTCCTACAGTGTCCATTCGCTCTAGTGAAAGAGAGGTGGGATCAACCCTTGAAGCTCCCTAAGCAAGATATAGTGGATTATGTACTTGGCTTAAGAGCTAGGATGGCTGAGTACATGAAAAAAGCCACTAAAAACTTTCAGGTAAGCCAGGAGTTGCAAAAACAATGGCATGACCAGAAGGCTGTCCTGCTGGTGTACCAACCAGGACAGAAGGTGTCGGTACTGGAGACTGTGGCACCCAGAGCACTCCAGGACAAATGGAGTGGCCCACATCTGATAGTGAAAAAGAAGGGCGAGGTCACTTATTTAGTGGACCTAGGCACTCCCAGAAGTTCTCTTAGAGTCCTCTTAGAGTACTTCATGTGAACCACCTGAAACCCTACTATGATAGGGCTGACTTAACCCTACTCATGGCCACTGATGAGGGACAGGAAAATGAGACCTACCCACACCCTGATCTCTTCTCCAACACTGCAGCTTATGGCTCAGTGGAAGGAGTTATTATTGCAGATTGTCTTTCTAAAGAAGAAGCAGTGGACTGTAGGAACCTCCTAGGACAATTCTCTAAACTTTGCTCTCTGTCACCTGGGCAGACCACTTGGTGTGACACACCATAGATACTGGAGACAGTGTCCCTGTCAAAAGTGGGATTTATAGATAGCCTGACCATGTCAGGGACTGTATGAAGTCTGAAGTTCAGAAGATGTTGGACTTAGGAGTGATTGAGCACTCAGATAGCCCCTGGGCCAGCCCAGTGGTGCTAGTACCCAAGCGTCATTCTCAAAATGGTAAAAAGGAGATGAGGTTATATGACACAGACCCGGGTCAGAGCCTTTCTTGGTCTCACTGGGTATTACAGGAGGTTTATTAAGAATTATGACTCCATTGTTGCCCCTCTTAATGCCCTCATATCCAAGAAGATCCCTGAAAAGTATTGTGGACAGTTAGCTTTCAAAACATTTCTGAGGAGCTTAAGCAGGCTATGTCTACTGTGTAGGAGGCTGGCCTGGCTTATAGTGAGTACCAGAGGGTGCTTATACCTTGTGCCAGTTTTCTAGCAGCTTAGACTGATAGAGGTAGCTATAGCAGAGCAGCTTAGGCTGAACTAGGAGACATGCAAAGCTCCTACTGTAACACTTATATCATATAGATACTATAACATAAGAAAGACAATACTCAGAGTTACTAAAAATAAAGGTACTTTTTTTAGTGACAATGTGCCAAAAATACCTCAAGGATATACTCCCTTAGGAGGTAAATAAAATACACAAAATATACACACAAACAAAAATCAGGTAAGTAACACAATCAGAAAGTAGTGCAAACACTGTAGAATACAGTAGGATGCAATAGGCCTAGGGGCAATACAAACCATATACTAAGAAAATAAAATGCGAACCACAAATGGACCCCTAGGCTAGTGTAGTGTGTAGAGGGTCTCTGGGAGTGTAAGAAAACACTAAGGGTGTCCAAGATACCCCACCCCAAAACCCTAGAAAGTAGGAGTAAAGTACTATAATTTCCCCAGAAACACACTAAAGTCATGATGGAGGATTTTGCAAAGACCACAAGAGACTGCAAAGCACTGAAGATGGATTCCTGGACCTGAGGACTTGCAAAGGAAGGGGACCAAGTCCAAAGTGTCCAGGGGGGCAGGAGCTCACTAAACCCCGGATGAAGGTGCAAAATGGCTGCCTCCCGATGGAAGAAGCTGAAGATTCTACAACAACAAATGATGCTAGAACTTCTCCTGCATGCAAAAGATGTCCCTCAGAGTGGTGCTGGAGGATGCAGAGCTGTTTCCTTGGCAAAGTACCACAAACAAGCCTTGCTAGCTTCAATAGTTGCAGTTGAAGAAAAAGAGTGCTGCCTGGGCCCAGGAAGGACCAGGATGTCGCCACTTGGGAGAGGAGACAGAGGAGGCCCTCAGCAACATAGAGAGCCCACGCACAAGAAGGTAGCACCCACAGAAGTCCTTGAACATAGGTTCAAGAAGTGTGAACACAGCGGTCATCTCAACACTGCAAAAGAGGGTACCAGAAAGCCGGAGATCAACTCAGGGAGCTGAGCATCGCAGGACAGAGTGCTGGGGACCTAGGCTTGGCTGTGCATGAAGTATTTCATGGAAATGTGCACTGACACCATTGTAGCTGCAGTTCATGCGGTGCACAGGATTACTGTCTGGAAAGGGGAGGCAAGGACTTACCTCCTCCAAATTTGGATAGTTGGACAACTGGAAAGTCTTGGTCACTTTGGTCCATAAACTGTGTTCCAGGGGCAAAGCTTGTCAGGATGACAGGAGTCCCTGGGAACCAGTGACGCTGACGTTTGGT
Source organism: Pleurodeles waltl (assembly GCF_031143425.1). Taxonomy (NCBI): domain Eukaryota; kingdom Metazoa; phylum Chordata; class Amphibia; order Caudata; family Salamandridae; genus Pleurodeles; species Pleurodeles waltl. The sequence continues at coordinate 252,094,346 of NC_090439.1, forward strand.
GCCTGCTGGAGCAGGGGGAAGATTCTGTCAACCCACAGGAGATGTTTGTGTGGTTTCCAGTGCAGGATGAAGGCAGGCAGCCCCCAAAGCATGCACCACCAGGAAACAGTCGAGAAAGCCGGCAGGATTAGGCACTACAATGTCGCTGGTAGTCTTCTTGCTACTTTGTTGCAGTTTTGCAGGCGTCCTGGAGCAGTCAGCGGTCGATCCTTGGCAGAAGTCGAAGAGAGAGGTGCAGAGGAACTCTTGTGAATTCTTGCAAGTCCTTATCAGAGGAAAAGCCTACTGGAAAGACACTAAATAGCCCTCAGAGGAGGATTGGCCACCTAGTTAGGTAAGCACCTATCAGGAGGGGTATCTGACGTCACCTGCACTGGCAACTCAGAGACCTCCAGAGTGCCCTCACACCTCTGGATCCAAGATGGCAGAGGTCTGGGACACACTGGAGGAGCTATGGGCACCGCCCCTGGGGTGGTGATGGACAGGGGAGTGGTCACTCCCCTTTCCTTTGTCCAGTTTTGCACCAGAGCAGGGACTGGGGGTTCCCTAAACCAGTGTAGAGTGGCTTATGCAAGGAGGGCACCATCTATGCCCTTCAAAGCATTTCCAGAGGCTGGGAGAGGCTACCCCTCCCCAGCCTTTAACACCTATTTCCAAAGGGGGAGGGTGCAACACCATCTCTCAGAGGAAATTCTTTGTTCTGCCTTCCTGGGACTGGTCTGCCCAGACCCCAGGAGGGCAGAACCCTTTTTGTGAGGTGGCAGCAGCGGTAGCTGCTGAGAAAACCCCAGAGAGCTGGTTTGGCAGTACCCGGGGTCCATAGTGGAGCCCTGGGGATGCATGGAATTGGCTCCCCAATACCAAGTTTGAATTGGTGGGACAATTCAATGATCTTAGACATGTTATATGGCCATGTTCGGAGTTACCATTGTAAAGCTATATATAGGTATTGACCTATATGTAGTGCACGCATGTAATGGTGTCCTCGCACTCACAAAGTCCAGGGAAATGGCCCTGAACTATGTGGGGCACCTTTGCTAGTGCAGGGTGCTCTCACACTTAGTAACTTTGCACCTAACCTTTAGCAAGTGAAGGTTAGACATATAGGTGTCTTATAAGTGCAGTGAAAATGGCTGTGAAATAACGTGTGCATTATTCCACTCAGGCTGCAGTGGCAGTCCTGTGTTTGTCTGAGCTCCCTATGGGTGGCAAAAGAAATGCTGCAGCCCATAGGGATCACCTGGTACCCCAATACCCTGGGTACCTAGGTACCATATACTAGGGAATTATAAGGGTGTTCAAGTGTGAAATTGGTAAATGTGGTCACTAGCCTATAGTGACACATTTAAAGGAAGAGAGAGCATAAGCACTGAGGTTCTAATTAGCAGAGCCTCAGTGACACAGTTAGTCACTACACAGGTATACACATTCAGGCCACACACTATGAGCATTGGGGTCCTGGCTAGCAGGATCCTAGTGAGACAGGCAAAAACAAACTGACATACATGTACAAATGGGGGTAACATGCCAGGCAAGATGGTACTTTCCTACATACTTTACCTGTCCTAAAAAGCCCAGACTACTCAAAGACGTTTATTGTCCAAACAGATGCTTCAGAGGTAGGTGTTGGGTGCTGTGCTGTCACAACTTAATTCAGAGGGCCAGGATCAACCTGTTGGTTTGATTAGTAGAAGGTTGACACCTAGAGAAAAGCGTTGATCAGCCATAGAGAGGGAGGCCTTTGCTGTGGTCTGAGCCCTGAAGAAGTTGAGACCATACCTCTTTTGGACTCACTTCATAGTTCAGACGGACCACAAACCTCTCTTATGGTTAAAACAAATGAAAGGTGAAAACCCTAAATTGTTGAGGTGGTACATTTCCCTACAGGGGATGGACTTTACTGTGGAACATAGACCTGGGAGTAACCATCCAATGCAGATGGACTCTCTAGATAGTTCCATTTAGACAATGAAGACTCATCTCGGCAAGATTAGCCTTATGGTCCCTCATTTGGGAGGGGGTTGAGTAGGAAAGTACCCTCTTTTCGGCATGTAACCCCCAATTTCTGCCTGATGTCAGTGTGTTTGACTGTGTCACTGGGATCCTGCTAACCAGGACCCCAGTGCTTACGCTCTCTCTCCTCCAGATTTTGTCACCACATACTGCTAATCCAGTATTTCACCCAAAATTGACATACTGGTCACCCCTTATAAGTCCCTAGTCACTGTGATTTACTCCTTTATTCCTGGGCTCTGGGGTGGGTTCTATTACTTACCTTTGATGTTTTCTAACACTCCCAGCGCCCCCCTACACACTACACTTGCCTAGGTGGGAAACCAACTTTCACATTCCACTTTCTTAGTATATGGTTTGTTTTCCCGTAGACCCATTTCTAACTATTGGGATTTTCACTATTTTCACTGTTTCCTAACTGTTTTTACAGCTATTTCTGCATATTAGTGTATATCATTTGTGTATTACACAATTAGCAAAGAGGAGGAGAACATTGCGATATGCTCAATTTTTCATGCAATTGTTTGTCGAGCTAAGCCTAGTTCACATTATGTTACAGGAAGCTAAGTGGCCCATATGAAAAAATATCAAGTAATCTGGTGGGAGAAGCACCTTAAACATATTAATGGTTGTGGTGGTGAAGGTGAGGAGAGCCGGGAAACAACAGCTACAACTGGTCAAATCACAGTGGAAGGCGAGGGTGACATCCTCATGAAAAGCAGCGCCGTCCCCAGCAGGGTGCAGGAATAACCTGCCCTAGTGACCTCAGAACGGCACAGGAAGACTTAGAGTGAAATGGAGACACCATGGAATATGGTGACTGCACCACACCGCACATTGAGTCTTCCACCTCCTACATCTCAAAGGTAACCTGCATCAGTGGCCCCAGATAAGAAGATAATCTAGGCTATTATTACGGGCATGTTTAGGGTGGAGGGGCCCTAAAACTGCAAGCACACAATAGCATGTTTGTACAATGGGAAGCTGGCAAAAATGTTAGCACTGGACCTCCTCTCTTTCTCTTTTGTGGAAGGAGTGGTATTAAAATAGTTTGTGGTAGTCATCTGCCCAAAATGGAAGGTTCCAAGCCAGACCTATTTTGCAAGAGTTGCTGCTTCAGTGCTGCACCCATATGTGCTGCAATTAGTTGGACAAATAGTGCAGCAACGTGCTGACCATACTGTCGACCTGACGACAGACATGTGGACCAGTTTTCAGGCTACTGATTACATGTGCATCACTGCACACTGGGTGACTTTTGCGGGGGTAAAGCAACAGCAATCTTCAGGTTTTGGCCCAATAGACATTTTTAAGAGTGTACGGTGGCATGCAACAGTACCCATGTTCGCCATGGACAAATCACATACAGCTGCAAACATCTCAGATGAATTTAATAGCAAAGTGTCTGAATGGCTGCATCCCAGAAGTCTCCGAATTGGATGTTTTGTCATGGACAATGACAATAATATAGTCAAGGCCACGGCAGAGGGTGACTATTTCAGGGTCCTGTATTTGGGGCACTGCATCAACCTGGTTGTGCAAGACTTTCTAAAAAAAGAAGACATTGGGCCTGATTACGAGGCTGTTGGTCTTGAGACCACCAGCCTCATGGTGGTGGCCAGGACACTGCTGCTGTGGCATCTGACACCGCACTACGACCCTGGTGGTCAGACGGGCAGACTGTCACTGCCGAGATCGGGGATCTCAATGTAGTGACCGTGGTAGAGTTCGGAATCAGTCAGGGCGTTTGTTGCATGCAGCACCACCTTCCTAATTATGACCTGGCTCTCTGCCAGCCTTTTCATGGCAGTATCACTGCCATGAAAAGGCTGGCAGAGAACAGGTGCAGGGGCCACGGGGGGCCTGCACAGCACTTGGCATTGGCAATGTAGGGGTCCCCCAGCCCAGCAACTTTGCAATGCTTACAGTCTGCTGTGCAGACAATGAGCATTGCAGGGGTGCTGCTGCAACTTTTCCGCTGGGCTGACGGGTAAAAACCTTTGTTTCCACCTGTCAGGCCAGCTGGAAAGTTATAATTGGCCTGTGGGGGTGGCCAGCATGGCAGCAACCTCACATTTGGACGTTCAGTGCACGGTTCTTCCTGTCTGCCGAACTCATAATAAAGTGCAAAGTCAACAACATACTAACCACCTGCAGACAAATCTGCCCACATTTCAGTCATTTTTTTAAGGCCCAGAAGCAGTTGTGGATTATTCAGTGTGTTAATAGAGTACCAGTTAAAGCTCTGATATAGGAGGTGCAAACACATTGGAACTTCAACCTATTACATGTTGTAACCTATGTTTGAGCAGTACGGACAGTTCAATGACTATGTCATTCTAAGAGGAGGGGATGCAATTGGAAAAGCTAAAACAATGGATGCTGACAAATGGGGCCCAGTCAAATGCCTGACACAGATGCTGCTCCCTTTTGAGGCTTTCATGGGATAAGGTAGCAAGTAGGACAGTACAATGGGCCAAGCTATCCCGTTGTTACATCTGCTACAGAAGAAGCTAAAGAAAGTGCCGGAAAGGTCTCATTCGGAGGTATGGGTGAAAACTCAGAAGTGCATGCCTTGATTGAAAGCCTAAGCTATTGCTTGACTTGTAATGCAAGGCTACAAAATGACATTGTCAAGTACAAACAGTACACCTGTGCCACCCTACTTCATGCACGCTACAAAAAAATCTTCCCCCTTTCATTCCTTTTTCTGAATGGGATGCTTCAAAATACAAGCAGTGGATTGTTAAGCAACCAAGAGAACTGCAATAAGAACGTCTGGAACTTAGCGTCCCAGTCTGCACTGGGGTGCCAACTTCAACTTCCAAAGAGGGCAGTCTTGTCTCACAGCAGCCAACACCAGCAACAACAGCATCAGAAGAATTGGACCCAACTTCTGCATTGGCTAGGTTTCAAGTGGGAGGTCATGAATCCAGTGCAGAGGTAAAGGCAAATGCAAAGGCAAAAGACGTTGAGCAAGTGGCAGCACCAACAACACTTCAGATGATACTCAAGAAGAATATGGATGACCCAAAAGAAGTATATGTAGATCAAAACCCATTGGTCTATTGGTTTGAGAAAATGCAACTATGGTCACAGCTCAGGAGGCTGGCAATAAAGTATCTGGCTTGTCCTGTAGCAACTGTGTGGGATGCATGTGTTTTCAGTGCAGCTGATGTTATTGTTTCAGTGAGAAGGAACAGTCTCTCACCTCAAAACGTTGACAGATTAACCATGATCAAAATAAACCAGCACTTTATATCACCTAGTTAGTGTGTTCCCAGAACAGCACTGGAGGAAGAACAGGATGATTGGTCAGAATAACTTGTGTTAGCTGATCAACTTCTGGGTGAACAACCTGAGTTGGAGGATGAACTGTATTTCCCAGACTGAGTATCCCAGTGCAACCACAGAACTTTTTAATTATTTCTCACTGAACTTCTTTCTTTCTTTGCAAAACAAAATAGCTAGTGGAACATTGTTTGTGTCAGATTTATGTTGCTTCACCATTTATAATAATCATGTATATGGCCGGATTGAGTTGGACCTGTGTGCAGTGAAGAAGCCTCTACATTTCCTTCAGAACATTGGAGGCAATGCCTGTCTCGCTCACAAGCCATTGCCTATCCTTTTTTATTTCCACATCATCTAGCTGGGCTGCCCTAGAAGATCATTGGTTAAAAGACTGCCCGTGCCATTGCTGACAAATTCCAATGTGTTGCTACCATCAGAGAGGAGATAAAATATTTTGTATCAACCACCCTGCTTGGGTTGGAAGAGATGACTATTTTTGCATCAAGGAGTGATGATGTATTAAGTGATTGTGATTGATGATTGATGATGTGTGTGGTGGGTGACAGTGAAGTAGGGAGTTCAACAAATTTGTAAACTTGATTTCAATGATTTGCAATGTTTGGGGGCTGATGGGATAATTTTTTCCTGAAAGTGATTGGCCTTGCAAACTTAGTAAAATGTATCTGCAGTGTCCGCTCCTTTTTTCTGGTTCCTCAGAGATCAGATATGTCACTTTAGTTACTAAACACAAATCTACACAAAATACTCCAATTCTGCATCTCTATTTGTTCTTCAACAGCAGTGCACTACACAGGTCTACCACACTCGGTTTGGGAGCAGGACGGATTTTCTCAAAATCAAGAGAAGGAGGAGGAGGATAAAAGGACTCAGAGTGGGACTACTGCAACTGCTAGAAGGAGATAGTTATTGACTTCAAAGGGAAACCATGATGATGGCAAAGACTCTGAAGCCTAGTACTCACTCAGCTCTGTGGACTGGAAAGAGGTGCATTGATTTGGGAAATTCTGCTGAGTGTGTGTTTGCTGGATTGCATGAAGCTCCTCTTTATGTTCTTGCTCTGCCTCAGAGTTTTCTTGGTACATTTCTGACTCCTCATGAAGCTTGCTTTGCCTCCATTTGTCCTTCTACTTTACTCTATGTAACAAAACTTGGTGAACGCTCAACATACTCCAGCTTACCTACCCGACGGATTTAGTCAGTCATCCAAGAGTTACAAACATTCCAAGAAGAAAGGAGATGCACCGCCCAATTTGGTAATACAGTATTATTTTCTTTTGAACAATCATCACTTTTAGAACTGAGTGGGTTAAATTCAATCCTCCATAATTTCTATTTTTCAAACCTACAAGACATAACATTTAGAGGTATAGGCCCTCATTACAACATTGGCGGTAAATATCGCTGACCGCCGTGCTGACGGCTGGCAACATACTGTGGCCCTCATTCTGACCTTGGCGGTCTTTTCGCAAGACCGCTGAGTTACCGCCGCGGTGAAGACCGCCGACCGCGGCGGTGTGCCGCTGTGCGCATTCTGACCGCTGGGAGCGTTCCGCCGGAAAACCGCCAGCAGCCACACTGGCGGTCGGCGGGAAAGTGGAGACTGGTCAACCTCCACCGCCACGCCAGCAGAACACCGCCCACAGAATTACGACCCACATTTCTGTGTGGCGGTCTTCTGTTGGCGGTCTTCTGTTGGCGGTCACGTCCCTATGGCTCCCGTCGCCTCCCGGAGGACCAACGCACAAGGTAAGTTGATCGTCCGTGAGGGGAGGGGGTGGGGGGGTGTTGTGTGATGTGGGCGTGCATGGGGGTGTGCGTGTGAGTGTGTAGAGGGGGTGTGTGAGTGCGTGTATGCGGGCGGGGGGTGCTGCTGTGTCTATGGGTAATGTGTGCTGTTCGGCAGGTGCGCATGTCGGCATGTATGTGTGCGGGTATGTGTCCCCGTTGTGTATGTGTGTGTAGGGGGTGTGTATATGTGCATGTTGGGGGTGTGTGCATGTCGGGGTACATGTATGTGCATGTCGGGGTGGGGGTGGGGAGGGGGTTCGTACCACCTCTGGGGGGTGGCAGGGGGGTGGAGGGTGTGGGGGGAGGACTCGGGTGGGTAGTGGGGGGTGGGGGAGACCCCTATCAGTGCCAGGGAAGGAATTCCCTGGCCCCGATAGTGCTTACCGCCATGGTTCGCACGGCGGTTCCCGCCCGCAAGAAACCGCGGCGGTAGGCAGGGTCATAATACCCTTGGCGGTCTTGGGACGACCGCCGGGCCGGAGTGCGCAAACTCCAGCCCCGCGGTCATGACCGCCGTGGCGGTCGGAGTGGAGAAGTAGCGGTCGGTCGCGGCGGGGACCGCCGCGGTCAGAATGCCATTTTTAATACCGCCGGTCTGTTCGCGGTCCGACCGCCGTCTCTCCGCCGACCGCCAGGGTCAGAATGAGGGCCTGTGTCCGCTGCGGAAATCCGCTACGGGTATTAAGACCCACAATGAGAAATCCTCCACAATACAGACACCCACAAAAGTACGCCACACCAAAGGTCAGTGATAAATTGGCAGAACCAAAACCCACACCGTCACGCCAACAGGAATACGCCCACACTATCACGACCCACGAACCAACGTGGCGATCATTCAACTGTGGTAAACCATTGGCGGTACACACCACTGCGCTCAAAATACATATACACTTACAAAACACAACCACATTGGACAATTCAAAATACACACACCTGATACACATACACACACCACACCCACACACTCACACCACTATAAAACACACACCCATAATACCCACAACCCCTTACACTGAAAATTTTGAAGAAGCAGAGAGAGAGAAAAGCAAAGACCACACCAGGATCCAGAGGCACACAACACCATCACTCATACACCATCCACGCACAAAACACCACACACCCCAAAACATCACCCCACACATCACATCTAACATCACCTCACACATCACTCACACCACATCATGGCACCTCAAAGTCACCCCAGGGTCTCTGAGGAGGAGCTCAGGGTCATTGTGGTAGAAATCATCTTGGTAGAGCCACAGCTATTCGGATCACAGGTGCAGCAGACATCCATTGCTAGGAAGATGGAACTATGGCAGAGAATTGTCGATAGGGTCAATGCAGTGGGACAGCATCTGAGAACACGCGATGACATCAGGAAGAGGTGGAACAACCTACGGGGGAAGGTACAGTCCGTGGTCTCCAGACACCAGGTAGCCGTACAGAGGACTGCCAATGGACCTCCACCTTCTCCCCCACAATTAACAACATGGGAAGAGCAAGTCTTGGCAATCATGCATCCTGAGGGCCTCACAGGAGTAGCAAAAGGACTGGACTCTGGTATGTCATCTCTTTACCACTCTATCCCCCACCTTACCTGCATGCCATCACTAACTCCTACCCCTACCCTCACCCCCATCACTCCAACACCTCACATATACCCCACCATCGCAACCCACCCATCCCAATACCAAGCCCGGCATGCAACAACAATGCATGGACACCCATCACAGACCTGCATGGACACACATCACCAAAGCATGTTAAACAGAGAGACTCACCCAGGGCACACAATCACCACTCACACAAGGGCCAAGGCGATAGTGCAAGCACAGTAATAGAGGAAAACACACCCATTGCACAAGATGGCACACACAGAAATAATAACAATGCATTTACATCCCAACAGGACCCCTACCCAATGTCACCGGACAGGAGGTGCTAGCCATATCCACTTCCCCCACAGAAGAGGCCCACAGTGATGACAGCAGCTCTGCATGCCTAGATCAAGATGACAAGGCCGGCCCATCAGGGACCTGTGGACAGTCGGTTCCCCTGCCACAGTCCCAAGCCACCACAGAACCTCCCCCCTCAGGACACACCACCACAGCACCCACCCAGCGGGCCCATGCCACTGTCCCCAGGACACGTCAATCAGCAGTGTGTCCACCACTACAGGGACCCAAGGCAAACCCACTAACCCAAGACAATCAGAGACCTGGGGTCAGGGTTCAGGGGACAGAGGAACAGGACAACAGGGAAGCTGGGAGGACTGCTGTGCGACAGGGGGAGGACAGGCCCAAGGAACCCACTCTCCACGAGGCACTCTCCAACATCATGGGAGCATACCACCATTCCCAGGAGACCATGGGCACGGTACTGGGCACGTTTCAGGAGACCCAGCAGCTGCAGGTGGAACTCTACATGGGGATCAGGGAGGACTTGAAGTCCATTAACACCACCCTGGTCATCACTGCAGGGGTGCTGGCAGACATGGCCAACACCATGAGGGAGACAGTGGCATACCAACGGGCTCCTGACACTAGCCCAACCGATGAACAGCCTTCCACGTCTGCCGGAGCTAGTGGACAGGAAACCCCACCACAGGACCAACAGGCCACTAGCACCCCACCCCCTGCAGAAGGAGAACCACCCCACAAACGGTCCCTGCGATCAAGGCAGAAGACAGAGAACACTGCCAAGACCCCTACCAGGAAATAAGACTCTCCTGAATGTCACCCTCCTGTCCCACTCTGTCACCCTGTCCATCCTTGAACTGACATTGCTTCACTTCCTATGCCCCATTGGACAATGCACCTGTGATGCCAAGAGACTGGACTCTACCATGGACCTTCCTCCACCGCCACCCCAGCCACTTCCACATACCCCTATACACATTAGCCCATAAATAAACACCCTTGAATCACAAACTAATCTGGTGTCAGTCTGTTCTTCCACAAATGTATAATTACAACCTCATCCACAAATATCAATGTACATGTTCATTTGCTCATACCATTGTATGACTTTTGTTGGGCAGCAGTAAATATAGCAGAAGGCAGAATGAGGTACCCAGATCTGTGAAATGGAAAGCCAAAGTGAACTATCAGTGTCGATAGACAGAGGTTAAGAGGCTGATTAATACAATGTCCAACAGTATGCAGATATGAGAGGAGCAGTGCCAGTCTCTTACCTGTGTGTCACTGGAAGTACTGCATGATGATGTTGTTTCGGTTGTCAATATCTTCTTCCTCTGCCTCCTCTTCCTCACTGTCCACAGGCTCCACAGCTGCCACAAGACCACTATCAGGCCCATCCTCCTACAGAAAAGGCACCTGGTGTCGCAATGCCAGGTTGTGCAACATGCAGCATGCCACAATTATCTGGCACACCTTCTTCAGTGAGTACTATAGGGAGCCACCTGTTAGATGGAGGCACCGGAATTTGGCCTTGAGGAGGCTGAATGTCTTCTCAATAATCCCCGTTGATCACCCATGTGCCTCATTGTAGCATTCCTCTGCCCTTGTCCTGGCATTCCTCCAGTAGTCATGAGAGGTTGTAGTAACCAGGGTCACCTGCAAATGTCAAGGGATAGCTGTTAGACACACACTAACCCTTAGGGAAAACCCCATACCCAGACACCTATTCATACTGTGTGGGGACCATGGGCTCACCTATTAACCACACCCGGTGCCTCTGGAGTTGGCCCATCACAAAAGGGATACTGCTATTCCTCAAAATGTAGGCGTCATGCAGAGAGCCAGGATATTTGACATTCACATGAGAGATGTACTGGTCTGCCAAACACACCATCTGCACATTCATAGAATGGTAGCTTTTTCAATTTCTGTACACTTGTTCTTTTCTGTGGGGTGGGACAAAAGCCACATGTGTACGATCAATGGCACCTATGATGTTGGGTATATGTCCCAGGGCATAAAAGTCAGCCTTCACTGTGGGCAAATCCTCGACCTGGGGGAAAACAATGTAGCTGCGCATGTGTTTCAGCAGGTCAACATGTTAGAAAACATTGGATGAGACATCCCTGATGCCATGGCCACTGTAGTTTGAAAGGAGCCACTTGCCAAGAAATGGAGCACTGACAGGACCTGTACTAGAGGGGGTATTCCTGTGGGATGGGGGATAGCTGACATCAGGTCTGGCTCCAATTGTCCACACAGTTCTTGGATTGTGGCACGATCAAGTCTGAAGGTGATAATGATGTGTCTGTCTTCCACTGTCGACAGGTCCACCAGGGGTCTGTACACCGGAGGATGACGCCATCTCATCATCCTCCCCAGTGGATGTGGTGCCCTCTGGAGGAGGCTGGTAAGCCGAAGGTCATGTACCACATAGTTTGCTCAAGTGTGTTTTCAGTAGTGTGAGTAAATCCGTGTGTGTCGTTGTTTGTCCGTATATCTGTCAAATAGTGCTGTGATGCAGTTATGTGCCATGCCATGCCATGTGCCCCCCTAAAATGGCAGCTGCTTGACCTGTAAGGAGGGACAAGGGGAAATGAGGTAACTGCGCTGACGCTGTGCAGCGTCGCAGTAGGCGCCCGAAGACCGCAGCGCAATTTAGCATTGGTTATCATTGGGCCCTATGGGTTCCAGGAGCCAATGACGATGTACGCCTGCGGTGACGGTATGCACTGCTGCGGACGTAACCGCCATTTTCTATCGCTTAACTCACTTGATACCTGACCTTCAACAGGAGAGGACTTACACTGCTGTGACCTGGGTCTGGAAGCGACAATGGCTCAGGTGTCTGGGGAAAGGGACCCTGCCTTCACTGCAGAGGAGTTGGACAAACTGGTGGTTAGGGTCCTCTGCCAGTACACGCTACTGTACTCCAGACAAACAGGTGAGTACACTGTGAGCATGATGCGTGGGCAATGCCTGTTTGGAGTGGTGTGGATGGAAGATACATGTGGGGGGGCTGAGGCCTGCATGTGAGGATGCTAAGTGTATGTGCATCAGGGCCTGGGTGGGAACTGGTGGTCCATCAGTATGATGGCCCAGACGGGAGAGTAATTTCCTTCCATCCTGTACCTTTCTTCTAGGTCAGCGCCCACCAGAAGAAGGGTATTTGGTGTGCCATTGCAAAGGAAGTGCAGACCCTGGGGTCAATCATAGATGGCGCACCCACTGCCGCAAGAGATAGGAGGACCTGGGCCGCTGGAGCAAGAAGACAGCAGAGGCCCAGCTGGGGATAGCCTCCCAACGTGGAAGGGGTGCCCGTTGCAGCATGACCCCCCTGATGCTCCGGATCCTGGTGGTGGCATATCCGGAGTTGGATGGGTGCTTGAGGGCATCACAGCAGCCATAAGGGGGTGAGTACATTCAGCTGACTCTGTGTGCTTTTCGAAGTGTCTGGGTGGGGGATGTGGGCTGTGGGTTGCCCTGGGCCAGGGCAAACTTGGTAGGGTAGGCACTCCAACCCCAATTGTGTTAGTGGGCATCTACAACTAGTCAGGCTCCTGTGGGTTTCAGGTGTTAGGCATAGTCCCCCATGGGCAGGTGATTTTCCTACTAACTGGTAGTATATGGCCTAGTGCATTGGGCTGTTCCCTGTGTGTTGTGTCCGCCAACGGTAGTGATGTTGCTGGCATTGACCATGTGTCTCCTCTGTCTCTCCCCCCCTTCTTGTTTTGTCACCCTGTCCTTGTGTGCATTAGCATCATCTGGCGGAGGAGCAGAGGCACCGGAGACGGAGGGAGCTACATCCCACATGGCCCTGGAGGGTGAAACTACGGAGTCTGAAGGCACCAGTGGGATGGAGGGCGAGGGGAGCTCCACGACGGTGACAGGAGGGGACACCAGCGACAGGGACTCCTCCTCTGATGGAAGCTCCCTTGCGGTGGTGGGCACCTCTGTGCCCACTGCAACAACAGGTACAGGCACCAAACCCCCTACCAGCACCCCCCTCCCAGCAGCCCCTCAGAGTGTTTCCCGTGCCCGCTCACCCAGGAGGGTGGGCATCTCCTTTGCCCCAGGCACCTTAGGCCCTGCCCCAGTCAGCCTTGCTGCCCTCATTGAGGAGGCTATTGACCTTCTGAGATCCCTCACTGTTGGGCAGTCAATCATTCTGAATGCCATCCAGGGTGTCGAGAGGCATTTGCAGCAAACAAATGCATACCTGGAGGGCATTCATTCTGGCGTGGTGGCCCAACAGAGAGCATTTCAGGCTCCGGCCTCAGCACTGATGGCAGCCATTGTCCCTGTGTCCAGCCTCCCCCTCCAACCTTCACTACCCAGACCCAATACCCTGTACCTCAGCCTATCCCAAGCACATCTTCTGTCCAGCATGCAGACACATCAACACACAAAAGTGGCTCAGGTAAACATAAGCACCGCACATCCCACAGGCACTCACACAAGCACCATACCCATGCAGACACAGCAACATCCACTGCCTCCACTGTGTCCCCCTCCTCCACGCCATCCACCTCCCTCCCTGTCTCATCTCCACTCACACCTGCATGCACTACATCATCAGCCACTCCCTCCATCACCAGCACGCCCATCACTACACACCACTCACATGCAGTCACCACCCCACTACCATTCACACGTCCCCTGTGTCCTCTCCCAGTGTGTCCGTGAGCCCTCCTCCCAAAGTACACAAACACAGGCACATACCCACTCAAAAGCTATCCACCTCACAACAGCCTCCAACCCACGCACCTTCACCCAAACTCAGCAGACATACACCTCCTACAACCACTACCTCTTCCTCCACTCCCAAACCCCTTCCATCTTCCCCTCCCAGTGTGTCTAAAAACTTTTCCTAGCTAACTTTGACCTCTTCCCTACACCTCCCCCCGTCCTTCCTCTAGGGCCAGGATGTCTAGATCCCAGCCCAGCACCTCAGCCAGCAAATCTGCATCCGCTGTGGTCCATTCTACTCCATGACGGTCTAAGGGGGCACCCATCAGAGCTGCCAGTGTGCCACCAACAGACAAGAAGGACCACCCTATTCCACCACCTGCAAAGGTCAAAAAGGGGCAGGCTTCCAGCAGGGGACAAACACACCACCCACCCAGCAAGGCCTCGTCCAAACACCGAGTGGGCAGTGCCAAGGTCTCTGCAGCAAGTGTCAAGATGGGGAAGGCCCACAAGCCAAAGGGCACATCACCTCTGGGCACAATGTCACCTGGCAAGAGGCTGGTGACCACCAAATCATCAGGGATGGCAGCCACATGCACCACAGTCATGACTGACACCTGCACCGCCACCTGCACTGCCGCTGCCACAACGTCAGTCTGCAGCATCCTCCCCAAGGATCAGCCATCCGAGGCTGCCAGAGACGGTATGGTGTCTCCATCCACCGCAACTGTCACTTGCACCACGGCCAGCACTGCCAGCATCTCCGCCGCAGCCACCACCGCAGCACCCGCCGCCTGCACCACCATCAGCACCGCCACGTGCCCATCCGATGCCACTCTGTTGGCAATCAGCAGCATCCCCAGTGTTCAGCCGTCAGAGTCTGCAGGTTACTTCCTGGACCCTGGACACGCCACTTGAGACACCACTTCCACCACTGACACGAAGCAGCAATTGGCTGCCTAAGTCACCGCAGGATGGAGTGTGGGTCTGCTTAAATGGAGTATCATGCTACCTGTTCCAGGTACATCGCGTGGCTGAGACACCCAGGTGAGGCAAAGTCAACTGCCACAAAGTGGATCAAGAGCATCACTGGGCACAAAGCCCCCTCCAGAACCAGTGGAGAAAAATATCCAGTAACCCAGTCCTTGGCAGGACGAAGCACTCTGGGCAGTAAGCCCCCTCCAGAACCAGTGGAGAAAAGCATCCCCTAACCCAGTCCTTGGCAGGATGAAGCACTATGGGCACAAAGCCCCCTCCAGAACCAGTGGAGATAAATATCCACTAACTCAGTCCTTGGCAGGATGAAGCACTCTGGGCTCTAAGCCCCCTCCAGAACCAGTGGAGAAAAGCATCCCCTAACCCAGTCCTTGGCAGGATGAAGCACTATGGGCACAAAGCCCCCTCCAGAACCAGTGGAGATAAATATCCACTAACCCAGTCCTTGGCAGGATGAAGCACTCTGGGCGCTAAGCCCCCTCCAGAACCAGTGGAGAAAAGGATCCAGTAACCCAGGCCTTGGCAGGATGAGACACTCTGGCCACAAAGCCCTCTACAAAACCAGTGGAGAAAAGCATCCACTAACCCAGTCCTTGGCAGGATGAAGCACTCTGGGCACAAAGCCGCCTCAAGATCCAGTGGAGACAAGCATCCACTAACCAAGTCCTTGGCAGGATGAAGCACTCTGGGCACAAAGCCCCCTCCAGAACCTGTAGAGAAAAGCATCCACTAACACAGTCCTTGGCAGGATGAAGCACTCTGGGCACATAGCCTCCTCCAGAACCAGTGGAGAAGGCATACACTACAGAGGCTGTGCCTTTGCACTCCCCAGGACCAGCCAGTGGGCAATCCACCCACTTGAGAGACTTGAGAGACTGTGTCTTTGCACTCCCCAGGAATAAGCAGTGGGCAACCCACCCACTTGAGAGACTGTGGCTTTGCACTCCCCAGGACCAGGCAGTGGGGAACCCACCCACTTGAGAGACTTGAGAGACTATGGGTTTGCACTCCCCAGGACCAGGCAGTGGGCAACCCACCCACTTTAGAGACTTGAGAGACTGTGGCTTTGCACTCCCCAGGACCAAGCAGTGGGCAGGGTGCCCCCTCAAGAAGCAGTGGTGTCATACTATCATCAGGCTGAGGTGCCCCACCTCCCCTTTCCCCTGAGGTGTCTGCAATTATTGCAGGTGTCATGTGTGGGCTTCGCCCATGATTTTTTTGCCCACTGGGCCATGGACATCTGCAAAGAACAGTGTATGGCCTTCTGTACATATTGTAAGTATTTGTATATACTATTTTTTTACAATCCTTTACTTTCTCTGCCTATTTCTAATATATGAAAGATTTGACTCAATTCCTTTTGTCCTTGCGTTCTTCCCGGGTGTTACGGGGTATATATGTAATGTTGTTGCATGTATTTGTGTGTATGGTGTTGTGGGTGATGGTGGGGATGTTGCGTTTTGCGTGTGTGTGTGTCACTCTCTTTTGCCTCCTCCCCTCTTCTGTGTGCTAGGTGCAGTACTCACCGTGGTCGTCACATCCGCTGCCTTGTTTCCACTTCATCGTGTATTTATAGATACACCAACATGGGCAGGACCTGCTCTAACTCAGGCTCCATGGTGTCCTAGTTCTTCGTTGTTTGTCGAGAGGTGAGTGGTTTCCCTTCTGTGTTCTGTTTCCATCTTGCTTTTGATGGCGTTGGTACCGCCCCGGAAAAGCTGGTGGATTGGTGCCTTGTAATAGTGTGGGCGGTACATTGTCCTCTGCCTGTCAGTTGGCGGTGACCACCGCGGTGTTTGTTGCTAATGCTTTGCAGGATGACGCACTCTGGGCACATAGCCCCCTCCAGAACCAGTGGAGAAGGCATACACTACAGAGGCTGTGCCTTGGCACTCCCCAGGACCAGCCAGTGGGCAATCCACCCACTTGAGAGACTTGAGAGACTGTGTCTTTGCACTCCCCAGGAATAAGCAGTGGGCAACCCACCCACTTGAGAGACTTGAGAGACTGTGGCTTTGCACTCCCCAGGACCAGGCAGTGGGGAACCCACCCACTTGAGAGACTATGGGTTTGCACTCCCCAGGACCAGGCAGTGGGCAACCCACCCACTTGAGAGACTTGAGAGACTGTGGCTTTGCACTCCCCAGGACCAAGCAGTGGGCATGGTGCCCCCTCAAGGAGCAGTGGTGTCGTACTATCATCCGGCTGAGGTGCCCCACCTCCCCTTTCCCCTGAGGTGTCTGGAATTATTGCAGGTGTCATGTGTGGGCTTCGCCCATGATATTTTTGCCCACTGGGCCATGGACATCTGCAAAGAACAGTGTATGGCCTTCTGTACATATTGTAAGTCTTTGTATATACTATTTTCTTACAATCCTTTACTTTCTCTGCCTATTTCTAATATATGAAAGATTTGACTCAATTCCTTTTGTCCTTGCGTTCTTCCCGTGCGTTACGGGGTATATATGTAATGTTGTTGCATGTATTTGTGTGTATGGTGTTGTGGGTGAGGGTGGGGATGTTGCGTTTTGCGTGTGTGTGTGTCACCCTCTTTTGCCTCCTCCCCTCTCCTGTGTGCTAGGTGCAGTACTCACCGTGGTCGTCACATCCGCTGCCTTCTTTCCACTTCATCGTATATTTATAGATACACCAGCATGGGCAGGACCTGCTCTAACTCGGGCTCCATGGTGTCCTAGTTCTTCGTTGTTTGTCGAGAGGTGAGTGGTTTCCCTTCTGTGTTCTGTTTCTGTCGTGCTTTTGATGGCGTTGGTACCACCCCGGAAAAGCTGGCGGATTGGTGCCTTGTAATAGTGTGGGCGGTACATTGTCTTCCGCCTGTCAGTTGGCGGTGACCACTGCGGTGTTTGTTGCTACCGCTGTGGCAGTCGGAGTGTTAAAGTGGCTTTCTGTGTTGGCGATTTCCGCCATGGTCGTGATTCAATTTTTTTATCCACTGGCCTGTTAGCGGTATTACCGCCACTTTAACACCGACCGCCAGGCTTGTAATGAGGGCCATAGTATCTTGGGTCTCTCAGGGGCAGAAGAACTGTTTGCAATGTAATTAACTGAACTGTGCCATACCTATTCCTTCATCATTTCCTTCCCCAACAGATTGATGATGGTGTGCTTCTCAGTGCCCTGATGAATATTCTTGTAGTTTCTTTTGTATAGTGTTTGACTTTGTCAAACCTCTCTCAAAATCCCCTTTCCCATCCATTCATTGAGCCCCTAAGCCTCTTTCCCCGGGCTGTGTGATTTATTGAGGTGTGACTTGATTTTACACCACAAATGGATCACTCACTTGTTGGGGCGGATGTGGTGAAAGTGAGACCTACTCAATGCATGACCTCGTGTTACCTGAGCAATATTCCACACCGGCCCCAACAACCTCATCATTAAGGCCTTGTGTTGTGTATTGTGTGAACGCTTAACCTTGTCCAACCACTCCTGACTCGGAGCCCACTTCTCCTGACACGAGGATTTCATTTCCTAAGTTTAATTTTGAAATAGTAACTCTCCTTTTCTCAGAAGAAGTTGGTATGGCGTGTTTTTAGTATCATATCAGGTTTCCTTTGTTGTGTGTCAAATACTGTCATTGTGGTAGTCTGGTCTCAGTTTTTCAAAAGTTATAATATTTGACCCGCTAACTCTCAGTTTCCTTTCAATCTAGTTGACAGTGATGGATAACCCTTTCACTAATCCTGCAGTGGGAGTTCACATAGGTGAGAGTGGCACACCCTTCATATGCCACCTTGGGAAAAACCCTGCCAGGTAGAAGACTGAGGTATTAGCCCTCACTTCATCTATTTAGGTAGGAGAAGAAATATGGATTGAAGTGTAATTGTTTAGTTAGTAATTAATATAACCAAAGAGAAACAAAAGATATTCTCTGGATGAGGATAGGAATTTGGTGACGATTAGTGATTTCATGTGTGTTTGTAATATATTGGATGCAGACACAAAAAGTAATACATTGGGAGCAAATTTTATTGTCCTAAAGAAGGTGGTGGAAGGACTTTGAAAGACCACCGAAACGCGTTGACGCAAGTTGGATTGCTGGACCTATTGGAACTGGCTAATATAGATTGGAGACTGGATGTATAAATCAATTAGCCAGTAGATACCATATTTGGAACAGCAAAAGCCAATAGACTAGGAAGGATGTCTTGTGTGTTGTCTTGCACTTTATTTGTTTTGCATTTGTTTTCTTGGTTCTTAGTACTAGGCCGGTTGGGTCTTTTTAATTGTTTTTTGCAATTGTATGGGATTATTTATTATAAATAATTTTCTAGATATTCCTTTATTAAGACTGATCATTGGAGTGTCTGAGTGCTTGTGGTAGTATTGAGTGGTGGACAATTCTTGTTCCCCTTAGGGATAACGTTTTTATTACTAGAAAAAAATATTATACATTTTTTAGATGCAAGATACACCACCCATAAATTTTTAATCATAACATACAATCACAATACATCACTACAGTTTGGTTAGCAGCACTGCAGTATATTCTATCAACAATATCACTCTGAGCATTTTATTGGTTCCCGATATTAGAAAAGCCAGGTAGTCAAGCCAACCACAAACTATGCCTAATGGAGGGGCAGTGCTGTAGCCCATGATGATGACGACTCTGAATCATAGAAGAGCAATGATGGGGTGCAATAATAATAGTCAGTGAAACACATATGGTATTGGTTGACAAATGAAATGGGACCTCATAGTTTCTAGACATGCTGAAGTGGCAGGAGAACTGCTGATATACTGTATAAATGATCTGTACAGCACAACATTGGGGATGGGGGTGGTCCATGACATTGACCACTTTCTTTTTAACTGTTAACTGCAAGAACAAGAAAGCCTTCTCAACAAACGTATATGGTGAATATTATTTGTATTGCTAGCTTACCTGGGTGTGCAATCTTCACAGTAGATAGTAGAGTACCAAACATCTGTTCCTAGTCTTACAGTGCCACAAGATATATACGGGAGAGGGAAAGATTACCAATGAAGCAGAAGAAATCCAAAGACTAGTACAGACCAGAAAACGGCAGCTACCAAAATAAAAAACATGAAATAAGAAAAAAAGATTATGCAGGGTAACAGGAATTCAACATATTTTGAATAGGGAAGTTGGAAAAAAAGAACACAATATAAAAACATAATCAAGACCAAATTAAAAGTAGTGTAATAGTGGGCAGAAGAAAAAGTTAGGGAAATACAACATTTGAATAGGGAAGTTGGAAAAAAAAGATCACAACATAAAAAAAAGTCAAGGACATATTAAAAGTAGTTTCAAAGTAGACAGAAGTAAAAGGGAAATAATAGCAATTAATAATAGGAGTTAACTGGGATGAGCAGAGCCCTCAGCATTGGCTCTGGTGATCGGTGCCTCCTCCCCAGCTCTTGCCAGATCTGCCTCTGTGCTGCCCCTCTTCTTGCAATGGCTGCTGATGTGAGAAATAAAGAAGATAAACAAATAGATTAGTGGTACAGTTAATCTCTTCAAAATTATTGCAACAGGCAAATGCAGTAACATTGCAATTATCTAAATCAGATCACCTATGGTACGAGTATCGACTATTGGTAAGTTGGCTATACTCCTAAAATCTCTACTCCAAATTTCCTTAACAAAAACTACTTTTGAAACTAATGCATTGCAGTGAATGAACTTTGATTCTATTCTCATTTCTCAACACCCCTTGATGGAACATCTTAGTCTCCCATTTTTGCACTGCATTGATGCATACTAGTACTGCACAGTGTGAAATTGCCTGGGACTGCACAAGCCACATAAAGAAAGTCACAGATAACACTAACTCACTTATATCACTAATTCACTATGGTGACAGGAGGGCAGAGGAGTGTGCATTGCAATGACTTCTTATAATCAGCCAAAGCGAGAGCAGAAGAGTCCATCACATGCCAAGCTCAAACTGGACTACATAATATTATTCTCAATGCAAACTAAACATAACTTACCTCTGGGTGTGAGCAGCATGCTATTCAGAAAAAAGTTAGCATTGTGGAACACAAACAAAACAAAACAAATAGTATAGTTACTACTCACCAAGCCCTAGAATGTTGAGCCTAGCAGGTCGAGCAGGTCCTGCTTCCGGTCAAAGATATCCACCCAGTAGTTTATCAGCTGTTTAGTGGTGCGCTGGACCTGGAAGGTGCACCCCACACACCTACGCACCCTCCACAAGCCAACACTTCCACAGGGGTACCCACAGCAAAGCCTTCCGTCTGCTGCTTGCATAGAGGGGAGGTGGAGCTGCATTTTAAAAAACAGTGCTACCACCTCCAACTCACAAAAAAATAGTCCAGGCTGCAAACCTTGGCAGTATCACCATCCGCAGGGTAGGCAGCTGCTGTTAGCTATTTGGGGGGGGGGGGGGCAGGTGCTGCCTCTCACCTACTTTCTGAAGAAATTAGGAAGTAAAGTGAAGAATAAACAAAAATACAAAACATCATGAAAGACACACAAAAAAATGAAAAATAAAATAAAATACAAGGACACAAAAACATGCACTAATACAATAAATAAGAATGAGTGGTATATTAATTAGGAGGGCACAATATTGAAAAGATAAGAAAGGGATTCAAAAAATTCTAAAAACAGGTCCAGCACCATGAATCGAATAAGAAAACAAGCTGGCGGCGCCCATACAAACCGCGTGGTGCAGTTCACATGCGATTTTGAACGCGAGGACGTAGTCTGCATTTAACAGAAAACTCAACGTGAACAGGCACGATGGGAAAACTCTTCCCACCCGGGAAACTCTGTGTAATGAGGCAGAGGTTTTTAACTACTCCGTGAAGTTCGCCGTAGCATGACTCAGCAAGCTCCACCCAGGCCTACATGAGAGCAGGTAAAATTCAAAAGTAAGCAGGAGTTTCTAGCACTCCCAATAATGTCTTAACATACAGTGTCCAATTCAAACTTGAATGCACAGATTGTGTTCTGTAAAGGCTTTCCAGGTTCTTGATACAAACCTTGTCACAAAATACTGACATGAATACCTTCAGTTCTGATGCATTCGAAGTTTGGAGCACCCACCTATTTAAGTGTCCAGAATGCTGAGACTTTTAGAAATGTAGAAAATAATAATGTCCTATTTCAAGAATGGGTTTTTACTTGCAAAGAACTCAGTCTTGGCTTAATCAAAAACATATCTATGGATTAGTGCACACTAATCTGAGGATCAAACACTTAGCCTTGTCTTAATACTTCAACTGGAATCAGGAGGAAGATTGGAGACTGTGGTGCAAGAAGCCCAAGAAGAGGTGGAATAAAAGCACTGGACACAAAGACGCTGGAAACGTTGACGGAGTTCGGCTCACAGCTTACTAGAGTGCTAAAGGGTTCTGGATGACACAGAAGGTGAGTGCAGGGAAGATGCTTGCTCAGGACTGGAACTAGGCCAAGTCCTGAATCAGGTTTGGACATGGTATTTATATTTAATGGGCAAAACTGTTCCAGAGAGACATGTGGCTCACATGTAAGACCGGAAAGTTCCAAAGGAAGCCTGGAAGAGAGCACATGTTAAAATAAAGGGTATAACCTTTGTGAATGGCAGGTGCAAGTAACAGTTGGAATCAATTAACCATGGCAGACGGAACCAAAGAGCATTAGCAATTGGAGTCAATAGGTCACGGCAGTTGACTTCAATAAACCATAGCAGGTTGAACAAATAAGCATTTATTTGAGAGTCAATAGGTCATGTCAGATGGAGTTAATTAACCAGGAAACATGTGGCTCTCTTACAAGTGTGTTAACTGAGAAAACAACGGTACAGGATGTTCAAGGGTTCAAGAGCTCTGGGAGGGGGACCATGGGTTGCATAAAGCCATGCAGTGCCATAGGGGAATTGCAGCATGAGTCCTGTGTGCAAAACCCACAGCACAGAGGGCAAAAGAGGGGGTTGTGACAATACTCACCTGTTTACAAAGACATTACTTAAATGCTAATTTCAAGAAATGTCTGTTTGATGTTTCGGAAATATCTTTTCTGCATTGTCAGATCTCAGATAAGGGTTTTGGAATGGATAAATGAAGTTACAAGGAGTGCTGGATTGGTCACAACATAGTAGTGTCAAGGATGTACAAATGTTTGCAGGCTGTGCTAACTTCGGTCAACACTTTACCAAGGATTTACCACCATAGTTAGTCACATTGTAGCTCTGACCAAGAAAGGAGGTTTTCACTGGGATGAAAATCAAGAAACTGCCTTCTTTACATTAAAGTTAGCTTTTACCATTGTCCACATTCTTTGATATACAGATGTTCACCTTTTTGTAGTAGACAGTGATGATTCTTCCTTTTCCTTAAGGGCTGTTCTATCCCAGAGAAACACAGACACTGAAGCTCTGCATCTGTCACCTATTAC
This sequence comes from Pleurodeles waltl, assembly GCF_031143425.1. NCBI lineage: Eukaryota > Metazoa > Chordata > Amphibia > Caudata > Salamandridae > Pleurodeles > Pleurodeles waltl. The sequence continues at coordinate 252,117,458 of NC_090439.1, forward strand.
TCACAGAGCTGAACATTAGCAATCCAGACATCCTTTTCACACTGGTGACCTTGTTTATAGTCAAATGTTTCACTGCACACAAAAATCACCTCTAGTTGACAGCAATGAAATGTGCTAAAGGTCATTGTATTAGTGAGCCTCTTTTTTCCAGATTTTACTATAAAATCACATTCATTCACAATGAATGCCCTGGCCATCTTCATGGCAAGACCAATGCTTTTGTCTGGACACTCAGCAGAAGAACACAATGCTCCACCTCTAACCATTTAACTGTCACCCCAACACCACAGGATGATTTGAATTTTCCTTGGAGGAGGCTGCTAAAGGCCACCAAATAGTGAATGATGCACAATGGGTACGTTTTAAATAGTAACAGCAAAGACAACTCAAAGGGATTCTCCTATATTTGGATGAAGCCTTATACCACCCATGGAAAGCACTACAAGTTCACAGATCAAGTTCTGGGGTGGTGTCATAACACCAGTAGAGAGCCATCCCGGACAATAAAAGCTTTAAGAACTAATGAGTCAACATTTTTATCAGCCAGGTTGGAGTCAACAATAACATTAGTCAAACAATGTACTCTATGTGCTCTAGCCAAAGCATCCAATACTAGACCTGCATGGGTATTTGCAAATATTACCCAGTAAAGAACAACTGTGGGTGGATATTTTCTTGGATTTCCCCAATCACAGGGATATACAACTATTCTCATTATGGTAGACTATTTTTCGAAATTGGATCACTTCATTCCGCTAACAAAATTGCCAACTGCAGTTCAGATATATCAGAACTTTTTTTTGTCTTGATGGCTTTCCAGGCACCATTATTTCAATAATTCCAGTTTAAAGCACATTTCTGGACATAACTCACGAAAAGGTTTGTTATCAGCTGCTTTAAGGCTACCAGTTATGCCCCCCCATGTGGATGACCAGACAGACAGTGTTACTCAGGCAATTAAGCTGTACTGTTGATGTTTCTTAAGGTATCCTCAGTCAAATTGAGTCAGGTGGATTCATTTTGCAGAATTTGCTTAATAAAACACATGGGCCCATATTTATGAATAGTTAGAATCGCCTTAGCACCATTTATTTTGGTGCTAAAATGGTGCTAACCTAACGTCATATATATATTTTGACGTTAGACCCCTCTAGCGTCAAAATATTGGAGTTAGGCCATGTGTAGGATGTGCGACCCCATCTTGCGTCAATGAGATGCAAGGTAGACGTTCCTGTCCTAAACATGAAGCTAGCTCCATATTTACCTCCTGGCGCAGAAACAATGCGCTGGTGGGAGTCAGACCTAAATAATGACACTAAGCCCGCTTTGCACCATCATCTAATGCCTGGGTCAGACCAGGCCTTAGAGTACAGGTAGGCCCATTTCCATGGTGAAACACCATGGAATGGGCACAAAGATGCCCACCCCAAGCCTCAGCAACACCACCACCCACACCACAGGGACAATACAGGAGGAGGGACCCCATCTCAGGAAAGTTTAGGTGAGTATGTTTTATAGTTTTTAAAGTGCCATTGGGGGGCCCTTACACCTGGCCCCCTGCCTGGCACTGGGTATTTTGGGCTTGCCCAGGGGACACTCATCACCTGTGGTGGGCATTGGGGTTGTGGTCTTTTTTTGGCTGCTTGCGCATCAGTTAATGACGCCAGGCTGACTAGTGGAAAAACTTTTGCTGCTAACCATCCTAACATCATTTCTGACCAACTAGTCCATTCCCCCTAACCCCACCCTCCCAGGTTAGCATTCTTTTTTCTTGCTAGCCATTCCTTAGCACCATTGTGCATCATTCCATAAATATGGCACACAATAGGCTTTAAGGAATGGCGTTAGCCGGCGTTAAGAAAAATTATGCACAACTGCGTTAGCGCTGTTGTGCGTCTATTTCATAAATATGGACCATGGTAGCTCTTTAAGTACCTCTTCATTTTACTGTACAGATGAACTTCATCCCTGAATGCTGTCCATTAGGATTTCTATATCCAAGATAGCTTAATTCTCTCATTTACTTCTTAATATCTGAGTCTTAAAGAAAACAGTGCAACATCTAGTGAAACCCAAGGCAGATTGTAAACACTGTGCTAAACTAAACTGCCATCCTCCCCCTTCTTACCACCTAGGGGTTGTGGCTTGGCTCCCCACAAAGTTCCTTGATATTCCCAAATCTAATTGTAAATTATCTCTCAGGTTTGTAGGCCCTTACAAAATCCTATGGTTGGTAGGGACATCAGTGGTTAGGTTAGTTCTACCTAAGAAATGACTATTATCACCATTAGTACACAGTACTAGAATTGAACCCACAGATACAGAGACACGGACTCCTCCACCTGTACTCTTGTGGATGAGCGCTTCAAAGTCTCCCAAAGGGAAAAGGGGGGCTTTTAGACTAGTACTATGAGGATTTCAGTTCAGGAGCATAGATGGAAGGGCTCAAGTTCTAAATCTGTGGAAACGTGAATTTGTGAATCACCAGACAGGGAAGAGAATGGAATCTTGAAAGACTGGCCAACAGAATGTCAGGAAAGTAGACTGCTAACCTTTACATGGGCAACAAGTTGCAGCTTGTAGTACACTTCCTGATTTTTAGAACTGCGTTCTTTGGTTGGCAGGTAGGTTACCCCCTGTCCAAGCAAGGACCCTAACTCTAATCAGCGTAAGTCACACACAATCCAAATTATCCTGTGCCCACCCTCTGGTAGCTTGGCACTGAGCAGTCAGGCTTAACTTAGAAGGCAATGTGTAAAGTATTTGTGCAATAAATCATACAATAACATCATATAGCACCACAAAAACACACCACACAGTGTTTAGAAAAATATATAATATTTATCTAATAAGATGCAGGTCAAAACGATTAAAATGCAATAAGTAAATGTTGAGATATCACTGAAAAGTGATATAAAGTGTCTTAAGTCTTTTAAAAGCGAACAAAGGGGCATATTTATACTCTGTTTGTGCCGAATGTGCATCAAACATTTTGACGCACATTCAGCGCAAACCCTACCCCATATTTATACTATGACGTCCGACCCTGCGGACGTCAAAAATCCTCTGTGTGCGTAATTTTTTAGATGCAGGAAACCGCCTTGCGTTAATGACATGCAAGGTAGGCGTTCCCGTCCAAAAAATGACTTTAAGGCCTGCGCACCTTATTTATAGTACCGCATCGTTTTGACGCACAGGAGGGGGCGGGCATTAAAAGACAGCACGCAGCCTGATGTGTGCCGTTTTTTAACGCCTGTGTCAGGGCAGGCGATAAGGGACCTGTGGGCTCACTTCGATGGTCTCTGACGATGGAAGCAGTCCAGAGGTGCCCTTCCCCGCCCACAGGGACACCCCCTGCCACCCTCGCCCACCCCTGGAGGACAACCATGGATTGGGGGACCCATCCCGGTAAGTAGAGGTAAGAATATTTTTTTTTTAAAGTGACATAGGGGGTGTCTAACTTGGGCCCCCCTACATGCCACTGTGCCCATTGGCCATGCCCAGGGGACAGAAGTCCCCTGGGCATGGACATTGGGCAAGGGCACATGACTCCTGTCTTTGCTAAGACAGGAGTCATTTCAGTGGGGGTTGTGCGTCACAAAATGGCACAAGTCCAGTTTGAGCCATGATTTTTTACTCAAACCTGACTTACACCATTTTTTGACGCACAACTCCCATTTTTCCCTACAACGGCGCTGCCTGGTTTGAGTCATTTATTTTTACTCTGACCGGCCAGCAGCACCGGCAAACGTCAATTGTTAAATAAGGCACCCGCCTGTCGCGTAGGAGTGGCATTAGCCGGCGGTAATTTTTTTTAAGCAAACCAGCGCCAGCGCTGGTTTGCATCAAAAGAATAAATATGGGCCAAAGTCTCTTTCAAGCACAAAGTACCTAGTTCGGGTGAAAAATCTCTGCAAAGAACAGCAGAGGAGAAGAAGTGTGGAAACAAAGGGGTGTGCGTCAATTTCTCTGGCCGCACATGGCGATGAATCGTTTAGTTTCCATGCAGGGACGGCTGTGCATCGATTTCCGGCACTCGGTCGTGGATCCTCTTCGGTTGCAGGGTTTTTGGATGCCCCAGTGACAGTGCATGGATTTTCTGCGCTGGCAGGATGAAGTCACAGGAGCTGTGGGCTTTGCGTTGAATTTTCTACCACACGGCAGACGCTGCATCGATTCCTCTCTGGAAGATGGCTGTGCATCGATTCGGTGGCCGTGCGTCGAATTTCTGGTTGCTACGCTGGTGCTGCGTTGATCTTCTCGTTGCGAAGTTGAGCTGCGTCATTCCGGTTCAACGTACAGTGAAATTTTCACTGCAGTGCAGGCTGTGCGTAATTTCTGGCAGGCTGTGTGTCGAATTTTGCCGTACAAGGAGTCTTTCTTGAAGAGATCAAGTCTTTTTGGTCCTGAGACTCCAGGGAACAGGATGCAAGCTCTATCCAAGCCCTTGGAGAGCACTTTTTCACCACTGCCAGAGAGCAGCAAGACAGCAAGGCAGCAGTCCTTCACAAAAAGCAGACAGGTGAGTCCTTTGGGCAGCCAGGCAGTTCTTCCTAGCAGGATGTTCTGGTTCAAGTTTCTTCTCCAGGAAGTGTCTGAGTTGGTAGGGGCAGAGGCCCTGTCTATATACCCAAATGTGCCTTTGAAGTGGGGGAGACTTCAAAGAGTGGCTTAGAAGTGCACAAAGCCCCCTTTCAGTTCAATCCTGTTTGCCAGGGTCCCAGTAGGGGTGTGTCAGTCCTTTGTGTGAGGGTAGGCTACTGTCCTTTGACATGCAAGTGTCAGTCCCTCCATCCTCCCTGCCCAGGAAGACCCATTCAAAATGCAAATATATGCACGTGTGACTGAGTATCCTGTGTTTGGGGTGTGTCTGAGTGAATGCACAAGGAGCTGTCAACTAAACCCAGCAGACTTGGATTGTAAGGCACAGAAAGATTTAAGTGCAGAGAAATGCTCACTTTTTAAAAGTGGCATTTATAAAATAGTAATACTAAATCCCACTTTACCAGTCAGCAGGATTTTATATCACTATTCTGGCCATAATAAATATGACCTTCTTATTCCTTTCATATCAGCAGCTACCACTCAAACAATGTATGTGGGCAGCCCCAATGTTAGTCTATGAAGGGAGCAGGCCTAACACAGCAGTGTAAAAACGAATTTGGGAGTTTTACACTACTAGGACATGTAAACTACACAGGTATATGTCATGCCTTTTGGCTACACAGCTCCCTACCCTATGAGTTACCTAGGGCATACCTTACGGGAGTCTTATTTGAAGAAAAAGGGGAGTTTTAGGCTTGGCAAGTACTTTTAAATGCCAAGTCGAATTGGCAGTGAAACTGCACACAAAGGCCTTGCAATGGCAGGCCTAAGACAAGGTTAAGGGGCTACTTAAGTGGGTGGCACAATCAGTGCTGCAGGCCCACAGTAGCATTTAATCTACAGGCCCTGGGCACATATAGTGCACTTTACTTAGGACTTATAAGTAAATTAAATAATCCAATTGGGTATGATCCAATGTTACCGTGTTTAAAGAGAGAGATCATATGCACTTTAGCACTGGTTAGCAGTGGTAAAGTGTGGAGAGTCTTAAAACCAGCACAAACAGTATCTAAAAAGTGGAGGGAGGCAGGCAAAAAGTTAGGGGTGACCACCCTAAGGCTTTCAGGTCTAACCTGTGCCCCCCAGCTGAAAGTGGGGAGAGTTACCCAACCTCCTGGGAGCTCTCATCACGAAGGCAGAAGTATCTGGAGAGACCATCAGCACTGGCGTGGGTAATCCCCGGGCGATTCTCCACTGTAAAGTCCATCCCCTATAGGGAAATAGACCACTTCAAGAGTTTAGGATTCTTACCTCTCATCTGCATGAGCCATCTGAGGGGCCTGTGGTCTGTCTGAACCCAGAACTGAGTCCCAAACAGGTATGGTCTCACCTTCTTCAGTGCCAAGACCACAGCAAATGCTTCTCTTTCAATAGCACTCCACCTCTGTTCCTGTGGTAATAGTCTTCTGCTAATAAAGACTACTGGTTGGTCTGAGCCCTCCTCATTTAGCTGTGCTAGAACAGCCCCTTTGCCATGCTCTGAAGTGTCTGTCTGCACAATAAGTTCCTGGGAGTAGTCAGGGGCCTTCAGCACGGGGGCCGTGCACATGGCTTTCTTCAGGGAATAAAAGGCTTTCTGACAAGTCTCTGTCCAATTCACCAACCTAGGTTGCTTTTTGGAGGTAAGTTCTGTCAAGGGTGACACAATGGTACCATAGCCCTTGACAAACATATAGCAGTATCCAGTGAGGCCTAAGAAGGCTCTCACTTTGGTCTGTGTTCTAGGTGGTTGCCAGGCCTTGATAGTTTCAATCTTGGCCTGGAGTGGCTGCACCTTGCCACCACTTACTAGGAGTCCCAAGTACACCCCGCAACCTTGCCCAATCTGGCACTTACTAGCCTTGATTGTCAGACGTGCCTGAGTCCCAAGTACACCCCACAACCTTGCCCAATCTGGCACTTACTAGCCTTAATTGTCAGACGTACCTGTTGCAGAGCCTGAAGCACCTCCTTGAGGTGGAGCAGGTGTTCCTCCTAGCTGGAACTATAGACAGCTATGTCATCTAGATAGGCTGCGCAGTAGCCATCCTTGCCAGCTAGGACCCCATTAACCAACCATTGGAAGGTAGCGGGGCATTTTTCATCCCAAACTGGTATTGGCCATCAGGTGTGGAAAATGCAGATCTCCCTTTAACCCCCTCAGTCAAGGCGATCTGCCAGTACCCTGATGGTAGATCAAAAGTATTCAGGAACTGGTCAGCGCCAAGTCTGTCAACGACCTCATCAGCTCGGGATGGGGTGAATATCAGTCCATGTGACTGAGTTGAGACCCCGGTAGTCCACACAGAACCGTAGTTCTGGCTTTGCACCGGGGGCAGCAACCTTAGGAACCAGCACCAAAGGGCTGGCCCAGGGACTGCTGGATTTCACAATAACCCCTAGGGCCAACATCTTGGAGACCTCCTCCTTGATGCTGGCCTTCACCTTATTTCACAACCTGTAAATTGTGCTCTTTCCGGGTGTAATGTCTTCTGTGTTAATGTCATGGACACCCAGATGGGTGAGTACAGGAGTAGGGGGAAACAGGGAAGAGAACTGCTCCAACAACTCATAGCAGTCTCCTCTCTGATCTAGAGTCAGGGAGTCAGAGAGATCGACACCCTCCACTGACCCATTGCCTTCTTTGGCAGAGAAGAGGTCTGGGAAAGGTTCACTCTCCTCTTCCATGCCCTCATCTGTCCCAAGGAGCATACTGACCTCAGACCTCTCAAAATGAGGTTTGAGTCTGTTTTGATGGAGAACGCTTAAGGGGTGCCTGGGGGTCTTGAGGTCCACTATGTAAGTGGCCTCTCCCTTCCACTCCTTGATCTAAAATGGGCCAGACCAGTGGTCCTGGATAGACCTTGGCTCTACTGGCTCCATTACCCAAACCTTGTCTCCAGGTGAGAACTCGACCAGAGTGGCCTTCCGGTCATATACTCCTTCATCACCTCTTGACTGGCCTCAAGGTTACCCTTGGCCTGCTTCCAAAAGCTTTGGTTTTGGTTGCCGAGGGCCAGCATGTAGCTGACCACATCCTGGGAGGTGTCTTGAAAGCTTTCTCCCAGCCCTCCTTGACTATGCTTAGCGATCCCCGGACAGGGTGTCCATAGAGAAGCTCAAAGGGGCTGAACCCCACCCATTTCTGGGCACCACTCTGTAAGCAAACAACAGGTATGGCAAGAGGACATCCCACTTACACCTCATGTCCTCAGGTAGGCCAGTGATCATGCCCTTAAGGGTCTTGTTGAATCTCTCACCAAGCCCATTGGATTGAGGATGATAGGGGGTGGTAAACCGGTAGGTCACCCCACACTCATCCCACATGGACGTTGTGTACGCAGACATGAAGTTTGTGCCTCTGTCAGACACAACTTCCTTAGGGAATCTCACACGGGTAAATATTCCCATCAGGGCCCTGGTCACCACCGGTGCAGTCACTGTTATCAGACGGACTGCCTCTGGATAGAGGGTGGAATGGTCCACCAAAACCAGGATAAACCTGTTGCCCAAGGCAGTTTTGGGGTCCAAGGGACCAATGACATCAATGCCCACCCTTTCAAAGGGGGCTTTAGACACCATCTCTCCATCTCCCAGGGACACTAGGGGAAACCTCTGTTTGCCCCCCAAAGCTAACTGGGACTATCTCCCCACCAAGCATTACACTAGCCAACCCAGGTGTCGGTCCAGTGGTGGACTGTGCTCTTTTGGAACACTGGGAGTCACCCTTAGGGTGTCCATGCTAGCAGCGCTATAAGCATTTGGGGATGAACTTCCCTAACTTTCTGTCCAAAAACCTTGGTTTCTTCCCAAATCTAGAAGAGGAATGGTTACCACCCCCTACCCGGTAATTGTTTTGGGGGCCTTTTGAGAATTCCTGTTCTTTAAGTTTATCTCCCCCCTCTTTCTTCTGATGGGAACCCTGACCACCTTTGTGGGTATAACCCTGAGATGCCTTCTTGGACATTCTGGTGCTAACCCAGAGGTCCGCCTCCTCAGCAAGCTTCCTGGGATCAGTCATCTTACTGTCTACAAAGTGCTGGTGCAACTCTGTGAAAGAAATACTGAGCATATGCTTTCGCAGAATCAAGTCATATAACCATTTGTAATAATTTAATTTGCTGCTCCGCATCCATCCATCCAGTGCCTGATTGGAGAAATCAAAACAATCTACCCAAGTTTGAGTTGAAAGTTTGGTGCTGTCCCTAAACCTCTGACGGTATTTCTCAGGGGTCAGCCCAAACTTGGCCAGAAAAGTGGCTTTCATGGGTGCATAGACATTCCTATCATGTGGAGCTAGTGTAAGAAGTGTGTACCTCCCCACTGCTGGTACATAAAACCACAAGGCCGCCCCCCATTGCTCCTCAGAGGTCCCATGGGTCCTTAGTGCAACTTCATAGGCAGCCAACCACTTGTCAATGTCATCTCCCACCAGGTTCCCCCTGTCCAAGCAAGGACCCTAACGCTAGTTAGGGTAAGTCAAACACAATCCATACTATCCTGTGCCCATCCTCTGGTAGCTTAGCACTGAGCAGTCAGGCTTAAATTAGAAGCAATGTATAAAGTATTTATGCAATAAATCATACAATAACAGCATATAGCTCCACAAAAATACACCACACAGTGTTTAGAAAAATATATAATATTTATCTGATAAGATTCAGGTCAAAACTATTCAAATGCAATAAGTAAATGTTGGGAAATCACCGAAAAGCGATTTAAAGTGTCTTAAGTCTTTTAAAAGCCAACAAAGTCTCTTTCATGCACAAATTATCTGGTTCACGTAAAAATCTCTGCAAAAACTGCAGAGGAGGAGAAGCATGGAAACAAAGGGGTGTGGGTTGATTTCTCTGACCGCACATGGCGATGCATCATTTAGTTTTCACAAAGGGATGGCTGTGCATCGACTTCTGGCGCTCGGTCGTGGATCCTCTTTAGGTTGCAGGGTTTTCGGATGCCCCGGGGACGGTGCGTGAATTTCCTGCACTGGCAGGACAAAGTCACAGGAGCTGTGGTGATCCGGTGAGCATTACGTTGAATATTCTACTGCACGGCATGTGCTGCGTCGATTCCTCTCTGGAAGTCGGCCTGCGTTGTTCTGACTATGCTGTGCGTCGATTCGCTGGGCCGTGCATCGAATTTCCGGTCGCTACGCTGGTGCTGTGTCGATTTTCACCGCGGTGCAGGCTGTGCGCCGAATTTTGCTGCACAAGGAGTCCTTCTTGAAGAGATGAAGTCTTTTTGGTCCTGAGACTTCAGGGAACAGGAGGCAAACTCTATCCAAACCCTTGGAGAGAACTTTTTCAGTACAGCCAGAGAGCAGCAAACCAGCAGGGCAACAGCAAGGCAGCAGTCCTTCACAGAAAGCAGACAGGTGAGTCCTTTGGGCAGCCAGGCAGTTTTTCTTAGCAGGATGCAGGTTCTGGTTCAGGCTTCTCTCCCAGGAAGTGTCTAAGTTGGTAGGGGCAGAGGCCCTGTTTAAATACCCAAATGTGCCTTTGAAGTGGGGGAGACTTCAAAGAGTGGCTTAGAAGTGCACAAAGTCCCCTTTCAGTTCAATCCTGTCTGCCAGGGTCCCAGTAGGGGGTGTGTCAGTCCTTTTTGTGAGGCAGGCTACTGTCCTTTGACATGCAAGTGTCAGGCCCTCCACCATCCCAGCCCAGGAAGACCCATTCAAAATGCAAATATATGCAAGTGAGGCTGTGTATCCTGTGTTTGGGGTGTGTCTGAGTGAATGCACAAGGAGCTGTCAACTAAACCCAGCCAGACTTGGATTGTAAGGCACAGAAAGATTTAAGTGCAGAGAAACTCTCACTTTCTAAAAGTGGCATTTATAAAATAGTAATACTAAATCCCACTTCACCAGTCAGCAGGATTTTATATCACCATTCTGGCCATAATAAATATGACCTTCCTATTCCTTTCATATCACCAGCTACCACTCAAACAATGTATGTGGGCAGCCCCAATGTTAGTCTATGAAGGGAGCAGTCCTAACACAGCAGTGTAAAAACGAATTTGGGAGTTTTACACTACTAGGACATGTAAACTACACAGGTATATGTCCTGCCTTTTGGCTACACAGCTCCCTACCCTATGAGTTACCTAGGGCATACCTTAGGGGTGTCTTATTTGAAGAAAAAGGGGAGTTTTAGGCTCGGCAAGTACTTCTAAATGCCAAGTCGAATTGGCAGTGAAACTGCACACAAAGGGCTTGCAATGGCAGGCCTAAGACAAGGTTAAAGGGCTACTTAAGTGGGTGGCACAATCAGTGCTGCAGGCCCACTAGTAGCATTGAATCTACAGGCCCTGGGCACATATAGTACACTTTACTTAGGACTTATAAGTAAATTAAATAATCCAATTGGGTATTGTTAGAAATGGGGTTTTTGGTTGGCAGTCAGGTTACCCCCTGTCCAAGCAAAAGCCCTCACTCTAGTCAGAGTAAGTCACACACAATCCAAGATTATCCTGTGCCCACCCTCTGGTAGCTTGGCACGAGCAGTCAGGCTTAACTTAGAAGGCAATGTGTAAAGTATTTGTGCAATAAATCATACAATACCACCATATAGCACCCCAAAAATACACCACACAGTGTTTAGAAAAATATAGAATATTTATCAGGATAATTGTAGGTCAGAGTGTTAAAGTGGCGTAGGTCAAAACGAATAAAGTTGCAATGTGAATTTGTAGAGATATCACTGAAAAGTGATACAAAGGCGGTCATTCCAACCCTGGCGGTCGGTGATAAAGCGGTGGCCAACCCGCCAACAGGCAGGCGGTCAAAAAAATTGAATTCTGACCCTGGCGGGAACCGCCAACACAGCCCGCCACTTTAACACTCCGACTGCCACGGCGGGACAGACAAACAGCGCGGCGGTCACCACCAACAGGCAGGCGGCAGACAATGTACCGCCCACAGTATCACAACTCACCAATCCGCCACCTTTTCCAGGGCGGGAGCCCCGCCGATAAAAACACGGCAGAAACAGACTACGAACGGGAAAACGCTCACCTCTATACACTCCACGAGGACGGAGGACAGCATGGAACCCAAATTAAACATCCTACCAGCTCTTGTCTACCTGCTCATCTACCACGAGTACGAACTCCGGCGCAGAAGACAACGGTGAGTACTGCACCTACGACACAGGGGAGGGGGGAGGACGAAAGGTTACGGGCACACACATACGCCCCCCCCCCAACTATCAACATACCAATGCAGAGCAACAACTGAGTGACACCCCCCAAACTCCCCTGAAAAATGCAAAGACATAATAAAAATGTTAATTTAAATTTATGTATAAATTAGGTTCATTGAAGTCATGGAAAATTATCGTTATGAAATATCAAAGCAAAAATAATGAACAATGCGAAAGCTATGTACATAGTCAATAAGTCCTGCTCAGTGTGTCAAATATCCACAGTCCGTGGGCCAATGTCTACCAAACACATGGGCAAAGCCCACACAGGAGACCTGAGTCTGTTGGAGAGAACACTGCTGGGGCATCAGATGACAAAACTACAGGCACCTCAGGGGGAAGGGAAGGGAGGGCACCTCAGCCACAGGAGTCCACGACTCCAGAACCACGAAGGGGCCACCATGCCCACTGTGCCATCCTGGGGAGTGCAAAGCCACAGTCTCTCAAGTCTCTACAGTGGGTGGGTTGCCCACTGTGCCATCCTGGGGAGTGCAAAGCCACAGTCCATCAGGTGGATTACAGACTCCACTGGTCATGGAGGAGGCAGGGTGCTCAGAGTGCAGCGTGAACACTAGCTCGACACAGAACCGGCACTGTCAATGGGCCAGCGGAGCTTGACAGGAAGGGCCCAGCGGAGCGGTGCTTGACAGGAAGGGCCCAGCGGAGCGGTGCTTGACAGGAAGGGCCCAGCGGAGCGGTGCATGACAGGAAGGGCCCAGCGGAGCGGTGCATGACAGGAAGGGCCTAGCGGAGCGGTGCTTGACAGGAAGGGCCCAGCGGAGCGGTGCTTGACAGGAAGAGCCCAGCGGAGGGGTGCTTGACAGGAAGGGCCCAGCGGAGCGGTGCTTGAGACGGCGGGGCCCAGCGGAGCGGTGCTTTACAGGAAGGGCCCAGCGGAGCGGTGCTTGACAGGAAGGGCCCAGCGGAGCGGTGCTTGACAGGAAGGGCCGAGCGGAGCGGTGCTTGAGACGGCGGGGCCCAGCGGAGCGGTGCTTGACGGGAAGGGCCCAGCGGAGCAGTGCTTGACAGGAAGGGCCCAGCGGAGCGGTGCATGACAGGAAGGGCCCAGCGGAGCGGTGCTTGGCAGGAAGGGCCCAGCGGAGCGGTGCTTGACAGGAAGGGCCCAGCGGAGTGGTGCTTGACAGGAAGAGCCCAGCGGAGCGGTGCTTGACAGGAAGGGCCCAGCGGAGCGGTGCTTGACAGGAAGGGCCCAGCGGAGCGGTGCTTGAGACGGCGGGGCCCAGCGGAGCGGTGCTTGACAGGAAGGGCCCAGCGGAGCGGTGCTTGACAGGAAGGACCCAGCGGAGCGGTGCATGACAGGAAGGGCCCAGCGGAGCGGTGCTTGAGACGGCGGGGCCCAGTGGAGCGGTGCTTGACAGGAAGAGCCCAGCGGAGCGGTGCTTGACAGGAAGGGCCCAGCGGAGCGGTGCTTGAGACGGCGGGGCCCTGTTCAGCGGTGCCTGTATTCACGGCGGGGCCCTGTTCAGCGGTGCCTTTCTTCTCGGCGGGGCCCTGTTCAGCGGTGCCTGTCTTCACGGCGGGGCCCTGTTCAGCGGTGCCTGTCTTCACGGCGGGGCCCTGTTCAGCGGTGCCTGTCTTCACGGCGGGGCCCTGTTCAGCGGTGCCTTTCTTCTCGGCGGGGCCCTGTTCAGCGGTGCTTGTCTTCACGGCGGGGCCCTGTTCAGCGGTGCCTGTCTTCACGGCGGGGCCCTGTTCAGCGGTGCCTGTCTTCACGGCGGGGCCCTGTTCAGCGGTGCCTTTCTTGTCTATCAAGGGAGCCAGACCTGGCCAGGACTCCCTGCTTAGTCGCCCTCCGACCGTGCAGTTGCTGGACCCTCCTGTGACGGAGTCCTGGGCCCTTGGGTGTCCTCCGTCACACCCGGGATGGGGCTTGTGGGGCCCTCCTGGTCCGCGCCCCTGCTGGCTGACTTCTCCGCCCTGCTGCCCTTGCCCACCTTCGATGAGGCTCTCTGGCCCTTGCCTCCCCTTGATGTTGTGGCAGGTGACGGGCCACGACTTTGCTCCTTGGGGGCAGCCGTGTCAGCCTTCTCACGGCGGGCCTTGGTTTTACGGGTTCTCTTTCTAGGGGGGGGGCTGGCTGTCCCCTTGCTGCTGGCCGATGTATCTGTGCTGGGAAAGGGTGGACTCCAAAACCCGTGCACAATGGTCAGACTTGATGCAGGGCTGGTGGTGGCTGAGGTGCTCTTCGGACTCTTACCAGATGGAGGGGGTGGGTCAGGTGGTGCAAAGAGGTCAAATTTGGAGAGGAAAAGTTTTTTAGGAGCAATGGGAAGGGTGGGTGCAGTGGGTATGGGAGTGGAGGGAGAGGATGTGGCTGTAGGAGAGTCAGGTGTGCTGTCTATGGGTGCAGGTGCTTGTGACGTAGGCTGTCGTGTGGTGGTTGGCTGTTGTGTGGGTGGCTGCCTGCGTTTGTGTGTTTTGGAAGAGGGGGTGACAGACACAGTGGGAGAGGACACAGGGGACGTGTAAATGGCAGTGGGGGTGGTGACTGCACATGTGCGGACTGTACTGGAGGGTGTGGTGGTGATGGAAGTACTGGCTGATGGTGGTGTGCATGCAGGTGTGAGTGGAAACGTCACAGGGAGGGAGGAGGGAGACGAGGAGGAGGGGGACACAGAGGTGGTAGTGACTGTTGCCATGGCTGCATCTGGATGTTGCTTGGGTGAATGCTTGTGGGATCTGTGGTGCTTATGTCTGGATGAGCTGCCCTTGGGTGTTGAGGTGTGTGCAGGCTGGTCTGATGGTGTGGATGGGATAGGTTGAGTAACAGGAGACTGGGAGACGGTGGAGGCAGCTAGAAGAGGGAGGCTGGAAACAGGGACAATGGCTGCCGTCAGTGCTGAGGCCAGAGCATTGAACGATCGTTGATGGGCAGCCTGACCCGAATGAATGCCCTCCAGGTGTGCATTGCTCCGATGCACCTCCCTCTCTACCCCCTGGATGGCATTCAAAAGGGTAGACTGCCCAACAATGATGGTCTGTAGGAGGTCAATGACCTCCTCACTGAGGGCAGCAGGGGTAACTGGGGCAGGGCCTGAGGTGCCTGGGGCGAAGGAGATGCCCGCCTTCTTGGGCGAGCGGGCACGGAGCGAAGGCTGAGGGGCTGCTGGGAGGGCGGAGCTGGTGCGCTGGGTGGCGGCTGTAGCTGTTGAGGCGGGGGGCACGGATGTTGCCGCCACCGCTAGGGAGCTCCCTTCCGAGGACGTGTCAGTGTCGCTGGTGTCACCACGGGTCCCCGTTGTGGAGCTCCCCTCGCCCTCCGTATCACTGGTGACCTCGGTGTCTGTAGCATGGCCCACCGGGGCCTTGTGAGTTGCAGCTCCCTCGTGCTCCGATGCCAATTCTCCTCCGCCTGTTGATGCTAATGCACACATGCACAAGAAGATAAAGAAAAAGGGTGGGGGGAGAAATAAAGACAGGTTGAGTGCATGCATTGTCAACACCGTTGTCGGAGAGGACAGACACAGGAGCCTTCAGCACTACGCCGCGCAATCGGGGTACACTACTCAGTACTTGTGACTAGGCCTACAGGTCTATGGACAACAAATGCACACATGGGTGATGCTGGACCATGGATTGCTGTACTTGGCACCCTACAGAGGTGGGGGCGTGGGCACAGGGCCATGCCTAAAGGAGGGGACTACACTACAGAAAGCGCCCTGGCCTAATGTCACCCACAGCCCTCCTCCCCCACCCAGACACCTCCACTGCGCGTAAAGATAGCAGAATGTGCTGGTACTCACCACCTTGTGCCCATCCAAATCGGGGTAGGCCACCGCCAGGATCCGGGACATCAGGGGGGTCAAGGTACGACTGGCACCCCTCCTACGTTGGGAGGCCATCCCCAGCAGTGACTCGGCGGTCTTCCTGGTCCCGCGGTGGATGTCCTCCCACCTCTTTCGGCAGTGGGTGCCCCGTCTGTTGTGGACCCCCAGGGCCCGGACTTCCTTGGCGATGGCACGTCAAATGTCGACTTTCTGATGGGCGCTGACCTATTTGACATGTACAGGGTGGGAAAGGAAATTTCAACATTTTTCTGCATGTTAGATGTGATTGCCCCCCCTCCCCAACCTTGCCATGTGGCACATGCTCTCATCTGTCGTGCCTTGCACTCCTTATTCGCTCCCCACCCCACCATCTTACATCCACCATACACAACCCAGGCATAGCCCATTCAACGTGCACCCAGTGTACTTACCTGTTGGTCTGGAGGACCGTAGAGTAGCGTATACTGGGGCAGGACCCCATCCACAAGTTTCTCCAACTCTTCTGAAGTGAAGGCAGGGGCCCTTTCCCCAGTCGCAGCAGCCATTGTCTCTTCCAGACCGAGGTCACAGCAGCACTTGCAGTATAGGTCCTCTCCTGTGGATGATCAGGTCTCGAGTGATTAAGCAGATAGAAAATAGCGGTCACGCCCGCGGCGGTGCGTACCGCCGCGGTGCGTACCGCGACCGCCGGCGCACATCGTCATTGGCTCCTGAGACCCATAGGGTGCAATGTTAACCAATGCACCTTCGTGCTGCGGTCTTCGACCGCCTACCGCCACAGTGTGCCACGCCAGCGCGTTGACCTCACATCCCACTGTCACACTTCTCAGGTCAGGCAGCCGCCATTACAAGGGCCCACATGGCTTAATTACTACTGCGTCACACAGGCCTTTTTCTTGCATTGCCACTCATACAAGCCTTTCAATGCATAGCAATTCGTGTACTGTGCAAGCTGGGTGAACGTACCTGTGGGTTGCTTGACTCTGTACTCCATGTTGTCCTTCCTAGGCACCGTCCGCTGGGACTTGCGAGGAGAAGGATGAATCCTCCCGTGTACCGACCGCTGGTGGACCTGTCGACAATGGAAGAACAACATATTATACTTCGATACCGACTTGACCGAGCCACTGTACATGAACTGTGTGCCCAGCTGGAGCCAGACCTGATGTCCCCCATCCGCCAACCCACAGGAATTCCCCCTCTGGTGCAGCTTCTGTCAGTACTCCATTTTTTGGCAAGTGGGTCTTTTCAGACAACAGTGGCCATGTCATCAGGGATGTCTCAGCCTATGTTTTCTAAGGTTTTGTCCAGAGTGTTGTCTGCCCTGATGAAATACATGCGGAGCTACATTGTTTTCCCTGAGGAGGGTGATTTGGCCACTGTGAAGGGTGATTTTTATGCCCTTGGACATATCCCCAACATCATTGGTGCCATTGATGGGACCCATGTGGCTTTAGTACCCCCAAAAGACAATGAGCAGGTGTACAGAAATAGAAAAAATTACCATTCGATGAATGTCCAGGTGGTCTGTTTGGCTGACCAGTACATCTCCCATCTAAATGCCAAGTTCCCTGGGTCAGTGCATGACGCGTATGTCATGCGAAATAGCAGCATCCCTTATGTGATGGAACAGCTACAGAGACACCGTGTGTGGCTAATTGGTGACTCTGGTTACCCCAACCTGCCTTGGCTATTGACCCCAGTGAGGAATCCCCGGACCAGGGCAGAGGAACGGTACAATGAGGCACATGGGCGAACTAGGAGGATTATAGAACGGACCTTCGGGGTCCTGAAGGCCAGGTTTAGGTGCCTGCATATGACAGGGGGATCCCTCATGTACTCACCAAAGAAGGTGTATCATATCATCGTGGCCTGCTGTATGCTTCACAATCTTGCATTGCGACGCCAGGTGCCTTTCCTGCAGGAGGATGGTCCAGATGGTGGTGTTGTAGCAGCTGTGGAGCCTGTGGAGAGTGAAGAGGAGGAAGACGAAGGGGACGACACGGACAACAGGGACACAGTTATACAACAGTATTTTCAGTAGCACACAGGTAAGAATCACCCACGCCATTTTACATTTACTTCTGGCCTCCTGCATCTCTACTTTCTGTGTTTCCCCCCAGTTCCTTTTAACTGATTTTTGACTTTCCCTTCCCTTTTCAGAACTGTATGACCCACAGCGTGACTTCTGCTTTGTTTGCCCATGGACTAATGCTTATTGACATTGGTATGTTGTCATCACAATGTAACTGAACATTATTGCACCGTTATGTGTAATACATTTGTTAAGAATACAAGCAGACTCCTGATTTTTGAAGTGCAATTGGTGATTTATTTTAAGTGCTGCATATAGGTCCATGATAGTAAAACGGTGATGGATGGGGGTGGAGTAATGTCCATGGCAGAGTCCAGTTCTCAGTCTCACGGGTGCATTGTCCATATGCCTGTGGAAGGATGGAGCAGGGGCTGTTTAAGGTTTGACAGGGTGACAATGTGGGACAGTGGGATGACATCAGGGGGTATCTTATGCTGGCGGGGGTCTTGGCATCCTACTCTGTCTTCTTGTGTGATCTCAGGTTCCGCTTGCGGGGTGGTTGATCTTCAGCAGGAGGTGGGGTTCTGGTGGCCTGTCGTTGTGTGGGGGCCTCCTGTCCACTAGCGCCGGCGGAGGTGGTAGGCTGTTCGTGGTCCGGGCTAGTGACAGGGGCCCTTTGGGGTGCCACATGGTCCCGCAATGTGGTGACTATCTGGTTGAGGGCCAGGACGATGGTCCCCATTGCGGAACCGATGTTCCTGAGTTCGTCTCTGAACCCCATGTACCGTTCCTCCTGCTGTGCCTGGATCTCCTGGAACTTGGCCAGTACTGTCGCCATCGTCTCCTGGGAGTGGTGGTATGCTCCCATGATGGTGGTGAGGGCCTCTTGGAGAGTGGGTTCCCTGGGCCGGTCCCCCCCCTCTCGCACAGCAGCCCTCCCAGTTCCCCTGTTTCCCCGGGCCTCTGTCCCCTGGACGGTGTGCCCACTACCACTGCCCCCAGGTCCCTGTTGTTGTTGGGGTGGTGGGTCAGCCTGGGTGCATTGTAGTGGCGGACACACCGCTGATTGACGTGTCCTGGAGACAGATGCATGGGCCCGCTGGGTGGGAGCTGTGCTGGTATTCCCAGAGGGGGTTGGGTCTGCTGTGGCCTGTGTCTGTGTGTGGGGAACCGACTGTCCAGAGGTCCCCGATGGTCCGGGCTGGTCATCAGGTTCTAGGTCGACAGAGCTGCTGTCATCACTGGGGGCCTATTCTGGGGGTGGGATGGACAAATCTGGACCCTCCTGGCCGGTGTGTTGGCGTTCGGGCCCTGCAGGGGTAAAAGAGTATGGTTATTGCTTCTGTGTGTGCCATGGCATGCGATTTGTGGGTGCCATTGTCCCCCAGTGCTGGCATTCCCTTGTGGGAGGAGTTCTGAGGGTGGTTTGTGGGGGGGGATGAGTATGTGCAGTGGTCATGCTTAGGTGATGGGTGTCCATGGTTTGTGTTGGCATTCAGGGATTGGTGTTGTGTTGGGTGGGTTGTGCTGGTGAGACATTGGCAGGGAGGATGTGTGCTGGGGGGTTGGGGGTGAGGGTGGGGGTGTGGGTTGGCATGCTGGTGGTTGGGGGGGGTGAAGTAGTTGAGATTAGACTTACCAGAGTCCATTCCTCCGCCTACTCCATCGAGGCCCTCAGGATGCAGGATGTTCAAGACCTCTTGCTCCCATGCTGTGAATTCGGGTGGAGTGGGTGGGGGTCCGCCGCCAGTCTTCTGCACAGCGATGTTGTGTCTTGACACCATCGACCGCACCTTCCCCCGTAGGTCGTTCCAGCGCTTTCGGATGTCTTCCCGATTTCTGGGATGCTGTCCCACAGCGTTGACCCTGTCGACGATCCTTTGCCATAGCTCCGCCTTCCTGGCTATTGTGGTGTGCTGCACCTGTGTGCCGAAGAGCTGGGGCTCTACCCTAATTATTTCCTCCACCATGACCCTGAGTTCTTGGTCCGAGAACCTGGGGTGTCTTTGGGGTGCCATGGGGTGGTGTGGATGAGGTGTGGGGTGGTGTTTGTGGTGATGTGAGTGGTGGTGTGTGGTGATGTGTGCGTAGATGTGGTGTGGGTGATGATGTTGGGTTCCTGTGTGTGTTGTGGTTTGCGTTCCCTGTGCTCTCTCTCTGTGTATTGCGCCTTGTCTCTGAATTTCGATTTGGGGGGGTTTGTGGGTGATGTGGGTGTGTGTTTTATATGGTGATGGGTGTGTGGGAGTGTTGTGTGTATGTGTCTCAGGTGTGTGTATTTGGAATTGTCCAATGTGGCTGTGTTTTGTATGGGTGTGTGTATTTTGAGCGCAGCGGTGTGTACCGCCAATGGAATACCGCGGTTGAAAGCCCGCCTCGTGGATTCGTGGGTCGTAATGGCATGGGCGTGTTTGTGTTGGCGTGACGGTGGAGGTTTGGTCATCTCTAGTTTATCGCTGACCGCTGATGAGGCGGCCTTCCGTGGATGTTGGGTTTTTGGCGGTTTGGCAGTTGTGGGTCAGAATGACCGTGGCGGTTTACCGCGGCCGCGGCGGTAGAATGGCGGTCTTCTGACCGGCGGTAAGGGCCTTTTACCGCCGAGGTCAGAATGACCCCCAAAGTGTCTTAAGTCTTTAAAAAGCAAACAAAGTCTCTTTCAAACACAAAGTACCTGGTTTGGAGTGGAAAATCTCCTCAGAGGGCCACAGAAGAAGAGATACGTGGAAAAAGGGTGTGTGCGTCGATTTCTCCCCAGCACACACGGCCTTCGTCGTTATTTTTCACGCGGGGAAGTCGTGCCTCATTTTCCGGCACGCGGACAGTCTCTTTCTGTGGATCGCGGGGATTACCAGATGTCCCGGGTCTGTGCGTGGATTTTCCTGCTTGTTTTCCGGCTGCGCGTCGTTCTGCGGGGCTGCGCGTCGAAATTACGATCTCACGGCAGGCGTCGCGTCGATTTCTCCTCTGGAGGTCGGGCGGCGTTGTCCTTGCGAAGCCGTGCGTCCAAGTTCCGGTCGTCCCAAAGGCGTCGCGTCGATCAGCATCGGTGTGCGGCGTTTTTCTCGCCGCGGAACAAGCTGTGCGTCGAAAATTTCGGCACACGGAGCGTCCGAGTGAAAAAGAGAAGTCTTTTTGGTCCTGAGACTTCAGGGAACAGGAGGCAAGCTCTATCCAAGCTCTTGGAGAGCACTTTCACAGCCAGACAAGAGTTCAGCAAGGCAGCAGGCCAACTGCAGGGCAGTAGTCCTTTGTAGAAAGCAGACAGGTGAGTCCTTTGAGCAGCCAGGCAGTTCTTCTTGGCAGGATGTAGTTTTTGGTTCAGGTTTCTTCTCCAGCAAGTGTCTGATGAGGTAGGGCAGAGGCCCTGTTTTATACCCAAATGTGCCTTTGAAGTGGGGGAGACTTCAAAGAGTGGCTAAGAAGTACACCAGGTCCCCTTTCAGTTTAATCCTGTCTGTCAGGGTCCCAGTAGGGGGTGTTGCAGTCCTTTGTGTGAGAGCAGGCCCTCCACCCTCCCAGCCCAGGAAGACCCATTCAAAATGCAGATGTATGCAAGTGAGCCTGAGTACCCTGTGTTTGGGGTGTGTCTGAGTGAATGCACAAGGAGCTGTCAACTAAGCCCAGCCAGACGTGGATTGTAAGGCATAGAAAGATTTAAATGCAAAGAAATGCTCACTTTCTAAAAGTGGCATTTCTAGAATAGTAATATTAAATCCAACTTCACCAGTCAGCAGGATTTTATATTACCATTCTGGCCATACTAAATATGACCTTCCTACTCCTTTCAGATCAGCAGCTACCACTTCAATACTGTATGAGGGCAGCCCCAATGATAGCCTATGAAGGGAGTAGGCCTCACAGTAGTGCAAAAACAAATTTAGGAGTTTTACACTACCAGGACATGTAAACTACACAGGTACATGTCCTGCCTTTCACCCACACATCACCCTGCTCTAGGGGTTACCTAGGGCACACATTAGAGGTGACTTATATGTGGAGAAAGGGGAGGTTTAGGCTTGGCAAGTACTTTTAAATGCCAAGTCGAGGTGACAGTGAAACTGCACACCCAGGCCTTGCAATGGCAGGCCTGAGACAAGGAAAAGGGGCTACTTAAGTGGGTGGCACAACCAGTGCTGCATGCCCACTAGTAGCATTTAATCTACCAGCCCTATGCACACAAAGAGCACATTACTAGGGACTTATAAGTAAATTAATAGTCCAATCAGGTATGATTCAAGGTTACCATGTTTTAAGGGAGAGAGCATATGCACTTTCGCACTGGTCAGCAGTGCTAAAGTGCGCAGAGTCTAAAAGCCAGCAAAAACAGTGTCCAAAAAGTGGAGGGAGGCAGGCAAAAAGTTAGGGGTGACCACCCTAAGGCTGTCAGGTCTAACAGGTATGATCCAATTTTACCATGTTTAAAGGGAGAGAGCATATGCACTTTAGCACTGGTTAGCAGTGGTAAAGTGCGGAGAGTCTTAAAACCCAGCACAAATAGTATCTAAAAAGTGGAGGGAGGCAGGCAAAAAGTTAGGAGTGACCACCCTAAGGCTGTCAGGTCTAACCTGTGCCCCCCCAGCTGAAAGTGGGGAGAGTTACCCAACCTCCTGGGAGCTCTCATCACTAAGGCGGAAGTATCTAGAGAGACCATCAGCATTGGCGTGGGTAATCCCCGGGTGATTCTCCACTGTAAAGTCGATCCACTGTAGGGAAATAGACCACTTCAAGAGTTTAGGATTCTTACCTCTCATCTGCATAAGCCATCTGAGGGGCCTGTGGTCTGTCTGAACCCGGAAGTGAGTCCCAAACAGGTATGGTCTCAGCTTCTTCAGTGCCATGACCACAGCAAATGCTTCTCTTTCAATAGCACTCCACCTCTGTTCCTGTGGTAATAGTCTTCTGCTAATAAAGACTACTGGTTGGTCTGAGCCCTCCTCATTTAGCTGTGCTAGAACAGCCCCTATGCCATGCTCTGAAGTGTCTGTCTGCTCAATAAGTTCCTGGGAGTAGTCAGGGGCCTTTATCACGGGGGCTGTGCACATGGCTTCCTTCAGGGAATCAAAGGCTTTCTGACAAGCCTCTGTCCAATTCACCAACCTAGGTTGCTTTTTGGAGGTAAGTTCTGTCAACGGTGACACAATGGTACCATAACCCTTGACAAACGTATATCAGCATCCAGTGAGGCCTAAGAAGGCTCTCACTTTGGTCTGTGTTCTAGGTGGTTGCCAGGCCTTGATAGTTTCAATCTGGGCCTGGAGTGGCTGCACCTTGTCACCACTTACTAGGAGTCCCAAGTACACCCTGCAACAATGCCCAATCTGGCGCTTACTAGCCTTGATTGTCAGACGTACCTGTTGCAGAGCCTGAAGCACCTCCTTGAGGTGGAGCAGGTGTTCCTCCTAGCTGGAACTATAGACAGCCATGTCATCTAGATAGGCTGCGCAGTAGCCATCCTTGCCAGCTAGGACCCCGTTAGCTAACCATTGGAAGGTAGCGGGGCATTTTTCAACCCAAACTGGTAATGGCCATCAGGTGTGGAAAATGCAGCTCTCCCTTTAGCCCCCTCAGTCAAGGCGTTCTGCCAGTACCCTTATGTGAGATCAAAAGTATTCAGGAACTGGTCAGCGCCAAGTCTGTCAACGACCTCATCAGCTCAGGGGATGGGGTGAATATCACTCCATGTGACTGAGTTGAGACCCCAGTAGTCCACACAGAACTGTAGTTCTGGCTTTGCACCGGGGGGCAGCAGCATTAGGAACCAGCACCAAAGGGCTGGCCCAGGGACTGCCGGATTTCACAATAACCCCTAGGGCCACCATCTTGGAGACCTCCTCCTTGATGCTGGCCTTCACCTTATTTGACAACCTGTAAATTGTGTTCTTTCCGGGTGGAATGTCTTCTGTGTTAATGTCATGGACACCCAGATGGGTGAGTACAGGAGTAAGGGAAAACAGGGAAGAGAACTGCTCCAACAACTCATAGCAGTCTCTTCTCTGATCCAGAGTCACGGAGTCAGATAGATCGACACCCTCCACTGACCCATCACCTTCTTTGGCAGAAAAGAGGTCGGGGAAAGGTTCACTCTCCTCTTCCATGCCCTTATCTGTCAAAAGGAGCATACTGACCTCAGACCTCTCAAAATGAGGTTTGAGTCTGTTATGATGGAGAACGCTTAGGGGGTGCCTAGGGGTCTTGAGGTCCACTAGGTAAGTGGCTTCTCCCTTCCACTCCTTGATCTAAAATGGGCCAGACCAGTGGTCCTTGAGAGCCCTTGGCTCTACTGGCTCCATTACCCAAACCTTGTCTCCAGGTGAGAACTCGACCAGAGTGGCCTTCCGATCATACCACTCCTTCATCATCTCTTGACTGGCCTCAAGGTTACCCTTGGCCTGCTTCCAAAAGCTTTGGTTTTGGTTACGGAGGGCCAGCATGTAGCTGACCACATCCTGGGGAGGTGTCTTGGAAGCTTTCTCCTAGCCCTCCTTGACTATGCTTAGCGATCCCCGGACAGGGTGTCCATAGAGAAGCTCAAAGGGGCTGAACCCCACCCATTTCTGGGCACCTCTCTGTAAGCAAACAACAGGCATGGCAAGAGGACATCCCACTTACACCTCCTGTCCTCAGGTAGGCCAGTGATCATGCCCTTAAGGGTCTTGTTGAATCTCTCACCAAGCCCATTGGATTGAGGATGATGGGGGTGGTAAACCGGTAGGTCACCCCACACTCATCCCACATGGACTTTGAGTACGCAGACATGAAATTTGTGCCTCTGTCAGACACAACATCCTTAGGGAATCTCACACGGATCAATATTCCCATCAGGGCTCTGGTCACCACCGGTGCAGTCACTGTTATCAGACGGATTGCCTTTGGATAGAGGGTGGAATGGTCCACCAAAACCAGGATAAACCTGTTGCCCAAGGTAGTTTTGGGGTCCAAGGGACCAATGACATCAATGCCCACCCATTCAAAGGGGGCTTTAGACACAATCTCTCTATCTCCCAGGGACACTAGCGAAACTTCTGTCTGCCCCCCAAAGCTAACTGGGACTATCTCCCCACCAAGCATTACACTAGCCAACCCAGGTGTCTGTCCAGTGGTGGACTGTGCTCTTTTGGAACACTGGGAGTCGCCCTTAGGGTGTCCATGCTAGTAGCTCTCTAAGCATTTGGGGATGAACTTCCCTAACTTTCTGTCAAAAAACCTTGGTTTCTTCCCAAATCTAGAAGAGGAATGGTTACCACCCCCTACCCGGTAATTGTTTTGGGGGCCTTTTGAGAATTCCTTTTCATTAAGTTTATTTCCCTCCCTCTTTCTTCTGATGGGAACCCTGACCACCTTTGTGGGTATCCCCCCCAGATTCCTTCTTGGACAT
Source organism: Pleurodeles waltl (assembly GCF_031143425.1). Classification (NCBI taxonomy): domain Eukaryota; kingdom Metazoa; phylum Chordata; class Amphibia; order Caudata; family Salamandridae; genus Pleurodeles; species Pleurodeles waltl. The sequence continues at coordinate 252,142,442 of NC_090439.1, forward strand.
TCTGGTGCTAACCCAGAGGTCCGCCTCCTCAGCAAGCTTCCTGGGATCAGTCAGCTTACTATCTACAAAGTGCTGGCGCAACTCTGTAAAAGAAATACCGAGCATATGCTCTCGCAGAATCAAGTCATATAACCATTTGTAATAATCTACTTTGCTGCCCCTCATCCATCCATCCAGTGCCTTATTGGAGAAATCAAAACAATCTACCCAAGTTTGAGTTGAAAGTTTGGTGCTGTCCCTAAACCTCTGACAGTATTTCTCAGGGGTCAGCCCAAACTTGGCCAGAAAAGTGGCTTTCATGGGTGCATAGACATTCCTATCATGTGGAGGTAGTGTAAGAAGTGTGTCCCTTCCCACTGCTGGTACATAAAACCACAAGGCCGCCCCCATTGCTCCTCAGAGGTCCCATGGGCCCTTAGTGCAACTTCATAGGTAGTCAACCCCTTGTCAATGTCATCTCCCACCAGGTTCCCCCCATCCAAGCAAGGACCCTAACTCTAGTTAGGGTAAGTCAAACACAATCCATACTATCCTGTGCCCATCCTCCGGAAGCTTAGCACTGAGCAGTCAGGCTTAACTTAGAAGGCAATGTATAAAGTATTTATGCAATAAATCACACAATAACAGCATATAGCCCCACAAAAATACACCACACAGTGTTTAGAAAAATATGTAATATTTATCTGATAAGATTCAGGTCAAAACTATGAAAATGCAACAAGTGTTGGGAAATCACTGAAAAGGGATATAAAGTGTTTTAAGTCTTTTAAAAGCAAACAAAGGGGGTCATTCTGACCCTGGCGGTCACCGACCGCCAGGGCCAACGACCGCGGAAGCACCACCAACAGGCTGGCGGTGCTTCCATGGGCATTCTGACCGCGGCGGTACAGCCGCGGTCAGAAACGGGAAACCGGCGCTGTCCCGCCGGTTTGCCGCTGCCCCAGGGAATCCTCCACGGCGGTGCTGCAAGCAGCGCCGCCATGGGGATTCCGACCCCCTTACCGCCATCCTGTTCCTGGCGGCTTTCACCGCCAGGAACAGGATGGCGGTAATGGGTGTCGTGGGGCCCCTGGGGGCCCCTGCAGTGCCCATGCCAATGGCATGGGCACTGCAGGGGCCCCCTAACAGGGCCCCACATTGATTTTCAGTGTCTGCCAAGCAGACACTGAAAATCGCGACGGGTGCCACTGCACCCGTCGCACGCCTTCAACTCCGCCGGCTCCATTCGGAGCCGGCTTCCTCGTTGAAGGCGCTTTCCCGCTGGGCCGGCGGGCGGCCTTCTGGAGGTCGCCCGCCAGCCCAGCGGGAAAGCCAGAATGGCCGCCGCGGTAATTTGACCGAGGCGCGGTCATTCGGCGGCTCCCGCCGAGCGTGCGGTTACCGCCGCCGGCGGGAGTCGGAATGACCTCCAAAGTCTCTTTCACGCACAAATTATCTGGTTCACGTGACAATCTCTGCAAAAATTGCAGAGGAGGAGAAGCGTGGAAACAAAGGGGTTTGGATCGATTTCTCTGACCGCACACGGCGATGCATCATTTAGTTTTCACAAAGGGATGGCTGTGCGTCGACTTCTGGCGCTCGGTCGTGGATCCTCTTCAGGTTGCAGGGTTTTAGGATGCCCCGGGGACAGTGTGTGAATTTCCTGCACTGGCAGGACAAAGTCACAGGAGCTGTGGCAATCCGGTGAGCTTTACGTTGAATATTCTATTGCACGGCATGTGCTGCGTCGATTCCTCTCTGGAAGTCGGGCTCTGTTGTTTTGACTCGGCTGTGCGTCGATTCGCTGGGCCGTGCATAGAATTTCCGGTCGCTACGCTGGTGCTGTGTCGATTTTCACCACGGTGCAGGCTGTGCGTCATTTCTGGCAGGCTGTGTGTCGAATTTTGCTGCACAAGGAGTCCTTCTTGAAGAGATGAAGTCTTTTTCGGTCCTGAGACTTCAGGGAACAGGAGGCAAACTCTATCCACACCCTTGGAGAGAACTTTTTCAGTACAGTCAGAGAGCAGCAAACCAGCAGGGCAACAGCAAGGAAGCAGTCCTTCACAGAAAGCAGACAGGTGAGTCATTTGGGCAGCCAGGCAGTTCTTCTTAGCAGGATGCAGGTTCTGGTTCAGGCTTCTTCACCAGGAAGTGTCTAAGTTGGTAGGGGCAGAGGCCCTGTTTATATACCCAAATGTGCCTTTGAAGTGGAGGAGACTTCAAAAAGTGGCTTAGAAGTGCACAAAGTCCCCTTTCAGTTCAATCCTGTCTGCCAGGGTCCCAGTAGGGGGTGTGTCAGTCCTTTGTGTGAGGGCAGGCTACTGTCCTTTGACATGCAAGTGTCAGGCCCTCCACCATCCCAGCCCAGGAAGACCCATTCAAAATGCAGATGTATGCAAGTGAGGCTGAGTATCCTGTGTTTGGGGTGTGTCTGAGTGAATGCACAAGGAGCTGTCAACTAAACCCAGCCAGGCGTGGATTGTAAGGCACAGAAATATATAAGTGCAGAGAAATGCTCACTTTCAAAAAGTGCCATTTATAAAATAGTAATATTAAATCCAACTTCACCAGTCAGCAGGATTTTATATCACCATTCTGGCCATACTACATATGACCTCCCTACTCCTTTCAGATCAGCAGCTACCACTCAATGTATGAGGGCATCCCCAATGTTAGCCTATGAAGGGAGCAGGCCTCACAGCAATGTAAAAATAAATTTAGGAGTTTTACACTACTAAAACATGTAAACTAAACAGGTACATGTCCTGCCTTTTGCCTACACAGCACCCTGCCCTATGGGTTTCCTAGGGCATACCTTAAGGGTGTCTTATATGTAGAAAATGGGGAGTTTTAGGCTTGGCAAGTACTTTTAAATGCCAAGTTGAATTGGCAGTGAAACTACACACACAGGCCTTGTAATGGCAGGCCTGAGACAAGGTTAAGGGGCTACTTAAGTGGTGGCACAATCAGTGCTACAGGCCCACTAGTAGCATTTAATCTACAGGCCCTGGGCACATATAGTGCACTTTACTTAGGACTTATGAGTAAATTAAATAGTCCATTTGGGTATGATCTAAAGTTACCATGTTTAAAGGGAGAGAGTATATGCACTTTAGCATTGGTTAGCAGTGGTAAAGTGTGCAGAGTCTTAAAACCAGCAAAAACAGCATCTAAAAAGTAGAGGGAGGCAGGCAAAAAGTTAGGTGTTACCACCCTAAGACTGTCAGGTCTAACACTGGTCAATAGTGGCAGAGGATATTTCACTGCCATAGACATGGCTCATTGCCTGGAAATGTGTCATAGTTGTATTGGCTCTCAGCTCTCTGCTTTGTACAGTTCACCATTCTGATACTGCTTTCCTCACCTTTTTGTTTTTTAACTCATTGGGTTCCTCGAATAGCCTTTTCCAAGAATTCCATCTTTGCTCATCCCTGTTTCTATTGTTTTCCCATGTTTGGAGCACAACTATCTGCTGCTGATCCTTGGTCTCTGATGTCTGGGCTCCCTGGGGAACAACACAAGGATCGTGGGTCGACATCTGCTCTCAGGACTTCGCAACATTTTAGTTGCTTTACATTTATTTACACGTGTTCTCAATATTTTGGCAGTCTGTATTCTTGATCTCGATATTGTTGTGTTGCCAATATTTTTGTTAAGAATCTTTTTAGTTGACATTTTCCTTGGAGCGTAGAAAATGTCTATATTTTGGTAATCAGTGTTTTACAAAGATATTTCAATATCACAATATATGTGTCGATATTGTGACATACAAACTTTTTCAAACTCTTGAATCACTTGCAGCAACAAGTGGAGTGTTCCGCTGCGTTGCGTGAAGGCGAGAGAGCAGAACAGTGCCGAAGATCTGGTACTGTTCTGCGCTGCTGTTGCAAGGGTGCCCGTGCTGTGCTCACGATCGTTTTTGTGCAGGAATGAATACTTTCCTCCACAAAAACCTTCCTTTGAGGCTATTCATTTCTTGTGTGCAGGAGAATGCGGCCCACACGCAATGAAGTAATTACAAGGAGGAATAAAGATATTTCTCCTCATAATCCCAGCGTCAGGTTGGCTCACTATTTTGGCGCAAACTGATGTTTACAAGTTTTTGTAAGTAGGGGTTTTCATCAAAATAGGTGGGGAGGGGTGTACAAGAACGCCCGAGCACCGCCAATGTAACTCCTACTTGATTCAAGGCCATGCAAATCACGATTTGTGTGGTCTTGTAACTCCCAAAATAGATTTATCATCGCGGCTGTACCACATGTTTCATGCAACCCCTGTGCAAAATCTTCGGAAACCTATGTCTGTTTAGATTGACCTCAGCCAGTTTTGCATAGGCTTTTCCGCTATCAGATGGACTAACTGGCTGGTGCAAAATGTCAGTTATTTACTGCAAATTCTGTTTTTGCATTTTTAATGTTGAGCAAACGCCGGTGCAAAATTGAACTTGCACCTCTATCTATCCTTGCAATACGGTAAGGTCTGTACACAATTGCACCAGTGCAGTCTACATATTATAGCCCTGATATTGTAGCTGATGATCCAGTAAGTGCTTTTCCTTGTTATATTCTTAATGCCACGGGGGTACTGCAACTTGAATTAACCTCACTAATTACGTTACATAAACATAGTGAACATAAACATAGTGCTCAGTGAGAATACATTGCAAAATCACGTGAAGCACCACTTTGAACAAAAACCTAAACAGAAGTGAGCAACTCATTTGTTGATGAGCGAGTCCGAAGCCCCGATAGGATTGTGGGATTAAAAATGGGTCATGGGAGAAGAGTTAAAACTTCTCACGGTCTCCTCGTAGCATAATGCTTGCAATTCATTTGAATTAGTTGAAAAAAATGAGAATGATAATTTTTATGATTCCTAAATCGGTCCGCAGAAGTGGTGAACTAAATGTGGATGGGGTCACTCAGGAGCCTCCACAAACCATAAAGTTGTTCGCATCTGTGTAAAAGAGTTAACAAGTTAGAGCATTTAAAAAAAACATAAAACTTCGCCATATCTCTAGAAGGCGGGCATGTACAAATTAACTTAGTACCACTTTGCTTCACCTTTTGCACGTTTAGATATCATGCACATGCTTTTTCCTCTCTGTATATTTTTCTACCTTAATTTAATTTAAATAGCGTAAGTGCGCAAAGGGTATAAGTGCAAAGGCTGATATGGAAATGTGCTAATCACATCTCGTCATCGCCATCAATAAAACACTAGTCAGCTGTAAGGTAGCTTTTTAGATTTTATTTCAAGGTCTGTAGCGTGCATAAGACAGTTAGAGGAATATTTATACTCCATATGGGCCAATTTGGATCATTTTTTTGACGCAAATTTGGCGCAAAACTAACTCCATATTTATATTTTGACGTTAGACACGTCTAACATCAAAATATTGGAGTTTGCAAGATTTTTTTAGATGTGTGAATCTACCTTGCGTCAATGAGTTACAAGGTAGGCGTTCTCATCTAAAAAACGGTGCTAACCCCAAACCCCCATATTCATCCCTGTGCTAAAATGATGCACAGGTGGGAGGAGGGGCTAAATAATATGCACCATTATTTGAGACCTGGGTCACACCAACTTGGGCCCCCCCTTGCATGGCACAGGATGCAATGGCCATGCCCAGGGGACACTTTGTCCCCTGTGCTGGCAATTGAAGTGGTGGGCATGACTCCGGTCTTTTCTAAGACAGGAGTCATGTGGTATGGATAGTTTTGCATCAGTAAATGACGCTAGGCTGGTAAGAGCCATTTTTTTGCCTCTAACCAGGCTAACGTAATTTTTTGGTGCAAAACCCCCTTCTCCCATACCGCCACCCCCACCCGGCTAACACCTCACTTTTTTAAATGCTAGACCACCCTTTGCACCGGCTTACACCATTCCATAAATATGGCACCCGGCTGGTGCTCAGGAATGGAACAAGCTGGTGCTAAACTTTTTGATGCAGTTTTGCATCAAAAATATAAATATGCCCCTTATTATTTTCTTTAATGCCATCCTTCAGCAGCTACATTCTAAGAAAAACGCTTTCCTACAAATACAATCTAATACAACAATTGTCAAAAGAACGTAAGCCAGGATTGGTGGTGTTCAGTGATTAATAAATCAGACATTTCATTTTATAGGCCTAATAAACATCCAGGAGAAAACAACAGCTCAAAGTTACAGTACAAAAGCCATGGCGGTGGAGCGTTGCCCAACAGGCTCAGAGCCAGCAGCTGAAAAATAAAATGATGGAGGAGCGTTGCCCAACAGGCTCGGAGCCAGCAGCTGAAAAATAAAATTATATTTTTTAATAGTTTTAGTTTTCAGCTGCTATTTGAGCCAGCATGTGCATGGAGGGGCTGGATGGGGCAGGGAGAGGAAGAGGAGTGGAGTGCACTTAAGTGTGCATGTTGTCAATTTGGCCAGCCTTATTAAGCTGGCCAAACGGACATGCGCACTTAGGTTTCTCCAACCGAGCTGCATTTGACAGCCGGGTTGGGGAAACAGCACAGACACTCTGTGTCTGAGCGAGCGATAAACTAGCCTACTCAGGCTAATACCCACACTGCTCTCATGCTTGGCAAGAGCATGAGAGCAGCATGGGGATTGTACAGGGAGTCTCTGAAGCTGTCCAATGGACTGCTAGGACCAGGAAGCAGAGGAGCACAATGCGGTCAGCAGCACAAGGTAAGTGTTATAGATATTTTTTATTATTAAACTCCACTGCACCGCCCCTGCATGCTCCCCCGTGCTCTCTCTGCACCCCCTCTATCCACCCTACTACCTTTAAATTGTGTCAGCCACCACTGCAAAGAACCTTACTACCTGCAGAGACCCTTTTGTGCAATTAAGGAAGAGGGGTGCATGTAGTGCTTGACCTGTAAAGCAAAGAAGCACATGCCCACAAAGTGTTTCTTTGAAGCCTGCTGCCCGCATTGCCAAATGCCAAAGTTGCTGAATACCAAAGATGTCCACTCTAAAATTTTCCGCATGTATCTTTCATCAACCACTTTACACTTACTACATCTTTACCTGACTCCTGCAAGTTATCCTTCATGTCTGCTTTCTTTATTCTTCACTGCTTTCCTATCTTTTACTTATTCTGTTCTTTTTTTGCTCTCTTAGCCCCCTAGATCAAAGTCTGCTGGAAAAATTAATTCTTGTCACCAAAAATGAGTGCAGCCACCTGTAGAATCCAAAACCAGTCCTGGTAAATGTGTTTTCACCAGCCCCACATAGTAGGATGCTGCTTCGAGGGTGAGGCAATGGAGGCTTTTGTGATTGGGTCACAATAGTTCATCAAGTTCTAAAAGCAGCCACCAAATCTCCACCCCTCTGGGAAAGTGCCAACGTGGTAGAACAGTCTTCCCGCCCCGAACATCAGTTACCATTGGCACAAAGTAAGCACTGGAGGCATGGTGCAGACACTACACTGTTTGCAAAATATTGAAAATGTACAAACCAGTTGCAATTTAAGTTTTTTGATGCATTTTGGTGTTTTTTGCACTGTGTTAATTTCTGGGAGAGAGAACTGTCATAGAAAATGAGCCTTTGCTCCTCTTGTCACTCCGCTTGAAAGGTACGAGATGGCATTTAAAAAGTCACAACACTTACACTATTTGGGCCCGATTTAAAAATGTAAATTACCCTTTTGAGTAAGTTTACATTTTGTAGTAAGCTTACTGCTTTCGTCATTCATAAAATCTCTGTGCAAACTTACTACAAAAGTCTAGGTTACATGTCTTCATCCCCAGAGTAAAGCAATTGGCTTATTCTTACGTGGGTGGGTAAAGTCCTCCTCTAAATCCCTCCCTGCCCCCTCCCTAAACCCCTCTTACTCCTGCCTTAAGCCAACGCATTTAGTAGTAACTATGCACCTTTTTCTGTCCACTCACTTATGTCCCTCCCACATTTACAATTCAACAAAAATCTATAATCACGTGTGGAGACTCTGCATTTCAGCAATCGATTCCACACACATAAATTAAGGTCAAAACGTACATTTTATAGTCTGTTTTGTAGTACATTTTGTAGTTCTAAAACAGTATAAAGTGCAGTTTGAGAATCAGTCCCTATGCATTTATTTGAAATGGTAACATTTAATCCCTAGCTTTCAGGTGTTGTTATGCAAGCACAATTCACATTGGTTTCCACAATGATCTACTTCGGTGTGCACCCTGAATATTGACACCAGAATATCAATGGGTTACAATAAGGAGGTCAAAATATTGAAAATAAAATAGTGACAGACATTTAAGTTTAGATTTTCTGTACTTAACCTTGGCTATATATGTATCTTCAAGATATGTTGATGTGGAATTAGGGATAGTAAATCTATACTTTCCTGTATACACTTGCCTTTCAATATTTTGGGCCTCATTTTCAGTTTGTTGGTCCCAGTGCAGGACCGCCAAACTCATGGTGTAGACGCCACCGCCATGGCTGTGACGTCCCCACCCTGCGTATTACAATGTTCCCACTCGGTTGACCGTCAGGAACATTGTAATATATGTTCTTGCTGGTCAGTCCAGCAGGAACCGTGCTGTGATATAGGACTCCACTCCAGAAGGGGAGCCAAGACCTATATTGTAGCACAAAAGGGGAAAAACAGACAGTGCACATTCTGATGGTGCTGGGCAAAGGGGCCAATGCACTGCCCATGCCTTGGGCAGTGCAGCAGCCACCTATGGTGACCTGGCACTGGCCATCCACCAGTCTGTTCATGGTGGGGTTCCCGCCATGAAAAGGTTGATAGAAAGTGGGGTTGTAATCAGCCAGCCGCCATGCCTGGTCACAAGCCCGACCACTGTCACCATCATGGGAATATATGATTCTGGCTGGTACGGCAGTCTTTAGGCAGGTCTATCCACAAAGTTGTAATTTGGCAGTCCAACCGGCACAGCCGTGGCTGATGGAGTGCCATAGTGAGAATGGTGGTCCTCAGACCATCAGCCTCATAATGAGGCCATTTGTCTATTGATATTCTGTTCATCATATTATTAATAAACTGATATTTCTGCATCATAGTTCTAGCTCAAATAAAAGAAGTAAAGGGGATGCAAGTTTAAGCATATTTCTCTGTAAAATCCAAATTTCACATGACATGTTCAGAGCATTTTGTTTAAAAAACAAAGTGGTGGAAACTCAAACAATAATTGGACAACTGCAATGTTTCTCTGACAATGGCAACACCTTTTCATTGTGGTGACGTGGTTGCTTATAGGATGTCATTCTACCCACAATCGACAGAACCTGACAAGCATGATTTATATTATCTGCTTAAATTTTAGCTGGGTGGAACCAATTTTTGTATTTATTTTCTGAAAGAAATTGTGAATTGATGTAAAGGAATTTGATATTTACTGCTTTTCCAGAAACTATGGCATCTTATCATAAACTGCATTTTGGAATATGAACAGTAGTATTCTAGCAGTACTATTTACATTCTACAAAATTAGGTTTATAAACATCCAGCTGGACATGTCTCCTGAATGAGATTTCCTCCATGTGTCGGGATATCGTTACACATAGATATATATTTTTCTAATAAATGTGGGAGGTATATAAAGTGGATCAAAAATGGGAAATAATTATGTTAAAATGGGTTAAAGGAAGGAATATTAAAGGTGAGGTTTCTGCAGTGACATCCTAATACACAAAAAATACATAAAAAAGTTACACGATTGCTATTCACAAAAAGAAAAACATTTCTGATTCTACTACAGCTCTCATAGAGATAAACCAGACTCCTATATCAAAACCTTGAAGTATATGAAGTACCGTAAATGGCCGAATACTAATACAGCAAGTAAATTTCAAAGATATTAATGGAGGTTACGAATTATACTTGGGGAAAGGTAGGATAATAAATAAAAAAAACTTTGATATTTTTTATAAACATAAAAACAATGGCTCCCAACATGTGAAATTAACAAGGTAGAGTAAGAGGAGAGAGAATGATACCTCAGGATTCCACCAGCCTTCTCCAGATGAAAACCCATTACAACACCCACCAAATACATGTTGCCTACATAGGTAACGGAGGCAGACACCAAACATTTTTTTGGGGTTAACTTTGTCAGTGAATGTTGCTGTAGCCATGCCCCTCACTATGAGGAACAATTACTTGAGGGGGAAGAGAAGGTTTAGAGTCAAAGAATCAACATTTTTAACATTTCCAAGAAAGCCAGATACAGCTTTCTCCTCCTAAACAATCCTTGACATGATTGCAGAGTAGGATCAGGAGCATAACTCACTCCCAGCCTATTTCTCCCCTTGCTTAAATACAAACTGCAATCCATTTCATGGGCACTGGGTCCTTCCAGAGCATCACCTCTGATAATGTAGGCATGTCAAAGGCAAGCCAGTTTTGGTGTGTGTACTATGTATTGTGATGAAGCACCAGTGGAGTGAACCCATTTATCACCATGCCATGGTCACTAGCAGAAAGGCAAAGGGTGGCAAGAGAATTCTATGCCTTTGCCCACTTCCCTAAAACATCAAGTATGATCAATTGCACCCATTTGGCCCTCAGCCACTTTAAAACAAGGAACAGCTTTTCTCTAACAGATATTGCTAGCACTCAAACATGTCAACTGTTTGTGCCACCCGCAGCTGTTCCATTGATTTGTACACTGCCTTTCCTAGAAACATATTCAGCAGCTACATATATTTATATTAGGTGTTTTCTGGGGATCTTGGTGAAAAGAGGCTCATAGGTAAGTTACATAATCTCACATTGGGACTGCGTGTGCATCGAGGAATGCCATCTCAAACATACTCAATCATTACTGAATATGAAACAATAGACATGCATTACCTTAACAGTGACTACATGTATGTATAGGTGATGAAGTACAATTATAATCAACCTACATCTTAAGAAATACCACAGCTTTTTGTTGTAGATGATGCCAGATTTGCTTTCTCTCTGTCTCTCTCCCCATATCATCACACCCATCTGAAGACCACCTACACTTCCTCAACAGAGGTAAAATAAGCAAGACATGTACACGAGCCATCATTGAAAGCACTCATGATATCTGTAAGTTATATCTTCAATGTCTTGAGTGTATAAGGAGATGCTGCCCCAGACGTTATGTGCATGATTGTAGTGGCCTATTGCATGATACAGGAAATCACAATGTGAAAGGGCTTACATATAGACGTCACCCACATACAGGGTTCATAGTATGGGGTCTAGAGCAATGTTAGGATCTGCAGGTGACTGGTCATCTACATGTTTCATTTTTCACATAAACCGCTGGTTTAGTTGCTGCCCTACATTAGTTGGACAGTGTCCTTTCAATGATGAATGGTGGACATCCTTGACATAAACCATACTGAGACAATACTGTTGTAGTACCATAATATCACAATCAAACATGATTTGCTTAATTTATTAATAAACATACACTTCACTTTCACAATTATATTTTTACACAAAACTAAAGCCATTCACACAGTATGCTTAAATTATGTATGCATATCTTGTTGTATTCTTTAAAAGTAGTTTCCCATATCAGAAATCAATGGGGGTCAGTTTGACCCTGGCGGTACGAGACCGCCAGGGCTAAAATGACAGAAGCACCGCCAACAGGCTGGCGGTGCTTCCTGGCCTACCGCCGCGGTCGCACCGCCGGGGACGGCGGTATTCCACCACATTTGCCCCGGTGGTGATAATCTGCCAGGGGATTACGAGTCCCCTTTCCGCCAGCCTTTTCCTGGCGGTTTGAACCGCCAGGAAAAGGCTGGCGGAAAGGGGAGTCGCGGGCCCCATGAAGCTTTTCACTGTCTGCATAGCAGACAGTGAAAAGAGCGACGGGCACAGCCGCAACACTGCCGGCTCCATTTGTAGCCGGCTCCTGTGTTGCGGCCGAGATCCCCGCTGGGCGGGAGGGCGGAAACCAGGTTTCCGCCCGTCGGCCCAGCGGGGATCTCCAAATGGCCAAGGTCGTAATGACCCCCATGTCATTTGACATGCAACCTCCTTCTCTACGTCAATTGAGACATTGTATGTGGGGAAGAGATATCTGGGTGCAGGGTGTAAACCTCTGTTAGAAGAAAGGAGAGCTCTATATTTGTGATCAAGATCTGTGCCTATTGCTACAAACAGAAAATGATATCTAGGAACCAGAGTTTGACCATTTTCTAGTTATTCCCCTCATTCTGAGCCACCTTCTGACTCGTTCCCAAAATCTTCCTAGTGAAAGCATTCACAATGTCAATCTTTTCCTTATTTAAAACTGTAACATTCTTTAACATTCCCCCCTCTCTCTCTCTCTAATTGAAAGTGGCATAAGGGGTCCAGATGGAGTTATCCTGACTCCAGGGGTGTGATATAGTTGTGTTTTAGGAGCAAACTATGGGTTTAAGATAATTTTGCATGATATTCATGAACATTTGCAAATTTTACTGACTTTATAAAAGTTGTCATGAGTTGGTGTAACATTTGGGGTAATTAGCAGTGCATGGCTACGCTCTCACACCTGTTCTCACACCCAGAGGGACAGGCCCTGCGGCCAACCCCAATGACTACCCAACTCCGCTGTTGGCCCCAGGGCCTGTCCCTCTGGGTGTGAGAATAGGTGTGAGAGAGTGTCTCTGGGAGTGAGATCATCTGTCTGGGTCTGAGAGGAATATACGATGAAACAACGATTGCAAAAACAACTACTGCCTTAACAACGAGGTCGGAACACCGACCTCGTTGCTACTACTAATGATTTTACCACGAATGCCTTAACAACGATATTTCGTTGTAAAGGCATTCCTGATAAAATCATTAGCAATAGGCACCATTCACCCTACATCCCTCACCCCACCCCCCCAACCCCACCCCAAAACCTAAAACCCCCTGACCCCCCACCCACTCCCCAAAACCAAAAACGCCCCACCCCCCCAAAACCACCCCAAAACGAAAACCCCGTGACCCCCCACCCACTCCCCAAAAACGCCCCACCCCCCAACCCCACCCTAAAACCTAAAACCCCCTGACTCCTCACCCACTCCCCAAAACCAAAAACGACCCACCCCCCCAACCCCACCCCAAAACCTAAAACCCCCTGACCCCCCACCCACTCCCCAAAACCAAAAACATCCCACCCCCCAACCCCACCCTAAAACCTAAAACCCCGTGACCCCCCACCCACTCCCCAAAAACAAAAACGCCCCACCCCCCCAACCCAACCCCACCCCAAAACCTAAAACCCCCTGACCCCCCACCCCCTCCCCAAAACCTAAACCCACCACTTACCTTAGCCAAGTCCCTTTTTTGTACCTTAACCACGCATGTTCGTTGTTCAGGACATACGTAGTTAAGGCACAAAAAAACGAAGTCGTGGTTAAAAAAAGCATTGTTGCGCTTTCGTTAACCACGACCTTCGTAAAAAAAAAGTCGTAAAAAAGGATGTTTCCCTCTGAGAGTGGGTGTGAGGGGGTCTATGTAGTGTGTGAGAGTGGGAGTGAGAGTGTCTCGGAGTGAGAGTAGGTGTCAGAGGGTGTCCCTATTTGTGGGAGTAGGTATGTCTCTGTGAGTGGGTGTGTGAGTGTGTGGATCTCTGGGGTGTGTGTGAGAGTCTGAGTGGGTCTGTGAGTGAGTACATGAGTCTGTGAGTGAATGCACAAGTGCCTTAGTGAGTGTCTGAGTGTGTCTGTGAGTGGGTGTGTGAGTGTCAGTGTGGGTATGTCAGTAGCTGTGTGAGTGACTTGGCCACAAAGGAACCTCACCTGCCTTTTTATCCAACAAGAGTCCACAGTTTTGCACAAAATATCTACCCAAGTGGAGTTCTTTCTGCCTCCTTGGATAAATGTCCAGTATGTTCTGCACTACAGGTGAATAGTGGACCACGAGGAAATGTCTCCAGTGACCTTGTGTGCATTTGGCAATGTGATTGTGACTTGTGTGTGTTTCTCCAAAATTCTGTGATAACATGAATCCTCCTATAGAGAGGCCATCAAGACTACAAAGATGCGCATCGCCACCAAACTAGGGTTCTTCCTCTTATCTATATGATGTAAGTACTTCTTTGTTTTGTGGAGATCTCCTCATTCTCCTCAGCATCAAGAATGCACCACCAAAATCAGGGGCAAATGCACTGAGGGGGGGGTTTCGGTGAACAGTCCATCATCTTAATAAAAGGAGGAAGCCCTTTTATTATTTTTTAGAATTGGGGAATGGGGACCATGCGGCCCCACTCCCCTAGATGATTTCCGCCCTGGGGACCACAGCCTCTGGGGCCTGGCCTTAAGATATATTATGACTTACTTAGGGAGGGGGTCACTTAGCCCCTCCTCCCCTGGCCAATTTAAACCCCAGGGACCCCATCTCCAGGTCCTGGCTTTAACATGTATTGGGGCATATTTAAGAAAAGTGGCCCGGCACCTAATACAGCACCACTTTTCTTGTGCCCCTTAGGACCCCCCTACCTCCACCATGTGTGTGCTGTATCTAAGATACAGTACACAATAGCGCAGGGTAGAGGGCAATAGTGTCATTTTTATTGATGTTATTGATGTACTCTGCAGGAGTAGGCATTAAAAGTGCAGTAAAAAAGTATGTTAGATTTCCTTGCACCATTTTATCAGGCCCTCTAAGGGGGGAACGCCCCCTTTGCATACCTTATGCCTGGTGCAGGTATTATGTAGTGCAAAGGGTTACAGAGTGGTGCAATTCATGCATTGCGCCACTTTGTAAATAAGGTGCAAGGGTTTTGGCCTTGTTGGGCCACTTTAGCGTCATAAAATGACGCTAATGTAGTGCAATGTAGCGCTAGGGGCTTATAAATATGCCCCTTTACCCCCAGGTCCCTCCAGTCCTTGTCCTTAACAAAGGTGTTTGGGACAGGATATACATCCAACTTAATGTAGGTATTTTAGTAAATGGGGGGGAAAACAAACAAGCAGTTAAGGAAATGTATTATATCCGTGGCTAATCCTAATGATGCCAATTATAATCCTGGCCCCCTGATATACATCTGTAAAAAATTGTTTTACAGAGATTTGTATTTTTGATTTGTATTTTTGTATCATTAGAGAAGTAATTTAGCTTGGGTAGACAGTGCTAATCTTGGCTGATTTTTTGTGGACAACATTTTTTAAAAATGGCAGATGTGTTGCAGTGATGATGTAGTATTTCAGGAACCATGAGACCTATATATTTCATTTTGGTGTCAAAATGTAGGTTTTGGGGGTTATGTGGTCTCAAAGAGAAAGAAAATAACTCCTCAAGAGCAACACTTCTGCTATTTTCTAAAATGGCATTCCAATAATGATGTTTTAGCCATCATATTAGTAATGTATTTTAATATTGTTTTTGTTTCAGGTTTTAATTTGTAAACATGAGAGAAACAGATGTCAGGAGAGGATCTTTATCTCCTGATAGAGTGTTGTTAACTGTAGAATATGAGCACTCCTTCAGCAAAGAAAAATGTGTCATGTGCCAAACTAATCCGAAAGAAAAGATAACATAAACTGCAGCTGGACAGAAGAGTGTTAGAGATGCTACAGAAATATGGCAAGACAAAGTTTACAAAAGATTGAAACTGATGGGTGAAGAAGATCAAATATTATTGTAATAACAAGCGCAACAAGTCGTATACAATGGAAAAAACCTGGAAAAAATAGCTAAAAAATAGCAGAAAAAATTAAATTAGAACAAGAATCCAAGTCTTCTGAGAATGTGACAACAACCAAACCCAATGCCCATCCACTTAAAAAACTGATAGCTACCCCTCGTCCACGTCCAACCATTGATAAGAAAGCAGAGGATCTTCAATGTGTTATCTGTGGTTTAGCCAGAACAAGGGCCAAAGGGATTGATGAAAGGACAAAGTACAGAGTATTTGAGTCTCAAATGCTAAACATGCTTTTATATGCAGCTAGTCTCTTCCAAGATGAAGTTTTCAGCCGAGTAGCTGATCTAAACTGCAAGGTGAATCTATTTGCAGTGGATTTGTATGCCCATCTGAACAGCATGAATGCACCATGAGCTCCCAGCAGCAACGGAACCACCAGTCTTCAGTGAAGTTTGCACTGTTTGAAAAAGCAAAGAAGGAAATTAAAGCAAAGAAGCAAATTAAGTTTTAAAGCCACTCTTGAGTGCTAGCTACGGGTTCATACTCAGTGAGATCAGAGAAATAATAGTAAACATTGATAAAACTGCATTGATCTGAAATTAAGATTTTTCTGGGTAGAATGTACAATGAAATAATTAAGTTTTATCCATCAAACAAAAAGACTGAGCCAATTATAGTGTTCTCAGCTGATGCGACTCCTGAAGTTCTTGCTGCCAATTTAGATTTTGGACTTAATGACAAATTTTGTGATGCCTCTGTGCTCTGCAAATCATTTGAGTCAAAAGAATGCCTGATGTTTTTTTAACATTTTTACATCATAGTCTAATACCAGCATAGCAAAAGTGTTACAAACTAAAGTTCTTAAGCTCGGAACAAAAGCCAATAACATTGATGACAACTTTAAAGATATAAGCGGAGATGTGGAAGACAATCCCATGAACTGATAGGCTTATGCTGTGCAAATGCATGGTCTTTTCTAAATCATGTTTTATGAACTACATCATGGCAAAAAGAAAACTCCACTACACATGATGACTGCCCACCCAATCTATGACAAGTTCAAAAGTAGAGAGCTAATCACTTCAAAAAATAGGATTGGTGCATCAACAAGTTATAATGACATAGTACGGAGCAGGAACTTGTTTGCATCTCATGCTGTAAAATCTTGTGAATTCGACAGCACACCACTTCCAAGTCGCTTTGGCAGGAAAGTATTTACAATTGCTGCTCTGGATAATTTTGATTTTGAAGACAACGCTTCTTTGGAATATCCAGCACACGTGATACTGCCATTGCACTTTTTTCTAGACTGTAGCTGCTGGAAAACAAGCTGTTTCAGCTGTAGGCATAAACAAACAAAGCTGCAAACTCATAAGCCAACTGCCATGCCAATGTGTGAAAAATCACTCTAAGCCATCAACACGTCCCAGTCTACCAGAAAGTTTAAAAGTGGCTGAGGACATGAAACTTCTTCTACCTGATGCTGCTGTCCGCAAAGCTGATTCAAATGAATTTATCATATCACTTATTCAGTGCAGACTAAAGGATGAAGGACTGAAGGATGAAGAAAAGCCAGTTCCCCCGTGGGCTCAAATTCATGCTATGATCCCCCAGAATACTGTTCCTCTGTAGACGGTTGAGTTTTTTCCAGAACTATCATCTCCAGTCACAAACTATGCCACAGTATACACAACTCAAAAAAATATCTAAAATGTGCATGTCCAGCGTGAACACCAGCCTATCCTGCCAATGTTCTGCAATGAAGGTGTTTTCCATATTGCAGCTGACATTTTATCAGCAATCCAGTATAATTTGATGATCTTCATCCAATGATGGTCATTTTCCACATGACAAAAGTAGCATTGCAGTATGCAGGAAGTTATCTTAGTGGATGTGACATAGATGTTGCACTTATTGGGGCTGAAATCTTTGGATGCAAAACTGTCCAGTCAGTATTGAGCGGAACTCATTATGTTAGTTTTTTACAAGGTATGCCCATTGTTAGACCTGACAGCCTTAGGGTGGTCACCCTTAACTTTTGGCCTGCCTCCCTCCACATTTGGGACACAGTGTTTGCGCTGGTTTTAGGGCTCTGAGCACTTTACCACTGCTAACCAGTGCTAAAGTACATATGCTCTCTCCCTTAAACATGGTGACATTGGCTCATACCCAATTGGCTTATTTAATCTACTTGTAAGTCCCCATTAAAGTGACTACATCTGCCCAGGTCCTGTAGATTAAATGCTACTAGTGGGCCTGTGGAACTGATTGTGCCACCCACCTAAGTAGCCCCTTATTCATGCCTCAGGCCTGCCACTGTAAGGCCTGTGTGTGCAGTTCCACTGCCACTTCGACTTGGCATTTGAAAGTACTTGCCAAGCCTTAAAATCCTCTTTTTCTACATATGAGTCACCCCTAAGGTATGCCCTAGGTAACCCATAGAGCAGGGCGCTATATAAGTAAAAGGCAAGGACATATACCTGTGTAGTTTACATGTCTTGCTAGTGTAAACCTCCTAAATTTGTTTTACACTGCTGTGAGGCCAGCTCCTTTCATTGGCTAACATTAAAGCTACCCTCATATACTGTTTGAGTGGTAGATTCTGATCTGAAAGGAGTAACAGGGTTATATTCAGTATGGCCAGAATGGTAATACAAAATCCTGCTGACTGGTGAAGCTGGATTTAACATTACTATTTGAGAAA
This sequence comes from Pleurodeles waltl, assembly GCF_031143425.1. Taxonomy (NCBI): domain Eukaryota; kingdom Metazoa; phylum Chordata; class Amphibia; order Caudata; family Salamandridae; genus Pleurodeles; species Pleurodeles waltl. The sequence continues at coordinate 252,160,688 of NC_090439.1, forward strand.
TGCCACTTTTAGAAAGTGATCATTCCTCTGCACATAAACCCTTCTGTGCCTTACAATCCATGTCTGGCTGGGTTGGTTGACAGCTCCCTTGTGCATTTCACCCAGGCAACCCCAAACATAGGATGCTCAGTCACACTTGCACATTTCTGCATACTGAATGGGACTTCCTGGGCTGGGAGGGTTGAGGGCCTGACAATTACATGTCAAAGGACAGTGGCCTGCCCTCACACAATGGACTGCCAAACCCCCTACTGGGACCCTGGCAGACAGGATTGTACTGAAGGGGATCTTGTGGACTTCTAAGCCACTGTTTGAAGTCTCCCCCACTTCAAAGGCACATTTGGGTATATAAACAGGGTCCCTGACAGTACCAACTCAGTCACTTCTAGACACTTCTGGACAAGATACCTACTGGGGAGGAAACTCTGAACCAGAACCTGCAACCTGCCAAGAGAAGCTGCCTGGTTGCCCAAAGGACTCACCTGACAGCTTTGCTCAAAAGGAATGCTGCCTTGCTGTTGCCCTGCTACCTTGCTGCCCTCTGGCTCTGCTGAGAAGTGCTCTCAAAGGGTTTGGATTGAGCTTGCCTCCTGTTTCCTGAAGTCTCAGGGCCAAAAATACTTCATTGCTGCAAAGAATTCCTTGTGCGGTGAAAATCGATGCACAGCATGCCAGAATCGACGCACAGCCTACCCTGCGGTGAGAAAACCACTGCAATGACGAACCAGAACGATGCAGCCTGGCTCCTTGAGTGGAGATCGACGCAGCGCCAGTGTTGTGACCGGAACCTCGACGCACAGCCCACTGAATCAATGCATCACTGAGCAGGAACAACGCAGCCTGAATTCCTGCGAGAAGAATCAATGCAGCACCTGCCGTCCATTAGAAATTTCCCTGCATCGCCCACCGGATCGATGCAGCTCCTGTGACTTTGTCCTGCATGCCTAGGATTTCTCCATATCATCCCCGGGGCAAGCAAATACCCTGCAACCTGAAGAGGATCCAAGTCTTCACAGCGAAAATCAACACAAAGCCCTTGCTAAGTGGAAAAACACTGACGCATCATCTGTGTGTGCCCAGAGAAACCGACGCAGACCTCTCACACATCTCCTTCTCTGCGGTCCCATGCGGATAATTTAGACACAAACCTGGTACTTTGTGCTTGCAAGAGATAATTATTGCTTTTTAAGAACTAAAGACTATTTATCATGCAAAAGTGATATTTCATCTTGTATTTATCAAATCTTGATCGTTTTGACCTTAATCTACTCAGATAAATATTCTATATGTTTCTAAACATGTGTGGTGTATTTGTTGGTGTTTATACTGTGTTATTGCATGATTATTGCACAAATACTTTACACATTTCCTTCTAATTTAAGCTCAGCGCCAAGCTACCAGAGGGTGGACACATGATAATTTGGATTGTGTGCGACTTACCCTGACTAGAGTGAGGGTCCTTTCTTGGACAGGTGGTAACCTGGCTGCCAACCAAAGACCCCATTTCTAACGCTCATCATATCTGATGCTATAGAAACATGCATTAGAAAACTCTCTGGACCATGAATGAAAAAAATAGGTTTTGCATATCTTATGTCAGAAGTGAACAAGGAACAGGGTGCACTTCATTCAAAAGACATAATGCAGGCAATTTTCAATACATTCAGTTCAAAATCAAAAATCCTCATACCAATTTCTTAAGTTTGTCAAAGAATGTGAAGAGAAATCAGCACTTTGTAAGTGCTGGGGAAATATTTTGCACATTATAACTCTAGTGAAAAACTTGGTTCATGCTGATTGAGAAGTTGATTGGGAACTGCACATGAAGACCGTGGGGTCACTGATTACTGTGCTTCATGAATTTGATTTATATAAGCTACCTGAGATATATGTCCTGGTATGTGGAAAGAGTGAAGAAGCTATAGGTGGAGACACCACGCCTCTACAGAATATTCACCCAAAGATATTTTGTGGTGAAAGACAGAGAGGGAAGGTTCAATGCTGTGGCTTCAGATTTAAAAATGGAACAGATGATCCAGAGATTACATAAAAACTCCAAGGAAATTGTTGGTCAGACACATAAAAGTGAATAGGTTGCTCAATTGCAGGTAGTTTACCATGAAGTCCTTTCTATTTACAATGTTTTCAGAGAAATGACTAATTCAGAATTAATGGACTATCCTGAAACTGCTCCTCACCAAACAATTGTGGAAAAGAGAGGGGAACATTTTCATAAACATGTTCACAGCCTTCTTAATTTCATGCAGCAGCAAGGAAACCCCTTTGAAATGACTGAGTTTGTGGGACGACACAACTTTGTGACCAAATAATATGTGATTAACAATATAAAAACAAGTCTTCTAGATGCCCTGGAACCTTGATTGGAATTATATGCAGAACGGAAGCAGGAGAGATTTGTATAGAAATAAAAAAAGCTGTTTGGCATAATCACTAAAGCTAAACTCCTACTCTTTAAGAGCCATAGTGAGAGTTTCATACTAACCAACTACTACATAACAGTTTACAAAAAAAACAACTTTCACAAGCACATACAGAGATGGATGTAGCAAAAGAAAGAGGTGAATTTATCAAGGGCATTCTGTTGCATGATCTTCTTCCAACAAATCCATTATTTGATGGAGATGCTGCAATTAAGCCAGTGAAGCACAACATGTACAAGAGCTAAAAAAAACTGTCACTTGAAGAATTTAAATTTGAAAAGGTGCTCTCATTGAAAACTAATGTTGTTGTGGGCAGTATGTTACATTTGTGTATGGTCAAGATTTCATCCTTGCAAAACTTTGGAGAGGTCAGACTGCTCTAGAGATATCAAAGTCAATGGGCACCTTGTAAGAACTGCACATTGTCTTTGATACTAATCTTGAGCCATCTGTCATAGAATGTGAAAGAATCAGACACATGTCTACAAGTGGAACAATTGACCTTGCTTGCATCAAATATATGACACCTACATCTGTGTAACTTGATAAATTCTGGTTATCAACATAGAACAAGATGAACTTGGAGATGTGAACTCGCCAAAACTTTGCTGATGCTTCAGTGAACACTGAATTTCCAATTATTGGAAGTGGAATGATTGTCAAGGAGGAGTTGATGCCTGCAGAGATATATTCCAAAGGTATAGGCCATATTGTTCAAGAACTTAACAGCAAATCGGAAGAAGCTGATCCTCATGTTGTACCACATGTTGAGTGGGCTGTTCCAAATGTTTCCAATTGAGTCATTGTGCTGTCAAACGATACAGTTGTTATTTTTGCGCTACTTAGATGTGTTACAATGTTCACAAGTCAAGGATTGTCAGAGTTATTGATACTTTATGAAACAGGTGAGAAAAGACACTTAGGCCCTCATTACAACCCTGGTGGTCAGTGATAAAGTGGCGGTAAAACGCTAACAGTCCAGCGATCAAAAAAATGGAATTACGACCATGGCGGAAACCACCAACACAGACAGACACTTTAACACACCGACCGCCACGCCATGTACTGCCCACACTATTACAAGGCACGAATCCGTCAGCTTTTCCGGGGCGGTACCAACGCCATCAAAAGCACAGCGGAAAAAGTCTTTGGAAGGGAAACCACTCACCTCTCGACACCCAACGAGGAACCAGGACGCCATGGAGCCCGAACTACAGGTGTTACCAATGTTGGTGTATCTTCTCATCTACCAGGAGTACGAATGGCGGTGGCGACGACCACGGTGAGTACTGCACCTAGCACACAGGGGAGGGGAGGAGGGAAAAGAGAGTGACACACGCACCCAACACATATCCAATAACCACAGATACACGCCTCACCCCCCAGGAAGAACGCAAGGACCAAACAAAATGAGTTTAACTATTGTAATATTCAAACAATCAGCCCAAGAGAACAGTAAATATTCAGTATATACAAATATTTACAGCAAGTACACAAGTCCGTACACTGTCCCATGAAATGTCCGTGGACCAGTGGTCCCGAAAAGCATGGGCGAAGCCCACACATGACACCTGCCTCAAAACGGAGAGAACGCTGCAGGGGCATCAGGTCGAAAAAAAACAGGCACCTCAGGGGGATTGGGACGGGGTCACCTCAGCCGGATGAAGGGACGACTCCACTGCTCCTCGAGGGGGCTCCATGCCCACTGCCTGGTCCTGGGGAGTGCAAAGCCACAGTCTCTCAAGTCTCTCAAGTGGGTGGTTTGCCCACTGCTTGGTCCTGGGGAGTACAAAGCCACAGTCTCTCAAGTCGGTGACATGTTCCACTGGTTCTGGAGGGGGCTTTGTGCCCAGAGTGCTTCATCCTGCCAAGGACTGTATTAGTGGATGCTTTTCTCCACTGGTTCTGGAGGGGGCTTTCTACCCAGAGTGCTTCATCCTGCCAAGGACTGTGTTAGTGGATGCTTTTCTCCACTGGTTCTGGAGGGCTCTTTGTGCCCAGAGTGCTTCTTCCTGCCAAGGATAGGGTGACTGGATGCTTTTCTCCACTGGTTCTGGAGGGGGCTTTGTGCCCAGAGTGCTTCATCCTGCCAAGGACTGTGTTAGTGGATGCTGTTCTCCACTGGTTCTGGAGGGAGCTTTGTTCCCAGAGTGCTTCATCCTGCCAAGGACTGTGTTAGTGGATGCTTTTCTTCACTGGTTCTGGAGGTGGCTTTTTGCCCAGAGTGCTTCATCCTGCCAAGGATAGTGTGAGTGAATGCATCTCTGCACTGGTTCTGAAGGGGGCATGGTGCCCAGTCATGCTGCACCTAGGTGTGGCAGTTCCCATTCCCTCACCTGTGTGTCTGAGCCACAAGATTTTCAGGGAACAGGCAGCATGATACTCCATGGAGGCAGAGCCACACTCCACCCTGCAGCGACTTAGGCTGCAAACTGCTGGTAGTGCAAGTGCTGGTGCATCATGTATTGTGTGCAGGGTCCAGGACGTCTCCTGCAGCCTCGGACAGCTGACCACTGGGGATGCTGCTGATGTCCACTGTAGTGGCACTGGCTGGGCACATGACAGGGCAGGTGGTGGTGGCTGCGGCGGTGTCTGCGGTGGAGATGCTACCGGTGCTGCCGTGGTGCAGGTGTCTGTAGTAGTGGCGGGAGACACCAGGCCGTTTCCAGCAGCCTCGGACGGCCGCCCACTGGGTATGATGCTGGTGACTGTATTTGTGGCAGTTGCCGTGCAGGTGGCGGGGCAGATGGCCGTGCAGGTGGCGGTGCAGGTGGCGGTCGTTACGGCGGTGCTCACCGTGGTACAGGTTGCTGGCCTGTCATGAGAAATAGGGGTCACCAGTCCCTCACCAGGAGGCTCCGTGCCCTGTGGTGACTTTCCTTTGCTTTTGTGTCCCTTTCCCACCTTGGTAGTCGCAGCTGGGACCTTGGCACTGTTCTCTTTGGTTCTGGATGAGGCCTTGCTGGGTGGGTGGTTTGTCTTTTCCCTTCTGCATGCTGGCCCCTTCTTTACCTTGGCAGGTGGTGGAATCGGGTGGTCCTTAACTTCAGTAGGTGGAACACTGGCAGCCCTGATGGGTGCCCCCTTTGATCCTCCCAGACTTGCACAGACCACACTAGACGCCAATTTGGTGGCTGAGGTGTTGGTCTGGGCTCTAGACATTTTGGCCCTAGGGGAAGGGCGGGGGGAAGTGTAGGAAAGAGGTCAATGTTAGCCAGGAAAAGTTTCTTTGACACACTGGGACGGGAAGATGGAGGGGGGTGTGGGAGTGGAGGAAGAGGTAGTGGTTATAGGAGGTGTACGTCTGCTGTGTTTGGGTGAAGGTGCATGGGCTGGAGGCTGTTGTGAGGTGGATGGCTGTTGGGTGGGTGTATGCCTGCGTTTGTGCACTTTGGGAGGAGGGCTCACAGACACACTGGGAGAGGACACAGAGGACATGTGCATGGTTGTGGGGGTGGTGATTGCTCATGAGTGGCGTGTTGTGATGGGCATGCTGGTGATTGAGGCAGTGGCTGATGATGCAGTGCATGCAGGTGTGAGTGGAGATGAGACTGGGAGGGAGGTGGAGGATGTGGAGGAGGGGGACACAGTGGAGGAAGTGGACATTGCTGAGTCTGCATGGGTATGGTGTTTGTATGAGTGCCTGTGGGATGTGTGGTGCTTATGTTTGCCTGAGCCACTTTTCTGTTTTGATGTGTGTGCATGCTGGTCTGATGGTGTGCTTGGGATAGGCTGAGGTAGAGGGGATTGGGTCTCGGTAGTGGAAGTTGGAAGGGGTAGGCTTGATACAGGGACAATGGCTGCCATCAGTGCTGAGACCAGAGTTTGAAATTCTCTCTGTTGGGCCGCCACGCCAGAATGAATGCCCTCCAGGTATCCATTTGTTTGTTGCAAATGCCTCTCAACACCCTGGATGGCATTCAGAATGGTTGACTGCCCAACAGTGAGGGATCTCAGGAGGTCAATAGCCTTCTCACTGAGGACAGCAGGGATGACTGGGGCAGGGCCTGAGGTGCCTGGGGCAAAGAAGATGCCCACCTTCCTGGGTGAGCAGGCATGGGAAACACTCTGAGGGGCTGCTGTGATGGCGGTTCTGGTAGGGGGGGTGGCGGCTGTACCTGTTGTTGTGGTGGACACAGAGGTGCCCGCCACCGCAAGGGAGCTCCCATCATAGGAGGAGATGCAGTCATTGGTGTACCCTCCTGTCCCCGTCGTGGAGGTCCCCTCACCCTCTGTCCCACTGGTGCCTTCAGACTCTGTAGATTCACCCTCCTGGACCATGTGGGATGCAGCTCCCTCTATCTCCAGTGCCTCTGCTCCTCCACCAGATGATGCTAATGCACACAAGGACAGGGTGACAAAACAAGATGGGGGGAAAGACAAAGGAGACACATGGTCAATGCCAGCAACACCACTACGGTTGGCGGGCACAACACAAAGGGAGCAGCCCTATGCACTAGGCCATGCACTAGCAGTTAGCAGGAAAAACACCTGCTCATGGGAGACTATGCCTAACCCCATTTGCTGCACACCTGGAACCCACAGGAGGCTGACTAGTTGTAGATGGCCACTACCACTATTGGGGTTGGAGTGCCACAGAGCCTGCCTAACAAGGGACCTTCCCTACCAAGTTCGCCCTGGCCTAGGGGAACCCACAGCCTACATCCCCCACGCAGACACCTCGTAAAGCGCACAGAGTCAGCTGAATGACACTGTACTCACCCCATTGTGGCTGCTGTGATTCCCTCAAGTGCCCATCCAACTCCGGATATGCCACCGCCAGGATCTGGAACATCAGGGGGGTCATGGTGCGATGGGCACCCCTTCCACGTTGGGAGGCCATCCCCAGCTGGCCGTCTGCCGTCTTCCTGCTCCGGCGGCGCAGGTCCTTCCATCTCTTACGGCAGTGGGTGCTCCATCTATGATAGACCCCCAGGGTCCGCACTTCCTTGGCGATGGCACACCAAATACCCTTCTTCTGGTGGGTGCTGACCTATAGGAAACGTATAATATGAAAGGATATTACTCCCCCATCTGGTTCGTCATACTCATTGCCCACCACTTCCCACCCATGCCCTGACACACATACACTCACCATCCTCTCATGCAGCCCTCAGGCTCCAACCCCACATGTATCTTCCATCCACACCACTCCATACATTCATGTCCCACGCATCATGCTCACAGTGTACTCACCTGTTAGTCTGGAGGACCGTAGAGTAGCGTGTACTGGGGGAGGGCCCCATCCACTAGTCTCTCCAACTCTTCAAAAGTGAAGGCAGGGGCCCTTTCCCCAGACAATCGAGCCATTGTTGCTTCCAGACACAGGTCACAGCAGCACTTGCAGTGTAGGTCCTGTCCTGTTGAAGGTCAGGTATCAAGTGAGTGAACAGATAGAAAATGGTGGTCACGTCCGCGGCGGTGCGTACCGTCACCGCCGGCGTACATCGTCATTGGCTCCTGAAACTCATAGGGCCCAATGATAACCAATGTGGAGTTGCATGGCGGTCTTCGACCTCCTACCGCAATGCTGCACAACGCCAGCGCAGTTACCTCATTTCCCCTTGTCACTTCTTACAGGTCAGGCAGCCGCCATTTCAGAGTGGCACATGGCATGGCACCTAACTGTGTCACAACGCATTTGGGCAGGAATATGGACATACAACGCCACACACTGATTTACTCACATTACTGCAAAAACATTTGTGCAACCTATGTGGTACGTGACCCTCTGCTCACCATTCTCCTCCATAGGGCACATCCACTAGGGCATATGATGAGATGGTGTCATCCTCTGGTGTACAGACCCCTGGTGGAACTGTCGACAATGGAAGACAGACACATCATTATCACCTACAGACTTGATCATGGCACAATCCAAGAACTGTGTGCCCAATTGGAGCCTGACCTGACGTCAGCTATCTGCCATCCCACAGGTATCCCCCTCTAGTGCAGGTACTGTCAGTGCTCCATTTCCTTGCAAGTGATTCCCTCCAAACAACAGTGGCCATGGCATCAGGGATGTCTCGGCCAATGGTCTCTAATGTGTTGACCAGAGTTTTATCTGCCCTGCTGAAACACATGCGCAGCTACATTGTTTTCCCCCAGGTGGATGATTTGGCCACAGTGAAAGCTGACTTCTATGCCATGGGACATATCCCCAACATACTTGGTGCCATTGATGGTACACATGTGGCTTTGTGCATGATGCTTACATTTTGAGGAATAGCATCATCCCTTATGTGATGGGGCAACTCCAGAGGCATTGGTGTGGCTAATAGGTGAGCCCAAGGTCCCCACACAGTATGAATATGTGCCTGGGTACGGGGTAGTCCCAAAGGGTTAGTGTGTGTCTAACAGATTTCCCTCGACATTTGCAGGTGACTCAGGTTACCACAGCCTCTCATGGCTACTGACCCCATTGAGGAATGCCAGGACAAGGGCAGAGGAATGCTACAATGAGGCACATGGGTGTACTAGGCATATTATTGAGCAGACTTTTGACCTCCTGAAGGCCAGATTCCAGTGTCTCCATCTAACAGGTGGCTCCCTATACTACTCACCGAAGAAGGTGTGCCAAATAATCGTGGCATGCTGCATGTTGCAAAACCTGGCTTTGCGACGCCAGGTACCTTTTCTGTAGGAGGATGGGCCTGATGATTGTATTGTGGCAGCTGTGGAGCCTGTGGACAGTGAGGAAGAGGAGGCAGAGAAAGAAGATATTGACAACTGAAACAACATCATCATGCAGTACTTCTAGTGAGACACAGGTAAGAGACTGGCACTGCTCATCTCATATCTGCATACTGTAGGACATTGTATAAGTCAGCCTCTTAAACTCTGTGTATGGACCCTGACAGTTCACTTTGGCTTTCTATTTCACAGAACTGGGTACCTCATTCTGCCTTCTGCTATGTTTAATGCTGCCCAACAACTGTCATACATTTATATGTGCAAATGAGCATTAACATTGATATTTGTTGAAGAAGTTGTAATAATAAATTTGTGAAAGTACAGACTGACTCCAGATTGTTTTGTGATTCAAGGGTGTTTATTTAAGTGCCAATAAGTAGAGAGGGATGTGCAATGGGCTGGGGTGATGGTGGAGGAATGTCCATGATAGAGTCCAGTCTCTTGGTATCACAGGTGCATTGTCCAAGGGGGCATAGGAAGTGGAGCAATGGCTGTTCAAGGTGGACAGGGTGACATAGTGGTACAGAAGGGTGACAATCAGGAGAGTCTTATTTCCTGGCCGGGGTCTTGGCAGTGTTCTCTGTCTTCTGCTTGGATCTCAGGGACCGTTTGTGGGTGGTTCTCCTTTTGCAGGGGGTGGGGTGCTGGTGGCCTGTTAGTCCCATGACCGGACCTCCTGTCAACTAGCACTGACGGACGTGGAAGGCTGTCATCATTCGGGCTGGTGTCAGGGGCCCGGTGGTATGCCACTGTCTCCCTCATGGTGTTGGCCATGTCTGTCAGCACCCCTGCAATGGTGACCAGGGTGGTGTTAAAGGACTTCAAGACCTCTCTGATCCCCAGGTACTGTGCCTCCTGCAGCCGCTGGGTCTCCTAAACTTGGCCAGTACCGTGCCCATGGTCTCCTGGGAATGGTGGTATGCTCCATGCTCCCATGATGTTTGAGAGTGCCTCGTGGAGAGTGGGTTCCCTGGGCCTGTCCTCCCCCTGTGGCACAGCAGTCCTCCCAGCTTCCCTGTTGTCCTGTGCCTCTGTCGCCTGAACCGTGTGCCCACTGCCACTGACCCCAGGTCCCTGATCATCCTGTGTTAATGGGGTTGCCTGGGGTCCCTGTAGTGGTGGACACACTGCTGATTGATGTGTCCTGGGGACAGTGGCATGGGCCCGCTGGGTGGGTGCTGTGCTGGTGTTTCCTGGGGGGGGGGATTTAGTGGTGGTTTGGGACTGTGGCAGGGGAACCGACTGTCCAGAGGTCCCTGATGGGCCGGGCTGGTCATCTTGATCCAGGCATGCAGAGCCGCTATTGTCACTGTGGGACTCTTCTGTGGGGGGACTGGAAATGGCTGGCACCTCCTGTCCGGTGACATTGTGTAGGGGTCCTGTTGGGGTGTAAATGCATTGTTATTTTATCTGTGTATGCGTCTTGTGCAATGGGCGTGTTTCCCTCTACTACTGTGCTTACAATATCGTCTTGGGCCTTGTGTGAGTGGTGATTGTGTGGCCTGGGTGAGTCTCTCCCTTGGACATTCGTTGGTGATGGGTGTCCATGCAGGTCTGTGATGGGTGTCCATGCATTGTTGTCACATTCAGGGTTTGGTATTGGGATGTGTGGGTTGTGATAGTGGGGTATATGTGAGGTGTTGGAGTGATGGGTGTGAGGGTAGGGATTGGGGTTTGTGATGGCATGCAGGTAGGGTGGGGGGATATAATAGTAAAGATATTAATTACCAGAGTCCAGTCCTTCTGCTACTCCTGTGATGCCCTCAGGATGCATGATCACCAATACTTGCTTCTCCCATGTTGTGAGTTGTGGGGGAATCCACCGCCAGTCCTCTGTACGGCTTACCTGGTGTCTGGATACCAAGGAACGTACCTTCCCCCGTAGGTCGTTCCACCTCTTCCTGATGTCGTCCCGTGTTCTTGGATGCTGTCCCACTGCGTTGACCCTGTCGACAATTCTCCGCCATAGCTCCATCTTCCTTGCAATGGATGTCTGCTGCACCTGTGATCGGAATAGCTGTGGCTCTACCATGATGATTTCTTCCACCATGACCCTGAGCTCCTCCTCAGAAAATCTGGGTGTCTTTGAGGTGCCATGATGTGGTGTGAGTGATGTGTGATGTGATGTGTGGGGTGATGTTTTGGGGTGTGTGGTGTTTTGTGTGTGGATGGTGTATGAATGATGGTGTTGTGTGCCTATGGATGCTGGTGTTGTCTTTGCTTTTCTCTCTCTCTGCTTCTTCCAAAAATGTAATTGTAAGAGGTTGTGGGTAATGTGGGTGTGTGTGTTATAGTGTTGTAAGTGTTGGGTGTGTTTTGTAAATGTGTCTGTATTTTGAGCGTGGCAGTGTGTACCGCCAATTGTTTACCGTGGTTGAATGACCGCCGCGTTGATTCGTGAGTCGTCATAGTGTGGGCGTATTCCAGTTGGCGTGACAGTGTGGGTTTTGGCACCGCCAGTTTATCACTGGCCTTTGGTGTGGCGGCCTTGTGTGGGTGTCTGTATTGTGGAGGATTTCTGAGTGTGGGTCATAATACCAGTATCAGATTTCCACAGCAGACACGGTATGTTGGCGGCTGTTAGCACTGTGGTCAGAGGACTTTACTGCCAGTGGTGTAATGAGGGCCTTAATCCCGCTTCATATTCTTTACAAGAAACTTGACTCAGAGATGGCCAGTGTTCTTATCAAGTCACATATTCTTTTTTGGGAGATATATCAAGGGGCCAGTACTATTAGGCCCAGAACCAAGGAGGCACTAATAAATCCTTGCCTATGAATGGAGGAGCTGGTCCTATAAGCAGCAGCCCATTATCCCGCAAGGGGTGGTGAAGAATTCCGAGGAGGTGGCGTATTTGGGTAGCTCTTCAGACCATAACACTGGCTGTATCTTTGGGCTGGCCTTCTGTGCTTCAGTGGCTACATCAATCTACAGAAAAGAGAGCTCAAAACTGAGGCTGGCTCAATAAAGAACAGCATGTGGTATTTCCCAAATAGCTGCCCTTTCCTTTTCAATGCGACCTCAGTGTGCCCAGTATAAATATTCTAAAATCCAGGCAGATTGCACCACCTCCCATTTCTGTGCCAGATTTAAAAGCATATTGAACATCATCCGAGCAGGAGTTAATTTGTACAAGAATGAGTGACGGTGCCCAAAGCTCTGCTCAAAACCCCATATCCGAAACAATTAAATGTTGTCACTTTATCCCTCTTTAATCCACTACCAGATACTCACCGAACCATTTTATCTCTCTTGCAGGTTTCTTCTTTTTCCCTTTATGAACGTTTTTCTGTCTTTCTTTTCCTCTTTCTCTCCACTTTGTTTGTTTTTCTCTGTTTCACTCTCAGTAAATACCTGGTGAAGAAAAATAAGTGTGAGTCCCAAGAAATAAGTTCCCCCACCTACTCAAATTAAGCACTGTCTCCATGTGCAATACTCCTGACTGCAGGAGATAAGGAAGGGAGATCCAGTAACTGGTATTGTTTGCACAGCAGGGCAGGTTAGAACCAAATGTCCCAATGTTAAATTTAGGGGGAAATATGCAAGATGAGGCTGGTTCTGTATTAATATTACCGAAAGCCATTTCTTACATTTTGAATCACAGCCTGTGGTTTAGGGGATTACAACACACTCTTTCTTCCATTGATTGACCCAAAGCAGCCCCACAGCAAAAAAGGAGTTGGTGACATTAGAGATATTTTTGGAAATCACCTGACACACTTCCTTCTACTATGATTCAATATGCCACAGAAAATGTAAGATGTTTGCTGTTATGAAAAGGGAAGAATGGTTTGTGCAACACATAACTACCATGTGGAGCTCTTGGCCTGATAGCAAGTTCTTTAAAACTGTAGTAGACAGTACTGTCTTCACATAGGAGGCATACAGCAAATTAATATTCTCTGAACTATCTCTACAAATTAACATTTTCACATTAAGAAACACAGCTTCATTAAAGTTATTATTTCAAGGGTTTTCACTGACCACCACACTATCCCAAAGTTTTGAAGGCTATATAGAACAGCAGATAGCCTTTTAGAGTCAAATTATGGACAGTGATTGGCAACATGCTGGACAACAACTGGACAATTTTCTGGACAAAGTGTTAGTTTTACAACAGCAGTTCATATCTACAGCTAATGGTATACAATTATGAAAATGAACAGCTCACACAAAAAGGTATGTAAAATATGGGTGCTCGGTTACATTTGCATCCTCTTGTTTGTTTAAAGCAGAAGATGAGAATACCTCTGTGAATATGTTCTCCTCTACCCTCCTGCTCCGTGGACAGAGTACTCACTTTATGTTGTCAACGAACCAGTAGTTTCTGATAAAGTTTAAAATAGGCCACCAGGCCCATGATAGAAAGGGTGATGCAATCCAACCTACTCCAAAGAGGTCAGCAGGGGTGCACCTTGCAGTCTGCCATAAAAAACGAGAAATATAGTGCATTTTGCAGAATATGATTCCAAATACATCTAGTGAAATGCACAGGTTTTACAGGCAACTCTCAAGAAGAATTCACATTTTGTTTTTTTAAGGTAAATCAGCTTTATTAAAATCAAAATACATATCGGTTACATACCAACAATACAAGATATCTGTCACACTGATAATGATATAATTTTAAAAGGAATTGTAAAAGCTGTTTAACATTTTAAAAGTATAAAAAGGGGAAGAAACAATGAAAATGGAACAAGACCATTTACAATGCGAAAGATGCATTGGATCTTCAACAGTTAAATAGAAGAAAAAAAGTAATATTCAAAAAGGCATAAATGTAAGCTAAATTAAAATTCACTCAAGAACAGAGAAAATAAAGAATTCATGGTGGCTTAAAATTCTCAGATAATGTACAATTAGTAGAATTACAAGCAACAGCATTAAGATAATCAAAGGTAACCAGTACAAATCTCTATTTATGGCAGGGCAGCATAAAGAGGTAAAAGCAATATCTAGTCTATGGTAGTGACAAACATTATTCACCAAGCTTTATAGGAAATATTGGATGAATTTTTCCAATTGAGAGTAATTTGTTGAAAGGCCAGAGCTAACATGAGATCCAACAATTTTGAATTATCATCATCTGAAATAATGTCCGCAGAGAGACTACCTAAAAAAAGCACCAGCGGAGATAATTGGGATTGCAAATGAAAAATGCAGGTAAGTTGACACCAAACTTTTCTCCAAAAAGGAGGACATTCAAAAAGGATATGCATAAGATCGCCCTTTGGGCTATCGCAGGACCAGCAACTTGAAGTGGAGCATACAGAAAAGTTTTCTATAGTAGAAGGGGTAAATAAAAGTCTGTGCTAAAGAAAGAAAAGTGACTGTGTGGTGGAAGCTGATCTGGATATTTTATAAGATCGATGCCACACCTTATTCCAAAAGGAAACAGTCCAGGCACATCCCAAATCCAATTCCCATTGAGATTCAATTTTAGATTTAGGACGCGTCAAAACAGGAGACTGAAAAAGTTTAGAGATATTTGATGCCTTAGGATATGAGATAAGAAAGGAGGACAAAGAAAAGGGTAATTCCGAAGAAGAAGAAGGCAAGGAAAAAAGTACATCAAGAATAATATTAATAAGAAGAAGATATTTAGGCATAAATGAATTGGGACAATGAAATAGAAGTTGGAATTGTGAAAAAGAAAGTGGAGTATTATTGGAGAATAAATCCTTGACCCAAACTATATTTCTTTGTCACCAGGATTTCCAAAATAAGTTTTTTTTATTAATAGTGATAAGACAATTATGCCAAATAGGGGAATTCAGAAAAGAGGAATGAGAAACAGATGGAGGTAAATAGTGAGAACGCAGAAGAGTATGTTTAAGAAGCAGAGAGGAGATAAGTGAAATATTTTAGGAAAAGGATACCACTTCACTAGGGGAAAAAGGCAAAAGAAAAGAAAACTCAATATCCAACCATAATGGAGTAAACCTAGATTCTGACAGGGTGACCCACCTAGAAGCTTGACACAAACAAAAGGATTTATGATACAATCTAAAATCAGGAAAATTGACTCCTCCCTCCTGTGTAGAATGGCGAAGATGACTAAGAGAAATTCTAGATTTCTTATTGTTCCAGAGGAATTTAGACAATCTGGAGTCCAATTGTGTAAAAAAGGTACCAGGTAAAGGAAGCAGAATCATGGATAGGATATATAAAATGTTAGGAGAAATCATCATTTTAATGGAGTCAAGACGACCCCACCACGCTACAAATGAGGGATTCCAAGCCAGAATCAATCTATCGACTTTCTCTAAAGCCTCTGAAATATTTACTTCAAGGACTTTTTAATGGATGAAGTGAACCAAATGTCTAAATATTTAATCTTGGAAGAATTCCAGTGAAAACCAGTGATATCGAATGATTCTTTAAAACAAAATTTTGTTAGAGGGAGGATTTCAGTTTTATCCGAATTTATCTTATAACATGAAATCAAGGAAAAATCCTCAATTTCCCAAAGTAGAGACGGAATCGAGAGCTCAGGGTTAGAGATATAAAAAAGTATTTCATCTGCACACGCCGTTAATTTTAAATGTTTCTCGCCATACTGGAAACTTTCAATTTTAATGTTATTTCTGATGCTGGATAAAAAGGGCTGAAGAGCTAGAATAAATAGGAGTGGAAAGAGCAGACACCCTTGACGTACACCTCGGCGTAATACAAAATATCTAGACAATTTCCCATTTACCAATATCAATGCCATTGGAGATTGATAAAGCTAAGAGATAAATGAAATGAAATGGGGCCCTAAACCATGCCATGGTAAAGCTTTTAATAGCAAAGACCAGTCTAACCGGTCGAACGCTTTCTCAGCATCTATGGAAATTGCCGCTAAAGAATACGACACAGCGGGAGCTTTGCTGAGTACATTAAAGAAAGTTCTAGAATTGTCAGAAGCAAGTCTACCTTTGACAAAACCCGTTTGTTCCTTACTTTCAATTCAATTCAAAGAAGCTTTATTGCGGCTACAAGAGCCAAAAAAGCGCGAGCAGTAATAAATACAAATAAATGCACATGATAAAATAAAATTGCAGGTAAATATGGTGATAAAAGGGAATGAAATATAAATAAAAATTAAAATGGAATAAAAATGAGATAGAATAAAATGGAATGAAATTAGAAAAAATGAAATGAAGTGAAATGCACTCTGCAGGATGTTGGGACAGTCTTATTTGGAGTCTTTGTCCAGGAGAGTTTTCCCTCTAATAAGCCAACTAGCTCCGAGGAATTTGGCGATAGCGATCACTAGCGTTGGTCTGGTGTCTGATCTAAGGATTCGCAGAGCTAGCGCAGAGCAGCGTGCTCCCAGTAGTCTGCATGCCGGGGCCAGCCATTTCCTACGGGGGGCAGTATACGCGGGGCATGCAAAAAGGAGGTGAGGGAGATTCTCCACGGGGGCTTTGCAAGCAGGGCATGCGGTGGATTCGTTGTGTGACCAGCTGCTGGTGAAAAGTCTTAATGGGAGTGTTCCAATG
Organism: Pleurodeles waltl; assembly: GCF_031143425.1. Taxonomy (NCBI): domain Eukaryota; kingdom Metazoa; phylum Chordata; class Amphibia; order Caudata; family Salamandridae; genus Pleurodeles; species Pleurodeles waltl. The sequence goes on from NC_090439.1 coordinate 252,177,309, forward strand.
CGGAGCTGGAAGTACAGTTTCCTTTCCCTTGGGGCCGTGATTAGGTCCCAAAAGGTTTCGTACTTGCATGACTCTTTTAGGTTGGCAAAGTCACAAGATAATGTAGTGTGGAGTGCAGCCCGAGTGTCTTCGTTGTTAGCCCTTTGCCAGTAAAGTTTCTTTAGTTCGCTTTTCGAGGGAAAGACTGACGTGGCTGGTGAGTTCCAGAGATCATCGAGCCCGATAGAGTGGAGTAAATCCTTGATGGATCGTAGCCAGGGGATTCTGTGCAGGTGGTCGGCTTTTAGGATGACCTGTAGAGCTTCGGTGAAGATGACAAGTTCCGGGGTGGTCCAGAGACGCCGCCAGTACAGCAGAGGTCGCAGGCGGGCTTTGTGACCAATGCGTTTGATGCCGAGGTCCTTGAAAAGAGGGAACAGTGGGGTGCTTAGCGGAAGGGACACAAGGTTTCTTAAGAAGTTGTTTTCAGCGGTGGTTAGGTCTTGGGTTTTGGTATAACCCCAAAGTTCAGCCCCGTAGAGCGCTGAGGAAACTGCCTGGGCTTCGTATAATTGTAATGCTGGGCGAATTGGTTTTGTGTGTGAGAGGTGGAAGTTTTTTAGTAGAGCCCCAGTTGTTTGTCTTAATTTAAGGGCTTGTTTTCCTATGTGTGGCTTCCAGGACATGTTGTCAGTGAGTGTTATGCCCAGGTAGCTGAAAATGCCCACCTTCTCGAGTGAGGAGCCCTCTAGAGTAAATTTCCCTTTGAAAGATCTGTGGGGATTAAGGGTCATTAGTTTGGTTTTCGTTGCGTTGATTTCGAGTCCCTGGGATGAACAGAAATGCTCGAAGCACGCAAGGAGTTTCCTTAGACCGCTAGGGGTCTTAGATATCAAGAGAGTGTCATCGGCAAAGAGTAAGACTGGGATTTTTTGTGTGCCAAGTGAAGGTGCGTCAGCCTGCAGTCTGAGGAGGGAGGGGACAATTTCGTTGATGTACAGGGAAAAGAGGGTCGGGGCAAGTACGCAACCTTGCCGCACACCCCTAGAGACGTGGATTCTATCGGTAAGTTGGCCCTTGTTGCCCCACCTGACTTGTGCGTAGTTGTCCTCGTGGAGTCGTATCAAAATGGCAAGGATGTGTTCCGGGATTCCCATCCGAGAGAGAGTGACCCACAGTTTGTTGCGAGGTACTAGGTCAAAAGCAGATTTGAGATCCACTAAAGCTACATAAAGGCTGCCTTTACCGATGAACACTGTTTTCCAATATAATAATAGGAATCTGAGGGCTTGATCAGTGGTGGAAATCTTCTTCCGGAAACCAGCTTGGAGGGGGCTAAGGATATCGTGGTCAATTATCCATTCTTCTATCTTCCCTAGGAGGCAGTGGCAGAAGACTTTTTGGACACAGTCAATTAGACTAATGGGTCTATAGTTACAGGGAAGAGATCTGTCGCCCTTTTTAAAGATTGGAATAACAATGGCAGCTTTCCAAGAGTCGGGAATTGGCGCCCCAGATGCTATTGCGTTAGCTAGAATGGTGAGATATCTTGACCAGGATGCTAGGTCTGTTGAGAATAGGTCTGCTGGGACGCAGTCTGAACCAGGGGCCCTGCCGCGTTTTAGAGTGCTTAGAGAGTAAGTTATATCACTTTGGGAGAACAACAGGGGTGCTGCGGTGGTTGGTGCTAACGAGTGAAATAGGAGGGGGCCCGTACAAACAGAGGTGGGGCTATCATGATCAGGGGAGTACAGACTACTAAAGTGGGCTATCCAGTCTCTTGGGGCAATATTGGTTGTGATGTCCAAACCACTGGTTTCGGGGCCTCGCGCTGCCAGGGACCAGAACAGACTATAATTTCTCTCGCGCACAGCGTCGCTGAGTGATGTCCACCATTTGCTATCTTGATCACGCTTGGCTATGCATATTGCAGATTTATAGGACTTCCTAGCTACGCGGATGGCGATGGGGTCCTTGGATTTAATGGCTTGAACTAGGCGCTTGTTTAGGGACCGGCACGTTTTGTTGAACCAGCGGTGCCTGGCTTTGGGTCGTTTGTCGTCGTGGGCTGGGGGTGCTGAGAAGTGGGTTGCGATATCCCTAAAGCAGGAGGTGCGGATTGAGCTAATTTCCTGGTGGGGTGTTGCAGAACCTGCCTCTAGGTCCCTTAGTGTGGATTTTAGGGTGTTGTTGGCAGCATTGATGAGTGCGGGCCGGGCCACAATATTGACCCATTTTAGGTGTCTTTTGTTGTTGGCCAGGTTAATACCCTCGGGTGCTACTGCTGCGGGGTTAGACGTGGCTGGGAGGTTACCTAGGGCTAATGTGTGGACAGAAAGAGGGTTGTGATCACTTTCGGTCCTTTCGATGATTGTCATATCGATGACTAGAGGCCATAATCTTATATCGAATAGGCAATAATCGATTCTGCTGGTGTGGTTCGTTTTGTTGTATGTGTGACTACCGTTGGTGTCTGAATTAGTTCTGCCATTTAGCGCCCTGAGTCCAAACTCCATGGTCAATGATTTTACCTGAATCGCAACCGACGTCCACCTTTTGATGGGTGCAATGGACAGGGCGGGGATAGACCAGACTTGATCTTCCTCGCGGGTGGACCTGAGATCGTCCCAGTCAAGGGGTTCGAATGTGACGTTGAAGTCCCCAGCCACAATGGTTTTATGATGGCGGGGATAATTTTGTAAGAGGGCTACGAGGGCGCAGAGGGTTTTGGAGACTTGACCCCCCCTGACCCCTCGAGCGTAGATATTAAAGATGTTCACCACAGAGTCAGGCCCAAAGGATAGACGAAGGCCTAACAGGTCGGGAGAGGCGGTAGGTAGCTGTGATATATGGCCGCTAAGTGATGTTTTGATCCAGATGGTCAGACCCCCTGAGGGCCTGCCTCTCGTGCTGGCCACAGCGGGGATGTGGAAATTTGAGTAGCCTGTTCGGAAGAGTGGGTCGAGTTACCATGTTTCCTGTAGGAGACATATGTCATGTTCGTCAATAAATGAGGAGAAGGATGGAAGGGGAAGAATAGGTTTCAGACCTGCCACGTTCCATGAGACAAGTCGTACCCCAGATTGTGACTGAGTTGTCCTACCTAAATGCCCGGGGTTTTTGAGGTTGGCTGTCAGGGGTTGGTTTGGCAGATGTGGCTGGGGGAGCAGGGATGGGTTGATGCCAATGTTTGCCCGTGAGGTTTGTGGTGGTTGGTGATGTTCCTCTGTTGGAGCAGGCCTGGTCCTGATCAAGGAGATGCTTGCGGGCCTAGACAGCAGCTCTAGGTTTGGTGGGCAATGTGCCTGCAAGATGGGTGGAGCATCGTTGTCATGATTGCTCGGTGAGCCGGAAATGGTCGCGGTATCATGGGTAGGGGGGTGAATACATGGACAGACAGTGGTGGGGTAAAAGGAGGATCTGGGGGTGATGGATGTTGGAAGGTTGCAAGGTTTGCCTGCATAGATTTTAGGTGGGGCTGTGAGTCAATCATGTTTACCAAGAGGGGATAGGTTTTCTGCCGGGTGGTAACTCGGGCGTTCCTCGTGGAGCGTGGGTGACCTGGGCTGTTTAAACTGGATGCGTGAGTGTGCAGGTGGGCTTGTTCTTGCGTCTAGGGCCACCAGATTGTTCGCCATGGTCCTGTTCTTGAGTGTCAGTTTTAGGATATCAAAGTGAGTTCCCGGATCTGGCCGTCGTACTACGGTAATTAGGTCCTCACGTATTATGGATCAACAGCCTCTAACATGGCGAATCCAGTGGATTGCCTTGTTTTTGATAGAGTCTACCCCTTCCTTGCGCGCCAATGTGGTTAACTTGGGAACGTTAACCATTAGAACTATATTACCTAAATGGGACTGGTCAGTGGCAGGTTGCGTAGAGTATTTTGAGGCAGTGTTGCTCATGGGTTTGAGGGTATTATGATAGATGTCTAGTGAATTTCCTATGCCTAAATTGTGGAAGAGGGGAGACTGGTGGGAGTTCATGGTCTTTTCTTTGGTAGGGTGAGGGCCAGCGTGGCTAGAAGCAGAGGAGTTGGGCGAGTTTGTTGTGATGCCTGATAGGATTGGATTTTGGGCAAGGTTACTGGTGGTCGTGTTATTTGCGTGGGTTAGCTGTTTTACTATTGCAAGTAATGAGTTAACCATATGCTTGAGTTCTGTGACTTCCTTCCTTAGAGCTTGTATGTATTCGATATGCTGTGGGGTTACATGAGGAGAGTGCGTGTTGGTTGCTGCTGGCCCATCTGCCAGGGTGTCTGGGTTGATGTCGTCGCGTGATTCAGGGAGGTTGGTTAGGGGATTGAAGCGGTTACTGAGCTGGATGGAATCGTTGATGGCAAGTGGTAGGTCTTCTGCTAGGGAGGGGGCCGCATGGGTGATAACGTTCCTACTTTCACCCGCCCCTGTAGTGTCAGTAACTTGTTGCCCACGTTTCATGAAAATCTCAGCGACTTTCATGGAACCTTCCTTCCTGCTAGTTGAAGTGGGCCCCTCCCCAGTTGCAATAGAAATGTTTCCCTGGGGGCTAGTTAGTATTCCGTTGCATTCGCCCAGGAGAGAGTCGATTCTATCCATAACGCAATTGCTAGCAGCATGCTTATGCCTTTTTCGCTTGGCTTTTAGTACTGCCCCGGCCCCTGCCTCTATTGCTTTCCTTTTGCCCATCTGGTGTTAGTGTAGGTGCAGGGTTAAATGATAAGGTGTCAGATTAAATGGAGCAGCTGACTGGGGAGACAGAGTAGGAACTAGCAAAAGGGACTGAGTACAATATGGCCTTCTTGGGAGATAGATGTTAGGGGGGTGGCCCAGCCCAGCCTCTGTCAGCCGCTGACGGGCGCAGGACGGGCCCGCCCTTGGCCCGGGCTTCGCCCGCGCGCGTCCCGCGCGGCGGGAGCGCGAACAAGTTTTAAAGGGCTCCTGCCCCGCCTCCAGAGATCACACAGCGCTTCCCGCGACGGCGGGAGCGCGAACAAGTTTTAAAGGGCTCCTGCCCCGCCTCCAGAGATCACACAGCGCTTCCCGCGACGGCGGGAGCGCGAACAAGTTTTAAAGGGCTCCTGCCCCGCCTCCAGAGATCACACAGCGCTTCCCGCGACGGCGGGAGCGCGAACAAGTTTTAAAGGGCTCCTGCCCCACCTCCAGAGATCACACAGCGCTTCCTTACTTATCAGCGCAGGTAAAAGGTTATCAAGATGTAGGGCTAATAATTGAGCAAAGATTGTATATTCTGTATTTAGAAGAGAGATTGGTCTAAAATGTTTACAGAAAGTATGATCCTTACCGACCTTTGAAATTAGGCAAATCGAAGCTTCCTGAAAAGCGCCCCCTGTAGAGCCAGAACCCATGAAGAATTGGAAAAGCTGAAAAAGTTTGGGACGTAACAGGTCAGAAAAATGTTAAAAAAAATCCACTGTAAATCCATCTGGACCAGGAGTTTTACCTTTTTTGGAAGCAGCATCAATCAGTGTCTTATTAGGGTTTGGAATATTCTTTAAATAATCATCAATCTCTAAGGGGGTCGGGACAGACTCAGGAGTATAAAGTGTCTGATAATAATTAACAAATTCAGCTAAAATATCTTCATCCTTAAAAAGGGACTCACCAGTATCTGAAACTATAGACTTCACAATATGGCGTTGCTTTCGAACTTTTACATAATTAGCCAGAAGCTTCCCCGCTCTATTTCGACCTCCATAATAACGGGTACTACTACGTAGAGGAAAAGAGGAAGCATTATCCGTTGAGATTTTGTTAAATTGCAGTTTTGCCTGAATAAGTTCTTGTATATTAAAATTGGAGTAGGAAGAATAATACTGATGTTCTAAGCGTTTACTTTTGAGAAGCAGTGCTTGATGCTGGGCAATGAAAGTTTTATTTTTATTAGAAACAAAATGTATTATATGACCACGAGCCGCAGCCTTAAACGAATCCCATAACAATTGTGGAGAAACGTGATAATGTTCATTAACTCGAAAAAATTTGTCCGCAAAGGCAACAAAGGAAGTGGAAAATTTAGAATCAAGTAATAAAGAATTATTAAAACGCCACCTATTGGACTTGGGATGCACCGGGAGCAAGTCAAAATCTGTAATGACTGGGGCGTGATCAGATATTACCATAGGTTCAATGGAGGAGTTAATAAGGTTTTGGGATAATTATTTAGAAACTAAAATATGGTCAAGTCTAGATAAGGAGCCATGTGGTGGAGAATACAACGAAAAATCCCTATTATCAGGATTACAAGTTCTCCATGAGTCAATTAAATTGCATTGTGAGAAAAATGCCTTAAATTGTTTATGCATTTTATGGGGAGAAAATTTAATTACAGATTGCCCATCTATAAAGGGATCAAGAATTTGATTGCAATCCCCTCCAATAAGAAGAAAATCATCATTATAATGAAAACATTGTTTAGTAATATTGGGCCAGAAAAGATCATCTGAATTATTTGGAACATAAATATTGCCAATAGTCATTGTAATCCCATTAATACTAAGCCTCACAAAGAGCCACCTGCCATCAGAATCCGAATCTTGCGAAATAAAATTAACTGATAATTTTTTATGGCAAAGCACAATTACACCATTTTTCCTTGTAGGTGAAGGTGAAGTAAAAACATTGCCCACCCAGCCTTTTTTGAGTTTCAGAGCTTCAGAATCCGTCAAATGGGTCTCCTGTAGAAGAACCAAGTCTGGATTATATTTAGGTAAGTGGGATAAAATTCTCTGCCTTTTGATTGGATTAATAAAACCTTTGACATTCCAAGAAACAACCCTGAATTTATGTTACATAACCACATATATACACGAAAGGCCTTGTACCATAAATAACTGAAAATACACTGAAGTGAAAAGAAAACCGAAAAACAAAAGGAGAGAAGAGTAAAGGGAAAACAGCAGGAAAAAGGATAGAAAATAGTCAAGAAAAAAAGGAGAGACAGTACATGTCAAATAAAGACGATTGCAAAAACACACCTGAGATGAATGAACAATAGGGGAGGGGTGGTGACAGAACAGACTGAAGACGACACAGGAAGGGAACGGAACGCATCAACGGACAATGGTTACGAGCAAAAATAATGATTATAGAACACCAGGAACCTGTGAAAAGAAAACAATACATTAACAAAAAAGGGACTGTAGTCACGGCAATATAATATACTGTATAAACTGCATATGAAGGGCCATCAATTATAACGCAGTAGTAATGAAAGGGCATAATAAATTAAGAAAAGTATATAGTCAACGTGTAGAAGGACCAGCTGTTTCCATAGAATTTGTAGAGTGTAGTCGTAGAAAATCACGAAGAACTGCAGGAGAGGTAAATTAAGTGGTCTTGTTTTGATATGTCACTTTGAACAAACACTGATGGAATAATCCAAAACGAGCTCCCAAGTCACGAAGCTGTGGACGAAGATCCAAAAACTCTGTCCTCCTGTCTGCTGTAGCTTTGGACATATCCTGTGAGATAAAGATTTTACTCCCCTGCCAAGAAATTTGTTTTTGGCTTTCTCAGCGTTAAGAATTCTCAATAAGTCAGTAAATTCAAGAAAGAAAATAATCATGGCTCTTGGTTTAGATGTGGAGGAATGCGGAGAATGATGACCAATGTGGTGTGCTCTTTGGATGTTCAATACTGTAGAAGATGGAAGACCCACCAACTGTGGAAAGAATGAGGTAAAAAATTAAATTGGGTCACTCCCTTCAAGACCCTCCGGTAATCCATAAAGGCGAAGATTATTGCATCTATTTTCCAAATCCTCCGTAAGAGTCTTCAAGGTTGCCACTTCCTTCTCCAAACTAATAATTTTATGTGTTTCATCCTGAACGTCGCTGACTCTTTGTTCCAAAGCAGAGACTCTCTCTTCCATTTGAGACCACTTAGAATCAAGATTTTCTATCCGAGAATTTGTTTCTTTGATAAAAGGACGCAATGCGCGTATTTCATCAAGCACAAGTTCAAGAGAAATCGGCGAGGGAGATTTCACTGGTGAAGGTGGGTCCTGTTTGACCCTCTTATGAGTGGATGTGGAAATGTTCTGAGGAACTTTAGGCGAAGAAGAAGATGAGGAAGACATCCTTGATATGGAAGAAGAAGACGCTGCAGCAGAAGTGTCCAGTTGTAAAAAGTGCGAAAGTTTGTCAGCTGAGGAGGACTGATGCGACAGAGATTTTATTTTCTTTAGTTTGCCCATATAAAAATAAAAAGCCTTCAATGACGGAAGCAAGTGACACAGGAACTCCAAAAATATGTTAAAGAAACAGCAAAAATAAATAAACAGGCTTGCGCAAAAAAGAAAGTCAAATGTTCAAAAAAGTTTAATGTAATGGTGAGTAAAGTTAGTCAAAATGGCCGCACTCATGAGGAGAAGTAAGAAAACGTAATTACAGAGTCAGGAAAATAAGCTAGGCAGCCCAAAAAACAATAAAAATGCTCACCAAAACATCCCATAGTTGTTCCTAGTAAAAAGACATTAAAAAGATGCAAAGAAAAGGCTCCGGCGGTAAAAACTCACCCGACGATGTGCGGAACTCCGTAATCAGACGGCCATCTTTGTCGCCGGCTCGCGCGCGCTCTCTCAAATTACCTTGTAAAACACCATTCGGCCATTGCACACAGGCTCATTTTTTTGCTGCAGTAGAACGTCATTCATGTGTCCAAAAGAAAACTGTGCACAGAATAACATAGTGGTGCCAATGATCCTAAACCTTTCACACATGCACACACTCCTCTGCTTCCAAAAGACCCACTCACACAACCACAGGAGCACTCACACACCCACTCACAGATCAATCCACACACCCACTCACAGACCCATAGAGCCACTCACACATTCACGCACCCATACACAACCACTCAGGCAGCCAGATAACCATTCACACGCCTACTCAGAAATACCTGTTCAAACACTAATACCCTCATGGAATTAAACGTGCTGTTGTATTAAATTGCAGTATACTTTGTACTAAAAATAAACCCTACAAATTAACTCAAACAACTAAACATTACAGGGATAGAAAACTTCGGAAGTAGAATTAAACAAAACCTTTGGAATTCACATTTAAAATCCAAAGGTTGCAGGAATGTTATGGTGAGAAAATACATTTTAAATACCTTAGAAATTGTCTGAAACAATCAAAGGTTACAGGGCTCTTATAGTTAGGAAATAGAATTACAAAAAACCTTTGAAATTAACTGAAAAAAACAACAGTTACAGGGACGTTATAGTTAATGTGAGATTTCACATGCACAAAACCATTTAAATTCAGTAGTTATAGCTAGCTGAGCTAACTATAACTTACACTCTGGCAACACACTGCTTATGACCTCACATATTACATCACTCACATGGTCAGTGACATCACTGATGAATTCACTCATGACATCTCAAACTCTCTGAGAACATTGGGCCACATGTACGAAGTTAAAAAATTGCGAGTCGGAAAAAGCGACACAATGCGATTCGCTATTTTCGCATAGCAATTTGCGAAATCGCAGATTGCGATTTCCTAAATTGCACATGGGTGTTTCAAAGAATCGCAAATTGTGACTGTGTCACAATTAGCGAACGGATGCAAAAGAAAAGAGAAAATACACTTCCTGGTGCTGGATGATGACCTCAGAACCAGGAAGTACCCCCGCATGGAAGTGGGAGGAGTCTAGCCAGCACATACAGCAGAGGCACACCCAGCTGAGAGGAGCAACTGCAGCCATGGCAAGTCAAATTAAGGAGGAAACCACTGTAGGGAGGAAGAGAAAGCTGAACTTCTCTGATAAAGAGGTGGAGGTCCTGACTGAGGAGTGCTGCCCACACCATGAGGTCCTATTTGGCAAGGTAGAATTGAGTGTCCCTGACACACAAAAAAAGAAGATTTGGCTGGACATACCGAGTAAGAGTAATGCCATAGGAGTCAGCCATTGCACCATCAAGGAGGTGCGCAAAAGACGGTATGACCTCAAGTCCAGAACCAAGGAAAGGGTGGAAGAGCGGTTGAAGGAGGCGCACGGAACAGGTGGAGGACCATCCACAGTACCACCACCCACAGCAATAGAGAGCATGACGGAGACCACTCTGGAGCCAGAGGCTGTGATAGGAATTAGGGGCCTGGACAGTTCAGCACCTGGAATCTTCAAAAGTAAGTAGCAAATCTCACGTATTTACACTATTCAAGGCACCATGCACACAAACACAGTCCACAAAAGCATGCATCATCCAAATTTGTTCCATGCCTATATGCCAACCTCAAGGGCAGTGCATTATGGGTAATGTAGTACAGTAGTCCAACTGTTTCGGAATATTTATTTTGATACGCCACACATCTGAGAGGCACTGACAGTGTATCCCCTGTCTCCCACAGGTCTCCCTTAAGTATCCACCGATGACCCTAGTGTGGAGGAAGATGATGATGCCACCATGACAGCAGACGAGGCAGTCAGCATTTCCGCATTGAAGTGCAGTACCACACCGATTTTCCACCATGCACATGAGACGATAGAAGAGACAGATGTGGACAATGATACAGGAAACCTGACACCGGGGCCACATATGGGTGGGAGTCGGCCACTGCGAACAGCTGGGTCTGGGCGTAGAAGACGTTGTCGAACACATGATACAGGTGTGGAGGATGTCACAACAGAACAATTCCTTGGACTGGAGGTATCCCTACTGAGCAGCCACCGCCTGCCCAAAAAACAATGCAGATGATGAACCGAAACCTGCACAGAATGCAACAGACCCTCACACAGGGATTTGGAAATATTGAGAATCAATTATCCACCATGAACACCCACATGGTCACCCTCACCACCGCCATCAATGACCTGTGTAGGGAAATGGTTGTGGATCGGGCCCATGCAAGGCACAGAGAGAGCAACACAGCTGCACATTTGGACCATCTCAGTCTGTCCATTGGCTGCCTAGCCACCACAACTACCTGCCTGTCAAGGGGCACAGTAACGCTCCAGGTGGAACTAGGCCATTTTTCTGGAGGTGCAGCAAAGGGACTAGGGTGCATTACTGCTGCAGTTGACCTCATACATACCTCGCAGGCAGCAAAAGGTATTGGTGACACTTCTCAGGACAGTGAGGACATATTAATTGTAAGCAGTGTTTCAGCCTCAGATGCCCACATCCTGCATAGTAGCTGTGCCCACCAGACATCAGGGGACCATCCAGGCACAGGCCATGGTGGACGTAGCCGTAGGAAGGTGTGATGTTGTCTCTCTGGGTTTAGCCTGAGGCACATGATATTAATGTGTCAGACTTTGTTACATTTTACTTCTTTACTGCTAGCTAAACGCCAACATTTCCATAATACACTCCTGACATTCAAGGAATGTTTTGTTTTGCACAACCTGGCTATGTGTGTCTTACATTTGAGAGTGCTGTAATGGTTGCCACGTACCTGCCAAAGTAGTGAGTTGCTATGTGGTCCCGTCTCCATCTGCCCTCAATTGCAATGCTACCTTCCCCAGGTATGTGTCACCTAGGGTGAGATGTAGCCCACGTTTGGTAGCTATGTTGTGTAGGATGGCACATGTCACCACAATCTTGCATGCAGTCTCTGGGGCATACTGGAGTGCACCTTCACTTTTGTGTAGGCATCTAAAACGTGACTTTAACATGCCAGAGGTCAACTCAATGACAGTTCTGGTTCGCCTATGTCCAATGTTGTAGCACCTCTCATTCTGATTGGCAGGTGTAAGATACGGGGTGAGTATCTATGGCCTCAGAGCATATGCACTGTCACCTGTAGAACAAAACAGCAGATATGAGCATGAAATGTATTTCTGACATTGGTGTGTACTACACATTACCTAATAAATATCCTTCACCAAACTCCCCATGTTCTAGGCGTTGGGTATCCCACTGTGCCTGAATATGTATGCATCATGTGTGCTCCCTGGAAATTTTGCCTCTATATCAGTTATGACATTATCGGCATCACATACCACCTGGATGTTGAGTTAGTGAGTAAATTTTCTATTGCAGAACACATATTCCAGATTTGCAGGTGGGCATATTGGTATATGTGTCCCATCCCCACACCCTATTACATGGGGAAAGTTTGCAATTCTGTAGAAGTGCAATTTGGTGTTGTGTATTTCCTCCTCATTCCTGGGTAGGTATATGTATCTGGACATGTGTGTGAGTATGGCATCTAAGAACCGTCTAAAAAATCATGACAGGGCACTTTGGGACATCCCACCTGCAACTGCAATCACCCCCGGTAGCTACCCTAGGCCAAGAGGTGCAGTGAGCACAGCACTTGCACATGTGTGTGGATGGAGCAGCTGGCGTTCTAGCTGAGGTTTCAGCAGTTCAATAATCTCTAAGATAACTGCGCTGCTCAGTTTGTATTTGTCATATATTTCCTCCTCAGTTTGTTGAAATATGGTCTGCTGGTTCTGTATATCCTCTCTTCTCTCCGCCTCCTCCTCCTCTGCTGGGAAGCCTGGACTTGCATCCTCCATGCAATCACGTAGAGTGCAGCCATTTTGAAAAACCCTGATGCCTTCTGGGTCTGCTTTTATACTTTGGTTCTGGTTACCACCTGTTTGGAATCAGTGCTAATCTGGGTGTGCAAAATAGCCTATTTGCAACTATTCACAATTTGTGACTGCCTTGTACATTCGGATAGCGACTCGCAAATTGCGATTTCCTAATTGCAAGTCGCAAATTGTCGCAATTCGGTAATTGGTTGCATCGCTATTTGGGACTCCAAAATGGCATTGGAACATACGATTTCATGTTTTGCACAGTCGCAAAAAGCGATGCGACCGATTTGCGATTCGCAAAACGTACGTACATGTAGCCCAGCATTCTTTACCGAAAATCATATTGGCAACAGAAAATCTCATGTCCTATGTTGAATACTTAATTCAACCTAAAATCTAATAAATAACTATTCAGTCATCTAACATAATTTATTTTAGTTCTTCACTACTGCTACTTATCTACTGGGAAAGGAAGATCAATTTAGGACTTAAATGAAAAATAGATATGTAAGACTTCCTCTGCATTTAAACCATTTGAAAATGTATTGTCCAAAGTTAGTATGTATTTGGTCCCTAACTGCTTATGGGTTCCTTCTCAATTACTTCCCCTGTATTGCGCATCAATTGTATCAGCTACAAATGATTGCAACTGGGTTACATCATTTTTGTGATGTTCAGTGAAGGGTCTGCCTACTGGGTATGTGAAAGCCTTGTTTTACTGGCCCTCAAATGTTGTAAGATTGTCTTGTGCACTTGGAGTGTTGTGCCCCCACATACTTTCAGTTACAGCTGCATGTTAATACATAGACTGCATGGTCAATTTTTGCAGTTGTATGCTTCCCTTATTTTAGTTGTCTTACTGTGAAAAGGAGCTGTATACTTTGTGGTGTTGAACCCCATTTGAAAAGCCTTGCAATTTCCACACTGCCTGAAGCCCCAAGGTGTCTGTAACCATGTGCTCTTGTGTTTCATTTCAGGACTGCTCTTTACTATTGCGTCTCACATAGACTATGCCTTTTTAGTATGTAATAGAGAGATTTTTAGGTATCATTCAGCCTATTACTGGATCTCCCTTTGCCAAATGACAGTGTTTGTGATCGAGTGATCTTACTGCACTTTACTATATTTTGTGATCAACCTGATTGCTGAGTTGTTCCAACTCTTTCTATTGACTGCAAACAACATGAGATCCCTCTTCTTATGGTTAACTGTTTCTCTCATGGTTTCTGAGAGATCACTTGCATTCCCTCATTGTTTGAATCTTGTAATCATCTGTTCCTGGCATACTACTCTGTCTTGTTAGTGGCTGAAATTATGCTTAATGTATATCACCTCCCCATAGAGGAAACTAGCCTTCAAGTGTTTAGGGTGTAAGATTGTTGCATCTAGGGATGTGTTCCCTGCTATCATGATTCTACATAATTTAGCTTGCATCCTGCCCCTCCATAAATACTTCTAAATCTATATTGCTGACATTGATTCTAATTATCAGGCTTGTAAACTGTAGGTTCAAGGCATTGTTATTAATGTTTTGTACGAATTGAAATGTACTCTCAACTTTGTCCCTCCAAATAACAAACAAATCATTAATGAATTGTATTCAGAGAATCACATAATAATTCCAATGCAAACACGCATAGGGGGAGTGAAGCTGGTGACCATCGCAATACCTCACACTTGAAGGAATATTTTACTGTCAAACAGAAAAGAGCTACTTTCTACATACCACCTCATCATTGATAATAACATTTGGGTATGTCTGTAAACTTCAAAGATTGTTCCTTGAGAAAATGTTCTACTGCATGTAATCCATCTTTGTGACCTATGCTGGTATATAGAGTTGTCTCATCTAAGGTAATTAACAGATGATCTTCTTCACAGGGGATGTCATCAATTCTCTTAAGGAAGTCCCCTGTGTCTTTTAAATGAGATGGTAAACAAGTGACTTAGGTGGTCATTATGACATTGGCAGTGACTGTTAAAGTGGCGATAATACTGCCAATAGGCTGGCGGTAATTACTGCCAAAATATGACCATGGCAGTGATAGCTCTCTTAGACAGCAAATGTACCACACCATCTGCCAAGCCGTTAACACCACGCACCATGGCGGTAGCCATCAACAGCCAGGCAGAAGACAAGGTACCGCCCACCATATTATGACACAGCACACTGCCACTATTTCCGGGGTGGTACAAATGCCATCAAAAGGCTGGCGGAAACACATCACAGAAGCCCAAACTCTCACCAACAGAGACAAAGAGAAGCTCAACGCCGCCATGGAACCGGAACTTCAAGTCTTCCCGATGCTCTTTTGCGCCATGCTCCACCTGGAACACCAATGCCGACTAAGACAATGATGTTGAGTACAGCCAACTAGCACACAAGGGAGGGAGGGAGGAAAAGGAGAGTGACACACACACACGACACACACCATTTACACATACACACCAGACACACAACCAGCTGTGGACGTAACCAATGGCACAGGACATGGCATAATAATACAACAACTAGAGGTTAGCAGTACTGAAATTGTAATTGCAAGGCAAAAGCCATCATATGAACCAATTTTAAAACAGAGATCCATAAACAATTGTCCAGAAGGGGCCATTGTCCAGTCCAAAGTCCATAAGGCACGCATGGCCACCGGGCACAGTCCAAGCCCTAACTTAATCCTGACTAACTATGAACAAAACTGTGCAGAGGCAACATCACAGAAGTGGATAGGCACCTCAGGGTGAAGGGGGGTGGGGGTACCTCAGCTGAAGTCGGGAACTTGCCCACTGGTTCAGGAGGGGACTCCATGCCCATTTGCCAATGCTGGGGAGTGCATGGTCACAGTCTCTGAGGTGGGGAACTTGCCTGCTGATCCTGGAGGGGGTTCCGTGCACCATTTCCCAATGCTGGGAAGTGCAAGGTCACAGTCTCTGAGGTGAAGAACTTGCCCACTGATCCTGGAGGGGGCTCTGTGCCCATTTCCCAATGCTGGGGAGTGCAAGGTCAGAGTCTCCGAGGTGGGGAACTTGCCCAACGATCCTGGAGGGGGCTCCATGCCCATTTCCCAATGCTAGGGAGTGCAAGGTCACAGTCTCTGAGGTGGGGAACTTGCCCACTGATCCTGGAGGGGGATCCTTGTACAATAGTCCCTGGAGGGTGGCCTACATGCCATCTACTGGAGGTGAGGGCTGCATTGTCTCTGCTGGGGAGGTGTTTCCTGGGCAGCCTCTGCTGGAGGTGAAGGCTGCTGTGTCCCAGCTGGATGTGAGTACTTGTTGCCTGTCATTGGTGGTTGAGTGGGAACCTTTTCTTGCATTGGTGGTTGAGTGGGAACCTTTTCTTGCATTGGTGGTTGAATGGGAACCTTACCTCTCCTGGCTGGTGGAGTGGGATCCTCCCCTTTCCTGGATAGTAGAGTGGCATCTTCCCTTTCCTGGATGGTGGAGTGGGATCCGTCCCTTTACTGGCTGGTAGAGTGGGATCCTTCACTTTCTTGCCTCCACGACTTGGAGGTGCCTCCACTGTCCATGTGGACTGTTTGGCTGAGGTGCTGGGCTGGGTCGTTGGGGCCCTGATCTTACGGGCAGGACGGGGTTAGGGAAGAGGTCAAGACATGCAAGGAAAAGTCTTCTTAGGGGCATTGGGGTGGGATGTGCGAGGAGGGATGGGAGTGGAGATTGAGGGAGTGGGTGTTGGAGGAGTACATCTGCTGGACTTGGGTGCAGGTGCATGGGCAGTGTGCTGATGTGAGGTGGATGGCTGTTGGGTGTCTGAGTGCATGCGTTTGTGTCCTTTAAGAGAGGACACAGACAGGGTGGGAGAGGACACAGGGGACGCTTGAATGGATGTTGTATAGGTGTCTACTAGTGAGGTGTGTGTGCTGCTTGGTGTGGTGATGGCTGTTGAAGCAGTGCATGCAGTGGAGTGATGGGAGTGAGGTTGAGGGTGAGGAGCTGTGATGGCATGCAGGTATGGGGGTTATAAGTAGTTAAAATTGACTCACCAGTGTCTAGTCCCCTGGCAACTCCAGTGAGCCCCTCAGGATGCAGTAATGCCAAGACTTGCTCCTCCTATGCTATGAGCTGTGGGGGAGGAGGTGGGGGTCCACCGCAAGTCCTCTGTATGGCAAGCTGGTACCTTGCTGCCATGGACTCAACCTTCCCCATAGGTCGTGCCACTTTTTCCTGATGTTGTCCCTTGTTCTTGGATGCTGTCCCACGGCGTTCATGCTGTCCACGATTCTCCACCATAGCTCCATCTTCCTGGCAAATGGATATTTGCTGTACCTGTGCTCCAAACAGCTGTGGCTCTACCCTGACTGTTTCCTCCACCATGATCCACAGCTCCTCACCTGTGAAGCAGGGGTGCCTTTATGGGGACATAGGTGTTGTGTGGTGTGTGTAAGTGTGTGGGTGTTGGTTACTATGGTTGGGTGTATGAAGTGGGGTTTGTGAGGGATGTGTGGGTGTATGTGGTGGGTGTGTGTCTGGTTGTCGCGGTGATCTTGGTGTCAGTCTGGTGGCAATATTTTGTATCCGTAAAGGGTTGTGGGTAATGTGGGTGTGTGTTTTATAGTGCTGTGGGTAGGTGTGGTGTGTGTATGAGTGTCAGGTGTGTATATTTGGTATTGCCCAATGTTGTGTAGTTTAGTATTTGGGTGGATATTCTGAGCGCACCAGTATGCACCGCCAATGGTTTACAGCCATTGAATGTCCGCTGTGGTGATTCGTGGGTCATGATGTGGTGGGTGTTGTTCTGTTGTCGTAACAGTATGGGTGTTGGTTCTGCCACTTTAGCACTGACTTTTGGGTTGGGGGATTTGTGTATCTGGCAGTATTCTGTCGGACAGGTGTGTGTGAGTCATGATATAGAGAACGAATATCCGCCACCACAGTGGTATGTTGGTGGCCGTCATGGCAGCAGTAAGGGGGATTTACCGCCAATGTCATAATGAGGGCCTTAATCTTGAAGAAAAAGCAATGCACTTGGAAGTGTTTTCAAACACACTGTGTAGTGCAGATATTTGTGGCCTTCCAGGTGATTGTTGAGAGTTCTTATGTATTTTCATTGTTAGGTAAAAATTACAGTCTTTGGAAGGTCATTCTTAAAAACATGTATTCATCCTGCATTTCTCCACTCAATCAAATCACTATCGTACAAGGTATTTATCTTGTTGACCTCACTTCTAATGCTTAATACATACAGTGTTGTTCAATTGCTTTTATTCTTCAGCCTTGAACATATCCATTGGACAGATTACACTGTTGCCTCCTTATCTGAATTTCTGATGACCAGTTCTTTATTCATTTGTAATTTCTTCATTAAATTGCTGTACTATATTCTGTTTGCCCTGCACCCTACTGGTTTCTCTGTGCAGTTGTGAGAAATCTGCACTGATTGCAGAAGCCTCCTAACAGTTCCCCCCCATTGTTCACCTTTTTCTGGTGTTTTCATAACTCTGATGGTGCCCTGGGTACTGCTAATCAGTATCAGGGCCTGTGCTCCGTGTAAAATTAGTATGCAAATTAGGATAAATATAATTGGCTGTGTCAACCTAATCATAAGTCCCTGGTATATGGTAGGGCATATAGGTTTGGGGACCCCAGCACCGAGCATAGGTAGTGCGCCTGTATGTGCATTACTGAGGTGTCCAGGGTCATTTTAAAGGCAGGCCTGTCTTGCTGGCTGCTTTTAAAGTAAAGTTACATGCACATTTGACTTTGGAATTAAAAGTACTTCCAAAGTCTTAAACTACCTTATTTTTTACATATAGGTCACCCCTAAAGTTGGCCCTAGGTGCCCCCAGGGTTGGGTGCTATGTAACTATAAGCAGGGACCTTATACAAATTGTTTTATAGGCCCTGGTGAGGTACAATAGCCAAATGTGTTGTTCCCTCACTGTTGTGAATGGGCTCCATAGGCTAAAATGGGGAAAATTATGTTAATAAATGCAGTCCCAATAAGAGCCCGATATTTTGAGTTTGGTAACAAAGTGATTGTTATATTAAATCCCACAACTTACCATTATTGGATTTGATATACCTAGTTTAGAGAAAAAATCTTCCTGAAAGTTGCAAACTTCAGCTCTGTAGTGCCTTTCTCGGATTGGTCAGCCTCTGGAAGCCTGGCCAAAATGCCTTGATGAGGTGTGAAGTGGCTTGTGCTGAACACAAGGAAAGTGCCTTAGGGAGGAGTTCTGCCTCAGCAGATGGTGAAACAGGAAGGAGGGAGAGCAGCCAAACTGGTCTTCAAAGGAGGGAAGGAAATTTGGAGCAGCTCAGGACCTCCCCCATTTCCTGCAACCCCAGACAACCAGGTGTCTTTTTGATTAGACTAGGAGAGGGGTGTGTTAAGGATTTTTAGCCACACCAGTGGGTGGGCTCATCCAGACCTAACTTCCAAAATTCAGTTTCAGCCATGTTGGATTTTTAAAGAATGTTACTCCCTGGGATTGATTTTTGCCACAGTTCTCAGGCAGTGGTCATCCAAGAGGGTAGTAGCCTGCCTGTGATTGGGCAATCACCCCCCTGCTTTTTACCCAATGAGCAAGGAGAAATATGGCAAAGCTGTACACACACCTCAAATCCTTACAAGGAACAACATCAGAAGAAGAAGAACTGCCCTGCTGGACCCCTGACCTGTAGCTGGACATTGCCTTCTGAAGGACTGCACAAGCTGCACACTTGTGCTTCACCACCAAAAGGACTTTGCCTGTCTTCAACTGCTTTGAGAAGGGACTCCCTGCTTGCTACAGGTAAATAATAGCTAACAAGAGCCCCATAGATCAAAACATGAAAGGACTGACCAGCTGACCAGTGCCTAGTAGTCATTTTTGGGTTTGAAACAGGTGTATTCTGGGAATTGGAGTCCTAGCCCCCAAAGAGCAACTGAATGTTTCTGAAAGCTTAGAGTGAGCTGTGGACTCCTGAAGGACCTTCTAATACCTTCTGGAAGAAAATCCAGAGGTTTGGAGAAGATTGGAGAACTTTTGGTAAAAAGCTCCAAAAAGGGATCCACCTGCCGTTGAGAGTAAAGCTGGCTTATGTCGACCACAACCTGACCTGACTTGCAGGTTTGTCACGCTGAACTGCTCCAAAACCCCAGACTTTCAGGATTTCACTGGGGGCTCCTGGAAAGGCAATCCAATGACGTTGACTGGAAATGTGGAGGGTCATCTGACGTTGGCGAGATAAAGCTCCAAAAAAGTGTCAAAGTTCGAACATAAAAAGTTGACCAGGACTTCATGCACAGAATGTCCAAGAAGGGCTCCAGGGACGTCGGATCAAGATTCAGCTTTGGCCCGGATGAAGATTTCCCACCTGAAAAATCATCAAAGTCTGAAGGTAGAAGTCTTCACCAAGGTCTCCTGTGACGTGTATCCGCAGAGGGATCCAGGGAGATCGGATCGGATTGGTGACTTCGTCCCACTGAAGAAAATCTTTAACAAAAAGAATAAGGGCTTCAGGACGACTTTGGCTGTCTTTTTGGAAGACTGCCGCAGTGGCAGCTACGAAAAGACTTCCATGTTGGCGGTCATCCGACCACCGTATTAAGGCCCATATATACAATTGTATTTTGTAAGTTTGTGCCGCTTTTGCGTCAAAAGCGGCGCAAATGCGGCGCTAAAAAAAGTATAAATATGGGCCTAAGGGCCAGATGTAGCAAAAAAAGATTTTGCGAATCGGAAATTGCGAGTCGGTGCGACTCGCAATTTCCGATTCGCAAAATCGTATGCAGAATGGTGTCTCAGACACCTTCTGCTAATCTCAAGGGGGTCGTAAAGACCCACCTCATTAATATTAATGAGGTGGGTCGCAATTTGCTACCCCCTTGAGATTCCCTGCACTCACAGGCATGGTGGCCTGCTGGAGACAGCAGACCTCCATGTCTGTGACTGCTTTTTCAATAAAGCAGTTTCTTTTTTTGTATTGCAGCCTGTTTTCCTTAAAGGAAAACGAGTTGCAATACAAAAATAAAACAGAAAAAACATTTATAGCGACATTCACAAAGGGGAAGGGGTCCTATTGGGACCCCTTCCCTTTTGCGAATGAGTTAGCACCCACTTCACGGTCACAAAGCAATACTGCATCGCAGTGCGAGTCGCAAATAGGAAGGGAACACCCCTTCCTATTTGCGAGTCGCATTCCCATTTTGTGAGTCGGTATCGAATGTCGGGAATGTGCATCGCGATGGCCGTTTTGCATGGTGATTTTCGCAGTTTGCGCCATGCAAAACGGTTCCTAAATCTGGCCCTAAGAGTCACACATTGAAGACCACCAAAAAACAGGAAAAAATCTGAGGGCGCTAGGATACTGGTGGGTGGGAAAGAAGCAGCTCCACCACCAGCACCGCCAGGCCGACACAAATCTACCCATCATATTACGAGCCACAAATCACCACAGTGGTTCTTCCATGGTGGAAAACCATTGGTGGTGTGAATTGCCATGGTTAGAACCCACTACTGTCAGAACACAACACCACATTGGACGGTTTGAATACCCCACACCTGACACGCATCCACAGACCAGACTTACCTACTTACTGCACTAAATAACACACCTGACACAACCAATGACTCTTTGAAACAAAAACAACATTCACATACACCAAGAGCAGGCAACCACAGAGAGAGCACCCTTACATCGTAGGCACAAACACACACCACATGCAGCACACACCAGCGCAACTAACGCACAACACACATAACAAGCACAGGCAAATCATGGCAGGCATCCATCACACTCAAACCACCACTCACACCCCATCAATCTCCCAACACTGTACCCTTACACACACATACACAACACCCCCCTCTACACAATCACAACCATGTCCCCGCAAAAGCAGCCACGGTTCACAGATGACGAGTTGAGGGTCATGGTGGATGAAATTGTCATGGTAGAGCCACAACTGTTTGGAGCACAGGTCCAACAAAGGTCGATTGCCAGGAAAATGGTGTTGTGAATCATCAACAGGGTCAACTCAGTATGTGAGCATCCCCACGCAAGGGAGGACATCAGGAAGGGGTGGAACGACCTACAGGGAAAGGTACGTTCCATGGCATCACAACACCAGATCGCCGTGCACAGGACTGGTGGTGGGCCCCCACTTCCTCCCCCGCGGTCACATCTTGGGAGAGAAGGTCTTGGACATCCTGCATCCAGAGGGCATGACTGGGATACCTGGATGACTGGACGCTGGTAAGTACACACAACTTCTATATCACACAATTGTGTCCTGCATGCTTCCTCACCATCCAAATACTCTCCAATTCACTGCATGTCTCACTACACCTCACACCCATTCACCTAATGCCCCTCTCCTGCATGCCACACCTCCACCCAACCCAACTGCCCACAGAGCCCTTGGCAAGACTTGGATAGCATTGGCTAATTCTATTACTACAACTCCCACAATGCACCAGCCCATCTACATGAAAACCTGGAATGTGCAAATCACATCTCTTGCATGTATGACTATAGTACAAGCTACAACAAGTATATGGTATGACTGAGGACCACAACATGGCAATGACAGCAATGCATTGACACAATACAATGGCAATAAAGGTTAAACACAGCTACAGCTCTGTGAGAAATCCAAATAGCTACTTATCTAGATCCCCAACCCTGAAATGGACTGACCATGGTATGGAAAGTAAGATGGCAGACTCCATGAACATGCACAACATGCAGAGATAGGGCATTCAACTATCCATACTCACATACTGTCCTCCCAATGTTACACCATGGTGCAATGTCCAGCCATTTCGTGTGACATCTAGCAAGCCTGACTATTTACTAGGTAACAGTGCTGAACAGTCTTGTGAAACATCAGACAATAACTGAACCCAACTGCAGTGCTATATGTAAAAGAAAACTGAATGATAGCACCCAACATGGAGTATGGAGCACATGTCACAGACTAGTACGTACCACCAAAGTTATGCTGTGCAGCATCTGTCATTGTCATAGCTGGGAATCATGTTAAGGCACTGCATGCATCTGACAAAGAGATAACCAAACACAATTTCTCTTTTTAAATCAGTGTCAAACTCCATCCATAGGTACCCCTGCCAGTGCTACCATGGAGAGGATACCAGAGACTGCCATCCCTCCTCCAGATGAAGACCTCAGTGAGGACAACACTCCTTGATGTCTGGACAGTGACGACCTACCTGGCCCATCTGGGACACTTGGTCAGTCTAAGATTCCCTGCCTCATCCTGCCCACATCAATCCTCCCCCCGTTGCTACAATATCACAGCCAACCCTTCGTCCCCAGAGCTGTGTTCCAAGGATTGTTCAAACTATTGTGTGTCCCACAGTATGGGAACCTGAGTCGATCCATGACACCCCAGACAATGAAGGTCCTGCTAACAATTAGAGTGTGCACACTGTACCAGAAGCACAGGCACTTGGGGGCATAGGAGAGAAGCTGTGGGCCAGAGCAGGAGGCCCCCAAGGGACTCGACTGACCAGGAAACCATCTCCCAAGTCCTGGGAGCATACTAAAGTTCCCAGGACAGGATGGGGCAGATTATTGCAACATATGGACTTTTCAAACACTCAACCCTAGTCACAGATCTGGGTTTAATCCATTGTTATTTTGCTCTCCACGTCACCCCAGTTTGGACCCAGCCATATGCAAATCAGTCTTGACCCTGTTCCCCATGGCAACAGTCCAGCCCGAACCGCTAGGCCGGGTCCTCCCTGGACAGGAAACAGGCACCCTGGGACCGGTTTCTGGGTATCACCCTTCATCAGCCAGGCTAGCTTGAATCCAGTGGTGTAGCAAGCAAGGGACCCACGTCTGGGCATACCCCTGCCATTGACACTTAAGGCGCATAAAGCAACATCACCAAACAAAATAAAATGTTGGACGGAGTGTTGAAACTTTTCAAACACTCACCACCAGTCACAGATCTGGTTTTAATCCACTGTTATTTTGCTTGCCACATCACCCCAGTTTGGACCCAGCCATATGCAAATCAGTCTTGACCCTGTTCCCCATGGGAACAGTCCAGCCTGAACTTCTAGGCCAGGTCCTCCCTGGACAGGAAACCAGCATCCTGGGACCGGTTTCTGGGTATCACCCTTCCTCAGCCAGGCTAGCTTGAATCCAGTGGTGCAGCAAACAAGGGACCCATGTCTGGGCTTACCCCTGCCACTTAGAGCACAAAAAGCAACATCACAAAACAAAATAAAATGAAGGAAGGAGTGCTGAAACTTTTCAAACTCTCACCCCCAGTCACAGATCTGGGTTTAATCCATTGCTATTTTGCTCGCCATATCACCGCAGTTTGGACCCAGCCATATGCAAATCAGTCTTGACCCTGTTCCCCATGGGATAAGTACAGCCCAAACTGCTAGGGCAGGTCCTCCCTGGCCAAGAAACAAGCATCCTGGGATCAGTTTTTGGGTATCACCCTTCCTCAGCCAGGCTAGCTTGAATCCAGTGGCGCAGCAAACTGGGGTGGAATGGTGAGCAGAAGAATGATGGATTAAACCCAGATATGTGACTGGGGGTGAGTGTTTGCATTATTCAGCACTCTGTCCATCATCCTTTTGTGTTGCTTGGGGCAGATTATCACCATGTTGGGGGAAAACCAAAGTCTGCAGAGGGAATATCACCAGGAGGTCATGGAGCAGTAGCAAGCCCACAATGCCACCATGGCCTCAATTGCAGGGGTGCGGAGGGACATCAACACCACCGTGCATGGTTCCTCGACCCACCATCAGGCCCCTTTGGCTAGCAACCTTACATCTGCCCCATCTACATCAATAGCAGCTAGTGGGATTGAGGCCCTGCCAGGGGAACCACAGTCTTCAGATATCGCTCTCTCTGTAGCAGACGACACCCCCCACAAACGTGGATTTCCACGAAGACAGCCGGCTGGAGCAGATGCCAAGACCAAACCCACTGCCGGGAAGTGAACCTCACCTGATTTGTCTCCCTTGTGTGCCACTGAGACACCCTGTTGACTGTTCAGAGACATAAATCCATTTTCCCATTGCACTTGGACACTGGACTTGTGTAACCAATGGGTGTAGCTGCTACTCTGATTCCATCTACCAAGCCCTCACTCCACCTTAATGTCAATGTATGCACCTTTATTTTTACTTTCAATATTGTGATATGCACAATAAATCACCATTGAACACAGATACTGAATTTGCGTCTTTAATAAAACATAAACAATTGCCATGCTTGCCAATTGTGGTCTGGTGATGTCTCTCTATATCGAACAGGCAGCAGAGGGAGGCTTCCGCAGCAGGAGACAAAAAAATCAGATATGTCCCAGGACAGATGTCAGAGAGGTAGAAATCCAGAGCCACACAATAATGTAGTCAGTATTCCAACCTGCAAAAAGACCATGACAGAGAGAACCATCAGGATGGAAGGCATGGTGTCACACAAAGCACATATGCAGATCATAGATGTCATGCCCAGGCTAGAATACCGCCTAAGCAGGGTTCCTCAGATATTACTCACGTCACCAGTCACAGATTATTCACACAAATCATTTACTTGCCATGTGTCAGGTACAACCCTCATGTCTGCAATCATTTAGCAATGGCTAATAACAATGAATGCCTCAAGCCATAGGTAGCAGAGGCACAGTTTCAAAAACACAGTCAGTGGGTGGAATGGCATGAGACCAGGAGAATGCAGCAAGCATAACTTAATACTGGTCTGTCCATTTGGGATGTGAATGTAGGTAACTGTGGTGAACACACCTGTTAGAGCTTAACCACTGTTACAGTGCAACTTACATTTTATCAACTAGCTTCCACAACTCACACATTGTGATAGGACCATATTACACTCCCACTGATGAATCACGTCAGGAGGACTATTGTCACCAATCCACCTCTCAATGTGGACATTCAAGACTTGAGAAACCCCACTCAACATACCTATATGTCACTGGAAGTACTGATTGACGAGCTCTGTCCTAGAGTCTGCTGCATCTTCTTCCTCCTCATCACTTGCCATTTCAGTATTTCCAGACACTGGTCCAGCTGCCTCCCCCTTATCAGCTAGCAATGGTATCTGACGTATCAGGGCTAGATTGTGGAGCATGCAGCAGGCAATGATGATCTGGCATACCTTTTGGGGGAAGTAGAGGAGGGGACGTACAGATAGGTCCAGACACCTGAAACTTGCCTTTAGGAGGCTGAAAGTGCACTTGATTACATGTCTTATTTTCCTGTAGGCCTTATTGAAACAGAGTTCCCATTCCGTGACAGGGAAGCCAAGGAAGATTTCGATAGACAGAGTTATCTGTGTACACAAATGTAGGACTTGTGAAATAATAGGTACAGCGACTGGCCAGAATGTGATGACAGGTGCCATAACAGTGAAATATCTTCTTATGCATACACATCAAAGAGCCAGACCCTCTCTGTGTGTAGTTGTGCCATCATGTGTGGGACATTGCTGTTCCACAAAATGTAGGAGTCATGGACAGATCCTGGAAACTTGTCTGTCACTTGTGAGATGTACTGCTCTGCCAGACTCACACCCCTGAACATTTAAGGAGTGGTAGTTCTTCCTGTTCCTATACACCTGTTCATTGGCACTGGGAGAGACCAGGGCTACATGGGTGTCATCAATTACCCCTATCACATGAGGAATGCACAGTCCATCCTTCAAGACAAGATTGAACATGGGCTGAGTCATCCCTGCTGCTAAGGCCAATGTATTCCGAAAGGAGCCTGTGGGCAGGTAGTGTAGTTCTGGCAAGACTTACACAATTGGAGGGATGCAATAGGGATTGTGTACAAAGATCCATGATGGTCTGATGATTCAGACAATATGGGGGTCATTCCGACCCTGGCGGTCCATGACCGCCAGGGCCGGGGACCGCGGAAGCACCGCCAACAGGCTGGCGGGGCTTCCAGGGCCATTCTGACCGCAGCGGTAAAGCCGCGGTCAGAAAAGGGCAACCGGCAGTTTCCCGCCGGTTTACCCCTGGCCCAAGGAATCCGCCATGGCGGCACTGCTGGCAGCACCGCCATGGGGATTCCGACCCCCTTCCCGCCATCCTGGTCCTGGCGGTAACTACCACCAGGAACAGGATGGCGGGAACGGGTGTCGTGGGGCCCCTGGGGGCCCCTGCACCGCCCATGCCACTGGCATGGGCAGTCCAGGGGCCCCCTCACAGGGCCCCATAATGATTTTCAATGTCTGCAAAGCAGACACTGAAAATCGCGACGGGTGCCACTGCACCCGTCGCCCACCAGCAACTCCGCCGGCTCCATTCGGAGCCGGCTTCATTGTTGCTGGGGCTTTCCCGCTGGGCCGGCGGGCGGCCTTTTCGCGGTCGCCCACCGGCCCAGCGGGAAAGCCAGAATGGCCGCCGCAGTCTTTTGACCGCGGTGCGGTCATTCGGCGGTAACCGCATGGTGGGCGGCTACCGCCGCCCTCCGCGGTTGGAATGACCGCCTATGTCTGGATTACATGCCTGTCCTCCATGGTTGTAAGGTCAACTAGTGGAAGGTTCACTGGTGGTAGTCTCAATCTCCTCATGGCAGGATATCTATGTTAAGAGAAGAGAATGTAAAATGAGTAAAGCAGTAGACACATGTAAGCACCACATGGGATATTAGCTCACACCTAACACTGCAGGGGATGCATTGCACTGCAGACATATACAATAACTACCATGGCTATGCGCATGTAACACCCTCATTGCTGTACATTGGTTTACATGTAAGTCTTAAAGGTCATATGTCACATGTATAATTGAACATGTGTGACTAACTGAACTGTCCTGCACGGATCACACATGTATTATTCAAATCTTCCTATGTATAGCCCTCTTCTATGTGCCTCAGAGTATCTAAGCATAGGTATCAACAGTTATACAGCCTCAACATGTCATTGTATCAACAATGTCACAATTCAAAGCAATAACATGATGGCACAACATAGGGTTACACCGTCATTTGGGAGAGTATGTGTATGATGCGCTTAATGAGGCTCATCCACCAATTAAATGTGTACAAAATCGCAGCCACCTGTCCTGCTGTAGTGGAGAATTGGAAGTGACCTAAGGCCACCAGTGGAAGTCGTCATGGCGGTAGACGGTCGCAACTGCTGTGCAACTTGTCATTGGTTATCATTGCTGCCTGTGGTGTCCTCGGCCCAATGGTGGTCATCGCTATTAGTGATGGTCCTGTATGTGGCAACTGTGACTGCCATTTTCAGCATCCATGCTCACTTGAATCCTGACACTGTTGCTAGCAAGTCCTCCACAATGTGAGCTGCTGTGTCCTGCCTCTGGGAGCCATCATGTCACGTCCTGCAGGTGATAGGGCCCTTGCCTTCACCCACGAAGAACTGGAGAAGCTGGTGGAGGAGGTCCCTATGCCTGTATTGACAGCTATATGGGGAAGCAGAGGAGCAGGTGAGTCCAATGGACCAGCCATGTGTGATAGGGGTGGCATGTGACGTTGTTTGGGACATGTGCACTGGTGAGGGAGTATATGCATGCAGAGGCCATATATTGAAGGCACTCGCTGTGACATATGTGTAGTGTCCTCTCCTGTTGGTATGGTGCATTTGTACATGACTTTCTCTTTTTTTCTATGGTCATCCATGCAGGTAAATGCCCCTCAGAAGAAAGGGATCTCTCTTGCCATCGCCACGCTAGTGTGAACTGGGGGGTCCACGTCCGGCGGAGCACTCATTGCCGCAAGTGGTGGGAGGACCCGAGATGCTGGGCTTGGAAGACCACGGAGGCCCAGTTGGGGATATCCTCTCAATGAGGGAGGGGTGCCTGTCAGACCCTGATCCACCCATATTGCCTACTTTTTGGTGGTGTCCTACCCTGAGGTGGATGGGCATTTGAGGGCAGCACAAGAGCCACAAAGGGGTGAGTACTGACTGTATCCAGGCACTTGGGTCTGGTTGTATGATGTTTGGTGACCCAATGTAGCTTCTGTCACAATGTTTTAAGTGCAACATGTATGTAGACTAGTGGACATGTGTAGTTTCCACCTTGCCTGAGTAATAGATGTGGTTTCATGGTTTGCTATCAGTAAACGTACAACTCATGTATCAACACATCTCCATGTCTGATTGTGGAGATGGTCAAATGACAATGCCACATGTGTGACTTCATCCTATCATTTCCATGGATGTGACTTTGTTTATCATCCTACCCATTGAGTATGACATGGTCCATCCATCAGCATATAAGCATTAGTGGCTTTAAGGTGTCCGTCCACTCCCATATGTATTGATCACATGTATTTGCAACTGAATCACTGTCATTTTTGGTACAGAGATTATAGACATCTAGTACTGGTACAGGTATAGCCTTCATGTGAGGCAGCCATCTCATTTACACCACAGATATGACCTGTCTAGGACTGTACTTATGGCTTAGTAGTTGTATCTTCATTGTCTGTTCCCCTTCAATCTCTGGGGTATGTGAAGGTAGCACCAGTAGGCTAATATGATTTGGGTGTCTGATTTAGTATAATTGGACTCATCATGCATTTACATGTTCTTGACTTGTGGGGATATTTCCTTCAACCAAAAGGGCATGTTCTAGAGGAGGAAAGTGCCTAGGCAGATCTCACGTTTGACAATATGCTGTCAATGCCATGTGTCCCAATGCCCTACAATTTACAGTGCAACATAGCTCAGTTGCAGACTTCATCATGTCTCAATGGTTACTTGGGGGCACATCTGTAGAATTGGGACAATGACTGCTAACCTTAACCTAGCTGATGTGGGTAGTTTTGACAGGATTAAGTTTTGTTTGATTTATGAAATGGTGATATGATCTTTATATTGTATCATCATTCCTGTAGCTGCCCTATGTAGTAGTGGGATATGTTATCAGTGCAATGGCAGTTGTATAGGTCCATGTGTGCATAATGCATATGTGTCATTTCCGTCTGACATGTGTATTGTCTGGACTTACGTACAGGTAATCACGTGTCACGAAGGGTGTGAGTGATGCAGGTTTGCTCATTTTTTCAAGTTGAACTACTGTAACTGCATGTCAGTTGGAATGGCAGGTGTCCTATGATGTAATATGTGGCTTCCTGATGTTCATTAGTTGTGACACTGCACTCAGTGATTATCTCTGGATGTATTACGTGTGCAATATAGGCCATTGTAGATGCACATAGATGCATGAATAGTTGTGGTGTATATATGTTTGGTGTCTGCAAATCATCCTCTGTGATTGGATCAAACTAATCACATGGCTGTAACCTAGACTTTTATTCTACACATCAGATGTGACCTGTATGGGAGTCCAACTTGTACTGGCTACATCAGTTAATGGAACCATATTGGCATTTCTGTGTTAGGCCAGCCATGTTATGTGACTAGCCAGTGAGTGGGGTAGTCTTCACTATCAAGGGACATAACTAAGGGACATGGGCTGATATGGTGTAGTTCGAGTACAAGCCTGATGTGTTTTGTTCAGTCACATGCTCTTCCAAAAGGTGGAAGGGGTAAGGAGAGGTATATTCAGGAATAAGGGAGTCATTTTTACTTCAGCCAAGGCATGATGTGCATGCAGACATGACTTTGCTGGTGATCATGTGGATTACTCAAGTTGTGCTAACTTACTTGGAATTTACTGTGGGTGTGAGGCTACGCATGCAAGGGTGGCAAGTAGTGACATGTTGTGACATGATGTAGGATATGTGTAATGCCAACAGAGATTGCCTAGCCAGGAGATATTTACCTACAGATGTGCATGTTCAGATGTGTATATGTGAGGAATATGTTTACACTTTTTCTCCCTCTCTCTCTCTCTCTCTCTCTCTCTCTCTCTCTCTCTCTCTCTCTCTCTTTCTCACTCCCTCTCCCACTCTATTTGTATGCATCAGCATCGGCAGGCAAAGGAGACAGGGCACCAGCTGGTGGGGATGCTGCTGGCCATGGGACCCGGAGTGCTGTGACCAGTGATAGCGAGGGACCCAGTGGCAGGGAGGGTGAGAGGAGTGCCACGGGGTGAAGGGATCTTCTACTTTATCTTTGGGATCCTCCTCCATTGGACACTCCTTGGTGGTGGTAGACCCTTCTCGGACTACCCCAGCACCATCTCTGTTAGCCACCCCCGTAATACCAGCACCCTCCCTGTAGCTCCCCACCTAGTTGTCCGTGCCCACTCACCCAGGAGGGTGGGCGTCTCCTTTGCTGCAGGCACCTCTGCCCATGCCCCTGTCAGTTCTGATACCCTCAGTGAGGAGGCTATTGACCTCCTGAGGTCCATCTCTGTAGGTCAGTTGACCAATGTAACTGTCATCCAGGTACTAGCAACTCAAGTGCAACAGAGCAATGTGTTCCCGGACGGCATTCACAGCACACCAGCTGGCCTAGAGAGATCCTTTCAGGCTCTGACCTCCACACTGATGGTAGCCAGTCACCCTTTGCCCTCTGTCACCCCTCCACCTTCCTCTTCCAAACCCACACCCCTCTTCCCCATCCCAGCCAAATCATACAGACAGACAAGCATGTACCCACCTCAACATCCAAGGCTACAGATGACAGACACAAGCCCCTGAAATCCCACCAATGGCATGCACACAAACAACACCCACCTGCAGACAAACCAATATCCACCACCTGCAAAGACTCCCCTACCACTGCCACATTCACAGCTACTACACTGGACACACCTGCAGATACCACACCAACATTCACAGATTCAGCCACCACTCCAATCCTACCCACAGTCAACACAATAGCAGACCCGTAGACATCCACCCCAGTCACCACATCCGCAGACACCACAACCACCGACACACCCAGATGCAGCATATCGCCCTTACCTGCAGACACCACCCCAACAGACAGTCATCAATTCACCAGGGCATCTCCTAGCACCTCCTCCCCCCTCCTCCCAAGACACATAAACACCCATACTCACCCACCCAATAGACACACAGCACACACAAGCATTCCTCGCACACACATGCACCCAAGACATCTACCAAGATACCACCTTCAACCACTCCCTCTCCCTCCACTCCCAAACCCTTTTGCCTTGACCATTCCTGTGTGTCCAAAAAGGTATTCCTCTCAGAGGTTTCCCTCTTCCCTACTCCTCTCCTATGCTGTAATACCCCCAAACCCTCTGTGTCCCTCCCTATGTCCAGGGCTTCTCCCCTGCCCCTGCTAGTACCCATGCCCCTCCCCTGCAAGTTGATCCCTCCCAAGTGTTCCCAGCCCTCCCCTAAACCTCGCCCTAAGCCCCCCTCCCAAGCCCAACCCCAAAGTCCTTCCTCCCAAACCAAAGCCCTCAAACCCCCCACCACTTCTAATCACTGAGGTGCCTGTCTGCCCCTTGATGCTTCTACCCTGTGAGGTCATATAGCAGTCAGGAGTCATGTAGGGGTACACTGATGTGACATATGTGCATTGTGCACATTGTTGTTTGAACTGGCATTTGGCCTTTTATTTTGCACATAGTTCCTTATTTATTTTATTTATATACATGTTTATATTTTTTATATATCTAGGTCAACCAGTTGTTTGTCCCATGGTCATATATTTGTCCTGCCTTTCTTTCAACATGGCTATTGTGGTCTTGCCTACATTGGTTTGTTTGTGAGTAACTTTTATGCATATGTTGGTTGGGCATAACAGATGTGTATAAGCAGCGTGTGTGGGTGTGCCCTTAGCACTTGTCCTGCAGTAATGGCTGTATATTGTTTGTAGGACATATTTGTGTTTGGAACATGCATGTATATTGATATTGTGTGCATTGTTTGTGTTGGCATGTGCAATTTGTAGTGTTGTGTGCCCTTGTGTGGTTGACATGGGTAATTCATACTGTTGTGTGCCCTTATGTGGTTGTACTATGTGCGTACATGTGTGTGTGGTGATTGGTTTATCAGAACCATTGTGTGATGTGTTTGCGTGGTTTGGTGTATGCTTCATTGTATGGTTGTGTGATTGTGTGTATTGGTTGTCAGGTGCTGTTATGTGTTGTTGTGGGCATACAATATCAGCTGTAGGTGTGTATTTTGGTTGCTTGAAGATGCTTTTGAGGTGTTTCGGTTGTGGTGTAGTTGTGTGAATTGCTGTTTTTTTGTATGGTTGTGTTCAACTGTGCCAGTGCTGTGTGTCTGCGGGTTGATGTGTGTGTTGGAAGTGTGTGTTGGCTGTGGTGTGTGTAGTATGTGTGTGTGTGTGTGTATGTGGCTGTGGGTGGATGTGCATATTAGTGTGGGAGTATGTGTGTGTATCGCCTCACCACCCATCCCAGATGTGTATGTTTAGGTGTGCATGGGTACTTTCACTAATTACAACAGTGACAGGTAAGTATGTGTACTTATGCTTGGTGTCATCGTCGCTGGTACTGAGGTCACTGGGTGAGGAGGAGCAGTGGGAGGACCTGCAGTTCTGGCTCCATGCCGGCTCCAGACAGGTATGTGTTCCTGAAGGTGTGTGTCTCCTTTTATAGGGTTGGTTTCTGCCAGGGTTTCCGTGGTGGTACGACTGCAGTGGAAACCTTGGCAGTGTGCAGACTCGTAATCTGTCCAGCGAGAATATGGTCTATGCCGGGCTGAAGGTGGATACCGCGGTCTGTGGTGGGCTGATTGCAGTGGCGGCGCCAGTGGTGAATTGGCTATATTCAGTTGTGAATACTGCCACGGTCATAATTTGGCAGTCTTCTCTGCCAGCCTGTTGGCCGTACGACCGCCGTCGTCAGCATGGCAGTCCTGTGACCACCATACTCGTAATGATCCCCTAAGTCCGAAGTTAAAATTGTGACCAAGGCCTCCTGCTTGCTGTAGCCGAGCAGGGCACCATCACGGTTGGCCTCAAACTTTGACTTTGCCGTGCTCTAGTATGACCAGATTACCAGATTGCCGCTCATCTCTGGTCCCCCTTAGCTGATTTTAATCATTTGGGGTAATTTTAAAGTTAAAAATATAATCTATTTTTCATAAATTGGTGTTGGATTTTTATTGTGTTTTGTGGTTTACTTTTTTAGGGGGTCATCATGACTCTGGTGGTTCTTTTTATTGCCAGGTTTAATGTGGTGGTAGTACCGCCAACAGGCTAGCGGTTCATACCGCCACATAGTGAGTGTGTTCACTTTAACACTCACACTTCCATGCCGGTATGAGCAGCCAGGCTGGAGATATCAATCTCCGACCCTGCGGCCCACAGAGTACCGCCACTGGCATTATAAGCCTGCCTACCACCATAGTTTCCATGGTGTTAGCAATGTCACAAAAACCTTGGCGGTAGGCCCTACCTATGACAGGGAATTGCTTCCCAGTCACCAGTAGCCAGCTTCCCCACCCCCCCAACACACACCTGAAAACCCCCAACCCCCCTCCATCCAAACACCCATCCCCACCCCCTTGATTCAAGCACCCCCCAACACCCCTAAATGGACACACACGCAGATATGTACCCACCACACACCTGCCCCCCCACAACCACACACACATTCACTCATTCACTGGCATACACGCATTCACTCATTCACTGTCATACACACATTCGTCCTGACAAGCTCACACAGATTCTCACACACAGACATGCAGACACGCACTCACTTCACCATTCTTACACACATTCACCCACATGCATACAACCATGCATACAACACAACACACACAGACACGTTCATGCACGCAGTCACATACTCAGACACACACACACAATACCCCCCACCCTCCCACACTCCTCCCCTGTCAGAAGCCTAACATACCTTAGACGAGGCCTAACATACCTTAGACGAGGAGGTCTTCTGGCAGGGAACGGGAAGGGGCGCTGCTACCACCAGCAGCTCCCCACCCCACCAGTAGGACACCGCCAGGCCGTATTTCAGCTCAAAATACGGCTGGTGGTTTTCTACTGGTGTTGCGGTGCTGGTGGTAGCAGCGCGAAATCACCACGGTCCGCCAGTATGAACACTGCCGGATTTACACCCTTATTGTGGAGGAAGTCAGGCAGTGCTCATAATCTGGCGGATGGATGGTCGCCGCTGTGGTGGTATGCTGGAGACTGTCACTGTAATTACCGCCAATGTCATAATCAGCACCATAATGTTTTGTGATTTTTAAATGCTTTACACACTTGTCTCCTAAGTTAAGCCTTGTCGCTTGTTGCCAAACTACCAAGGGTTGAGCTGAATTTAATTTATTGAGACCTAACTGGACCTAAGTGGAGGTCAGTGGCCTAAAGCTAAGTATAGGTACTTGCATGCTCTGTTATGGGTTTATCGATCTCTAGATACTAATTTTTGAGGTGTGTCAATTCCTTCATTAATTGTAGAGCAGAGATTTCTAGGGATTGCTGCTCCACGTCCATTGTCATTTTCTGTGTTTTGCCTGCCTTATTCTTTAATAGATGGAAATTCATCACCTTGTCTATCCCGATGAATTTGAAGATATCAACTAGTGTTTGACTATAATTCATGGAATTCTCAGGGCAATATGACAGTCCCAACACCAGGATTTGCTCTTCTGCTTTACTGAGCATGATGCCTGAAAGATTCATGACTGTATTGGGTCTTATTTCATTTGTTTCCTTCTTCATGTTTGTTTCTGCTTTGCTTTTGTTTTGGTTGAGAAGGATTCTCCACTAGCACCTTCTCTGCCTCCTTAGTTGTCTGCTTTGTACTTTATGTTTTGTGGGCTCAATATTTGCCTCCGGTCTAACCGTAAAAAATACAGCGCATCAATTGCTGATAGTTTTGTCATTGCTGGAACCACATCTCCTGCTTTGATCCCTATTTGAAATCTGTTTTAATTTCTGAGCTCAATTCCCTTCTCTATAATGTTATTTTCTTAAAGCCATTTGTTGATTTAGATTGCTGCTTGAGATTCTTAAAGGGGCGTGAAAAGGTAAATATCTAAATGGGGCTCCTTCTGGCCAAAATCAAGAAACTTTACTTTTGTCTCAAGAGCAGTGCTCAGTGTTTGGGTCTACACTGACTCCCTTCTTACATATATCAGAGCCTCTAGCTGCACCCACTGCTCTCCCTTTTTCTCCTCCTTAACAAATCCTGCTGGAACAGCAGTAGTGTAAGGACACACTAGTCAGAGTCATTGCTTAGCCCTCATGCGTTACCCACACAATATATCTCAAAGGTTGCCACTTGGCTTTTATATCTACTGGTGTTGTCAGATATTTATGGATTTATATATTATTTGTTTCTAAATATGTGAAAATGTGAAAAGTCTGTTTTTCATAATGAAACTCATTAGTTTGTTGTTCCTTTCCTTCCTTGATGCAAGAAAGTGATTTTTAAAGGGAGTTGGTCACAAGTGTCAATATGGCTTGGAAGAAGATCATGTAGATCGAAACGCATTACCAATAAAGCATTTTTCTGGAACCTGTGGAGGAATGTGATCATTTGGTGCTTATGCAGAAAAGCATGGCATCTCATTTAAATATATATATATATATATATATATATATATATATATATATATATATATATATATTTTAAGCAAAAGCGTCCTCTCTGTGAAAGCGCACTCCCACCAGGTTAATTTAGGAAAATCGAAATTCAGCAACTCACAGCGAATTCCTTTCAGTCTTTTCAAAATTCAGGCCTATATCGAAAAAACATCTCTGGACACGTGTTTCGGGGTTGATCCCCTCATCAGCAGAGAAACTAAAAAATATATCACCCTCGTAGGTGCAGCCATTGCTGGATGTGTTCCAGACTCTCATTCCTTTTAAAGACCACATACCTGGCTCGTTCAGCAAATTCAATTGCAAGCACCTGATTAATATATTCAAGTACCAGCCCAAGTGCATGCTGGTTACGGTAGTCCTGCGCATTTGTAGTTGCACCCAAAGTGGGTTGCTGGAGCCAGACAAAATCATGAAAAGAATACAATTCCTTAGTAGGCGAATTCGACGTGAATTTTCAAATTAGCTGCATATATTCCAACCTGCTGCTCGAAGTGTGACAATCCATTTTAGTCACACCGACCTGCTCAGAACACAGTGGTGCTGCTTTCCCGGCTGGACCAGCCGGTGATTTATTTTAAACAAAAGCGTCCTCTCTGTGAAAGCGCACTCCCACCAGGTTAATTTAGGAAAATCGAAATTCAGCAACTCACAGCGAATTCCTTTCAGTCTTTTCAAAATTCAGGCCTATATCGAAAAAACATCTCTGGACACGTGTTTCGGGGTTGATCCCCTCATCAGCAGAGAAACTAAAAAATATATCACCCTCGTAGGTGCAGCCATTGCTGGATGTGTTCCAGACTCTCATTCCTTTTAAAGACCACATACCTGGCTCGTTCAGCAAATTCAATTGCAAGCACCTGATTAATATATTCAAGTACCAGCCCAAGTGCATGCTGGTTACGGTAGTCCTGCGCATTTGTAGTTGCACCCAAAGTGGGTTGCTGGAGCCAGACAAAATCATGAAAAGAATACAATTCCTTAGTAGGCGAATTCGACGTGAATTTTCAAATTAGCTGCATATATTCCAACCTGCTGCTCGAAGTGTGACAATCCATTTTAGTCACACCGACCTGCTCAGAACACAGTGGTGCTGCTTTCCCGGCTGGACCAGCCGGTGATTTATTTTAAACAAAAGCGTCCTCTCTGTGAAAGCGCACTCCCACCAGGTTAATTTAGGAAAATCGAAATTCAGCAACTCACAGCGAATTCCTTTCAGTCTTTTCAAAATTCAGGCCTATATCGAAAAAACATCTCTGGACACGTGTTTCGGGGTTGATCCCCTCATCAGCAGAGAAACTAAAAAATATATCACCCTCGTAGGTGCAGCCATTGCTGGATGTGTTCCAGACTCTCATTCCTTTTAAAGACCACATACCTGGCTCGTTCAGCAAATTCAATTGCAAGCACCTGATTAATATATTCAAGTACCAGCCCAAGTGCACGCTGGTTACGGTAGTCCTGCGCATTTGTAGTTGCACCCAAAGTGGGTTGTTGGAGCCAGACAAAATCATGAAAAGAATACAATTCCTTAGTAGGCGAATTCGACGTGAATTTTCAAATTAGCTGCATATATTCCAACCTGCTGCTCGAAGTGTGACAATCCATTTTAGTCACACCGACCTGCTCAGAACACAGTGGTGCTGCTTTCCCGGCTGGACCAGCCGGTGATTTATTTTAAACAAAAGCGTCCTCTCTGTGAAAGCGCACTCCCACCAGGTTAATTTAGGAAAATCGAAATTCAGCAACTCACAGCGAATTCCTTTCAGTCTTTTCAAAATTCAGGCCTATATCGAAAAAACATCTCTGGACACGTGTTTCGGGGTTGATCCCCTCATCAGCAGAGAAACTAAAAAATATATCACCCTCGTAGGTGCAGCCATTGCTGGATGTGTTCCAGACTCTCATTCCTTTTAAAGACCACATACCTGGCTCGTTCACCAAATTCAATTGCAAGCACCTGATTAATATATTCAAGTACCAGCCCAAGTGCATGCTGGTTACGGTAGTCCTGCGCATTTGTAGTTGCACCCAAAGTGGGTTGCTGGAGCCAGACAAAATCATGAAAAGTATACAATTCCTTAGTAGGCGAATTCGACGTGAATTTTCAAATTAGCTGCATATATTCCAACCTGCTGCTCGATGTGTGACAATCCATTTTAGTCACACCGACCTGCTCAGAACACAGTGGTGCTGCTTTCCCGGCTGGACCAGCCGGTGATTTATTTTAAACAAAAGCGTCCTCTCTGTGAAAGCGCACTCCCACCAGGTTAATTTAGGAAAATCGAAATTCAGCAACTCACAGCAAATTCCTTTCAGTCTTTTCAAAATTCAGGCCTATATCGAAAAAACATCTCTGGACACGTGTTTCGGGGTTGATCCCCTCATCAGCAGAGAAACTAAAAAATATATCACCCTCGTAGGTGCAGCCATTGCTGGATGTGTTCCAGACTCTCATTCCTTTTAAAGACCACATACCTGGCTCGTTCAGCAAATTCAATTGCAAGCACCTGATTAATATATTCAAGTACCAGCCCAAGTGCATGCTGGTTACGGTAGTCCTGCGCATTTGTAGTTGCACCCAAAGTGGGTTGCTGGAGCCAGACAAAATCATGAAAAGAATACAATTCCTTAGTAGGCGAATTCGACGTGAATTTTCAAATTAGCTGCATATATTCCAACCTGCTGCTCGAAGTGTGACAATCCATTTTAGTCACACCGACCTGCTCAGAACACAGTGGTGCTGCTTTCCCGGCTGGACCAGCCGGTGATTTATTTTAAACAAAAGCGTCCTCTCTGTGAAAGCGCACTCCCACCAGGTTAATTTAGGAAAATCGAAATTCAGCAACTCACAGCGAATTCCTTTCAGTCTTTTCAAAATTCAGGCCTATATCGAAAAAACATCTCTGGACACGTGTTTCGGGGTTGATCCCCTCATCAGCAGAGAAACTAAAAAATATATCACCCTCGTAGGTGCAGCCATTGCTGGATGTGTTCCAGACTCTCATTCCTTTTAAAGACCACATACCTGGCTCGTTCAGCAAATTCAATTGCAAGCACCTGATTAATATATTCAAGTACCAGCCCAAGTGCACGCTGGTTACGGTAGTCCTGCGCATTTGTAGTTGCACCCAAAGTGGGTTGCTGGAGCCAGACAAAATCATGAAAAGAATACAATTCCTTAGTAGGCGAATTCAACGTGAATTTTCAAATTAGCTGCATATATTCCAACCTGCTGCTCGAAGTGTGACAATCCATTTTAGTCACACCGACCTGCTCAGAACACAGTGGTGCTGCTTTCCCGGCTGGACCAGCCGGTGATTTATTTTAAACAAAAGCGTCCTCTCTGTGAAAGCGCACTCCCACCAGGTTAATTTAGGAAAATCGAAATTCAGTAACTCACAGCGAATTCCTTTCAGTCTTTTCAAAATTCAGGCCTATATCGAAAAAACATCTCTGGACACGTGTTTCGGGGTTGATCCCCTCATCAGCAGAGAAACTAAAAAATATATCACCCTCGTAGGTGCAGCCATTGCTGGATGTGTTCCAGACTCTCATTCCTTTTAAAGACCACATACCTGGCTCGTTCAGCAAATTCAATTGCAAGCACCTGATTAATATATTCAAGTACCAGCCCAAGTGCATGCTGGTTACGGTAGTCCTGCGCATTTGTAGTTGCACCCAAAGTGGGTTGCTGGAGCCAGACAAAATCATGAAAAGAATACAATTCCTTAGTAGGCGAATTCGACGCGAATTTTCAAATTAGCTGCATATATTCCAACCTGCTGCTCGAAGTGTGACAATCCATTTTAGTCACACCGACCTGCTCAGAACACAGTGGTGCTGCTTTCCCGGCTGGACCAGCCGGTGATTTATTTTAAACAAAAGCGTCCTCTCTGTGAAAGCGCACTCCCACCAGGTTAATTTAGGAAAATCGAAATTCAGCAACTCACAGCGAATTCCTTTCAGTCCTTTCAAAATTCAGGCCTATATCGAAAAAACATCTCTGGACACGTGTTTCGGGGTTGATCCCCTCATCAGCAGAGAAACTAAAAAATATATCACCCTCGTAGGTGCAGCCATTGCTGGATGTGTTCCAGACTCTCATTCCTTTTAAAGACCACATACCTGGCTCGTTCAGCAAATTCAATTGCAAGCACCTGATTATTATATTCAAGTACCAGCCCAAGTGCACGCTGGTTACGGTAGTCCTGCGCATTTGTAGTTGCACCCAAAGTGGGTTGCTGGAGCCAGACAAAATCATGAAAAGAATACAATTCCTTAGTAGGCGAATTCGACGTGAATTTTCAAATTAGCTGCATATATTCCAACCTGCTGCTCGAAGTGTGACAATCCATTTTAGTCACACCGACCTGCTCAGAACACAGTGGTGCTGCTTTCCCGGCTGGACCAGCCGGTGATTTATTTTAAACAAAAGCGTCCTCTCTGTGAAAGCGCACTCCCACCAGGTTAATTTAGGAAAATCGAAATTCAGCAACTCACAGCGAATTCCTTTCAGTCTTTTCAAAATTCAGGCCTATATCGAAAAGACATCTCTGGACACGTGTTTCGGGGTTGATCCCCTCATCAGCAGAGAAACTAAAAAATATATCACCCTCGTAGGTGCAGCCATTGCTGGATGTGTTCCAGACTCTCATTCCTTTTAAAGACCACATACCTGGCTCGTTCAGCAAATTCAATTGCAAGCACCTGATTAATATATTCAAGTACCAGCCCAAGTGCATGCTGGTTACGGTAGGTCCTGCGCATTTGTAGTTGCACCCAAAGTGGGTTGCTGGAGCCAGACAAAATCATGAAAAGAATACAATTCCTTAGTAGGCGAATTCAACGTGAATTTTCAAATTAGCTGCATATATTCCAACCTGCTGCTCGAAGTGTGACAATCCATTTTAATCACACCGACCTGCTCAGAACACAGTGGTGCTGCTTTCCCGGCTGGACCAGCCGGTGATTTATTTTAAACAAAAGCGTCCTCTCTGTGAAAGCGCACTCCCACCAGGTTAATTTAGGAAAATCGAAATTCAGC
Organism: Pleurodeles waltl; assembly: GCF_031143425.1. NCBI lineage: Eukaryota > Metazoa > Chordata > Amphibia > Caudata > Salamandridae > Pleurodeles > Pleurodeles waltl. The sequence continues at coordinate 252,218,256 of NC_090439.1, forward strand.
AACTCACAGGTCTTTAAAAGGAATGAGAGTCTGGCACACATCCAGCAATGGCTGCACCTACGAGGGTGATATATTTTTTAGTTTCTCTGCTGATGAGGGGATCAACCCCGAAACACGTGTCCAGAGATGTTTTTTCGATATAGGCCTGAATTTTGAAAAGACTGAAAGGAATTCGCTGTGAGTTGCTGAATTTCGATTTTCCTAAATTAACCTGGTGGGAGTGCGCTTTCACAGAGAGGACGCTTTTGTTTAAAAAAAAAATATATATATATATATATATATATATATATTGTATATACACACACATATATATATATATATATATATATATATATATATATATTTCTATATATATATCTATGTAAATTCACTAAGTCCACTTTCAATGCCAAACTCTTAACTGGTGTGTCCATTATGTGATAGTGGCTTCACGTTACTAATTTAAAACCTAGAAGTAGATGGAGGACTCTATGGGTGGAAATCCATTTTATTGCGCCTCAAATGTGTTTCAGCAACACTTTCCTTCCTCAGTGTGTTTGTGCAAAAGCAAAGCAACAGCTGTACACAGTTTAAATATTTTTTTTCACATATTCTATGGGGAGAGAGATAATGGACTCTTAGTTCCTCATTATTTATTGCTTTCACGGTACCACCATCTCAGTACCATTTACACCAGTGATGCCTGTATATTATCCTATTCTTAAGTAGATGTCGCATTCCAGTGAATACAGGTCACTACACTCTCCCACGTTCTATATATATATTACCTACTGGCAGTAGTTATTGGGTTGTTGTATTTAGGACCATTTTTTCCATAGACAGACTGTTTTTTGTTTTGCCAATAACTTTAGCACCATTTGACGAATCTTCCCAAAAGTTGATATTTTGGTCAGTTCAGATGCTGCCATGAAAGTTTTGTGGTGATCCATCAAGTGGAGGCTGAGAAAATGGATCCCAAAACACTTTTTCCCCATTCTATGTCAGGGATTTTTCAAACTTTTTAATCATGACGGGAAGCAGCCTTAACCACGACGCCTGAAAAGTTCTGTACAACGGAAGTGGAAAAACGCTTTCATTAACCACAACTTCCTTGTTCAGTGCCTTAACCTTGCATGTGCTGAAGGCACAGAAGAAGGGAGTCGACTGAGGAGGATGACGTGATCAGGTAAGTGGGGTAGGACTTGGGCTGTTTTAGGGGCAGGGGTGGGGGGTTTGGGGTATTTTTAGTTTCAGGAGATGAGGGTCGGGGTTATTTAGGGGCAGGGGAGGGGGTTGGGGTATTTTTAGTTTTAGGGTTGGGGTTCGGGGTGGTATAGGTTTAGGGGCAAGGGAGGTGGGTCAGGGCATTTTTAGTTTTAGGGGCGGGGATGGGGGTCGGGGTATTTTTAGTTTTAGGGGGTTGGGGATCGGGGTGGTTTAGAGGTGGTGGGTTTGGGACCTTTTTGTTTTTGGGGGCGGGGATGGGGTATTTTTACTTTTAGGGGTGGGGGGTTGGGTGGTTTAGGTTTAGGTGCTGGGCGGGGGAGGGGGGTCTGGGCATTTTTAGTTTTAGGGGTGGGGTGGGTGGTCGTGGTATTTTTAGTTCTTGGGGGTCGTGGTGGTTTCGGGGTGGGGGACGGGGAGGGGCATTTTTAGTTTTAGGGGCGGGGTCAAGGTATTTTTAGTTTTGGGGGCAGGTCGGGGGTCGGGATATTTTTAGTTTTAGTGTTGGGGTGGGGGTCTGTGGTATTTTTACTTTTTTGGGGTTGGGGTAGTTTAGGTTTTAGGGGCAGGAGTGGGGGATTGGGGTGGTTTTAGTTTTTAGGGGCGGGTTGGGGGTCACGGTAATTTTAGGGGCGGGGTTGGGGTGGTTTTAGGTTTTAGGGGTTGGGTGGATGGTCGCGGTAATTTTAGAGGAGGGTGGGGGGTTGGGGTAATTTTAGGGGCAGGGTTTGGGGTGGTTTTAGATTTTAGGGGTGGTTTGGGGGGGTCGTGGTAATTTTTAGGGGTGGGGGTAGGGGCCAGGGAGGTCGCATGCTGCAACCATGCATGACATTCACTAATGCCTTTACCAGGAATGCCTTTGCAACGAAAAATTGTTGTTAAGGTATTCGTGGTAAAGGCATTAGTGGTAACAACACGTTTGTTGTTCCGACGGCGTTTTTCAGGCATGCATGGTTCCAGCACGCATTGTTAATACATTCATTCAATACGACTACAGCCCGAACTACAGCCCAAACCGCTCAACGTATTTACACCTAATTTGGCAGAAAACTAGCTCTTGGTTCAGAAAGCATGCTTTTTGTAATTTGGTGTAAATCCATTGAGTAGCTGTGGAGATATTAGAGTTTAAAAAACAGAGATATCTGGGGACGTGGATCCTCTGTGGATCCAACTGTCTCTGTGCTAATATTTGACTGGCTACCAACACTTCAACAAGGAAGTGTCGACAGCCGTCTTGGGACTTTACTTCAGTCGAGTCCCATAAAAAAAAATGAGAAAAAGGGGCCAGGGTAGGGTCACCCTGAGCCCCTAGCCTTGGTCTAGGGGTCCCTCACAGACCCCACCAAGACTAAAAAGCCTTTTTTTAAATGTCGGGGGAAACCGACAGATCTGAGATTTTCGAAACATTTAAATTTTTTAATGGGCAGACTCCTACCCTTTGATTTTTATTTTGCCCCTGGGTGGCCTATGTCCCAGGGGCATTAGGGGCTGTAAAAAAGAGAGGGGCACATGGGGCCCCCCTCTTAGGACTTGTATTAGCTCTAGAGACTGCCACCTTCCCAGAGCAGCAACATAATTAGACATAGTGGAGGCCAGTATTGCCTCCGCCAGATCCCCGAGGACTGCCACATCCCTGGGGCTAAATGAAATCTGCAAGGAGGGGGTTGCATAGCCCCCTGGTGTCTCTGGGACTGCCACCTCCTGGGGTCTAAAATGAAAGAATGAAGGTGGTCTGTTGTGGACCCATGCCGTACTGGGGACTGCCATGTCCCAAGGACAAAGAAAAATTAATGCAGGTGTGACGTGCTCCCCCACAGTCCCAGGGACCGCCACCTCTCTGGAGCAAAATTGAATTACATGCAGGGGTTCACGCAGCCCCCCACAGCCCTGGGGACCGTGATCTCCCCAGGGCTAAAATGAAAGAATGAAGAGGGTCCTCTTTGAACCCTTCTTGGATTCCCCTAGGTGTCTAGTTTAAAAAAATGCACAGGTTTGGTAGGTTTCCCTAGGTGCCTGCTGAGCTAGAGGCCAAAATGTACAGCTAGGCACTTTGCATAAAAACGTCAGATTTCAATGTAAAAATGTGCTATGTCTATGTTGCATTTCCTTTCATGAGCATTAGGCCTACCCACGCAAGTGAGGTACCATTTTTATTGAGAGCCGTGGGTGAAAACAGAATAGCAAAGCAAGTGTTATTGCCCCTTGTCTATCTCTACATTTTTTCCTTCCAAATGGAAGACAGTGTGTAAAAAAGACGTCTATTTGAAAAAATGCCCTGTAATTCACATGCTAGTACGGCACCCCGGAATTCAGAGATGTGCAAATAACAACTGCTTCTCTACACCTTTTCTTGTGCCCATTTTGGAAATACAAATGTGTCCTTGATACCTATTTTTCAGTCTTTAGATTTCACCAAATGAATTGCTATAAGTCCGGTATAGAATGAAAACCCATTTCCATATGCAGCTCCTTTATTGGCTCTGGGTACCTAGGGTTCTTGATGAACCTAGAAGCCCTATATATCCCCGCAACCAGAAGAGTCCAGCAGGTGGAACGGTATATTGTTTTCAAAAATCTGACATCGCAGGAAAAAGTTACAGAGTAAAACATTGGGAAAAATGGCTGTTTTTTCACCTCAATTTCAATGTTTTTTATTTCAGCTGTTATTTTCTGTAGGAAAACCTTGTGGCACCTACACAATGACCACTTGCTGAATTCAGAATTTTGTCTACTTTCCAGAAATGTTTAGCTTTCTGGGATCCAGCATTGGTTTCACACCCATTTCTGTCACTAAGTGGAAGGAGACTGAAAGCACAAAAAATAATTATTAATGGAGTATGTCCCAGTAAAATGTCAAAATTGTGTCCAAAATTGGGGTTTTCTGATTCAAGTCTGCATGTTCCTGAAAGCTGGGAAGCTGGTGACTTTAGCACCGCAAACCCTTTGTTGATGCCATTTTCAGGGAAAAACCCATCAGCCTTCTTCTGCAGCCCTTTTCCCCTGGGTACCTTTAGAATCCCTAGGATGTTGGAAAAAAAGGACGCAAATTTAGCGTTGGTAGCTTACATGGACAAAAAGGTATGAGAGCCTAAGCGCATACTGCCCCAAATAGCCAAAAAAAGGCCTGCCACCTGAGGAGGAAAAGGCCTGGCAGCGAAAGGGTTAATGGCTGTCATGGAAGGTTTCAGCCAGGTTTTGAAAACAACAATAGTATCAACAAATTTCAACAAAAATGGTCCCAAATTTCGAGACAATGTTCTAGCTGAAAGTAATAGTATTAAAAGTAAAGCAACCCATGAGGAATTCTCAATGGGGATGTCCTATAAGGAGGAGAGTGAGTCTCACTGAGCTGTAGAGTATCGTCTCTCCCTTGAAGTCCATCATAGATAACAAATAAGGCGATGTCTCCTGCCCTATATAGGGCAGCCCGTTAAAGGGAGCAGACTAGCTTGTCTTCGTGAAGATGGCGATGTGGACATGATAGGTAGACAAGCAACTGACGTTGCACCTACAGAGCCTGCAAGTACTGGAACAAAGCGTGTAAACAGAAATTAAACGAGATTCCAAAAGCCTCTGTTTTATGCAGTGAAGCAAAGGGAATCCCATAGATTATTATGGGTGTGTCACTTTAATGCATGCCCTGAGAAGGCGATAAAAATGACGGAAAAATTGGAGCAGTGAAATCTTCCAAATTTCGTTGTACCATCTTTTGGGCCTCCCTGCCTGAGAACGCCCCCCTGCATAATTATGCATAATAATGCATGCATTGCGCCACTTTGTAAATATGGCGTGGTGCAATGGCCAGCTTGGCATCATAAAAATGACCCTAAGGAGGGGGGTTAAAGCAGTGCTAGGGGCTTGTAATGCTGCCCCTTAATTGGAAAATAACAGACCATGTTAATGTGAAACTATCATCACAAGTTAAAATAATGAACAATGATATGAAAGACCCGGATCTCTAAACAATACAAAATGAATATCAAACATTGGTTGTCTGGTGCTCTGACTGTTCTTTTGGAAGACAATTAAAAAACAATTGATGAATTATGATTGTGTATGATGCTTCTCTGATGCGCTTCAAGAGCTGAGCATTGTCCGTTTTGCTGTTGGTGCCAGGAGTTTGGACCTATTTTCTTGATTACAGCAGTATCAGACTGTGTGTACAATTTTGCTTCATTTACCAAATATTCGTTTTTTAACCTCCATTTCGCATGCACCTGCACACATAATGTAGATGAAACTGCCGAAGTCATTTTTTCAGGTATGTTGACTGTGGAGTCGTTTATTGATGTGCTCTGGATAATAGTCACTCTGTAAGTGTCTAGGTTGTGGGATGATGAAACTTTTTATCTATATTAGCTGAACTTCTACGGGCTCCCTGCACGAAGGCAACATTGAAGCAAATGTTATATTTATTTGGAGCGTACTTATGTCCTATAGCTGTTTGCACTGAGCTAAAAACGTTGGAGGTGCCGGGTGACTCAAGGCTCCTAAATTAAAAATAAAGCAACAAATTGAAAATTAATAATGTTTTTGCATTGTTGTGCAGTTGCCCTTGACCCGGTGGGGGCTACAGTTACTCATTTTTGTGACTCGACACGTTTTCTCAATAGACTTACACCTGAGCAAGAGAATAAAAACACAAAACACGGAATAAAAGAGGGATAAAAAGACGGAAAACAATGCCAACAGGAGAATGCAGATATGAGAAAGAACCAGCATGGGTGAGACAACGAGGCAGGAAACATATGGGGTGAATAAAAGAAGTATGATGCTGAATCTAGAGTACAAAGTCTTGGTATTCAGCACCTCCAAAATTGATATCACAAACTTCGGGCCCTGGGACCTATCGTTTTACAAATTAGGCACAGACTTCTATCAAATGTTACTCAATCAGATGTTTTACAGGATTTATCACAGTATTTTCTGTTTTGCATCTTGGTTTATTCAATAGGTTTAATTTAATGTATGTCTATTTGTAATTAGGAATTCATCTATATACATTACAATATTAACCGCTTGCTTAAAATAACTAGATCCTGCTGGGTGTTCAGTGTTTAACCTCAATCTTTTCGTGCAGTTTTCATAATAATATATTAATATGAATTCTCCATGGCAGCATATGAAATGGTAACTTCATCCATTCAAGGAACCTGCCCTTACTTGCAGATAACAAATAATACATTATTTTGTCCATGACTATTTTGAGCTTAATTAGCCCATGTCCTGACTTGCATATCGAAAACATAATTAGACATGGGCACGTTCTTGACTGAATTTCCACTTTTGCAGAACAAAGATTTTCACAGACATCAGAAACTACCACAGGCAACAAGGACAAAAAGCAGCCTAGAGACAAGGTGTGAAACACAAAAATGTATTTGTGTAAAAATTAAACAATTATTCAACTCTACTCTCCTGTCTAAGGTTATTTTATTCAGTGGCGATTGGTGACATAAAAAAAACGGTGGGGCGCTACCTAGATTAAAACATACATACATTAATTAATTGTGATTTAAACATACTTTAAATAAACATCTAAGAAAGAAAAAATACAAGTTTCACATACCTTATTGTTAGAAATCGGGGGCCTTATTTATTAGTTTTTGCTGCAGGGCAGCTCAGCAAGTCACCTTGCAGGGCTGTCCTGCGTCAAAAGAAAAGGGAAGGAAAACTTTGTATTAATGGAATAAAGCACATGCATGTCCTTTCTGCCATTTCCTGTCCAAAGCACCTCTTAACCTCTCCTCCCTGCAATGGGTTGCATACCTAGATTTCACAATCATCGTAGCCATCTTTAGAAGATGTAAGGGGGAGGTGAAACAATCAATTAAACCTAAATTCTTAAGTGTCAATTTTACATACATCAACCACTGCATCTTATTCACATTTTCTAGAGCTAGGCAATCTGACATACAGGCTCTAACTAATGCTGCTTCTGGGGTTTGCCAACACTTAGTCCACAATAGGAGTGGCAAGATTTGTATTTTATTGTTTATATAGGGAAGGCCCATGTCATGTAAAATTTGCTGTATTTTTTGGAACTGCAAACAACGTACGGGTGAAGGCATTCTCAATATGCTAGAGATTATCTGAATGTTGGTAACCCCAAACCCCTGTCCCAAAGATAGCTGCAGCAAAACATTTGGCTTTATACAGGGTGATCATCTCTGCCGGAGGTTTGTGGCCTAATGTCCTACCAAATCAAAAGATGCCCTCCCATTCATTCACAGTTGTTGAGCTTTTGCAAAAGTGTGTGGTTTCCACCCTAGAGATGAGCTAAAAACAATAGCATTGCTGCTGAAGATGCGATGTGTTGATTTCTGTTCCACACTTGGAGCGATGTGTCACCTTCTGAAGATTTCAGATACAAAACCCACTTCTGAGGCCCAGGACTGGAGAGGGGCAGCTCAGGCAAGGGTAGGACACACAGATGGCCAAGTCCCACAGAACTAGGAGAGTTGCAAGCAGTCTTTGATGTCCCTGAGACTGCAGAAGAACAAGGGACAAGCCAACAAGCCCTTGGAGATAATCTGGATGAGCAGGATGGGTCCAGATCCAGTCCTTGTCCTCAGCAGGGCAGAGATCAGCAGGTAGCAGGGCAGCTGAGCAATGCAGAAAAGCTGTTCCTTGGAATAGTCAGTCCAGGCAGAGTAGCAATCCTTACAGCACAGCCATCTTTATTCCAGCAGATGTCTTCCCAAGTCCAGTAGTGATCTGATTTCAGGGTTTAGAGACCCAGTACTTATACCCAAAAGAGCCTTTTATGTGGGGGATTACTTCAAAGGATCTCTCTGAAGTCCACAGGTCCACCTTTCAGTCCAGTTCTGGCTCCTCAGTGGAGGGGTAATCATCCCCTTTCTATAAGCTCAGGCCACTACCCTTTGAAGTGTAAGTGTGAGCCCTTCTCAACCTCTTTCCCAGGAAGACCCATCAGTATACAGATGAATGCAGATGCAGTTGAGTTTCCCGTTTTGTGGGTGTCTAAAGGGAATACACAAATGTAACTATCACCCAGTCCAGGTCATATGTGTATTGGAGACAGGCTGTAGGAACACAGGGCAGTGAGGGCAAAGAAATGCCTACTTTCTAAAAGTGCCATTTCTAAAATAGTAATAATAAATCTGACTTTAACAGTAAAGATGATTTATCATTACCACTCTAATGATATCAAACATGATCCAGATACTCCTTTCAGATCAGGAATTAGAGCTTAAAGGTTAATTAAGGAATTCCCAATGCTAGCCTATGAATGCAGCAAGCCTCACAGTATTTAAAAATGACTTTGGGAGATTTTCATTGCAAGAACATGCAAAACTTAAAAGTACATGCTGTGCATTTTTCTTATGTGGGACCCTGCCCTGTGAGCTACCTGAGGGCCTACCTTAGGGATGGTGTATATGTTAGAAAAATGGAGTTTAAGGTTTTGGAAGAGGTTTGTAAATGCCAAGTCGAAGTAGCAGGAAAACCTCACACACAGGCTCTGCAGTGGCAGGCTTGAGGCATGTTTACAGGACTACTTAAGTGGGTGGCACAATCAGAGCTGCAGGCCCACTAGTAGCAATTCATTTATAGATCCTGGGTATATGGTATACCACTTTACAAGGGACAAGTACATTTAATATGCCAATTGTGGGTACATCTATGTTACCATGTTTTAGGGGAGAAGCACATGCACTTTAGCGCCGGTTAGCAGTGGTAAAGTGCAGTAGTCCTGAGGCCTACAAAAAGATACCCTGCCCTGTGAGCTACCTGAGGGCCTACCTTAGGGATGGTGTATATGTTAGAAAAATGGAGTTTAAGGTTTTGGAAGAGGTTTGTAAATGCCAAGTCGAAGTAGCAGGAAAACCTCACACACAGGCTCTGCAGTGGCAGGCTTGAGGCATGTTTACAGGACTACTTATGTGGGTGGCACAATCAGAGCTGCAGGCCCACTAGTAGCAATTCATTTATAGATCCTGGGTATATGGTATACCACTTTACAAGGGACAAGTACATTTAATATGCCAATTGTGGGTACATCTATGTTACCATGTTTTAGGGGAGAAGCACATGCACTTTAGCGCCGGTTAGCAGTGGTAAAGTGCAGTAGTCCTGAGGCCTACAAAAAGATACAGCTAAAAACAGGAGGTGAAAGACAAATCGTCTGGGATAAGACCACCATATAGGTGAGAGGTCTAACACTTATCCTGCAGCACGTCCTTGGTGCCCTTCAGTCCATGGCTCCAGAGTGCGCAGAGCGTGAGATGACATCACACCACCAGCTCAATTATGAATTTATTTAGGGCTGCAAAAACAATATATAAAATCCATATATATGAAACCCATAAATACATGTGTTTTTACATTCAAAACATACAATCCAACCCAACTTCCTAATGTAACAAACAGATTGTTAATATATATTCAAAGTTTCTTAAAAAACAGAATCCTTTTCCAAAAAATGTCCTGCCAAAAGACCCACATATTAGAAAACAAATAAATTAATTTTCCAAATAACCTATAGAAGAGGCCAGATAACCCATAATTATTGCTTCATTGTCAAATTCTAAAATGGAAAATGAGAGAAGAAAAAAACATATTTCAATTCAAATTCCACTCATAACTAACAAGATATCAATCACTAATAAAAACAAAGAGGAATGGGAGCCACAGTTTTGATCTTATTACTCATTTATGATTAAATATGCAACACATACCATTTCCTTATTCTTTGTATTAAAAAAGAAGAAAACATCATGGATCAACCAAAATCATCTCTGTTTATTCTACGTCTTGTTCATGTTCACCTGTTAGTCATAGCAATTCAACATGATTAGGTATACCACTTTCACCAACTTAATCCTCAGAATCAGGATTAGACATAAACCATATAGACACCTAGCAAGTAAAGTGCACAATTTGTGTAAACCTGTACAGTTATGTTTTTCATGAATGTGCAAAAAAGGCAACCTTATCAAATGTATACATATTAACGCATTTTCACAATATTTAGTCGTACATATTATGAATATTATTCTATGTACTTCCCATATACGGAAGTTCAACCATGCTTATTTGGAAACTAAGAAAAATAAATATCCAGTCCAGTTAAGAAATAAAAACAAACCCACACAGTGAGTGATTCTAAACATTTTATCTCAAATGCTATAAAGTAGCAAAACTGCCCCAAATTAACTCAACACGAAACCATCACAGTTTGACCTACTTAGTTTCATGCCCCTTTTCAATGTGTTCCAACCAGTGCTGTCAACATTCTCCCTCAACCGCTACAAAGTAACAAAACCTTCCAAAACAAACTGACACAATACCACTAAACTCAATATTTCGATCTTGGAAGTCCCAGGAATCAAAGATAGCATCTCAGCAAATTGAAAGATCAATTTAAAAAAAAATAGAGCTTTGAAAAATCTTTCCTGCCCAAGTTATGAGGCCCCTGTGTATAATCTTGGTACTTAGTTACCACTCCAACCATGCGTTTTGTTTTGTAAGAAAGTAATGTAACATGTGAATTTGTCATAACTAAGATCGAACAGTTTAAATATAATGCCTAGAAGAAATATATGATCCAATATTTTATTAATTGCAATACCCAGTATGTAATATATTTACTGGCTATCAATGCAATACAATATATGTTGGTAGTACAATTCATAGTTTGAAGTCTTGAATTCAAGAACATGCTAGAACATTAAGAAATTGAGATGCCAAAGCCTATGAATGCTCATAATAATGAACTACACTGAGAAATTCAAAAATTCTGATTCCATGGAATTGACTATATACTAGCTAATATGAGGGGTGGAGACAGAGAAATAATAGTGAGGCAGGCTGAATCGAAATGGACATGCCGCTTAAGAACAATAGTAAAAGGCCACAGTACAGATAATGAATGTCCTTATTTCCTTTAATGAAAATGAAAGGATGAAGGAATATCTGTAGTCGATCTACGAAAAACAGTTACATCTTTAAATAAAGAAAGGCTGCTGATAGAGTTTTGGACTGCCATGGATGGAAATCAAACTTTATTGTAGATAGAGCTAAGTTTTTGTTAGTTTGGGAATCCATGTGTAATAAATCTTCCATAGAGCATTAATATGGCTGGTTCAGATTACCTTGAGGAATTTGGTTATTAGTGTAAATGGGATATTTACAAATTATGGTTTATATATAAATGACGACCATCGATAACATCTTTAGTCAATATCACTTTGGTGACGGAACATATTTGATTGAAATATTGATGTGAATGAATAAGCAATGATTTGGTGACATCATTTTGGATGAGGATGCGCTTGGCCGGGTCCTTGTTCTAAACTATAAATCTAGTGGTACAGAATTAGTATATAAAATGGCGAGAGTTGATAAGATCTTGGGTTATCATTACATTGATGGAGAAATTGTAATTATTGTAATATATTTATGTGAGGTAGATTAATATTGGTTTGGTGACAAATAGTTCATTACAATTTGATTAAATATTCTTAGTTGAATGTTGCTTGGTGAGGTTGTTGAATGAACGAAGACTTGAAATCAGTGGTTCAAAATTATTTAAAAAAAAACCCAAGTAGGCAATTAATTTGGTGTTGGGCTGTCATCAACCTGATTTGTGTGATGACCTGATTTGCACGATGACCAACATGAGGAATATAGTTTTGGGTTGTCATCAATATAGTGTACATGAGGTTGCAAATTGAGCTGCAAACTTTGAAATATGTATTTTGTCATTGACACATAGAACATTTTTTCATACAATTAAGTGGGACTTACTGAACCTAACCTTGCAACAATCAGAGAATGTAAGATCTTTACAAATGGCAGCCCGTGTAGACTTGTATTCCTTTACTTTTTTCAAGCTTGGAACATGCAGGTGTTGCAAATCAATACTTAAGGTTGCAAATTATCTAAGGACGGTAAATGATGAAGAGACTTTCTTCTTAGAAATCATTAGGTGCCTGTTAGACCATGTAATACTGATTTGGGTATGCAAAACTATAGCAGCTTTGCCTTAATTCTAGTTTCTGTTAGGGTTGTAAGTTTGTAGCACCTGAGGGAACCTGCTGAGAAGGGGATGTGAAATCAGTTTAGAAGGTCGTACCCCAGGGGATGGTGTCCTTGGGGTGCGAACTATGCTGGGAGAGGAGGGCCATGTGGACCTGTGGCCAACTCCTGCTGCACATGGCCAAAGACCTTATGCAGCATGGGGTTGGGTGGTTAGGGCTGTGCACAGTGGTTAGGGCTGTGCATGGTGCAAGGCTGGGTGGTTATAGGCCCTGTGGTCAACTGCCACCTCCATGCACTGTTTTTTCTTCAATAATTTAACTTCTAATGTTTCCTTGATATTTTTAATGACATTATAAAAGTTGTCATGAGTTCTGTAATATCTGGGATAATTAGCAGTGCATGGCGAAGGCGCGAGGTATAGAAACCTTAGGCCGTGAGTTACTGTTACTTAATATAACTATAACCGTAACTGCTGAATTTCTAAGGTTTTGTGCAAGTTAATTCACAACCTAACTATAACGGTCCTGTAACCTTTTTTTTTTAAGTGAATTGCTAAGGTTTTTAAATTAATTTCCTAACTATAACGTCCCTATAAGCTTTAGTTTATTCAGTGAATTCCTATGTTTTTTAAACATAAAGAAATTACTATACATCAATCCAACCAAGGCCACATGCAGCCTTCAGCCATGCATGGCAGGGGTTGGCCGCAGGGCTTGGCTTGCGGCCAAGCCCTGCAGGTGAGCCCCTATAACCGCCTCTCCCCACATCACTCATGGCCTTTGGCTGTGCGCAGCCGGGTTTTACCCGCAAGGCCTGGGCTGTCTACTCCCTGTAATCACTCAGAGAGTTTTTCTAGACTTTGATAATTGATATACTTAGAATGATATATTATAGGCAAAATTTTAAAGAAAAATGTATTTGTAAAGTAAAAGGAGGGCAAATATATGTCAGTGTACATCTTAAATATTTTCATTTGAAAAGTATTTAAAATAGGAACTTGCCTGCGGACACACCTAGACTGGAAATCTCAACCTTCAACTTGATTGATTGTTTCATCACTAGGAATGTTTAACAGTCAAAACAATAGTAAATAAACAGACACACTGATACCAGGATGGGAACCTTCACTGTACTGAGTAACAGTCCAAGGGCCTTATCAGTAGGTCGCAAGAGACTCTTTTCTGCTGTGCCTCATAACATAAACACAACATTTGCAACCAAACATCTTACTTGTGTGTCACTCTGAAGTCATTCTACGGAGAGGCAATTGTTATTGCATTGGTCTCTCCATGGAATAACTTCAAAGTGGCATCCAAGCAAGATGCTTGCTGCCGACTGAGGACCAGGAAAGGACCATGAAGGTCCCCACTGTCCTAGCTGTATTCCTGCATCGTGCAGGAGCCGACATTGCTTCCACAAGCAGGGAGCAGCACACATATTTGTGTGCAGGGAAACAGATGAAAACTATGCTTTCTACAAGTAGGAATTGTTTTACAGCCCCTGCTTGCAGAAAGCGGAGTTGTGTTTGCCTTTGCTTGATAAGAGCTGTCAGCTCTCACCAAGCAAAAGCAAATAAATATGTCCCGGGGTTGGGTACCCAGAGAAATAGCAGATGCCGGCTCTGGGGGCTGGTGGTCCCCTGGGCTATGTATAGCTTCACGAGGGGTCCAGCCCTGGAGAGGTTGTGGTCCCCAGGGCCAGAGGTCCACAATGGATGTCCTTCATAGTTTAAATTTAGCCCTGGGGAGCTGGCAGTGCCCGGGCCTATGGGGGGGGGGGGGGCACGTGGCCCCTCTTCATTTATACAAAAAGCCCTGAGGAAGTCACCCAGAATCCTTTAAAACCTCAACATTTGGCCCAAAACAGTTTTTCCTCTCATTTTGGTGACAGAAAGTTCTGGAATCTGAGAGGAGCCACAAACTTCCTTCCACCCAGTTTTCCCCCAAGTCTCCCGATAAAAATGGTACCTCACTTGTGTGGGTAGCCCTAGCGCCCGCAACAGGAAATTCCCCAAAACGCAACCTGGATACATCATATTTTCCCAAAGAAAACAGACCTGTTTTTTGCAAAGTGAATAGCTGTGGATTTTGGCCTCTAGCGCAGCCGACACCTAGGGAAACCTAAAAACCTGTGCATTTTTTAAAACTAAGGCCCGTATTTATACTTTTTGAGGCTAAACTGCGCTAACGCAGTTTAGCGTCAAAAAGTTTTGCGCCGGCTAACGCCATTCTGAAGCACCATGCGGGCGCCGTATTTATTGAATGGCGTTAGCCGGCGCAAGCATACCGGCGCTGCCTGGTGTGCGTGGAAAAAAACCACGTACACCAGGCAGCGCCGGCGTAGGGAAAAATGGCGTTAGGGCGTCTTAAAAATGGTGCAAGTCAGGTTGACGCAAAAAAAAATCGCCTCCACCCGATTTGCGCCATTTTTTACGACGCACAGACGCCATTTACATGACTCCTGTCTTAGTAAAGACAGGAGTCATGCCCCCTTGCCCAATGGCCATGCCCAGGGGACTTATGTCCCCTGGGCATGGTCATTGGGCATTGAGGCATGTAGGGGGGCACAAATCAGGCCCCCCTATGCCAAAAAAATATATAAAAAAAATATATATTTATACTTACCTGAACTTACCTGAATGTCCCTGAGATGGGTCCCTCCATCCTTGGGTGTCCTCCTGGGGTGGGCAAGGGTGGCAGGGGGGGTCCCTGGGGGCATGGGAGGGCAGCTGTGGGCTCATTTTGAGCCCACAGGTCCCTTAACGCCTGCCCTGACCCAGGCGCTAAAATCCGGCGCAAATGCGGGGTTTTTTGCCCCGCCCACTCCCGGGCGTGATTTTTGCCCAGGAGTATAAATACGACGCATTTGCGTCGCAGTCATTTTTTTAGACGGGAACGCCTACCTTGCATCTCATTAACGCAAGGAAGGCGTTCACACAAAAAAATGACGCTCTTTCCTCATACTTTGGCGCTAGACGCGTCTAACGCCAAAGTATAAATATGGCGTTAGTTTTGCGCCGAATTTGCGTCGAAAAAAACGACACAATTCCGGCGCAAACGGAGTATAAATATGCCCCTAGACACCTAGGGGAATCCAAGATGGGGTGACTTGTGGAACTCTCACAAGATTCTGTTACCCAGAGTCCTTTGCAAACCTCAACATTTGGCCCAAAAACACTTTTTCCTCTCATTTTGGTGACAGAAAGTTCTGGAATCTGAGAGGAGCCACAAATGTACTTCCACCCAGCATTCCCCCACGTCTCCCAATAAAAATGGTACCTCACTTGTATGGGTAGGCCTAGTGCCCTTGACAGGAAATGCCCCAGTACACAACCTGGACACATCACATTTTCCCAAAGAAAACAGACCTGTTTTTTGCAAAGTGCATAGCTGTGGATTTTGGCCTCTAGCGCAGCCGGCACCTAGGGAAACCTACTAAACCTGTGCATTTTTGAAAACTAGACACCTAGGGGAATCGAAGATGGGGTTACTTGTGTGGCTCTCACTAGGTTCTGTTACCCAGAATCCTTTGCAAACTTCAAAATGTGGCCAAAAAACACTTTTTCCTTTCATTTTGGTGACAGAAAGTTCTGGAATCTGAGAGGAGCCAAAAAGTTCCTTCTACCCAGCGTTCCTCCAAGTCTCCAGATAAAAATGGTACCTCATTTGTGTGGGTATGTCTAGTGCTCGCGACAGGATATGCCCCAAAACACAAAGTGGGCACATCAAATTTTTCCAAAGAAAACAGAGCTGTATTCTGCAAAGTGCCTAGCTGTGGATTTTGGCCTATAGCGCAGCCGTCATCTAGGGAAACCTACCAAACCTGCACATTTTCGAAAACTAGATACCTAGGGGAATCCAAGATGGGGTGACTTGTGGGGCTCTCATCAGGTTCTGTTACCCAGAATCATTTGCAAACCTCAAAATTTGGCCACAAAACAGTTTTTCCTCTCATTTTGGTGACTGAAAGTTCTGGAATCTGAGAGGAGCCACAAATTTCCTTCCACCAAGCATTCCTCAATGTCTCCTGATAAAAATGGTACCTCACTTGTGTGGTTAGGACTAGCGTCCGCAAAAGGAAATGCCCCAAAACACTATCTGGACACATCAAAATTATCAAATATAAAACTACCTGTTTTTTCAGGGGGCATCTGCGTTTTTGGTCCTGGGATCAGCAGCCATCTAGGGAAATCTACCAAACCCAGACTTTTCTGAAAAATAGACATCCCAGGGAGTCTAGAGAGGTATGACTTGCGTTGATCCCACAATGTTTTCCTGAATTCTCAGCAAACCTCAAATTTAGTAGAAAAAAACCACTTTTTCCCTACAATTCTGTGTGGGATCACTGCACCGGGACACATTTCCTACCACCCAATGATCCCCTCAGGCTCCTGGTAAAAATGGAAGAGCCAATAACATGTCGAAATTGAGGGGGAACCAAAGCGGGTCCAAAAGGGCAGTTTGAAAAAAAAAACATTTTTAAGCTGACAAGTGCAGCTGAATTTTTATCAGTATATATGAGACAATGATTGCTAGTAGGAATTTGTTGAATTCCTGCAGATTCCAGAAGGTTCCATCACAGAAATGTGGGAAAAATGTGTGATTTCCAGCTAAGTTGGCGGTTTGCAGGGCATTGTGGGTAAGAAAATGGTGCTGGGTGCATGTGAAGCACACCACCCTGGAATCACCCAGATGTTTAGTTTTCAGATGTGTCTAGGTCTTGTGGATTTTTCTACATGGCAACGTCCCAAAGTCCAAAAAGTGCAGCCCTCACCATGCCAAGTGGGACAATTTTGAGAGTTAGCCAAGCTCTCATGGCCCAAATGTAAGAACAAAACCCAAAATAATCAAATGTCCTCTTGCTTGCCGTGGGATAAGATGTTTTAGTGTGCACGGGAGAGCTGAAAGACTATTACCCCCTGCATTTAGGGTGGGGGCATAACCAGTCCCACACTGCTTAGTAGCCACCACTCCACTATTTTTTTTAAATTCCCTAGCATCTAGTAGATTTTCTGCCCCCCGGGGTGTGGATCGAAGGTAATTGCCCCATCTGGCCACTGGTGGGCAGAACAACTTTGGCCCCATTTATTTGGCCCACCCTCTTTTTTGGGGAAATAAATCTTCCCTGGTCTCTGGTGGGCTTTCTGCTCCCCTTGGGGGCAGATGGGCCTTCCAAAAATAGGCTGATCTACTCCCAAGGGGGGCAGATATGGCCAACAGTAATGTGCCCCCATGGGGAGTGACCCTTGCCCAAGGGACTGCCCCCCAAACAAAACAATTGACAGAAATAGGCTGAACTGCCCCCAAGGGGAGCAGAAATGGACTAAAATAAACTTGCCCCCCCCCCGGGGACCGACCCTTGCCTAAGGGGTCACTCCCCTTCCGTGAAATTGGCACACAAAAAAAATCCCGGACACCTAGTGGTTTCTGCCTCCCTTGGGGGCAGATCGGCCCAATACAAATAGTCCAATCTGCCCCCAAGGTGGGCAGAAATGGCCTAAAATAAATTTGCCCCCAGGTGAACGACCTTTGCCTAACGGGTCGCTCCCCTTGCATGAAATTAATGCAAAAAAATAAAAATCCCTGGTGTCTAGTGGTTTCTGCCCCCCTTCGGGGCAGATTGGCCTAACAAAAATAGGCCTGGTGGTTTCTGCCACCCAGGGGGAGATCGGCCTAGCTATATTAGGTCGATCTGCCCCCAGGGGGGCAGGAATGGCCTAAAAATAATTTGGCCCCCGGGGAGCGACCCTTGCCTAAGAGGTCGCTCCCCACATACAAAAAAAATATATACCAAAAAAAAACCATCCTTGGTTTCTAGGGGGTTTCTGCCCCCCCCCCGGGGCAGATAGGCCTAATCATATTAGGCCGATCTGCCCCAAGGTGGGGGCAGAAATGGCCTACAAATATTTTGCCCCCCTGGGGAACAGCCCTTGCCCAGGGGGCCGCTCCCCTTATGCGTAATTATATATAAAAAAATAATCCCTGATGTCTAGTGGTTTCTGTCTCCAGGGTGGGCAGAAATTACATAAAAATAATTTGGACCCCGGATAGCGAGCCTTGCCTAAGGGGTTGCTCCCCACATATTAAAAAAAATTAAATAATTAAAAAAAATATATCCCTGCTGTCTAGGGGTTTTCTGCTACTCCGGGGACAGGTCAGCCTAATTATATTAGGCTGACCTGCCCACGGGGGGGGCAGAAATGGCCTATAAATATTACGCCACCCTGGGGAGCTGCCCTTGCCCAAGGGGCCACTCCCCTTATGCGTATGTATACAAAAAAATCCCTGGTGTTTAGTGCTTTTTGCCCCTCCAGGGACAGGTCGGCCTAGCTCCCCAAATATAAAACAAACAAAAATTATCCCTGGTGTTGAGGCAGATCGGCCTAATCATATTAGGCCGATCTGCCCCTGGGGGGGGCAGAAATGGCCTAAAAACATGTTGCCCCCCCCCCGGGTAGTGGCCCTTGCCCAGGCAGCCGCTCCCCTTATGCGTAAGAATAATAAAAAAAAATCCCTGATGTCTACTGGTTTCTGCCTCCCGGGGGTGGGGGGCAGAAATGGGCTAAAAATAATTCCCCCCCCCCAGAGAGCGAACCTTGCCCCACATATAAAAAAAAATATATATATATATATTCCCCTGGTGTCTAGGGGTTTACTGCCCCTCCGGGGATAGGTCGACCTAATCATATTAGGCCGATCTGCTCCTGGGGGGCAGAAATGGCCTAAAAATATGTTGCCCTCCTGGGGAGCGGCACTTGTGCACTTATTTTTTTAAATCCCTGGCGTCTAGTGGTTGAAATGGCCTAAAAATAATTTGGCCCCCGGGGAGAGACCCTTGCCTAAGGGGTCGCTCCCCACATATAAAAGAAAATAAACAAAAAAATTATCCCTGGTGTCTATGGGGTTTCTGCCCCCTGGGCGCAGATAGGCCTAATCATATTAGGCCGATCTGCCCCCGGGGGGGCAGAAATGGCCTAAAAATATTATGGCCCCCTAGGGAGTGACCCTTGCCGAAGGGGCCACTCCCCTTATTGATATATGTAAAAAAAAACAAAAAAACTGGTGTCTAGTGGGCATTTCTGCTGCCCGATCACATTGTTCGATAGGAGGTGACCTCTGATGAGGTCAGAGCGTGATTTGCACGCTGACGTAATCAGACATCACTGGAGGGGGGGTTGAGGGTGGAAGGGTAAGCGATGCCCCTTCCATCCCACTCCTAGAGGGGTGGGTGGGAGGCCCATGGGGGGAGCGCTAGGGCTCCCCCCTTGGGCTGGCTGCAGGACAAGCTGGTCTCGTTCTGGGCACACAGGAACTGTGTGCCAGGACGAGACCAGCTTGCCCCAGGCACCCCGGGGGTTAAGCTTGCGGCCCTTTCCAGTCACAGGGTGTTATTGTCGATTGTGTGGGCAAAATAGGTAGTGGTATGGCTGCTATTGTTTACTCCAAAGTTTTTGAATGTTTTGATTTCTTATTTTCAAGTTCAATACAAGTAATGGGGGCATAGCATGAGCACAATCATAAAAAACAGTTGGGTCAAGGGCAACTGCACAACAATGCAAAATCATAAACATGCGCATAATATTAGTAGTTCACTTGACCTAAACTAAGTTGTGTAGAATGCAATCAATTAATATAGAAAACAAAACCCTAAATGGTGACACGAATTGCCCACATGCAAGAATGAGGGACCCAATGATGAAGACATAGAGGCTAGATGGGAACTACCTCTCTCCATCAGGAACAGATCTGACACAAACCCTCCACAAATACACCTTGTATTTGGTTTTGTGAATAGCAGACAAACTTTTATTTGTAATAAAGTCCTGCCTTAGACTTGCCCTCTTCAGAGTTCTGAATGGATAGCCCCAGTGAACTCAGAGGCTTTCACTGCACCAAGTGATGGTGTGACCACTTTAAGTCTTTGCAAATCAACAGCAGATGAGAGGTTGCACAGATAACCCCTTCCTTGGAAAAAGCTCATTAAGGTCTCATGAATGAGGCAAGGGGCCACCTTTCTCAGTCTACTTGCCAGAACCTAGGCCAAAACTCTTAATTCCACATTCATAGGAGATGCTGGCAAATATCTGCCACACTGCAAATCTTCCTTCCCTGCTTCAGGAATTAAACTTGTAGGGACTTCATTGCAAAACAAAGAGAGTCTGAAACAAAACTACATCCCAGATTTGCCAAATTATTATGCAGGGAAGTGCAGCGGACAAAAATTCTGCACTGCACTGCATGAGAAGGAAAGAGCAGGAGAGCACAGAAATATGCTCTCTCCTCTCCCTTTTGCCGGTGCTGATTTTAGCTGCCGAGCACCACACACACATACACGGTTGCTCCATAGTGTAAAGGTGTGCGCATGAGTCTACCAGTGACAGGACTGGAGATCCAGGAGTGGATGTCAAGTGAATCTTACATATGCAAAGTCAGAAAAGAAAGGAGAAACAAAAACATTTCTCCTTTTTTCTTGCCTGCTTTCAAATGGAGGTACCTTTTGGTGCAAGACCCGGTCTACTATTGTTTGTGACAGGGTTTTGCATCAAAAGGCATGGGTTTTTGCATGGGTATTCCCATGTACCATCCATGTAACACCCCCTTGGTGCTAAGTAGCACAAAGTAGTGCTTCTCTCATTTTTGCATTACTTTTAGGGTACTTTCCAGCACAAAACAAGTTTTCAACTGAAGCAAATGAGTAAAAAAAACACTTTCTGCTGGTTAATGTCACTTAAATCTCCCCCTCTGTCCTTACAGGCAGCATGTAGAATTTTATACAAAGAAGATGCAGAATTCTGCTGCATATCCACCCTCACCATGTGATTTGTTTTGAAATAGATCTTTTATCACAACAAAGAATTCATATGTTGTAATCACTTCAAGCAACAGGAGTTTGACTGCATTCGAGAGCTTTGGCAGAATCCGTGTCACAGAAAAGTGTTCATTCTTCTTCAGTGAGCTGAAACAATCAATTCATACATGTTTGGTACAACTTTGGAGAAAACCTTCTCAATGGCCATTAGATAAGTGTGAAGCTCACTTTGGCAATCGTATATTGCAGATGTAGCCAATTGTTATCTTTTAGACTTAGTTGTGCTGCGAGTAGCCCACCTGCCTCCTTTCCCTGCTTATAATGTAGCCACCCTAACCTGTTTAGGGCGCACTCAACTTTAGAAGTAAAGATAGAATTAAGTGCATACTTTCCATTTTCAGTTGCATTTCACAAAACAGTTGAGGGATTCTACAGATGTTGATTCATGAGATTTTTAATGGAATTGTACAGTTTACTTTGTTCTGCTTTATGTTTCCTTTTGCCAATGTCATATCCCTCATAACCATGTCCATCCCTGTAGCCTTTCCTACTGCCCATAGAATTTGTGGTAAAGAGAAGGAGCTATCATTGTATCTCAGATAACTGAAGATATGGGACCTAAGGGACACATTTTCAGCTGTGGTTCTATACCTGGTGACATTTATATCCCACAGCTTTTGGTGGGTGTCCCATGTGCCTTAGGTCAAGCTGCAGAAGAGCAGGTGAGTGATCAGATATCAGTTCTTTCAATATGGAACAAACTGTCACATATGGCTAAAGGAGCTTATTACCCTTGAAGTAGACATTCCAGGTACTCATTCTATGCACACAGGCTAGGCCCTGCATCTAACTCTGTCATGGCCAAATAACCCTCTGAGGGCCCCCCAAACCACAGTAAGCATAGTATTCCAGTTTACAATGTTGGGTTGGCTCTGCTACCAATGCACTGGATTAAGCCAACCCCCCACTGACCTTTACCTACATCCTGTACAATGGAGGTTAGCTACAGAGTCTGTTCTATGACCAGACCCTTATGTTTTGTTAAGTGATTTTGGTACTGATAAAAATCAGGTCTCTAGGTGGCAGAGGTATCCATCCTGTCCAGGTAGAGACCACAGTCCTAGTCATGGTAAGGCACAACACACCCTAAATTATCCTGTGCTCACCCTCTGATATCTTGGCACAGAGCAGTCAGTCTTAACTTAAGAGGCAATGTGTAAAGTATTTGTGCAACACACACACACACACACACACAGAGAAACACAATGAAAACACCACAAAAAGACTCCACCCAGGTTTAGAATATTTAGCTTAGTAAAACAAGACCAAAATGACAAAAATCAGTAGAAGTCGAGATATCAATTTGTAAAGTATAAACTAAAAATAGTGGTTACAAGTCATTAATGGTCAAAAGGTTACTTGAGGTTGCAAAGGACCGGTGCAAATCTAAAGTTCAGGCTGACTGTGATAGAGGGTAGGCTGGCTACAGAACCCACACTGGGAACGTAGAAAGAGTACCTCTGATGGAGCAAGCGTTGAGAAGATGATACGTTGTTCTGCTCCACACAGTCGTGTTGAAGTGTCATCGTCGAGCTTCGCAGCCAGGTCCCGCGTTGGCAATGAACTTTGTTGAGATGAATGCGATGCGTCACTGTCGAGCATCGCAGGCTGTGATCTGCTGTCATTGAACAGTCTCTGCATTGCTGTGAAAGAGCTAATGCTTTGGTTCTCACCGGTGCAGTGGGGATGCTGCACTGTTTTTTGCAGAAAGGAACTGCAGAGCCCACTTCTGAGGCTCAGGACTGGATAGAGGGACTCAGGCAATGGTAAGACTCAAAGGAGGATCAGTCCAGCAGCACCAGTAAAGTTGCATGATGTTTTTTGTGCCCCTGAGCCTTCAGAAAAAAGGAGGCAAACCAGCAAGCCCTTGGAGGCACTCTGAGTACAGATGAGAGGGTCCAGTCCTTGTCCTCAGCAGGGCAGAGATTAGCAGGCAGCATGGCAGTTCAGCAAAGCAGAGAAGCAGTTCATCCGAACAGTCAGTCTGGGCAAAGCGGCAATCCTTACAGCACAGCAGTCTACTCCAGCAGAATTCTTTCCAGGTCCACTAGTGCACTGATTTGGTAGGAGTCAGAGACCCAGTTCTTAAACCCAAATATGCCTTTTAATTGAGGTGACTTCAAAGAAGGGTCTTTGAAGCACACAAAGGTATTTTTTTCCTAGCCCTGGCTCCAGACTACCAGTAGGGGGTAATCAGCCTTTTGTGTTGGGAGACATACTTCCCAATTCAAGTGTAAGTATCAGCTCCCATCCATCCTTCCTGCTCAGGAAGGCCCATCAGAATACAGATGAATGCAGATGAGTGCTCAGATACAACTAACTTTACTGTGTCTGTAGGTGTCTAGAGGGAATGCACAAAATGTATCTGTAGATGTGTATTGTAGAGAGACTGAATGGCAAAGAGAGCAGTAAGAGCAGATACATTTTTACTTTCTGAAAGTGGCATTTCTAAAATAGTAATGCCAAACCTGATTTTACCAGTAAAGGGGATCTATCAGTAACGTTCTAAAGATAAAAAACACTCCTTTCTGATGAAGAATAACAGCTTAAAAATATATTAAGGGATTCACAAAGAAGCCCTTTTAGAGGAGTAGACCTCATGGTAGGGAAAAATGACTTTGGGAGTTTTTTCACTACTAGGACGAGTAACACTTAAAAGTAGATGTTCTGCTTTTACCTACATAGCACCCTGCCCTGAGCACTACCTCAGGCTTATCTTAGAGGTATCTTATATGCAACAAAAGGGGAGCTTAAAACTTGGCAAAGGTCTTTAAATGGCAAGTTGAAATGGCAGTGAAACATCACACACAGGTTCTGCAGTGGCAGGCCTGAGACATGTTTAAAGGGCTAGTTAAGTGGGTGGCACAATCAGTGCTTCAGGCCCACTAGTAGCATTTAATTTACAGACTCTGAATATATACTATACCACTCTACAAGGAACTTACTAGTGAATTAAATATGCCAATTTTGTATACACCAATGTTACCATGTTTAGGGGAGAAGCACATGCACTTTAGCACTGGTAAGCAGTGGTAAACTGCCTAGAGTCCTAAAGTCAACAAAACCCTACTGCAAAAACAAAAGGTAAAAGGCAAAGGGTCGGGGAAAGACAACCCTCATGATGCCAGGACTATCAGAAGCAAATAGCACTCAAAGAATTAATGAGCCATCCTGGACAGTGACAGAGTCAAGCATTCTGATTGACTGTGATGAACCACAGGCCGGATAGAGGACCCATGCAGGCCCCGGCTCAAATGTACCTTGATCGTGGTCTCAACAGTGAAATGCGTTGTTGATCCCCACTCAGATTCGGTGTTGCGGCAAACTTCTCCATGTAACTGCAGTGATTGTTTGGGTCCATGAGCGAAACGTTGGTTTGGAAGTGTAGCAGTTCCGAATGGGATGAGAATGGGATGGTTCTCCATGCTGTAGAAGCAATTCATCCATCCTCTCCACGCGGGGGCGACTGGAGCGCTGGTTCAGAGTGCGATGCAGTGTTTCAGAGGGCGATGTGCCTATCAGGTTCCCACAACAGCAGCAATGCATTGATTCTGCTTCTCCTAGCACAGGATGCATCGGTTTCACTGGAGCGAACCCCTAAGTCCACTTCCAAGGGTCCAGGACTGGTGTCGCACCACTTGGCAGGACAGACTCAACAACAGATGTCAAAGTCTTTTGTGTCCCTGAGACATAGGCAACAGGAAGCAAGCTAACAAGCCCTTGAAGAGACTCTGGAGTCAAGTGCTTCTCAACCAAGCAGGGGTGAGCCGTGTCCTTCTCACCTAGGCAGGGGAACAAAAGTCAGCAGGGCAGCTCAGCAAGGCAAACGCACAGTAAGGCAGAATTCAGCAAAGCAGCAGTCCAGCAGAGTAGAAGTCCTTTTAACACAGCAGTTCTTCCTCCTGGCAGAGTAGTCACTGGGAGCCCTGGGCAAAAAAATCTGCTCTGCTGGCCGAGTTTGCAGATTTCGGCAACTCCACGTTATGCGGAGAATACAGAGTTACAAATATGCTCTTCACTTTGCAGTGTGGTGGAGTTTATTTCAGTTTTTCCCCTCGTTGGCATGTGCTTTTTGTCATTTCGTGCACACGAGATGTGAGACAAAAGACTTACGCTCTCTCGCTAGCACAAACTAGAATGTTTAGCTGCTCGTGAGAGTTTGCGCTGCACCAGCGACTTCCGGCATGTCTTTTTTTACATAGGCGAGCATGAGTGAGCGCAACCGACTGCTGCTGCAACCTGGTAAAGCAGCTAAATTCTACAACTTCGAGTGACAATTTTCTCTAATTGATCGTTCGCGTTGATATTGTTGTGCGAGGAATTATTTTTTATCGTTTTTTTTCCAACAACAGGAAGTGCCCCAGAGACTCCAACTTCCTATTCCTGTCCAGCAGACTCATTCCACTGCTTTGTCCATCTCCTGGTCACTTTTCACTTGGATTTCAAGTTGGAAGGATCACTTTTTTTGTCTCCTGGATATATCATTGGATTTAAGGACTTTGTTGTTCTTGAGATTTCACAAGTAAGTTAAAAACACTTGTATAAGGGTGTTGTACAACTTGTTTGTTTGATAGGGGGCATGCACCAGGATTTATCTGTACTTTTATTTGATTTATTTAATTTATGGTGGTGGCTGGCCTGCATTTGGGGCCTAGTTAAAGATGTACTTGTAATATTTGTTCTACAAAGGAAATATGTTTAACAGTTCACTACATTTTCTCCATGTTTTGTTTTGTAAATTTGCAATATGCATTAAATTGAATGTTAATGTTAAGTGGCGTAGCCTGCTAATGGAATAGGCATTCCAGCTGTAGGCCCAGTACTAGTCATGGGTGCATGAATAAAAAACAACTGTTTGTAGTGTCTGTGGAACTGAAATACCATGGATGGCATTGAATTAAACACAACAAAATGTTGTTTGGTGTAATTTCACATTTTATTTCTGCAAACAGTGTATGGTGCGGTTATAGTACTTGATGCCTTTGTATGATGTGTGTTGTTGTTGTAAATTGTTTAGCCCCTTTAATTTTAGTTTTTGGAATTACTAATACTGACTTGGTGATATTTTTTCTCTTGTACCAATGCCTTCTTTGTCTGGCCAGAGCGTGAGAGTGTTTGTCATAGGTCACCATTTGTCTTTGTTCCCCGTGCCATTTGGCCAGGGCCCTTTTTGTATAGTCAAAATTATAGTCCTATACCTATATGTGTTTTTTGTTTTCTATTCATCCTGCTTGTTGTTTGATGTGGCTGGTGGCCATTTTGTTTAGACATCCAGTAGTTCTGCATGTGTTCCTTTTTGTTGTGGTGGCCATGCCTCCTTGATGGTTATAGTTTGACCATGTGGCTGATGGCCATTGTGTCTAGGCAGCCAGTGTGCTTTAGAGATGCATGTGTTCTTGTTAGTTGTGGTGGCCATGCCTCCTTGCTGGTTGTTTTTTGACCATGTGACTGGTGGCCATTTTGTGTGTTTATTCAGGTCTAGTAGGTCGATGCTTATTACTATATGTCAGCTATCTGTCTGGAGCAACATAACGTGAATATGATAAAGAAACATCGGATTCTAAAGCCCTGATAAAGTCCATGAGGACTGAACGCATCGGCTAATGGCTGTCTTAAATGGAAAGAATGATTAAGATAAGCAATAAAGAATTAAAAAGAAAATATTGGAATATAATTGGATTATTGGAGAGCTTTGAATTTGAACATTGAAAGAAGATAATCGGATGTTATTAATTATATGAAAGAAGGATAATATTATGTGCTGAATCTTGCATGCAAAATGCTATATGTATGTGTCAATGATTGATATGAAGGATACTTGTTTTAATGTTGAGAATTGAGATTGTTCTTGAGATTCATGTCCAGTGGTGGCAGATAGTGAGAGTGCGTGTTTATATTGTTTAAATATATTCTGCTGGCTTATGTTTGTTTCATGATCAATTTACAATGTTGGTGGCATAAAAATAATAAAGGGTGATAATTTTTTTCCTGAACGTGAATTTTTTCTCTTCCCCTTTGACTCTTACCAAAATTTGTTTGCCAGCGTTTTCACACTGCTTTGTTGTATAGTGTCCTGCTTTCTGGTTCACATTTGTCAAAGAAGACCCAACTGGCATATTTAGCTAAAACACAAAATTCTAATCCAGAAAAAAAATACTCAATGTTTTTCTAGTTGTTAAAAAGGAGCAGGTCGCTCTATCTCAATTGTTTTGTGAGACTGTAACTCTCGGGAGCAATTGGTCTGGAGTTGGACATATTAATCTTTTATCAGAGTCCGGAGGATATTGAAAGGAATCAGAGCATGATTTGACAACATAAACAACTGCCAGAAGAAGGAAGTTATCAATTTCATGGAAATCAACATAGATGATGTGTGGATGAGTCTAAGAGGCCTACTCCAGTCTGTGGACTGGTGGTGAGAGTTGCACCAATTACTTGATTTGAGAAATGCAATGCCACTGTGTGTGTCTGCAGGCTGGCTCAAACGTGAAACTCTGTGGCTGGGTGGGGGCCTGTTGTAGAAAACTGGAGGAGACAGACATGTGATGGATGATAATGTCATATTATGCAGTGCACTAGGCTAAATGGTATGATGAGCATGACAGTTCTGAGTTTGATCATCCTGATAGATGCTGATAAGTGTCTATGACTGTTGGTGGATGAAACAACGGTCTTTGCTATTTTTCTGCCACCTCTGAGTCTTATTCGTACACTACTGCTCATGAAGCTTATTTTCCATTCCAACCTTTTTGATTCTATAATATCATTCTGTTTTACAATCCACAGGCCATTTCTTCTCCTACACCTTAACACTCATGCTTACCTTATTGGACTGCTTCAGGCAGGCATCCAAGAAGATTGATGAAGCAATCCAAGAAGATTGCAGATGTACCACCTAATTTGGCAATACGGACTAGTATCATTTTTCTTTCTATATTCTTTTTTTTTAGAACAGTGTTAGCTTCACCCCAAGATTAAATATGTGTTCTATTTTACAAGCGAAGCGGACAAAACATTTTTAGATATATACAACTTGGGTCTTACTGGGGTTGACAGAATAGAAAGTTATCTGTGTCATACATATTAATGTTTTCTATTCCTCCCACAACAGGCTGCTGATCATTTCCCAGATGAATAATGTATTTGTGTTGTGTTTGTCTTTTCGTCACACCTTTTCCAAAATCCCTTTCCCATCCATTCATTAAATCCCTGTGTGTAATTGATTGAGGTGTTACTTACTAATTTACACCATTGATTAATCACCACTTCGTGGGGCATATATGGTAAAAGCAACCTCAACTCAGTGTGCACAATCTTCTTTTGAGTTCACCTAGGTGGAGTGAGAACTCACTTCTGATGTCTTCCCTGTTAGTGCACTGGCATGCTACTGCTACAGCACCATGGTACTTTGAGAAAACACACAGCCCTTGCTTCATCCATTCACGTAAGAAAATTATGGAACATTGTTGTATCTTTAGTTTACGCAATATAATTTGCAATGGCAAATCTCTCCATCCCACTCCTATGGGTCAAATGTTTCAGAATGCACTGCAGAGACTAGAGGATTATAAGGGCAAGGTTACCTAACTGCATAAATATTTGTTATACACTCTCAGCAGATTTGTAAAACATGCTGCACTAAAAGGAATATACTTTCAACAGATTTTGAAAACACACTGCATAAAGGCAGCAGCAAGAAGTAAAACACCCCAAAAAGACTTTAGGCATAAAGACCTCTAAATAACTGTTTATTTTACCCCATCCCTAAAAAAAAAAAAAAAAAAAAATACCCACCCTTTCCACCCACAACTGGCCCCCTCTATACCCAAACAAATGTCCCTTTCCTCACCCAATGTTCCAAACAAAAAAAGTCTCCCGGTTGACTTGAAGAATTAAAAATAATAAAAAGTCCTGCAAAAACCCATTCCCACCCTCTCCACCCACAAGTCCCACCCACCAAATATAAGGTTAAAAAAGGGGCAG
The DNA here is from genome assembly GCF_031143425.1 of Pleurodeles waltl. Taxonomy (NCBI): domain Eukaryota; kingdom Metazoa; phylum Chordata; class Amphibia; order Caudata; family Salamandridae; genus Pleurodeles; species Pleurodeles waltl. The sequence continues at coordinate 252,247,314 of NC_090439.1, forward strand.
TGGATGGCACTAAAGGTGGGCCAGGATTCTCCTGAGGAGCCCCTCCACATGTGCTTGATGGGCCTCTAACTGCACCAGCCTCAGAAGGTTGCATCGTTGGAACACGGTCTCTGAAGGGGGGCAGCAGGGATGAGACAATGGTGGTCTGCTGCCCTGGAACTGCAGCTGAGGTGTGGCTGGGCTGGAGGCACTGGGGCCTGGCTGGGACCATGAGTATTGGCAGCAACTGCTGCCACCTCATCCTCCTCTTCCCTAGGATCACTAGCTGCTGGTACTCGGCCCATGTGTCCTCCAGATTCCTACGCCACAGCTGGGCTGCTATTTCCTGCCATGATGGTGGACCAACAGGAATAGCTCTTTCAAGAAAGAAAAAAGAGGTGACTGAAGGAACATGGCGGCCAGTTAAAGTCCGGTCAGAAACCTTCCCCACGCGGATCAAGTGGCAGCTGCGGAGGGTGCTGCCTTTCCAAGGCTCATGGTGAGTTAGTGGAGGGGTGGGCTTCTCCACCCCTCACCAACTTTAGTTCAGGTTTTTCCTTTGGTCTCACGGCGGATGCCGGCTCCCGTCACGGCGCCGGGTGAGCTTCATTGGATGTCAGCTGCTGGTGCGCTTTAGAATCAGCGTGAGGCTCACTGGAGACACTCCTGAAGGCAGAGGGGGCAAAGCCATCACAAGTCAGTGCTTGCAGGGTGCTCCAGAGGCATGGCGGACAGCGGTGAGGTGGAAAGGAGGAGAAAGAGGTACTGGGCAAGCAAAGAAGGCAAGCCTCTTAATTTTTTGATGGAGTGTCTGTTCCTGGGCCCAGGATGTGAGCAGTGTATTGGGGCTGGGGCCAGATCGGTCGGCGAAATCCAGACAAAAAGGCGTACATGATGAGGCTGGGAGGAGAGCCATTTGGTAGTGTCATTGCGCCACTCCTGTGCACAGGAGGGCAGTATTGACCAATTGGGAGGCATAGAATGCCCAAAAATTAGAACTGTGACAAAACCAATAAAGCCCAGAATGAAGACTATGCTAAATAAAGCCTCCTATCCTAAAAACTTAAGTTTGAGAAAAAAAAAACTAATAAAAGCAGCTGTGGAGAGTCCTATGATTGGGGACAAGAATTTGTTATTTAAGAACGTTAAGGGAACAACACCATCTTTAAGATCTTATTTTAAAACGTGCCCTTTTATGAGTGACTCTCTTTTTGAGAGTAAAAGTGAATTGTCTGGAATAATGGAGAGTAGTAGTGAAGCCGGTGAGATGGTAGTGTAGGGGACAACTTTAATGGAGCCGGTTGATGGTACTTTCCCTTCCTGGTCAACAATATTAATGCCGTATGATAGTATGGTGGCCCAGGAGGCAGCCTTTTTAATTATTCTAGATGGGGAGGTATGTGGAAGCTGGAGCAAAGTACAAGCTGTGTTTCAGAGACCCGAAGAGAAGATTGACTTAGACTTAGAGTCTTTGACAACTGGGTTAAAAGGCTGGGATCTGGTTCAGGAGACTCTGTCCCATATGTCTCAAGAGATTAGAGATCACTTTGAAATATCGGAGGCTAATCAGAATGGAATTCAACGTACCTGCTCTAATTTAGAAACTAAAATCAAAAATTTTACTCAGCGTGCTTTGGAATTAGAGGTGGGGCTTCAGTCACTGCAATCCGCAGTACAGGAACACTCGCAGGAGGTATCGCTCTTGAAGTCCAAGCTTGAAAGACTTGAAAATAATGCAAGACAAAACAATGTTAGGATCTTGGGGGTAAAAGAGGGCCTGGAAGGCTCAGATATTAAAATATTTGTGATTAGTCCACTAGGAAATTCCTTCTCTTCTGATAGTTGGATGGATAACTTGGAATCAGAAATACAGCGTGTACATAGGGATCCATTCAAACAGCTTCCAGGGAGAAAGACACCCCCAAAAGATCTTAATACATTTTCTTTCATATTCCGTGAAAGAGAAGCTATTGAGTTTGGCATTGAAAGCTGGCACCCTACAAGCGTTAGGGGCATCTTTTAGGATTCCATCTGATGTCTCTAAGGAAACTGCAGATAGACAATGGGAATTTGGGAAGAGACATGAGGAGTTGAGGAGTTTGGGGGTACAGCACAACTGAGGTTTCCTGCTATAATGAAAGCTATGCGGAGAAATAAGATGCATAACTTTCTTGAGTCTGCAGCTTTGGACACTTGTATCACTCAGATAACCAAGGAAGGGCACCCCGGCAGCAACTAAATGTTAGGTAGAGATGTGAATTTTATCTGCGGCACGGGTGAGGTGAACGGGTATTAGGAGATGCCTAATATTAGATGGGAGGGTTCCCTACGGGTGGGCACTCAAGGTGGGGAGCAGTGGGGAAGAAAGAAAACAAAAATTGAATGCCCTCTAACTAACTCAGGTGATGGTGCAGATAAGTCGTAGGAAGACCAATAGTAGGTGTGGTGTGCATAATGGGTTATCTGGTGAAAGAAAGCAATTGAAATCGGTCTGGATTGAACGGGTCTGTCTAACAGAAACATGAAGAAATCCTGGGCTATTCTTTGCTGGAATGTTAATGGACTTCAGGTTGTTAAAATATGTTGATCGATTTTGCAATGCTTGAAAGACAGTCAAGCCCAGATAATGATACTGCAGTAGACCCATCTTCTGAGGCAGGAATGTAAAGACGTTTTTTCTAAGCTGAGATGGGTGGAGTCCGTAATTGCCACAGATCAGATGTGTTGTTCTAAAAGGGTAGCTGTGGTTATCAAAGTAAATTCTGGGACAAGCTAAATCCAGTGTATGGTGGATGATGAAGGGTGCTGGATAATGGTGGTGATAAAAGTTTTTGACGCTGTCTATAGAGTAGTCATTTATTATGGCCCAAATGTGGATGATATTACACAATTGTCCAAATTATTTGATAATCTTCTTGGCTTCAAAGCCCCAATTAGTTTTTGGGGGACCTAAGTATCCTATTGGATAACAGCTTGGATAGTTCTTTGGAGTTTAAATTCAAATTAACTCTCCAAAAATGAGATCTTATTTGTCAAATATGATAGAAAAGTTTGGGCTTTTGAGAGGGGCAAGTAGGGAATATACTCCCCATAGTAAAAAAAAATGGTCATTATTCAAGGTGGATTATTTTTTGATGTAGGGACAAATTTTTGACAGAGTTATAGATCTGATCCAGACGCCAATCCATCTTTCAGATCATTCAGCGTTACTGTTAAAAATTCAGCAGCAGGGAGGATGTCAGAATAGGAGGTGGACATTTGATAGAAGGATGTTAGTTCTGCCTCAACTAGTGTATAAGATTTCACAGCAATCACAGTAGTTTTTTCACTATAATATGGCTTCTGCCCCAATTCGTGTGGTTTGTGATACATATAGGGCATGGTTAAGGGGGTCTATAACCAGTATGGTGGTGCAGTGGGTGAAGCACGAGAGGTTCCTTCAATTTATATTGGAGGGGGAGGTAGCGAGGGCAGAAGAGGTGTTAAAGGCAGGTACAGTTAGTGAGGTAGCAAGGGGTGCTGTGTTAGAACATCTAGGGGATTTGGAAACAAGATTCCGGCTTATGCAGGAGGTAAAATTTGAACAGAAATGGAAAGCTAGCAGAGCACGGAATCTTACACAGGGTGAAAGCTGTGGAAAACTTGGCATGGATGAGCAGACTAGAGTCACGCCAGAACACATTAAGAGGGTTAGAGGATACAGGTGGGGAGGTTGAACATAATCTCGGGATAATCGGGGCATTCAAATCTTTTTCCCAGAAGCTTTATAAGGAAGACCTGGACCCTGATGATAGGGCCATAAATGCATAGTTGGGACTGAAGCATCTGCCAAGATTAGCCAGTGAGGGTGCCCGGCGTCTGGGTCAAGTAATATCTGGTTCTGAAATTTTAGCCGCCGTTAAAAAGGTGAAGAAAGGGAAAGTGGCAGGTCCGAATGGTATCCCCAGTGAGTTTTATGCAGCATTAGAAGAGGTTATTATTCCAGTGTGGGAGCAGCTGTTTAATGCTATATTGTTGGAGGGTTCTCCGATTCCAAACTCCTGCAAAGAGGCGGTAATCACATTATTGTTGAAACTGGGTAAGAATTCTGTGGAGTGTCAATCATACAGACTGATATCGCTGTTGAATTGCAATGATAAGGTTTTTACTAGTATTTAGGCAGCTGAATAGAGTGGCTGGTCAATTGATATATCATGATCAGCAGGGTTTCCTACCGGGCAGGAACATGAGAGATCTTAATCATACTTTATTAGGAACTATTGACTTGGCCATGACTTTGGATCTCCCTTTGGCAGTTGTGATAGTGGATGCTGCTAAAGCTTTTGATCAAGTAAACTGGAAATATCTTATGGCTACTTTGACCCACCTTGGAATTGATGAACCTTTAATTAAGGTGCTACTAAAGATATATAGGGCTCTGTCTACGAAAATGCTGGTTAATGGCATTCTGTCATCGAGTATGCAGATAGGTAGAGGTACTAGGCAGGGGTGCCCTCTTTCCCCAATTCTTTTTGATCTTTACATCGAGTTTGAGGTCCAATACCTGCATAAGACCTTTTGTGCTTAGTGGTTTTTATAGGAAAATCACATTGTATGCAGACGATTTGATAGTTTTTGCCACTGATGTTACAGCGGCAATCTCAAATCATCAAAAAGAAGTAAAGATTTTCTTGAGTTTGGCAGGTTATGAGGTAAATGAGGGAAACACTGAGATAATGATTTGGAATCAAATTATGAAGCTCCCAGAAAGGTTTTAGAGATGAGGTATTTGGGGATAATGATTACACAAGATTTGGGAGATTTAGCCTCTAAAAATTTAGATAAGGTGGTTAAGGAGGTTGGAGTTCTTTTGAGAAAGTGGGGAAATCTGCTGCTTACTATCTATGGTCGTGTCAACTTGGTTAAGATGTCTATTTTACCAATGATTACTTTTTTATTTGATAACATCCCTTTGTATTTTGATAAAAAAAAGTTATTTTAAATTTACAGGCAAAGGTTACAGCCTTCATATGGGCCAGCAAAGGAGTTTGGTTATCTTGGAAGAAATTGAGGCGGAGGGTCGGCGTGGGTAGCCTGGCCCGCCCCGATCTCCAATTGTATTGCTTATCCTATTTATTTAAAAAATACCAGGATGTTGCTGTTATCCCCAGACACCTCAATAAGGGGATTTATGTTCAGAGCAATGTTAGCAGGCCTCATGAGAAACGGCTTCTTGTGTAAGTTTGGGGCTCCGAAATTCTTTAAGAAAGTTAGGCTGAAATGTTTACGAGCTGCTGCCACTAGCTGGAATGAAATCTGATCCTTTCTTGGTGTTGGTTATTATAGTATACTAGCACCTATTGGGACTCTCCAGGGACCCCGGAGTGTCTGCTTGATAGCCTGGCGCTGCCCCTCCAAAATAGCGGGGTAACAAGATGGGGGTAGTTAATCAGGGACGAGTCCTCACTGAGTTGGGTGTTCTGGAACCAAAAGACTCATGGGTCCCTGTCGAGATTTAAGTTCTTCTAGGTTAATGGGTGGCTCAAAAGTAAGGGAGGCCTGGGCCCGGAACCGACCAAATTGGAGCAGGATGTATTGGTAACAACTGACACAAAGAAAGAAGTCTCCTGATGGTATCAACATTTATTGGTCAGAGTTGAGGCAGTATCTCAACCACTTTACAGGAACAGGAAATGGAGCTGATGCTTGTCAGAGGTTGAGTTGGGGAACCTTTGGCGGACATCTTTGACCACCTTGAATTTGGTGGTGAAAGTAGCCGTATTAAGAAGAAATCATCTCTTCACCCTTCATAGGGCAATTTGGACTCCAGAAAGGATGGCGAAGATAAAGAGAAGTAGTGTGACTTCAGAGTGCAAGTAGTGTGGCGGGAGTGGGGAAGATGATGTACATATGTTCGCCTCATGCCCGAAACTTCAGGGTTTCTGGTTAGAAGTGGGTAAGACAATATCTAACTCCCTGGGTGTCGCGATTGAAATGTCGCCCCGGTTAATTATATTTGGAGTATCAGTTAGTGATGCTGATGATTAATCTCTACCAAAGAGGGTTGGAGTTTATCCTAATTTTACTTGCGAGAAGGGAAGTGTGCAGAAGTTGGGTTCAAGCCACTCCCCCCAATTGGAAGGAATGGAGAAGTTCTGTTCTCTTTTTTAAAGATATAGATAAAAGCCAAGTGAGGAAGCCTGGTGATCGGATATGGGATCTCTTAAAGATCTGAGATGGTCATTGCCTAATGTCCAATGGTTATTCGCCTAGACCTGGCTTGGTCTGGATTTGGGGCTCAACCATGGATCTAGATGGTCATGGGCTTCCTGCGCATTAGCGTTTGAGCTTAGCGCACCTGAATAAGCTTAATGGTGATGATATATGAGGACAAAGAAAAAAAAAAGAAAGAAAAATGAGAAACTGTAAACAATGCTCTGACCAAAACACTTGTTTAAAATCATGTAGTGTAGTGGCACAGTAGCAGTACATTTGGTAGTAATCTCAGGACATTCAGTTTTAAGATGATGATGGTCATAGCCCTAATATGCACTAAGCAGTACAAGTATTCTTCTCTCTCCTGTTGTGCTAAATTAATGATGGCATTGCTAGCTCAGCAGGTGACCTAGTTGTACTCGTTACTGTCTGCAGCTGGGCTGATGTACTAGAAAATTATTTCGTTTGAATGGCCCTGTTCTTCTTAGTACCTGGACTACAAAGCTGATGAATACTAACAATGAAACACGCCACATAGTATAATATAATCAATCAGGCAGACATCCTGTCTCCAATAATAGGCGGTGGGAAAAGCGATGCACTGCAGTACAGGGAAAGGATTAAGGAATGGGATATAGATTGTAATTGATGCATTCACATCTTCACAGACTATCCCATTCAGGAAGTCAAATGTCAGAAGTCAAATGTCGAAAGGGAAACATTAGAACAGAAGTAAATCTGTTATGGAAGCCATAATGAGTTATAATTATCATTCAAATAATTCAGAAGCCTGGGCCAGAACTTAAGAAAAACTAAAGGAGTGAGGTAGTAGTGAGTGACTCTCACAGTGGGCACTGGGAGGAAAGGGAAACACACCTTGTTTTTGCATTGCCATGCTTTGAAAAGTGGTTGACACAATAACGTTACTTAAACTGACAGACGCACGTTGCACAGCCAACATTGCAGTGCTGATTCTGCCGAATTGAACCATGCAGCTGTTAGGTCATTATGGGTGGCACTGATAAAAGGTCATAGCGAGGGAAGGATTTGTTTGTTAATGGATGCTGGGATACACATTACCTACCTGCCTTGTTTGAAAAATACTATCAGTCAAGGGAATATTCTGAAATACCATCCAAACCTTTGCATCAAACCTTTAATAAAAAACATTCCAAGCAAATAAAGTAGAAGAGAAGAGAAGAACGTCCCTATCCAGAAGAGCTCCCTCGTTTCTTCATTCCAAACATTTATCTATTCATCATTGCAAATATTTTCTTCTAGTACTCTTATTCGTCACCCTTGGCTTTGATAGACACCATTTATGCTAAGCTTTACATTCTCTCATCCAGTCTTTCGCCATTAAAAACCATCCAAATTCCCAAAATGGCTCTCTACTAACCTTTCACCAACATCCATTTATCCAATAATCACCCATGCATCCTTTCACCCATTCACCCATCCAAGTGATCTAACTCACCGAGGAGTCCGTACATCCATCCAGGCATTGAATCCTTTCATCCATACTCTTTACCCACCTGGGCTGGCATTCTTCATCAGTATACCCTTTCATCCATCCTTCATTCACCCATGCATCCTATCACCCTCCTCATCATTTACCTATATGATTATTATTAAGCACCCTTTCATCCACACACACATTCTCTCACTAATATTATATTTCAGGCCATCCATTCTACTTCCATCCTTCTTTTAATTTTCCAAAACACATCATAGTTCAAGTTCATTTTATAAACCTTAGTCTGCTGAGTTGCAGACAGAAGAAGGCAATAATTACTTAAATTGTGCTGCATCTGCAAAAACAGGGTTTTGGCGAGTGAGTCAACAACACCAGTACACCCTGATAGTGACTATGGGCCAGATGTAGCAAAACTAGGTTTTGCAACTCGGAAATTGCGAGTAAAACCATATGCAGAATGGTGTCTCAGACACCTTCTGCGAGTCGCTATGGGGTCGCAAAGACCCACCTCATTAATATTAATGAGGTGGGTCGCATTTTGCGACCCCATAGTGAGTCCCTGCACTCACAGGGATGGTGGTCTGCTGAAGTCAGCAGACCTCCATGTCTGTGACTGCTTTTTAAATAAAGCAGTTTTTTAAAATTTATTTTGCAGCCCGTTTTCCTTAAAAAAGGAAAACGTGTTGTAAAATAAAAAAATAACGAAACCTTTTGGTTTCGGTTTTTCAGAGTAGGCAGTGGTCCATCGGACCACTTCCTGCTCTGAAAACCCCTTTTTGGCAACATTCACAAAGGGGAAGGGGTCCCATGGGGACCCCTTCCCTTTGGCGAATGGGTTACCACCAGTGTGACACAGGTGGTAACTGCGAATTGCTTTGCGACCGCGTTCCGGTCACAAAGCAATTTAGCATAGCGATGCGAATCGCAAATAGGAAGGGAACACCCCTTCCTATTTGCGAGTCGCATTCACAATTTGCGAGTCGGTACCGACTCGCAAATTGTGAATGTGCATCGCAAACGGCATTTTGCACGGCACAAACTGCACATTTTCGCAGTTTGCGCCATGCAAAATGCTTTCTACATCTAGCCCTATATTACTAATTGTCAATAAGCAAGCAGCTCCTGTACCTGGCACTGGTAGTCGGTGCGGCTAGAAAAAAACATTACACAATATAGACACCACACACGCCTCCTCCTATTGTTGTTTTGTTATGGCAAAACACAACCACAATGCATTACTATATTTCAGTTAGAAAATATCAGGTGGGCGTTTTGTTGGTTGGTAATTTTTTAAAAGCCAGGTAGACAAGTAAAAGAAAATTGGAAATGAAGGGGCAGAACTAACTATTGATAAATCTGAGTTTTTCTAGAGAAATAAAAGGGTGCGAGAATTGGTCAATGAAAGACATATGGTTGTGGTTGGCTATTGCGCACGGTCATCAACTGCTAAAATATTAATAATACATACACAACATTGGAGGATACAAACAATTACATGACCGTGTTCAAAAACAACTTTTTGTTTCTTACATGATTGAGCTGGATCCTGGAGAAAAAAAAAGAAAGCCTTCTCACAAAACATGTGTAGAATACCTTACAAGGGCATGCAATCTTCAGTATATGTGTTATCTGAGCCTTACTACAACTCCACAAGATAAGATCCATAAGGTGAGAGGGGAAGCTCACGGACAAAGCAGAAGAAAGGAAGCTACAGACAGACTAGTTCAGCCAGACAGTTTGAAGTAAAGAAACTTGAAATATAGAAAATAAATAAATAGGATAATGATGCAGGGATAAGAAAAATTTACAAAACAGATAAATCGAAATGGAGTTGGAAAAAATTAGGAGACAGAGACAGTAAAAGTGTGGAGCGGCAAAAATTAGGGCAATATATATTAATATTAACAACAACAGGAGTACTCACTTGGGCCAGCAGAGCCATCTGCCCTGGCACTTGTGTAGTGGCCACCTTCAGCTGCCTCAAGCACCTTATCACCACCAGCCCTCTTCCTGCCCCTGGATGCCGGCTGATGTAACAAAATAATTTAGAAAAGATTAGTGGTACTGTTAATAAATAATCTCTCTTAGAATATTATTGTTTTTAAAGGAAAAGGTAAACAAAGTAACATTTCCATATCAGAGGTTCAGAGCACCTGTATAATAATACTAGTATCATGGACCATCCTATTCCAAATTTCCTAACCTATTTCAAATTTCCTCAACTACATTTTGGAATTACTAATAAATTCCAATGAAGGATTTCTACAGATCTCACCTCATTCTCAATCTCTCAATGCATAGATTGGATGCATGCAAAACTACTACACATCACTGGGGAAATAGATTGGCAGTTGTCACTGTAGTAACTACAAAACACAAAGGCACAGAGAAGTGAGAGAACATGCAAACTCACTAATACTAATATATTAACGATTACTATTTTAGACAGCGCACAGGAGGGGTCTCTGCATTACTTCTTAATCAGTCCAAGCAAGCACCAAAAACAAGTACAATTAGGTAGTGCCGAGCACCTGCCTGGATGATGATCACATAATATTATATTTGTAACATTAAGTTAACTTACCTGTGTATGAGCAGCATGCTTGCAATTTAGGAAGAAACTATTAGCATAGAACACAACTAATAATTAAGTATTACTCACGAGCCCTGCAACCTTGATGCCTAGAAGGTCCAGCAGTTCTGTCTCCTGATCTAGGATGTCAGTCCACCAGTGTGACAGCTGTTGCTGGGTGCGTCAGACCCCAGAGTTGTGGCGCACAGCCCAGCGCACCCTCTCCAGTTTTGCTGGCACTCCCGGAGACCGTACCTAGACCTGGGCCTGCTGACTGCTGCCAACGTGGAGGGGAGGTGGTGCTGCAAATAGAACACCAAGGTAGCCACCTCCACCTAAGAAAATATGATGCAGGACTGCATCCCTTGATGTCTCCGCCTCTTGCAAGGAAGGCGGGTGATGCTCGTGGTTGGGGGGTCTGGTGTTGCCACTCCTACCATGAAACTATGGATTTGTGGGGGAAGAGATAAGGAAGGATTAGAAAAAACAAACAGAAAAAAGTAAAGCAAAAAACTGAAAAAAGTAAAAAAGTTGCAAAAAAAAAAACAACCAGGGATTCTAGAGATATAGAGGGAAAGAATAGTAGCCCAGCACCATAGCAAGCAAAAACACCAAGATGGCCACGCCCGTGCAAACCGAGTGGTGCTGTTTGCGCATGAATTCCAATGAGAAGATGTACTTCACGTTGCCAAGAATGTTAAATGTCTAGCGGAACTTTGCATAGTGGGACAGAGTTTTTTTTTACTTCATGGAGTTCTGCATTGTGCAACTATGTGAACTCTGCCCACGCCTAGTCACAGGTCTAGAAGTGTTCGGAGTTAGTGGTGTCAAGGGTCCAGTACTTATACCTATTTGTGCCTTTGAAGTGGGGGATACTTCACAGAAAAGCTTTGAAGTGCATGAAGTTCCTGCCCATCTTGCCCTTCGTGTAGACTCACTACAGGGGGGTAAGCATCTCTCTCTGTTGGGACAGACACCAAGCCCTTTCAGGCACAAGTGTCAGCTACTCCCTCCCATCCTGCCCATAAAGTTCCATCAGCCTGTTGATGGGCTATCAGGAAGTGAGTGACCCATCAGGCATACCTAAGCTCCCTTTGTGTGTGGCTGTTTGGAGGGGTTGCACAAAGCCCAGCTGCCACAAACCCCATACAGGTAATAGAGACCAGCAGAAGGCAGAGAATGGTTTTAGTAAGGAAACTGCCCATTTTCTAAAAGTGGAATTTTTAGACTAGCAACTTAAAATCCAACTTCATCATAGGTTGAGATTTTAAATTGTGAGTTTAGGAACACCAAACTCGAAATATCTATTGTGTCCCATTTGGAAATTATACTCATAGAATGTAATACGTTAATTCCAATGCTAACCTATGGGAGAGAAAGGCCTTGCAGTAGTGAAAAACAAATAGGAGATTTTTTCATTACTGAACAAGTTAAACTTATAATTATATGTCCTACCTTTTAAGTACATTGCATCCTGCCCTCGCGGTTACCTAGGGCCTACCTTAGGGATGACCTATGTGTATAAAAAGGATAGGTTTCAGCCTAGCAAGAGGTTTGCCTTGCCAGGTCATTACAGCAGTGTAAAACTGCACACACAGGTTTTGCTGTGGCAGGCCTGAGACACGGTTAAGGGGTTTTATATGTGTGTGGCACAATCAGTGCTGCAGGCCCACTAGTAGCATATAATTGAGAGGCTATGGGCATATGTAGTGCACTTTACTAGGGACTTAAAATTTAATTAAATACGCCAATTGGGTATGAGCCAATGTTTCCATGTTTTAGGGCAGAATGTACATGCACTTTAGCACTGGTCAGCAGTGGTAAAGTGCTCATAGTCTTAAATCCAGCAAATAGAAGATCAGAAAAATGGAGAATGTAGGCAAAAAGTTGGGGGTAGGATCACCCTAAGGCTGTCAGGTCTAACCAGTATTGTGGTATCAAATCTAGGACTGTGGAAAACGGTACCAGGTGCTTGTACAATGCTACTGATGCAATAAAAAACATATTTTTTTTATTTGACTTAAGGGGAGGACTCTATGACTCATTGTCAGGACTGGAGATCCAGGAGTGGACGTCAAGTGAATCTTATTTTCCAGTACTAAAAAGCTGCTCCATGTTGAACAAGGTATCTCACTTTTAAGTGAATGGGCAGGGAGTGAGGAGAACAAGCAGATCACCAGGGTGGTGGGACTTCTTTTGACTCTCTTCTGGTGGAACACAATCTTCATTTCTGTGAGGTGCCGCATAAGACTATTGAATTGAATATAGCTTTATTTTGACAATAGAGAAAGCATGTCCCTAGTGGAGCAGCAATGTCACATATTGCTAATAATATTTAAGACAGGGAACTATTTTATGATGGAAGCAAATAAGGGAGATTGGATTGGTTACGTAAGCATTAGGGCCCATATTTATACTTTTTGACGCAAAACTGCGCCAACGCAGTTTTGCGTCAAAAAAATTAGCGCCGGCTAACGCCATTCTGAAGCGCCATGCGGGCGCCGTATTTATTGAATGACGTTAGCTGGCGTTAGCCGCCGTCGCCGTCTGGTGTGCGTTAAAAAAAAACGACGTACACCAGGCAGCGCCGGCGTAGGGGGATATGGGGCTTGGGCGTCAAGAAATGGGGCAAGTCAGGTTGAGGAAATTTTTTCGCCTCAACCCGATTTGCGCCATTTTTTTTTCACTCCCAACCCCCATAGAAATGACTCCTGTCTTAGCAAAGACAGGAGTCATGCCCCCTTGCCCAATGGCAATGCCCAGGGGACTTATGTCCCCTCGGCATGGTCATTGGGCATAGTGGCATGTAGGGGGGCCCCCCTATGCCACAAAAAAATTTAAAAAAATACTTACCTGAACTTACCTTAATGTCCCTGGGATGGGTCCCTCCAGCCTTGGGTGTCCTCCTGGGGTGGGCAAGGGTGACAGGGGGTGTCCCTGGGGGCATGGGAGGGCACCTCTGGGCTCCTTCAGAGCCCACAGGTCCCTTAACGCCTGCTTTTTGCAGGCGCTAAAAAACGGCGCAAAAGCGGCCGTACGTCATTTTTTTGGACCCGCCCACTCCCGGGCGTGATTTTTGCCCGGGAGTATAAATCCGACGCACATGCCTCAGAGTCGATTTTTTAGACGGGAACGCCTACCTTGCATATAATTAACGCAAAGTAGGTGTCCACGCTATAAAAATGACGCTAACTCCACGGACTTTGGCGCTAGACGCGTCTAACGCCAAAGTATAAATATGGAGTTAGTTTTGCGTCGAAATTGCGTCAAAAAAAACTACGCAATTCCGGCGCAAACGGAGTATAAATATGCCCCTAGATGTTTTTGCCCACAAATTATTAAATGTGTCTTTTCTTGTCCCCTTTCTGCTCAGCCAAATAAAAGGGTCAGACAGGCCAAGAATACAGTCCTGAGCACTTTGATAGACATTCCCGCTGGTGCTGCTAAATCATATTTTTCTCTATTTAATCCTATTGGATTTAACAATTAATCTCACCAGATTACCATACATCAGGGGTTTTGCATTTTCTTATCTTTTTTTCTCTGTTAACCCCACACACCTATTTGTGCTTACTTTTATATTTGTTTCTGACTGTAGCTTTCTTTGTCCTGTCTTCCTTGTTTGATCCTTCTCTCCCTTTTTGTCTTACTGTGGCATCAACCTCTTCCTCATCCATTTTTTACATTTCTCTGCATCAATCATTTCTCCTTCTACTTTGGCTAGGAATAATTTCAGTTTTATTACATGTTGCTTTTCAACTCATGCAAATACTGTGATTGGTAGTGATATTATTGGTAGTAAATTCCAACCTGCTGAGGCCAGCACAGTGGAGGGGAAGTGCCAGGAACACTACAGTGGAGAATAAGGGGGAAGAAGCTCTAATCCTAGTCTCCAATTTCCAACCCTCCTTTCTAAGTTTCTGTCACAATCTCTCTGCCAATTAAATTATTGGATAGAAACAGAGGCCTGTTTCCCAGTCGCCTAAGCCAACGCTTAGCTGGTACCACCTCCTATTGTGTTCGTTCGTTAGATTTATTTCGGTAAAAATAGATACCATAAAAGCACACCACAATTCACAAATTCATAATTTTACAAAGGACAAGCTATGTATAAAAATCCTCAAAGGTAAAATGTTGAACTACATAAAAAACTTTAAACATGAACATTTTCCCTATAAAAATTCATACCATATTATAGAATTGTACGAAAATGCTAAATTTTTCATGATAGGTATCAAAAGTCAAATGCATACCCAACTGGAAGCAATAAATAAGGTAGGAATAAGGCATTTCTATTTAAAAGGTGTAAGAATATAAAAACATAAAAGATTCATTAAACAGTAAGAAGTTGATAAATGCATACATTAAAATTCACGAATAAGTTCATCAGTGACCACTCCCAACGTCTATTGTTAGATTTTCCCCTGTTTTTTTTTAACATATTCAATCTACAATGCCAAATAGATTCTAAATATTTTGCCAAACAGCAAGCCACTAACACAGATGAATCAGATGTAAAAACTCTCTAAGCCAATAGGCAATTCCTAAAACCCATTTTTCTACATAATGGAATGATCAAAACAGCCCTCTGTTTATGGTATGCAGAACATTGAAAGAGGACATGGGTTATGGATTCTTCCCTGGCACAACCCATCGGGCACATCTTAGAGGTACAACTAGTATTAGTCCATTTGTACGTTAGGATGCGCAAAGGAAGAGAGCCTATCCTAAATCTAGTATACAATGCACGTGCACATGGAGAAAGTACTGTGTCCATGTATTGCTCAGATTCATATTGGCATTTGATTTTCTGAAAACTGCCAGTCATAGATGATGATGAGACTGCAGACAGTTGTGTAAGTTGGGCATTAAGCCAAAATGCATCCTTCAGAGTCTGTGTTGCAATTTTTGGAATGGATAACGGATCCTTCCAGTATGACCCCAAACCAAGTAGAACGAGGGTCCGTTCTACATACACACACCACTTGATTTTTGAACTAATGTTATTGTCCATCAGGTTAACTAGCCCGCATCTATAGGGAATAAGAGAATCTAGTGACCATAGGCGAATCCAAAACAACAAAGGCCTGAGAGCAGCGATCTAGCTAATTGGGGGCAAATTTAGATCCATTCGAATAGGAAGCGTTGGGGTACTGGAGGGGACTCTTAACAACATCTTTAAAAAAGAGTTTTCCACCCTTGTCAAATCGTCTAGGTTGCAATGGCCCCACAATTCAGCTCCATAAAGGGCCCCACCCGCTTGCGATTTATATATTTCAATAGCGGGCGTCATGGCGAAGCTAGGGGATCTAGCTGCAAATCTTATGATACCACTCGCCCGTTGTTTCAAGCTGAGGTTTGCTTTCTGGAGATGAGAGTGCCACGTATGTGAATCTTCTAGTTTCAGACCTAAATAGTCGAAATCACCAACTCTTTCCAGCGTGGCACCCTCTAGATAAATAGGTCGCCACATCCTGGCTTTTTTATACCCAAACACCATACATTTAGTTTTTGATCTATTAAATACCGGGCCATGGTCATTACAGAAATCCATAAACCTCGAGAGCAGGGTTGAAAGACCTGTAGCTGTTTGGGATATCAGGAAGGTGTCATCGGCAAATAGGAGGAAAGGAATCATCTGCCCTCCTCATCTGGGACATAATTGGAACACTCCATGAGATAGGGAATGCATGCATTTATAAATAGGAGGAATAAAGTAGGGGCGAGTACACAACCTTGTCTCACACCGCGGGCAGTGGGAAATTCTTCAGTTAGTTCACCTCGCGGACCCCATCTGATTCTGGCGTAATTGCCAGTATAGAGATCTCTAATGGTATTTAAAATAGAGCAGGGGACTCCCAGTTTGATCAAGACCTCCCACAATTTTTAGCGGGGTACTAAATTGAAAGCTGATTTTAAATCAACGAATGCTACGAATAGGTGACCTGAGTCCACGTCAACAATTTTCCATTTAATGGAAATAAAGCAGAAAATCTGGTCTATTGTACTGACTTTTTCCCGGAAGTCCGCTTGGAGGTGGCTTAGGATTTGGTTTCTACTATCCATTCCCTCAGCCTGCTCAACAATTGGTGGCAAAATATTTTTTGAAGGTTGTCAAGAGGGCTGATAGGTCTATAGTTTCCCGGGGAATTCCTCTCTCCTTTCTTATAAATAAATGGGCACGATGATTGCCTCTTTCCATGAGTCAGGGTAGGATCTAGTAATCAGAATAGCGTTGGAAAGCCTATTAATATACGGCCTCCAGTTGTTCTGGTCCGCTTTGAACATATCTGAGGGGATCCCATCCGACCCTGGGGCCTTCGCTGCTTTTTGGGCAGTGATGGCCAGCACAGTTTCATTCAATGTGAAGGGAGGCAGGGAAGGAATAGGCGAGTAGGATGCTGTCAACTCTCCCATACTTGGTACATCACAGGCCAGTGGAGAGCCATACAGCTCCTTGAAATGAGAAAGCCAGGCATCGGGAGTAATATGTGACTCCAGATTGGGTGCTCAATTCTGGTCACTACGAGAGACCAGAAGCCAGAACCGTTTGGAGTCGTGGACCCAAGCTGCCTCAGATAATTCTCTCCAAAACCCCTCTTCATACTCGTGTTTGCTCTTATTACATGTTGATACGTAATGGCGACTAGTGTTGGTAATTCCTAGTCTATCTTTTGTCCTTAGCACCTTTACCAAGGTATTTTTAGCCTCTCTACACCTCTTGTTAAACCATTTGCTGCAGGGTTGGGCACTAAAGTTAGTCGAAGGCCTAACACATTTGGAAAACAGCTCTTTCAAGATTGCAAAGAGGTCCATGTGTAGAGACGTAACTTCAGATGGGGCAAATATAAGGCTATCGTCAAATAGCTGATGAGTAGAAATTAAAACACACAGTTTATCTCAAAGCTTTTTCGATCTCAGAAAGGAGTCCCTTCTTACCGTACGCCTATTGCTAGACTGCTCCACATCACCAGAAGAAGCAGAAGAGAATACAGCTCCTGATAGAAGAGATCTCTTGTACGTGATCTGAAGAGGGGCGTGGTCACTGGTATATGGATTGCCCACTTCCACATCTGATATGTGGTGCCAAACTCTTAAGTCGAAGAAAATGTAATCCAGTGTGTTACTATATAAGCCCCTAAAAAAATTGGTCTGGCAGGAGTATCAGCTGGAAAGCGGCCATTACCAAGACTGAGACCATGAAGCATCATAAAATCTATTATCTGCATAGCCCTAATACAGGGTTTATATGAAGTTTGTTGTATAGGATAGGGGGGGGATATTCCATATGCTGTCTTCAGGCTGCATAACCTCTATGAGGTCTGTATTGAGTTTGAGTTGAACATTAAAATCCCCTGCTATTATGATATAATATTTTAAACGGAGGTCCGAGATTAAAGTATTCAAGAGCTCAATAGTAGTTGAACGGTGGTTGGAAGGACCCGGCCTACTGTAGATATTTATGCATAGAACAGGGGAGCCTGAGATTGGTTGGATAGCAATGGCCAAGATATCAGGGGAATCTACGTGTACCTCCTTAATTCCTACCACCTCTGTCGATTTTACCCAGGTACATAAGCCACCTGCTGCCCTACCTGCTAAAGATGGCTTAGGTGGTTTAAAAAAAGAGCTAAACCCCTGTCTATACGTGCAGTGTGTTGCCCAAGTTTCCTGAAACATACTGATATTAAAGTTTTCAACATATGCCCCCCATTCAGTGTCAGCAAGTTTACCATTGAGGCCAGCCACGTTCCAGGACAGGAGTTTTGCTGTCGCTTGAGCAGTGGAACAGGTTGAATTGCTAAGAATATCGTCTAGGGCATGCATAGCTATCAATGGGCTCCACAGGAGGTAAATTTGTAAAATTATTAGTAATATCAGATTGTAATTTCAGTGGTGATACGACACCTGGGCTGGGTAAATTAGGAAAAGGACCTGTAACCAGTGGATCTGGGCTAGAGATGGAAATACAAGAGTTAGGAAGACATAGTCCGTCAATGTCAGAAGTAGCCCCCTGGGAGTCAAGTTCGCAGCTGTTTGGCCACTGAGAGCAGGACCGGTGCTAATCGTAGGAGCTGGATCAGATGATGTACCTTTAAAAACCTGGTGGCCTAATGGCCTAAAATCTTGATAGTCTGCGGAGCGACTCAGGGCCAAATTGACTGTTCTGGAGGAAGGATTCAGCTGCATGTGACCAGCAGAAGGTCGGCTATCACTGAGAAAGATAGCAGAAGTCTTCCTATTTGAGTTGTGTGCTTCCGTATGTAGGAGACCTGTTACCAAATTGGCATTTTTGAGATTAAGTTTTATGAAATCCCAGCTACCGGGCAAGCCTTTACTCGTTCAGCAGATAGAATATCACTGTGGATAACTGAGCCACAGACTCTAACGTATCTCAACCAGTGCAAGGCCTTGTTAACGAGTGAGGCTTTATCTTCCCGTGTGTTTGGAGACAAAGATGGAACATTACACACATATATATATATATAGTTATTATTGGTTAAATATAGATTCCGACAAGATGCTTTTGTAGTGTCCCATTTAAAATCAACATTAGAAGAAAGGGAAGTGTTACTTTCAGAAGGGAACACATGCCGGCTGGGGGGACGATGCCTTTTCATAGGGCCTGCTGCACTTGCTGGAGTTGGCAGGGGCCCGGTTGACAAAACGCCTTTTACAAGCGGATGTTTGATTATCACGGGATTTGGCTTAGGCTCGCAAGTAAGGAGGAGAAGTTTGCTTTTGAGAAGAGTGGCGATTTCAAGCAGTAAAGATTTCAGCTCGCCTACTTTGCTCTTGAGGCTAGACACCAGTGCTAGCAAGTCATCTTGCAGAGGAGCGCTCTCCGTATACCACAAAGTCTGGGGAGTTAGTCGAGGATTTTCCAGATCTTGAGAGACCAAGGGAGAAAAATGATTAGAGCAGGGAATTGTGAAATTCGTTGCATTGGCTTTTAATGCTTCCGGTTCGAGATAAGATGCAAGGGGAGTGGGAAAACTAGTGATTTTAGTAGAGTCTTGAGAGGCTAACACCTGATAAGGAGAAGTAGCGGTTTGCGAATTGGAAACAGTATGCGGTCTTGAAGTTAGAAACGGAATAAGAGTACCAGGTTTATGCTCCTTTCGTTGAGCACTCTCCTTATTGTTTAAGATCTGTTCCACCTCTTCAATCAGGTCGTCAATTTCCTTAGCAACACAATTGGTGTGGGGTAGCATGGCCTTGTTAGTTTTAGGTATTTTAGATTTGACAGAGCCCAATACAGGGCTGCCTTTCGCCTTGCGCTTCCCCATTAAAGAATAGAACTACAGTGCAAAAAAAGGTATTTGAAATAATTTCCGGCAAATAATTTCCGGCACTGAGTAGCCTGGCGCCGTACCTTAGGGCCCAGAGGGGGGGCCCAGCCCGGCCTCCTTCGGTCTCTGTCCTTCAAATTGCCCCAGGTGAGGGGCTGCAGGAGAGGAGCCTGGGACTTGGAGTCCCACCAGGCTTGTGGCAAGAAACAGGAGCGGTGATGCGCGGTGCGCTTAATAGCGCCCGCGTTGTCCTTCAAGTTGCCCCAGGTGAGGGGCTGCAGGAGAGGAGCCTGGGACTTGGAGTACCACCAGGCTTGTGGTGCAGTCACTGTCTGGAGGTGCTGCTGTCAGTCTACTTTTACCAATGCTTGGTTTCCTTTTACAATGGACAGAAGGGTGCAGTACCCATCTTTGGCCACTGGGTATCACTGTGGCGCTGTTTTTCAGTTGAGAAATGTTCTTTCTTTCCTCCTCTCGGCCTGGTGGTTGGTGCAGAGACGCCGGTGAGGAGTCCTGCGGTCCGGGAGGTCCGTGCGGCTGGTGGGGGCTCCGAAGCCTCAGGTAAGTGCCCGTTTTTCCTTTCCTTCAGCCTCAGGGTGTGGAGGCACACTCGATATAGCCGTGGCAGTCCTGCTTCCATCCATCCCTCGTGCACGGAGGTGAGGGGGTGGCTCTGGGCGCTTTGCCTGTCCTCAGGGAGAGTTCACACGGGTCCTATGACTCGTCACTCGGCTGGCTGAGCTCCTCATACTAGGAACTGTGTCTGTATCTTGAGAGCTCGCCCAAAGTGCGCTCAGAGCAGAAGATAGCATTGACGTGTGTACTTAAAAACGTAGTTGCGCTTTCACCAAACTTCAGGGGACTCCTATTGTGTTGCATTGTTCCAAAATTCACCCACAATGTATTCCAAAGTTTCTTTTTGTCTTATGCCATCTCCTCCACTGGTCCAATTTTTACTGTCCATTAACCATGTGATATATGAATCATGTGACCCAAACTGTCCTTAGCCCATCCTAAACCTAATCCATTTAGTAACTTTGTAACTCAATAATATTATATTTCTTGGATTGCAATAAATTAGACAGGAGGGTGTGATACAGGTTGGCAGTGGGGCTCATGGACAGGAGAAGAACTCAGGAGTAGGGAAAGAGTGGGGTCACTGAAATTATTATTGTTGTTTTATAAGTTATGTGCCAGCAGCCACCCAAAAATCATGCTGTTTCACCAAGTATTTGACTTAATTTTTCTTAATTATATAGTCAATCAAATTGTGTAGCAAAAAATGTAATTAATAATTTTTGTCTATGCCCGTATAACCTTTGTCATTCTTTTTAAACAAGGTAAGTATCTGGTGAAAGAATCAGAGCATGAATTCATTTAATTTACACTTTTCATTCATTTCACTAAAGTCTATATTTTTAAATAATGCATGCAGAATAATTGATGGCATATAATATATAGCAAATAGTAGTATGTGAATTATGTGTAAAAAACACCTAAGGACACAGAATCAAATGAAAACATTAGTGAGCCTAGAGATTGTAGCATGACCTATAATTCATTTTGGTTGAGCAGGAACTAAAGGATTGATGTATTTGGAAACAAGAAAATTAATATTTATGAACCCCTAGTGCCACCTTGCGCCACATTTGCGGCATTTATTTTGCGAAGTGGTGCAATGCCTGCATTGCGCCACCTTGTAAACACTTGCGCCACATTATGCCAGCACCAGACATAATTTATGCAAGGGGGGCGTTCCCCCGTTAGGGGGGCTGAAACATGGTGCAAGGAAGTCATTTTGGTGCTACTCCTGCAGAGTGCATTAACATTATCACGTAGAATGACGCTATTGCCCCTACCCTGCACCATGGTGTGCCGTATTTTAAATATGACACACAGATGGGGCGGTAGGTGGGATGCTAAGGGGCACAGGGAAAGAGGAGCTGCACCACTTTCCATAAATCTGTCCCAAAGTTCCTACACCCCACTGGGCCCAAGACGTGGGATCTTGGAAGCGCAGTGAAAAGAAGACAAACTGTAATTTACTCAGCATCTTATCAACAATTTAATTATCATTCAGTTCAATAGGAGTCAATAATGGAGACTGCTGATATAGGGGGTTATTCCAACTTTGGAGGAGGTGGTAATCCGTCCCAAATGTGACGGATTTACCAACAGCCGTATTACGAGTTCCATAGGATATAATGGACTCGTAATACGGCTGGTGGTATATCCGTCACTTTACCGTCACTTTTGGGACGGATTACCACTTCCTCCAAAGTTGGAATAACCCCCATAGTCTGGATTCTTTGTTCAAATCTTTTCAGTAGTAGTAGTTAAATGCTATATTAGCATTTCATATTTTCAAAGCAATTCACAGAACAAAACATAAAACGTGTTCCATGCAATTTTCCCTATTCTAAGCTAAATAAAGTGAAGAAAAAGCATTTAGCAGAACTCATAAGGAGCTCAAGGCTCGAGGGGTAAAAGCATAAAAGTTGTATCAGGACTTACCATAAAGAGAAATTCAAGAAACTCAGTAGAGTAGCAGCATAAATTTAAAGTATAAAGCAAAGCCTTTCTAGAATTAATCTGAGAAATATTAGTAAAGTGTCTGGGTCAGAATGTATCTGAGTCAAAGTGTTTTTAGAAAAGACTGCGAGCGGTCTAGAAAAGGTTCCCTAGAGAGAAGAGTTTGGTCTGGTCTAGTCTCTCTGTCTCTCTCCCTAATCTGGGAACACATGTTTATACATCAACTCATATCAGCAAAAATGCAACTTTTAGTAGCGCTTTAAATTATACCTTCTCGTTCAAACCAATGAGAAGGCAATGCCTTTTCTGTCCACACACAATATTCACACATTCAAGTGCCCATTGAACGCCTGCTATTGCATTAGCCAGGAATTCAAGTTGGATGGCGCAAAAGGGCTCCGAGTAGAAAAACAAATGCTCCACTCACCCAATCTTGTGTTCACCAATTATGCTTAAGCACAGGTCTGAAAGAAGTTAGGTTTACTCTCCAACTAGCTTATATACAGTGCCCAACACTCACCTGACTTCCTGATTCTTTTATAGTCTAGATACAATCTACAGACTCTGTCTACCAGGATCAGCCAGCTACTGAGGGCAGGTGAGGTAGGGTTGAGTCAGTTTATACAGCTCTCCCTCCTTGCCAGCAAGATCAGGTAGAAAAGTAGTTACTTCTGCCAAGGAAATGCACCCTGACCAGTTTTGACATTCATTCTGAATATAATCAAAAGAGGACATACCTTGAATTGAGTTCCAGTGACCCCTGAAAGCATACTCTAGCCCCCCTCCCAAATACCCTTCAACCTGGGGAACAAAGCAAACATGTGGAGATTGTCCACCTTTTCCTCACTGCAATGGTTATATCAGGGTGGAGTCTAACGCAGGTTTCCAGCAAAAAGTATAAATCTGCCCCTTGGTCTAAAACTTAGACTAAACATCTAAGTTTCCAAATTTAGGAATTCACAAAAGGCATTTACGAGTATTGTCCTTAGGTCTGCACTTAGGTGGATCTTAGCTTTCTGTTTTACCCTGTAGTTATTATTGTACTTCGTGAGATATCAAAGGTTATGAATGCTGGGTTCGGTAGTCATGGCAATCCCCTCGCGCTGCTAGTGGAAATGGCAGTTGCCGCTAGCTGTTGTACGGGGATGCCATGACACAAAGTGTTGCTACCAAAATAAATTGATTATTGATATTTACCATGTGAAAATCCACATCAGTACAACATTATTTTGGCGACGAGCGACAGCTATTCTGGAGTTGCAACTCTTCGCGTGTGGAGAAGAACCCACTACTATTCTTCAGTGGTGGTTCTTGTGAATGCTGGTCACAAGCAGTAGTAACTTAATAAACAATTGCAAGTGGATTGCTATATATATGTGTTTGCTCTAATAAGTTCTTGAATTAAGTAAAGAAAGGCAAATTGCAGATTTCCTTTCTTAGAGATTTTGGATTGTATGTTAGTGATATTATAAAATGAATCTCACCACAATCTCACCAACTCCTTGTTTTCTTTCACAACCTGGAGTTCCACCTATTGAATGGGAAGAATGGGTGGAAATGTTGAACAATTATTTGGAGGCAATCGATGATCAAACATTTAGGCCAAGTAGGGAACAAGCTATCCTTTTGAGTACCCTAGGAAAGGATGGGCAGCACATTTTTAAATATCTTTCCATGGCTTTGGATAATGATAGTCAACCATTGCAGAATGTATATTTGGAAGCATGCAAGAGACTGGAAATAAGGTTCACTAAAGAGACTAATGTGGTGAGGAGAAGGAACAAATTTTACACTCAACCCCAGAGATTAGGTGAATCTATAGATGACTTGTAATGAGACTTTGCGAATTATCTCTTAAATGCAGATTTGGAGCAATGACAGAGGACAAATGATAAGAGACCAGCTTATAGTTCAGTGCAGAAGTAGAAAAACACAAGAACACTTGTGGGCTGCAGAAAATCCTTCTCTCAAGGATACCATTGAAATTGCGAAAATAGTTGAAGAGTCTGAATATTGCATGAAGGAAATGGAATGATGGGATGATAAGGGAGATATTAAGGGGGCTGATGGAACGTCAACAGTGGACAAAGTCGATAAAGACGTGGCTATTGCGAACAAAGGGAACTTCAGAGGAAGATCTTTCCAGGATAATAGAAACCTTGGCAATAAAATCAGTAGTAGAATATGTGGAAAGTGTGGCAGTACATATCATACTTCTGAGTCAAAGAAATGTTATGCCATATGAAAGGAATGTGGACATGGTGGTTGTAAAGCCCATTTTGCCAAGACGTGTAAAGAGGGAGGAGAAAACAAGGTTGCTGCATTTGCAGATGGAATATTTAGCGACAGTGATAGGGACGTGTGTGTTAATGAACGTAGAAAATGTCAGGTTCATGTTATAATGGGCAATGATACTAAAAATAAAAGGATAATGAGACATTATGCGAGCTTTACCATCAGGAAATTAGAGTTAATGGTGGATTCAGGGTCATTGTACACCATCATTCCTAAGGATTTGTTTAAGAAGAAGTGGCCCAATGTAAGATTGTTACCCAGAGATATCAGCCCGGGAGGTTATCAGGGAGAACAAATAAGTATTCGAGAGTATATGGATACGGTTATTCAATTAAAAAATAGATGTGTAAATGGCAAAGTTTATGTGCAGGATCAGGACCACCAATTTTAGGGTGGGTTCACCAGAATGATTTGCACATAAAAATTTATCCTCATGCTGTGGAACAACTTATGGTTGTGGAGGAGCTATCAATGGAAGACATTTTGAAAGGGGCTCACAATGTTTAAAGAAGAACTGGGACAGCTGAAGGGGTATGCACACAAAATAAAGTTAAAACAGGGTGTGATACCTGTTCAACAGAAGGTTAGAAGGGTTCTCATTAAGATAAGAGATGAAGTTAAGAAAATGTTGGATGAGATGTTGATCAGTAGCATTATTGAACCAGTTAAAACATCAGCATGGATATCTCTGGTTGTTATCACGGAGAAAGCAGATGGCAAGTTGCGTTTCTGTATGGATTTAAGGAGTTTAAATCAGAATATATTTGCAGACACTTTCCTGTTACCAAATATCAATGAATTAATTATTTGCTGAAGGAAGGAAAGTATTTTTCCAAATTAGACTTGCGACATGAATGTCACTAGATTGGGCTTGATGATTCTTCTAAACCATTAACAGCATTTATTGCCATGGAAGGCACTTTTCAGATCACGAGAATGCTGTTCAGTT
Organism: Pleurodeles waltl; assembly: GCF_031143425.1. Classification (NCBI taxonomy): domain Eukaryota; kingdom Metazoa; phylum Chordata; class Amphibia; order Caudata; family Salamandridae; genus Pleurodeles; species Pleurodeles waltl. Next base: position 252,272,606 of record NC_090439.1, read on the forward strand.
TGTCATCTGCTGCCAGTGTCTTCCAAAGAATGGTGAATGGAGTATTCAGGGGCATAGAGAATGTTATATTTTTTCAAGATGAGATTTTGGTCTTCAGAGACAGTGTACATAGTCACAACAGGGCTTTAAAGGAAGGACTGAGCAGATTAGATGAGTTTGGCTTGACTTTATAGAAAGAAAAGTGTTCTTTCCTTGCAACAGAAGTGGAGTGATTAGGGCATACCTTGTCGTTCGAAGGGGTGAGACCTAAAAACGGATTAGCTTGAAGTAATAAAATCTGTGCCAACACCTCAAAGTAAGGGTCAATTAAGACCTTTTTTGGGTTTCGTTGAATGTTATTTGAAGTTTGTAGAGAATTTTACAAGAAAAACTGAAAACCTCAAAGGTCTTATGAGGAAGGGGGTGGCATATGTGTGGGGTGAAGGTCAACACAAGTGTTTTAGTAACATTAAGAAAGAAATATGTGAGGCGGGTATATTGTCACCTTTTGATGTAAGCAAAGAAGTAATTCTTACGGTGGATGGTAGTGATGTTGGTATTAGGGCTGTTTTATCACAGAAGTTGTGTTCCTCAGAAAGAACTGTTGCATTTGCCTCACGTTCCTTAACTGCCACAGAACAACATTATTCTGTAATTGAAATGTAAACACTGACAGCTGTTTGGAGCATAGAGTATTATAGAATGTATGCGTGGGGCCACAAGATTACTCTTTGTACTGATCATAAACCTTTGCTAAAAATCTTGGCCCTCATTTCGACCTCGGCGGTCTCTTTTCAAGACTGCCGAGGTACCGCCGTGCTAAAGACTGCCAGTGCCGGCGGTTTTCCGCGCAGCGTATCATGACTGCTGGCAGCCCTCTGTCCTTTTTCGGATGGAGAGCCGCCAGCAGCCATACTGGCGGTCGGCAGGGAAGTGGAGGATGCTCCACCTCCACCGCCCCTTCATCAGAACACCACCCACTGAATCACATCCCATGATTCAGTGTGGCGGTGTTCTGGTGACGAGGTGTTGGCGGCGGAGCAGCCCCCATGGATCCCGTCCCCTCCCCGAGGATCAACGGACAAGGTAAGTTGATCGTCCATTAGGGGAGGGGGGTGGGAAGTGTTGTGTGCATGCATGGGGGTGTGCGTGTGAGTATGTAGAGGGGGTGTGTGAGTGCGTGTATGCATGCGGGGGTGTGTTGTGTGTATTGGAAATGTGTGCGTATATGTCTGTGTGCATGTGTGCGTGTATGTGTGCGGGTATGTGTTGTTGTAGTGTATGTGTGCGTGTAGGGGTGTGTGTATGTGCATGTTGGGGGTAGAGGTGGGGAGGGTGTGTGTGTATGTACATGTTGGGGGTGGGGAGGGTGGTCCTGCCACCTGTGGGGGGTGGCAGTGGGATGGGGCGGTGGGGAGGACTCAGGGCTGGGGGAGACCCCAATCAGTGCCAGGGAAGGAATTCCCTGGCACTGATAGTGCCTACCACCATGGATTTCGTGGCGGTTCCAAACCACCCGAAATCCATGGCGGTATGCAGGGTCCTGATACCGCCGGCGGTCTGGTGATGGCCTCTGGGCTGGAGACCGAAGTCTCCAGCCCAGCGGTCGTCGTGGATAAGTGGCAAATGACCATGGCGTTAACCACCATTGTCATAATTCCATTTTCTTTTCCCCCGTCCGCCAGAGAAGGAGCGGTAGTCAGTGTTCAGGATGTGATATGTTGTTGTGCCATCAATACATCAGAATGGTCCCATGCCATGGAAGAAGATGATGTTTTAAAGGAAGTACAAGTGTTGATAGAAAAGGGACCAAGGAGGGAAAGTACCTTGTCAGGTGCTTTCCGTTCTTTCAACAAGGTGATAGACGAAATGTCCATAGTAGCTGGGCAGATTATAATGCGTGGTGAAAAGATTGTTCCACCCATTGCTGTACGAAAGAGATTGTTTGGCGTTGCTCATGAGGGGAACCTTGGTCAGTCTCTGATAAAAAAAAGATTGCGGGTGGAGTTTTGTTGGCCAAGTATGGATGAAGAGGTTGCAATGTGGATTGAACGGTGTATAAAATGCAAAGTGTGTGGGAAGAGGTTGAACGTGGGACCACAGAATGTTGCAAGACGTATTTGTGACCCAGGTCAAGCATGGCATACAGTTTGCCTTGATTTCATTGGTCATATGGGAGGGATTAAGCATGAAAAAAGATTTGTTTTGCTAATAGTTGACATCCATTCTAGGTGGTTGACAGGGAAATTAATGCCAGAAATGATTACAAAAATAACCATACGGGTTTTACGTAATGTTTTTAGAGAAGAAGGGTATTCTGTGGTACTCGTAACTGACAACAGCACTCATTTAACATCTCAAGAAATGAGAACGTTTTTTATTGAATGTGGCATTCAACATTCTTGAACAACACGTTATAATCCACAAGCCAATGGCATTGTAGAGAGGGCTAATCGTATGATAAAGGGGACTATACAATTGGCTACAGAAAATACTACCACAAAGAAAGTGCCATTTTACATGATGAGAGGAAGGAAACCTGTTTCCAAGTTGACAATGTCATGGGTAAGAGATCTGATTGAAAGGAGAGATCATGATGTTAAACCTGTGAATGTAAACAAGAACAAAGGGAAAATCAATCCAGAAGATTGGGTCAAAATAAAGGAGGGGCGCTTTAGAAGTGGATTGAGTTCATTTTGTGGACCCTTTCACGTTTAAGAGGTGCATAATTGGCATGTATTTTTAACTAATGGTCAGAGGTGGAATTTGCTCAGGGCAGCAACATTTGGTTCATTCAACACAGAACAAGAGAGGAGAGACTGTAAAGATGCTTATAAAGATATGTGGAGTGGTTACATGTTAGTGCATGATCAAAAATTGTTGGATAGATCTGTTCTGGGTAATGAAAGGGGAAATAATGTATTAGAAGAAGATGATTCTGGAGGTAATATTACAAAAGATGACTTTGTGACCTTCAAGGGAGAGGAAGTTACTGAGTTATTTAAATAACTACACCATGTAGTTATACTATTTTGTTAGATGCTCCTTCCATGGATTTGTGTTATAATTGTTATTTATCTCTAAGACATGTTATTTGTTTTGTGGAGAATCCATAACCTCAAGCATTATTGTTTACCTAACTGATGTTCCTTTATCTTTATGTTCATGTTGCCTTTTCAACAAAAATGTATAGTGTTTTAGTGTTTGTTATTTTTTTATTTTTCAACATGAAGGAAAAAGGATTTGTTGTACCCTGTAGTTATTATTGTCCTTCATGAAATATATCGAAGGTTATGATTTCTGAGTTCTGTAGTCATGACAATCCCATCGCCCTGCTAGTTGAAACGGCAGTTGCCGCTAGCTGTTGTACTGGGATGCCATGACGCAGTATGTTGCTACCAAAATAGATGGATTATTGATATTTACCATGTGACAATCCACATCATTACAACACTTTCCATGTCAAAATCTCAAAAGGCACTAGCATTTGAATGAGGAACTTCACTAGTCCACATTTGTCAACCTCCATCGTCATGGCTTTGGTGGTTGCATCACCTCTTATTTGTACTACGTAATCATTATTAGACCTCTAAACCACGGATCAAGCAGGTGTTGCAGCATGTAGAAGCTGGAGTTCCAATGGGTTGGAAAGTCTTGCATGAAGGCTTATATAGGGACTCTAATAGAGTGCTGAATGATTCTTAACTGCAACCAATCTTTGAAGGAATTACTGAAATGAGTTTATATCCAGTGACCTGGAAGTCCTGCATAATAGGCTGATTCAATACACTAAACATAGGACTCTTAAGTCTTCTCCATCAGTCATGGCCTTGACAATATCACTGCCATTGCCAACAGCAACAAATCCTCTGTTGAGAGCTATTTGTTAAAACCATTCATAGACTTAGGTTTAAATTCTCCCAAGATGATGGCAGCTGTAAATGGTTCATAGACAGAACATTACAGCTGTTGCATGGCTCTGAATACCCTGAAAAGTATCCTGACGGGAAGGACCAATGGCTATCATTTGCTTCACCTCCTTGAAAAAGACCCAGTATTGTGCATTTAATCTGTGGCTTGACTACTGGTCCACATGTCTGTCATGATATGGTTCAATTGAACAACAATATCCTATACTGATTCTCCAACCAATTCCAACACTTGATGGTGCAGTGCTGGCAAATCAACAGTGGTAAAATAGGTCTGGCTTAGAGCCTTTCATTTTGGACTGAGGGCCTCCACAAATTCCAGAAACCCCTCTATTTCTGCAAATGAAAAAGCAGAATGACAAATATTAACACTTTGTCCAGCCTCCCATTGTATGAATTGACATTATCATGGGTTCAGTGGAACTGCAGCTCATTGCTGAACCTAAACTTGATAGTGGATTGTTGTATCTGTTTTCTTTGTAAGGATTCCTTCACAGGTGACCTACTGGATCTTTTGGCGGGGACTGTGTCTCTCTTTTCCTTTGCCATGGCAAGGCTGCTATTGATGATAACTGCACATTATCAGCAAAGTTACAGGGCCTTTTGCATGATATCTTCTTCCTCACCGCAACCTTCTTCTACCAGTTCAACTTTTTCTCTTCACTCACCAGCAGCTGTATTTTTTATATCCTCTTTCCACATAATTGCAAGTTGATTTTTCAGATAGACCACTTGGCCACTGGTATTGTAACATCCATCTCGTTTACAGCAACAGCTTGTATAGCAGAAAAGTGAGTAACCTGTGATGTGCTCCTCATGCTGCCTAAGTGTAAAGATGTGCCAAACTGGGAATAAGACCTTTCTTATTTGACCCAATGCCTAGAGAACCAGGGGGAATATTTACAATCCCTGTGGCACAGGGTAGTGCAGCAAGTGATTTTTCTGCACTTCTCTGCATCACTGGAAAGGGCAGAAATGCACTGAATTTACAATATACAGTGCATTTACGTCCTCCCCCCCTGTGCTGGTGTACAAATTGCCCAAACTGCCTAATACCAATGCAGGCACCCTTGCACCATGGTGAAAGGGTCTCTGCATTGTCAGCAGGATTGTATTTGTGCAGTAAGGGGCATCCTCCTTTACAAAAACAATCTGAGAGGCATTTTAATCTTTCTATGTGAGCAGAAAGACATTTCTCCTACTTGCTCCTGCCCAGGAGAGTTGTACAGTTTTGACACAGTCTCAGGTTTACAGATTTTTGTAGATCTGGATATGCGACAAAACCCATGGGTATTGCATGGGAACACCCACTGCAACACCCATAGGTACCCTCCCTGATGCAGTGTGAGGCAATGCAGCGACTTGTGCTGCAATGCCTTATACCATATCTACAAGCCATGAAAAGCCACACAAAGTGGCTTTGCATGGCCTGTAGATATTGGATCTGAACTGTCCGTTGCCAGTGCATCACAAGAAATTACACACTGGTGGTGCATGGGGCTTTTAAATATGCCCCCTGATGAGTAGGAGCTAGGCAGTTGTATTGGGTGGGCTTTCTCTAGGGTGGGAAATGACGGCACTGGAGGTGGGGTGGCTGATGAAGGTTTTTGGTCTCCTAAAAGGATGGAAGAACGTTGTGTTGGTTGTTTCACGTGACTCAGAGCAGGTTGAATATGTGGTCTGCACTTTTGTTTTGTTACTCTCTACACAAACAATCTCTGGTTCATCATCTTCCTCACTTCCAAGGCTTTTGGTAATATTCCCATTTCCTTGTCTCTCATGATGGGTGTCAATCTATACCTAGATCCTCAGAAGGGGTCTTGGAGAAGATGGAGGAATGCTTTTTTCTATGCTTACATGAGATCATCAAGCTGATGTGTCTAGTGGAAAGCAATCACAACATCTTGCTTAGAGGAAGCTCAACTTCTGCCTCTGTTGCTACCTCCAAAAAACAAGGAGTCGGAGACCTTTTTTGCTGTTCGGTTTCTTGTGAAGTTTCTATTTGATGCTGGAAAAATTTGATTTCTGATTTACTGCTTTCAGTCACTGCAGGGGTGAGAAAAATCTGCGGGTTTCAGCAGGCGCACTGCACTGCCAAGAAAAGGATGAGGCCTTGATGAAATTTGTAGCACTGGCAACAGATGTCTTCTCCTCATTGGCCACTTTCTTGAAAGGAACCTCCTTCTTTGGGCTATCTTCTTTACTAAAAGCATAAGCCCAAGACCTTATCAAAGAGGTCTCCCTGGATTCCATTATCAGCTTTGTCATAGTTGTCTCTCTGTCTCAGTCAGTAAGCATTCTTGTATGCATCAGCTGGCAATTAAAATAATAAAGGACAAATTGAGACCTGGCAGCTCTTATCAATTCAGTAATGAACAATCACACTCATAACAACATCATAAAATTAAATAAATATAAAAATACCTGTTCCTCTACGACCCAATAGCCCCCTATGGGAGATGGAGAAGGAAGACAAAATAAATAATATTAAAAAAATCCTGGTGTCCCTCCTTGGCCCATGGTCCCCAAAGGGAAGCATGCAGAAATCAAATAAATTAATATATAAAATATGTGGTGTCCCTTCAATTAATTAAAACTAAAACCTTGTATCCCTCCGGAGCACATGGGAGGCAGGCACAGCTGTGTACTACAGACTGCTACAGCCAGTCACAAGCACAAATGGATATATCAGGAAAAATATATTAGGAAACAAGTGGACAATCAACAAAAACCACAGAGACATCTTCTAATGGCAGTTAAACGATGTCTAATCAGAAACACATGTTGGCTCAACAAAATGGTGGTAGCTCACCAAAGGGCACTGGCCCTCAAAGAAGGAGGTAATACAAAATGGTCACCCCTCTGACACACATACACACACACACCCATAAACACACACACGCACACACACACACATTCTCTCTATCTCTCTTGCCACAAAATGGCTGTCACCAAATAGAGGACTGGAAAACAAAGAAAACATGGTTGACCTACTGTATCTGGAGCCTCTTCCTCCTCCTCCATCAACATTATCTTACAGGATTGCAGAGAAAGGACTGTACAGGTACTCACCCAAAATGTGGCTAGTATGGTCTGCTTGTGTAAAAAGATTAATGCAAAATTCATTTTTGAATTCTTTTATAAGTGTTCTTGTGTATTTGGGTTGATAACATTGTTGCAGCGTATCAATCGTATTGTGTCCTTGCTCCGGAGGAAGGATTTTTCACCCATATGGACACATTGTTACTCAAGCTAGTGTAATGGCATAATCTCAGGCATTATGCATAATTTTTGTCAAATATAGTTCCAAAGATTACACCAAATTATGCCATGCTCTGCATTTCTGGCTCATTTTCATTGATAAAGCAACTGGGATCTGGACAGTGTAACCATCCTGGTTGTAGGAGCCATGTTTTTTCAGCAACTGCAGTACATAGGGTGCCTGCTGGTGCCTCAAGAATCATGTAATGACAGCTTCTGGGTGGGAGTCAATAGGATTGACTGGTGTTCAACAGTTTGAGTAGAAATTGTATGAGGAAGGATATCATGTAGCCACCAGCTAATTACTCTGGAATCCCATAGAATCAAACCACATATGTGGCACAGCATTCCAATTCCATGACCTTCTTGTAAAGATGCCAGATTTCTGGGCTCCCGAATGGAATGGAGTTGAGATAGTTTTCTAGATCTGTAAGCCTTTTAGCAGAAGTGTCCAGCTTGGTGTGGAATGTTGTGAGTTCTGACTATATGAACTTTACAACCTATGCCAGCTCTGTGATTTCCTTCTCAATCACGCCCACTGAGGTCCCTATGGCCAGGATTCTTAAAATCTTTTCCAGACTGATATCAGTGATGGGGCATGTGGTGGCTGAAGTCAGTTGGTGCTACAAAGCATATCTGAGAATAAAATGTTTTGTGTCGCGTGGTAGGAAGACATTGTCTCTCAAGGAGGTTGCAAGTCACCCTGTCTAAATCCACCTTTGGCAAAGCAGAAACCCTTATAGCATTAGGAATAGCTGAGAGTTCCTGAGAGATGTGTCATAAATGCGACACTGTTCAGTTCAAACCTGGGCCCTGTTAGTATCTCACATTGCGTCTCATCTCACTTGTCAGAAAATATCTGTTGTTTTCCCACCCGCATCCCTATGCCTGTACTATTGGTAAATGTTACTACTGAACTTGGTACCTACTTAACTTCATTCTGCTTTTGGTACTGAGCTATTTTCATGTTTGGACAGAAGACTTTGCTAGCATTAAAGTTGTCCAGCGTCCATATACTTGACTTTGCCTGTTCCTCTTTCTGAAACTATTGCTGGATACCCACAATAAATGACTGCTTTTTCACAAGAAACATTCAGCTCAGGTTAGTGATACTGAAATTTTTGGTCAACGGTTGAGGAAAAGTGATTTTGTTCTTTTTTCTCTATGATTTCTGATCATTTTTGGCCCATTTTGGTCCAGAAATTGACTTCATTTCTATTGTGCAGGTATTTGCCCCTATCTAAAAATAAACACAGTCTTGCTCTATTTAAGAGATTCTTTGGGGTTGGGCTGTAATTGATTCAAGGATTTCATAGATAGTGGCCTACTTTGCTAAGCTAGAGAAGGGACATTTATTGATGCAAAAAGAGAAGCTGTTTCAGAGGAGTGTGTCATACTAGGTCTCAGCTATATTGGAATATAATATTGTAATCCAAGAGATAGGACCTGAACCAAGTTATGTCTTTGACAGGTTGAAGTGGCCCAAAACGTACTATTAAGATTACTTTTGCACATTGCTGGCTCATCTGGCCTTTCTCTGCCAGCTTTTTTGTCTGATAAGAATCCACCAGCAATCCATCTGTCTTTTTTATCTTGAGTAAGCAAGACCGAATTGGCACATTGGGACAGTTGACTACTTTAGAAGGATCTTATTCTGTCAGCTTTTGGTTTGTTCCAAACGGTACTGGCACAGTTTACTTGAGGAAAATGAGAAGGTGGTTGCATGTGATGCTGAAATGCTGCTTCTAACATTATCACCTTCTTTCTTATGCCTATTTCACTGACACAAGATCTGGATACCCTGCTCATTTTCCAGCTGCTGCTCTGGGCCCATTACAATCAGAGAGTATTTTTCGGGACCATGCATATCATGAAAGGGTCGCATGGTCACCGATGCATTTCCACTATATACTCCATTGAAGGTATGGAACTTGAACTTGGTCAGAGACTCTGGAACCAGAAGAGCTGGCAGACGTGTAGTGGAGTTCAGAATAATGAACCCTATATTGCTTCCTGGGGTTTCTAATGACTGGTCCTACAACTAAGTGAAGTATTCAGAAGGTACAGTCTTTATGAGTAAAACCGGTGATATTTGATATCTGCTAAAATATAAATTCCAAATAGTGCTGCCATAAAACATAAAAGCATCTTCATTTATTCAGAAGGAGTATAGCTACCTTTATCATAGTCATGCTAAGTTTTAACTGTTCCCTCACTCTACTTCCTTTTATCACAGTCTCTTATGTCTTGAATTCATTTCTGGGGCCTAAGCAGCCTATTTATTCCACTGCCACCTGCAAGACATTCATACCTTTGCAACTTACTCTGCAAACTGCAGTGCTTCACTTTGAAAGCTACTGTTTGTTATGATGTGATTGGTGTCTCCAGTTCAAAGATTTCACCCTTATTGAAATGAGGGTTTGTTGTTTATGGGGTCATATCTGCTGCTGGTTGTAGTTATTTGAGAAATAATGTTAAAAAACTGCACGAATCTACTTGAGCCAGTAGGGCTTTATAAAAGAAGAGTTGTTAACAAAATGAAGACCAAACTATATTCAATGTCAAATAAATACCCAATGAAAACACTGAAACTCCTTCTCCTAAAAAGCACTAACCAAGTGTAAAGCAGAGCCCAACTCACAAACTGCATTTTGTAGTATATAAACTATTACTACTTCCATTTCACTGAAAAAATGCAATTTATAAGCCTTAGGCCAGAGACTTCAGTCTCAACCTCTTTAATGCAGAGATTAGTGAGGGGCACGCAACTATAAACAAGTACTCACAAAAGAGTAGGCCCATTGCTATTCATAAATTACACATTTAAAGTTACTCCAGCCTTAAAAGAGTCATAATAGCTGTAAATGTACTCCAACCCAGACTTAGGGGAAGGCAAGAACCCTGTATGTCTAATCAAAGGTACTGCAAATACAATCCCTTAGGAAATAATGGAGACAGGGAAATAAACTAACAGCTGATAATAAATAATGTTAAGTTAATTAAAACATGTTGTTATTTAAATTGTCCCTGTGTGCATGTGTGTGTAGTTTAAAAATGATATATAATACATTCTTTATTGTTTTCTTATTTAAAAATTTAACAATAAATGCAATAAAAACTAAATTAAAATTGTATTAAAGATTGAATATAATTTGAATTAATTCAACACCATTTTTAACAAAATGTATCACATAGTGTACAAAAATAAAAATATCAGTTTAAGTGTTTTTTAATGATTCTGTAAATATTATGAGTAAATTAAGTTTATTCCCTATTTAATCGACATTACATTTGATTGAGTTAATGTGCTGTGACAATTAATTTTATTAGGTGTAGGTCACTATTAATTATTTAAAATTAATTTACCTTTTTATTATAAACTAAAATATATTTTATATATTTGTTAAGGAATAATAAACATTATTCATTCCCCTATGCATTCCCTTAAGTAGATTGCTGCCATAGCAGAGAAAGTTATCATTGAGGTTAAGAGTAGTTCCTTTTTTACACTTGCAAATCCTGTTGTAGGAGCCTCCATCCCCTGTTCTGATGGGGTGGAAACATTTAAGTCTACACCTAGGTGTAACTCTACAGTCGGATATAGCGTCTGTAGAATTGCACCTAGGTATGTTGCAAATGTACACCTGAGTTAATATACACCTGTGCATCAGGCCTTCAATCTCTATGTCAGGATGCAGCTTTTGTGTGGCATTTTCTGCTTAAAATCCTAAAAAAGACACAAGGACCACTGTGTATGGCCACAAAATGATTCCCCCCACGCCTGCTAAATCCGTCGCTCCTGAGTCAATGTTCATTTCGAAACTTGCTACTGTAGAGGCATTTGTTTTTGATTTGCCGCTAATTAAAACATCTCCAGTAGCCAGAAAGGCACAGGTCAGTTACACATTGGTAATTCTACAGTCAGAAGTCATCATAAATAATGCATTCACAGTGTCTCTTCCAGTTACAGAAATAATTAAGTCATTTTTAACAAGAAAAAAACGACACTGCCTTACCTATTAGATCAGGGATAAGCATATCTATCAAATCTTATTAAAGAATATATAGGAAACAGGGATCATTAACTCATTTTTTTAACTCAGCTTGCAGGAAATCACCCAGGCTAAGGGCCACGACCCTTGCCCAATTAGTGTAATAGCTTGAAAAATCTATGGGCCAGATGTAGGAAGGAAGCAATTTGCGAGTTGCAAATTGCGAGTCCTTCCGACTCGCAATTTGCAACTCGCAAATTGCTATGCAGTACGGTGTCTCAGACACCGACTGCAACTCGCTATGGGGTCGCAATGACCCACCTCATGAATATTCATGAGGTGGGTCGCAAATTGCGGCCCCATAGCGAGTATAGGCACTCGCTAACATGGAGGCCTGCTGTAGTCAGCAGGCCTCCATGTTAGCGACCTGCTTTTCAATAAAGCAGTTTTTTTTTTTTTTTAAATGTAGCCCGTTTTCCCTAAGGGAAAACGAGCTGCATTTAAAAAAATCCGAAACCTTTTGTTTCGGTTTTTTCAGGGCAGGGAGTGGTCCCTTGGACCACTCCCTGCCCTGAAAAAATATTTTGGGGTCCATTCACAAAGGGTAAGGGGTCCCATGGGGACCCCTTCCCGTTTGCGAATGGGTTACCATCCACTTCAAGTGGATGGTAACTGCGACTCCATTTGCGACCGCATAAGCGGTCACAAATGGAATTGCATACCATTGCGAATCGCAAATAGGAAGGGAACACCCCTTCCTATTTGCGATTCGGAAATGCATTTTGCGAGTCGGTAACGACTCGCAAAATGCATTTCTGCATAGGAAACACGCATTTGCGAGTCGCAAACGGCAAATTTTGCTGTTTGCGACTCGCAAAGTGCTTCCTACATCTGGCCCTTAGACTTTCAAAATTACTTCATCACAGACAAACCAGGTTGGCAGGACAATTTCCAAGCACCAATTTAAGAACTTGTGCTTTGGAGAGTTGACCTAGAAAATTGTCTGCTCCTCAAACTCATTTTCCAACCTTCACAGCGAACCAAACCGCCTTTTAGCATACAGCATTTGGAAATATAAAAACGAACTCTGCAACCACTTTGTGTTAGTAATTATTTGCTATTATTTTGTGACCCAGGTGTTTGCTAATTTGTCATTTTTTTTACCTATGAACCGAAAATAATATTGTAGTGTTACTTCTGATTCCCACTTATTAGTGCAAGCGGAAGTAGATGACATAAAATGAAAAAGTTAACTCTTAGAAGGTAATTCACACCTGCTTTCGTTACTGCAACTAATTATATATTAAATTTGCAGATATTAAAGAACTGCTTGCAGATCGAAAACACAAACACTGTTTACTCTTCGTGTTAAGAATACAGCATGAAAGTGCATATGTCAATTTTGACCTGCTGCAGTGACCTGTTTTTGCGCCCGGAAAGCTTGAGGTTCACATACCAAGCCTTCATTTATTGTTTCCATAAAACACTTTGTTAGTGCCTAACAGTGGTAATACCATTTTTGCAGTATGACTCTTGTTTTTAGAGGTATGCTGTCAGCGAAGTTAGAGTAACACTTTTGGAAATTATTGAAAGGTATCAGAGTAATTCCAGTACATGATGTTGGTGGCCTATATGAGGCACCTACATTTCGTGTTTCTTGATAGGCTTTGCTTCAAACAAACTTTTATATAAGCTATAATGCTTGGGATTCTGCAATCCCTAGATAAAAAAAACTGTCCCTAATTTCTTTATAATAGTAGGTTTATTATGCACCTTTTCACTTATTATATCGAAATGCTGCCAGAATTCACTTCTTCTTTTCTGTTTTTCTAGCTGTATGGTGACAAGCAGAAAGGATAAATGTATGGTAATATGGTTTTTTTTGTACTTCTTGGGAAATTAGAGAAAAATTCGAATCATTCTGCATGTTTGTACTTATTCGGAGCTACTTCTCCTTTTCTAAAAAAACTGACTTGTTTATAAATGATTCTAATACCTTTTTTCAAAACATAGCCAACAGCTTTTTTGATGTGTTTAATTTTGCAGTAGATAATCTATTTGTATTCCTCACATTTGCAAACATTCTCTCTCTTCTATATGAAAGGGCCACCAAGAATTTAAGTGGTTTGCGGGAAAGGTGATAGCATGACTATCTATTATAAGGAATAACTTACCCCAGGTCACACATTAGAAGACTATAGCAAGTCACCTGGGAGTTACTTAACCTTATGAAGGATATTGGCCTTTGGCCTCATTCCTCTGTATGGTCATTAAACTCCTCAATGACTTGCTATGTCCTTATAATGTACAGCAGGGTATACGTTATCCCATACATAGGTAAATGCACCACTAAAAACAATCTGTTAATTGCTGAGCTAGCAAATATTTGACCACAACCATATTTTTAATTATAAGTCGACTAATTTTGGGATTCCTAAAGAAAACTGTGAAGGTGTAATAGTGTCATGAATATTTTAACATTTTGATGTTCTATGTGTGTAAGAATTCAATTAAAGGCTTTTTAATGCTTAGGTTGTGGAGGGAATTACCAAAAATGAAATGTAGACTACAGACAACTCCATGAAACCTATCCCTTATCAAACTAAGGCCCATGTTTATACTTTTTTAGCGCTGCATTTGCGTAATTATTTTACGTAAAATTGGTGAAAACTTACAAAGTACAATTGTACAAATGGGCTGCTAAAAAAGTATAAATATGGGCCTAAGCTCTTGCGAAATGTGTCAATACAGAGCTACAACTCCAGCTCTAAAAATATATTTCACATTATCACACCTTTGACATTAAGACAAGATATAAAGTTGACTGAATAATGATGTAGAATATATATTGGAAGAAACTAGGCATACATTTGACACAATTGTAAGAAAATAATAGTAATTAGAAGAATAAAAAGGAATAAAAAGGAATACTACACTAAGACATTAGAAGAGATAGCTTACATAAGTTAACAAATCTTGAAGCTTTAAAGTTTATCCCAAAAAAATGTAAAACAGCAATGTGAACACCAATTCTTCCATTCCAAAATAGGAATTATTATGGACACCTGGAGGCAATGACTCTGTGTCCCAGACTACTGCTGGAGTAGGAGGCAGGGCTTGGAGTGTGGAGCCGGTGCTTTTAATGAGCCCTCCATGCCAGCAGAATGGATGAATGCCCCGGCCAAGACTGTGCCAAGAGCGGGCCTGTCTGCTCATGTCCACTCATGTATGAGGCTGGGCTGGGCAACCTCCCTTTGGTCCTGATATTCACATTTATTTGGTAACTCTCATGACTTCAAGGTAGGCCTTCTTATTCTGTTGGTGCAATTATGGGGAAAAGAAAGGCCCCATCTTTCAAAGAGAGTGAGGGGGATATACCTGCTGAAAAAACCTCTAGCGCTAACTACCTTACTACTGTAATGGGACTGATAACACCTGAACTTGACAACATGAAGGAAAGGCAATCATGAAATTCTGAAACATTCTTACATACCACTGCTATTTGGTATTAGGAAGGGACGCCCTAAACACCCTCCTTCCTAGTACCAAATTGCAGAGTCAAATTGCGATTTGGTAGCAGGTTACTAAATCACAATTTTGCACTGATACATATCAAAAAGCTTTTTAGCGGTCGCAAACAGCCTGATTCAGCAAATCGGACCAATTTTCCATCTGAAAGGTTTTGTACTTGTGGCCCTTAATCTCCTCAACTAATACTTCTTAATATGGTGATGATACCGGTAGGCTTCACCAACCACAGATTACAGACCCTGTAATTTTAACTGGTGGCCTAGGTGCACGAAATGCTGGCAGAGATAAAATGCAGAAAGCCCCCACCATTGTAATGCAACCAATTGGCAGGTGCCACCAAAAGGAGGCATTGCACAAAAAAGGTCTTGTTTAGTGAAATTTAGGAGCAGAAAACCAAAATCAATTGACTTACACAGAGACTCTGCAATTACCTACAGATTATACTCCTTATGTGATTGTGCTTGAGGATGTGCCATTGGTTATCAATGGGTCAAATGAGGATGGTTTGGCACTAAAATGGAAGTCAGCTCATTGGCTAAGGTCCACAGCAGGATATCATGATGATCTGTATAAAGAGATCCTTTCAAAGCCAAGGAGTTGAATGGGTTAGTCTAACTAGTAAGAAATCAAAAAGAGATTGTGTTGTGTTGAATTTGAAAGATTAAGCTCTTGTTAAACAACTACTTCAATACCTTAGCTACTTGGCAAACAAAAACAGGATGAAATACGGGCACACCCTCCAACTTTCGTATAAAAACAAAATCCATTGCTAGTAAATTCTTGAATTGATTATGTGACTGATCTAAGATCATGATCTGGAATGCAGGAGTGTTACAATGTTCCTATTAGGAACTGTTTTGAGGCTTTTGAGAGACTTGAACACTAATGATTGACTGTTATCTCATACAAAGTCTAATCAGTGCAACTATCAGCCTGAAAACAAACTGATACTCTGCTTAGAAACTCTCATCTATCCCTGAGAGTGTCTCCTTTGAATAAAAAAGCACTTACATTTAAAGGGGCGCTAAGTCTTATCACGTGTAATATTGTGGGCGCACATACTATAATTACAAATGCAGATTGGCTGTAGTATGTTAGTGATTTTCAAGTTAAATTCTGCTAAGAAACATGGATGAAAGTGAATTTTTTTATTTATGGGTTTCACATTTTTAACCAGCAAGCAACACCATCAGTTGTGCGCTTGGCCACAATTATTTCTGGTAAAATGACTACATTGTAAGTAACAGACATTTGGGCTCCACCTCGCTTCTTGGTTACAGTACTCTCCTTTCTCGAAGAATTTGATATATTGTTGATTATTTTTTATGAAATGTTATTATAATATTTCTAACCATGGCATTAGGAATGTGGTAGATCAATTTGATAGTTTTTCAGAAAATTTCTGTTTGAAAAATAATCATATTGCTTTCTTAATTTGTTTAGGGGATTGTAATATCTCTACCTACGAGTATAGTGGCCTGACAGCTTGTGGTTTTAAGGACTTGAAAAATAAAAAAATGAAAAAGAATACATTTTAAACACACTGCTTATGTTGAGTCCTTAAAAAGTCTTATATTGAAATGTAATTTGGTTTTTATTAGTGATATAATTTTTCATAAAAAGTTCTGACTTTTATAAAAAAATCTAAATGTAGTGCCATTGATTTCATTATGATGTCTATTGACTTCTCCCTTCTGCTCGTGGATCTTAAAGCCATCAGCAAATGTTCTAAGGATCATAATCCCCTTACTGCCGTCTGGAACTTAGGCCCTCATTACAACCCTGGCGGTCGGTGTTAAAGCGGCGGTAATACCGCCAACAGCCTGGCGGTAAAAAAAATGGGATCACGACCACAGCGGAAACTGCCAACACAGGCAGCCACTGTAACACTCCACCCGCCACGGCTGTAGCAACAAACACCATGGCGGTCACCGTCAACAAACAGGCAGAAGACAACGTACCGCCCACCACATCACAACTCGCCTATCCGCCAGCTTTTCTGGGGCGGTACCAAAACCATCAATAGCACAGCAGAAACAGGACTTGAAAGGGAAACCACTTACCTCTCAACACTCAACGAAGAACCAGCACCATGGAGCCCGAGCTACAGGTCCTGCCCATGCTGGTCTACCTCCTCATCTACCAGGAATATGAAAGGCGACAGCGACGACCATGGTGAGTACTGCACCAAGTACACAGGGGGGTAGGAAAAAGAAAGTGACACACACATGCAACACACAACACCCCCAACCCCACCCTCACCCACAACACCATACACACAAACACATGCATCAACATTACATTTACACCCCGTAACCCCCTGGAAGTATGCAAGGACAGAAGTAATTGAGTTAAATCAGTGATATTTTTGAAATAGGCATATAAACTTAACAATTTGAGAAATAGTATTTACAAAAATATACAATATGTATATAAGGCCGTACATTGTCCATTCAAAATGTCCGTGGGCCACTGTGCCAAAAATCATGGGCCAAGCCCACACTTGACTCCTGCCTTAATACTGAGAGATCACTGCAGGGGCATCAGGTTGAAAACACACAGGCACCTCCGGGGGACTGGGAAGGAGGGGCACCTCAACCAGAAGATGGAATAACGCCACTGCTCCTGAAGGGGGCTCCATGCCCACAGCAATGTCCTGGGGAGTGCAAAGCCACAGTCTCACTAGTCTCTCTAGTGGGTGCTCTGCCCACTTCTTGGTCCTGGGGAGTGCAAAGCCACAGTCTCTCAAGTGGGTGGTTTGCCCTCAGTTTGGTCCTGGGGAGTACAAAGCCACAGTCTCTCAAGTGGGTGGTTTACCCACTGCTTGGTCCTGGGGAGTGCAAAGCCACAGTCTCACAAGTCTCTCTAGTGGGTGCTCTGCCCACTGCTTGGTCCTGGGGAGTGCAAGGCCACAGTCTCTCTAGTGAATGGCTTCTCCACTGGTTCTGGAAGGGGCCTTGTCCCCAGTGTGAGTCATCCTGCCAAGGATAGGGTGAGTGGATGCCTTTCTCCACTGGTTCTGGAGGGGGCCTTGTGCCCAGTGAAGCAACATTTGGGGTGTGGCAGTTCACATTCCCTCACCTGGGTGTCTGAGGCACGAGATTTGCAGGGAACAGGTTGCATGATAGTCCATGGAGGCAGGGCTAGACTCCATCCTGCGGCGGCTAAGGCTGCAAACTGGTGGTAGTGCCGATGCTGGTGGGGGTGCTGGCAGTGGTGGTGGGAGGCTTCAGCCCTTCTCCTGCAGCCTCAGACAGCTGCCCACTGGGGCTGCTGCTGCTGGTAGTGGTCCTTCTGTCAGCTGTGCAGGTGGAGGTACTTGTGGCGGGGCCTGCGACGGTGCTCGCGGTGGTGCATATGGCGGAGGTGCATATGGCGGTGCTGTCTATGGTGCAGGTGCTGCCAGTGGTGGAGGGAGGCTCCAGCCCTTCTCCTGCAACCTTGGATGGCTGCCCACTGGGGCTGCTGCTGCTGGCAGTATTGGTGTTAGCGGTGGTGCAGGTGGCAGTGCTTGCGACGTTGCTTGCGGCAGGGCTGCTGGCGGTGCTGGCCACGGTGCAGGTGGCAGGCTTTACCTGCGACCTTCGATGGTTGAAGTGCTTTGCCTGGTGTTTTCTGCTCCTTCCTCACCTTCGCAGATGGCGGTGTGATCTTGGGTCTGGCAGCTGGAGTTTTTGAGGAGGCCTTGCTGGGTGGGTCATGTTCCTTGCCCTCTCTGCATGCTGTCCCCTACTTCACCTTGGCAGGTGGCGGAATGGTTTTGTCCTTTGCAGCTATTGGATGGCACACTGGCTGGGCTGGCGGGTGCCCCCTTTGAGCCTCTGTGAGGACTGGTACCACAGCAGACGGCGACCTGGTGGCTGAGGCGCTGGCCTGGATTCTGGACACCCTGGCCCAAGGCGAAGGATGGGGGAGGGGTAAGGAAGAGGTCAATGTTTGCCAGGAAAAGCTTCTTAGAGACACTGGGCGGGAAGAGGGAGAGGGTTTGGGAATGGAGGAAGAGGGAGTGGTTGTAGGAGGTGTCTGTCTGCTGGGTTTGGGTGCAGGTGCATGGGCTGGATGCTGTTGTGAGGTGGATGGCTGTTGGGTGGGTGGGTGCTTGCGTTTGTGTACTTTGGGAGAAGGGGTCACAGACACAGTGGGAGAGGACACAGGGGACGTGTGCATGGATGTGGGGGTGGTGACTGCAATTGAGGGGTGTGTTGTGATGGGTGTGCTGGTGATGGAGGTAGTAGATGAGGATGTAGTGCATGCAGATGTGATTGAAGACCCTACTGGGAGGGAGGTGGATGACGAGGAGGAGGGGGAAACAGTGGAGGCAGTGGATGTTGGTGTGTCTGCATGGGGATGGTGCTTGTGTGAGTGTCTGTGAGATGAAGTGTGGTGCTTGTGTTTGCCTGAGCCACTTCTGGGTGTTGATTTGGGTGAATGCTGGTCTGAACATATGCTTGGGATAGGCTGGGGTTGATGGGATTAGGTCTGGGTAGAGGAAGTTGGAGGGGGAGGCTAGAGACAGGTAAAAAGGCTGGCCTCATTGTTGAGGAAAGAGCCTGAAATGCTCTCTGTTGGGCCGCCACGCCAGAGTGAATGCTCTACAGGTCTGCATTTGTTTGTTGCAAATGCCTCTCAACACCCTGGATGGCATTCAGTATGGTTGACTGCCCAACAGTGAGGAATCTCAGGAGGTCAATAGCCTCCTCACTGAGGGCAGCAGGGCTGACTGGGGCAGGGCCTGAGGTGCCTGGGGTGAAGGAGATGCCCACCCTCCTGGGTGAGCGGGCACAGGAAACACTCTGAGGGGCTGCTGGGAGGGCGGTGCTGGTAGGGGGTTGGCGGCTGCATCTGTTGTTGGGGTGGGTACAGAGGTGTCCGCCACCGCCAGGGAGCTTCCATCGGAGGAGGAGTCCCTGTCTGTGGTTTCCCCTCCTGCCCCCATCGTGGTGCTCCCCTCACCCTCTGTCCCACTGCTGCCCTCACCATCGGTGGATTCGGCCTCCAGGCCCATGTGGGATGCAGCTCCCTACATCGCCAGTGCCTTTGCTCCTCTGACAGATGATGCTAATGCACACAAGGACAGGGTGAGAAAACAAAAAGGGGGGTAGAGACAGAGGATACACTTGGTCAATGCTAGCAACACCACTATTGTTGGCGAAAACAACACACAGGGAGCCGCCCTATGCCCTAGGCCATGCACTACCAGTTACTAAGGTAGTCACCAGTCCATGAGGTACAATGCCTCCCGCCATTAGCTGCACACCAGAAACCCACAGGACCCTGCCTAGTAGTAGATGCCCACTAACACTAATGGGGTAGGAGTGCTTCAGAGCCTGCACAACAAGGGACCTACCTTGCATTCTTCGCCCTGGCCTAGGGGCACCCATAGCCCACATCCCCCACCCAGGTAACTCTTAACGCGCGCAAAGTCAGGATTCAGAATCTGTACTCACCACCTTGTGGCTGCTGTGATGCCTTCAAGTGCCCATCCAAATCTGGAGAGGCCACCACCAGTATGTGGAACATCAGAGGGGTCATGGTGCGATGGGCACCTCTTTCTCATTGGGAGGCCAGCCCCAGCTGGGCCTCCACCTTCTTCTTTGCCCAGTGGCACAGGTCCTCTGACCTTTTGCGGCAGTGGCGCTCCACCTGTCAAAGCCCCCCAGGGTCCACACCTTCTTGGGGATGGCACGCCAAATACCCTTTTTCTGGTGGGCGCTGACATGCATGGAAAGGACAGCAGAAAAGTGAATTAGTCAACCGTCTGGACTGTCACACACATGGCCTACCAGATCCCTCCCATTCCCTGATGCACATACATTGACCACCTTACATGCAGCACTCTGGCCAGGATGCCTCTCCCCCCTACATGTAGCTTACACACACAGCACTCCATACGTTCATGGCCAAAGCATCATGCTCACAGTGTACTCACCTGTTTGTCTGGAGGACCGTAGAGTAGCATGTACAGGACTAGGACAACATCCACCAGTTTCTCCAACTCCTCCGCAGTGAAGGCAGGGGCCCTTTCCCCAGACACATGAGCCATTGTCACTTCCAGACACAGCTCACAGCAGCACTTGCAATATAGGTCCTCTCCTGTTGAAGGTCAGGTAGCAAGTGAATGAACAGATAGAAAATGGTGGTCACGTCAGCGGTGGTGTGGGTGGTGTGTACCGTCACTGCCGGCGTACATCACCATTGGCTCCTGGAACCCAATGATAAACAATGCGAAGTTGCTCGGCGGTATTCGACCGCCTACCGCGACGGCACACAATGGCAGCAGAATTACCTCATTTCCACTTGTCCCTCCTCACAGGTCTGGCAGCCACCATTTCAGGGGGGCACAGGCCCTGGCACATAACTGCGTCACAGCAGACATTGGCACAGCAACTGATTTTCAGATTCACATACTGGTTTTGTGAAGGAAAAAATTACTCATTAGTGCAATAGATGTGTAAATGTGACCCTCTGCTCACCGTTTTCTTCCATAGGCTTCAACCGCTGAGGCTGAATATGAGATGGCGGCATCCTCCGGTGTACATACCTCTGGTGGACCTTGCGACAATGGAGGACAGACACATTATCATAACCTACAGACTTGATCGTGCCACAATCCAAGAAATATGTGGCCAATTGGAGCCAGACCTGATGTCAGCTATCCGCCAGCCCACAGGTCTCCCCCATCTTGTGCAGATCCTGTCAGTGCTCCATCTCCCATCAAGTGGTTCCTTCCAAACAACAGTGGCCATGGCATCAGGGATTTCTCAGCCAATGTTCTCCAACGAGTTGACTAGAGTGTTGTTAGCCCTGCTGAAAAACATAGGCAGCTACATCGTATTCGCCCAGTGTCAACACCAGGACAGTGCATGCTCTATGGGCAACATAATGCAAAATGACAAACTTTATGCAATGTAATAATTCATGCATTATGTGTTGATATTGCATATTAACTTTTTGCATTGGAGGTATTTATCTTGAAATGTCATTAATGCTGTTTATAATGTATTGTTCATTTCCAACCCTTTCCTGCAGTCTGGCTGGGTGTGGCATGTGGGCGGGGCTTGGGTCTATTTAAGGAACCCAGCCCAGCTCCATGTGCTCACTATTCAGAGGTCCCGGTGCAGAGCAGCAGCATTTTCCTGGGCTCCTCTTCCGGAGGCCTTCTTGGACATTTCCTGGCTCTGTACTCATTATTTTGCTGATCTTTAAGCAGGGCGGTAAGGCAGAGGTCGGGGTAGGCTCCCCCGACTCCGTTTCTAGAAACATTTGAGTTGTTGGCTTTGTGATTTACAGTGTGCGTGATTTATTCTTGGCACTTAACCCTTGCAGTTCGGATCGGCAGAGTGCGCGATCATTTCAAGGCATTTGAATCTTGATGGTTGAATCGGCGACAGTGTGCGTGATTCATTCGTGGCAATTAACCCTTGAAGTTCAGATCGGTAGAGTGCGCAATCATTTTGAGGCATTTGAATCTTGATGGTTGAATTGGCAACAGTGTGCGCAATTCATTCTTGGCAGTTAACTCTTGTAGTTCAGATCGCAGAGTGCGCGATCATTTCCAGGCATTTGAATCTTGATGGTTGAATTGCCAACAGTGTGTGCGATTCATTCTTGGCTATTAACCCTTGCAGTTCAGATCAGCAGTGCGCGCGATCATTCTAGGTACTTGAGTCTTGATGCGCAGTCTAGCAATGAGGTGCGCAATAATTTCTGGGCAACTGAATCTTGAAACTTAGTTCAAACAGAGTGTGATCTTTCTAGACAAAACAAGTTTAGTCAGTTTGCCTATTCGACAGTATCATTCATGAATCCTATAGCAGTAAATTCTTTGGGAACGAATGTACTCATTGACTCTTGTTGTGACGTAATTGCTTTTCTAAGGATTAAATTGAGATAGTTCAATGTTTAGAGTATATGATTATAAAAAGGCCACGTATTGAAAAGTTCTTGATCTCTCATGTTATAAGAGCATAAAAAATTCATGAAGATTAATGTGAATGATCTTGCTATTGTGTTCTTAACTCTTGCTTCCACAGGTCTCTTTCCCCGCTGTTCCCAACCTAAACCCCATTCCCCCACTCGGCCATTCTTTAACTCTGTGCTATAATAGCTAGTAGAGTTTGGAGCTGCCAAGAGGTGGGCATATTGGGAACAGGAGCAAACCCCGAGGAGCTGGCCACGCAGGCACCCAGGTGGAGGATTTGGCCACAGTGAAAGCTGAAGTTTATGCCCTGGGACATATCCCCAACATCATTGGTGCCATTGATGGTACACATGTGGCATTTGTCCCCCCCGGAGAAATGAACAGGTTTACAGGAATAGAAACAACTATCACTCTATGAATGTGCAGATGGTATGTTTGGCGGACCAGTACATCTCCCATGTGAATGCCAAATACCCTGGATCTGTGCATGACTCCTTTATCTTGAGGAATAGCAGCATCCCATATGTAATGGGGCAACTCCAGAGGCACCAGGTGTGGCTAATGCGTGAGCCCAAGGTCCCCACACAGTATAAGTAGGTGTCTGGGTATGGGGTTGTCCCTAAGGGTTAGTGTGTGCCTAACAGTTGTCCCTCGATATTTGCAGGTGACTCTGGTGCCCCAACCTTTCATGGCTACTGACCCCAGTGAGGAATGCCAGGACAAGGGCAGATGAACGTTACAATGAGGCACATGGGCGTAAAAGGAGGATTATTGAAAGCACCTTCCGCCCCCTGAAGGCCAGGATTCGGTGCCTCCATCTGACAGGTGGATCCCTGTACTACTCACCCAATAAGGTGTGCTAGATCATCGTTGCATGTTGCACAACCAGGCTTTGAGACACCAGGTGCCTTTTCTGCAGGAGGATGTGCCTGGAGACTGTCTTGTGGCAGCAGTGGAGCATGTGGACAGTGAGGAAGAGGAGGCTGAGGAAGAAGATACTGACAAAAGAAGCAATATAATACAGCAGTACTTCCAGTGATACATAGGTGAGACACTGTAACTTCACTTAACTTATCAATTATCTCTTGGACATTGTACATGGCAGCCTGATTTCCCTATGTCTATGGCCACTAACTGTACCCTTTGGCATCTCTTTTTCAGATCTCTGTGGCCTACTCTGGCTCCTGCTATGTGTACTGCTGCCCAACAAAGGTCAATCCAAAGTATATTTAACTGTACATTTGACTTGCAATGCTTTGATAATAGTTGAACTAATACATATTTGAATCATTTGACAGACTCCAGATTTGGATTTGTTCCAAGGGTGTTTATTTATATGCTCATAAGTAGAGGGGGATATGCAATGGGCTGGTATGATGGTGGAGGAAAGTCCAGGGTAGAGTCCAGTCTCTTGGTTTCACTGGTGCATTGGCCAATGGGGCATAGGAAGGGGAGTGAGAGAGCGTAGCTTATATAATCCATATTAACATGAAATGTTTATGAATTAATGTGTGACAATGTTGCATAGAAATTATAATAGTGATTTTTGTTTAATACGTGCACCTGAAATGTGACCACGAGGAGTGGCCATCAATGTATACGTAGACTAATAATAATGACCAAAATGTTTATATTATGTTTAAATAAGTTTATTACTAATGATTGCGTTATTGAATCTGTGCTGAAATCCTCATAGGCCTTAAGTTAGCATGAGCTGAAGCTTAGCTGCCTTGGCTCTCATATTAAATGCATTTTTCTATTTTTCAGTATGCTGACTCACAAAGGGACATGACCCTGCGTGTTCTTTTTCTTCAAATTAGAAGACAAAAGTAACCATGTTAGATCCGTTCACACAGCCTTTGCAGAATAAAGGTTAAAAGTAAATTGAAACAGTGTAGATTAATGTAATGCACAAGGTCATTCAAATCGCTGAAGACAATGGAAATGCTGACCAAAAGATGTGCAAAGAATTACAGAAAGATGAAATCATACCGGACGTGCCACCTCGGAAGACGTCAATTATGACGACCAATCAAAGACTTGTAAAATAATATGGGGTGAAGAGTTGGGTTACCTAATGTATTTTCTGATAGGTTAAAGATAGTGGGGTATAACAAGTGTCCTATAAAATGTTGGGGGAAAAGGGATAAAAACCCATGTGACGGGGAGTCATTTAGGTGGGTTAGGGAATGCTATTGATTTTATCCAGAAACTCTGTCACTCTGTTTGGTTACTTGTTGGTTTACTTAAAACCATCCTCGCCCTTAGAATTTGTCCATTTGACACTTTACCTCCTTATGAGGGAAGTGCCCTTTTTGCCCCGTAGCTGAGTATTGATTGATGGCGAATTGACTGATGTCTCCTGGGAATGGTGGTATGCTTCCAGGATTTTGGTGAGTGCCTCCTGGAGAGTGGGTTCCCTGGGCCCGTCCTCCCCCTGTCACTCAGCAGTTCTCCCAGCTTCCATGTGCCCACTGCCACTGACCCCAGGTCCCTGATCCTCCTGGGTTTGTGGGGTTGCCTGGGGTCCCTGTAGTGGAGGACACACTGCTGATTGACGTATCCTGGGGACAGTGGCATGGGCCCGCTGGGTGGGTGCTGTGGTGGTGTTTCCTAAGGGGGAGGCTCTGTGGTGGGTTGGGACTGTGGCAGGGGAACTGACTGTCCAGAGGTCCCTGATGGGCCAGATTGGTCATCCTGATCCAGGCGT
This sequence comes from Pleurodeles waltl, assembly GCF_031143425.1. Lineage (NCBI taxonomy): Eukaryota > Metazoa > Chordata > Amphibia > Caudata > Salamandridae > Pleurodeles > Pleurodeles waltl. Next base: position 252,297,929 of record NC_090439.1, read on the forward strand.
GTAGAGCTGCTGTTGTCACCGTAGGCCTCTTCTGGGGGGGGCTGGATGTAGCTGGCACCTCCTCTCTGGAGACGTTGAGGAGGGGTCCTGTGGGGATGCAAATGCAGTGTTAGTGTATCTACGTGTGCCATCTTGTGCATGGGTGTGTTTCTCTGTATGATTGTGATTTCCCAGTCAGCTTTGCCTTGTGTTCGTGGTGATTTTGTGGGCTGGTTCTGTCTCTCTACTGGGCATGCTGTGGTGTTGGGTGTCCATGCAGGTGTGTGATGGGGGTCCATGTATTGGTGTTACATGCAGGGCTTGGTGTCGGGATGGGTGGGTTGTGAGAGTGGGGTATGTGTGAGGTGGTGGAGTGATGGGGTGAGGATAGGGGTAGGAGTTTATGATGGCATGCAGGTGTGGGGATAAAGTACTAAATATGTGACCTACCAGAGTCCAGTTCTCCTGCTACTCCTGCGAGGCCCTCAGGATGCATGATTGCCAAGACTTGTTCCTCCCATGTTGTTAGTTGTGAGGGAGGAGGTGGGGGTCCACCGCCAGTCCTCTGTACGGCTATCTGGTGTCTTGCAACCACAGAACGCACCTTCCCCCGTAGGTCGTTCCACCTCTTCCTGAAGTCATCCCTAGTTCTTGGGTGCTATCCCACGGCGTTGACTATTTCCACAATCCTCTGCCATAGACGTCTGCTGCACCAGTGATCCAAATAGCTGTGGCTCTTCCTGGATAATTTCCTACACCTTGACTCTTCGCTCCTCCTCTGAAAACCTGGGGTGTCTTTGGGGTGCCATGGATGTGGTGTGAGTGGTATGTGTGAGGGTGTGTGGGGTGATGTGTGGGGTGATGTGTTTTGACGTGCGAAGATGGTGTATGTGTTATGATGTATTGTGCCTCTGATTGAGTGGGTGCTCCTGGCATGTCTCCCTCTGCTTGCTATCTTTTTCTTGCTGTAAGGGGTTGTGGGTAACGTGGGTGTGTGTTTTATATTGAATTGGGTGTGTGGGTGTGGTGTGTGTATGTGTGTCAGGTGTGTGTAGTTTGAATTGTCCAATGTGTAGTTTTGTAAGTGTGTGTGTATTTTGAGCACTGTGGTGTGCACCGCCAATGTTTTACCGTGGTTGAAAGACCGCCTCGGTGATTCGTGGGTCGTGATACTGTGGGTGTATTCCTGTTGGTGTAACGGTGTGGGTTTTGCTATCGCCAGTTTATCACTGACATTTGGTCTGGCGGACTTGTGTGGGTGTCTGTATAGTGGCGGATTTCTTGGTGTGGGTCATAATACCTGTAGCGGAATACCGCCGTGGTCGCAGTATATTGGCGGCCATCAGCACGGCGGTAGGCAGCATTTACCGGCACGTTGTAATGAGGGCCATAATTTTGAAATCAGAGGGATTGGGAAACAGAACAAGTGGGGTAGAGCATTCTAAGACTAAAGGGTTAAGATTAAAATGGCAATATATTGACCTGGTAGCTATCAATCAAAAAGCAGTTAGTGAGAACATGGATTCTATCCTAGCTTGTTTATTTAATGAATCAGATTTCAGTATTATACAAAATGGTTTTAAAAGTAAATGTGAGTCTGTTTCAGAGATACTAACTCCCAATCTTGCATCACTCGAGGCATCTTCTTGCAAATGCTTATGCAGCCGTTCAGCTGCACACAAGCATGTGAAAGCAGCTCTTCAAACTCGTCCATATTCAATTGAAGGAGTTAAAGATGCTCTGGGGTTATATAAAACCAATCTAAAGGCATGGAAAATCGAGATAAGATGCAAAGCATAGGACAATTTATTTGAGGCAGGAAGAGCAAGGGATAACATAAAAGTTTGAGAGGCAATCAATCATCCTTTTTTTCCTAATGATGGGACTGCTAGGGTTGATTCCTTAATCCCAGCAGAATTATACATGACCCATTTTGCAACAAGTTTCAAATCAGAGAACAGGGAGGACCACCTAACTGAGCCTGATAGAGAGGTCCCTATGGATCACCTAATTTGCAGGTTTTTCTTAATACTATAGAAGTCCAGGACGTGGACTAAAGAGTATTTCTGAGAAGGCACCTGGGTCCAATGGCATTTATGTTCATATTTTAACAGCAATCATTGATTTATGGGCACTATTGTTAACAAATGCATTAGGAACTATAGTGACAGGCCCAATGCTTGAATCATGGAGGACAACCATTTCTGTGCCTATTTTTAAAAACAGAGATAGATCTTCACCTTGTTGCTACAGACCTATCTCCTTAATTGATTCTAATGCCAAGACCATGGGTTGGGTACTTTTGTCTTGTTTGGAGGCTTAGATTGAGCAAAGTTATATTTTGAAAAGATCTCCTATTTGGTTTTCGACCAGCAATTGTCACTATGGAACAGTGTTTTACTCTTTATCTTTTGGCTTGGAAATATGTTATGACAAAGGAGGGCAATTTACATCTCACCTTTATGGATCTCTCCAGTGTTTTTCATTTCGTAAACCACTCAAGACTCTGGGTCTTAATGGAACAGATGGGGCTGGAAAAGGAATTGCTTACCTTAATAAGACATTTTCATCATCATACATCGGTTAATGTCTGTTAGGATTTATTTGGGGGCATGTACTTCTCAATTTAGAACGACTTGCAGCGTGAGATTGGGCTGCATTTTGGTCTCATTTTTATTTCTACTCTATATAAAATTGATTATTTATTATTTTAAGGAAAGGAAATGCCCTGGATGGGAAATTAGTCCACACCAATTTTATTGTATGCACACAATGCAGTCCTCTTGAACAGCTAGCCACCTAAACGTTTTGCAGGATTCTTTTCTAATTTACATTGAGGACTTGGATCTGAAAGTAAATCTTTCATAATCAATTATTATGACTAGTGGGACTTCTAATACTAAGTCCAAGTCGTACCTAATGCAGGAAGTACATGTTGAAATACAAAGGTGCTTATTTACAGGACCCTTATACCACCATAGCGTCACTTTTTTGTGACGGTGTGGCTGCACAAGCACTCCCCTACACTGCGCCACATTATACCTGTGCCAGGTAGAATGGATGCAGGGTGGGCATTCCAACATTACAAGCCATGCAGAACTGGTGCAGAGAAATTTGCTACATTTCACTACCCGGTTCTGTGCCACTTTTTTAACTCCTGCTCAGAGCAGGCATTAAAGTGACATTGGGCTTTTCAACATTGGACCCCCCTCGCATTGCTGGAGTAGCATCAGAGTACTGATGCTACTCCAGCACTACACCACTTTTGCGCCAAACAATGCGTCAGAATTCCTGGCACATCTGGGGAATCATACCCCATGTATCATAGATACAGTGCTACCATGGCATCATTAAGGGGTCTGGGGCTGGGGCTAGAAAACAGGTGCATTGATGCTGTTGTGCCTGTTTTAGTAAATGAGGCCCAAAGAATTTTAACTGTCCGGGGATTTTTTTTAATTCATCTTCAACCTGTACCCCCTCCCCTTCTAACCTTTAGGTTACAACAGTTCAGCAGGATCATTGAGGCCATTTTTAGGTTTGCACATAGATTACATCATAAACCTGTGAAAGAAATGCTAAATATTTATTAAAACCAAATTGTTAGAAATGGGGTCTTTGGTTGACAGTCTGGTTACCCCCTGTTCAAGCAAGGACCCTCACTCTAGTTAGGATAAAAGAGAATCACCCTCAGCTAACCCCTGCTTACCCCCTTGGTAGCTTGGCAGAGCAGTAGGCTTAACCTCAGAGTGCTAGGTGTAAAGTATTTGTACCAACACACACAGTAACTTAATGAAAACACTACAAAATGACACAACACCAGTTTAGAAAAATAGGAAATATTTATCTAGACAAAACAAGACCAAAACGACAAAAATCCAACATACACAAGTCAAGTTATGATTTTTTTTTTAAAGGTTTAAAATAAAAAGAGTCTTTAGGTAGTTGTAACACCACACTAGCGCTGCTAGCGTGAAAATGTACCTGGTTTGCGTCAAAAATAACCCCGCACGGGCGGTGTGCGTCGAAAGTAACCCTGCACGGCTGTGTGCGTCGAAAACAACTCAGAACGGCGGTGCGTGTTGAAAAAGCCAGCCACACAACGATCCGAAAGTCCCGCGGCGCAGGGTGCGATCTCTCAGCCTCCGTCAGCGATGCTGCGCGTCGTTTCTCCTGCTCCGGGCGTCGGTTTTTCGGTCGCGTTTCCTGCGGCGTCGTTTCTCAGCTGCGGAACCGGCGTCGCGTCGTTTTCTCAGCCGCTATCGGATTTGCGTCGATCTTTTCTCCGCACGGCGCTCGGTGCGTGTATTTTTGTCCTTAGGCTGCCAGCCTCTCCTTTCAGGGTCCCAGGAACTGGAAGGGCACCACAGAGCAGAGTAGGGGTCTCTCCAGAGACTCCAGGTGCTGGCAGGAAGAAGTCTTTGCTATCCCTGAGACTTCAACAACAGGAGGCAAGCTCTACATCAAGCCCTTGGAGATTTCTTCTTCAAGATGGAAGGCACACAAAGTCCAGTCTTTGCCCTCTTACTCTGGCAGAAGCAGCACTGCAGGAAAGCTCCACAAAGCACAGTCACAGGCAGGGCAGCACTTGTTCCTCAGCTATCAGCTCTTCTCCAGGCAGAGGTTCCTCTTGGTTCCAGAAGTGTTTCTGAAGTTTGTAAGTTTGGGTGCCCTTCTTATACCCATTTTAGTCTTTGAAGTCACCTTTCTTCAAAGGGGACTCACACCTTCTTGTGAAATCCTGCCTTGCCCAGGCAAGGCCTCAGACACACACCAGGGGGCTGGAGACAGCATTGTCAGAGGCAGGCACAGTCCTTTCAGATGAGAGTGACCACTCCACCCCTCCCTCCTAGCAGAGATGGCTAATCAGGAAATGCAGATCACACCCCAGCTCCCTTTGTGTCACTGTCTGGTGTGAGGTGAAAAACAACCCAACTGTCAAACTGACCCAGACAGGGAATCCACAAACCAGGCAGAGTCACAGAATGGTTTAAGCAAGAAAATGCTCACTTTCTAAAAGTGGCATTTCCAAACGCACAATCTTAAAATCAACTTTACTAAAAGATGTATTTTTAAATTGTGAGTTCAGGGATCCCAAACTCCACATGTCCATCTACTCTCTAGGGGAATCTACACTTTAATCATATTTAAAGGTAGCCCCCATATTATCCTATGAGAGAGAGACAGACCTTGCAACAGTGAAAACGAAATTGGCAGTATTTCACTGTCAGGACATATAAACCACATTACTATATGTCCTACCTTATCCATACACTGCACCCTGCCCTTGGGGCTACCTAGGGCCTACCTTAGGGGTGCCTTACATGTAAGGAAAGGGAAGGTTTAGGCCTGGCAAGTGGGTACACTTGCCAAGTCGAATTTACAGTGTAAAAATACACATACAGACACTGCAGGGGCAGGTCTGAGACATGATTACAGAGCTACTTATGTGGGTGGCACAACCAGTGCTGCAGGCCCACTAGTAGCATTTGATTTACAGGCCCTGGCACCTCTAGTGCACATTACTAGGGACTTACTAGTAATTCAAATATGCCAATCATGGATGAACCACTTACATACAATTTAAACAGGAGCACTTGCACTTTAGCACTGGTTAGCAGTGGTAAAGTGCCCAGAGTAACAAAAACAGCAAAATCAGAGTCCAGCACACATCAACAACCTGGGGAACAGAGGCAAAAAGTTAAGGGAGACCACGCCAAGGATGAAAAGTCTAACACGTGTCCCCCCCAGCTAAAAGTGGGGAGCAACTACCCAACCTCATGGGAGTTCTCATCACTAAGGCGGAAGAACCTGGACAGATCATCAGCATTGGCGTGCTCTGTACCGGGTCGATGTTCCACCGTAAAGTCCATCCCCTGTAGGGAAATGGACCACCTCAACAGTTTTGGGTTCTCACCCCTCATCTGCATTAACCATCTGAGGGGTCTGTGGTCGGTCTGAACTCGGAAGTGAGTCCCAAACAAGTAGGGTCTTAGCTTCTTCAGTGCCCAGACCACAGCAAACGCTTCACGTTCTATGGCACTCCACCTACGTTCCCTGGGTAGTAACCTCCTGCTAATGAAGGCTACGGGTTGATCTAGGCCCTCTTCATTCAGCTGTGAGAGTACTGCTCCAATACCATGCTCTGAGGCGTCTGTCTGTACAACAAACTCCGTGGAGTAGTCAGGTGCCTTCAGCACAGGTGCTGTGCACATGCAGCCTTCAGGGCATCAAAAGCGTTCTGGCAAGCCTCTGTCCAGATCACTTTCTTGGGTTGCTTCTTAGAAGTCAACTCAGTTAAGGGGGTAGCAATGGTACCATATCCCTTAACGAACCTCCGATAGTATCCTGTGAGACCTAAAAAGGCTCTCACTTCAGTCTGGGTCTTGGGAGGCTCCCAAGCCAGAATCGTGTCAATCTTAGGCTGTAGGGGTGCCACCTGGCCACTCCCCACCTGGTGTCCTAAGTACACAACAGAACCCTGCCCTATTTGGCACTTGCTCGCCTTAATAGTGAGGCCTGCCTTCTGCAGGGCCTCTAACACTCTCCAGAGGTGTTGCAGGTGTTCCTCCCATGTGGAACTAAACACAGCAATGTCATCCAGGTAGGCGGCACTGAACTCATCCAGTCCTGCCAACACCTGGTTGACCAACCTCTGAAAGGTGGCAGGGGCATTCTTCATCCCAAAGGGCATCACATTGAAGTGGAAGTGCCCATCGGGGGTAGAGAATGCTGACCTCTCCTTTGCCCCTTCAGTTAAGGCAATCTGCCAGTACCCAGATGTTAAATCAAACGTACTGAGGTACTTGGCAGCTCCTAACCGATCAATGAGCTCATCAGCTCGGGGGATGGGGTGTGCGTCAGTCTTGCTGACCGCATTGAGACCCCGGTAGTCCACACAGAACCTAAGTTCTGGAGTGGCACCAGGAGCAGCAGCCTTTGGGACCAAGACCACTGGGCTGGCCCAAGGACTGCTGGAGTGCTCAATAACCCTGAGGGCTAACATTTTGGAGACTTCCTCCTTAATGCAAGCCCTCACCCTGTCAGTCACCCTGTAAACCTTATGTTTAACAGGTGTACTGTCCCCAGTGTCCACATCATGTGTGCATAGGTGTGTGACTCCTGGGATCAGGGAAAACAGCGAGGCGAACTGTCCCAGCACGTGGCGACAGTCCCTCTGCTGTTCCTCAGTCAGGGAGGGGGAGAGGATCACTCCCTCCACAGACCCATCTTTCTCTCCTGCAGACAGGAGGTCAGGAAGAGGCTCACTCTCTTCCTCCACCCCGTCATCTGTCGCTAGGAGCATGGATAGCTCAGTTCGCTCAAAGTGTGGTTTGAGGCGGTTGACATGTAGGACCCTCAAGGGGTTCCTGGGGGATTGCAAGTCTACCAGATAGGTGACCTCGCTCTTTCTTTCCACCACCTCAAAAGGCCCAGTCCACTTATCTTGGAGAGCCCTAGGCTCCACTGGTGCCATGACCCACACTTTGTGTCCAGGCTGAAACTCAACCAGAGTGGCATTCTGGTCGTACCACCGTTTCATATCCTCCTGGCTTGCTTCCAGGTTCTCCTGAGCGAGACTCCTGAAGCGGGCAGTCTGGTTTCTTAGTGCCAGCATGTAGCTAAATACATCCTGGGGTGGTTTACTAGGAGCTTTCTCCAAAGCCTCCTTCACTAGACTGAGCGGTCCCCTCACAGGGTGGCCATAGATGAGCTCAAAGGGGCTAAAGCCAAGTCCCTTTTGAGGCACCTCCCTGTAAGCGAACAGAAGGCATGGCAAGAGGACGTCCCACTTACGCCTCAAGGGCTCTGACAGGCCCTGAATCATGCCTTTCAAGGTGCGGTTGAATCTCTCAACCAGACCATTACTTTGGGGGTGGTAAGGGGTGGTGAATTTGTAGGTTACCCCACACACCTTCCACAGAGACTTCATATAAGTGGATATGAAGTTTGTACCTCTATCAGATACTACCTCCTTGGGGAACCCCATGCGGGTAAAAACCCCCATCAAGGCACGTCCCACCACGGGGGCGGTGACCGTCCTTAGAGGAATAGCTTCTGGGTACCGTGTGGCATGGTCCACCAAGACCAGGATGAACCTGTTGCCCATGGCTGTCTTGGGATCCAGAGGCCCCACAATGTCAATTCCTACCCTTTCAAAGGGAGTACTGACTACCGGTAAAGGTTGGAGGGGAGCTTTGCATTTCCCCCCACTCTTGCCACTTGCCTGACAAGTCTGACAAGATCTACAATAAGCAGCTGACTGCTTGTTCATCAAGGGCCAGTAAAAGTGGGAGACAAGCCTCTTATAGGTCTTGTCCTGCCCTAGATGTCCTGCCAAAGGCACATCATGAGCCAAACCCAGTAGGAAGGTCCTGAAGCCCTGGGGTACCACCAGCATACGAGCTGACCCCGGCTCAGGAACCTTAGGCTCACTATACAGGAGGCCATCCTCCCAATAAATCAGGTGAGTACCTGGCGCCCCGCCAGCCGCCTGGGCTGCAGCCTGCTGCCGCAGTCCCTCAAGAGTAGGGCACTCCTTCTGCGCTGTGCAGAATACTTCCCTGGTGGGTCCCCCTTCCTGCTGCCACTGCGACAGCTCAGGGACCTCCCCCAGTTCAGCCACCTGTTCCCCTGTAGGTTCCGGGGCATCACCCTCAGGCTCTGCCTCCTCCCGGACCGTGGGAACTTCTGGGGCGGGTTTCCCGCGCCTCCTGCCTTTCCTCTTCTTGGCGGTCCCCTGGGCCACTGTTTCAGGCTCCAGGGGCTCTTGACTACCCTGATTGGCTGCCATAGACCGGGTGGATACGCATACCCACCCAGGCAGACCCAACATCTCCAAGTGAGACCTGTGTTCCACCTCCTTCCAAGGGGAATCTTCCAGGTCGTTGCCTAGCAAACAATCAACAGGCATGGTTGGACTCACAGCTACTTTCCAGGAACCTGAGACCCCCCCCCATTCAAAGGGACCCTGCGCCACTCTGCAGAGGCGCTCAGAGTTGTCTACTGCAACTACTTGGTGAAGTACCCGGGGATCAATCTGCTCTTCAGACACCAGGTGACTCCTCACTGTAGTCACACTGGCTCCTGTGTCTCTCAGAGCCTCCACCCTCTGTCCATTGATGGTCACCCATTGCCTGTACTTCTTAGTGTTATCAGGCACTAGGTTTCTCTGGACCATCTCACTGTCCCCTAGTGAGACAAGGGTCATTTCTGCTGGTTCCCACTCACCTGAAACCAACTCCTCCCCAAGCGCTACACTGGCCAAACCCTGGGACGGTGCACCAGTGGGTGCCGGTGTACTTTTGGGGCATTTGGGGTCCCCCCTCACATGACCCACCTGGTCACATGAATAGCACTTACGTAGGGGACCACCTGCCATTGGCTTCCCTTTGGAGAACCATGGCTTCTTTTCACTGGGGGGTTGGGAATCCTTACCCTGGGAATCAGTTTGGGGCCCTTTAGAGAACTCATCCTGTTTGCCCTTACCCCCCCCTTTCTTCTGAGAGGGACCCTGCCCACCCTTGGCGTGGTCTCCCCCATACCTCCTTTGGACCCTGGTGCTCTCCCAGCGGTCCGCTTCCTGTGCAAGCTTCCTGGGGTCAGTCAGCTTGCTGTCAATGAGGTGCTGGCGCAGCTCTGGAAAACATAAACTGTACAAGTGCTCCCAAGCAATTAAATTGTAAAGCCCCTCATACGTGTTTACCTTACTGCCCTTCACCCAACCATCCAGTGACCTGCAACAAGAATCAACACATTCCAACCATGTTTGGGATTCCTTTCTCTTGTAGGATCTAAACTTCTCCTTGTACTGCTCAGGGGTGAGACCATACCTGGTAAGTAAGGCCTCCTTCATGGCAGGGTAGGTGAGACTCTGAGCATCCCCTAAGGCCGTCAGTGTGTCCCTCCCCTCTGCCTCAAAATGCTTCCACAGGGCTGCCCCCCAATGAGCTTCAGGGACCAGGTTCATGTGGAGAGCTGACTCATAACCCTTGAACCACAAGTAGATATCATCCTCCCTCTTATAATCCCTCACAAGGTCTTTTGGGATGTGTACCCTTCTCTCAGGCTGCACTGTAGAATTGCTGCCACCATCCCTACTGGACTGACTCCTCTGATCAATCTCTTTTAAACTGAGCTCATGAGCCATGTTTATCTTCCTTTCCTCAAGGGCCAGCTTTCTCTGTTCCACCTCTAGACTGAGCTTTTTCAGCTCCAACTGGTACTCCCTCTCTGCCTGTCTGTCCTGTAACTCTCCAGGTGTCAGACTCTTGGAGGACACACTGCTACCTGCCCTGGAGATTCTCCCCTGAGACATAGCAGGCCCACCCACTACATCAGTGTGAGTGACTTGCAACTCCTCTTCCCCCTCTGGCTCCTCATCTGTGTGCCCCTCAGCTGCTTTGGCTGTCACCCAGGCCCTCAGCGCCTTTTGCAGCTCATCCTTCTTGGATGAGCTCTTAATGGGACAGCCAACATTACTACAAAACTGCTTCAACTGAGCCACTTTGTAGCTCTCCAATTTCTCCAAGTCAAAAGCAGCTTCAGCTAGGGCATCTCCAGACTGAGACATGATGAGAGGTTAAAAAAAAATATGCACAGTTCCAAAAACAGAAAAGCAAGTTCTCAAATGAAGTTCCAGAAAAGTCAATCACGGGATCAGCGAAAAAAAGAAACTGAATGCAGAGAAAAACAGTCCAAGTAGAAAAAAACAAAAATCACAAGACTAGTAGTATGTGGTCACGTAGTGGTCTGAGATCAAAACAGTAGTGTACACTTAATTACTGTATGTCAAGTACAAATACAAGTCCAAATCCCGACCGCTGGTCACCAATGTTAGAAATGGGGTCTTTGGTTGACAGTCTGGTTACCCCCTGTTCAAGCAAGGACCCTCACTCTAGTTAGGATAAAAGAGAATCACCCTCAGCTAACCCCTGCTTACCCCCTTGGTAGCTTGGCAGAGCAGTAGGCTTAACCTCAGAGTGCTAGGTGTAAAGTATTTGTACCAACACACACAGTAACTTAATGAAAACACTACAAAATGACACAACACCAGTTTAGAAAAATAGGAAATATTTATCTAGACAAAACAAGACCAAAACGACAAAAATCCAACATACACAAGTCAAGTTATGATTTTTTTTTTAAAGGTTTAAAATAAAAAGAGTCTTTAGGTAGTTGTAACACCACACTAGCGCTGCTAGCGTGAAAATGTACCTGGTTTGCGTCAAAAATAACCCCGCACGGGCGGTGTGTGTCGAAAGTAACCCTGCACGGCTGTGTGCGTCGAAAACAACTCGGAACAGCGGTGCGTGTTGAAAAAGCCAGCCACACGACGATCCGAAAGTCCCGCGGCGCAGGGTGCGATCTCTCAGCCTCCGTCAGCGATGCTGCGCGTCGTTTCTCCTGCTCCGGGCGTCGGTTTTTCGGTCGCGTTTCCTGCGGCGTCGTTTCTCAGCTGCGGAACCGGCGTCGCGTCGTTTTCTCAGCCGCAATCGGATTCGCGTCGATCTTTTCTCCGCACGGCGCTCGGTGCGTGTATTTTTGTCCTTAGGCTGCCAGCCTCTCCTTTCAGGGTCCCAGGAACTGGAAGGGCACCACAGAGCAGAGTAGGGGTCTCTCCAGAGACTCCAGGTGCTGGCAGGAAGAAGTCTTTGCTATCCCTGAGACTTCAACAACAGGAGGCAAGCTCTACATCAAGCCCTTGGAGATTTCTTCTTCAAGATGGAAGGCACACAAAGTCCAGTCTTTGCCCTCTTACTCTGGCAGAAGCAGCACTGCAGGAAAGCTCCACAAAGCACAGTCACAGGCAGGGCAGCACTTGTTCCTCAGCTATCAGCTCTTCTCCAGGCAGAGGTTCCTCTTGGTTCCAGAAGTGTTTCTGAAGTTTGTAAGTTTGGGTGCCCTTCTTATACCCATTTTAGTCTTTGAAGTCACCTTTCTTCAAAGGGGACTCACACCTTCTTGTGAAATCCTGCCTTGCCCAGGCAAGGCCTCAGACACACACCAGGGGGCTGGAGACAGCATTGTCAGAGGCAGGCACAGTCCTTTCAGATGAGAGTGACCACTCCACCCCTCCCTCCTAGCAGAGATGGCTAATCAGGAAATGCAGATCACACCCCAGCTCCCTTTGTGTCACTGTCTGGTGTGAGGTGAAAAATAACCCAACTGTCAAACTGACCCAGACAGGGAATCCACAAACCAGGCAGAGTCACAGAATGGTTTAAGCAAGAAAATGCTCACTTTCTAAAAGTGGCATTTCCAAACGCACAATCTTAAAATCAACTTTACTAAAAGATGTATTTTTAAATTGTGAGTTCAGGGATCCCAAACTCCACATGTCCATCTACTCTCTAGGGGAATCTACCCTTTAATCATATTTAAAGGTAGCCCCCATATTATCCTATGAGAGAGAGACAGACCTTGCAACAGTGAAAACGAAATTGGCAGTATTTCACTGTCATGACATATAAACCACATTACTATATGTCCTACCTTATCCATACACTGCACCCTGCCCTTGGGGCTACCTAGGGCCTACCTTAGGGGTGCCTTACATGTAAGGAAAGGGAAGGTTTAGGCCTGGCAAGTGGGTACACTTGCCAAGTCGAATTTACAGTGTAAAAATACACATACAGACACTGCAGGGGCAGGTCTGAGACATGATTACAGAGCTACTTATGTGGGTGGCACAACCAGTGCTGCAGGCCCACTAGTAGCATTTGATTTACAGGCCCTGGCACCTCTAGTGCACATTACTAGGGACTTACTAGTAATTCAAATATGCCAATCATGGATGAACCACTTACATACAATTTAAACAGGAGCACTTGCACTTTAGCACTGGTTAGCAGTGGTAAAGTGCCCAAAGTAACAAAAACAGCAAAATCAGAGTCCAGCACACATCAACAACCTGGGGAACAGAGGCAAAAAGTTAAGGGAGACCACGCCAAGGATGAAAAGTCTAACACAAATGTATTCCAGTTGGGGCTTATGGAGCGGGAGTGTGGGGTTATAGTAACGTGAGAACTCTCTAACATTGCGAAAATTATTTCTGTTGTAGACTATTGATGGTACCCAGCTACTTTAATTAGCCATGATGAATTAGGGATCTCTTATTTGGAAGATGTCATTGGGTTAGCACAGTTGATGTTACGGATCAATACTTGGGGCAAACCGGAGGAGGGCTTGGTTAGAATATTTCTTAGTGATTGCCTCATGTGTGGTAAACTGGAGCAAATCCTTTGGTTTGATTATTTAAGGATAACATTTGAGTTGATATGCATCCCTCAATTTAAAAAAAATCTGCAATCCATAACCACTAGCCATAAAGAAACTGTTAAACAGTGTATTTCACCCATCGTATGAGGTTGTGGTTTGAAAGGGGCCAAATCCTGGAAACAGTTGTTAGGTACTCCTCTGTGTCAACTATAATAGGAATGAAATCCCATTTAGATTGGATGTTGAACCGCACTTATTGTTTTTATCTGACTTTGTTAAGATTGTGCATAGTGCACTTTATGGTAGCTTTTTCTTCGCAAGGAACCAGGCAACGGCCCCCCCGATGTGATAACATTTCTTAACAACGCACGACTCATTTTATGCTATTTTGTCTATTGTATGCAGTCCCACGGATCTCCTTTTTGACTCCTATCCTATGTAGTGCTGAATACTAGACAATATAAAGATGGCATGATGTTTTCACAGCAACTACATGTAATTATACTTTTGATAAGAATTGCACTAGTAATTAGGAAATATTCTGAAGACTTAAATGTATAATTCTAGGATGAATTTCTGTGATGTATCACTGCACTGCATTATTAGAAATGCATTTTAGCTCATCAAATGTAATGTCTGAAAACTGATATTTTTAATATTTTAAATGGCCAATATAGACTTTATGAATTGCATTTATTATATCTCTACTTTTATGGCTTTACAGAACAAATATTGTTGGCTGACTAGTTGAATCTGCAATCGCGGACATTCAGGAGGAAAGTCTTGAAAGAGGCCATTCCTATTTTGTTTGGGCTATTGGCAGTGATGAAACTGTGAGTAATTCACTGCTGATTAAAACACTAAAATATTAGACTGAAATTAAAAATATTGCAGTGAACTGGAGCCAACGATTACTGCAAAAATGTAATACAAAATATTGGGAAAGGAATGTTTCAGTCATGCAATTTGATCACTCAAAAATCTCCCCTCTCCCTTTTCTTTGCAGCACAAATATGAGGATATCAGATGTATGCATATAATGCTAAAACCAAACTCTGCCAGGAAATATAATCAACTAATTGAATATATATCAACAATTGCTTGAATAGCATACACAGCTTAAAAAGAAGCAGTAGGCCAAATTGAACTCTTTTAACATTGCATTTCCTAAACATGCAAACAAACTCACACATAATACAATATGCGGATGATCTGGTGCTTTTTGCACAGACCAGAATAGGTTTGAAAAGGGGTCTTGAGATACTACATAGATACAATGAAAAAAATGATTTAAGGGCAAACGCAGCAAAAACCAAGGTCCTGGTCTTTGGTCATCAGGCCAAAAAAACATCAAAGAGAGTGGAAGCTTGGTCCATTACCAATAGACACAGAAGATAAATATAATTACCTCGTAGTCTGGTTCTTAAACACAGGGAAAACATCATACCAGGCAGTGGCAATAAGAACTAAGGCAGAAAGAGCTAGCTACGGCTTAACAAAACTCCACCTTCGGCTATGGTCACTGTTAGAAATGGGGTTTCTGGTTGGCTAGGGTATGCACCTCAGCCAGGCAGAACTTACCCACTCTAGTCAGGGCAAGGGAGTTACACGTCCAAGATAACCCCTGCTCACCCCCTTGGTAGCTTGGCACGAGCAGTCAGGCTTAACCCGGAGGCAATGCGTAAAGCGTTTGCACAACACACACATACATGTGACGCAATATCCCCACCACAAAGGAAACACAACACCAGATTATATGAAAATATACTGTATTGTACACAACGTAATTATTAGACCAACATCACATAACAGTACTATCCTGCTACCTTAGCAGTTGTCAGAACGTTACACATTAGTTACTCTGCAAACTAGCAGTAGTCACACATAACACACAGGTTACTCAGTATTCTGCAACATAAGCAGTAGTCAGGAAACACGTTATCACATTAGCACACTTGTCATAAGAATATCATAAAACGCCCATAATAGGAACATTAGAAAATCTATGGCAAGTTAAGCAAACATATTAGCAAGTCATGCCCATAAAAGGAACATGTGCACACATATGTCAACACATCAAAGAACAGGTAGGCAATATAACAGAATGAATAAAGTCTGTAGAAAGAACTTTAAATTATCAGCATATTGGTCCATTTAACAGTACCTGGTAGAGGGAAGAGGCACCTCCAGTGCCTAAAAGACAAGAAAGAAAGGGGCCCCCAGCGCTCCTCTGCGCAGTGAGGGGGCCTCCTCAAAGTCCTGGGGAAGAGGGGGGCGGCACGCACCCCCTCGGTATGGCTGACGGGCCCCTCCTGGGGCCCGCGACCACTGGGGGCCCCCCGGGCCTCCACCGACCCTCCTGTGGGGGGCCAAGGTCACCCAAGGCTTAAAGGGGGAGGGGGGCGCCTCGCACCCCCTCCTAATTTCCACACGGGCCCCTCCGGGGGTCCCGTTAATCTCTGGGGTCTCCCTGGGCCTCCGGGGCCCTTCCTCCAAGGGAGACCCCGAATCAAAATGCTTCCGGGCCCGCGAGGGGGCCAACCCGTGAACCGGGGGCCAGGGCGAGCCTCCGGCGAGGCTGCCGCCCGGCCCGAACCAACAGGGGAGTCCTCCGGGACTCCTCCACGTGAGGGAGAGGCGTCCTCCTCTCCCTCGCCGTCCCTCTGACGTCGCGGCCCAAGGTGGGGCCTGCTGGTGCCCCGGGGGCGCTCCTCGGAGCGATCCCTACCCCGGGGGCACCGCGAGGAGCGCGCTGGCTCCTAAAAACACACAGAAGGTTGTCTTCGTGCCCTGGGGGCACTGGTAAACGCGCAATGCTCGCGTTATACCAATTTAACTTCTCCGGGCTGCGGCGGTGATTTTTCATCAACGAAGAAGCGCTTCACAAAGCGCTAGGGCACAGTTCAAAGCCCGGGCTGCGGCGGTGATTTCTCTGGGCATAAGAAAGGCGCTTTCAAAGCGCTACGACACCTCAACAGCCCCGGTTGCGGCGGTGATCCTCTGCAGCAGCTATAAGGAAGAGCGCTTTCCCTAAGCGCTAAAGCAACGCTGTAGGAGATCGGTGCAGGGGTCAGGGGCCACAGCACCCTGCCCCTGGGAACAACTTAAGCAAAAAAGGAGCACAGGGCTGGTGGGCTCAGCTACAGGCCAGCACAAAGGGTGCAGATGGTGGCAGTTCCTCCTAGTGACCAGGCAGGTCACAGGTCAGCACAGCAGCAGCAGTCCATGGCGGTTTCCTGGTGAGTCCATTCATCAGCGTTCTGTGTCCAGTTCCAAGTTCCAAGAATGTTCAAATTGTGGGGAAAATTCCCCTGTACTTATAGTCCTTTTTTTACAGTGTTTTACAATGACAGGGAGAGGAGGTTCCAGCCAGTTACAACTGGTTCTGGGAGTGCCCCCTCTCTCCTTTCAGCACAGGCTCCAAACATCAGTGGGGGGTTAACGACCCTATTGTGTGAGGCCAGGGCACAGCCTTTACAAATGTAGGTGTGCCCCGCCTCTCCCTTCTCTCAGCCCAGGGAGACTATTCAGTATGTAGATGCACCTCAGTGACACCTCCACCCTCCCTGTGTACAGGCTGTCTGAAAAGTATGCACAAAGCCCCAACTGTCACTCTGCCCAGACGTGGATTGGAGTCAAGCTGCAAAACACCAGAATCATAAGCACAGATAAATGCGCACTTTCTAGAAGTGGCATTTCTGTGATAGTAATAAAAAATACACCCACACCAGTAAGCAGTATTTATCATCACCATCACAACCATACCAAACACGCCTACGCTAGCCCTCATAAATCAGACAATACCCCTACACATAAGGCAGGGCATTTCTAATGCAATCCTATGAGAAGGCAGCACTCACAGCAGTGAGACACCAAGTTAGGCTGTTTGTCACTACCAGGACAGGCCATGCAATATGGCACATGTCCTGCCTTTCTACATACATGGCACCCTGCCCACAGGGCGTACTTTAGGGGTGACTTACATGTAGTAAAAGGGGAGTCCTGGGCCTGGCAAGTAAATTTAGATGCCAGGTCCCTGTGGCAGAAAACTGCGCACACAGGCCCTGCGCTAGCAGGCCTGAGACAGGTTTGAAAGTCTACTTCAGTGGGTGGCGCAAGCAGCGCTGCAGGCCCACTAGTAGTATTTAATTTACAGGCCCTGGGTATAGAGATACCACTGTACAAGGGACTTATAGGTAAATTAAATATGCCAATCAGGTATAAGCCAATCATACCAACTTTAGATGGGAGAGCACCTGCACTTTAACACTGGTCAGCAGTGATAAAGTGCTCAGAGTCCTAGAGCCAACAGCGAAAGGTCAGAAAAACCAGGAGGAAGGAGGCAAAAAGACTAGGGATGACCATGCGTATGGCCAAAAGTCCAACACAACCCCCTACCAGCCAAAATCCAGGGGAGAACAATCAATACCTTGATGTACTTTCCTGATTGGGGCGATAGAACAAGGACCCAGGCCCACAACAGCAGGGGCATGTTCCAGTTCTACGCCTTCCTGACTCCACTGGGATCTCTCTGTCAATGCGTCCCAGGCAGCCTAGACCAACCCACGGGGATTCTCTAGCTGCCAATGGCCAGAACCAGGCCCCAGGCCATCTAGGAGCCTCTGGTCTCTGAAACCACAATGAGTGGGGGGCGGTAGCCCCAGGTGCAAAGCAACCTGTCTCCACTCCATTTCCGATCAGTTCAGGGGCTCTACCCTGCCACTGATCCACCAACCTAGGGTCCGCACCCATAGGTTCTACAGGGGCTAGAGGCGAGGCTCTCCTCCCTCTACCCCTCCTTCTAGGATCCCGCCCTCCTCTCCTAGGAGGGGTATCACCAGAATCCACACTTGCCAGGGTGCTGGGTACAGCAGCCCTGCACAACTTTCTCGCCAGCCCAGGATCACTACCTGGCGACTGACCACCCAACCTAGGGACGACACCCTTGGGTTGCACCGGGGTCCAGGGCGGGCTTCCCCCTCCCTGACCCCTACTTCCAGAGTCCTGCATCTCCCCACCTCGGGAGAAGCCACCAGAAGTTTCACACGGGGAGGTGAGCGCACTAACCGCCCCCCCAACCAGGTCAGAGTTTACCCCCTGAACCTGTCTATCTAGTCCAGGGACGACACCCTTAGACTGGACCATTGCCCAGCGAACCAGGACTTCCTTGGGAGCACACCTACCCCCTACCAGATCAGAGCTTACCCCCTGAATCTGGCAATCCAACCCAGAGTCACTACCCTGCGGTTGAACCACTGCCTGGCGCACCAGGACTTCCTTGGGAGCACACGTACTCCCCATCAGGTCAGAGTTTACCCCCTGAACCTGATCATCCAACCCAGAGTCACCACCCTGCGGTTGAATCCTTGCCTGGCGCACCAGGACTTCCTGGGGGGCACACCTACCCCCCACAAGGGAAACACTTTCCCCAAGGGCCATACAAGAGTCTGGCTGGCGCAGGTCTCCTGACCTCTGCCCATCTGACAGAGTCTGGATTCCCCCCAGCCCAGAAATGGTCTCACCAAGGTCATTCCTGGGGGGCTCTGCACTCAGAGCTGACCCCTGACCCTCCAGGTTCTCCACTGGGGCCCGCAGCCCCCTCTCAACCCTATGTCTGGATTTCCGCCTCCTCCGCTGTAGAGCGAGACTACCAGACACCAGGACCGGCGGAACGCTATCACCAGCCACCCGCCTAAATCCTAATGACAAAATGGGATCCTTCTGAACAGCTGGCCCTACGGCACAGGCTAGGCTCACCTCCTGGCGTTCACTCATGGAACCCCCCAGGACCTGGGACTGGAGCTCGGGTACCCTGGGCCTCAGCCCAACCCCATTCCCTCTCCTCTGAGACTGGACATGGGGTGCCTTACCCGCCCCAATACACTGGGACCTACCTGGGACACAAGCCTTTCCCACCACACCTGGTTGGGAAACACCTAGACCACTCTCATTAGGAACGCCCCCTAATGTCACACCAGACCCTCTGGTACGCAACCAGAAGTCTGCCTCCTTTGCAAGCTCCCTGGGGTCAGAGAGCTCACACACTGACAAGTGTTGGCGTAACTCTGAAAAACAACAACGAAACAGGTGCTCTCTGAGAATCAGATTAAACAGCCCTTCAAAATTGTTTACTGTGCTACCCTTCACCCATCCATCTAGTGCAATGCAGCAATCCTCCACAAACTCCTCCCAAGACTGGCGGGACAGTTTCTTACCACCCCTAAACCTTTTTCTGTATTCCTCAGGGGAAAAACCATACTTCACAATCAGTGCGTTCTTCACAGCGGAGTACCCCTCCCTGTCACTCTCTTCTAGAGTCAGTAGGGCATCCCTCCCCTCCTCAGGAATAAAACTCCCTAGGCCAGTTCCCCAATCCTTCTCAGGGATCCTGCGCTCTACCAGAGCCTTCTCATAGTCCTTTAACCACTGACGTATGTCACCCCCCTCTTGGAACCTAGGTACCAGATCTATGGGTATGTGAGGAACATCTTTGCTACAGCACTGTACATTGCTGCCACCACTGGACTCCACCTGCAGCGCTGGTGAGTCCAGAACCTTCAGACTGTGCTCTAGAGCGAGTCTTTCTCTGGCAAAGGCCCTCTCTGCCTCTGCCATTCTCTCCTGTACTAAGGCCTTCTCTACCTCAGCCCTTCTCTCCTCAACAGCTAGGCGCGCTAACTGCAACTTCAGGTCCCTCTCTTCCCGCCTATCTCTTAGCTCATCAGGCGTCATGGAATGAGAGGTAGCCCTGCTTCTTACACTGGACCCAGCAAGGGACTCCCTATCACTGGGGCCTTCCCTGTCAACTGGCGTCCCCACCCGGTCATTCTCACCCTCCTGATCAGTCTCTCTACCACTCTCTAGGGATGAGGTCTGGGAGCCCTCCCATTGGGAACCCTCGCTACACTCAGGATCCTCTGGGTACCCCCTACGCACACTCCCTCCCTGGGTAAATGTCACAAACCTTTCAAAGAAATTCAGAGATCTCCTGAGGTCCCCTTCTACAGGCAGCCCTCTCTCTCTACAGAACCCCTCTAATTCCCCCTGCGTGTAAAACGGCAGGTCCTCTAAATCAAAGGTAAGCCCCATCTTGAAAAGGTACAAATAACTCAACTGTGACAACCACAATACCCAAGCGTGAGAACTGAAAACAGGAAAAATGACCAAAGAGAGAAAGTTAAGAGAAGCCAAACATGTGATGGTCTAACGCAATCCCTGTAGTGAAATAATGAGTCACAATGGTATTGTGCAAGCGCAAGTCCTATCCTCACCGCTGACTTCCAATGTTAGAAATGGGGTTTCTGGTTGGCTAGGGTATGCACCTCAGCCAGGCAGAACTTACCCACTCTAGTCAGGGCAAGGGAGTTACACGTCCAAGATAACCCCTGCTCACCCCCTTGGTAGCTTGGCACGAGCAGTCAGGCTTAACCCGGAGGCAATGCGTAAAGCGTTTGCACAACACACACATACATGTGACGCAATATCCCCACCACAAAGGAAACACAACACCAGATTATATGAAAATATACTGTATTGTACACAACGTAAATATTAGACCAACATCACATAACAGTACTATCCTGCTACCTTAGCAGTTGTCAGAACATTACACATTAGTTACTCTGCAAACTAGCAGTAGTCACACATAACACACAGGTTACTCAGTATTCTGCAACATAAGCAGTAGTCAGGAAACACGTTATCACATTAGCACACTTGTCATAAGAATATCATAAAACGCCCATAATAGGAACATTAGAAAATCTATGGCAAGTTAAGCAAACATATTAGCAAGTCATGCCCATAAAAGGAACATGTGCACACATATGTCAACACATCAAAGAACAGGTAGGCAATATAACAGAATGAATAAAGTCTGTAGAAAGAACTTTAAATTATCAGCATATTGGTCCATTTAACAGTACCTGGTAGAGGGAAGAGGCACCTCCAGTGCCTAAAAGACAAGAAAGAAAGGGGCCCCCAGCGCTCCTCTGCGCAGTGAGGGGGCCTCCTCAAAGTCCTGGGGAAGAGGGGGGCGGCACGCACCCCCTCGGTACGGCTGACGGGCCCCTCCTGGGGCCCGCGACCACTGGGGGCCCCCCGGGCCTCCACCGACCCTCCTGTGGGGGGCCAAGGTCACCCAAGGCTTAAAGGGGGAGGGGGGCGCCTCGCACCCCCTCCTAATTTCCACACGGGCCCCTCCGGGGGTCCCGTTAATCTCTGGGGTCTCCCTGGGCCTCCGGGGCCCTTCCTCCAAGGGAGACCCCGAATCAAAATGCTTCCGGGCCCGCGAGGGGGCCAACCCGTGAACCGGGGGCCAGGGCGAGCCTCCGGCGAGGCTGCCGCCCGGCCCGAACCAACAGGGGAGTCCTCCGGGACTCCTCCACGTGAGGGAGAGGCGTCCTCCTCTCCCTCGCCGTCCCTCTGACGTCGCGGCCCAAGGTGGGGCCTGCTGGTGCCCCGGGGGCGCTCCTCGGAGCGATCCCTACCCCGGGGGCACCGCGAGGAGCGCGCTGGCTCCTAAAAACACACAGAAGGTTGTCTTCGTGCCCTGGGGGCACTGGTAAACGCGCAATGCTCGCGTTATACCAATTTAACTTCTCCGGGCTGCGGCGGTGATTTTTCATCAACGAAGAAGCGCTTCACAAAGCGCTAGGGCACAGTTCAAAGCCCGGGGCTGCGGCGGTGATTTCTCTGGGCATAAGAAAGGCGCTTTCAAAGCGCTACGACACCTCAACAGCCCCGGTTGCGGCGGTGATCCTCTGCAGCAGCTATAAGGAAGAGCGCTTTCCCTAAGCGCTAAAGCAACGCTGTAGGAGATCGGTGCAGGGGTCAGGGGCCACAGCACCCTGCCCCTGGGAACAACTTAAGCAAAAAAGGAGCACAGGGCTGGTGGGCTCAGCTACAGGCCAGCACAAAGGGTGCAGATGGTGGCAGTTCCTCCTAGTGACCAGGCAGGTCACAGGTCAGCACAGCAGCAGCAGTCCATGGCGGTTTCCTGGTGAGTCCATTCATCAGCGTTCTGTGTCCAGTTCCAAGTTCCAAGAATGTTCAAATTGTGGGGAAAATTCCCCTGTACTTATAGTCCTTTTTTTACAGTGTTTTACAATGACAGGGAGAGGAGGTTCCAGCCAGTTACAACTGGTTCTGGGAGTGCCCCCTCTCTCCTTTCAGCACAGGCTCCAAACATCAGTGGGGGGTTAACGACCCTATTGTGTGAGGCCAGGGCACAGCCTTTACAAATGTAGGTGTGCCCCGCCTCTCCCTTCTCTCAGCCCAGGGAGACTATTCAGTATGTAGATGCACCTCAGTGACACCTCCACCCTCCCTGTGTACAGGCTGTCTGAAAAGTATGCACAAAGCCCCAACTGTCACTCTGCCCAGACGTGGATTGGAGTCAAGCTGCAAAACACCAGAATCATAAGCACAGATAAATGCGCACTTTCTAGAAGTGGCATTTCTGTGATAGTAATAAAAAATACACCCACACCAGTAAGCAGTATTTATCATCACCATCACAACCATACCAAACACGCCTACGCTAGCCCTCATAAATCAGACAATACCCCTACACATAAGGCAGGGCATTTCTAATGCAATCCTATGAGAAGGCAGCACTCACAGCAGTGAGACACCAAGTTAGGCTGTTTGTCACTACCAGGACAGGCCATGCAATATGGCACATGTCCTGCCTTTCTACATACATGGCACCCTGCCCACAGGGCGTACTTTAGGGGTGACTTACATGTAGTAAAAGGGGAGTCCTGGGCCTGGCAAGTAAATTTAGATGCCAGGTCCCTGTGGCAGAAAACTGCGCACACAGGCCCTGCGCTAGCAGGCCTGAGACAGGTTTGAAAGTCTACTTCAGTGGGTGGCGCAAGCAGCGCTGCAGGCCCACTAGTAGTATTTAATTTACAGGCCCTGGGTATAGAGATACCACTGTACAAGGGACTTATAGGTAAATTAAATATGCCAATCAGGTATAAGCCAATCATACCAACTTTAGATGGGAGAGCACCTGCACTTTAACACTGGTCAGCAGTGATAAAGTGCTCAGAGTCCTAGAGCCAACAGCGAAAGGTCAGAAAAACCAGGAGGAAGGAGGCAAAAAGACTAGGGATGACCATGCGTATGGCCAAAAGTCCAACAGTCACCTACACCTCAGGCAATCAGGAGGGTAATTAAAGCAAAGTTACCTCCGGCTATCACCTATGGACATTTGGCATTTCCTTGCAAGATACCTGCATTTTTAGAAAAGTGCCAGATGAGAGCCTACAAAAGGATATTTAAGATCCCTATCTTAACCAGACACGCAGGGCTACATTTAGAGTGTAATATAACAAAACTGGACACTCTGTGTAAAATGGATATAATCAAACTTTTTCATGGTGTCTGCAGGGCTAATCAGGACAGCCTGAGGGGTTCCCTGAATGTAATCTTTAAGGATAACGGGAGTAGCTGGGCTATCTACCTCAGGCAAGCTGAGGAATATTTTAACTTGGTTTCCACCTATGCACTGGGCCCTCTCATATTGAAGGCACTCCTAAAAAGACTTTGAAAGATCAGGGCACACAAAGGTTTAGAGAAAATGGTATAGGCATGATTAGGAATATTACTGGAGCTGAGGACTTGGCTGAGTCTTACTTGACCAACAATGTTCAACCACATATGAAAACTGCTCTGGGAGCCCGTGAATTTCAGAATATTTTGTTAATGCATCTTCTAATACTCCCTATAAGGGACTTTAGACGCAACTGAAAGTTTGCACGGGGTGATTCTCAAGATTGTGCACTGTGCAAATATCGTACTGAATCTGTAAGACACCTAGGGGCCATATGTACTAAAGCTTTTTCCCATAGACACAGAATGGGTAAAATCCTTTGGTACATCTGGCCCCTAGTATGTTGCTGCCCGCAATTGGCCTTGGAGAGACGCCTTCTATTAAAACAGCTTTTCCTGAAACACGGAGTGAGATTATGCACTGATGCCATAAAGCTAATATTCATGGCCGATAACCCAATGGACCTTCCTTGCTATGGGAAATGAAAAGGGGAGAGGCAACCACTAAAGAAACAATACTAACGAAGTGTCTTACTCACCCTTAAAAGGCCCACAATAGCATTAGACTTTTAGCTAGTCACTGGATTGATAGGTCAGACTGAGGGCCCTGGTTCGAACTTTAGATCAAATTATTGTGTAATATTTCTGTGCTCCCCGCATCTTTTTCACCAATGGAAAGCTCCTTCAATGCTTAAGACGCTGGGACAGATTTTGGAGTGATAGACTAGACAGGGAAATCTCTGCTCCTTCTCTCAGTTCCTATTATAGTGTACTGTTCTACCTGGTGCTTCCTGTGGCTAACTTAATCTCCAGGCAGCAGGAAAACCTGGTATAGGCAATCTTTTCGCCATGGCTGAGCTTGTGAACTGCACACTAAAGGATGAGACTATTGTGACAACAGCCTGCACTTTCTAATATTGGTATTTTAGTTTTAATTTTTTAGATTTTCTACAACTGTTATTTTTATTAGATGCTATAACCTCCTTTTACCTGAGTATCCACACCAACATGTAGATAGCATTATTGGTAGAATGTTTACATGCCTAAAGTTATTAGCACGGATAACAAGGACAGGCCTCTGATTCTCGCACATTTTGCATTCTATACACTGACATTTGCATTCGAATGCAGTGAGGCTGAGGAGATTGTATATGTCTAAAAGTATTTTATGGTAAAGTATTTGTATCGTATTTTATGCAATGATTTTAAGCAATTATGCAATAAAAGAAGGTGTAGGCCAAATTGGACTCTTTTAACATTGCATTTCCTAAACATGCAAACAAACCCACACAGAAAGTAATCTAGAACTAAGCAGTAAGAACTACTCGAAACCTCAAAGAAAAGACAGGGAAAAGACAGGATCATATAATCCAGTAAGCACTACATTATTTACTACTACTAAATCCCATTCATTGTTTTAGGTATAAAGCATAGATCAGCTTTCACGTCATTGTAAAATGTACAAAACCTTCTGGGGAAAAGCTTTTGGCCATAAACAGAAATCGGCTCCACATTACAATGCAGATTTTCAGACTAAATGTATCTGCCAAGTGTAAATGCAAGAAACGTTGGTGTAAACACAGGGTTACAAGGTTCACAGATGTGAAATTCCTTCAACCCACTACTGAAACAACAACCAAGCAGGATGTCCCTCAGGCAGCTGAAAATAAGACTAAACACTCTGAGGAAGCGTTTAATTAATCTGAGACATGGTTGTGGTGTATGTGTAAAGCTGTTGGTCAGACTCTAACTTTAGCATCTGAATTCTCTCGATTCCATACTACTTTTGCTTTATTTCCTCTAACTTTAATTAGGCTATAATTGCAGTTTGAGACTAAAAACTATGATTGGTGATATAAGTGGTTATTTAAAGTGTGGTGGTTCTGGGTAATCCTTCAAAAAAGTGGCAAATGTCCCATCAGCCAACCTCACAGCCCCCAGCCTCAGTTTAAGGTGAGATGTTCCAGTGGCAGTGTTCGACATGAATTAGCTGATGAAAACCCTTGACTTTATGACCTATGCACCATTGGGCCATCCAGGTCACACTAACTGGCACATCCATTATTTTAAGAACTGGGCAACAGACACTCATTTGTGCAGGATGTGCCATGCAAGGAAATGAAAACTCACAATATCCCCTATGGGCAATGAAAACAACCTGTGCATAAGACCATTCAGTTGTTGTTAACCTCTTGACAGTTCTCATATCGACAGCTGGTTTTCATTCCTTCACTTCAGTTAGCCTTTCCTTTGTCTCTACAAGAAAGTGTGAAGGTCCTCATGTAGAATGATGATGTAATCATAGCTGACCACCATGTAGCCTGCCATGTTTTTTGTTTATATAAATGGGCACACCCCTTACAAGATGGCTCCTTACAGTGTAAACCTAATGTTTACACAAATGGAGGCTCAATCTAAGTGTGGTTAGAGATGGCGCATTTGGCATCATGTTATTTTAGTCCTAATGAATCTTTACTATCTTTGAACCCATGTTTTGTTTCGAAGACATGAGATTTAACTAGTTGTTAAATGGTATAAAAAACCCAGGATTTGACCACTGATTAGGAGAGGCCTTTCTGCCAGAATTATTGCAAAGGTCACGCCCCTCGCTCTCAGTCAAAGTGTTGAATTCAGAAGCCATGCAGAAGGAGTCCTTCACTAAAAGCAAACTGCTTCTTTGGCAGTGCTCTGATAAGAAATAGCTGACTCCAGCTATTCAAAGGTATGATGTCAATCCACCCTCCCAAAACTCTAAATTTCAAAAGGCATGTTTGCTATTTAATGATTTAGCTAAGATTTAGCATAGCACTTAGAAATAGCTTTAGGCTGTTAAAATATGTGAAACTTGCTAAAAATGTTAGAAACACATATTTCTGTTTTTGCTGACTGTTACATGCTTGACTGCTTTTATTTTTGCACTCTGCATAATCATCGTTCATATTTTTTGCACTTGACTAAGGATTTTAAAATTAATATTTGAAAACACATACCCCCATTTCTTTGTGTTATCTGTGAGTGTGTTATTCATAAACAAAAGACTTTTGATTGCCATTGATTCGATTAGCTCATCTAGAGGAATTGAGACCTGAAAACACTGCCTCTGCAGGGATGCACAGTGGGCTCATGTTAAGGATACAGTTCAACAGGCTTTCTAACTCAATGTTGGTGCATTGAACTTAGCCCCTGCATCAGGGAGTTAATAAATAGACCCCAGCAGGTCTGGGACCCCACCAAAAGTTTCAATTTCAGTTTTTCTTTTTCAGAAACAAACCTTGACTTGGAGGTTTTATTTCATGAAAAGGAAAACACATACTGAACATGCCAACAATTATAGAAAACCACTCTGCATTAACATTGCCAAAAGTGAATTAGCCATATGGCCAAATGCAACCTCTTCACAGAGATTCCCATCAGACAGGTGGGACCTCTAATTAAGATGAGTAGCCTGACACAAGTGGAGGCAAAGGCTATTCTTGCCTCTGATCTTGAAGGCTGCCTACCAGTTTTTAAATTATCCCAACAGCCTGGAGGTATATTCCTCACCCCTCAAAGGGAAACAGTCAAGAACTTGCCTGTGATCCTCAATTTTCTGTTGAAAGGTTTGAAGAGGTCCTTAAGTAAAACCTGAATACTTAATAAACCAAAAGTGTCAGCTTACTTTCACTATTTAGTTAGTCACCTTGACACCAACATTCCTCTCATATTCAAAATAAGACCCACATTTTAGAAGGAAACCAATCCGAACAGATACACAGAAACTCACCACATGGGAGTTGTTACTTTTGTTTGTGTGATTGACTCTACAACAAAATTCTGGCCAATTAAATGCTCTTGTTGTGATCTTCTGTGCCCAGCAGGAGAGAACAGAGAATGTGGAGGATGTGAACGACTTTGGGCACTAGATCGATTGGGTGTTGCACGTGTCAGACAAAAGCTTGACCTCCTGGAACTTGCTTTCTCCGGTTCTAGCAAATGGCAAACATCCTTTCTACTTCATTCACTCGGTATGTGTCAGAAACTAGGCACAGACACTTGCAAGCACTATGTTGGTTTGCTACATCCAATCACCATGTAGAGCACATGTCTAGACACTTATGAGTCAACAAACATAGAGTGTCTGTCATAAAAATAAAATGAGGAATCCTGTTTTCACATAGCACAGCATCAAAGACTTTTGACCCCAACACTTCCACTTCTAAATTATCTTTATGCCCACCCGTTCATGTTTAATTGTGAAGTATTTTTAAATAAATTTGTGAATCCTTGGAAGATAGGGCTCCAGGTGGAGATTGTACCTGACACATGGTCAATCATGCATGGCCATTGTTTAACTATGTGTTTCTTCATACTTTATACAAGAGCACTTCCAGTGGGACTTTGCATAAATATTGGATCACTATGGATTTATGGTCCAGGTATTTTACCTACTACTATCCATGTATTATGCAAGAATGTGGATAACAAAGTCACAGATTAACAGCTTGCACCCAGAGACAGAAAATATTTCCAACTTAGAACATTGTAGAATTATCAAGCATACCTTGTAAGAGATAGAGGTATTCCCTCATTTACTTAGTCATCATTAATATGTGTCCCTGAGTCACAATTTTGAGGGAACCCTTCAGAGGGCAAATTGCCTGCAAACGGATTGAAAGAGATAAAAAACAGTAATCCGGGGAATATGTATGCATAGCTTTGATGGTGCTATGTTACAAATGAATATGTATGAATCCATAGCCCTTATTTTAATAGTACATAAATATTTCAGATGTATCTGTACCTTTCCCATTTATGAATGGTTCATCCATTTTTTCAGTGGGCAGGGGTGTTTCCTCTGCTAAAGCCTCCTTATTTTATCAATTCCATTAACATATTATTGTTATTATTGTTATTGTTGGTGTCACTATTGTTATTGTTATGCATGGCTTCCAGAGGAAGATGTTAATGTTTTCACCAGATTCTAAATGCAATAATTCACTGATATTAGATAGCAACAGTTGATAACAAAACTGGTTACCCACTGTTGCTACATTACAAAGACCTTCCAGGCCAGGCTGACAAGATGCTCTGGGAGACTGGCAGCATAGCACTGCTGCTTTGACTGAAAATAGAAAGCACAGCGGCACAAAGGTGACAGAAGCCGAGGTTGGTAATGGGAGTTGGTGAAGGAAGGAGTATTTATTTTCAAACTCGGGACAAGGAGGAGAGGCCTTGATGCATTGTACTGTATATTTACATATATATGTGTGTGTGTGCATGTCTGTGTGTGTGTGTGTGTGAATATATATATATATATATATATATATATATATATATATATATATATATATATATACGGTACATGGTATGATACATGGGCACCTGGAGGTACAGGTATTTTTTTCATCTTGGGGTTCTGAATGACATCAGAGGTCACTCTTGTTGACTATTTTCTGTCACTGAGCCCCTTGGAGAAGAACATCAACATAACCCATGGTTACCCATTATAATTCTCCATGAATTGTTATTAACATTATTATTCAAATTAGTAGTATTGGAATTTCTCTTACTAGTAGTAATACCAATAGTTCTAATATATGATTACTGTATGTTGCACTTGTAAAAAGGAGTACACATTTTTTTAAAGACTAATAGAAAGCACTCTCTTATATACTGGGTTACTGGTTGGGAGGAGTGAAACCCCACTAAATCAGCAACCACAATCCTTATCAGGGTGAGGCATAAGCAAACACCAAATCAACCTGTGCTCCACTGTCTTGTAGCTTGCTACATATCAGTCATGCTTAACTTAGAGGAAATGTGCGAAGTGTGTATGCTGTACTTCAAACAGTAATAAAGTGAAAATACAGCATATGGAAAATCCCACAGCAATTTATAAACAATTAAAGGAAGACCAAAACAACAAAAATCCAATTAGTAGAAGCAAAGGTATGCAGGTTTGTAAATTTCAGTACATATAGCACCATAAAGCACAAATTATTAAGGTTGGTCAGAGCCTTATGTCCATATGGATCTAGTCAGAGGGCCCGCCAACTAGCGCTTGTAGTCACTCTGGATTCCTGTGTTCAACAGATGCAGGTGCAAGAGGGCAGAAGGCAGTAGACCAGCAGTCCTTCAGTGCAGCAGTCCAAAAGCGTGGCAGTCCTTTCAGCAGCACAGCACTCTTTTTTGCTGGCAGAGACTTCATTGGTTCAGAAGTGTACTGAAGTGTTGGTGTTTGGGGTACAATATTTATTACTGGGCTGCCCACTGAAACTGTAGAAGCTTCTAAAGGTTTTGCTTTGAAGTTCCCAGACATCCCAAAGCCCACCTGTCAGCTACACCCATTCATGTGACCCAGAGGCAGCCTGCAGGCATTAAGGCCCCCATTATGACATTGGCAGTAAATCCCGTTTTCCCACCATGCTGACGGCCGCCAACTTACCACCACAGTGGCAGATATCCATTCATCATATTATGATTCACACTCACCAAACAGCCACATACACAAATACTCCAGACCAAAGGTCAGTGAAAAAGTGGCAGTCCCAAAGCCCATACCGTTACGCCAACAAAACAACGCCCATCACATTATGATCCACCAATCACCACGGTGGACATTTAATGGTGGTAAACCATTGGCGATACATACGACTGCGCTCAGAATGGACGCCCAAATAAAAAACAAAACCACATAGGCCAATACAAAAACACATACCTGACACCCATACACACACCACACCCACACACCCACACCACTATAAAACACACACCCACATTACCCACAACCCTTTACAAACAACAATTGCCGCCAGGAGACTGAGAAGAAGAGCACAGAGACAACTTGACACACACACCACTTACACCCATACACTACACTCCTCACGCATTCCACATCACACACCCCACAACATCACTCAACACACCCTCACC
This sequence comes from Pleurodeles waltl, assembly GCF_031143425.1. Classification (NCBI taxonomy): domain Eukaryota; kingdom Metazoa; phylum Chordata; class Amphibia; order Caudata; family Salamandridae; genus Pleurodeles; species Pleurodeles waltl. The sequence continues at coordinate 252,328,598 of NC_090439.1, forward strand.
ACCACACACATCACACAACACCCATGGCACCACAAAGCACCCTTGTTTCACTGAGGAGGAGTTAAGGGTCGTAGTGGAGGAAATTGTCAGGGTAGAGCACAGGTACAGCAGATATCCATTGCAAGGAAGATGGAGCTATGGTGGAGAATCGTGGACTGGGTCAACACTGTGGGACTGGGCACTGGTAAGTCAACATTTACTAATCATCACCCCCACACCTGCATGCCATCACAAGCCCTCACCCTCACTCCCATCACTCCTCCTGATCCCACACACTGCACCTACACAAATAACTAACCAAAATGCCAAACCCTTCATGCTATACCAATGCATGGACACCCCTCCCAGCCCTGCATGGACACCCATCACAAAAGCATTCACAGCATGGAGAAATAACAAACACACAATACATCACCATACACAAGCAAAAGCTGGCAGGGTAACACCATCATTGAGGGGAAGCTAGGGAAGTACAAATGTCATACACTTGAAGCATCCCCACAGGTACCCCAGCCAGTGTCAGTGGAGAGGAGGTGCCACCACTATCCAGTCCCCCAACAGAAGAGGACTTCGGGATCTGGAGGACCTACCTGGCCCATCAGGAACTGCTGGATAGCCGATCACCCAAGCCCACTAACAGACCACCACAGAGCCTCCCCCATCAGGAACCAACACCACAGCACACACCCAGCGTACCCACACCTCTGTTCCCAGGACACGTCAATCAGCAGTGTGCCCACCTGTACTGGGACCCCATGCCACACCTCACCCACAAGGCAATCAGGGACTTGGGGTCAGTGGCAGTGGGGACATGGTGCATGGGACAGAGGCACAGGCCAACTGGGAGGACTGCTGTGCGCCAGTTGGAGGACAGGACCAGGGAACCAACTCTCCAGGAGGCACTCTCCAAGATCCTGGGAACCTACCAACATCCCAGGATATGATGGGCCAGATCCTTGACAACGTGCAGGAGAACAGGTGGCTGAGGAGGGACAGTATCAGGGGATCAGGAAGGACTTGCAGGCCATTAACAACACCCTGATCTCCATAGCAGGGATGCTGGCAGACATGGCCAACATCATGAGGGAGGCAACAGCACACCAGCGGGCCCCTACCACTAGCCAGTCAACTGAACAGCCCTCCACTTCCACTGCCACTAGTGGCCAGGAGGTTCCGCCACAGGACCCACAGGCCACCAGCATCCCTCCCCCTGCAGAAGGTGAACCACCCCGCAAACGTTCCCTATGACCCAGATAGAAGCCAGAGACACTTGCCAAGACCACCACCAGGAAATTAGACTCTCCTGATTGTCCCCCTTGTGTCCCACCCTGTCACCTTCTCCACTTTGAACTGCCTTTACTCCCCTTCCTATGGCCCCTTGGACACTAGACCTGTGCTACAAACATACTGGAACAATACCCTGGACTTTCCTCTATCATCACCCCATTCCATTGCACTTCCCCTCAATATCTCAGCACTACTATAAACACCCTTGCACAAACTTTGACTACTAGTATTTCATGTATTGCAAATTTGTATTCTTTGGAAGAGCTACATCCATTACAAATGAACTGTACATAGGGAGAGCATAGAATAAATGACCTTTTGCTGGCTGTTGTGATCACATCAGGATATTGTTGTCATATCACCAACATCTGTAAAAGGACAATCCATAGGTAACAGTAAGTTGAGAAAACAATTGGGTAATGCCAGCATGCCAGTGCCACACAGAATACAACAATAGTCATAGAAATGTGACGTTTCACTGTCTCACCTGTGTGTCATTGGAAGTACTGATGGATCACTAATTTTCTGTTGGCCACATCCTCATCCTCTGCCTCCTCATCCTCACTGTCCTCAGGGCCCACTGTGCCACAGGGGCATCTCCAGTTTCCTCCTCCTGCAGAAAAGGTACATGGCATCTGAGGGCCTAGTTGTGCAACATGCACCATGCCACTACTATCTGGAAGACCTTCTCGGGTGAGTAGCACAGTGATCCACCTGTCAGATGGAGGCACATGAACCTGGCCTTTAGGAGGCCGAAGGTGCTCTCAATTATCCTTCTGGTTTGCCCATGTGCCTCATTATAACGTTCTTCTGCCCTTGTCCTGGCATTCCTCACAAGGGTCAGCAGCCACAAGAGGTTTTGGAAGCCAGAATCACCTGCATGTATTGATGGACAACATTTAGCCAAACACTATCCTATTTGGCCAACATCATAGGCATACACCAACATACACTGTGTGGGGACCATGGCTCACCTATAAGCCACACCCTTTGCCTCTGTAGTTGGCCCATCACATTTGGGATACTGCTATTTCTCAGGACAAGTAATAACACAAAATTGGTCAAAAGGCTGGGATAAATAACTCTATTTTCTACAAAGAGAAGTGATAAATACTCTCTTCAGAAACTAATTTCTTTACAAAATGTATTCACATAAATTCAAACAGGACATAGAATTGTCCCAATTAAATTTCCTCCATTGGAGGTGGTGGTACAACGATTGCTTAAACTTGTAATCCACTCAAAAGCAATGGTTGCGGATAGCTATACCCACATGTGCTAGACCCTGATAAATTTCTTCTTAGGGTTACTTGCACTGTGTGATGTAATTCAGGAAGATCTACTGCGTTTATTACGCAACCTCACCACAATCCAAAAGGTGTTGACGTGTTTTGGCCCCTTCAATTCTGGGCCTCATCAGGACTAGAAAGGGACAATGTTACCTAATAATAAACCAAAATATACACAATAAACTTCAAGCACTAAAAAAGCTTAAAATGCCAAACAGTTGGTCACGCAGTGCAACATTTGTGACAAACTAAAACCATATAACCCCAACGTGTCAGTCTGCATAGCTGTGCCATGTAGGGGGTGCTTAACCGGATCTCAAATCATCACCAAACTGGTGTCTGGAACTACTCGTGTGCCAAACATGCTAACAGAGCCCTCAAACATGCTCAATAGATTATAAAAGAGGAAATGTTTAGATGTTTAGATGTCGGGTCAGTGTGTCGTTTACCTTAACTATTTCTAGAACTTATGCCAGTCACAAGGTTCCTCATCCAAGTAAAACCTAGACATAGGAATATATAACAAATAACCACCCATATTTCTAGGAATCACTTGTGTAAAGTACACAACTGGGATTGAATAAAAATTAAAAAGTAAAAACAACTACAGTGAAGTTAACTGCTAAAATCAAAGAGGCTAGTCAGAGTTTATCTATACCCAGCACACAGGACTAGTTAAGCCCTGTACTTACTGCCATAATGGATTATATAGATTCCAATCGTTCTAGCGTGCCGCGAATCTGCATGCAGCACCCGTCTGGTGCTTTTATCTAAATTCTCCTCTTGTAGCAGTGGGGGAATCGCACAGCTGGCGAACCTCTGATGGGAGCTCCCTGGTGGTGGCGGACACCTCTGTGACCACCGCAGATGCAGGTACAGCCACCACCCCTGTACCAGCACCGCCCTCCCAGTAGCCCCTCAGCGAGTTGCCCGTGCCAGCTTAACCAGGAGGGGGGGCATCTCCTTCGCCCAAGGCACCTCAGGCCCTGCTGCCCTGAGTGAGGAGGTTATTGACCTCCTGAGATCCATCTCTGTAGGGCAATCAACCATTGTGAATGCCATCCAAGGGCTGGCATCCCAGATGCAGCAATGCAATGCATTCCTGGAGGGCATTCACAGTAGAATGGCGGCCCAACAGAGATCGATTCAGGCTCTGGCCTCCTCTCTGATGGCAGCCATTGTCCCTGTTTCTACCGTTCCCCCTCCAACTTCCACTTCCCAGTCCCATTCTCCTCAACCCCAACCCATCCCAAGCACACAAACAGATGAGCATGCACACAAGGCAACACACAATAGTGGCACAGGCAAACACAAGCACCATATTTCATCCTACAGGCACTCACACAAACGCCATACAGTTGCAGACACAACAACATCCACAGCCTCCACTGTCTCTCACTCCTCCTCCATCTCACTCCCAGTTACGTCCACACTCACACCTGTATGGACTACAGCTACATCCACTATCAGCATCACCACACCAAGTAGAACACACTCCTCACTGGCAGACACCTTCACAACATCCATGCATGCATCCCCTGTGTCCTTTCCCACCCTGTCTGGTCACCCCTGCTAAAGGACACTAACACAAGCACTCAGACACCCAACAGCCATCCACCTCAAATCAGCATACAGCCCATGCACCTGCTCCAAAATCCAGCAACCATATTCCTCCAACAACAACTCCCTCATCCTCCAATCCCGTTACTCCTCCCTCCTCCCACCCCAATGTCCCTAAAAAGCTTTTCCTTTCCCAAATTGACCTCTTTTACACCTCCCACCGTCCTGCACGTATGGGCAGGGTACCAGGGACACAGCCCAGCACCTCAGCCAAATAGTTCACGGGAACAGTAGTAGCACCACCTACTTGTGTTGGTAAGGATTGCAGACCTACAACACTGAAGGGAAAGGAGCCAGCACGACCAGGGATGAAAGGGAAGACTCCTGCACCAGCTGTGAGGAAGGGGAAAGAGCCTACACCAGCTGTGAGGAAGGGGAAGTAACCTACACAAGCTGTGAGGAAAGGGAATGAGCCTACACCAGCTGTGAAGAAGGAAAAGGAGCCTGCACCAGCTGTGGAGAAGGGGAAGGAACCTGCACCAGCTGTGAGGAAGGGGAAGGACCCTGCACCTCCAGGCAGAGAGGGGAAGAGCCCATCCACCCCTGCCAGGAAGGGTAAGGCATCCCTGACCCATGAACAGGAGGAGATGAGGCACTCAAAACCAGTGGAAGCTGGACAAAGCAAGGGGCATGTTGCCCCTCTAGAACCAGTGGGAAAGATACCCACTTGAGAGACTGTGGCCTTGCACTCCCCAGGACAAAGCAATGGGCATGTTGCCCCCTCCAGAACCAGTGCACAAGACACCCACCTGAGAGACTGTGGCCATGCACTCCACAGGACAAAGCAATCGGCATGTTGCCCCCTTCAGAACCAGTGGGCAAGACACCCACTTGAGAGACTGTGGCCATACACTCCCCAGGACAAAGCAATGGACATGTTGCCCCCTCCAGGACCAGCGGGGAAAGATATCCACTTGAGAGACTGTGGCCTTGCACTCACCAGGACAAAGCAATCAGAATGTTGCCCCCTCCAGAACCAGTGGGCAAGACACCCACCTGAGAGACTGTGTGTTAGAAATGGGGTCTTTGTTTGGCAGTCAGGTTACCCCCTGTCTAAGCAAGGACCCTCACTCTAGTCAGAGTAAGTCACACACAATCCAAATTATCCTGTGCCCACCCTCTGGTAGCTTGGCACTGAGCAGTCAGGCTTAACTTAGAAGACAATGTGTAAAGTATTTGTGCAATAAATCATACAATAACACAATATAGCACCACAAAAATACACCACACAGTGTTTAGAAAAATATATAATATTTATCTGGATATTTGCAGGTCAAAACGATAAAAGATGCAATAAAAAAATGTAAAGATATCACTGGAAAGTGAGTTAAAGGGGGTCATTCTGACTTTGGCGGGCGGCGGAGGCCGCCCGCCAAAGTCCCGCCGGCAGAATACCGCTGCGCGGTCAAAAGACCGCCGCTGTAATTCTGAGTTTCCCGCTGGGCTGGCGGGCGACCGCCAGAAGGCCGCCCGCCAGCCCAGCGGGAAACACCCTTCCATGAGGATGCCGGCTCCGAATGGAGCCGCGGAGTGGAAGGGGTGCGACGGGTGCAGTTGCACCCGTCGCGATTTTCAGTGTTTGCATGGCAGACACTGAAAATCTTTGTGGGGCCCTGTTACGGGGGCCCCTGCAGTGCCCATGCCATTGGCATGGGCACTGCAGGGGCCCCCAGGGGCCCCACGACACCCCATACCGCCATTCTCTTCCTGGCAGCCAAAACCGCCAGGAACAGGATGGCGGTATGGAGGTCGGAATCCCCATGGCAGCGGAAAACCGGCAGTACACCGCCAGTTTTCCGTTTCTGACCGCGGCTGTACCGCCGCGGTCAGAATGCCCAAGGGAGCACCGCCAGCCTGTTGGCGGTGCTCCCGCGGTCGTTGGCCCTGGCGGATTTTACCGCCAGGGTCAGAATGACCCCCAAAGTGTCTTAAGTCATTTAAAAGCAAACAAAGGTGGTCACCCCTAACTTTTTGCCTGTCTCCCTCCATTTTTTAGATACTGTTTTTGCTGGTTTTTAGAATCTGTGCACTTTAGCACTGCTAACCAGTTCTAAAGTGCATATGCCCTTTCCATTTAACCATGGTAAAATTGGATCATACCCAATTGGACTATTTAATTTACTTATAAGTCCCTAGTAAAATGCACTATATGTGCCAAGGGCCTGTAGATTAAATGCTACAAGTGGGCCTGCAGCACTGATTGTGCCACTCACTTAAGTAGCGCCTTAACCTTGTCTCAGGCCTGCCATTGCAAGGCCTGTGTGTGCAGTTTCACTGCCAATTCGACTTGGCATTTAAATGTACTTGCCAAGCCTTAAACTCCTCTTTTTCCACATATAAGACACTCCTAAGGAATGCCCTAGGTAACCAATAAGGCAGGGTGCTATGTAGGTCAAAGGCAGGGCATGCACCTGTGTAGTTTACATATCCTGGTAGTGTAAAACTCCTACATTTGTTTTTGCACTGCTGTAAGGCCTGCTCCCATCATAAGCTAACATTGGGGCTGCCCTCATACATTGTTTGAGTGGTAGCTGCTGATCTGAAAAGAGTAGGAAGATCATATTTAGTGTGGCCAGAATGGTAAGATAAAATCATGCTGACTGGTGAAGTTGGATTTAATATTACTATTTTAGAAATGCCACTTTTAGAAAGTGAGCATTTCTCTGCACTTAAATCTTTCTGTGCTTTACAAACCACGTCTGGCTGGGTTTAGTTGACAGCTCCTTGTGTATTCACTCAGACACACCCCAAACACAGGATACTCAGCCTCACTTGCATATATCTGCATTTTGAATGGGTCTACCTTGGCTGGGAGGGTCGAAGGCCTGCCCTCACACAAAGACTGCCACACCCCTTACTGGGACCCTGGCAGATGGATTGAACTGAAAGTGGACCTGGTGCACTTCTAAGCCACTCTTTGAAGTCCCCCCCACTTCAAAGGCACATTTGGTTATATAAACATGGCCTCTGCCCCTACCAACTCAGACACTCCCTGGAGAAAGAAACTTGAACCAGAACCTGCATCCTGCCAAGAAAAACTGCATGGCTGGTCAAAGGACTAACCTGTCTGCTTTCTGTGAAGGACTGCTGCCTTGCTGTTGCCCTGCTGCCTTGCTGCTCTCTGGCTGTGGTGAAGAAGTGCTCTCTAAGTGCTTGGATAGACCTTGTCTCTTGTTCCTTGAAGTCTCAGGACCAAAAAGACTTCATCTCTTCAAGTTAGACTCCTTGTGCGGCGAAATTCGATCCACAGCCTGCCAGAAACGACGCACAGTTGCACTGTGCTGAAAATTTCACTGCACGCCGAACCGGAATGACACAGTCCAATTTCACAATGAGAAGATTGACGCAGCGCCAGTGTAGCGAGCCGAAATTCGAGACACGGCCCACCGAATCGATGCACAGCCGAGCCGGAACGACACAGCCCGACTTCCAGAGAGGAATCGATGCAGCACCTGCCATGCTGTAGAAAATTTGACACAACACCCACCGGATCGACGCAGCTCCTCTTACTTCATCCTGCCAGCACAGGAAATCCCCGGGGCAACTGAAAACCCTGCATCCCAAAGAGGATCCGCGACTGAGTGCCGAAAATCGATGCACAGCCATCCCTGCATGAAAATTAAACAACTCTTCCCCGTGTGCGCCCTGAGAAATCGACGCAAACCCCTTTGTTTCCACGCATCTCCTCCTCTACGGTTCTTTGAGGACATTTTTCACGTGAACCAGGTATTTTGTGCTTGAAAGAGACTTAGTTTGCTTTTAAAAGATTAAGACACTTTATATCACTTTTCAGTGATATCTCAACATTTACTTACTGCATCTTTAATAGTTTTGAACTGCAAATATCCAGATAAATATTATATATTTTTCTAAACACTGTGTGGTGTATTTTTATGGTGCTATATTGTGGTATTGTATGATTTATTGCACATATAGTTTACACATTGCATTTTAAGTTAAGCCTGACTGCTCAGTGCCAAGCTACCAGAGGGTGCGCACTGGATAATTCAGATTCTGTGTGACTTTCCCTGACTAGAGTGAGGGTCCTTGCTTGGACAGGGGGTAAACTGACTGTCAACCAAAGACCCCATTTCTAACATACCCCCAAGTTTATCATCCACTGCCAGGGTCATAATGAGGGCCTAAATGTCTAGGGTAGGAAAATGCCGACTATATAAAAATTACATTTTCAAAATTGTAATTTATAATTTGACCTCATCATGAGAGAGGATTTTTCATTACAATTCCAAAGACATCAAACATGATCCGATTATCTCCTCCCATTTGGAAATTATCACTTTACATGTGGTAAAATAACTCTAGTGTCCTATGGGAGAGGTAGGTCTTGCAATAGTGAAACATGATTTTAAAAGTTATTCACTACTAGGACATGTGCCCTTTGGCACACCGCGTGGTGGTGTTCATGCTGATTTTACAGTGTAAAACACGCTCCCTGCACTAAAAAATCAGGGCAAGCAGGGCGACGTGCCTGAATTCCACCCACTCATGGAAATCCATGGAGTCCCATGAGTTCCATCCAGACCTACTTAAAACTGCATGATGGCAGGCCTGAGACAAGTTTAATGTGCAACTTAAGTGGGTGGCACAATCAGTGTGGTAGGCCCACTGGTAGCATTTAATTTACAGGTCCTGGGCACAGGTAGTGCCACTTTACTGGGGTCTTAGAAGAAAATTAAATATGCCAATTAGGTATCATCCAATTTTATCATGTTTTGGGAAGAGAGCACATGCACTTTAGCTCCAGTTCGGAGTGGTAAAGTGTGCTGAGTCTGAAAGCCAGTAAAACACCAGTAAAAATATAGGGGCATATTTATATTCTTTTTGTGGCAATTTAGGATCATTTATTTTGACTAAATGACGCAAACTTAACTCCATATTTATGCTTTGATGCTAGACACATCTAGCATCAACATATTGGAGTTAGATGCGTGAACCCACCTTGTATCAATGAGATGCAAGGTAGACGTTCCTGTCCAAAAAATGACTCCAAGCCCATAGCGCAATATTTATCTCACCATGAAAAAATGTGCAACGGGTGGGAAGCGGACCTAAATAATGGCGCTAAGCGTGCTTAGCACCATTATATTAATGCCTGGGTCAGACCAGGCATAGGATAGCTGTGGACCCATTTCCCTGGCTAAACACCATGGAAAGGGCCCACAGATGCCCACCCCATTCCCCAACAACACCTCCGCCCACACCAGAGGGACTGCAGAGGATGAGGGACCCCATACTGGGTAAGTATGGGTAAGTAGAGGTAAGTATACTATTTTGTTTGGCTGTGCCATTGGGGGCCCTTACGTGGCCCCCCCTGCATGGCACTGGGTCCAATGGCCATGCCCAAGGACACTGGTCCCCTGGGCATGGCCATTGGGGTGGTAGGCATGATTTCTGTGCTATTGCATCAAGAAAGGATGCTAGACTGGTTAACGCCATATATATTGGCGTTACCCAGCCTAGTGCCATTTCTGGTGTCCTAACGCCATTTACCCCTACTGCCACCCCTCCGGCTACCGTCTTTTCTTTTGACGCTAGCCGATCCTCACTGTGGGCTTGCACCATTTCATAAGTATGGCACCCGTCTTGCATTTGTGCAGTTTTGCGTCAAAAAGTATAAATATGGGCCTAATTGAGCAAAACAGGAGGATGGAAGGCAAAAATTTAGGTGGGAAACCATGCCAAGGATGACAGGTCTGATAGGCTATATGGCGATATACTTTTGGAAATGATATCATCTGCAATTTTCTACACAATCTGAGCTATAGCATTTGTTTAAATCTGACTTTTATTAAATTGATTCTACTTTTTTTGCAACAAATATCTAACTGTTAATTGTGTTTAGTTTTTGCACTAAAGATTCAAATTTTGTGACTCATGTTTATAAAATTCCGATTTGTTTCACATGAAAGAGCACCAGAACAAGAACATGCATGGGTTGTGGAAAGTGTTATGGTTTATCATTTATTATAAATAATAAAGTACCCCCTGCCACACTTTATAAGGCTATTACAAATCACAGCAGAATTCCATTATCTTATGAAGGATTTGGCCTTTGGCCTCATTCCTCTATGTGGTCATAGAGCTCCTCATTGACTTGCAATATTCTTCTAATGTAAGGAAGGGTGTACGTTGTCTCATCCAAAATTCACCTCTGTCACCCTACACAGTAGTGCAGCATGTCACAGTACATGTCTGTCAGTAGAATACCGTCTTATAGGAAACATTCAAAATGTAATTAACCTAACAAGAGACATCAACCTACTCTCACCATCTTTATCCATTTCAACACACACATGCAAACAGGATGAGTTTAAAACTATTGAACATGTTACTAAAAGTATTTGATTCACATTTTGGATTATACATAATCTTACGTAGCACAACTGTGAACTGCGCGGTCAGAGTACTACATTTGCAGAAATATTTCGGTAATAATTTTTTTTCCATGCAACCTGTGGTCTGTCCATATTGCTATAGCTGTAAAAAAAAAAAAAAAAACAGTACAATTTGCACTTATGTTTTGCTATTTTAGCTTTAACCTTGGAGACAAAAGACTTTGGGCTTGATTTAGAGTTTGGCAGAGTGGTTGCTTCATCACAAACATAACGGATATGCCATCCTCCATATTACAAGTTCCATTGTCTATAATGGAATTGTAATAGGACGTTTGTGATGGAGTAACCCCTCCACCAAACTCTAAATTACGCCATTTGTTTTCCAAAAACATCCTACATAATATATGTACATAGAGGGGCCAGCAGATCAACAGGGTTCATCCATTAGTATATTCAATTGGCATTCACATTTTGTTTCTGCCCACCAAAGCACACAGCTTAGGGCAATCGGACAGGCCACTTTACCCACTGACTTCCTTCACTTTGACTTACTGCCTAAAGCTTGTGCACCTTGTTGAAATACTTCCAGATGGTTCACTTCTCTTCAGTGACAAAGCTCTTTGAGTGTGACTTTTGACATCTATTTGTGTACATTATCTTTCAGGCTAATTGCCTTCCACTTCAGGTACCCATTTACAAGGTAATTTACTTTCTGTCTCCTTTCTGCATTTCCTGTTATAAGTGACCTGATGAGCCTGGTACCGTTTGGGTTTAGAGAAGGTTTGGGGACCCAGGAGCAGTGTCTAAATTTACTACTATTCATTGTTAAATATACGATTGCCAAAAAAGGTACTCTCTTCTTGGCTTTTATGGACCCCAGTTGTGCTTTTTTGATAGGATGAATCTAGCTAAGCTCTGGGGCCCCTTGTATAAGATGGGGGTGCCCAACTCAATTGTGGATTTTCTGCAAGCACTCCATGTGAGAACAAAAGCATCTGAAAGGTATTGGCAGAACAGTGAGAGTCTTTTAATCTTCACTGAGGAATTTATCTTAGCACCAATGCTATTCCTTTTAATGTTAATGGTCTGCATGCCTACTTAGTGGATAGGTGTAAGGATGCGCCTGTGGTAAATGGGAAAAGTGCACCTACTCTGCTATATGCTGATGACCTGGCCTAATGGCACACACAATGAATGGCTTACGAGGAGAAGTAAATGTCGTTGTGGAATATATGATTGATTTGGGATTTGAAGCTAATACTGCTAAAACCCATTTTAGGGTATGTAGCAAGCATCAGAGTAAATTGAGGTCAGTGATAACTAATGGCCAGGTCATCAGCCGCGTTCATGAGTTTCCCTATCTGGGCCTGACCTTTGGTGACAAAGGAAATTGGCTTTCCTGTATATATAAGCGCTGTGCCCATTCTATTGCTGCAGTAGGCTCAACTTTTTAATTTTCTGCAAGGGTTGGTTGTAAACCTATCATCCCCCTGGTTGAGGTGCACAGGCTTAAATATGTACCAGTACTAACGTATGGGATGTTGATTTGGGGCTACCGGAATAACACCTCGCCCCAAAAGGAAAAGGCTAGATTTTGCAGATGGCTGCTGGGGGTTGGGCCCAGCAGTCCGGGGCTTTATCTGCACATGGATCTTGAGTTGGGCTATGTAGAGGATAACATTAAGATAGCACCATTGCTCCTCTGGATTTCTGTCTGGGCAAATGAGCTCGTGTCCCTTCATAGGGAAGTTATATTGGACTGTCTGTCGTGTGACCAAGGCCAGGTTATCCCTTGGTTAAATTATATTAGGATTACTGCATGTATTTGGGCCGGTCAGAGATATATTCTTCCCCACAGCTATTAAGAAGGTCTGATAAGCACTGGGCTAAGACAGGGTTTATAATGCTATCCATGGGAAATAGGGAAGCTAGGGAATTCATAAAGTCTTCTGTATGGGAGTTTGCTGTGATCAAGGTCCACCTAGGAAAAGAGACCTACTTATTCCGGGTTACAAATGTGAGGGAAAGTTTGCTCATTACCAGATTTCAACTGGGCACTGTAAAATGTAATATCTGCTTCCTTCTAAGCTAGTTTGCCCCTAAAACCGTTCAGGTATGTCTTTGTGATGGAGCCTCTTTGCAGATGCTATTGCACTTTATACTCTTGTGTGAGTTTTATGCAACTTTTAGGTGCAATTCTGTGAATTTTTAACCCTTTGCATGTATTTTTAATTATGTATTTATGACCATTATCATTCTATTATCATTCTATGTCTTTTTATGTTTTTTCTGTATTATGGTTACCTTTTTAAGAACTGAATAAATTGAATTTGAATAAATTGCATTTTGACCTGATTCATAAGGGCAAACTTACACTTTTGCGTAAGTTGACTCTTTTATGGTATTCACAAACTACAAATTAAAAAGACTGGGGAGACTATGCAGTCGAGGCAGAGAAATCCGAACATAAAAAGATAAGACAGGACTATTGTTTCATGTGTGGATTTCTCTGCCCTCACTGTGCAGTTGTAACCTTACTATTAGCTCACAGTTTGGGACTGCTAAAAAAAGAGTAACCTTACACAAAAGTGTAAGTTTACCTTTGTGAATCAGGTGCAGGCTGTTTAAGTCAAGGGGCTCAAACCAAGTCAAGGGTCTCAAACCTTTTTTGTAATGAGAGCTACTAGTGTTCAATACAACTCATCAAGAGCTATTATTGTTATTAGTCTTGTTATAATGACAATATCAGACAAGGTTACATTAGTGGCCTTCATTTGCAAGGCTACCACCTGTGATCACCTCAGTGCATCAGGCATAGTTGCCAGCAGGAATTTAATATAGGCTTTCTCAATATGTAATGATTCTATATGGATAATACATAACAGCCACACAAGGGTGCTAACAGGAAAAAAGGGTCAAGAAGGAGCAGCTAGGGTCCTAAATGCTAGAGTGTGTCCGGAGTCGCAATTATCTCAGAGTGAAGTTCTGCAACACAGGAAAACCAAGATACTCTTGCAAAAGATGGCGATCAAAGGTAAGACAGCCAAAATGCCCTTTGTAAATCTCGAGAGCCCGATGATTGAGGCCATCAGGAGGGTGATTAGGACACAACTTATGCCCACCATCAACCATGCTGAGCAAGCATAACCTGGTCTGCTCAGACAGAATAAGACAAATTACAATGCATGTGTTATAAGCAAGTCTTTCAGTAATACAGTGGTGGCAGGCAGCTTTAGGAGGGAGGGGGTCGGGCGGGACACACACACACACACACACACTCATTCTTTCACACAGACACGCATGCACGCACATCCATTAACAACACTCATACCATTCAAACATGCACGCCCGCACCATTCATTTTAAAAGATCACACACACCCATTCTTTCAAACACACACGCACGCACGCACGCACATCCATTAACAACACTCAAAATACTCAAGCATGCACGCATGCACCAAACATTCAATTTAAAACATCACACACACACATACACACACTTACCTTCAGCCTCCAGGAGGGTTGGGACTGCTGCCTTCCCTCATTGGCTGACCTTAAGTCAGCCAATGAGGGAAGGCAGCAGTCCCAGCCTCGTCACAGAGTGGGATGGGGTCAGTGAGACTGCTGACCCCACCCCACTCTGTGACAAAGTGTCACTGATTGACACTCGCCCTGGGCACTTCAGGGCTTAAACTGAAGCGCCCAGGGAGAGTGTCAATTGGTGATGCTTTCCTTGTCACCCAGGGGAGGGCCTCGAGGCACCTTTGCTGAGCTTTGATCTCCTCAGCCCAGCAAAGTTCAGCTCAGGCAGCCAGGAGTGTGCGCAAATCGCACATGTCTCACTCCTGGCTGCCTGAGCTGAACATGGAGAGTGTCTGCCAGGCTGACCTTTAATCAGCCTGACAGACACTCTTCATTAGAGGCAAAAGTGGGGGGCGTGGCCCTTCCGCCCTAATGGACGGAACGCCACTGCAGTAATACCTTCCCGCATGTGGAACACCTTAATCAGACAGTTTAGCCTCGCAATACAAAGATTCAAATGCATGGCCACGATTGCGAAATACTTTTTCTGCTCTCAAAAATACCATGATGGCGATCTAAAAAACCATCTTCACAACTGGGAGTAACTTAGGGCACAATCATGTAAACATAGACACAGAATATTGGGCTCAAAATACAATCCTTTATTGTGCCATCAAAATTGCCTTAAAAGATACCTATACAAGCGGTCAAGGGAAACATATATTAAGGCCGTATTGGTGAAGGACAGTTATGCTCCATTAATTCCATCATATACATCTCAGATTAGACAACTGTACCTTCATTAACCACTTGAGAAACTCTACCTAAAAATAGTGCTATTGGCCGACTGGTGCCCCTTTATGTAAGAGAGCTGAATGTTGGCTGGATATTGCTCAAACACATCATGCAACGCAGACTGTGACTACAAAAGGAGTCACTGGTTCATGTGCTGTGCTTTTGTCCTGCAATGCATAAAGAGTGCCCCATGAGTCTGAGGCCAGTTTTTCTACACTACAGCACACGCACACTCACAGATGCGCAAAACCTTCTATTCTCTCTGGAAACCATGTAACGCCTGGCTAAATTCGGCAAATGCATTTACTTACTAACATTGTTAACAGATAGTTTTTCGGAAACAGCATGCCATGGATTGGACACTGCGTCCATTTCCCTTCTGGGTGCAGCTCACTGACCTACAAGCACGTAGATTCACATGAGTAAGGGGTCTTTGTGCTGCGCCCACTCATCAACTGCTGCCAAGCAGTTTACTTCTTCCACTTTTAATACTGGCTTCTGGCAGCCTCTTAAGTACATCTTTTGCAGCCCATTGGTTTTATGAGCTGTTGCAAAACTTTCGAGAAAATAATATTTTACAGCTCTCCTTCCCTTCCCTCTCTCTTTTTATTCTCTTCATTGTATTTTAGAATGTAGTTTGATACTTACGTAATGGTTTTTATGCAATGAAGTTTATTCGATTAGAATACTTGGAAAAAAAAAATCATAAAGTTGGAACAGGTGAGACAGATTAGAAACATATAGGTAATTGCAATTGAGTGAACTAGCCCTTACCAAGTGCACCAACTCTGAAAGAAAGCGACATGAGTAATATTCATGATTAATGTTTGCACCATCTCCTCTACCAACATGTGGAGTGGCACTTCAATAAGCTGATAGACATCACTTCAATTAATTACTTCTTTATTGTATAAAATCTTCCTGCAACACCTGGCAAAATCAAGTTTCAGAGCATTTTTAATTTAGAGCATCTAAAGGAGCATCTCACAAACTTAAACTTGATTGTATTTTTTCAGTTTGCCTACAATCATTTTCCTCAAATCCAAGTAAATGCAATAAATGTTTTGGAGCTTCCTGACCATAATGCTGAAGATAAATGTGTGTAGTTATGTATCAATCCTCCATGTCCACCTGTATCAGAGCCCGCCACATGCTCTTTTGGGGTTTGGTGCACTCATCAAGGCATGAGTACTAGGAGGTTTTCTCATATGATAACAAGGTTATTATATTACCTGGATAGTGAGAACCCAGGAATGGGGTATGTTGGACCTAGTCCTTTTTGCAGAGTTATCCCCAAACCTTTTGCCTCCCTCCACTTATTTTTTCTGACCTCTTGTTGTTGGCTCTAGGACTCTGAGCACTTTATCACTGCTTATCAGTGCTAAAATGCAGGTGCACTCCCTTCTAAAGTAGGTATGATTGGCTTACACATAATAGACACATTTAATTTACCTGTAAGTCCCTTGTACAGTAGTATCCTTATGCCCAGGGCCCGTAAATTAAATGCTACAAGTGGGCCTGCCGAGCTGCTTGTGCCAACCACAGAAGTGGCCTTTCAAATGTATCTCAGGCATCTACATTTACTTGCAGACCAGGAACTCCCCTTTTACTACATGTAAGTCATCCCTAAGCTAGGCCCTAGCTAGCACTATGGGTAGGGCGTTATATATATGTATATGGCAGGACATGTGCCAGGCTGTGTGGCCTGTCCTGGTTTTGACAAACAACCTATTTGGTTTCTCACTGCTGTGAGTGGTGCCTTACTCATAGGATTACATTGGAAATGCCTTGTCTTATGTCTGGGGGTTTTGTCAGATCTATGAGGGGTAGAGCAGGCATGTTTACCCCATTTGACGAGGGGCACCCTAACAAGCAGGACTCAGGGAGGTGAGGGTAAGTCCCTCTTCCCCTGTTCCTGCGTCAGGAGCATGAGCACTCTGATGTTTGTAGGTCCAGTGACCTTTCCTGCCCCCGCGAGAGCCGGTCGTGGTCTCAGGGGCGATTTGGGGGATTTGCACCCTTTGAGCATTTTCTTTGTGGGAAGAGGTCTCCCTATTGGAAAGGAGGGTGTGTGTGCCTCCCCCTTCCTCATTTTCTGTGAAAGGGCTTGGGGTTGGGAGGGAAACCTCACCAGAGGCCCCGTCCCCGCAGAGCCGGTTTTTGGAGCTTCAGTTAGCACGAAAGGAGTGCTGGCCCCAGGGACTTGGCCTGTGAACAGGCAAAGAATGCTTCATGGTCCTGGACATTTCTGGTGGTTTGGTGACATTTGCGCAATGTAATTCTTACTGTACAATTCATGATACTGTCTGACCTTGTTGATAACATGTGTTTTCCATGATGTGTGCAGTCCTGATGTTATGGTGACATTGGCACAATTTGATTCCTACCTTATACATTCATGATACTGTTTGACCTTTTTTGTGATCTGTGCTTTCCATGATATGTGCATCCCTAGTGTATTGTTTTCCAGACTACTGCTTATGTTACAGAATAACCGGTAAACTATGTGTTTCATGTGACTACTGCTGGTTTTGGCAGAGTACCAGTAATTGCTTAATGTTCTGACAACTGCTTGTGTTGCAGGGTATTTCTGACATGTTTTGTTTGGTCCATTGATGTTTTGTACAATACAGTTTATTTTGATATAACTTGGTATTGTGCTTCCTTTATCATGGGGATATTGCATCATGTGTGTTGTGTGCGTTGGGCAATCGCTTTACACATTGCCTTTAGGATAGGCCTGACTGCTCGTGCCAAGCTACAAAGGGGATGAATCTGATAGACAGCAAGGGGGTGGCAGAGCAGTGGCGAAGTTGACTCACGGGACTAGTTGTCTCAGGTAACCTTCCATGAAATACCATGGATTTAACATGGCCCAGACAGCCATTGACATCTTTTGAAAAATGCCAGTGGCCAATGGTTGAAGAGGACTGACCAAAGGCCCCCTTTTCTGTATTCTATTTATGTATCAATGAATTGTATGAATGCAGTATATATGACAGTGTGTGCATTGGTAACATGTCAAATCTAATGAACTCCTCCACCTGTAGGTGAGACAAAGCTAAAAAGGGAAAAACATCTCCCTTTATGTGTTTCAATGATAATGTGCACTTTTAATTTACTAGAATTGTCTCATGGGTTGGAAGATGATAGACCTTTTTATACACAACTTAGTCCACGATCTTGAAGATCTTGTTGCCTGCATGGTATGCAACGAAAGGGGTGTGCTTGGGTTTTCCTCAGGAATCTAGAAAGTTTGGATGCACTTAAGTCAGCAGCATGCAGTGTACACAAAAAACTGTCTATTGAAGAGCAGCTGCAAAAAACACATAGACAGGAGTGACTAATTAGATCATGTTTGCCACCTGTAGTGGATTGTGCTATATGAGTGTGGTGTTAACAACTTAATTCCCAAAGTCTCATTTGTACAGAATCAGAGTATCTTCTGTCTGAACTTTGGAAAAACTAGGTATGAATCTCTCTGAGTGGTAGCCTCGGGTACTAGGTGTACCATCTGTCCCACCCTTTTCATCTGGTGCCAATCAACCTTATTGTTCAAGCCCTGGGCGTATGTATCATATTCATATATCTATTGTCTTTTCTGTGGGGGATTGTTGGGACCTGTAAATAAATCACTCGTCAGAAAAGTCTTTTCAATAAGTTTCCAATTGATATCTTCTGTGCTGCATTGCACTTTCTGATAATGTACAAGCAGTTAAGATGTTAACCGAGCTCAGCATATACTTCTAAAGGGTTACACTACTGAATATTGACACCAACTATATCAAGAGGCAAGAATATCAATGTCAGAATATTGAGGGATGAAATATTGAAAAGCAAGTGCATACAGGGATGTATAGATTTACTATGGCTTGCTCCACATCTATGTCCAATGAACATATATGTACCATGTAGTAAATATTTCTTGAGTTAAGTATAGAAAATCTTACTTATCTGCTGAAATTTGTTTTCAATATTTTTTTCTTGATTTTCTGTCCCACTGATATTGTTGGTTTGACATTCAGGGTGCACACCATATTAAGATGTTTCAGCGTTCTGACTCGCTTCATGCCCACATAGTCCCCTACTGAAGGAACTTTATTGCTTTTAGAACATTCACAAATTATTTGCACAGATGTGATTGACATTGCTGGACAGAGTCATCCTTGATTTGCTGTGAGATGCTAGGGTCCATGGGTTAAAATCAATACTCTCTTATTCCAGAATTCTGATGATAGCCTTATTGTTCCTTCCTCTGAGGCATGTTACTTGATGATGAAACTGGAGCTGATCTTTGCCTGATTCTCCTTTGACAATTATTCCATATTGTACAGAAAAATGCTAAAACACTGTTACTTACATTCACTGCTTTACAACCAGCCAGGATGGGTTGCAATGTATATTGGCCCAGTAGGTCCTCTTTCCACTTTTTGACATGGTATGCGTCACCATATAACATATCCTACTGTCTGTTTATGGGACACTGCAACCTGGTAAAAGCTAGCTTTCCCTTCTCTCGCTGACATGACATGGACATGGAAGTGCACTCTATACTCTTGTTTTAAAGATACCTATGATAACTAAATTATTGTCATTTATGCTTCACTCAAGCTTGATTATAATATCCATAGTTCTCATGTTTTTATTAAACTATGAGCTTCTGATCCAGGGAGGACTTGGCCTGGCAGTTTGGGCTGGACTGTTCCCATGGGGAACAGGGTTAAGACTAATTTGCATATGACTGGGTCCAATGGCATGACAAGCAAGAAACCTGATGGATTAAACACAGCTCTATGACTGGGGGTGAATGTTTGACTTGCTCTGCATTCCATCTATCATCTGTTGTTTTTCCAGTATAAAGTTCGACACATGTCTGGGAATGCTACCTTGTTACACTCCTTTATGGTCTTAGATATCAGGCACTATTGCCCATTCTAGGATTTCATCTGACCATTTTCTTTCAATTTTAGATGTTCTTACACCACATGTCCATTGTAAATCTCGGTTCAAGTTTATTTCACTTATCTTATTGTGATATTCTAACATTGAATTTGATGGGTCTGTCAGAATTGAAAAACCACATTGGGTACACTCAATGATTACAAACTCCCAAGTCTTTCACTGCTTTGAGGACGCTACCTCTGATCCCCAGTGAGTGTCTTGTGACCAGTGTCTGAACGTTCTGTCCAATGGATTCCTCTTCTAGCCCACTTGATTCCCTTTTAGTGTTGTGACTGTTGTTCCTTGTGGCTAACTATTGTTTGTGCTGAATGTTGCATTCCCTTGTATAGCTTGTCTCCCGCATGACCTCCTAACTTTAGTTGATTTTAGGGGCATAGCTGAAGGGTGGGTGTTGGGGTGTGAAACCCCCCCAAAATAAATACATTCTTGGTTTGGTAGTTGGGTCTGGAGTCCCTCAGTCACGTCTGCTACATCTGTGCTGGTTTTTATCTTTTCACCCCGAAATCACTAAGTGGTTTTAACTTGATCATTTTTTTTATCATGAACATTAAGGTATATTTAGGTCTAGATTTGAATAGATTTTGCATCTGGGTTGCCCTTATTTTTGAAAAATTAAAAGAAAACTAATGACCCCACAGCAGTCTTCTCCTGTGATGTGGGGGGAATTTTTGACGGTCAGTAAAAAAAAAGGCAATCTCACCATCCATTGACAATGATTGGATGGCTACTTCCTATTGTATCTACTCTGTTGGGCTATCAAGGGACATTTTACACTTACAGAGAAAGTTTACTCTGCCAGCATAAAACCTGAAGTCTTCCCCGACTCATAATCAGGCAGGAAACCTTAGGTTTGGCAGACAGGCTACCCAATTGCCTTTGTCACAGAGTACTTGTCTGTCAAACTCTAAATCAGCCCCAGAGGCCTCCCTAATGCACATCAGTACTGACCCTGCTTACCATGGTAACAGTCTATCCAAACTTTGGTCACGTTACACATTCACCCAATGGCCCACTGATGTTTAGTTGAGAAATTTGAGACTCACATCCCTCCAGATCATACTGACTAAGCAAAACCCCTGCATTTATGATTCAGACCTCCCTTATTATGCTTCCAAATGTATGTATGGATGCATGTTTCATCTGTTTTGATCTCCCATGAAACACAGATGACGCACAATTCTTGTTTTAAGTTGTTTTTTTGGATCGTTTAGTGCAATTGTACTTGTTATTTGTTTAATTCAAAAATCACTAAATACAATTAAATAAAATATTTTCAAAGTTGTCATTAACAAGTTTCATCACACTTTGGGGCATATTTAAGGGAAGAGGTGCTGCATCTAGTTCAGCTCCACTTTCTTTGTGCCCTTTAGAATCAACCCACCGCCACCATGTGTGCACCATTTCTGAGGTAAGGCGCACCTTGGCGCGGGTTGGGGATAATAGCGTCATTTGTATTGACGCTATTGATGTTCTCTGCAGGAGTAGCACCAAAATATTGGTGCTACTCCTGCAGAGTACACAGGGGCCCATTATAAATAATGGAAGTCCCCTTTTAACACCTGCTCTGAGCAGGAGTTAAAAGTACCGTAAAAAATGACTCAAGGAAATCTGTTTGATTTCCTTGCACCATTTTTTAAGCTCCCCTAATCGGGAAACTCCCCTTTTGCATACATGATGCCTGGCGCAGGCCTAATGTAGCGCAAAGGGTTACAAAGTTGTGCAATTCATGCATTGTGCCATTTTTTAAATATGGCGCAAGGATTTTGGCCACTTTGGGCCACATGAGTGTAAAAAATAATTACGCTAATGTGGCCTAGGGTGGCGCCAGGGGCTTAGAAATAGGCCCCTTTGTGTGCATTCAGGGGCATATTTATGCTCCATTTGCGCTGAATTTGTGTCATATTTTTACGCAGGTTCGGCCCAAAACTAACTTCATATTTATATTTTGACGTTAGACCCATCTAACTCCAAAATATTGGGGTTTGCACCATTTTTAGATGTGTGAACCTACCGAGCGTCAATGAGATGCAAGGTAGGCGTTCCCATCTAAAAAATGGTGCTAACCCTGTAGTTCCCTATTTTTCTCCCTGTGCTAAAATGACGCACTGGTGGGAAGAGGGACTAAATAATTGTGCGAATCTTGCCTTGCACTATTATTTAATGCCTGGGTCAGACCAGGCATAAGGGCACCTGTGGACCCATTTCCTTGGTTACACCCCATGGAATGGGTCCACCGGTGCCCTTCTCAAGCCCCAGGAACACCCCCACCCAAACCAGAGGGCCACCAGAGGATGGGGGACTGCATCCCAGGCAAGTAGGGTTAGTATAGGTAAGTATTTTATTTTTTTAAATTTAAGTGCCATCAGCGGCCCACCTTGGGGCCCCCTGCATGCACAGGGTCCAATGCCCATGCCCAGAGGACCATGGTTCCCTGAGCTGGCCATTGGGTGGTGGGCATGACTTCTGTCTTTTCTAAGACAGGAGTCATGTGGTATGAATGGTATTGCTTCAGAAAATGAAGCTAGGCTGGTTAAAGGCATTTGTTTTTACTCTAACTAGCCTAACGTCATTGTTTGCTGCAAAACCCCATTCTCCTATACCCCCACCCGGCTATCGTCATTTTTTTTACGCTAGCCCAGGTGCTAAACCTTGTGATGCAAAACTGCGTTAGTGCAGTTTTGCATCAAAAAGTATAAATATGGCCCTCATTCTCTCCTTAGTAAAATCTTTTATAGTCACCAGTTTATTTTGTTTGAGCTCTAAATAAACATCAAGACATTTCTTTTCATTAATTAAAGAAAAATATCAGTCCATCATAAAAATGTATGCTTCCGGCATTAATCTCACCAAAGCCCTATTAAAGCAAGAATATGATATCTACTTTATTTGCACATAAAAAGGGAGACATTGATTAGTGTGACCTGTTTTATACGACGATGCGCTTGTAAACATGTTGGTTCACTTAATCATTGGGCATCTTTGGTCATAGAAGCATCAGTTATGTCATGCAGGCAAGAGAGTTGATAGACGGACATTAGTCAATGTTGTGACAGGCGCATTACATTTACATTATGTTTTTTCATACACTGAGTCAGAGCGTAAGCTTTGATTAAAATTGATAAAACGAAGGAGTTGTGATCTTTAGCACTGACAGACATGAATTATAATCTATAAACAAACAAACAGCGCCGTGGGCAAATGGCCATAACATTATAATTTGATAAATGATTCTCTTTAGATGACGAATTACAGGCCATTTCTTGACATTAATACCCCCACCAACCGTAGTGTCATTATCATTATCATTTATATGCTTATGGTTACCGTACATTCGTCCTTTTATTTTAATGAAAAAAAATCTTAGAATTTCCTTTGTGTTTTGTGGTTGCTAAAACTAGGCCATAACTTATACATGAGTAAGAAGGATTTGTACACCTTTTACCACAAACGTAATTTGAATTAGTATCATAGATTACAAATACTCTTACAAAATGTACACTGAGGCAGTAGGAAAGGTAAGACACCACAAAATGAGCAAACTCTGATGTGAGAGGTCAACGATGGTACAGGTGCAATTTTGGACTGTCATGTGTGCCTTTTGAGCCTTGCAAATATGCCATTTGCACCCATCAATGGCCTTCATTCGAAGAAAACTGAAATTCTGCATTCGGCTGGAAACTCCTGCTTTTAGACAAATCTAGAAAAATAAGTGATTCTGAAATTCCGCTTTCTTGTATTTCTCCCGGGCTTTTAGCCACCAAGAACTGGTATTCCCCTTGTATGATACCCTCAAGGATTAGTGTTTACCAGAATTGCCAAGAAACAGTTAATTCGTGTTTACAGAAATTGTAATTCATTCATGACTGTGCAAGCCTTTGTCATATGATGTGTGTTTTTTCGATTGTCAGTTTTATTAAAGGTAACGTTTCCCTCCTTGCCCTTGGGTAGCTGCCAGTTATGAAAACAAACCTAAAACAAATAGCCTGCTTTAATATTATTTAGTGAGAATGTTTTGTAAAATATGGGCTTGCCATCTTCTTGTCACTACAGAGCGTTGTGGGGAAGAAAACCTGTGTTAAATGAAAAATAGAGGAAGGTGAGGGTAAGTACAGTCCAACTGAATGTGAGGTGTTGTAGCCATATCCAGTATTCCTCAACTGTTCATGTTATCATTAGTGTTTAAAATGATGACAGGCTAAAAAGTTGTATTGTGAGGAGTTGGATCTAGTTTTGTTCTTCTCTGTGATTATGCTGAGGAGATCCTAAGTACAGGACACTGAGAGCCTAGAGGTCTGCATCCATGCTTCTACCATTTTAGAGTCCTTTTGTTAATTATTGTAGGAAGGTAGAATATTATATGGTGTGGGAAGTTAGTCCTTACCATGCAATACTCTCACGGTACTCCAAAGATGGTCCTTGGATTCACACTAGTAAATATTTAGCTTATTCCTGGAGGTGTGGCAAAGAGTTATCAGGCTTTGTTAAACATTTCACAGCACATGGACAATAAGTAATTGACACGACTCGAAAGAAATCTGGCACCAATTTACAAAAATAGAGGTTATTTTTATCTTACTTTAGACACCCAAATGAACAGACGTGAACAATTATAATCAGAGTTATAGAATTTAGAAGCAATATTAAATTACAGCAGAACTAGCATTTAAATGTTGCATTGAAGTCTATGGGAGAATTATCACTGGTTGCAAAAATGCACTTAGAACGCAATTTGTGTGGGACCCTTATAGGGTTAAGGTTGTGCAGTCCCTAAGACCAGATCACAACAGTCATTTCAGTTTAACCTGGCCCGGGGCATCTGGATACAGAGTTGTCCTGGCTATCTTTGGTGGTTAATGGGACTCACGTTGAAGTCAGTGGCAGGGAGCCATTGGTGACAAACAACCACTTGGAGGTTTAGCTGAGGGAAGCCCTTGCAGGGTTAAGGTTGTGTAGTTCCTGACACTAGGCCACAGCAGTCAGATCACTTTTACCTGCTCCATGGATTCTGGGGTCCAGAGTTGTTCAGGCTGTCAGGGGAGCTGAATGGGACTCGCGTGGGTGTTGATTCTACCATGCACACAGTGCTAAAATAAAGGGGATGCAAAAACTTAGTTATGGGATGGTTGTTGATGTCAGTCACAAGTGATGGCCAGTGCTCTCCTGTTGCAGCATCGAGTTAAGGGGTCAGTAACTGGACTGGTGATCAAAAAGCCTTGGTAGCGGTAAGCACAGCAAAATGCTTTGGAGGCATCTGGAGGTCCTGTGGAGTATGGTAACAGCCTGTAACTTCATGGAAGGCTGGACTACAACTCCCACAATGAACTCCATCAACTGAATCCAGCTAATCCTTCGGCGGGCCAGATGGCCAGTGGTTCATTGGTATCAGAGCGTCTTTTTGCCTTCAGTTTGAAGGGGACCAGTGCCACTACTCCAAGGGAGGCTGAGGGAGCTTCTGACTTTCACAGGGGTCTCCCTGGTCAGAACTGACAAGTTTCAGCCAAGGACAAGGGTTGTTCATGCAGTTCCCACTGTGTTGCCTAAGGGACAGAGTACCCCTCTTTCGCCTTGGTGCAATGGGCAGTGTCCAATTATCGGTGATGCTGAGCTTCTCTTTGTCCTTCTTTGAAGTTAGTCCATAAAAATTGAGGTTCTAGTGTCTGGAGTCTCCCTTAAATCCTGGATCTAGGGGAGTAGAGATGTGGAGACTAGTGACCAATGGGCAGCTAGCTCCTGCAGCTAATCTGCACCTGAGGTGACCACATCCAGTGGGACAGGACACCTTTAACTACCCAGAACCCTCTATTCTGCCATTCCTAAGATGGCAGAAATCGAAATTTAGTGCACAGATCAGGTTTCTCACCCTAGAGGCATGGTGAGCCTGCTGGGAATGTGCATAATCCTGCATACCTAATTTACCACCTGTCCAAGAGCAAACATTCCTGGGAGCAGGGGGAGGGCTGTTTCCTCACCCAGGAACAGCACAGATGGCTATCTGGGCAGTGAAGCCTTTGAAGCTCACCGCTCAGATGGCTTTATTCACTAGCCCAGCTGGGGGGCGGGAGGTGTGACCTCCTTTCTACCACAGCCTTTGTTCCTGATTTGTGAAAGCATCCATCCTGCCCGGCAGGGGGTCAGAATCCTGTCTTGGGGACAGCAATTGCAGGAAAATGCATGGGCTGATCGACCAGAGCACAAAGAAGGGTGGCAAAGAGATGGGCAACCTCTAGTGTGCCTTCTGGGTACATGCCAGCCGTCCCTCAACACCAGATTCATACAGGGGGAGACAAAACAAGTAAAGTTTTGGCATTCATGGAAATACCATTTTAACAAACAATTTAGGGAAAGCACACATACAATGGAGCCTGGCTAACAGAAAACAAAACAACATTAAGGGATCCAAATAGGGGTGAGAAGTGAGGGGCACATCTGCAAAAACCACAGTTTCCTTACAATTATTTGTTGGCTGGTCAAAGGCCCTTAGTTGTGGTCTAATTATGCAGCCAGATTTTGCAAGTAGCAAGGATTATTATTCTAGCAGACTTTGTGGACTTAATAAAGGATTTTTAATTCAACTCTTTATTGTACTGGAAACCAGCAGAGAGCCTTCAATGTTGACTATGCAAGGCAACGTTTGGAAGGTTTAGACAGAACCAAGATGCTTATATGTGTAGTCTTTGAAGCATGTTAGCCTGTTTTGCTGGGTGCTTCATGTTGCAGAGAACTAGCTGTTCCATCACCAAAGCCAATGTGAGTAACTCCTAGTGGTTACTTTGCATGATCCCAGCTATTCTTCATCAAATACCATCCCCAAATGTATTGTCTAATGTGCTGTGGTTGGAGGGTGATCTCAGGATTTCAGGCAATTTAAAAGAAAGCATGTGATGAATAGACCATCCCAGAAAGAGGATCTCGTTTTTTATCATTTAAGGCACAGAAATGTTTGTTCATCAAGTGGAAACTGTGGTCTGAGAGTTGTGTGATCTTTTTCTTATTTACCTAATCATTATTTGGTTGAATATTAATTTAAGTGCAGCTTCCATAAATTTGGAAGGGTATTTGATGTAGAGTTTTTGGAATTCAGACACTTTGTGCTACGTGGAGCAGTGAGGAGTTCCTGAATTCCGCCATGTGCATGAAGTGCAATTAATTATTTTCCTTTTGTGCTCACAAGATTAGTTTTTGCCACTTGTGTGCATTATTCTCAGGCTGCTAGTGAGCATGTGCAAGATTTTGCAACCACTGGTGTGGCATCCGGCCATGACGCCACGGATATAGTGCTATTCATTTCTGCAAATGCACTTTGAGTAGGTTTTCAACTTGGGAAGAAGCTAAATCTACTTGAAAATAGAGTTACAAATGGATTTTCTTCTTCAATGGACCATTCAAGTTGTTTTTTAGTGTGAGAAGCC
This sequence comes from Pleurodeles waltl, assembly GCF_031143425.1. Classification (NCBI taxonomy): domain Eukaryota; kingdom Metazoa; phylum Chordata; class Amphibia; order Caudata; family Salamandridae; genus Pleurodeles; species Pleurodeles waltl. The sequence continues at coordinate 252,355,840 of NC_090439.1, forward strand.
ATTTTATTAACTTTTCTTTCCCAACAGTAAGAAAGTGCCCCAGTGACTCCAACTTCCTGTTCCTGCCCAGCAGGGTCCTCCCACTGCTTTGTCCTTCTCCTAGTCAATTTCACTTGTATTTCAAGATGGAAGGATCATCGTTTTTGTCTACTGTATATATACCTTTGGATCTAAGGACTTTATTTTTGTGATCTCCCACAAATAAGTTAAAAAACACAGTTGTATAAGGGTATTGTTTATCTGATAGGGCGTGCACCATTATTTCTTTTTACGTTTATTTGATTTTTACATTTTATCATGGTGAATGGCCTGAAGATTAAGTAGGGGCCTAGTTTTTTTTTGCATTTCATTGATTTTTTCATGTTTTGTAAACGAAAATTGTTGCACAGCTCAAAACATTTTCTCCATGTTTGTTACATTTGCAATACTAATTTATTTTACTGTGTGGCCTAAAATTCCAATGGGTCCTCTAGCGAGTAGGCACAGTACTTATCAGCAGTGCATGAAATAAATGTTTCTGTTGTATATGGTTTTTAAACTTCATTTAGGACAGGGATGGCATTGGATTAAACTAAAAATATTGGCTATTGTTTGTACTTATTTTTTTTCTGCAAAATATATATATGTGGGGTAATACTTGATGGCAAAGAAGGATGTGTGTTGTGGTAACATTTTTATAGCTCACTTAATTTTTATATTTTGCATTGGTTAATTATTGTTAGTGCTTTCTTCAGTGTTACCACCATGCTTTCTTTTTCTGGTCTGTGTGTGTGAGTGTGTATGTGGGTGTCTGTTATTGTCCACCATTTGTTTTTGTTCTCCATGCCATATGGCCAGAGACAATTTTGTGTAGTCCATGTCCATAGGCCTGAATGTGTTCTTTGTTCCCAATGCCTGCTTGCTTACTGCTGTAGTTTGACTACGTGGTCATTTTGTGCATCCAGCAGTGTGATTTTGCCATAGGCTTTTATGTGTTCTTTGTTCTCCATTCCTCCTTGCTCGCTGTTGTTGTATGAGCATGTGGCTGGCGGCCATTTTATAAATTTAGCCAGTATGACTTTGCCATGGGCTAACATGTGTTCTCTGTTGTTCATGTCTCCTTGCGTGCTGTTGTTGTTTGCCATTGTAGTTGGTGGCCATTTTGTGCAGCCAGCCAGTTTGATTTGCCATAGACTTGCATGTGTTCTTTTTTCTCCATGCCTCCTTACTTGTTATTGTTGTTTGAGGATATATAATTTTGTACCTACTGGCATGCTTGGATTGGAAGAGGTAACTACTATTGCACCAATAAGTGATGATATATTGAGTGATTGTGAGTGATGATTGATGATGTATGTGGTGGCAGATAGGGAGGGATGGAGTACAACACATTTGTAAACGTGATTTCAATGATTTGCAGTGTTTGGGGGCTGATGGGTGATCATTTTTTCTTGAAAGTTATTGCCCCTTCAAAATTAGCACAATTTACCTACAGGGTCACTCCTTTTTTCTGGTTCTTCAGAGACCAGACCAGTCACTTTAGTTACCAAACACAAATCTACACAATATACTCCAATCCTGTGTTTTTGTTCTTCAACAGTAGTTTACTACCCAGGTCTACCTCGCTCACCTTGGGGCTGGGATGGAGTTACTCAGAATCAGGTGGAGGAAGATAGAAGTATTCAGGGTGGGACTACCTCAACAGCTATAAGGAAAAAGTTATTGACTTCAAGGTAAAACCATGACGAGGATGAATAATTTGAGCCCTACTACTCACTCAGCTCTGTGGACTGGAGAAAGGTGCATTGATTTGGGAAATGCTGCTGAGTGTGTGTTTGCTACATTGCTGGCATAAACGTGAAACTCCTCATTATGTTCCTGCTCTGCCTCTGAGACATCTTGGTACACTCCTGATTGCTCGTGAAGCTTACTTTGTTTCTTCTGTCCTTTTCCTTTACTCTATATACAGTACCTGCTTTTCAATATGCAGTCCTTCCTCTAGTTCTCTCCTGCATGAACAAAACTTGGCGAAAGCTCAGCACTCCAGCTTACCTACCAGACAGTTTCAGCCAGGCACCCAAGAGTGACGGACATTCTGAGAAAACTGAAGATGCACCATTCAATTTTTCAACAGAGCATCATTTTTCTTTTAACAATCAGAATTTTTAGAACTGTGTGGGTTAACTTCAATCCTCCTCAATTTATATTTTTCAAACCTAGAAGACAGAACGTTTGGAAATATACTACGTTGGGTCTTTCTGGGACTGAAGGACTGTTTGCAATGCATTTAACTGAATTGTGTCATACTCAGTCTTACATTTCCTTCCACCACAGGTTGATGATGGTGTGCTGCTCAGTTTCCCAATGAATATTGTTGTTGTTGCTTTTGTGTAGTATTTGTCTTTGTCACACCATTCCCCAAAACCCCTTTCTCATCCATTAATCGAGCCCTTATCCTTCTTCTTCCGGGCTGTATGACATTTATTGAGGAATAACTTAATTTTGCTCCATAAATAGATCAGGCACTTGCTGGGGCAGATGTCGTGAAAGTGACACCAACTCACTGCATGATCTTCTATTACCTAGCCCATATTGGCCCCATTTAGCCACCCATACATCATTCGTCAACATCACCATTCAGACCTTTTATTGGTTGTTGAATAAATGCTTAACCTTGTCCACACCACTCCTGACTCTGAGCCCACTTGTCCTGACTCGAGGATTTAATTTCCAAAGTCAAGTTTTCATTAAACCGTAGCTCTCCATTGCTCAGGAGAAGTTGATCTTACTTGTTTGTATTATCATATCAGGTCTTCTTTGTTGTGTTCCTTGTAATGTCATCATGGTAGTCTGGTCTCAGTCTAGTTATGATATAATGTAACCCACTAACTCTCTGTTTTCTTTTAATCTAGTTGACAGTGATATATAGAACTCTGATTACTCATGAAGGTGGAATATGTTTACGTTGGAGTGACACCTTGTGTCTTCCCTGTTAGCGTGCTAGCCTGCTGCTACTACTACTACTACCACCTTAAGATATGATGCCATCTTGGGAAAATCCTGCAGTAAGATGACTGAGGTAGTAGCCCTCACTTTATCTATTCAGGTAAGAGAAGAACTATGTATTTAAGTGAACTAATTTAGTTTGTAATTCACTTCTACTGAAGAAGATGTTGTTTGTGTGTATGTAGGTTTTTATAGGTAAAATAGGCAATGGCAATCACCACTTAATGGCCAACATAGTTACTGAGGGCAGTAGAGCAAGGGTATAAATACCTGACATACACTTTTTGTAGCAGTTTTAAAAAACAGGCTACACTAAAAGACAGCATTGCAAACTAAAACACTGAAATAAAGATTTGACGCATAAATGGAGTAAAATAAATCATCTCCTTTTAATATTACAAATAGAAAACCCACCATTTCCACCAGCAACAGGCCCAACTTATACCAAACAAATCGACCTGTACCCAAACAAAGTCCAATGAAAGACCACAACAAAAGTCTGAATAAAAAGTTCAAAGTGCAAAAAACCTAGTCCCAACTCACTTTCCAACCCTATCCGCCCACAACAAGATTTACTCCCACCAAAACAAAAAATTTAAAAGTGACCAAAGAAGTGCATTCTTCACACAAATCTGGAGTTCAACAAGGATTGCCTCAATGTGTGCCACCCGACGGTCCAGGTGCAAAAGTGTTGCAGTCCCCGTGCTGGAAATTGTGGCCAAGCATGAGGGAGGCAGCAGTAGTGGAATATGAATGGGCTGATGCCAGCTGGTGGCAGTGCTGATGGTGCTGCTGGGAGACCGTAAGCACTGGCAGATGGTTGATGGAGCTCAGACTGGCGGGCACATTGGCAGATTCCTGGGCTTCGTCCTTCTCCTTCTAAAGAGACAACAACCACTGATATTCGGTGAAGGTGGCCTCGAGCCTCTGCTGCCGCAGTCGGGCTGCTACCTACTGGCAAGTAGGATGATGTGCACCAGGAGTAGCTACAGAAAAAATAGGGAAAATTACAAATTATAAACAATGCTCTCTGCAAACATTATAAAAAAAAATAGAATGGCACAGTAGCAGTAAATTTCTGGTCCCCTACGTCCATTGGAATTTGATGTGGCTAATTATGAGCCAATTGTTTACCCACACATGCCTCACTGTAGTTGACGAATGTAAAAGGGTAAAATTTGAACTGGCATGAATAGGTTATAGAAGCCATGAAATATTACTCACTTTTACATAAATGTGGTGCATGACAAATTAAGTTTTGAATTTTTTTTGGGTGGCTGGGAACAGAAAGAATAAAGACCTAAAATACTAGAAGGTGACAGAGGGGGCTCTGAGGGAAGGGAAACACATCTTTTTTTAAGTTTGCAATGCATTGACAACTTTGCAAATGCTCAATTAACTGCAGCAGATGCACATCACACAGTTAACACTATTGTATTGCTGAATTGAACCATGCTGTAGTTACGTCAGAGTAGCCTGGGTGAACTATGGGGAGGGAAGTGTAATGATGGATGAGAGGATACATATATGCCTTGCTTAACTACTACAATGAGCTAAGGGAGTAGACAGAAAATTAAAATACCCCCACTTTAATAACTATGCAAACCAAGCAACCTAAGTTAACAGAAGCATCCCTTTCCAGAAGAGTTCCCTTACTTCCTTATCCAAGCAATTATCCATTCATCTTTTCATTCATCTATTCATGCTTTGATACCCACCATTTAAGCTGTGCACTGTCTCTCTCATCTAGTCTTTCACCATTCCAATCGAGCTGTCCATATATTCACCAATCCATCCATACTCACATATCCAGTATCCACCCTTTCAATCACCCTTTCACCTATCCATCCATTTACCCATACATCATTCATTACCATCCACCCATCCCCACCCAAGCATCCTTTTCCCTATCTACCAATTGCCTACTGAGGCATCTTTTCACCCCTTTTCTCCATCCTTTCACCCTCCCATGCATTTTTTATCACTCACCTATGCTTCTTTTCCTTTCACTGACCCACACATCCTTTCACACATATACCATTTCACCCACTCTTTCTTTTAGCTGTCCATCCTTTGTCCACTTTTCCATCAACCCATAATTTGTTGTGTCTGTTTGTTATGAGCTTTGTTTCTGCTGAGTTGCAGATGGAAGGGACCATTAAGAACTCAAACCCTGCTGTAGCCGCTTAAGCAGAGGGCTCACAAGCAATGCCCTTGCAGTAGGTATACTAGTAATTGTCAATATTTAAGAGCAATACGACTCACCAGTGCCCATCTCTGCTGTTGTTAGTTCTCCCCCTTTGACCGCTGGCAGGTCTGGCATACTGGTGCTGCCGTGGGCCCTGTACTGGTGGTCGGTGTGGCAGAAAAAAAGTTACACATTTTAGATGCTGGATACACCTACCCTGGTTATTTTTTAAGAATTAATTAAAAAAATACAACTGAAATAAATCACTACAGTTTGATTTTCTTCTATCATTCACTTTGGCTATTTTGTCGGTTAACTATGGTAGAAAAGCCAGGTAGCCAAAATAACTGCAAACTTTCATAATGGAAGGGCAGAGCTAAGTCACTGAAGTGCAATGAAGGGATGGAATATTTTGGTCAATCCAGGAGGACTTATGGTGAGGTCTTGGTTGGTAAATGTAATAGGCATGAGGAAGGAAAAGAAAACCTTTACAAACATGCGTAGAAAGCTGACTTGGGCATGCAATCTTGTTGGTAGAGTACCTGTCCTAAAAATCTGTCCTTTTAGTATTACAGTACCAGTCCACAAGATACATAGGGGGTCATTCCGACCCTGGCGGTCAAAGACCGCCAGGGCCGCGAATGACGGAAGCACCGCCAACAGGCTGGCGGTGCTTCCTTGCACATTCTGACCGCGGCGGTAAAGCCATGGTCAGAAAACCGGGGCCGGCGGTTTCCCGCCGGGTTAACCCCGGCTGGGCGAATCCGCCATGGCTGCGCTGCAAGCAGTGCCGCCATGGGGATTCTGACCCCCTTACCGCCAGCCTGTTTCTGGCGGTTGTCACCGCCAGGAAGAGGCTGGCGGTAACGGGTGTCTAGGGGCCCCACTGGCATGGGCAGTGCAGGGGCCCCCTAACAGGGCCCCATTAAGCTTTTCACTGTCTGCTTAGCAGACAGTGAAAAGCGTGACGGGTGCAGCTGCACCCGTCGCACCCCGCAACACCGCCGGCTCCATTCGGAGCCGGCTTCTGTGTTGCAGGGCTCCTTCCCGCTGGGCCGGCGGGCGCTACCTTGGGTAGCGCCCGCCGGCCCAGCGGGAAGGTCAGAATGGCACCAGCGGTCTTTTGACCGCGGTGCAGACAAATGGCGATTCCCACCAGGCGGGTGGCAAGCGCCGCCCGCCGGGGTCAGAATGACCCCCATAATGGTGAAAGGGAAAGCTAAGCTTAGTAACAAAGCAGATGAAAGCTACATACTAGTACATACAGGAAGAAGTCAGGTTCAAAAACATGAAAATTAAAAAATACAGGGATAACAAGAATTTAACAAAGTTTAAGTAGAACAAAAATAAGTACAAAAAAGGTAGACAGACACATTCAAAATAAAAGAAGAAATTTTCGAAATGAGGAGAGGTGAAAGTCAGGGAAATAATAATAATATAACAGGAAGACTCACAGGAGCTAGCAGATCTGCCAGCTGCTGCACTGGTGGTGGCACTGGCACCCTCGTCTCCTGAATCCATCCCAGACGTTGCCCCTGACTTCCCCTTGGGAGCCGAGGTAAGAAATAAAGAACATAAAAAATAGATTAGTGATAAAGTTAATCTCCGTAAAAATATTTTCACAGCAAAGACAAACACAGTAACCTTGAACTTTCATTCATCTATAGTACTAGTATTGACTTGATTTGAGTTGACCTATTCATTTCCTACAACTAAGCTCTACTCCAAATTTCCTAAACTACATTCTCATCTATGTACCTTTTCCTAACACATTAATTTTGCTTCTCAACTACCTTTGATGGGCAAACTCATTAGCCCTTTTTTCAATGCATAGATGGATACTATGATACTACTCAACACAGGGAGATTGCAATTGGGAGGGCCTGCATAAGCTACATAAAGAAAGGCACAGACAGCGGAATGTTAACTCACTGATGTAACACTATTACTACCATTATCTTATTCCTGGTGGCAGGAGGAGTCTAAGACCCTCATTACAAGCTGGAGGTCTTCAGACTGCCAGCTTCACGGTCGGACCACTGCCACTGTGGTGAACATGCCATGGTTGGACCACTGGCACCGCCATGTTTCCACTGGCCGTTGGCCTGATGGTGTCAGTGGGCTCAATCCACTAGGGCAGCACTGCAAACAGCACTGCTCTGGGAATTATGACCCCTCTCTCTGGCGGCGTTTCTATGGCTGTTTCACCGCCATGTAAATGCTGGTATAGATGGGGTGCCGGCGGCCCCAAGGGGGCCCCCACAATGCCCATGCACTTGGCATGGACAGTGCGGTGGCCCCCGGGCCAGTCCCATGACGCAAATCACTGTCTGCTTTGCCTTATTACGAGCTGGCATCAATGTTGTTGTGCAATTCCCGCTGGGCCAGCAGGGGGAAACTGTGCTTCCACCCACTGGCCCAGCAGGAAACTCATAATAGGACCAGCAGGAAGGAAACTGCACTGGCGGTCTCCTGAACATGGGAATTTGGCGGGTAGCCTTTTCTGCCCACCAAACCCATAATGAGGCCCTCAGTCTGCGTGGCTTCTTAAATAACCAGCCCAAATGTGCACCAACAAGTACAATTAGGAAGTGCTGACTGAGCACCTGGCTAGCTCAAACTGCATCACATAATATTTGTCGTAATGTAAACTTAACTTACCTCTGAGAGTTAGCAACACTGCTATTGCAGATCAAACAGGTCCTGCCCGTGGTCCAGTCTGTCCACCCAACAGTACGTCAACTGCTGCTGGGTGCTCTGGATCCCAGTGTGTCCACACACCAACAGGCACACCCTTCTCCACAGCCGTCAATACTCCTGAAGGACATAACCGCTGCCAGACCTGCAGCTTGCTGCCAGCATGGAGGGGAAATGGTGCTGCATAAAAAAAACTAGTGATGCCACCTCCACCTCAATAAAAATAGGGCGGGCTGCAACCCTTGGTGGCGCCAACATCCGCAAGGTAATTGGCTAGCAGCCAAACTGGCACCGTCACTCCCTCTGCCATCCTGCTCTGCCATGGTGCTGGGTGGAAAAAAGAAAGAGGAACAAATAGAAGGATGGAGGAATGTAAAAAAATATAAAGACGTAAAGGAAAAAGGAAAAAAAAAAAAACAGTGTTCAAAAAGTCACAAAAACCACACAGAAAAATGACAGAAACATAAATTACACGAACAGAAAGACACACTCTGATGAAATAAAGAAAATGAGGAGTGGATAATTTAGAAAAGGGTGGGATTGCAAAGATTTACAGTGGTTTAAAGTTAGGCCCAGCACCATGTACAGAAAGATAGAGAAAACAAAATGGGGGCACCCATGCAAACTGCGTGGTGCCATTCATACAATATTTTCAAGGCGAGAATGTGCACGAAAAACATGAACAGGCACGTAGAGCAATTCAGCTCACTGGCAGAATTCTGCAGAGCTTAAAATGTGTTCTAGTAGGAGCAAGTTTGTTTCACTTTAGCGGAGGGGGAAGCCCCTACGTCATCCATAATATTGATGATTAAGACTTTACAATTCACACCTTTTTGGCTTGGTTTGGGAGGTAAGAGCCAAACCAATGTAAGGTTGCATCAGCAATACTTAACCATTCCTGTAATGTATTTATAAAGATGATGTGGGTCACAGAATAGTAGTGTAGAGAGGTCAAGAAAAATAGAGGCCGGTTCCTTCCCTTCATGACAAAAAGGTGGTGCTCCTTAAAGTTTGCCATTGCAGTCTTTCTTCTTTCAAGCATGGACCTGAGGCCTGTAGGAAGTGAACAAAATGCTTGCGCTCAACATTTTCTTATACTTGGCTGGCCACTCCTTTCTCCTGGGTCTTGTTGAAGTATAATACCTCAGAAATTGTTTAGTATTTTGTTAGTCAACTCTTGTTTGTTAGCTTTGGGATGCTTCCAGGGTAGAGTGATACAATGCTCTTAGAAGCAGATGGGTTTATCACCCTTGCAGAGGTCTGTCACTAGAAGGAGAAATAATGTTTTCATTTGGATTGCAGGTCACACTTAACCAAAAGTTAAAAACTGATGGGCTTTTTTTGGCCCATAATTATGGGCAATTGTAGTAGGGCAGCGTCACAAGTCTTCTTGCTGTGCTGTACCAGTGTGAAGGGACAGGAATGCACCATATTCCTGTCCTCTCTGCCTGCGCTGGACAGAATTTGCTCCCTAGCATCAACGCATGCACCCTTGTGACATGGTAGCTGGGTTGCAACCAGGATTGTTTTTGTCCAGCAAGGAGGACCCTTCATGCACAAAAACAATAGAGAGAGGTGTTTTCCTCTTTCAGAATGCAGCACACATAGAGGAAAATGGGAATAAATAAAATGTTTCTTCTTCTTATGCCTGCTCTGGGGAGGTGTAATGTTTTGGCCCTGCCCCAGGTTTATATCATTAAGTAAATCTGGAGCAGCATCAAAATGCATGGGTGTTGCATGGGACCCACCACAACGCCCATGGAATGCCCCCTGGCAAAGAGTAAGACAACACAGCAACTTGCACTGCCTTGTATTACTCTATATCTATAGGCCATGAAAGGCCATGCAAAGTAGCTTTGCGTGCTCTCATAGATATGGTTGAGAGGCTTGGCCTCTGGAGCATCAAAATGGTGATGATCCAGTGGTGCACAGCTCTTGTAAATATGCCCATTAGTGTACTCACTAAAATGGAGAGATGACCTCTCTACCACATTAAGGGCCAGATGTAGGTAGATTCCAATTTTGGGACTTGCAAATTGCAAGTCAGAGCGACTCGCAATTTGTGAGCTGCAAATTGGAATGTAGGATGGTGTCCCTGACACCATCTGCGACTCGCAAGGGGGTCGCAAAGGCCCACCTCATTAATAATAATGAGGTGGATCGCAATTTGCGACCCCCTTGCGAGTGGCGGCATTCACAGGGATGGTTGCCTGCTGCGGACAGCAGACCACCATGTCTGTGACTGCTTTTTAATAAATCAGTTTTTTTAGTAATGCAGCCCGAGATGAAATGAAAAATGTAAAGTTTTCATTTCATTTCATTTTTTCAGAGCAGGCTCTGAAATTTTTTTTGCAGTTCCATTCACAAAGGGGAAGGGGTCCCATGGGGACCCCCTCCCTTTTGGGAATGGGTTACCACCCATTTCAAATGGGTGCAAACTGCGATTGCTTTGCGACTCCATTCGCGGTCACAAAGCAATCTGGCATTGCACTGCGACTCGCAATTAGGAAGGGGACTCCCCTTCCTAACTTTGACTTGCAAACCCGTTTTGCGACTCGGTAACCAGGTTACCGAATCGCAAAAGGGGTTTTGTGCATTGCAAAGTGCAGTATGCATGTTGCAAACAGTGAGATTAGCTGTTTGCGACATGCAAACTGTTTCCTACATCTGGCCCTTAGAGTGTATACTTGGCCATACACTCTAAATATGATTCTCACAATATCTGCCAGTGTTTCAAAGATGTCCCACATCCTCCAAACTCTAACAACTGGCCTTATTTTTTAAAACAAGGATTTAGCCTGCTGAGCGACAGTACAAGACCTTGACCATTAGGCCAGAAGTGACTCTGTTCTGCTCTGCATCGAAACATAACTATAACATTCGGACCAAAAATCTTGCTACTTTGACACTTTGTTATTACAATGGGCTCTCCATGCAACGACGTCAATCTCTTGCTCTCTCTCTTCCATCCCACTATGGGATGGAAGAGTGAGAGGGGGAGTGATAGGACCACGAGGGCCTTCAGGGGGCCTTTGGGGCTGGCAGTCTACGGGGCTGTGGGGGGCTGGCGGCTCTCCTGCATCAATTTGATTGATGTCCCGGGGAGGTGGCGGTCCCCGGGGCTGTGGCAAGCCCAGGACGGCAGCCCCATGTGCCCCCCTCCTAATTTTTTTCTCATGTTCCCTGGACTTGGCCCACCTGGAGACTTCACAAAAAGGGCAGGAAGCCACCTTTTTTTTTGTTAAACGTTAGGAAAATCTGTGGATCCTAATCCGCTGATTTTTCCAACGTGAAATTATTTTTTATTTCAAGTCCTGGTGGAGTCCTTCTGGGACCGAAGTATCAGAGCTATGGGATCAGAGTATCCCTACTCGGGCCCCTTTTGCTTTTGTTACTTTTTTTCTTGGGACTTATCTGATGCCAAGTCCCAAGATGGATGCCAAAACTTCCTTGTTGAAGTGATGGCAGCCAATCAGATATGTAAAAAGAACAATTGATGTACGGAATGCTAAACAATGTCAAACATTCACCCCCAGTACAGAGATCTGGACCTAAATCAATTGTTTTTTTGCTACCCATGCCATTCCAGTTTGGACCCAGTCATATGCAAATCAGTCTTGGCCCTGTTCCCTATGGGAACAGTTAAGCCCGAGCTGCCAAGCCAGGTCCTCCATGGACTGGAAAAAAGCATCTTAGGACCTGTTTCAGGGTATCACCCTTCATCAGCCAGGCTAGCTTGACTCCAGTGGCATATGGAGCAAGGGACCCGCGTCTGGGCATACCCTTCCCACTTGGGGTGACAAATGCAAAAAGAACAAGTGATGGACAGATCAGATATATGCACGGGGACAGTCGGATCTGCTGAGGATCCACATCCCTAGATACTTATACCTTTAATTTCTATTAAACAACTGAACAGATTTACACCAAATGACAAAAAGCACAATCTGCGTAACAACATCTTTTTCCTGCAAAATTTGGTGTAATTCCATTCAGCAGTTTGGACTGCAGGAGTGTCTCAAGACTGTATAGAAACATCAATGGGGGGAAAAGCGTTTTGGGACCCCCTTTTTTCTCAGCCCCGCTTGACGGATGACCTCCAAACTTTCAAGACAGCAGCTGAACTTACAAAAGTATATGTTTTGAAACTTTTGTGAAGATTTGTCAACCAGCACCAAAGCTATTGGCAAAACAAGAAACTCTCTGTCTATGGAAACCAGGTCCAAACTATAACTACTTAGTGGCAACTACCACTAGGTAAAATATTTATGCATTGAATCACAAAAAACTTGAAAAGACAATTTGTATTAAAAAAATTGTAGCGCAGTCATGAAAGTACCCCGTGATCAATGTAGTGAGACCGAATCGCCCTGTTCGCACAACAAAATACCACAGTGAGCATGTCCCAGTGTCTTCTGTTGATGGGGAGAAGATAAATGGAAATATGGAATGGCCGAGGAGACAAGCACCACTGCAGGGAGTGCAAGGTGCCAGATGTACCTTTGGCTTCAATACACAGGAGAAAAAAATCAATATATATATATATATATATATATATATATATATATATATATATATATATATATATATATATATATATATCTGTTAACCACTGGCAGTCACCAGTAGGTAGTTACAGTTAGGACCATGTTTCAATTGAAAAGGTGTTTTTGATGTGCCTATGTCTTTGGATCCATTTGACAAATCTACACAAAGTTTTTCTAAAGAAAAGTGTTCCAGTGAGTATTGTACCTGGTAACTTTCGGGGTGACCCGTCAAGCGGGGGCTGAAAAAAAGGTGGGGTCAAAAAAATTGTTTTCCATTATTATTCTCAAAAAGTCTTTATATACGACTACATCCTGGACCGATGGACAGAATTACACCAAATTTGCCAGAAAGGTTGCTATTGGTCCAGAAAGAGTGCTGTTTGTCATTGGGTGTAAATCTGTTTGATACCTTTTGAAATATTAAATAAAAAACTAAATGTAGTTATCTAAAGGTGAGAGGGTTAAAAAATAGTGCCAAGTTCTAAAAAAAGTATTAAAAAATAAAAAAGAGCCAGGGTAGGGGCACCCTGACCCCTTAGGCCAAGAGGGAGCCTGCCGGGGCAAAAAAGCATTTTCTGTTATTTTGGCCTCAAACTCAAGGTGAATTTCTGAATTAAAAAAAAAAAAAAAACAAGCACCCACTCCTGCGCTTGTTTTTAAGAAGACTCCGAGTGGGGGAATTTTGATATAAAGGAGGTGAGACACGGTGCTCCCCACCTAGGGCACTGCCCTGGGGACTGTCACCTCCTGAGGGACCGTCCAGACATATAATGAATGTGAGGGGGGGCGGGGTAGCCCTCTGCATCCCGGGGGACTGTCACCTCCTTGTGGCATTGAAATTATGAGTACAGGGGGGCTGTGAGCCCCTCCTGCAGCCCTGGGGACCATCACCTCCCCAGGGCTAATAACAAATTAAATGCAGGATGCTGCTGTGCTCTGCTGCAGACCTGGGAATCTCCACCTCCCCAGGACTAATAACAAATACAATTAGGGGGGGCTACCTGGCCCCCACATCCACCAGGAATTGCCACCTCCCTTGGGTTCAATGAAATACATTGCAGCCCCCACAGCAGCCCTGGGGACCACCATATCCCTGGGGCTGATAATAAATGGAATGTCAGAGGGACACTCAACCTCTCTGCAGCCCTGGGAACCACCACCTCCCTGGGGCTAATAACAAATTAAATGCAAAGACACCCAGCAGCCTTGGGGACCACCGCCTTCCAGGGGCTAATTGAATCATTGGAGAGGGGCCACTTAGCCCCTTTATGGAGCCATAAATGGCCCTGGGGACTGCCACCCCAAGGGCCTGCACCTGCTATGTCCCTGGGGTATGGGGGGCTGTCAAACAGCTCTCACTTAGAGAATGTACCATTTTCATCTGTTTCCCCATGCAGATATGAGTTCAAGGAAACAGATGAAAACATTGCTCCCACAAGCAGGAGCTGCTATTTGAAGCAGCTCCGTGCTTGTGAGAGAAATGCCAGCTCCTGCAGGACATGGGGTGGCGGCTAGTACTGCAGGGTCTTGAGGCTCTTCCCGCAATCCTCTCACTCTCTCTCTCTCCTCCATCCCATAAAGGGATGGTAGAGAGAGAGAGAGAATGTCATTGCAATTGTCTGTCCATACAGTGCCTTGAAAGAGTCAGACTAGCAAGATGTTTGGTACGAATGTTATAGTTATGTTTGGATGCAGAGAAGTTCAGAGTCACTTCTGGCCTAATGGTCAAGGACTTGTGCTGTCATTCAGTAGGCTGAAGTTTCAAATCTTAGTAGCCCTTGTTAGTGTGTCAGTTTATTTTCTAGTGTTTTTACTGTTAAAAATTCCTTGTGATGGAACATTGAAGTCTTTTTACCCTCAAAACTGGTGGGTTGAATGTCATAGCTAAGTCTGGTATACTATGCATTAAAGAGTCATCTCTGGACCAGTGGTTAAGGTCTCAGACATGCACACTAAAAGTTACAGGTTCTAGTCTAGGTAAGTCTGTGGTTGTTTCCTGCTTCAGTTTCTTTTCAACTATAAATATTTAAGTTACATACTGAAAGGCGACATCGCTCTTTTTAATTGACAAAATCATTTTTTATTTTAGTTTGTTTGTAAATATATCATTGTGAGTAAACCATTCATCAGAGCCTAAATCACTCTCTCTCTCAATTTCTCACATTCTCTCTCTCTCTCTCTCTCTCGCGTGGTTGGGTGGTTAGGGAGGTTCATTTTTTATAACATCATTAATATCAATGTAATATTTGCAGTAGCATTTTTGACGAAAAACTGTGCATGGCAAAGGTGCAAGTTGTAGTTATCTTAGGGCAAAAGATATTGTTACTTGAAATAACTCTAACTATAACAGGTACATTTCTATGGTTTTGTACATTTAAAATGTGACCCTAACTATAACGTTCCTGTAAGCGTTGTTTTTTTTAAATTTCATTTCTGCGTTTTTAGTTTTATTTCCTAACTACAGCACCCAAGTAACCTTTGTTTTTTTCAGTGAATTTCTATGTTTTTTTTAATGTAAATTAATTTTTATTACTGTACGTTAATCCAACCACCATGGTGCATGGCAAATCCCTATAACCACCCAACCTCGCGCTGCCCATGGCTTTCAGCCTTGCGCAATGGGAGGTGGCCTGCAGCCAACCTTTATAGCAACCTAAGCCTGGGCTGTTCACAGCCTTTGACTGGGCACCAGTGCAGCCAGGTCCTGCTGACAACTCCTATAACCGACCAACCCCGCACTGTGCATGGCCTTTAGCTATGTGCAGCACGAGTAGCCCACAATGCATGGCCTACCCCTATACCCACCCAACCCTGTGCTACTCACTGCCTTCAGTGCAGAGGGGGTTAGCTGCAGGGCCCCTTCCCCTGGCAGATCTCAAACCCAGGGACCCATTACCCAAGGTCCAGCCTAAACATTCACATTTTTGTTGGGGGGGCTTTATGTACTCCCTCACCAGGCTGGTCTTGGCCCAAGGGATTCCATTCCTAAGGGCCAACCCTAATTTTTTTCATTTTGTGGGATGGAGGAGAGATGCCAGCCCCGTCCCCAGGGCCAATCTCAGCCTCGGGGACTCCATTCCCCAGGGCCTGGTCATGTGACCTGAATGCCCTCCAGGGCACCGAGTCACAATGTTGGGGATCGTTGGGGTATCCTGAAAACCACAGCTGTCCTAACCAGCTCCCCACCTCCTGTGGGAGCCTGTATTGTTGTCACAGGGAAGGAGCTGCTAAAGCAGCTCCCTCACTCTGAGAACATTGTGTCCTCTGTTTCCCTGCCTGCATCTCCATGAGCAAGGAAACAAAGGAAACCTCCGCTTGCAGAGAGGAATAGCTGTTTGACAGCACTCCCTCACTGCAAGCAGAGTCTTTGCTCTGATGTGGTGGGAGTTGTCAAAGCTCCTGCCAAGCTCCTGCCAAGTCAGAGCAAACAGCTAAGGCCCAGGGCTGGACATAGCAGAAACCAACTCATGGTGGTGGTAGTCCCCAGGGCTATCAGTGGTTCCTTGAGGGGGCGGAACAGCCCCCATCCAACTAAAATAGCTCCATGAAGGTGGTGGTCCTCAAGGCCTAGCGGTCTGTATTTGTTCCCCCATGGAGGTGGCAGATGCCTGGAGCTCGGGGCCATGCATCCTCCCTGCATACCATATTACATTGGGCCGAGGGAGGTGGTGGTCCCCAGGGTTGCGCGGGGCTGCGCACCCCCTGCACAAAAATACTCTGTCTATGGTAAAAAGAAAAGTCCTAACTATAACTACCTGGTGGTGACTGAACAAATATACATATAAATATAAATGTACATATACATACCTATCCATGTATACATATATGATACTTCATCCTTAAATCAACTGCCCCAGTCTTCCATCCATTTCTCTTGGTAGTACCAGGAGACTGCACAACCCCGTACAAACTTGATGCTTATTTTTCAAGAGATTTTTATTCTTCATATTTCATCACAAAAGTGCAAAGTGCAAGGCTCTACATACAAACTGGCCTAAGCATTTAGGCAGAAAGCCTTCGACTGGGCCATCACATGATGGAGTGTCAAGTCACTATTTAAAGGGACAAAAGCCATCCCCCCACTTTTTAAAGGAACACATAGACACCAATTTATATCCCTAAATCTGGCCAATCACTTCATCCAATTTTGGCAATTCATTTTCTCAATAGTATATGTACAGTACTATACTATACATTATTAATAAATATGAAGGTTGAAGGTAACAAAACAGGAAATATTTATATTACATCCATGTTTTCCATCAAATATGCCCATACACAATAAAGTGCTGGATGCATGTTGAGGACAAGAATCAGTATAGTACTGAGTACATATTAATAGTAAAAAGCAGAGAGGAATGGGTAATAAAGTGCTAAATATTCAGAACAGTAAAGCACTGGATGCATATTGATACCAAGAAGCAATAAAGTGCTCAATGCATATTGCAAATAAAAAACATGCTTAACACATGTTTATAACCAAGAACAATATAAGACATTAAAGCTGAGGTCGAATTTCATCTGTACCTCACTGCCACTTCATGCCCACATACATAACCATAATTCACACAGAAAAGTACTAGCATATTTTTATAGATTAAAAACAGATTTAACATTACATCCTTTCTATGGTTACACTACCCACTTCACCTGAAAAAGCCAGCCAATGATATGTAACACTTAGGGCCTGATTCTAACTTTGGAGGACGGTGTTAAACCGTCCCAAAAGTGGCGGATATACCACCTACCGTATTACGAGTCCATTATATCCTATGGAACTCGTAATACGGTAGGTGGTATATCCGCCACTTTTGGGATGGTTTAACACCGTCCTCCAAAGTTAGAATCAGGCCCTTAATCTGCATCCTGTTGATACCATAGAAGATGAACTATCCACATCGTGAAATACTGACTGATCACAGCCCTCAACTTAAAAGACGGGAGAGAAAGAAAGAGCACGAAAAAGAAGAAGAAAAAAGAGAGACAAGAAAAGAGAAAAGGGGAAGAAAACCAGAGAGGGGAGTGAATATGAGTATAAATCCTGCTATATTACAGCCACCGACCTTCTATACTCCAAATTTTTACATCACAAAAAACCTGCATTCAAAGAGTGCACATAAAGGTCAGCGTTTGTATTCAGATCCTCCTGTCACACTAGCTCTAGTATGATGGAGCCCATAGTAGCTCAAACCATTGTGTTCCCCATTAAGCTGTTCCCAAATATGTCTTGCTATCACATAACAATAGTCTCTATTCGACACCACTCTCAAATGTTGCAGTATGCATAGTTTCAGTTTATTCACAGTACTTCCAATGTATATTTCACCACAACTGCATTCAAGAATATAAACTACAAATGAGGTCTCACACAATATTTGTTCTCTTATTCCCCTCATGGACACATCAAAGCATTGTAACTCTGTCATATTCTTACCATACCAACATACTTTACATTTTGAGCACTTAAAAAGAAAAAATGTTTTTTTTTAGCCAACTATTTGTCCCCATCTTTTGTGCATGCAAATAACTTTTCACTAACAAGTCACTTAATGATGATGTTTTTATGTATGTTATATTTGGATGTTCTGCTACCCAGTTCTTTCACTCCTCATGCTTTCTAATAATATTCCAGTTTTCCCTCAAAGCTTTTTTGATTTACTTCTCAGAGCGATTTTAATCCATAATTTATCTAATGAGATTTGAATCGTCATTCAACACTGGATAGCCTTGCTTCATCAATCTTGAAAACATGTCACTTGCATCTTGAAGTCATTTGGCTCTGAGCAATTCCTCTTGACCCTCAGAAATTCTCCATAGTGCACACTCCACTTGAGTGCCTTCGAATGTGAACTGTTTGCAAACTAAATACTATTACAGGTAGTAAGCCTATGGTACAGCTTTCTGCAGATATTTTCATTGTCAAAGTTAACATCTATATCCAAATAAGTTATAGACTCCTTCCTCATTCCATATGTGAACTGTAGCCCTAGAGAACTGTGATTTAAAGAGATTAAGGCCCTCATTCTGACCCTGGCGGTCTTTGACCGCCAGGGCGGAGGACCGCGGGAGCACCGCCGACAGGCCGGCGGTGCTCCAATGGGGATTCCGACCGCGGCGGTAAAGCCGCGGTCGGACCTGCACCACTGGCGGGGTCCCGCCAGTGTACCGCGGCCCCATTGAATCCTCCGCGGCAGCGCAGCTTGCTGCACCGCCGCGGGGATTCCGACCCCCCCTACCGCCATCCACATCCCGGCGGTCGGACCGCCGAGATCCGGATGGCGGTAGGGGGGGTCGCGGGGCCCCTGGGGGCCCCTGCAGTGCCCTTGCCACTGGCATGGGCATTGCAGGGGCCCCCGTAAGAGGGCCCCTACATGTATTTCACTGTCTGCTGCGCAGACAGTGAAATACGCGACGGGTGCAACAGCACCCGTCGCACAGCTTCCACTCCGCCGGCTCGATTCCGAGCCGGCTTCATCGTGGAAGCCTCTTTCCCGCTGGGCTGGCTGGCGGTCTGAAGGCGACCGCCCGCCAGCCCAGCGGGAAAGTCAGAATTACCGCCGCGGTCTTTCGACCGCGGAACGGTAACTTGACGGCGGGACTTTGGCGGGCGGCCTCCGCCGCCCGCCAAGGTCAGAATGAGGGCCTAAGAATGTTTCCCCTCCGAAATTGGGAACAGTTCATCAATAAAACAGATCAACAAGATGACCTTTTTGAGGATCTCACTGTTCTCTTCTGTCTACACATGTTCAGCCTCCCACTGTGCCATTGTTAAGTTAGCATATGTTGGGGCAAAATATGTGCCCTTAGCTTAACCTTTGTTTTAGATGAAATATTTTCCCTAAAAAATGAAGATGTTATTAGTGAGGCAAAACTTCATAATTTCCAACAACATATGCATATGTTCCATTAAATTCAATTATCTACTTCATAAAAAGTATTCAGATGCCTTCAGTCCATCCTCACCTTTTATAGAAGTGTACAAAGACACAACATCCACTGTTGCCATTATATATTCTCTTTTCCATGGTATGCCATTTATTCGACACAATAAATCCATGGAATCTCTAATAAAGGATGAAGTGATGCTACATATTAAAACAAGACGATATCAACAGATCTTAAGGCATTTATTAACAAGGAGCCACAAGAGCTAACTATTGGAGGAACTAGGGGATTGCTCATATTTTTATGCATTTTTGGTAACACGTATATGACTGGTGTTATCAGATGGGTCTTCTTCAAATACAACAATTCTTTATCCTCCAACTATCCTCTTTCATGCCATTTGTTCAATCTATCATGAACTTCTCCAAAATTCTCCTTGTCGGAGTTTTTAATCTCTCATAATTTTCTCAATCCATTAACTGCTTCATGATTTCTTGGCAGTATTGGCTCCAGTCTATCACAACTATTTTGTCCCATTTATCAGATGGCTTAATAACAATACTACTATCTTCCTGCAAATCTCTCAATGCCCACCAATCATCGTTCATCATGTTGTTAGGTTGAGAGTTGTGGTTCTGTTTTTCTTTCTAATGAAACCTCTTAGATCTTTCACCATTATTTCCTGAGACAAATCCAGCTTTTTCCCAGGTGGCAACAGTGGGAAGAATTTGGATTTTAGTGTGCAGTCACTTGTCACTGATTTGTCACTCTCAACTTCTACTCCTCTGCAAAATTGCCAATTTGAGATGTCATCTTCATTTTCAGTAAGGGATGCATTTGATTCCTTTTCCAGGCAAGACAAAACCCGCATTGGGGCAATATCTTCCATTGTCAAGTTTGACAGGGCCTTAGGCACATTGTGGCCCTCATTCTGACCTTGGCGGGCGGCGGAGGCCGACCGCCAAAGTCCCGCCGTCAGGTTACCGTTCCGCGGTCGAAAGACCGCGGCGGTAATTCTGACTTTCCCGCTGGGCTGGCGGGCGGTCGCCTTCAGACCGTCAGCCAGCCCAGCGGGAAAGAGGCTTCCACGATGAAGCCGGCTCGGAATCGAGCCGGCGGAGTGGAAGCTGTGCGACGGGTGCAGTTGCACCCGTCGCGTATTTCACTGTCTGCGCAGCAGACAGTGAAATACATTTAGGGGCCCTCTTACGGGGGCCCCTGCAATGCCCATGCCAGTGGCATGGGCACTGCAGGGGCCCCCAGGGGCCCCGCGACCCCCCCTACCGCCGGGATCTGGATGGCGGTAGGGGGGGTCGGAATCCCCGCGGCGGTGCAGCAAGCTGCGCCGCCGCGGAGGATTCAATGGGGCCGCGGTACACTGGCGGGACCCCGCCAGTGGTGCCGGTCCGACCGCGGCTTTACCGCCGCGGTCGGAATCCCCATTGGAGCACCGCCGGCCTGTCGGCGGTGCTCCCGCGGTCCTCCGCCCTGGCGGTCAAAGACCGCCAGGGTCAGAATGACCACCTGTATCTCTTGCTCACATATGTTTTAGCCAGAAAATATTCTTTCAATTTTAATTTACTGCAATATTTATATAAATCAACCCACCCTGTTGCTAGGTCCATTCCCATACTAGGACAGAATGTCAGCCCTTTATTTAAGAGATTAATGTGTTTGTTGTGCAAAATCTTTGAGGATAAATTGATCACAAGATTATCCTTTGAACTAGATCTTACTTCTTTGCAGCCCTGCCTCCTCTTCCTTTTCCAATTCTGCCTTGTTCTGTTTGGCTTGTCTGGTTCCCTAGCTTTGTGATTTCTCTGCATCTCATTCAAGTTAGCATTTGTAGTAATCTAATTTCCCCTGAGAAGTCCAATTTGGTTTATGACATTGATGTTCAATTTCAATTCAATTCTCTTTTTTCTGTCAAAATTTAGACCATTAGAGTACAATCAACCATACATCAGTACATAAAAAGAAGAAAAACGAGAAATAAATAAAAAAGCTCTTAATAAATACTAAAAACAGGAACAACATTTGGTTTCTTCATAGTCTAAAAGAAATAAATAACAGGAAACCTCCTGGCCTACTTAAAAACCGATCGTCAGCACATTTCAGCAAGCTCCTGCTAGAAGATATTGGATTCCCATTCACAGCTATTTTAAATGAGATGTGCTTTTAACCATTAATACATGTATAAATACATAGAATCAAGACTTCTGTATAAAAATAATTTCAAGACAACTAATATACGGTTCAATATACCGTTAGCGTAAAAAGGAAAAACACATTTTGTAGCCAAAACTACTCTTATTAAAATAATTCAGATACTAACAGTTTAAAGTGCAATGTACTATTATACGGTAAATAGATTTATGAATAGATGCGATATCTCAACCGTAAGTCATAAAAACTGTTTTGATCGTGACAATCTAAAGTGCAGTGTGCTATAATACAGTAAATAGATTGACAGATAAGTGCTTTCTCTCAGCCATTGACCATGAAAACTAAAAATAGTGAAAGCAAATGCTGTTGGTATCATAATATTGTCACTATAAGTTATAATAAGATTTAATGAGAAGATGTCATCTCTAAAACCATTAAATAGAAACAGGAAAAAGAGGATAAACCATCCAAGAATCATAACCATCTGTTGTTCCCCGCTATACCTGCTATAAAGCTCAACATAGGAAGTCAAACGCTGAGAGTGGCCCTATAATGAATAGACCTAGCTGTTGTCAAAAATGTTGTGACCCTGCTTACAATCAATGTAGACGAGTCATATTTACAAATTGTATAGGCGTTAGCTCGGTCATATAATAGCAAAGCTTTACACAATGGAATAATCCATTTCACCCTAGGACTCTTGTATAGGGGGCAAAAAAACAGAACATTTTCGATTGATTCCTCCAATGTATTACATTTTGAGCATCTATTTGCCTCGGAACTGTTCTTCGACCATCGAGCAGTAAAACTGTTGACTGGTAAAGTTCCATATCTAAACTTGAGGAATAGAGCACAGGCATAAGCAGGTATTGGAAGGTCAAGAAGTTGCTCAGGCCATGGTTCTTGTTTTACAAGCAGGAACTCAGAAGTTAATCGGCCCACCCCATTACTATGAAGGATCTCCGCATTGGCCCTCTCCAAGTATCTCTGTTTAACTAATGAAATAGCATTAGTGGGGATCGACTTGTGTTTCTCCCAGAAATGGGAGAAGGCCAATTCGTCCCAGGCCAATTTCATCTCCCTCAGCCAGCTTACCTTTTTCCAGCTATTCTGGGTCTTTATGAGATCTTTTATTGCCTCTCGAAAAGATTCCAGTTCTTCAATTTTCCATATGCGGATCCAATATAAGAGAGGTCTCAGACCTGCTACATCTTTAATACTATTTGTTCCGAGATAAAGTCTGAGAGGGATCATCTGTGTACCTTTCCCCAACCTGGTTATATACCTGAGAAAATAGTTCTCTTTAATTTGGAGAACATCCAACTGCCTTTGAGAACCCCATAGCTCTGCCCCATACACTGCAGCACCTCAGATGTGAATTTTATATATTTCAAGGATAGGATTCAAGGGCAGACTGGCTACAGCCCTAGCTTCACGTCCTAGCCCCCCCCCCCTTTTGGCATATTATATGAGCCCCTTTTCTGATAGCTGCGACCCAACTGCCCGAATCCATTAATCTGATCACAAGTGATCATACTCAGTGACCCTTTCCAAAGGATTGGAATTCATTATAATGGTCGCTTTAGCTTTTGTTCTCCTGGAGCTACATATCATAAGTTTGGTTTTGTTAACATTAACTTCCAAACCAAAATCTTTGCAGAACAAACAGAATTGGTTAGCAAGACTTTGCAATTCCAAAGGAGTTTTGGCTAGTAGGATGGTGTCATCCGCATAGAGCAGACCTGGAATTTTCTTGCCTGCCAACTTGGGCAAATCATTATTACAGTTGGTTAAATATTTAATACAGTTGTTTATATTTAAAAGGAAGAGGGTGGGTGCTAAGACACAGCCTTGCCTAACTCCTCTTTCAATAGCAACTGGGTCAGATAATTCACCATCCTTACCGCTCCTGATTTGGGCAAAGGTACTGTCATGAAGTCGAACTATAAGGTTTAGAAGACCTTTGGGGACACCCATATTAGATAGTGTCAGCCATAGTTTGTTTCTAGGAACCAGGTCAAAAGCCATCTGAGATCAACAAAGGCCACATATAGATTTCCTCCTCCAACCACTGTCTTCCATTTAATTGCTAGAAACCTTAAGACCTGGTCTATTGTACTAGTCGCAGGTCTGAACCCTGCCTGTAAGTCGGAGATGGCTCCATTCTCTATTATCCACTCTTCTAAGTGGAACAAGATCTACTTTGCAAAGAGTTTTTGGAGCTTATCGAGTAGGTATATTGGGCGATAATTAGAAGGATCGCTAGGGCTGCCTTTTTTAAAGAGGGGAACTATCTCAGCTCCCTTCCATGTCTGGGGAATGGATGCTCCTGCAGCAACTGTGTTGCAGACCATGTTCAGGTAAGGGGCCCAGATTTCGAAGTTTGATTTGTAAAGATCACCAGGGATTTTGTCGAGACCCGGGGCCTCCCCCACTTCAGAGAGGTTATTGCTGCCTTGGTTTCGGCCAAGGTGAATCTAATTGGTGGTACAACAGATTTCCTGGTTTCAACCAATTCCCTGGAATTTGATGCATCTGCCTCTGTATAAAGAGACCCAAAGTGTTTCACCCAAGTTACAGGGAGGATTGAGGTACCAGGTGGAGGACGGGAGTCACCACAATCGTTTGAAATCAGTTTCCAGAACTTGGAGGTGTCATTAGCTCTTGCGGAATCCAGAAGAGCAGCCCACCTCGCTTCCTCCCAGCTCCTACGGGCCTTGATGAGTTCCTGTTTATAGCTCTCTCTTGATTGCCTTATAGGATCTCTAGCCCCCCTTCTCAGATCCCTCAATAGCTTAGCTTCCCTACATGAATGGTTAAACCATCTCTCACTGCGCTTATTCCTTGTTTTGTTAGCCGTCTCATTGATGAAATGATTTTGGAGAGAGTTGAATAAATCTAAATGTGCTGCCATAAGCCTATCCCCATCCTCATGTAATCGGAGCATATGCTCCATTCGTTCTGCTAAAAGGCTGTATATCAATGTAAGGGAGCCCAATGAAGAATTAACAGCATTCCACTTAATGTTGCGTTTGTTATTGGTCATGGCAAGCTGCTGTACATAATCCGTATGGTCACAGGCTTCTAATATAGGCAGCAAACCCCTAGTACATAAAACTAGTGGTTCATGGTCACTTTCCTCATGTTCCGTTACCATCATATCGGCCATATGTCCCCACAAACAGATATCCAATAAAAAACAGTAGATATGGCTCCAATAAGCTCCTCACCTAGAAGTGGGGCAGGGTTTAACATCTGAGCGAGAGCGACCATTACAGGCACGAAGACCATATGAAAGTGTCATGTCAACAATTTGGTAGGCTGTTCTGCTCATTCAAATACTTTTATTCGATGTTAATTGTGGAATACCCCAATAAATATCCTCTTCTACGTGAAGTTCTTGGGCCACTGGGTAAGGCTCGAAAGTCGCATTGAAATCCCCTGCAATTATGATATGATGAGTGGTTGATTTGCTGGCTAAACTATTGTCTAATGCAGTCAAGACATCAGACTCACAATTGCTACCCATACCCCTGCTATATATGTTTACTAATAATAGGGTTTTTTCCTTATGGGTCGCTAGTATTAAGCCTTGCAGATCTACACTGCCCATATCTATTTCTTCAACCCGGCACTTAAGTGAACAATTAACCCATATAAGTGAGCCACCTGAAGGTCTCCCAGAAGTCACCTCACAGGCTGGAACCCAATAACTTTTAAAACCACATCTATACTTGGGCTCCAAGGCCCATGTCTCTTGGAATAAGCATATCTTGAGCTCATCTATAAAATGGCCCCAGTCAGTGATTCCCATTTTATACTCGAGCCCAGCTGTATTCCAGCAAATAATGTTTGCTGAAATGTCATCTCGGACTTGCAATGCGTTGGTCGAAGTTTGGGGAGTGATAGATGGGTTTCTCATAGGGTTCGTGTTACACGTTGCGACTGTCGATGAACAACTCCCAATAAGTCCCCCTGCATCTTTGTCTCCAGTAGTATCCATCGCCCCTGTAAATTCAGGGTTTGTTGTATTCCATCTAGTTACTAGAGACCTTGTGTCATTCTGGGTTAGCATTATGGTTTGGGTAGGGCCCCTAGAATCTGCATTTAGGATCAAAGTTCCATCTAGGTTTCCTACTCTGGTTCTTTCTTGCTCAATGACACTGGAGATGGTGCATTCCCTAATAGTTGGTCCTAACCTCGGGATCTCTGAAGTATCCTGTATAACGTTGGCTTTATGTCATTCCACATCTGAAAGGATAGATGGTGGATGCCTACGTTCAAACTGGTGAGCATGTCGCATTGATGGTCCTTCCTGTTGATCCTTGATCTGATCCATTATTTCACTATGATGCACTGCAACAAAGCATCTAGCAAACGTGTAGACCCTCCCTGCAGTGTGATCCATTTTGTCTCTATTAAACTTTTTCACTTCTTTTGTTGGACTTCCTTTTCATGTGTTTCCAATTTTCTATCAAGTTCCTCAAAACATTGTATCTCTTCCTCAGTCTTCTTATATTTTCCCAGTGTTTTTCTAAGTCCTTAATTTTTTCTATAGCTGTTGCAAGCCTCCTATCAGCATAGATGAATAAAGTGTTCATTAATGTATTTGATCATCCCATTGCGGCCACAATAAGTCAGGATCCATGTCATTAAGTGTCAGTGTATATATATGTTAAGTTTGGCATCTTTGGTGTGGTTTTCCCTGTCTGTATTTTTGACTGTGTGCTGGATTTTGTTTTTGCTGGTTTTGGTACTCTAGGCACTTTACCACTGCTGACCAGAGAGAAAGTGCAAGTGCTTTCTGTCTAAATTGTGATTATGATTGGTTATCCCTGATTGACATATTTGATTTACTAGTAAGCCCACAGTAAAGTGCACTAGAAGTGCCCAGGGCCTATAAATCAAATGCTACTAGTGGGCCTGCAGAACTGATTGTGCCTCCTACATGAGTAGCCCTGTAAACATGTCTCAAACTTGCCATTGCAGTGTTTCTGAGGGCAGTTTGGAACAGCCAGCTTGACCTGGCAAGTGCAACCATTTGCTAGGACTAAACCTTCCCTTTTACTACATGTAGGTCACCTCTAAGGTAGGCCCAAGGCAGCCCCATGGACATGGTGCATTGTATTTAAAAGGTAGGACAATTACTGGTGTTTTTTTACATGTCCTGGTAGTGAAATACTGCCAAATTCGCTTTTCACTATTGCAAGGCATATCCCTCCCATAGATTAACATGGGGTTGACTTTAAATACTGTTTAAGTGAAATTTCCCGGGGGAGCAGATATAGATATGGAGTTGGGGGTCTCTGAACTCACAATTTAAAAATACATTGGTTAAGTTGTTTTTAGATTGTGAGTATGAAAATGCAATTTGTAGAAAGTGGGCATTTTCTTTCTTAACTATTCTGTGCCTCTGCCTGGCTGCTGAATACACGTCTGGGTCAGACTGACAGTTGGGCTGTTTGTGATTTCACTCTAGACCAGTGGTCTTCAAACTTTTTAATGCCGCGCCCCCCCAGTTGAAAAATAAAAATCATTGGGCCCCCCCCCTCAGAATTTTTCACAATTATTTTGGAAAGATGCCAATGTTTAAATAGGTCTAAACCTATTTAAACATTGCAGTTAAGTACTGTTACCTTTTTAAAACTGCAATAACATGCTTCTGCTTAAAACAAAGGCATGTTATCTGTATAATATTTCTTTTGCCCAGAGTTTGGCGCCCCCAATGGGGGCTCGCCCCCCAGTTTGAAGACCTCTGCTCTAGACAGTTACACAAAGGGAGCTAAGGTGTGTCCTGCATATCCTGATGGGTCTTCCTGGGCTAGAATAGTGGGAGTAGCAGACACCTGCATAGGGCTGTGTCTGTCCTCACATAATGCAGTCTCCAGCAACCTGGAGTGTGGCTGGGGCCAGGAGAGGGGGAGGGAGGGTCTTGTATACTACAAAGAAGTTCCTTTGAAGTTTGCCTACTTCAAAGGCAGACATGAGTCTAAGTATTGGACTGTTGATTCCACAACTTCAGAACACTTCTGGGTCAAGAGGAACCTCTGCCAAGGAGAACAACTGAAGAGCTGTGAGGAAGAGTACTGCTCCTTTGCTGTGTGTGCTTTGCTGGGTTGGCCTTCGGTTGCTGCTTCTGCCATAGAGAGAACACAGACTGGACTTAGCTGTATATCCTGCTTGTGAAGCCAAAACTTCAATATCACCTCATGGACCCGAGGCTGCATGTCTAGAAGTCAATGCATCCCTTCTCTGCAAAAAAAGAATAGATGCATCGCTTCCGGGCAGGGAACAAATCGACGTACGGCCTCATTTGCGTGTAAGGAATCGATGCATTGCTTGCTTTTCTGAGGCCCCCTCAGCCCTGTGGCTTTATTTTTGACGCATATCAGATACTTTGAGCTGAAAGAACGCATCCATTGATTCTTATGGACTAAGACTCTTTTAATATTAAAAAGTAATATATTTTCTTGTGTATGTTAATTTTTTGTCATTTTGGTCTTGTTTAATTTAGGTAAAGATTTGCTATTTTTCTAAAGTGGTGTGAAGTCCTTTTGTGGTGTTTTCACTGTGTTACTAAATGTGTTTGTGGAAATACTTTACACATTGCCTCTGAGATACTCCAGACTGCTTGTGTCAAGCTACCAAGGGGGTAAGCAGGGGAGCTGACTGCCAACTAGAGACCCCTTTTTTAACAATAAAGAACATATAATAAATAGTTTGTTCATCAATAATTTTACTGCAAATGTTACAGTGATATTATCAATGATGTCAAAGAAGATGTCATGGGTGATGTAATATCTCAGGTAATTAGCAGTGCATAGGGAGGGCTCAACTTATAGTTATGTTAGGACCTATCTGCCTTCAGCCTGACAGCCTGTCAGGCCACCTTTCAGTTCAGAGAGATTGCTGTGGGATTGTGTGGTTCTAGCTGCCGTTCGGCGTGCCATAGACAGCAGGGAGGGCCTTTGAAACACCATTTGCCTTCCTTTCAATTACCCCACTGGGACAGTCTTGCTTCCCTATTCCCTGATGAATACTGATGTACTTGGGTTAGAATTACCGTAATAATCCTAAGAGATGTGCATGTGTTCTAGAGCACTACAATTGCATCCCTGCTTAAATTAAGTATCACTTGAGAAATAGTGATTAGATTTTCATCACTTTTACTCAGTTTTATCCAGATAAAGATACTTTATTTTTGCACATTGGTATGGAGTCTTTTTGTGGTGTTTTCACTGTGTCTCTGTATTACTTCACACATTGGGGGTCATTTTGACCTCGGCGGTCTTTTCTCAAGACCGCCGAGTTACCGCTGTGCTGAAGACCGCCAGTGCAGGCGGTTTTCCATGCAGCGTATTATGACTGTTGGCAGCTCTCCGTCCTTTTTCGGATGGAGAGCCGCCAACAGCCATACTGTCGGGCGGCGGGGGTAGTGGAGGTTGTTCCACCTCCACCGCCACTTCAACAGAACACCACCCATCGAATCACGTCCTGTGATTCGGCGTGGCGGTGTTCTGTTGACGGTGTGGTGTGGGCAGAGCAGCCCCTGTGGCTCCCGTCCCCTCCTGGAGGATAGTCTGACCAGGTAAGTCGATTGTCCTTGAGAGGAGGGGGGTGGGGAGGTGTTGTGTGGGTGCATGGGGGTATGCGTGTGTGTATGTAGGGGGGGTGTGAGTGCGTATATGCTTGCGGGGGTGTTGTGTGTATGGGAATGAGTGTGTGTATGTCTGTAGGTATGTCTGTATGGATGTGTGCGTGTATGTCTGAATGTGGGTGTGCGTGTGTAACTGTGTGTGTGGCTGTTGGCATGTATTTTGGGGTGTGTGCGTGTATGTGTGTTGGTGGTGCCTGCGTGCATGTAGGGTGAGTATGTGTGTGTGATGTTGGGAGTCAGAGTGGGGAGGGGGGTCCTGCCATCTTTGGGGGGTGGCAGGGGTGGTGGGGGGTGTAGGGGAGGGAGTTGGGTGGGGTGGGGGATGGGGGAGACCCCTATCAGTGCCAGGGAAGGGATTCCCTGGCACTGATAGTGCTTACCGCCATGGATTTCATGGCGGTTTCAAACCGCATGAAATCCATGGCAGTCAGCCGGGTCCAAATACCGCCGGCGGTATAGTGACGACTGCCGGGCTGGAGACCTGAGCGGGTGGAACGGAGAACCGGCGGATGACCATGGCGGTAACCGCCATGGTCATAATAAAAAAAAAAGACCGCCAGCCTGTTGGCGGTCTTACCGCCGCTTCTCCGCCTTCCGCCAGGGTCATAATGACCCCCATTGTCTCTTAACTTAAGCCTTACTGTACTGTGCCAAGCTATCACAGGGTGAGCACAGATTAACTTAAGGTACATATCTGACTTACCCTCAATAGAATTGTGGTTCCTTCTTGGACAGGGTGGACACCTCTGCCAACTAGAGACCTTGGTGGTCATTATAACATGGTGGTAAACACTGCACTGCCAGAGGTGGTGGTAACTACCGCCAACAGGCTGGCGGTCAGGACCGCCAAATAATGAAGCCAATGACAAAGAAGTAGCGGTCCATCCAAGCACTGCCATTTTTGCATTTCCGACGACGACGGAGGAGGCCACCTTCAGGCCGGCGGAAAGGCCCTACCCGCCCACCAAATAATGAAATACCACACCGCCATCAGTTCTGGGGCAGAAAACACCGCCAGGCAAAGTGTGGCAAAAACAAACAATATTAAAGGAAACACCCACCGCAGGTACACAGACCAGGCCGATGCAGGCATGGAGCAAGAGTTGTAAATAATGCCAGTGCTTCTCCTTGCCATATTCCTCCAGGACCGTGACCAGCGACAAAGACGATGAAGGTAAGTACCGCAGCCTAGTACACATGGGAAGAAAGGACACAGTTACACACCCACCCCCCTCCCACAGCCACACATACCATAACAAAAATTTACTTACAAGACTCATGCCAACAAATACCTGCACCAATGTACACACCTGTGCACACCACACCGCCACAGTGAAACATTGCACAACGTCCCACGTGTGCAAAGGAAACTCCACTGGAATGGGGCTCAATGGGGCAGCCAGGCACCTCAGGGAACAGGGTCAGGGCGTTGCTGTGGTGGGGGGTCAGGTCTAGAAAGGTGGGGTTTGAGCTTAGGTTTGGGAGGTAGAGGGTGGTTGGGCTTGCCCTTGGAAGGAGGGGGAGTAGGCCTGGACTGGGGGGTGGGAGAGGAACCTGGGGCAATATGAGGCTTCTTCCCCCCTGGGGAAAGGGCACGGGAATGGAGAAGACTTAAACAAGAAAGGAGTGAACTGGGCAAGGGCATGGGAATGTTTATGGACAAGATGGGGTGGGCTAGTGGGTTCAAACAAGTCTACACAGGAGAGGAAAAGCTTCTGGTGCAGTTGGAGGGGATCAGGAGCCAGGTCTTTGAGTGGAGGTTGAGGGAGTGCTTATCCCAGGTGTAGGTGTGCCGGATGTGGATGCAGGTGCCTGTTTAGTATGCTTATGTGTAGTAGATATGTGTTGTGTGGATGTGTGTAAACGTTTGAGTGTTTTGGGAGGGGGGTGGACACAGTGGGAGAAGACAAGCTGCCGGTGTAGATGGATGTTGTGTGGGTGTCTGCAGGTCTGGTGAGTGTGTTGCAAGTGTCAGTGAATGTAGTCGTGGTGAGTGAAGGTGTGGTGTCTGGTTGCATGTCTGGATGTTAGCTGTTGTGCTGACTGCATGAATGGGGGCAGCAGCAGTGACTGAGGGTGTAGTGCCTGTGGATGTCCATGCTGAGGAGACAGACAAGGTGGCGGGGAGGTTGGCACACTGGTGGAGGTGGATGTTGTTGTGTGTGCTTTGGTATGTTGGGTGTGTGCCTGCCTGTGGTGGGAAGTGTGTTGCTTGTGTTTGTCTTTGTGCTTCTTGTGTGTTCATCTGTGTCAATGGCTGTCTGCATGTGTGCTTGGGATGGGTGAAGGGAGTGGGGTGCTGGAAGGGGTAGAGGTGGTGGGTGGGGGGAACGGAAAGACCAGGGACACTGGCTGCCATCAAAGAGGAGGCCAGAGCTTGAAAAGATCTCTGTAGACCAGACATAGCACTGTGAATGTCTTCTAGGTATGCATTGCATTGCTGCATCTGGGATGCTAGCCCCTGGATGGCATTCACAATGGTTGTCTGCCCTACACAGATGGTTCTCAGAAGATCAATAGCCTCCTCTGTGAGGGCAGCAGGGCTGACTGGGGCAGGACATGAGGTGCCTGGGGTGAAGGAGACACCCTCCCTCCTTGGTGAGCGGGCACAGGAAACTCGGTGGTGGGCAACTAGGAGGGCGGTGATGGTATGGGGGTGGTGGAAGATGACAAAGAATGGGTGGGCCCAGTAGGGTCCACCACCACCAGGGAGCTGCCATCGGAGGAGTTATCAGAGTCACTACCTCCAGTGGTAGTTGCCTCCCCAGTGAAACTCCCCTCGCCCTCCAACCCACTGGTCCCCTTGGTGTCGGTCAACTCCTTGGAATCGTGGGCTGCTGCATCCCCACTCGCCGGTGCCTCTGCTCCCTCGCCAGATGCTGCTAATGTACACAGGACACAAGAGCACGGGTCTGGGACAAGAAAAGTGTATGTTAAATCCCTGAAATAGGTACATTTTGGGACACAGGCACTCCCACCCAGGTGAGGCAGGAACGCTCAGCAGACATACCATACGTTATGAATGTGTCCCTGACTAGTAGGCATGACCCGAACATATACCATATTACCTTCATGAAACACAACTCTGATACACTGTGTGAAGTGAACCCATGATGGACCATGCCAAGCCAAAACTTCTACAAGTTCCTAAGGCCACAATGAATACCAGATGACAAAAAGGGGACTGCTCATAGGCCTACAGACACTGCCCAAATTAGCTATGATACCATCCCAAGGACGTGCAGGGGGGCAGGACTGCAGGGACACACCTGTCTAAGTGCCTGGCACTACAATGCATACTTCCCACAGCATTCAAATACACCCATCATAGTTGTATCACAACAGTGTTGGTACTCACCCCCTTGTGGCTGCTGTGCCACTGCCAAAATGCGGGCCATTAGGGGGTCAGGGTCTGACGGGCACCCCTTCCTCGTTGGGAGGCCTTTCCCAGCTGGGCCTCTTCAGTCTCCTGGCCGAGTGCTCCCACCGCTTCCTGTTGTAGACCCCAGGGTCTGCACTTCCTTTGCAATGGTTTGCCACAGGCCTTTCTTTTGATGGGCGTTGACCTGCATGGGACACACAGCGTAAAGAAACAGATGTCAGTGTGGGTGCCCCATACACAAATGCCATGCCCTTTCATACTTACATGGCCCATAGAGACATGCATATGTACAAATTACAAGCAGAAAGTGCCAGACAACCTACGGCTGGGCAGTCACACATTGAACACAAATGCATACAGGCATCCGCCACAATCACACACATCTAAGGATGACAGATTGCAACTCACCTGCTCCTCTGGTCGCCCATACATCTTCGCATGCAGGGGTAGGACCCCGTCCACCAGCTTCTCCAGCTCATCTGCTGCAAAGGACTGGGCCCGTTCCCCTGGGATACGCACCATATCAGGGACCAGAGTCAGGACACAGCAGCACACCCAGTGAAGTACTACCCTTCACGTGATGCAGGAGTCAAGTGTCAAAGGTATGTCTAAATGGCAGTAGTTATAGCAGCAGTGTGCACCGTCACCTCCAGGGGCCATCATGATTGAACCAGGTTCCCCATTGACAACCATGTAATCCAATGATCGTGTCCACGGTGGTGAACACGGCTTACCGACATTACAACTAACGCCAGTGAAATGAAGCCACTTCCATGCTATCATACCTGCATGGCAGGAGGCTGTCATTTTACTTTCACTATGTCCCAATAGCCTTGCCGGAGGCCTCATCCATGGCCCCATTCTCTCTTCCCTTTGTCGATTACTGGCATGATTCTTTGACCCACACATGTACTAACGGTTGGAAGTGTGTATACAATGTGATACTACTATGACAGAAAATCCTCAGCACACATTAGCCTGATGGTGTACCACATTGTAGGAAAGTCCTCCTTTTTTGCCTGATCACCCCCACACTTTTTGGATAGGTACTGGTGGTTACTGACTCTTGGCTGTGCCCT
The DNA here is from genome assembly GCF_031143425.1 of Pleurodeles waltl. NCBI lineage: Eukaryota > Metazoa > Chordata > Amphibia > Caudata > Salamandridae > Pleurodeles > Pleurodeles waltl. Next base: position 252,389,426 of record NC_090439.1, read on the forward strand.
GGGTACTGCTTACCAGTCCCAGGGCCAGTGCTCTGTGTAAAATGGATATGCAAATTAGGCTAATTATAATTGGCTAAGTTAACCTACCTATAAGTCCCTAGTATATGGTAGGGCATGTAGGTTAAGGGACCACAGCATAGGTGGTGCACACCTAGGTGCACTGCTGAAGTGCCCAGTGTCATTTTAAAAGCAAACCTGCCTTGCTGGCTGCTTTTAAATTAAAGTTATATGCAAAGTCGACTTTGGAATTAAAAGTACTTCCAAAGTCTTAAACTACCTTATTTTTACATATAAGTCATCCCTAAGGTGTGCCCTATGTGCCCCTAGGGCTGGGTGCCATGTAACTATAAGCAGGGACTTTATAAAAATAGATTTATAAGCCCTGGTGAGGTAAAAACAGCCAAATTCATTTTTCCCTCATTGAAGTAAATGGCCTTCATAGGCTAGAATGGGGAGACTTTATTTTAAATTTTAAAGTCTCCTTAAATGTTGCATACCAAGAATTTGGTATCAAATTAATTGGTGTAATAAATCCCACAACTTCCAGTTGTTGGATTTAATATAACTTGTTCAGGTAAAAAGTTTAGACTTTACCTAAAAAGTTGCCAATTTCAGCTCTGCATTGTTTTTGCTGCTGTGCTCTGATTGGCCAGCCTGCAGCAGCTTTTGCCAAGCTGCCTTGATGAGGTGTGAAGTTGCCTGGCTTCACACAAAGGAATGTGCTTGGGGGAGAGGATCTCCCCTCAGCAGATGGTGAGGCAGGAAGGGGGAGGGCTGCCAAACTGGTCTTCAAAGGCAGAGAAGGACATCTGGAGCACCCAGCAACACCCCCACATCCTGCAACCCCAGACAACTAGGTGCCCCTTGATTAGATTAGGAGAGGTCAGGAGAGGGGTGTGTTTATGATTTTTAGCCACACCAGTGGGTGGGCTTAGCCAGATGTAACCTCCAAAAATCAGATTCAGCCATGTTGGAATTTTATAGACTGTTGCCTTTTGGGATGGATTTTTGCCACACTTCCCAGGAAGTGGTCATCACAGGGGGATGACCCTGTACCTGATTGGAGGACCAGGACCCCCCTGCTTTTCACCCAGGAGCAAGGATAAAACTGGCAGACCTGCCCCCACACCTCAGATCCCCGCCAGATTTCAAGAAGAAAAGAACTAAAGGAGAAGAAGGACTGCCCTGCTGGACCCCTGGCCTGCACCTGGAACCTGCACTCAGAAGGACTGCACCAGCTGCACACTTGGGCTTCACCACAAGAAGGACTTTGCCTGGCTTCAACTGGTTCAAGGAGGGACTCCCTGTTTGCTACAGGTGAAAAATTGCTAGCCAGAGTCCCCCTGCACCAACCCCTGAAAAGTGACCAGCTGACCACTGTCCAGTGGCCAAAAAGGAGTTTGCGCCAGGTGCATTCTGGGAGTTGAAGTCCGCACCCCCCAAGGACCCTCACAGAACTTCTGGACCCTTGGGGTGAGCTGGGGACCCCAAAAGAACTTTAAAAGAACATCTGGGCGAGGCCCCAGTAGTTTGGAAAAGATTTGAAAAATTTTGTAAAAAAGCTCCAGAGAGGGACCGACCCGCCGCGGAAATTCTAGCCGGCTTGCCTCAACCGCGACCCGGCCTGACTTGGTGGTTCGTCCCGGTAAAGAAAAACCTCCGAAAAAGAGACTAAGTCCGAAGGTAAAAAGTTGACCGGGACCTCCCAGCCATCGTATCCGAGAAGGGCTCCACGGACGTCGGATCAAGATCCAGGTTTACCCCGGTCGAAGGATTTTCATCTCGAAAAAACGACTAAGTCCGAAGGTAAAAATCTCCACCGAGGAAACCCACATCGCGTATCCGGACAAGGGCTCCAGGAGGTCGGATTCAACTGGCAGGTTCGTCCCGGTGAAGAAAAACTTCAAAATAAAGACTAAGGGGGTGATTCTAAGAAGCGGGAACCGCCAGAAGACCGTACCGCGGTCAAAAGACCGCAGCGGTCATTCTGGGTTTCCCACTGGGCTGGCGGGCGACCGCCGAAAGTCCGCCCGCCAGCCCAGTGGGAAACACCCTTCCCACGAGGATGTCGGCTCAGAATGGAGCCGGCGGAGTGGGAAGGTGCGACGGGTGCAGTTGCACCCGTCGCGAATTTCAGTGTCTGCAAAGCAGACACTGAAATTCTTTGTGGGGCTCTCCTACGGGGGCCCCTGCAGTGCCCATGCCATTGGCATGGGCACTGCAGGGGCCCCCAGGGGCCCCACGGCACCCCATACCACCATCCTGTTCCCGGCGGGCGAACCGCCAGGAACAGGATGGCGGTATGCGGTGTCAGAATCCCCATGGCGGCGCAGCTTGCTGCGCCGCCATGGCAGATTCCCATGGGCAGCGGAAAGTCGGCGGTACACCGCCGGCTTTCCGCTTCTGGCCGCGGCTGTACCGCCGCGGTCAGAATGCCCGGCAGTGCACCGCCAGCCTGTTGCCGGTGCTACCGCCAACCTCCGCCTTGGCGGTAATTACCGCCAGGGTCAGAATGACCCGCTAAGTCAGAAGGTAACTTTTTAACCGAGGCCTCCCGCGACTTGTAGCCGAGCAGGGCTCCATCGCGGTCGGTCTGAAACTTTGACTTTGCCCTGGTCGAGGTGCAACCAGATGACCCGATTGGCGCATTTTGTTTCTAAGCGCTAGAAAAATAATAATTCTTTAAAAATTCATATCTCCGGTTCCCTTTATCCGATTTTATTCGTTTTTGTGTCATTTTAAAGATAAAAATATAAACTATTTTTATAAATTAGTTTTGGATTTTTAAACTGTTTCCTGTGTTTTATTTAATTACTGTTTTGTGATATTTGAATGCTTTACACACTGTCTCCTAAGTTAAGCCTTGACGCTCGTTGCCAAGCTACCAAGGGTTGAGCTGGGATTAATTTACTGAGACCTAACTGTACCTAGGTGGAGGTTAGTGGCTTGTTGCTGGGTGTAGGTACCTACCTGCCCTTACCAATAACCCATTTTCCAACATTTTTGGTGGCAGCGGTGGGATCCTGTACTTGTGTTCAGTATCACGTTACAGTTTTGAGTAAAACAAATTAAAAATCCTTTAAATTGTCTTAGTGCAAAAAAAACTTTTTTTAATTTTTTTTTTAAAATTATTTTTATTAATTTGGATTAATTTCAATTATTGAATTTTTGTAATTTTTCTAAATTCTTGTTTCCAATTTTTGCAAAAAAGTTTTTTGTTGACACAAAACTAGGGAACCATGGAGCTTGATCTGGCTAGCCTACCCACACTGACAGTAGTCCAGCTTAGGGGGTTGTGTATTGAAAGAGGGTTGCCTGCAACCACTGATCTCAGGAAGCAAATCCTGATTAAATCCCTGACAGCATGGGCTGAGGCCCAAGAGCTAGGCACAGAGGAAACTCCAGAGGAGGAAGAAAAAGGGGAGGATGCTAGCTCTAACCTCTCAGGGGAGGGAAGGCATATGAGCCCAAGTGAGGATGAGGAAGAACGGTCCTCAGTAGATACAGTCACTAGGGGCAGACCCAAAGCTAGTGGTAGGAAGGGGGTCCTTTCAGGAGGAGAGAACCCATCCATCAGAGAAAGAGAGCTGGAGGCCCAGCTAGCATACATAGCTTTGGAAGCAGATAAGCTGGCCCTAGAAAAGAAAAAGTGGGCAAACAAAGAAAAAAGAGATGGTGGCAGCGATAATGAAGCTGAGGTGTCCATGGGTGGGTTTTTTTCCCCCAGATTACCCAAAGGGGTGGTTCCTGCCTCTGTAGAGGGGGATGACATAGATAAGTGGCTGGGGGCCTTTGAGAGGGCCCTCCAGATGAGGAGAGTCAAGCCTCAGTACTGGGGTTCACTTCTTTGGGAGTTAGTTCCCAACTCTGGGACGGATAGGCTCCTAACCATGAGTGGGGAAGATGCAGACTCATACCCCAGTATGAAGAGTTGCTTGACTAAAAAGTTTGGTCTGACCCCAGAGCAGTATAGGCTCAAGTTTAGGGACACCCAAAAGACAAGCACCCAGTCCTGGGTGGACTTTGTGGACATTTCAGTAAAGGCACTGGAGGGCTGGATACAGGGCCACAGGGTAAGTACCTTTGAGGGGCTGTACAATTTGATTATGAGGGAGCACCTTCTAACTAATTGTGTCCAAGAGAAGCTCCGCCAGTATCTAGTTGAATCTAGGTTGACCAACCCCAGAGAGCTGGGGGAGGCAGCAGATGACTGGTTAAGAACTAGGGTTAACCAGAAACCCCCAGGGGGTGATCAGAAAAAGGGAGGACATGGTTCTTCTCAGGGGAAGAACCAGGGGAAAGATGATAAAAAGCCCAAAGAGTCCTCACAAGAGTCCCCAAAAACTTCTCAGGGAGGGGGAGCCCCGAGCCAATTCACTTTTAAAGGGAAAGGGTATCAGGGAAAGAATTATGATCCTGCTAAAGCAGGAAGGTTTCAGGAGCTTGCTAAGGCTGGCAAGTGTTTTGATTGTCATCAACCTGGACATAAAAGAGGAGATGCTATCTGCTCCAAGAAGCCCCCCACTGGTGGGCAATCCCAGGGGATTGCTAGTGTAGGGTTGGGGGTGGAAGTTGGCCCAGGGGTGGAATCAGGGTACACAGAGGTCACCTTAGTATCCGTGGGTGGGGTGGACATGGCAACTATGGCCACCTTACCTCCCATCATGGAGAGGTATAGGCAGAGACCTAAAGTCAATGGGACTGAAGTGGAAGCTCTGAGAGATACAGGAGCCAGTGTGACAATGGTCACAGAAAAGCTGGTTTCTCCAGAGCAGGTCTTACGTGGTGTCTTCCACCAGGTGACTTATGCAGATAGCAGAACCAAACTCCATCCCATGGCTATGGTGAGTCTGGAATGGGGAGGTGTGACTGGCCCTAAAAAGGTAGCTGTAGCTCCTGCCCTCCCAGTAGAGTGTCTGCTGGGAAATGATCTTGAAGCATCTGAATGGTCAGAAGTGGAGAGAAGGGTCCATGCACAGATGCTGGACCTCCCGGAATGGGTGTGTGCTGTGACCAGGTCACAGGCAGCACAACAGGGAAATGCTGGACACTTGGACCCTGGAACAAGGGGCCAAGCCTCCAAGAAAAAGAGAAAGGGCACTGGGTCTGGATTGCCAGCCCCAACAAGTACAGAGGGTCAGGAAGAATCCAACCCTGAGGGGGAGGATCTGAGCTCTGAGGGAGGGACACTTTCCCTGCAAACTATGCCTGATTTGGCAGAACTGCAAGGGGCAGGTGGGCCCACCAGAGAAAATTTGTGCCAGGGACAAAGAGAGTGTCCCACTTTTGAGGGCCTGAGGCAGACTGCTACCAGGCAAGAACAAGGGGATACCAGTGGGACCCACAAGGTTTACTGGGAGGATGGAGTTCTCTACACTGAGGCAAGGGCCCTCAAACCAGGGGCTACTAGGAGAGTAGTGGTCCCCCAGAAGTATAGAGAATTCCTCCTTACCTTAAGCCATGATATCCCCTTAGCTGGACATTTGGGACAGACCAAGACCTGGAACAGGCTGGTCAACCATTTTTATTGGCCCCAAATGTCAGAAAAAGTCAGGGAGTTTTGCAGCTCCTGTGTCACCTGTCAAGCCAGTGGCAAGACAGGAGGCAAATCAAAGGCTCCCCTGATACCACTGCCAGTGGTTGGGACTCCCTTTGAGCGGGTGGGGATTGACATTGTTGGTCCCCTAGACCCACCAACTGCTTCAGGTAACAGGTACATTGTGGTGGTAGTGGACCATGCCACAAGGTACCCTGAGGCAATACCCCTCCGGACAGTCACTGCTCCCACAGTGGCTAGGGCCCTACTTGGTGTGTTCACCAGAGTGGGATTCCCAAAGGAGGTGGTCTCAGATAGGGGCACAAACTTTATGTCAGCCTATCTGAAAGCCATGTGGGATGAGTGTGGTGTTACTTATAAGTTCACCACCCCATACCACCCACAGACCAATGGTCTGGTGGAAAGATTTAATAAGACCCTGAAGGGCATGATCATGGGTTTGTCTGACAAACTCAGGAGGAGATGGGATGTCCTCCTCCCTTGCCTGCTGTTTGCCTACAGAGAGGTGCCGCAGAAGGGGGTTGGATTCAGCCCCTTTGAGTTACTGTTTGGGCACCCTGTAAGAGGCCCATTGTGCTTGGTGAGAGAGTCTTGGGAAAAGCCTCTCAAAGAATCCAAGGAGAACGTGCTAGATTATGTGCTAGGCCTGCGGTCACGCATGGCTGAGTATATGAAGAAGGCAAGCAGAAACCTGGAAGCCAGCCAGGGGCTCATGAAGCTCTGGCATGATCAAAAGGCTACCATGCCTGAGTATCACCCAGGACAGCTGGTGTGGGTTTTGGAGCCCATGGCTCCTAGGGCACTTCAGGCCAAATGGACTGGGACCTACCCAATTCTAGAGAAAAAAGGTGAGGTCACCTACTTGGTGGACCTTGGCACCCCCAGGAATCCTCACAGGATTCTGCATGTAAACAGGATGAAACCCCACCACGACAGGGCAGACATGACCATGCTAATGGTCACTGATGAAGGGAAGGAGGAGGAGGGTGAACCTCTGTCAGACCTCCTGTCATCAAAGGCAAAAGATGGGTCAGTGGAGGGAGTGGTACTCTCTCCCAAATTGACAGATCAGCAACAAAAAGACTGTAAGCAAGTTTTGGGACAGTTTGCTAGTCTGTTCTCCCTGACCCCAGGACTCACCAATTGGTGTGTCCATGATGTTGACACTGGTGACAGCTTGCCTGTCAAGAACAAGCTGTACAGGCTGTCTGACCAGGTCAAGGCCAACATCAAAGCTGAAGTGGCTAAGATGTTGGACCTCAAGGTAATTGAGCCCTCTGATAGTCCTTGGTCCAGTCCAGTGGTACTGGTGCCCAAAGCTAATCCCCAAGGTGGGAAGAAAGGATTGAGATTCTGTGTGGACTACAGAGGTCTAAACACAGTCACTAGGACTGATGCTCACCCCATACCTAGAGCTGATGAGCTCATTGACAGGTTGGGGGCTGCCAAATTCCTGAGCACATTTGATCTGACCTCAGGATATTGGCAGATTGCCTTAAGTCCAAGAGCTAAGGAGAGGTCAGCATTTTCCACACAAGAGGGCCACTTTCAGTTCAAGGTGATGCCCTTTGGCATGAAAAATGCTCCTGCCACCTTCCAACGGTTGGTGAACAGAGTCCTATCTGGGTTGGAATCTTTCAGTGCAGCTTATCTGGATGATATAGCTGTATTTAGTTCCACCTGGAGGGACCACCTGGTCCACCTGAAGGAAGTGCTTCAGGCCCTGCTTCAAGCAGGCCTGACTATCAAGGCAAGCAAGTGCCAGATAGGGCAAAGCTCTGTTGTGTACCTGGGCCACCTTGTTGGTGGAGGCCATGTACAACCTCTCCTGCCCAAGATCCAGACTATTCTGGATTGGGAGGCTCCAAAAACCCAGATTCAGGTCAGGGCCTTTCTTGGCCTGACCGGGTACTACAGGAGGTTTGTTCAGAATTTTGGGACCATAGTGGCCCCTCTGACTGAGCTTACCTCCAGGAAACAGCCCAAGAAGGTCATTTGGACCCCAGAGTGTCAGAAAGCTTTTGACACCCTAAAACAGGCTAATTGTTCAGCACCAGTGTTACTGGCCCCTGACTATAGCAAGGAGTTTGTAGTGCAAACAGATGCTTCAGAGGAAGGGATTGGGGCAGTGTTAGCACAAGTTAATGAAGAGGGCCATGATCACCCAGTTGCCTTCATCAGCAGGCGACTACTCCCCAGAGAGAAAAAATGGAGTGCCATTGAGAGGGAGGCCTTTGCTGTGGTCTGGTCCCTGAAGAAGTTGAGGCCTTACTTGTTTGGTACTCACTTCCGTGTACAAACTGACCACAGACCTCTCAGGTGGTTGATGCAGATGAGGGGGGAGAACCCAAAACTGTTAAGGTGGTCCATTTCCCTACAGGGGATGGACTTCACAGTGGAGCACAGACCTGGGACTGCTCATGCCAATGCAGATGGCCTTTCCAGGTTTTTCCACTTAGCTGATGAGGACTACCAGGGTGTAGGTTAGTACCCATCACCTTTCATCTGGGGGGGGCAGTGTAGGAAAGTCCTCCTTTTTTGCCTGATCACCCCCACACTTTTTGGATAGGTACTGGTGGTTACTGACTCTTGGCTGTGCCCTGGGTACTGCTTACCAGTCCCAGGGCCAGTGCTCTGTGTAAAATGGATATGCAAATTAGGCTAATTATAATTCGCTAAGTTAACCTACCTATAAGTCCCTAGTATATGGTAGGGCATGTAGGTTAAGGGACCACAGCATAGGTGGTGCACACCTAGGTGCACTGCTGAAGTGCCCAGTGTCATTTTAAAAGCAAGCCTGCCTTGCTGGCTGCTTTTAAATTAAAGTTATATGCAAATTCGACTTTGGAATTAAAAGTACTTCCAAAGTCTTAAACTATCTTATTTTTACATATAAGTCACCCCTAAGGTGTGCCCTATGTGCCCCTAGGGCTGGGTGCCATGTAACTATAAGCAGGGACTTTATAAAAATAGATTTATAAGCCCTGGTGAGGTAAAAACAGCCAAATTCGTTTTTCCCTCATTGAAGTAAATGGCCTTCATAGGCTAGAATGGGGAGACTTTATTTTAAATTTTAAAGTCTCCTTAAATGTTGCATACCAAGAATTTGGTATCAAATTAATTGTTGTAATAAATCCCACAACTTCCAGTTGTTGGATTTAATATAACTTGTTCAGGTAAAAAGTTTAGACTTTACCTAAAAAGTTGCCAATTTCAGCTCTGCATTGTTTTTGCTGCTGTGCTCTGATTGTCCAGCCTGCAGCAGCTTTTGCCAAGCTGCCTTGATGAGGTGTGAAGTGGCCTGGCTTCACACAAAGGAATGTGCTTGGGGGAGAGAATCTCCCCTCAGCAGATGGTGAGGCAGGAAGGGGGAGGGCTGCCAAACTGGTCTTCAAAGGCAGAGAAGGACATCTGGAGCACCCAGCAACACCCCCACATCCTGCAACCCCAGACAACTAGGTGCCCCCTTGATTAGATTAGGAGAGGTCAGGAGAGGGGTGTGTTTATGATTTTTAGCCACACCAGTGGGTCGGCTTAGCCAGATGTAACCTCCAAAAATCTGATTCAGCCATGTTGGATTTTTAGAGACTGTTGCCTTTTGGGATGGATTTTTGCCACACTTCCCAGGAAGTGGTCATCACAGGGGAACGACCCTGTACCTGATTGGAGGACCAGGACCCCCCTGCTTTTCACCCAGGAGCAAGGATAAAACTGGCAGACCTGCCCCCACACCTCAGATCCCCGCCAGATTTGAAGAAGAAAAGAACTAAAGGAGAAGAAGGACTGCCCTGCTGGACCCCTGGCCTGCACCTGGAACCTGCACTCAGAAGGACTGCACCAGCTGCACACTTGGGCTTCACCACAAGAAGGACTTTGCCTGGCTTCAACTGATTCAAGGAGGGACTCCCTGTTTGCTACAGGTGAAAAATTGCTAGCCAGAGTCCCCCTGCACCAACCCCTGAAAAGTGACCAGCTGACCACTGTCCAGTGGCCAAAAAGGAGTTTGCGCCAGGTGCATTCTGGGAGTTGAAGTCCGCACCCCCCAAGGACCATCACAGAACTTCTGGACCCTTGGGGTGAGCTGGGGACCCCAAAAGAACCTTTAAAGAACATCTGGGTGAAGACCCAGAAGTTTGGAGAAGATTTGAAAAATGTTGTAAAAAAGCTCCAGAGAGGGACCGACCCGCCGCGGAAATTCTAGCCGGCTTGCCTCAACCGCGACCCGGCCTGACTTGGTGGTTCGTCCCGGTAAAGAAAAACCTCCAAAAAAGAGACTAAGGGCCTGATTCTAACTTTGGAGGACGGTGTTAAACCGTCCCAAAAGTGGCGGATATACCACCTACCGTATTACGAGTCCATTATATCCTATGGAACTCGTAATACAGTAGGTGGTATATCCGCCACTTTTGGGACGGTTTAACACCGTCCTCCAAAGTTAGAATCAGGCCCTAAGTCCGAAGGTAAAAAGTTGACCGGGACCTCCCAGCCATCGTATCCGAGAAGGGCTCCACGGACGTCGGATCAAGATCCAGGTTTACCCCGGTCGAAGGATTTTCATCTCGAAAAAACGACTAAGTCTGAAGGTAAATATCTCCACCGAGGAAACCCACATTGCGTATCCGGACAAGTGCTCCAGGAGGTCGGATTCAACTGGCAGGTTCGTCCCGGTGAAGAAAAACTTCAAAATAAAGACTAAGGCCCTAATTCTGAGTCTGACGGGCGGCGGAGGCCGCCCGCCAGACTTCCCCCCTCCGAAATAACGCTCCGCGGTCGAAAGACCGCGGAGGGTATTCCGAGTTTTCCCCTGGGCTGGCGGGCGGTCTTCGCAAGACCGCCCGCCAGCCCAGGGGAAAACTCCCTTCCCACGATGACGCCGGCTCGTAATAGAGCCGGCGGAGTGGGAAGGTGCGACGGGTGCAGTTGCACCCGTCGCGTATTTCAGTGTCTGCTTTGCAGACACTGAAATACTTTTAGGGGCCCTCTTACGGGGGCCCCTGCCGTGCCCATGCCATAGGCATGGGCACGGCAGGGGCCCCCAGGGGCCCCGCGACTCCCCCTCCCGCCATCCGGTTCCCGGCGGGAGAACCGCCAGGAACTGGATGGCGGGAGGGGGAGTCGGAATCCTCCATGGCTGCGGAGCGCGCTCCGCAGCCATGGAGGATTCCTACGAGCGGCGGAAAGTCAGCGGGAGACCGCTGGCTTTCCGCGTCTGACCGCGGCTAAACCGCCGCGGTCAGAATGCTCGTAGGAGCACCGCCAGCCTGTTGGCGGTGCTCCCGTGGTCGGTGGCCCTGGCGGCCACCGACCGCCAGGGTCGGAATGACCCGCTAAGTCAGAAGGTAACTTTTTAACTGAGGCCTCCCGCGACTTGTAGCCGAGCAGGGCTCCATCGCGGTCGGCCTGAAACTTTGACTTTGCCCCGGTCGAGGTGCAACCAGATGACCCGATTGGCGCTTTTTGTTTCTAAGCGCTAGAAAAATAATAATTCTTTAAAAATTCATATCTCCGGTTCCCTTTATCCGATTTTATTCGTTTTTGTGTCATTTTAAAGATAAAAATATAAACTATTTTTATAAAGTAGTTTTGGATTTTTAAACTGTTTCCTGTGTTTTATTTAATTACTGTTTTGTGATATTTGAATGCTTTACACACTGTCTCCTAAGTTAAGCCTTGACGCTCGTTGCCAAGCTACCAAGGGTTGAGCTGGGATTAATTTACTGAGACCTAACTGTACCTAGGTGGAGGTTAGTGGCTTGTTGCTGGGTGTAGGTACCTACCTGCCCTTACCAATAACCCATTTTCCAACACACATTCTTTCTGTTTGTGTGCATTACCTATGTGTCGCAGTTTGAAAAGTATAGTGACATCATGTGATGCAAATGTATGTTGACACTCAAAATGTGTCCTTTCTTCCCCCATAGGTACAGACCCATGTGGCGAGGGAGGGACCCATCTGTTTACAGACCCCTGGTAGATCTTGCCACCATGGAGGAGTTACATCATTATTACCTACCAACTAAATACAGCTACAATCCATGACCTCTGTGCATTAATGGATTCTGTTCCTTAAGCCGGCCAATTGGAATCAGCATGCCATTACTACAATTGTGCAAGTGCTATCTGTGCTCCATTTTCTGGCCACAGGCTCATTTCAGGTGATAGTGGGCATAGCTGCAGGGATATCATAGCCAATGTTCAGCCACATCATGTCCAATTTCCTGGATGCATTCGTTCAACACTTGCAAACTTCTGTTCAGTTTCCCCAAAGGGCTGAACTCACCTCCATCAAATCTGGATTCTATGCCTTTGCTAATATCCCCCATGTGATTGGTGCCATTGATGGAACCCATATAGCCCTCACACCCACAAGAGTGAATGAACATGTGTATAGGAATCGTAAGAACTATCACTCCATTAATATACAATTGGTGTGTACTGCTGATCAGTACATTTCACATGTCAATGCCACGTTCCCAGTATCAGTCCATGATCATTTGTCCTGAGAAACAGCAGTGTGTCACACATGATAGGACAACTACGGGGGGCAGAGCTTGGCTCATAGGTGAGTGTGTATGACCCTGGATCAATTACATAGCTGACAGGCAGGCTGTGTGCAAGTAAAATGTGTGTGTTCAAGTCCTCTTTTACCCACTTTTGCAGGTGATTATGGCTACCCCAACTTGCTATGGCTCCTGACACCTGTGTAGAATCCCAGGACAGATGCTGAGAGGAATTATAATGAGGCCCATGGTCATACTAGGTGGGTGATAGAGAGCCCATCCTGTCCTGGGAATGGTGGGATGCTCCCAGGACTTCAGAAATCACCTCCTGAGCTGCCGCATCCATCCTTTGGCCACCCCCCTGGGCCTCTGATGCCCTCCAATTGGCCCTAGCCCCCTGTGCATGTGTCCCCTGCAGAGGTCTGGTAGTCCCAATTGCACTGGGCCCTTCATCATCCTGCCTGTTGGTGGGTGGAGACTCTAGCCTCTATACATGTGGGCAGCCAGTCCGTGGCCTGGTGACACTGGTGTGGGGAAGTTTGGCCAGAGCTGATGATGGTGGCTAAGTGGTAGGGGTGTCAGTGGTGTCCTGGGTGGGGCTTCTGGAGGGTGACAGTCCAGGACTCTGGGATGGGCCATGGATTTCATCTGTGTCCAGACATCCCTCTGCACTCTCCTGAGTGGGGCCTCCGTCTTCAGGTGGAGGACTGGCACTCCTTGACATCTCCATCCGGGTGGCATGGGTTGTGGTGTCTGTGTGTGAGAGAATAGAGATGTGGGTATCCTGTACTTTTTGGCCAATTGCAGCACTGGTCTTCAATAATTGATGGTTATATTCCCCTGTAGTTGCATGCAAGGTCCCTTCGTGTACATTTTGGTACATTTTTTGTGGGGGTGGAAGTGAATTGTGGGTGCTGTAGTGCTACTGTGATTCTATGCAGGGGTAGGTGAATGTGCACAGTGGACTGGATGGTGATTTGTTTGGGGGATTGTGGGTATGCAGGGGACTGGGATGTGGGTGTGTGTATGTTGTGGACTGGGAAAGGGATGGGGTCCTGGTGGTAGTGAAAGGGGTGGGGTAATACATGCATTACAGATGTGGCGACTGTTAAGGTATTGTAGTTTACTTACCCGAGTCCAGTCCTCCAGTGAGTCCAGTGAGGCCCTCTGGGTGCAGGATAGCCAGGCCCCTCTCTTCCCAGTCGGTGTATTTGGGGGGAGGAGGTGGGGACCTTTACCAGTCTTCTGTACAGCGATGTTGTGCCTGGATGTCATGGACCGAACCTTCCAGCACAAGTCGTTCCATCTCTTCCTGATGTCTTTCCTTGTGCGTGGATGGCTTCTCACTGTGTTGAACTTGTTGACTATTGTCTGCCATAACTCCATCTTCCTGGCCACCTGTGCCCAGAATATTTGTGGCTCGACCCTGAGTATTTCGTGCATCATGGTCCTTAGCTCCCTGTCTGTGAAGCTGGAGTGCTTAGGGGGTATCATGGTGTGTGTTGTCGGTGGTGTGTTGTAGGAGTATTGGTGAGGGTGCTGTTGTGTGGTTGGGTGTGTGGCTTTTGATGGTGTTTGGGGAATGTATGGGTTTTGGTGGTGTTCTTGTGTGTGTGACTTGTGTGTATGCGTGATAAGTTGTCAATATCTGTTGTTCTATTGGTGTTGCAAAGTATTGTGGGGTGTGTATGGTGTGTTTTATAGTGTTGTGGATGTGTGTCAGGTGTGTGGGTTTCAAACTTGCCAATGTGTGAATTTGTTGTTTGTGGGTTGCTTTGCTTGCCGTGACGGCCCATACCACCAATGGTCGTTCGACAGTCACTGTGCGCCAGGCTGGTGTGTGCATCATTATTTTGTCGGTGGAGGATTTGTCTGCATGGCGGTAGTGGGGTGGTGTGTACTGGCTTTCCGTCGTCGTTGGCCCTGGCGGTGGGTGGAGGTTGCAGGATTTTTGGAGGTTTGTCTTTTTGGCATCATTATTCGGCAGTGTACAGTTCACAGCCACTGGTGGTCTTTTGTTCACTGTCAGCACAGCAGTCGGTGGTGATTGCAGCCAAGTTCATAACGAGGGCCCTAATTCCCAACATTGGAGATCAGCAGTGAAGCTAGGACTTGTGTTTGTACAATACCTTACAGTGATTTGGTGTACACTACAAACCACATTTAGACCAATTCAAGTCATTTGTCCTGTTGCATATCTCTTTTCTTTTTTCTTCCCTTCTACTTCAGTAGGCATTTTTATTTTTCAGTTCTCCCTGATTGGCATTTTTGCTTTTTATTTGCAATCATGTCTCTGATTGGAGGTCCCATAACTGCATTCGTACCAACATCTGCAAAACTGGAGTTTGAGTTGCCCAAATTGGAGAATTATACAGGTCAACAACTGAAGGATTTTTTTCAAGGAGTTTGGGGTTTCTACTACAAGCTTTGCCAGGTAGGAGAAGCTGCAAAACTCTCTGAGGGTCTGTTTGGAATCAAGTGATGTAATACATGAGACCCCAGAGGAGGATGATATGGACTTAGAGTATGATAACAAGCTGTACCTGGTTTCAGTAGAGAATCTGGGACTGACTGTGGGATAGGAGATAACCATCCTGGAAGGAGACATGGTTCCTCCTAGGGCAGAAAGCAGTGTGTCCTCTTATAGCTTGGCCCCAGAGGAGCTGGAGGAAAGGAGGGAGGAGAGGAAACTAAAATTGGAGCTGGGTAACCTCAAATTGGAGGAGGGAAAGGCCATGGAGAAAAGAAGTGAAGCCTTGGAGGAGAAAATATTGGCCATGGAGGAAAGAAAATGATGTTGGCTCAGGAACTGAGCTCAAGAGAGCTGGACATCATGGCCAGATAGGTGGAGTCCAGCAGTGATAGTAGCAGCAATTCTCATGTACCCTTTGACAGGAAGGTCTACATACCCAAGAGTCTGGTGTCATGGTAGGAGATGACATAGGCAGATGGTTTGAGACCTACAAAATTGATCTGCTAATGCACAAGGTCCCTGAAGCAGATTTGGTAACTATTTTCTGGAGACATATCCCTAGTGGAGGAGGGAAACTCCACTAGCCCTAGAAGGGAGTGATTGGATGAGGAATCCCCCATGAAGCACACCCTAATCAGAAAGTTTGGTTTTCCCCAGAGAAATATAGACAGAAATTCAGGTATAATCAGAAGATTTCCCAACAGACCTTGGTGGATTGTATAGATCATGTTTGCAAGGAACTGGATGGTTAGGTGAAGAGCAGGGAGGTAAAGGATTGCCAGGGGTTGTACAATTTGTTTGCAACAGAACACTTGATCCTTTGTTTTCCAGATCTGCACCAACACCTTATTGGAAGTAAACTCACTGAAGTGAGACAGCTTGCTAAGGAAGCAGACTAAAGGGTTAGCAATCAGGTGCCCAAGAAAGTCCCTGAGAGGGATCACATCAAAGGTGGGCATGGTCCTCACCAGAAGAAGGAGGGGACAAAAAGAGTAAGGAGTTCTCCAAGGGGCCCGAAACTAGATCTGTGGCTCCCTCTGAGAAAAAGAAGTGGTCCCCTGAGAACAAGTCAACAGGGAAGGCTACTGTGAAGTGTTATGAGTGTCAGCAAGAAGAGCACTACAAGGGTGATGTTAAGTGTCCCAAGCAAACACAGCCCCCACTGGTGGGCAGATATCAGGGCTAGCTAGCGCAGCGCTTGGGCAGGAAATGTTCCTAGGTAGTGCTGTGTCGAGTATACAGTTAACCCTAGTGTCCCTGGGTGATGGGGAGATGGCACAGAGAACCCACATGCCTGATAACACTAGAAAGTACAGTCATTGGGTGTCCATCAAAGTGCAGAGGGTGGAAGCTCTGAGAGACACAGGAGCCAGCATGACAACCCTCAAATGTCATTTGGTGTCTTCAGAGCAGGTAGTCCCTAACATGTTTCACCAAGTTGTTGATGACAACTGTGAGAGCCACTGCACTATGTGGCTATAGTTCCCTTTGAGTGGGGGAAGTCTCAGGTCTGTTGAAGGTAGCTGTGAATCTAACCATGTAACCATGCCTGTGAGTTGTCTGTGGATTGTCTGCTGGGCAATGACCTGGAGCACACCATCTGGAAAGAGGTGGAGCTTAGGTCACACTTGGAGATGATGAGGTTACCTGAGTGAATGTGACTGACCAAAGAGTCCATGGCAGCTTGAAAGGGTAGTCAGAAGGACCTGGAGCCTGGAACAACGGCCCAGATTCCTGGCAAGAAGAGAAATGGTAAGGGGTAAGGGAAGCCCGCTCCTTAGATTCCCAAAAGTTTGGGAGGATATCGAACCTGAGGGGGAGTTCCCGGTACCTATAGGGGAAGGCATAGTTGAACTGCAGAACTTGTCTGAGCTGTCTAATTGCCAGCGAAAGAGGGTCCCAACAGGGGAGAGTTCTGTGAGGTGCAGAGAGAGTACCCTACTCTTGTGGGTCTTCATCGTTAGCAGAATGAGGCAGAGGGAGATGTCCCTCACAAGTACCTGATTTACTAGGAGAATGATCTGCTATATAGTGAGCCTAAGGATATGGAGCCTGGTGCAACATGTGTGTTGGTGGTCCCCCAGTACTTCAGAGCCTTCCTACTGGGTCTGACTCATGATGTGCCACTGGCAGGTCATTTGGGGCAGGACAAGACCTTTGAGTGACTTGTCACCCACTTTTATTGGCCTCAAATGAAGCAGGACACAGCTGCATACTGAAGGTCCTGTCAGACCTGTTAGGTGAGTGGCATGTCGAGAGGAAGTGCAAGGCCCTCCATAACCTTTACCTGCCATTACAACCACATTTGAGTGGGATGGCGCCAACATTGTGGGGCTGCTGGACAACAGATTCATTCTGGTCTTGGTGGACCATTTTACCCTGTACCCTGAGGCTATCCACCTGAGGACAGTGACTATACCCCTGGGGTGGCCAGGGCACTGATGGGGATATTTATCCATGTTCATTTCCTCAAGGAGGCAGTATCTGACCCGGGTACCTACATCATCCCCACATACATGAAGGCAATGTGAAAGGAGTGGGGGTGACCTATAAATTAATTGCCCTTTACCAACCCCAAACCAATGACTTCATCGAAAGTTTCAACGGTACCCTGAAAGGCAGGATTATAGGTCTACATGAAACCATGAGGTGTAAGTGGGACATCCTCCTGCCATGCCTGTTGTATGCATACATTGACGTACCCCAGAAGAGGGTTGGCTACAACCCATTTAAAGGCCTGTAGGGGTACCTTGTGAGAGGGCCTTTCACTCTTGTGAAGGAGGGTTGGAAGTAAACTAGAAGAGCCCCACAGGAGGTAGTCAGCTGCACGCTGACCATACGTAACCAAACAACATGCTTCAGGAAGCTCGCCCATGAGAACCTAGATACCAGGCAAGAGGACATGAAACTCTGGTATGACAAAATGCCACTTTGGTGGAGTTTCAGTCTGGCCAAAAAGTGTGGGTCATGGAGCCCGTGAAGCCTGTGGAACCCCATGCTCTACTAGACCATTGGTCAGGGCCCTATGAGGTCCTACCTGAGCTCTATTTCTGTGTGGACTACTGTGGGCTCAATGCAGTCACCAGGATTAATGCACACCCTAGCCCCAGAATGGATGAGTTCATAGATTGGCTTGGGGCTGCTAAGTTCCTCAACACGTTTGACCTGACATCTGGAACTGGCAGATTGCCTTTACTGATAGGGCCAAGAGGAGATCTGCATTCTCTACATTAAAAGAGCACTTACAGGTCCGGATTATGCCCTTCAGGCTGAAGAATGCCCCAGCCACCTTCCAGAGGTATGTAACTCAGGTCCTACCTGGACTGGAAAACTTTAGTGGCACCTATCTAGATGATGATGCAGTCTTCATGTATAGCTGTGAGGATGACCTGTGCCACCCGAGGGAAGTCCTTCAGGCTCTCAAAGGGCAGGCTTGACTATCACCGCCAGTATGAACCAGATAGGGTAGAGCTCTGTGGCCTACTTGGGACACCAAGTAAGAGACATCAAGGGACAGCCCTTGAAAAACAAAATTGACACTATTCTGGCTTGGGAACCCCCCAAGACCTTGACAGACTTGAGGGCCTTCCAAGACCTCACTGGGTATTACCGTAGATTCATCAGGGGGAATGGCACCATTGCTGTCTCCTTGACAGAGCTGAATTACAAGAAGTAGACATGTCAGGTGATCTGGACTGAGGCGCGCCAGAAAGTTTTTGACACCCTAAAGGAAGCCATGTGCTCAAGGTCCCAGATTTCTCCAAATAATTTGTTGTCCAGACAGACTCCCCAGAGCATGGCATAGGGCCCATGCTCTTACAGCTAAATGAAGAAGGCCTGGATCAACTCAGAGCTCTTGTTAGTAGGAGGCTACTTCCCAGGGAACAGATGTGGAGCATGATTGAAAGGGTAGGCTTTGCTGTGGATGCTGATTAAGCTAAGGCCATACCTGTTTGCCACTCATATCCGGGTTGAGACAGACCACAGGCCCCTCGGATGGTTAATGCAGATGAGGGATGAAAATCCCAAACCATTGAGGTGATCCATCTCCCTACAGGGAATGGGCTTTACGGTGGAACACCGCCTTGGAACAGACCATGCCAATGATGATGGTCTCTCCAGGTTTTTCAGTCTTAATGAAGAGAACTCCCAAGGGGGTGGGTAACTCACCCACTTACAGCTGGGGGAAGACACGATTTACACCTGGCATCCTTGGCGTGGTTTCCCCTAACCTTTTGTCCTCTGACATCCTGTTCTCTGACTTGATTTTTGTCTGGTATCCAATATTCTGGACACTTTACCACTGTTAACAAGTGCTAAGGTGCAGCTGCTCTGTACTCTAAACAATTGTAACATTGGCTTATCCACAATTGGCATACTTAATTTACTTGTAAGACCCAAGTAAAGTGCACTCTGTGTGCCCAGGGCCTGTAAAGCTACTAGTTGATCTGCAACACTGATTGTGCCTCCACTTCAGTAGCCCCATAAACATGTCTCTGGGCTGCCACTGCAGAGCCTGTGTATGCAGTTTTAAACTGACATTTTGACCTGGCAAGTGTAACCATTTGCCAGTCCCAAACCTTCCTTTTTGATTACATATGTCACCCCTAAGGTACGTAGTGTGTTTTCAAAAGTTGGACATGTACTTTAAAGCTTAACGTGTCTAGGTAGTGAAAAACTATTAACATTGTTTTTTTCTACTGCAAGGCCTGTCTCTTCCATAGGTTAATTGTGGGGTTACCTTGAAGTGTAACTTCTAATTGGGAAAAGATAGAAATATGGAGTTGTGTGTCTCTGGACTCGCAATTTAAAATCACAACTAATGGTGAAGTCGGATGTTAAATTGTAATTTTAAAAATGCCACTTTTAGAAAGTTTGCATTTTCTTTCTTTAACCATTTTGTGCATCTTCCTGTCTCTGGATACAAGTCTGGGGCAAATGATAGCTGGGCTTTGTGCATTCCCTCTGGACAATCACACACAAAGGTAGCTTGGGTGTGACATTTGCATCTTGATGGCCCATTACCAGGCTGATGGGTCCTCCTAGGCTAGATGAGAGAGAAGAGCTGACACCTACACCTGAATAGGATTTGCCACTCCTCACACAAAGGCCTGCATACCTCCTGGAGAGTGTCTGGAGTCAATAAAGAAAAGGAAGGGATCTTGTGAGCTTCAAATGCCTCTTTTGAAGTCTCTCCCACTTCAAAGGCACATTTTATTATAGGTCCTGGACCCTAAATCCCATCCAATCAGTTCTTTTTTCGGTCCTGAGGAGACACTGCCAAGAAGAGGACCTGTGCAGCCAGGAGGCACTGTCACTTTGCTACTTGCTTTGATGCGTTTGACTGCTTTCTGCTGATTGCTCTACTACCAGGAGGCACTATCACTCTGCAAACTTGCTCTGATGTGGTGCCCTGCTACCTTTGGCACTGAGGGAGGATTGAAACTGCCCTCTGCAACCTTTTTGCTACTGAAGAACTCAAGGGCTTGTTGGCTTGACCCCTGTTAAACTCTTAGGGCCATCAAAGACTTTATTTCCAACAGGTCAAGTACTATGCTCTACAGAGTCCAACGTTAGCTGTTTGACCACCAAGTACAAACTACATTGACCTGTGCTCTACACCGATCATATTCGTGATCTGTGTGTGAGCTGAGGAATCATGTACAGACCCCCATCGTTGCCGTAGCAACCAGGGATTACCTTCAGGATGGAATGTCCGCTGAAGCCACGCTCAGGAGAGCTGGGCCAGCTGGCAACAAGATTGGACAGGACTTTGTGTCCCACTCAGGCCACTAAGCCTGTTTCCCTTCAGTCCATCAGCCCATCAGGCTGCCTCCTAGCTTGGAGAGATTGCCGGGGGAGGCCTGCCTCACCCCAGGAGACCAAAACTCTTGTTCCTCCAGTGAAAGCTCAGATAGTGTGAAATTCTGTGACCGATTGAATTGAAAATAATATACAGTGGCAACACCCAGCATCAACAGGAATGTTTAACACCTTGCAAGGAGTTTGATGTGGGCAAGGAGATACTAATCTCTAGGGTGTGCACTTAGAACTTGGAGACTTCAGAATTGGATATTTGTACTCCAATCCCGACTGGTGCAACTTGAAACAAATTGGGACAACTTCAGCAATAAACATTGGTGAGTGTTTGTCAGTAAGAACTGTTGGTGCCGATGCGGCCCTGCCATTGAAGGAGGATTCAGTGGCATTTGGGGTTCGGATGCTATTATTAACTTGCGTTAAGAACTGTGCATGGATGGTAGAATAAATCACGTCATGGATGAAAGATGAATTTAAATAACTTTTGAGTCTGGGGAGCGATGTGAATGATATTTGCAAATGCACGAAGCGCTATTAACAATGAACACTAAGAAATACGAATTTCATCTATTACTGAATAAAAGCATAAGGATTGTGCTGAAACACTAAAATGAAGTCACCAGCAGGCTCAGGTGTGAATAAGTGTTTAACTACCACTCCCAGAATCCAGTATAAAAGCCTGTGATGTAAACATGGTGGGCAAACAGCAGAAGAAACCACTTGAAAAAGATAGATTGCTGAAACGCATTGTGGGGTCTGATGGAATTCTATCTGCATGAAATAAAATGAAGTTGGATGATTACGCCTCCGGGTGTACAGTGCTTCTTTGCTGTTTCATATTCCAAGGGTTGTGGTCATAACCCTTCACCTGCACCAGCAGCCAGAGTGTGTCACTGTTTAAGACCGATTGAATTGAAAACATGTATCTATTATATGTTAGAAATTAGGTCTTCGGTTGGCAGTCAGGTTACCCCCTGTCCAAGCAAGGACCCTCACTCTAGTCAGGGTAAAGGAGAATCATCCTCAGTTAACCCCTGCTCACCCCCTTGGTAGCTTGGCACACGCAGGCAGACTTAACTTCAGAGTCCAGGTGTAAAGTATTTGTACCAACGCACACAGCAACTAAGTGACACAACACAGGTTTAGAAAAATAAGTAATATTTATCTAAACAAAACAAGATCGAAACAACAAAAATCCACCATACACAAGTCAAGTTATGAATTAATAAGCAAAAAGAGTCTTAAATCCTTAGAAAACAGAGCTAACACTGTTAGCGTGAAAAAGTACCTGGGTTGAGTCACCGCACAGGCAGGTGTGCATTGGCAAAGACCAGTGATGTGTCGATTTCTCACTCGCAAGCGAGGCCGTGCATCGTTCCTCCTCCGCTCCGGGCAGCATGCATTGTTTTTCCTCTCTGCAGGAGAGCAATGTGTCGATCCAGACAGGCACTCTCGGGTACGGGCAGGCTTTGTGTTGTTTTTCTGCACCTATCGATGTTGCGTCGACAATCACAAAACTGTGCTGCATGGGGTTTGCGTCATTATCAGCCTCTTTTAGTGGGAGTTTCATGTCGTTTCTCCAGCCGCATTGCGTCAATCTTCCAGCTGCGATGCAGGTGAAGTGTACATTTCAGCTACGAAGCCGGTGGCGCGTCGCTTTTCAGCTGGAAGCTGGAAGGTGCATCTACAATTTCGCCGCATGGCAGTTTGTGCATGGATTTGCAGTCTTTTGCTCCTAGCTTCATCTTTCAAGAGCCCAGGAACTGGATAGGGCACCACTTGGCAAGGCAAGAGTCTCAGAAGAGAGTCCAGGCCCTGGCTGGGGAAGACTTTGATGGCCCTGAGACTTCAACAACAGAAGGCAAGCTCAGGTCAAGCCCTTGGAGATTTCTTCACAAGCAGAAATACATAACAAAGTCCAGTCTTTGTCCCCTTTCACAGGCAGAAGCAGCAACTGCAGGATAGCTCTACAAACCACAGGCAGGGCAGCACTTCTCCTCAGCTTTCAGCTCTTCTCCTTGGCAGAGGTTCCTATTGATGTCCAGAAGTGATCTAATTTTCAGGGGTTTTGTTGCTCTTCTTATACCCATTTTGGCCTTTAAAGTAGGCTTACTTCAAAGGAAAGTCTCTCTTGTTTGTGTGATCCTGCCTTGCCCAGGCCAGGCCCCAGACACACACGGGGGTTGGAGACTGCATTGTGTGAGGGCAGGCACAGCCCTTTCAGGTGTGAGTGACCACTCCTCCCATCCCTCCTAGCAGAGATGGTTCATCAGGATATGCAGGCTACACCCCAGCTCCCTTTGTGTCACTGTCTAGAGAGAGGTGCAAACAGCCCAACTGTCAATGTGACCCAGACAGGGAATCCACAAACAGGCAGAGTCACAGAATGGCTTAAGCAAGAAAATGCCTACTTTCTAAAAGTGGTATTTTCAAACACACAATCTCAAAACCAAATTTACTAAAATATATATTTCTAAATTGTGAGTTCAGAGACCCCAAACTCCACATATCCATCTGCTCCCAAAGGGAATCTACACTTTAATCATATTTAAAGGTAGCCCCCATGTTAACCTATGAGAGAGATAGGCCTTGCACAGTGAAAACCGAATTTGGCAGTCTTTCACTGTCAGGACATATCAAAAACATTTGTATATGTCCTAACTTAAACATACACTGCACCATGCCCATGGGGCTACCTAGGGCCTACCTTAGGGGTGTCTTACATATAGGAAAAGGGAAGTTTTAGGCCTGGCAAGAGGGTACACTTGCCAAGTCGAATTGGCAGTTTAAAACTGCACACACAGACACTGCAGTGGCAGGTCTGGGCCTTGTTTACAGGCTATTAATGTGGGTGGCACAACCAGTGCTGCAGGCCCACTAGTAGCATTTGATTTATAGGCCCTGGGCACCTCTAGTGCCCTGTACTAGGGACTTTCCAGTAAATCAAATATGCCAATCATGGAAATCCAATTACACATCTTACTGGCGGTCGCCCATAGGCAGTTATAGTTAGGACCTAGTTTCCATTAAAAAAGTGTTTTTTGACTTGCCTATATCTTTGGCACCATTTGAACAATCTTTACAACATTTTTCAAAAAAAGTGTGCCCAAGGGTCCTGTTGTGGGTAAAAAAAGTGTGTTTCCCATTTTATTTGCCGTAGGGATTTTGAACACGACTACAGCCTGAACCCCTGGATGGAATTACATCAAATTTGGCAGAAAGGTAGCTTTTGGTCCAGAAAGAAGTATTTTTGTTATTTTGTGCAGATCCGCTTAGTAGTTTTTGAGATATTAATGGAAATCCAGATTTGTATATCTGGGCGGAATCTAAGTACACATCTCATAGTAAGCTCTGATTTCCTGTCTGCACTTCAACCAGAAAGTGATGGCATCCATTGTGGGACCAAAATACATGATTCCACCCTTTGAAATACATTGTAGTGAATGGCAGGTTTGAGGGTCACAAAAATGAGAACACATAAAGAGTGATAACAGACTTTAGTTAGAATATAAATCATATGTTGCTAAGATGATTTTACCCTGTAAAAAAGTCCTCTACTGGGATTTTATGAATCATGTTTGTCAGAAAACTGTTTTCTCATGATTTTTACATAGATGTTATGGAAGGTGCTCCAGGTCCTCAAATTAGAGCATATTTTCTGTAAACTGACACCATCTTTCTCAGCCATATCAGAATGAAGTCTGGCATTCTCAGTAAACATGCACTTCCACCAGGAGCAGACTGTCAGTTGATTCACTTGTGTTCTACTGCAGTCTCTCAGTGTTCTAAAGAATAAGTTGAGCATTATCAGTCATACGTAGAACAAATGTGTGGCCTTCCTGAAACCACCTTGATTGTATCAAAGTTTTAAAACTTTATTTCATTTAGAAAATAATAAAATGAGAAGGTTAATTTTGTCTTCCACAGAGTTCTAAAGAACAACTTTAGCGTTAACAGTCATTAAATCATTCTGATATATAGACTGAAGCATGAACATTCTGAATTTATGTCAAAGTTGTTGCACACCTGACTGCTGTCTTGATGAAATCGAAGCGGAAAACTGAAAGCATTTTCTACTGAGGATACTGCAGAAAATGAGGAGATTAGGGAACTTCATAACAAAAGAGTCTCCCAAGATGGCCTTCAGAGACAAAAGAGCCCAAATGTAGCACAAATATCACACAAATGCAGTCCAAACATAGACCAATAACAGAAGTGTGCAAGACACTTAGGACCCGATTTCAACCTTGGTCAAGAGGATTACTCTGTCACAAACGTGACGGATATCTTGCCCGCCATATTACATATTCGATTATATCCTATGGAACTGGTAATGCGGCGGATGGGATATCCATCACTTTTGGGCTGGAGTAATCCCCTCCTCCAAGGTCGTAATCAGGCCCTAAAACGTTTTGGTTTTTGGCAATTTTATAGCACAGACTTGAGCCGAAAATAGTGGAGTTCTTTCAATGGCGATCAGTTATATTACGCAAGAAAACATTCCTTTTGGGCATTAGGCATGGGGAGACTAACTGATTTGCCCAGAATCACAGGATGTCGAGCTGACACTGAAACTCGAACCTGGTTCATCTCATTCCCACCCCTAAGAGCCACATATAATCAAGTGATCAACTGGATAAAAAAAAAAAAACATTGAGATAGCAATTAATTTAAAAGTGATTTGTCACTATTTGAGAACTCAGAAAATATGTCCTCATTTTAGTTTTTTAGAGCACTACCATAATTTCTATAGGACTAAGACCCTGTTATTTTTCTAATTTCTAAAGGAAATGCTTTGGGTATTACAGTTTTGATCACATCAAGATGACGTCAGGCGTGCCACACTATTGTAATAAATATAGAATGCCTGAAATCTAGTTGTTCATTAGAATACTGTGGAGAGGAAGATGTCATGGGCATGGGCTCTGATAGTTGAGGGCAGGGAGGAGGGTGCGGAGACAACAAGTTGACCACTCTAGGCAGGTGGGAGGGGTAGCAGCAGCATAAGGAACCATCAAGAGCAGGGAAAGGGGTCAAACCAACCTTTTAGGTCAGGCAAGGGAAGATGCAGCAATATAACAGACCATTGGGGGCAAATGGAAGAGGCCGTGGGAAAACAGCCATACATGCCAACATACCTGATTTAGGCAGGAGACTACCGATGTTATTAAGCCCAAACAGGCTTTATTTTATATGTTTCCTTACTAAAATCTCTTTTTTAATGTAAGTCAATGGGTAAAATCAATTCCCCAGTTTTTTAATTCAAAATCTCTCTCTTACTAAGTTCAAAATGTTGTTTAGCATGGTACATTGAATCACTGGCGGCAGGAGGACTGAGGTAAGGATATGGACTTGGATAACAGAGGGCAGGAGACAGATGGGCAGGGCCACCAAGCTGACATTACAGGGCAGGCATCAGGGGTTGCAGCAGCACAATATACCATACAAGAAAAGTGGGATGGCACTGCAGCATAACAGACCATGGAAAGTAATAGAGAGGGGAAATGCACATGAACAACAGAGAGCAGAGGGAAAAGAGGCAAGGGCAGCAAGCTGACCATACCAGTCTGACAGGATGGACAGTTGCAGAATAACAGACTATGAAGGGCAGGGTAATTCAGGGACATGACAACAGAACAGACAAGATAGGAGGGAGGGGATAGGGGCCTGAACATGGAAAAAGGAGGGTGGGGATGGAGACAGGGCTTGAGCAACAAGCTGACAATGGAGGGCAAATCGGATAGTCACTGCAAGCACAACACACCATGGAGTGAAAAAGTGAAACTATAATAGCATACACATAGAAAATGGAGGTGTTGAAGCAGATATGCTAATTAGAAATTATTAATGAATGTTTATATGTTTTGATTAACAAAAGTTCATAGAGAAATCAATCGTAGAGAAAATAATGTTCACGTTTGAAAATGTGCCCACGGAGAATGGTAGCCACTTATATGAAAGTTGTACTAAAATGATTAAAAATGCTTAAAATAATGAAAATGTCTAATAAGAATGTAGTAGTGTGCCATAATGAGATGTATAACCTATGTTTTGCATTATATCGTAGAGTTAACGTAGCCGAAGTTGTGGCCTAGTCTTGCCAGAGCATGCTGGAGGGAAGCCACCATGATAAACAAGCCTTGAACCACTCAAAGTTAAAGTCTGCTTAGCTAGAATTTTCTGCAATGTACCGACGGACAGGAGATGATGGAATCAAATTGCTACAATTATGTGTAGAGTAGACAAGATGTACTTTCACTGGACTCAAACAATAGAGACACTGACTGAAGAAGAAGATTCAACATTTTGGACACCTGATGAGCCGGATGATGGGGACATCGTACAGTGAACCAATCAGTGAACTGAGAACGTCGAAATACTAGAATTCATAGATTTGTAGAATCAAATGTATTGGGTAGCGTCACATATGGTGATTAATTGACCGATTAGGAATTAGGGAGATGGACTGAAAAACTCTAATAAAATGTCATGACAAGGGGCTAAAAATTCAGATATCAGGGGTGAAATGCTGATGCCAGGAGACGTGACTCGAGATTTTGTCATTGGGCTTATGCGCTTGAGAGCCTGATGCGTTGCTGATCAATTGATGACCTGAAGACAAAGACTGACTTTGTTGCTGATCATTCCGTGGATAGGTAGCTATGACAATGTGACTGATTAACTTTGTGCCTTTTCTTCTAGGTACCAACTGTGCTGTTTTTATAGTTTTCTCTTAGCTAGATGTTTTCCAAATTCACGTTTCTAAATTGTTTTGCGCATGAAGTCCCACATGCTCAATGCTAATCTGGGTTAGGTAGGATTCTTTGAGGTGACGTTGACAGTGACAAATGATTGATGAACTGATTGCTGAACTCTGCTATTAATGTTGACATATTCTTCTTTGTTGGCTTTTGCTAAAGCATTAGAGCATATGTTTTCTTAAGTTCTGATTAGATTATGTTATTGGTGGTCATTTATAAACTAATTCTGAGCTGATTGAATAAAGTTTGAAATAACCAATGCACTAGAATTGTAACTAATGGGAAATAAAAATTGTTAAAACCTATATTGAGTTGTGGTTATTCATGAAAAGTTGATCTAATTGTCTAACGTCTAAATGATTTATTTAGTGATTATTGATTGGTTCTAGTGCATTTTAATAACATTAGTCATTACATGGCTAGGACACTCCATGCGATCAAAAAGGTTCATCGACCTATACGCGTCCCCTTGTAAGTTTACTCACTAAGGACCAGGCACGCTAGCAGAGGGAAAGTGGGATGGGGTCAGGGACAGCAAGCTGGCCATACAGGGCAGATGGGAGGGGCTGTGAAAGCACAGAAGGCCATGCATAGTAAGCAGGAGGGTTAGTGATAGCACATCATCCATGGCGGACAAGAGGAAGGGGGCAGGGGTATGCACAAAAGACCATGGAGAACAGAAGGAATGGGTAGAAGCTGGACGCAGGCAAGAGAGGGCAGGCAAGGACCTTGACAGCAAACCACGTGGGGTAGGGCCCCCTCCTAGGGTATATGAAAGCCCCAGGGACCACCCCGTCCAAGGGGTACTGCTTTGTATGTATGCTGGGGTACCAGTTTGGCACCTCTGTGCCATGAGGCTGCCACCTCCCCAGGGCAAATGTTTATAAATTATTTCAGGGGCCCACATGCCCCCCCTGCAGCCTTCGGGACAGTCACCGAGGGCACTTAAAAATATGTATGCTGGTGATCCCACTGGGCATGCCCGCGACCCGGGGACCACCATCTTCCCAGGTCAAACATCCTAAATTAATGTAAGGTGGCCCATGCAGCCTGGAGGAACACCACCCCAGGGCAAAAAATGTTAAATTAATTTGGTGGTCCAGTGCAGCCCTCCGCAGCCCCAGCGATCACTACCTCCCAGGGGCTAAACATGTTAAATTAATGTGAGGGGGTCTTGCGTGCCATCCCATAGCTCAAGTGACTGCACCTTCCAGTGACAATGAGTTTGCTATTTGTGCGGCGACATTGCCCCTGTGCCTCAGGAACTACCACCTCTCTGGGGCAAATCACACAAATTATGGGAGGCACATGGCTCCCTCACAGCCCCGGGGACTGGCATTTCTCCAGGGCTGAAATAAATAGATATAGGTGGTCCATCATGGGCCCGAGCCTAGGTGACCCCCAACGCCCCTGGGCTAAGGTCTATATGTTCTTGGCATGGGAAGTTGAGGACAAGTCTGGCTGCGGCATTCTGGAGGAGTTGCAGCTTTTTGATGTTTCTAGACATGGTGCTGGTGTTGAGACCGTTGCTGTAGTCAAGCCTGCTTGTGACTAAGGCGTGGGTGACTGTGCAGCAGTCTGCTGGGATCCATTTGAAAACGTTCTGGAGATTGCGGAGATTTGGCCAGCAAGAGGAGGTCACTGAGTTTACCTGATGGGTCATAGATAGGAAGGAGTCTAGGTTGTGGGTATGCTCAGTCGGTGAAGGCGGGGTGCTGAGAGATGTGGAAGTGAAGCTTCACTTATGCAAAATACTAATCATCCTAACTTTGTGTGCATGGCCAAGGCAAAGCAAGTGTGTTTCTCTACATTTCCAACTTGAAAGGTTATCTGTAATCCTTGATGGAGGTGTTTTGCATCCTTGTCTTTTTCGAGCGTAATATCTCATGCAGTGACTGTCCCCTTTTCTACTTCTTTCTGCATTATGCAGTGTGCAAGTAGTCTACACGTGTGTTCATCATACTCATAGCACTCCGTCTTGTCTCTAAGGAATTTGGTGACTATCTCATTACTTTAATACTGGTTAGTTGTAGCTTTATGGACTGCAATGTCCTGCAACGTTCCAGGACAATCTCATCGTTCCTGAATACACTTGGCCAGTGCTACTGCAGTACTCAACAAATAAATATTGTATCTGTTTACCGCTCTGCTGCTGTTTAGAAAAACTTTAGCACAGTGTTTCCCCCTAATATTTGCTTTGAGACAATCCAACGCCATCTTATAGTTGGCAGTCCCCTGGTTAACTGTCTGAAAACCCCTCAGCCACTTACGCATATGCTTCACGTAATCTGCTTCTAGAAGTAGTTTCCTATCAAATGTCCATATCCTACATGGTTTGGCTAAACCCTCTATTACACATTTGAGCACTAAGAGATTGTGATCAGATAATATCTCGAGGAAAAGATAAATTACCACCTGTCTAGCTACAGCCGCTGACACCAGGAAGCAATCCAACCTCACTAATTTATTATGGGGAAAAGAAAAAAACGTGCATCCGGGGCAATATCCTTCAATTTGCTCCACACATTGATCAACCCATGGTCTCTAATTTACCACTGAACTGCTCTAAATACAGCTGGCTTCCATCCAACATATACGCCACACCCCCAGTCTTCCCACCACAGGGCATCTGAATAGTAAGATCCCCACTTAAGATGAGTGGTGTGGGCCAGGATGACAACTCTAAGATAATCAATAAGGGCAGGTTTGTCGAGATTAGAGTCATGCACTGAACACAAAGCAAACCTCCCCTCACCTACCTGTAGTTTCAAGATAACTGACTCCCTGATTTATCCACCAGACTTAGGATCATCTACAAGAATGGCTACCCCCCTAGAAGTAATTTCCTGGGTAGTGATGCAGGGTAGCCAGTATCCCCGATACTCCAACAGGTCCTTCTCACCCACGGGACATAAGTCTCCTGTATACAGCCTATGTCAGATCTCATTGTTCACAGACCTGATGCTATTCTACCCCTCTTATGCCTGTCATTTAGGCCACAGGCATTACTCATACAGATATGTAACCTCACCTGGCTATTTAGCTTGCACTCTGGCATTTAACATCCTTACACCAAATCTCAGCCAGTCATGTAGTTTCATTGCTGCTTCCAAAGTATGCTTAAGCACCATGTCCTGCCATAAATTGGCTTATCCTCTAATACACCCAAACAATTTTCCCTGCCTTAAATTAATCTCATGCCTCCATCCCTTTCTCTCTTCCCCTTACTTCTCCCATCATCTCCCTCAACCCACCCTTCCCCCCAGCCACTCTCCCATTCCCCCTCATAAAACTCCAGCTCCTCCAAGGTGTGTCAGGTGGACCTTCCAGGGCCCGTGAATGGATGTGCCCCCCCAAGTGCACTCCAGAAAACAAAAATCACAACAGTATAAGTTATTACAATACCCCTGAGAAGGTGCACCCACATAATTGCTACTTAAAACCAAGTATTACACCCCTGTCAAAAGTGATGAACAAATACTACATACAGCATACTTATCACTATGATTAAACAATCACCAGTTATCGTTCACCAATACCTTCAAAGTGAATATTGCTTCAAGGCTTGTGGTTAAGAGCTATGACTCCCACCCTTTAAAACCTTGCAAACCTTCCCAAGCTCTCCAAACCTGATATTACCCAAGACTCTCCAAAAACCTATTGCCTTTATCTCAGAAGAAAAGATTTGTTTTATCCTGCCAAACAACCTTTATCTTAGCAGGATTTATCAAGAGAGCCTGTGCACCTTTAGATTGGAATGGCTGGATCAACTGCCTCAGACACCATCATCTCTCAATCGTTATGTGGCAAAAATCTGGATTGACAAAAGAATGTTTGACCATGAGCCGACCACCTAGCATCAGAGTGAGCTTTTTCAAAGATGGCCTGCCGAAGGAGAAAGTTACCTAAAATACCAAAATGGCCCTTGGTTTGCCACCTTCTAATGTATGGCGCTGATGTTGCCTGAAAGGAAATCAATGTGCTCTCTGGACCTGCATATCCCAGTTCCAATCTGTCAGCTCTGGAATGGTGCTTCTATACAAACCAATGAAGAAATTGCAATCATCATCTCATCCACTTCTGTGATCCCAAGAACCCTAAGGTTATTCCACCTCAATGTATTCTCAAATTCCTCGAGCTTCCACTGGGTATCCATCAAACGTGCTTCATGGTCTTTAAAAACCTTCTGATTTGCGAGCAAGTCCTCCTCTAAAGTGAATACTCTATTCGCCATTTCAGACAATTCCTCAGAAACAACTTTAGTCATTTTCCATTTACACCTTGCAATTTTCTGCTGGCAGCTTGGGCTATCTGGCTGTTAACCCTGGTTTCCTCCCTATGGGCCATAATCACCAGATTAATTTACTGCAGAGTAACTGCAACAGCTGAAATGGTACACCATCCTGCCTGGGTAGACAATAAGCTTTCTTCCCACCTTGGCATTGTCAAATGGTCCCATTTTAGACCGCCCTTATCTCATGTCCCAAATCCACCGGGTTAGCCTTTTTCACAGTTTGCCCGGGGCCCATTCTGCCAGAGTTATCTGAGAGGGTCTCCTCTCCCCCACTCATGTTGCTGGAGAGGCTTGAGTTGCTACCGCCACTACCCCTTCCTTATTTGTGTCATCAACCAACCCTTCGGATTGGTCTCATAATGAAAAATAAATTGACTGTATCAATCCCTCTCCCGGCCATGACCAGAATATTCCTACTTTTGTTTGAAAGATTCACTGTGCACTTACTGTCCCACTTGAAGGTACCTGCCTGAATCCCATGCCTGAGGGCTTGTCCCCATAGGGCCTCTCTTGCATGTCCACACTCTAACTGTGGGTACTTTGAAATCTAACTCTGCTTGGTGTGATGGATGGGGTGGTTTGCCCCAGGGTACTCGCTGTTGCAGTAGTTACAGTCATTATAGTGGCTAAATTTATTACCTCAGTCTCTATTTCCCTTTCTACACCAAGAGTGACTTGATTACCAATGTCCGGACGCTGATCCTGAAAAGCTGGTGATGCTTCCGATGTCTGACAAAGCTGAGGGGGCTGAGAAAGATGGGAGGTCTTGGGCGCTCTTTGTTTGCTGCAGCTGACCCAACAACATGATCTGCTTTGCCTTTGCGGAAACTGAAACCCAGGACAAGATTTGTTTTAATCCATGCAACCACTAACTCCCCTCTTGGTGATGGACTTTCTGTGTCCAGCTGTGATCCTGCCTGAATAGACTGGCCAGGATATCATCAATAATATCAATGTAATATCTGTAGTAAGATTTTTCATGAAAAAACTGTGGATGGCAGGGTTACTTGGGATAACTCTAACTATAGCAGGTGACTTTTTATGGTTTTGTGCATTTAAACTGTTAAGTCCCTTTAACCTTTGGTTTTGTAAGTGAATTTCTATGTTTTTTAAATTCTATTTCCAAATATATATTTTCATACTGGTGGTAGCTAGTAGATAGTTATGGTTAGGACCTAGTTTATTTAGATTAAGTACTTATTGTTTTGCTCAAAACCTTGGTGCCGTTTAATGAATCATTTCAAAACTATTTTGCCAGACACTTAAGCTGCTGTTGTGAAAGTTTCAGGGGTGATTTGTCAAGCGGGGCTGAGCAAAAAGGGGGGGGGTGGTACCAAAACAATTTTGCCCATACATTTTCCCTTAGGGAGTTTAGACTAGACTACAGCACAAACCGCTGAACAGAATTACACCAAATTTGACATAAAGCTAGATCTTGGTCCAGAAAGATTTATTTTTTTGTCATTTGGTACAAATCCATTTCAGTAGTTTTTGAGAAACTAATGAAAAAAGTTTTATATATATCTAGGGACTCAAATCCTCCATGGATCTGACAGATCTCATGGTGAGAGCTGATTGGCTGCCAACACTCCAACCAGGAAGTGTTGGCGATCATCTTAGTCTGAGTTGCCAAAAAATACAAAAAAACACAAAAGGGGTCAGGGCAGGAATACTGTGATTCCCTAGGCCTGGTGGTGGGGTTCCACAGCTACCCCGCCAGGGGCCAAAATCATTTTTTTATTGTTGCCTCAAATTCACGAAGGATCTGTGAATCTGGCAAAAAAAAATAATAAAACAAGCTTCATCTCCCTTGTTGGTTTTTTAATTGGCCGTCCGGGTGGTCCAGGTCCCAGGCTGGCTTTTTATTCGAAATGTCTTCTATAATGCCTAAGCTTACTAATATGCCTTCTCTACCTGTTACAGTGTGTAATCCCCCTGTGTACACCCTGCCAACAAACAGGGTTGATGATTGTACTGACAACTGCTCTTCACAAAGGGGTGGTGCCCCCTCTACCCTCTGGGGGTGGGGAATGAGAGGACCTCCAGCTGTGCTGAGAGGAGGGCAGGAGTGGACCAGGGCAAGGGGACAAAGAACCTAGAGAGGATGGAAGATCTGGCCCAAATGGGTTATCAAATCCAGTAGTGCTCAATCTCCCTCCTTAGGCAGGTCCTAATGTGGTAGTGAAATCTAACGTGCCCCCTCTTCCCAGGAATATCATTCAGATGGTCTCTCAATTAATGAACAAAGTACTTTATTGGTTGCACAAACATGCTAAATTTCCACTCCCAATCTCCCCAAGTATATTAATGGTTCGAAGGGTAGGGTGAGTTGGTCCATTGGCGAAGCGCTGCACTGGCGATTGTGTGATCTTTAATTTTAACTCTCCTGCCATCGTCCACATCTTGTTTTTGCTAACTCCATTACAGGTGGTAGCATCCAGGTGGGCATGTCACTCCATTTACTGTACTTTTTTTTATTCATCCCAGTACCATGCAATTGACCCTGCACACAACTAAAAACAGATGTGGGCCAGTAATAGCAATGAAAGTAGATGTATCTTTCCCGGGGTCTACTAGCACATAGAGAAGTATATCTTTCACTGTTTGAGAATGATTGACTCACCTGTGCTGGTTCATCTATCTGTTTATATCTGGCACTAGTTTAGGTTTGGGATTGATCGAGCTCCATACATTCAACCGATGTAGACCTGGCCTGTTGGATTGTTGGGAATTTCCAGTATTGAGAGCTCTGAGAGACCTTAATCAGTGTCACCTTCTGTGGGACATTTTCCCCCAGTGAAATAACTGAGGGTTCCCTTTTTTTGCTCATATTAACTGAGGATGAGGATCCTGTGAGTATCCTAAAATTGAATATCACAGGGATTAGGTCCAAAATGGAAAATTTACCATGGGGGCAATTTATTGATAGACATCTAATATACCTATTCCAGGAATGCTGGGCTGTAAATGCAGTATACAGGTGTGGCTATAAGATCTTCTGGATTCCAGCTAGCAGGTCAGCACCAGGAAGACCATCTGGAGAGTTGCTTGCGTGGGCAAGTGTACAATATTTCTTTGCTGTTCTGTAGCTCAGCTTAAAGTGGATTCCAGGGATATCCAAGTGTTGGTTCTCACTCCACTTAAGGGTGTGCCTATTGCACTAGTAAACATTAATAACAGAAGCCAAGGGAAAAGTAGTGTGTCCCCTATACTGCATATATTGGAGAAGATCTTGGCAGACCGTTCTGGTTCTCATTAGGTAATTATTTTGGGCAAGCTGAATCTAACCTATGAAACAAATGCCATATCTCAGGATATGGAGGCATATGGTGCACATGACGGTAATCCCCCAGGACGAGAGTGACCATTACCCTTTAGTATTATGTACCCTCAAATTGCTAACACTAGTTCCTACAACCTCCACTGGGAGTTATAATCAGTAATTACAAGTTACCAACAACTGCAGGAACGTGAAGTGGGAGGCTGTAACCTGCTCCTCAATGGTTATGTCACGCTTGCATTGGATGCATGCTGCACAAATGGCGGCTATGCATGGCAACTGGGGGGACAGAGGGTGGATCATGGCGGAGCATATAAAATGTTTCCATAGCCTGAGGGACCTCTTTGTGTCCACAAGCAGCACAACAAGGAATAAAAGCATTGATACTGGATGGCTTAATGATTCTTGTAGGAAGTATAAAAGTAGCCTGTTAAAAATAATCAGTGGTAGGACAACAGGGAGATTAGGGTGACCAGACCTGAGCATAGACTGAAACTAAAGTAAATGAAGGTAGCATGTGAAAACAAACTTTGGGATGAGCTGTTGCAGACCTTTTCATCTAATGTTTCCAAAAAATTCTGTTGGCTAGCCAGCATTGTCACTGGGATTTCCCAAACCCTGGTAGGGTCTTTCATACTTCCCTGTGACTGAACTGCCCATTTCGGTAACCTTTATTCAGGTGTACTAGCCACTGATTTGCACCACAAAGCATCTACACCTAAATCTGGTTCTTCCCCTTAGCTGGAGAAGCATAGTGCTTTGCCAGAGTTTAACCATGAAGAGACTGCAAGGGCAAATAAATAGCTAAAACAAGGGAAACCCTTGGCTTGGACAAAATTCCAGGCAATCTTCACAAGTCCAGTAGCAGTAGTTGGGTCCCAAATGTCAACACCATTACTAACGCGATTGTCACAGGTGCTCCAATCTCGTTTACATGGAGAGGGCCAGAGATCGTGCCCATTTTTTAAAAGGGGAACCATGGTGTTCCCTCAAACTGTCTCCCCATTAGCCTTCTGGATAATCTCCAAAAGGTCTTTTCCAAGCACATGCCAGAACGCAAGCAGGATTTAGACCCAGAACTAGCTCCATTGATCAAGTATTTTGTTTTTTGCAGATCAAATGAAAGATAGTGGATGTAATGAGTGGTGATCTTTGTGTGCAATTTGTAGACATTAGTGTGGTACCAAGAGAGGAGTCTGGGTTACTCTGTGGTAAATGGTGGTCTCTGGCGCATTGCTAAGAATCAAAGGGGCAGATTTATGAAAAATGATGCACAACTGCGCTAGCGGAGTTGTGTCAACATTTTTGACGCAAGCTCCCGTCTTTCCCTAGCACCATCAGTGCTCCATATTTACAAAATGATGCATGATGGCACTAAGGAATAGTTAGCGTACACAAAAATGACTCTTAGCATTGTGACATGCCGTAAGAAAAAATTACGCCAATGCTGCAAAAGTGACGCTACGCTGTTTTATTGCATGTATATTTGATTCAAAACGGGTTAGCATCATATTAATGAAGTGTTGCTTTAGTGATGAGTAGCATGACATCCTGGTCAGAGAAGTGAAGGAGTACCAACATCAGCTTTTTGTCACCACCAAATTGCCAGTCGGTAGGAGAGACGCCATATGGCAGGCAATAGTAGACAAAGACAACAGCGTGGCAGAGGTGAGGAGGACTGTCACCAATTGCAAGAAGCACTGGCATGATTGCAGGCACAGGACTAAGGAGAAACTGGCCAGGAGCTGAAAGGCAGCACTGCAGACTGGAGGTAGAAGTCCCGCACCACAGGAGGACCTGGATGATCTGGAGGAGATGGTTGCAGCTGTCATCCCAGAACAGCAGGTCACTGGAATCGCAGGACAGCGCAGACTATCAAGAAAAACCACAAATGCAGGGTAAGATGCAGGGGAAGACACATGGAACCTCACAAATGCCAGAAGGGGCAGGCATATAGGACACACTCAATGCATGCTAAAGGATTGCATTGGGGCACCTAGGCCCTGCATGAAAATGACTCATCACCACCCAAGCCACACTTGTAGTGACACACTGGTTGTGCAATGTACTCCGACATATACACAACGTGGACATAAGCCACTCACTATCACTTTATTCCACCTTGTAAATATGCAGCACATTGCCTGGAAGGAACTTCATGCTGTGCCATGACAACACACATTGCAAACTGTCATTGCCCCTGATCCAACACAACATGTACAGCAAAGACTAGGACTAAAGAAAATAACCACTCCAGGGGTGGTGCCGGGATGAGTTAACATGGCAAAATGCTTTCCTTCCTCCTTGTGCCATTGTCCTTCTCATGTGTGCTGCACCCTGCAGCACACATAGAAATGCCACCTTGCCAAAATAGCTTGTACATGTGCAGGAAGGGTCACCTCCGTGCACCTCTCTGCACATAAACAATCTATCCCCTCAATGCAAAAGGTTCAACAAGTGTCCTCCCAAAGTGGTAGCAGCATGATATACACCAGACTGGGGGCTATACAGAATACCCTGGAGCCCATAAAGAGTGAAGTAGCCTCTCTCAGGGATAACATGGCTGCCTACCACAGTGATGTTGTTGTGATGTTGAGAAAACAGTAGTCCTCCTTGCTGCAGTGATATCTTATGTGTTTCCAAAAATGGCAGACCTTTGGCTCCACATCTCTATCCCCTGATATGTGTGTGGCCCCTCAACCTTAACAACAACTCCACCCATGACACAGAAGGCACTACACACAGCAGGGGTGAAGATGTCAAAGGAACAACATATACAAGGTAAACCACCCAGTAGCACCAGTCTGTGCTACATGGACAGTATCTCCTTAAATCTGTTCTTAAGACCCCACACTATTTTACTAAAATAACACTACCCATCTAAAGCTCACTATAAATATCTAATAACAGTAAAATGAAGAGGGAAGGAGCAGGGAGTTTGTGGCACAAACAGTTCACAGCTTTTTCAAGTTTGTTTTTGCAGTACCTGAGCAACTTATGGTTTTTTTCACTCTCTTTCTCCAACTTTTTCAATCTGGCCATCATGGCAGCCATGTCCCATCTCATGTGTGATTTGAAGCTTGATGTTTTGGCTTGAGTAAGTGCCTGTAGGGGTGAGTGGCTTGAGACTCTAGATTTCTTTCCCAATGTGGCCCACTTTGTTGTTAGCTGTTGCGGAGTTCCCCCATGTCATAATGCACACCATGTTCCAGTGGCTTTCTCCTTCCTAATTCTCCTCTCCATCCTTTGGTACCCGGCGTTCACCTCCAATATGTACCTGTCCGCTTGTAAAAAGCATGTATTTCTGCTGGGGTCATATTGGCAGCTGAAACATGAGTAGAATAAATAATTAAATACAGCATTTGGTGGAGGAAGAACATACATGCAATGTACACAGCACCCTAAGATGACACATGCAGCCCACCACCCATTCCACAACACTGATTGACTCTGAATAAACACCAAATTTCTACCAGCCATCTACAGTATCATGTACATGCCACTGGGCAAACGGCTATCCATTGTTGACCATCAGGGCCCAGAGGAAAGTGGACTACTTCGTCTTTGATCAACATTTGTGTAAACAAACTAGTGATGATCAAGTGGCCTAACCAGTCCAGAATCCCTGTGCCATTGCCAATATGTGGTGTTTTGTATTCAATCCACCACTTTGACACCCCTGGTGCTACATCAAGCCTTGCCCATGCATCATGGATGCAAGGTGGGGGTCATTTGATAGGTGGACAGGAAACTTCCCACCGGCAATTCTAAGGTTAGGTAAATCTTCATGCATGTGTCCTGTGTTAACACCTTCTCTGATCCCACATTATAAGGGGACACACCATTGCTCACAATGTGCCCACATGTACAATTCAGCAAAGTGCCCATATAGTATGAACAAAGCCTGAACAGCACATCAAAGTTGTCTACAGATTTCATAACTATTGCCCCCTACCCTGTGCTATGTTGTGCAAAATGTATAATGCAGCACACACATGGTGCAGCTGCAGTATTCCTATCTATTGAACAACATGTGCACATGCATGTCAGAAATCACCTAAGTATCAGGTACACACTCAGGATTCACATCATATGCACATGTGATGTGACCAAGATCACTCACAAATATCATGATGGGTAGACCATGTTAGTACATCTTTAGATATCTAGCTTGCTACAATCCATATGCACTTCACACAACCATCTGGAGCTGAGTTGTAGTCTCATTGTATACTCTACTGACTGTTGGCCAGCACAATAAGGCTCCTTGCATGACTGTGGCCTCAATTAAAATCTGAAGAGTAGCAAGGCACCAGTGATGCATGTGTCTCCTATATAAGCCCACTAGAGACCTCAATACATTTACTTCATCTGTACCATTTTGTGAGTAAATGAAAGCTACATGTGGCACACAGTGCTGTCAAAAGTGCAGTGACAAATTTGTTTGCAACGGGCATGCTAATCACATTAACTGCAGCTTTGACCCCTATCTTGATTGACATCAATGTATAGGTAGGCATGCTTTCCATTTTCTAACACCCAGAATTCCATAGCAGCACACGTTGCTACTTGTGCAACAATCAAGTCATTCTCAATCCTCAACATTGCGTCTGACATGATATCAACATCCTAACTCGGATGATTTCATAGCATTGGTCGCACAATACATTCAATCATTGCATTGCACACATCAGATTGTCTTACACAAAATCCTGGAATGCCACACGTGACGCACAAGGTGACACTTTTGTGCAGCTTTGGGGTCTTTGAATCTAGAAACCTCTCCACTGGTGTAGGGTGGAGGCCCACCTGCAATATATGAAAGGAAAACATAACTTAGTGATATTTGGACATTTATTTGCATGGATGACAGTTTCAAATTAAAAGTTTTAAGCTGAGTGAGCAAGTCAACCTAGTGGTAGATCTGAACAACTGTCAAACATCTAGAATCTGTCTGTCAGACATAGGGCCAGATAATGGAGACCCTGGTACCAACCAAGCATCACTTTCCATGATACTCCTGAGGTGCATTTAACAGCACCATATGTTCTTTGAATTGTCATGCACCTGTTTTGTTGCTTTATGCCTCCATGACCATATGGGGCTGCATGACACAGTATTCTGCATCTGAGGGGCATGAGATGGTTGTTGCAGTGGCCATCCCATTGTGACACCCATAGCTTTTGACCCTTCCCCAGATGTTGAAGGCATCTATTATCACTGCTAAAAAGACTGGCAAAAAAAAGATTGTGTGAGTTTAGCAAAGTGTTGATGAACACATTGAAACTTCCTTGTTTCTTGTTTCCAATATGTGTGTGCTATTACACAGCACACATACCTGAGTTATTGCAATTGCATCAATTTATATGAATGCAAATGATGTACTCAGCAGGCATAGCACAAAAAAATAGCATGACTTCTGCTGAGTACATAAGGGCCCATCACATACAATGGTATGCCCCCTTTTAGCACACGCTCTGGGCAGGCATCCAAAGTATGTGAAATATGGCGCAAGGAAAGATATAAGTTTTCCCAGACCCATGTACTTTAGCCCCTCATACAGGGGAAGGGCCCCCTCCCATACATGATGTGTGGTGCAGCCCTCATGTTGATTAAGTCTTAACTGAGTGGCACTGTGCATGCATCGCACCACCTTGTTACTATGGCGCAGGGAAATTGGCACTTCTTCCCTGCCTCTGCTTCATTAATGAAAATCACAATGGCATCCCTAAGGTGGCACTGGGGCTCTTTATACAGGCCCAAAACAACCTCTTCAGATCCATTGACAAAACATGGTGCACTCAACCTTATGTCCACCTGTCTTGCAAACGCAAATAATGGTGTCGCTATACAAATGGAGTACTTACCAACCGATCCACCAATCTGAATCCCCAGGTGATCCAGTAGGTCTTGCTCTCTTGAGATAGGTCAGCCCAACAATTTCTCAGCTGGTGGTCTTTGCATCCTCCTCTAAAGATTTGGGTTAGGTGGTAGAGCACATTGCCCTACCACAACTTCTGGGCCTCTGTGTGTTAGCCCTGGATCACGCGGCCACCCAAGACCAGCATCATTGGAAGATAATGCTGCACAAGCCATATACACCCTCCAAGTTCATCAGACATAATCTTTGTCATCTTCCCTTTCCCAGACATATTGCAGTTTTAGAAGACTTTGGTGGCATGGTGAGCAAAAGAATGATGGATTAAACACAGATCTGTGACTGGGGGTGAGTGTTTGCATTGTTCAGCACTCCGTCCATCATCCTTTTGTGTTACTAAAATTGGCCTAAGTGGGAAGGGTATGCCCAGACGTGGGTCCCTTGCTCACTGTGGCACTGGATTCAAGCTAGCCTGGCTGATCAAGGGTGAAACCCTGAAACCGGTCCCAGGATGCTTTTTTCTGGTCCAGTGAGGACCTGGCTTGGCAGTTCGGGCTGGACTGTTCCCATGAGGAACAGGGTCAAGACTGATTTGCATATGGCTGGGTCCAAACTGGGGTGGCATGGTGAGCAAAAGAACGATGGATTTAACCCAGATCTGTGACTGGGGGTGAGTGTTTGCATTGTTCTGCACTCCGTCCATCATCCTTTTGTGTTACTGCAGTTTTAGAAGACCACAAATGTAAATGCCCAAAAATAAAGTAAATATAAAACTACACAGCTTACCCCAAATACCCAAACAAATTATACTACCCCGAGACAAACACCCCACAATACAGTGACAACTACAGTACAGAAACACTACAAAAGACACATATAACACAACAGCAACTGGACATAGCACAAAACTCTCCTACAATTTCAATGCTCCAACAACACCAGCTTCACATACCCTCACACAGTCACACACTATACACTGTGAAGTCAAAGTGAACTTACTGTACCGTGTATGCAGACTGGATGTTCTGTTTCATCAATCCCTGGGCCTGTGCATCATGTTTTCAGATATGCATTGATTTTTTTTAGACACATGACGGTCCTGTGTCAATTTTCTCCCATTGTGCCTGACAAGGCCTGTGGACTTGCTATTGACGTGCGTGCACCAGGCACTTTTTTTCTGCATAGGAAAGTATGAAGTTTTGCCGTTTGCATCTAAAATGTTGATGCATGATGGTTATGCCTGGTATTCCTTCCAATAAAGCTTGACAAGGGCTCTGGACTTGTGATTGACGCGCAGAGGCCAGCCATCATTGTTTTGGCCTTGCGGAGTATGGAATATCACTGTTTGCGTCAAAATATTTTGATGCATGACAGGAATGCATGGATTTTTTTGGAAAGGCTCACAGTACACCCTGATTCACATACCATGTCACAGGGGCTATGCATGTACGTAGTCAGTATGGTATGGCTACCTGTGTATGAATGTCTGTTCGTATCTTTACGGTGACATCGGTATGTGTTACCATTATGTTTCGATATATGTGTGATGCATGCGATGACTGATACCGTGTGCAAATGTGCATGTGTAGCTAGACTGTGTCCACATACCTGTTACCACATGTGTACTAGGGGTGTATATATGTGATCTAACACATATTTGTGGGTCTACCACATTGTAATGTCTGATTTCCAAATGTACGTTTAATAACAATACAATAGATGTGATGGGCTATGTCCAATACATGGTAATGCATGTGATAGCCATGACAAATCGTATTCAGAAGATGCAGTGGACTAACACTGGGATGAAATCACGTTACCCCTGGCAATGTGAGTGCATGTGTGTCCATACTGTGTAGTTAGGTTCAGCCTTCATGATGCTCTGCTGCACGGATGACATATAGGGCCATATGTACAAACACTTTTTCCCATAGACACAGAATGGGTAAAAACCTTTGCTACATATGGCCCATAGTTCTCCATGCATCTTAGATGCAGGAGATGGTGTACACACATGTGTCAATGAAGGTTGGAATGTGCCGTGTTGTGGAAAGACATGTGCAGTGTAATTTCTGTAGAAAATGACCATAGAACTGTTCATCGGATATGAAACCTCACATATCTATCTTCCTGCATGAACACATGTTGAACTTTGCCAAATGCTTGTGTAGTCATATGAGTGCCACCTATGTTTCCGTATGTCAGAACACATCTGAAGGTTATTTTATTCTGTCAATGATCTTGTGATATATTTGCATTTTCTATTGTGGAAAGTTGCCTCTCCAATACACATAACCAGGCCTGTGCCAAGTGCCAAGTGGTACATGTGTGCTGAGATATCTGGCATATGTGTGTATGCCACCAACTAGGTACTCACAATCAACCACATCATGTTTGTTATGATTGTCACATACAATGGCATACCACTGAGTAGCAGTGTTGTAGTTGGGCAAAGACGGCAGCCTAGTCATCATCACTACTGTGGGAAATTTTATTCCCCCACAGACCCATGGTTGCATGTTTAGGCGCAGGTTTACGGTGTTCCACACTATTGAGTCCACTATGCACATGCATCAGGCCCCTGACTATGTCAATAGTCAATGTAGCCTCAGCAGTGGGGCTAGGGGGTTTTGGGCAGGGATCTAGCCTCTTCTTGATTGCTCTCCAGCAGACAAATTCACAATTGTGATCAAAAGGACTGGGATTTTATTTTTCCTCTATGTTACTAGATATCAGCCTTGCCTTATTATGTACTGAGTACTGGCTACTTGTATGTGTAGAACATGTCTCATCGTCTGGTATGGTCTGACACATATGATTTTATGTCCTCAGTAATTTCCATGAACAGCTTGGTTAGGGCTTGTATACCTGTTGTAACTTCAATATTTGGACAGAGCCAGGGGCAGATGATGTCATCTGTCACTGCTTCCAGTCAAAATGGTATGAGATGGGCAACTAACACGTTATTGTAGTGGCAAACATGAGTGGGTAATGCACTGACCTAAGCATTCTCTCTGTGGGTCATCACATGGTGACATGAATGTGTTGCACAGTCAGTATTGGTGTATGTGTGTACCTTCTCCATCTTCTGCTGCATATGTTGTTAGGAATAGATTGTGTCCTAAATTGCTGCCAATCTTTAGGCTGCTTACTCTTTGCAAGTCTTCTACAGCAACATGGTCTGGTCATACATGGACAAGATGCTACGTGTGACTTGTGTAAATTGAAGATGTACACATCTTCTACTGCTGGAAACATGATAGTTACTGTCCCATTGCCTGGCTTTGCAAGATGTAATGACTACCACATACACATGACATTACACCTGCCACAGCACTTGTGTTGTCTTCAAGTGAGCTCCCCATGTTGTATCTCCAAGTATTTGTGGGTATCTCTCAGCTGTCCACCCACATCCTTTGTTGTACGTGGGTATGTACTAATTCCTGCATTCCACAACCTATGTCACTTTTACCATGGATGTATGATGTTAGTGTGTGAAATCATCTCAGTGCTGTTTTTTTTATTAGCCACATGCAACATATCTGTCTACGTCTTCTCCCACACATGACATGAGTGGACATTGCTGGACATACCTGGGCATCCCTCACATGAGTGGCATGGAGACCTGGACCTATTTGGGAATTTTGTCACTGTTGGTAACTTTCTCTTGGTCTGGCATGTGAGTGTCAGTGAGAGGTTTGCATAGATATGTGCTGTGTGATGGTGTAATACAGACTATATTAGGTTACCTTCCTGACACATGTCAACCATTGTTGGTAATTGCA
Source organism: Pleurodeles waltl (assembly GCF_031143425.1). Classification (NCBI taxonomy): domain Eukaryota; kingdom Metazoa; phylum Chordata; class Amphibia; order Caudata; family Salamandridae; genus Pleurodeles; species Pleurodeles waltl. Next base: position 252,433,774 of record NC_090439.1, read on the forward strand.
CACCCGTTCCTACCTAGGCCATACACCCCTACATCAGTATTCACATGTCTGTTTGGATTAGCTGTAGGCATGTGTCAAGACAGCAGATTTATGTGACAAGTATGTATGGGCTGTTTACAGGGAGTGGAATATATTCTTCTGCATTCCACCCATACATTAATTTGGTGGTGCATTGCCCCATTTTATTCTTAAATCCTGACAATGGGCTACATGGATGCAGAGTGTTTCAGCACCCATTGCTATTTCACTTGTCTAGCAACCCGTAGTGCACTCCACAGTCAATGTGTATGTGCCAAATTTGAGGTACAGCGCACCATGTGGCAGTGTTGGGCCAAATGACAGTGCCAGGATGTAAGCCCATTGCTATACAGTGGAGGCTCAGACTCTAACATTGGTTACTAACCCTGAACAGTTAATGAAGGTCCATCGTTAACAATGGTGTCCCCCCTTGTCACACGTGCACAGTACTGGCGTAGCATCAATGCGCCTGAGATGTGACAAAGATCAGTTCCTACATTATTAAACCACCATTTGATAACAGCAGCTACCTTATGTATGCCCCCCTTGCATACATCCTGCCGTGTATGGGGATGATGTGAGGAAAAGGCTTGGATTTCGCACATTGCCCACTTAACACAATGTTATATTTTGATGTGCTTGTAGCTAGTCCTTCGAGAGCAACATGCCCGTGAATTGTGTGACACTGATGTGTGACATGGAGGCACTACACCCTCTTACATCACAAACTATGTTGCAACTATACTTGTAACTGTTGTGTTTCTTTCCTTCTCTCTGAGGAATGAGTAACATTCCAGTGCTATATGTAGTGGAGAATGAGTAGACCATGGACATTTTGTGCAAATTGCTAATATTTACAAAGTGATAATATTTGTCCAGTGACTTTGTGTAGAGGTTCGGTACAATTTGTAGTCTCCTGCGAACTCCAGCAGCAGAGTTTTGTAGTTCTTCCTCCAAATGGGCTGTACCATTGTCAACCTCCTCCTCGTTGGGGACATCTACCTGTTCATTCCAGGGAACATTGGTGCGTATACATATATTATGTAAGATTGCACATACCAGTATCATCCTACATACCAGGGGTGGAGCATACAACAGGTATCCTCCTGTCAGGGCCAGGCACCTGAACCTTAACTTCAGAAGCCCAAATGTATGCTCCACCACATTTCATGTTCTTCTGTGCCCTTTATTATATGCACGTTCTTGCACCATTGTGGGGTTGGTAACTGTGGTTATCACCCATGGCTGTATGGCGTAACCTTGGTTGGCTGCAAAGTAATGATAGAAGATGTATTAGTAATGCTTAATAGTGGTTTGGTATGTACCTTGGCAGTTGTTATTTTTAGGTGGAGTGGTGACTCAGACTTGCTTCTGGTATAGTGTATGTTCTTATTTTGTGAAATGGTTTCATTGTTCCTGTGTTGATGGTGATTGCAATCTTGGGATGTGGCTTAGCGACCTGGGTATTGTAAAATTCAATCCAAACTGATGGTTCAACCATTGCAAATATGTGTTATGTTGTCCATGTTGTATAGCTATTTTAGGTATAGCTACATACACGTTATTTTAGCAAAACAAGGCCTGCTGCTGTGCACTTTAACCAACATATATTTTATTCAACCTTGTTTATTATTTTAACAATAGCCATATTTGCGGCCTTGTTTTATTTCTCTCTATCTAGCTGTTCTCTGCTAGGCCAGCACTGCGTTCTTAAACAAGACATTTCTTTCACTCTGTGCTTTTCTCAAAGCTGCAGTAAGATAGGTTGCCGGTAAACGTGGAAACGCTTTGTCTCTAGTGTACATAGAAACATACACATCATTACGTAGGGACATTCTCTCAGAACATCAGCTGTTTTATTATAAAAACACTTCTCTGTCCCATACTCGTTAGAGGGAGATTCAAGCTAGATGACCACGACGATATGCTGACTGCTGAATGCTTCGCTACAGCTGCTTCTGTAGGTTACGGGCCTCTTGCTCAGGTATGGGGGATGATGTCTTCCCAGGGAAACCTGGAGGGCAGAACTAGAGCTTAACATGCTGTGCTCTAATATGGCCTAGGTAGGACTTATGTTACTGATTCTAGTGACAATATGGTAGCGTTATTTTTATGCCTCACTCGCCTTGTCACAATTTTAGTTCTGTCATGCTTCATCATCCTGGTTATTGCAGTACATGCTTAATTATCTAATATGCAGTTGCTTCATTAAAACCTTATTGAAACATATACTGCCTCGGATTGTCCTTGCACATGTGAGACTAATGTAAATGAGAGAAACGGATGCGATCTGAGTGACCACTGAGGAGTCAATTGTATGATGCGCTCGGCTGCCCAATCATCCCTGCTCTTGGGTGAAGATGTGGCACTGCTAGTTAGCCGAAGCAAAACCCAGATTTGACCGATAGGTGTCACCTGTAGTGGGTTATTCTCAGTCCCCCATGCCGCAGGTGATTCTGTCGCTCAAATCCAGTAGTCTCATTAGAATAATGAGAGCCTACGTGACATGGTGCTGCCAAATTTGGTCAGGCTCTAATTTTCTGGTCCTCCTGAGTATCTCTGTCTCACTATATACAAATACACTCAGTACTATATACGGATATCTTCGCGGTATTGAGGATTTCCTCCTCAGCTAAGTAGGGAGTACCTAACTTACGCTGTAGGTTGTTCAAGCTTGAACCATCAAAAGAATAATCCCCATTTGGTGTGCCTATCTCTGAACAAAATTTGCCATTCATTATGGTGAACCCGCAACGGGTAGGAATTGCAGTCAATATAAGACCACCCCTTAATGCACATTTACTGGCATATGGCCTAACGCCCAGGGGGGTCCAGTCACATTTGTTGTTGAGGCTCATCTAGCCTATAGAACAGATTTTTTTTATTCTTGGGTCACATTTCCAGCAGCTGATGGGAACACAAATACAGTTCATCACTATACACCTGCAAATATACCTGCACAATACAGAGCATATGCGTATCTAGAAATACCTCTATCTTGTCAAGAACATAATAATTGGCTTGATGGTGCCCTACCCCACACAATTTTACACGTTAGGTTAGATCCTCTAAGTAATGATGGTCCTACCTGGCCTTTATTGGCCACTTATATACCTCACCCTGGTGCAGCAACCTTGACGGTAGCTGAAGCCTGCTGCTTATGCGCTGAGCTGATGGAAATATGTAGACGATTAGTACAATTTGTAATGCAAACATTAAATACAAACCCAGAACGTGCTGCCCCGGCGCAACCACATGCAGTAACACCAGGCATTAATTCTGCGACGGAACATTTGATCATGGGTAAAGTACCTGCCAAACGAGAAGAAATTCTGTTTTGGGTAGCTCAAAAAATAAACGCACTGGAGGCAGTCTTTCCACATATGGGACCACAGGATAGACATAGAATATTAACTATGTGCCCACTACAGATAATACCTGGGGAATAGGTATTTGTCATGCTCTATACAACAGCACACGATACACCAACACTTACCAATTTACCGGAAGTGTTGAAACAAATTCAAGATGAATACAGGGCTGCCCTGGACCTGAGGATGCAACTAATGGGCAACTTTGCCACAGTATCCTCAATTATATTAAGTAACCTTAAAGGGGAAGCAGTCGCACTAGCGGTGCGCATGCGGCTCCGGGATGTTCCTTCACAGGATCAAGAACGTGAGCTACCAAAGATTATCACAGAGATCTACTCTAGTATTGGTCGAGATAGTCAGGGCCAGACCCACAAAACCACAGCTACAGGGTAAATCTAATAAAGATTCTACCAAGCAAGCTCCTGAGGGTACTAAGAAATGCTGGGATAAAAAACAACAAACACCTAAAAAAGAAAGGGGGGAATCTCTGCATATAGAGACCCCACAGAATAGATATAATCTCAAAAATAGAGACAATATCAAAACGCCTGACAGATATCAATATACTGATACCCGCCAATCTCGTTCCTTTCAAGACTCACCGGAAAAACGCAGTGAGATCGGTGGGCAGTCAGAGCGAAGAACTGAGTCCCTGAAACCAAGAAAGGAATCACAATGCTCAACAAAGTTTATGTTAAGAAAGAAGAGAAACTTCCCTAACAAAACCCCCAACTCAAAAAGAAAAAGGTGGCAACCTTTGCAGTCTGACATGCCACTCAAGAAGAGGGCCCTATTGAAGAACAAGAAGTGGGCACTAGCGCTATTAGACAGCGTGACTGAGGTCACAATAGTTCCCCCGGAATCTTCTAGAGCATCTGGAGGTGAATGCAACTGATGAATCCATACAAGTAGAGACTGAGGACATGCGTGTCTCCACGCCTGATTGGGAGTACAAAGTAACATTACAGTTAGAAGGAGACATTGAGCGCACAATCAACGCAATTTTTTGGGACCGCGTCATAAATATATATGATATTCTAATGACCGAAAGGGATTGGCCACCGGAATTCGTCCGTATCTGCCAAAAAGGAGAAGATGTGATCAAACCTTCTTTCTCGCCTCTTGTTCCAGAGTTTCTCGCAGAATCCTACGACATCGATTGGACATTGGTGCAGGCACCCGCGTTATATCGCAATCATGTAGGGTGGGATAAAGATTCCCCCTATCAAGTAATACCTATTAATAATCAACCCCAACCACAAACCCAACATTCGATTAAACACTATACTAAAGCACCCGTGAGGGAAATCCCCACACAACTGGAGTAATAGGGCGTAATTGAACCCTGTGTCTCACCAATGAATAATCCCTTATTCCAAGTAGATAAACCGGACCATTCGACAGTATAGTCTTAGACTACAGACATTTAAACAGTCAAACACGTACATATGCTATACAAAACTTACATAGCACAGCACTCATGAACAACATAGTGCATAAAAAATACAAAACAACACTGGAAATTTCCATTGTTTTTTCTGCCAAAATATAGCGCCTGAAAGTAGAGACTTAACAAGTTTCAGTGCACTAGGCTCCCAGAAAAAAATCTGTTGTTTACCCCAAGGGTGCAAGAACAGTCCAGGACTGTTCGCAGCTCATATGACTTCAACCCTGACATTAACTCTGAAGCATTTTCCTAGGTAGATGATATTTATGTCACGGATAATGAATTACTGCAATATTTAAGACGGTCTAGTATTGTTGATGGCCTTCATTACCTCATAGTGGGTCACCTGGAGCCAACGTGAATTTTCTTGTATTTGGAACACTGGAAACAGACTGCCAAAAAACATTTCGGCCTCATTGAATAGCTGGAATTCATAAGGGATGTCAGATTGGTCGGGGTAATATCCTCGCCGGTATCGACGGAGGAAGGTGACATCACCGGTCATAGGATAGGGATGGATGTGGGAGATGTTGGCTGCTGGGACAATCAGGTGAACTTCATGCATTGTTACAATGGTGCACAATCCATTCCATCAAGGGGGCAGTTGAAGATAAAGGCATTGTCCACAGGCCCAATAGTAGTCCACTAGCCTGGAGGTGCCATGTTGTAAGTCCAAATTGAAAATGGTGCTGTTGCATCCGGAGTTGCACCCCACAGATGTTGCATCATTTCTTAGGATGCAAGGAAAGGGTAAATTTAGTTGACATTATTTTTTGGGTTTAGACATCTTCTCCCCACCCTCGATTTACCCTGCACTCTCCTGGGACCTTTGCACATTCCTCTTGAATTATCCCACAAGCCAGGGTTGTTATCTGAGGTGGTCCTAAGGATGCTGCTCTACACCACATCCGGCCCGTCTTGCTCCATTTACCCTCTGCATAGACTTGTGCTTCTACTTCTACTTCCAGTACTGTTCTATTTTGGCATTTCTTGTTCGTATATCCCTTATACGGGGGCACTTCTGGTTCTGCTAATGTGAAGAACCCAAAGTCCTTTATATATGCTCCCTGAGCCTTGAATTCTTTGTTGTTAGTTGCCAGCAGTTTCTCCACCATTTTCCCAACCTCAGCTGGGCCGGAGACAATGGTAAATGTTACAGGCTTTTTGTCCCTTATTGTGGTATTCACCTCGTCTGGGGGAGGTCTGAAATTTTGGCCTTCCTTATTTGTACCAATCCTTGTATACAGCAAAGGAACAGATGTGGAAGACATTTGGCCATTTGTGGTGGTACGTCTCTTGGGAAAATCACTCTATGTGCACCTTCTGCGTGGGGAATGTATGAGCACACATAGCAGGATTCGTTGGTCATCTGTTTCCCTACTGCAGCCATCTCTCTATAACGCGTTATCATGGAGGGAATCATGAGCAGCATTCTGTCCAGCTGTTGGGGCAGTTCTACGATGTCCAGACAGCAGCGACTCAGTGGTACTTTTAACAGGGGCAGGAGATGAGGAATCAGGGTACACAAAGTTATTTGTAATACTGGCATTGTTGGCAAAATAATTTAAACCTGTCCCCTTACTACAATTGCCACCTTTGGGACCTAACCTAACCTGTGGAGAGGGTGCTGGACTAAAATGCATATTGGTGTTGACAGCTTTTACACTTTGAGGAATACAGGTATTTACAGCAATGCAGTGGGAAGAAACAACATACCATTAAAATGTTGCAGGTGCCATTCCGACAAAAATTTAAATCATTACAATATCAGTGCATAACTTTCGGGGTGATGGAGGTGGTAATTCTGCGCTGTTGCAGAGACTGAATCCGTAGACCACCAGATGATTGTTATTTTCCGCCTCTCGTACAGTCAGTATAAGTATGTTGCCTTCTTGTTCGTCGTTTAGTTCTGAGGTGGTGCAGGGCCGACCATGATGTTGCTCCTGTGGATCCATGCTTTTCTTTCAGCAATGCTGACAGCTGTGAGTGAAGAGTCTATGACTTCAAAAGGTCCTTCAAACTTTGGATCCTTCCAACAGGGGACTGCCTTCCGAAGAAAAATCTGTGTGCCTGGTCGGATAGGTGGGAGCTCAGGATCGATGGAGCCCTTCTCCTTCTGCTTCGATACATGTGTAGAAAGGAACTGCACAGCGCATGGTAATTCACACAGGTACACATACATTTCAGCTTTCACAATTTCAGAAGAACTTTCAATATCTGTTTTAGGTCTAGCTGATGAAACTGACACTTTTATTGATTGTCCAGTGACAAGCTGATCGGGTTTCAGGTGGTGATCAGAGCTTGGAGAATTCCTGAGTGAGAACAGTGCAATTGGAAGACAGCGAAGCCATTTCTTATTTATTGTGTCGTTTATCTTGCTTATTCTGTTTTTGAGCAGGCCGTTGAGGCACTCACAAATGCCATTGCTTTGTGGGTGGTATGCTGACATCAACTTGTGTCTAATCCCTAACATGGTTGTGAGAAGAGAGTAGATGGCATTCAAAAAATGGCTGCCATTGTCTGACCGGATCCCGTCTTGTACACCTCAGTGCGAAACAACCTCTCTGAACAAAAAATTAGCAGCTGGTTTGCCAACGCAGTGGACACATGGTCCAGCTTTAATCCATCGCGAGAATGGACAAACTACCACAATGAGGTATTGGTAATTCTGACATCTGTCAATCATGTTGACAAAGTCGATATGGAGTTCTTTGAAAGGGCCTTTTGGTTTAGGTATTGTGGAAGAGTATTGTTTACAAAAGAGACCTTTGTTGATGAAAGGTTGTATTAACTCATGGGTGTTAGGGACAAACCAGTCAGTTTGTATGGTGATAGACATATTGTCTCACGATACATGTGTAGGAAGATGTAGTTGGTCAAGTGCCACTTGCAATAAGGCCCGTGGCATTACAGGTTTACCTGTAATAGTTTGCCTGTAATTGAAATCTAATGGATCTAATTGTACTAATTGTAAGTGTGCAATGTGCTCATATGGTTGTGTGTCATCAATGATGTCTTGGGGAGGGGGGTCAGGTGCTGTTTCCTCATCTTTTCCATTGCTCTGTTCTGTCATTGGTAAATTGTGAGCTAGCAGGATGGGGACTTGCTGTGCTTCTGTTGATGCCACAGGTGGGTGCCCCCTAGCTGCGGCTTTAGGTGCCCAGTCTGCCAGAGCATTGCCTCTAGAGACAAAGGCCCTCATTACAACCCTGGCGGAAAATCCCACCTTCTGCCGCGCAGAACACCCCCAACATACCGCTGCGGCCGCAGAATTCCACTACAGGCATTACAACCCACTGCTCGGAATCCACCACAATACAGACACCCACACAAGTCCACCACACCAAAGGTCAGTGATAAACTGGTGATACCAAAACCGACACCGTCACGCCAACAGGAATACGCCCACACTATCACTACCCATGAATCACAGCTGCAGTCTTTCAACCGTGGAAATCCATTGGCGGTACACACCACTGCGCTCAAAATACACACACATTTACAAAAAACAACCACATTGGACAATTAAAAAAACACACACCTGATACACATACACACACCACACCCACACACCCAATCCAATATAAAGCACACACACACATCACCCACAAACCCTTACAACCAGTAATATGAAAGAAGGCCAGAGAGAGAGACTACCTCAAAACAACACCAGCATCCACAGACACACAACACCATCACTTACACAACATCCACGCACCTCAAACACCACACACCAACACATCCCCTCACACATCACAACAGACACCACCTCACACATCACCCACACCACATCATGGCACCTCAACGACATCCCAGGTTCTCTAAGGAGGAGCTCAGAGTCATGGTGGAGGAAATCGTCTGGGTAGAGCCACAGCTATTCAGATCACAGGTGCAGCAGACGTCCATTGCAAGGAAGATGGAGCTATGGCGCAGAATTGTTGACAGGTTTAACGCAGTGGGACAGCATCCAAGAACACAGGATGACATTAGAAAGAGGTAGAACGACTTACGGGGGAAGGTACGTTCCGTGGTATCCAGACACCAGATTGCTGTACAGAGGACTGGCGGAGGACCCCCACCTCCTCCCCCACAACTAACAACATGGGAGGAGCAAGTCTTGGCGATCATGAATCCTGAGGGCCTCGCAGGAGTAGCAGGAGGACTGAACTCTGGTAAGACATATCTTTACTACTTTATCCCCCACACCCCACCTGCATGCCATCACATACCGCCACCCTTACCCTCACACCCATCACCCCAACAACCCACAGACACCCCACTAACACAACTCACACATCCCAAAACCAAGCCCTGAATGTAACACCAATTCATGGACACCCATCACCAAAGCATGTCCAGTACAGAGACTCACTCATGCCCCAAAATCACCAATCACACAAGGACCAAGCCAATAATGCAAGCACAGGAGTACAGGGTCACACACCCATTGCACAAGATGGCACACACAGATACAATAATTATGCATTTACCGCCCAACAGGACCCCTACCCAATGTCACTGGACAGGAGGTGCCAGACATATCCAGTCCCCTCACAGAAGAGACCCACAGTGATGACAGCAGCTCTGCACGCCTGGATCAAGATGACCAGCTCGGCCCATCAGGGACCTTTGGACAGTTGGTTCCCCTGACACAGTCACAAACCACCACTGAACCTACCCCCTCAGGAAACACCAGCACAGCACCCACCCAGCAGGGCCATCCTTCTGTCTCCAGGACAGGTCAATCAGCAGTGTGTCCACCACTACAGGGAACCCAGCCAACTGCACTAACAAAGGACGATCAGGAACCTGGGGGCAGTGGCAGTGGGCACACGGTTCAGGGGACAGAGGCACAGGACAACAGGGAAGCTGGGAGGACTGCTGTGCAACAGGGGGAGGACAGGCCCAGGAACCCACACTCCACGAGGCACTTTCCAACATCATGGGAGCTTACCACCATTCCCAGGAGACCATGGGCATAGTACTGGCCAAGTTTTAGGAGACCCAGCGGCTGCAGGAGGAGCACTACCTGGGGATCAGGGAGGACTTGAAGTCCATCAACCCCACCCTGGTCACCATTGCAGGGGTGCGGCAGACCTTCTCAACACCAGGAGGGACACAGTGGCACACCAACGGGCCCCTGACACTAGCCCGGACGATGAACAGCCCTCCACCTCCGCCTGCGCTAGTGGACAGGAGGCACCGCCACAGGAACAACAGGCCACCAGCACATCACCCCCTGCAGATGGAGAACCACCCCGCAAATGGTCCCTGAGATCCAGGAACAAGACAGAGAACATTGCCAAGACCCCCACCAGGGAATAAGACCCCCATGAATGTCACCCTACTGTCCCACTTTGACACCCTTTCCACCTTAAACTGCCATTGCTCCACTTCCTATGCCCCATTGGACAATGTACCTGTGAAACAAATAGACTGGACTCTACCATGGACATTCCTCCACCATCACCCCAGCCCATTTTACAACCCCCTCCACTTAGTTGAACAGAAATAAACACACTTGAATCACAAAACAATCTGGAGTCAGTCTGTGCTTTCACAAATGTGTAATTGCAATATATATGGAATATAGCAATGTCAATTTACTTGTTCACATGCCAATGTAACACAGCTGTAGGCCAGGAGTAAACATAGCAGAGGGCACAAAGTGGGACCGAGATCTGTGAAATGGAAAGTCAAAGTGACAAATCAGTGTCCATACACTGAGTGAAAATGACAGACTTATGCTAGCTCCAACAATAGTATGAAATGTGAGAAGCAGTGACACCTTCTTACCTGTGTCTCACTGGAAGTATTGCAAGATGATGTTGTTTTGGTTGTCGATATCCTCTTCTTCTGCCTCCTCTTCTTCAATGACCACAGGCTCCACAGCTGCCACAAGACCACCATCTGGCCCATCCTCCTGCAGAAAAGGCACCTGGCGTTGCAAAGCCAGGTTGTGCAGCATACAGCAGGCCACGATTATCAGGCTCACCTTCTTCGGTGAGTAGTATAGGGAACCACCTTTCAGATGGAGGCACAGGAATTTGTCCTTCAGGAGGCCGAAGGTGCGTTCTATTATCCTCCTTGTTCTCCCATGTGCCTCATTGTAACATTCCTCTGCCCTTGTCCTGGCATTCCTCACTGGGGTCAGTAGCCATGAGAGGTTGGGGTAACCAGAGTCACCTGCAAATGTCGAGGGACAACTGGTAGACACACACTAACCCTTAGGGACAACCCCATATCCAGAAACCTATGTCAACTGTATTGGGACCTTGGCCTCTCCTATTAGCCACACGGTCCCTCAGGAGTTGGCCCATCATATAAGGGATGTTGCTATTCCTCAAAATGTAAGCGTCATACACAGAGCCAGGATACTTGGCATTCACATGGGAGATGTACTGCTCTGCCAAACACACCATCTACACATTCATCGAATGGTAGCTTTTCCGGTTTCTGAACACCTGTTCATTCCTGTGGGGGGGGGGGGGGGCAAATGCCACATGTGTACCATCAATGGTACCAATGATGTTGGGGATATGTCCCAGGGCATAGAAGTCACCTTTCACTGTAGGCAAATCCTCCACCTGAGGAAAAACAATGTAGCTGCACATGTGTTTCAGCAGGGCAGATAACACCCTGACAACACGTTAGAGAACATTGGCTGGGACATCCCTGATGCCATGGCCACTGTTGTTTGAAAAGACCCACTGGCCAGGAAATGGAGTACAGACAGGACCTGCACTAGAGGGGGTATCCCTGTGGGATGGCGGATAGCTGACATCAGGTCTGGCTCCAACTGGGCACACAGTTCCTGGATTGTTGCACGATCAAGTCTGCATGTGATTATGATGTGTCTCTCTTCCATTGTCGACAGGTCCACCAGGGGTCTGTACACCGAAGGATGCCGCCATCTCATCACCAGCCCAGCAGACGTGCCCTATGGAGGAGAACAGCGAGCAGAGAGTCATCCAAAACTGAGGCATCACAATGTGTTTTATTGCAGAAACTTTAGTAATCCGCAATGTCCTGGTATCTCTCTGTATTCCCGGCCTAGATAGGTGTGACGCAGTTTTCATCCATCCCACGTGGCCCCCTGAAATGGCTGCTGCCTAACCTGTAAGGTGGGACAAGGGGATATGAGGTAACTGCGCTGGCGTTGTACACCATCGCGGTGGGCGGTCGAAGACCGTGGCGCAAATCTGCATTGGTTAACATTGGGCCCTATGGGTCCCAGGAGCCAATGACAATGTACGCCGGCGGAGACTGCCATTTTCTGTCAGTTCACTCACTTGATATCTGACCTTCAACAGGAGAGGACCTACACTGCAAGTGCTGCTGTGACCTGTGTCTGGAAGCGACAATGGCTAAGGAGTCTGCCGAAAAGGCCCCTGCCTTCACTTCGGAGGAGTTGGAGAAACTAGTGGATGGGGTCCTCTCCCAGTACACGCAACTGTACGGTCCTCCAGACAAGCAGGTGAGTACACTGTGAGCATGCTGCTTGGGCAATGCCTGCTTTGAGTGGTGTGGATGGAAGATACATGGGGGGGCTGAGGCCTGCATGTGCAGATGGTCAGTGTATGTGCGTCAGGGCATGGGTGGGAACTGGTGGGCAATGAGTATGATGGTCCGGACGGGTGAGTAACTTCCTTTCCCTCTCTACCATTCCTCTAGGTCAGCGCCCACAAGAAGAAGGGTATTTGGCGTGCTATTGCCAAGGACGTCCAGACCCTGGTGGTCTACCACAGACGGAGCACCCACTGGCATAAAAGATGGGTGGACCTACGCCGCTGCAGCAAGAAGACGGCGGAGGCCCAGCTGGGGATGGCCTCCCAGCGTGGAAGGGGTGCCCGTCGCACCATGACCCCCCCTGATGTCCCAGATTCTGGTGGTGGCCTATCCGGTGTTGGATGGGTGCTTGAGGGCATCACAGCAGCCACAAGGGGGTGAGTACACTCTCATTCAGCTGACTCTGCGCTCATTACGAGGTGTCTGGGTGGGGAGGTGGTCAGTGGGTTCCCCTAGGCCAGGGCAAACTTGGTAGACAAGGTCCCTTGTGAGGCAGGTTAGGTGGCACCCCAAACCCACTAGTGGTAAGAGCCATCTACACCTAGTCAGGCTCCTGTGACTTCCAGGTGTGCAGCAATTTGGCTAGGCCTCGTACCCCATGGTCAGATGAATTTTCTAGGAACTTTTAGAGCATGGCATAGTGCTGAGGGCTGCTCCCTGTGTGTTGTGTCCACCAATGGTAGTGGGGTTGCATGCACTGAAAATGTTTTTCTTATGTCTTCCCCCCCTTTTTGTGCTCTCCCTGTTCTTGTGTGCAATAGCATCATCAGGCGGAGGAGCAGTGGCACCGGAGCAGGAGGGAGCTGCAACGCACTTGGCCCTGGAGGGTGAAGCAATGGAGTCTGAAGCCACCAGTGGGAAGGAGGGCGAGGGGAGCTCCACGGTGGGGACAGGAGCATACAACAATGACAGCGACTCCTCCTCTGATGGGAGCTCCCTTGTGGTGGTGGGCACCGCACCTCTGTGCCCACCGCATCAACAGGTACAGCCGCAATCCCCCCTACCAGCACCACCCTCCCAGCAGCCCCTCAGCCTGTGTCCGGTGCCGGCTCACCCAGGAGGGTGGGCATCTCCTTCGCCCCAGGCACCTCAGGCCCTGCCCCAGTCAGCCCTGCTGCCCTTAGAGAGGAGGCTATTGACGTCCTGAGATCCCTCAATGTTGGGCAATCTACCATTTTTAATGCCATACAGGGTGTTGAGAGGCATTTGCAATAAACAAATGCATACCTGGAGGGCATTCATTCTGGGCAGGCTGCCCAACAGAGAGCATTTCAGGCTCTGGCCTCAGCACTGATGGCAGCCATTGCACCTGTGTCCAGCCCCCCCCCCCTCCAACTTCCTCCACCCAGACCCAATCCCCTGTACCTCAGCCTATCCCAAGCACACCATCAGACCAGCATGCACACTCATCAACACACACAAGTGAACATGGCAAACGTAAGCACCACACATCCCACAGGCACTCACACAAGCACCATCCCCATGCAGACACAGCAACATCCACTGCCTCCACTGTGTCCCCCTCCTCCACGTCCTCCTCCCCCTCCCTGTCTTGTCTCCACTCACACCTGCATGCACTACGTCCTCAGCCACTACCTCCAGCACCAGCATGCCCATCACCACACTGCTCACGTGCAATCACCACCCCCACTATCATGCACACGTCCCCAGTGTCCTCTCCCAGTGTGTCTGTGAGCCCTCTTCCCAAAGTACACAAACGCAGGCACACACCCACCCAACAGCCATCCACCTCACAACAGCCTCGGGCTGAGGTGTGGGTTAAAGCCCCAGATGACCCTCCAGAACCTGCAAAAATCATAACAAAGGGCCCCAAAAACATCCTGCTGATTATAAAACAGGGAAAGGAAGAGGAAAGGCACATTTCAGATGACAAATGTTATTTGCAAGAAAAGTCATACTTTTTTCTTTTGCAGATCCTACCACGTTTCGCCACTGACCATGAGTGTGCTGTGTGGTCTCCCTTCGGGTGTGTGCGTGTGATGTCGGGGGAGGGAGAGAACCCCCAACCTGAACCTGATTGATTAAAGTACAAGCACCATGGACCCATTTTGCGCTACTGGAGCCTTCAGTTCAAGTTCAACTTGTTTGATTCTTCCACTGGAACTACGCAACCTTAACAGTTAACTGTCTGTGTTTTTTCGTATGGAACTCTGACTTTCGCTTACATTCCAGCAAACCTTTCAGGTGGACCGTGCACCTTTACATGAGTAGAACTCATGCTACATCAACTTATTGTTTTAGAGACACTCAGAGCATATAAGTTTCAATCTTTTCTGTGTAGATGTATTTGATGTGAAAGGTTATGAGATCAATATGTTAATCCACTTCCATTGCTTTACAGTGATTGCTTTTGATCATTCAAATCTGATTTGCTTATAATGTTTTTTTGTTGTTGATATTAGTTGTTTTTTGTTTTTGTTTGAAATAAGAGGTATGAAACAAAAACTCATTGGTCATAGCGTGGAATGTGATGCTATTAATTGTGTTTGACCAATGACTTTGTGTTTCACCACTGCGCATATTAGTTGCTCAATGTTCACCAGTAGCACATTACATGTTGTGTTCAGTTTAGCTGCCTATTGGCTTTAACATGGAGTTAGCCATTACATTCTGTATTCAGTTTAGCTGCCTATTGGCTTTGACATGGCATTAGACATTACATTTGATATTTAGGTTAGCTGCCTATTGGCTTTAACGTGGGGTTAGACATTGCAGTTGAGCATTGCAGATGAGCTGTGTTTTTCCAAGCTGTGTTTTTCAACATGGTAGACCAAGCTGTGTTTTTCACACCAGACCTCAGCTGATAAGAGCATGTAGATTTTGTGTTTACCTCTCAATCCAGTCTGAGAACGAGTGAGGCTCTGGAGAATTGGCCACTCTCCAAGTTTCTTCGGTTCTCACACTGAGTTTGCTTTTAAGGATGACTCTGGACTACAGCAGGGGTAGATTGAATCTGCTTGACTTCAGACAGGAACGGAGACATCAGTTGCCTGTCTCCCGTTTGGGTAGAAAATCTCTTTCTCGCAGTTGACCAGAGTCATCAACTTGCAGACCCCAGGAAGAGGAAGCTGAGCTATAGGCCCTACGGTGATGCAATTTTGCCATGTATTTGCTGTGTACGTTGCAACTGAGAAGTACTTTGATATATTTTGCTTTCATTGCTGCGACTACTTTTGAACGTGTGCTTCCAATTTACACATTTTGTCTCTCAGGAACCTTGTTGTGAAGGAATAATAACAATAAATGTCTTCTTTAAACTCAGAAGTGCATTCCAGAGAGGTTCTGTAAGCTCGGTTAGGAGATAAGAGCAGGAAAGCAGAACACCATCAAAGGTGGGGAAGGGACAAAAGCACAAGAGCAGGTCAAGAGAGGGCACGGTGGCACCGACTGAGAGACCACTGTCACACCTTCTGTCCATGACCACACCAACCTGTAAGGTGGCGAACACCGCAAGCTGTCCTGCCACCTGCAGCTCCACCTGCAGCGCCACCTGCACCGCCACCTGCACAGCCACCGGCAAAGCCACCGGCACGTCTACAGCCTCAGCGACAGTCCCCAGCCTCTTCCCCAGTGAGCAGCCGTCAGAGGCTGCAAGAGACGTCCTGCTGTGTCCCTCAGCAGGTGCTGACCCATGCACCACCGCCAGCATCGCCGCCACAGACACGGCCGCAAGCACCGCCACCAGCCCCGCGACGTGCTCGAACAGTGGCGCCACTGCTGACATGGCTACCATCCCCAGTGGTCAGTTGTCCAAGGCTGGAGGAGACTTCCTGGACTCTCGAAAGCTTTCATGAGGCATGACTTCCATCACTATTTGCAACTGCAGGTGGAATGCGAAGCTGCAGCAGTGTGGGGTATGTCCCTGCCTCCATGGCGTATCATGCTACCTGTACCTCGGCAATCTTGTGGCACACACACCCAGGTGAGGGAATTGTACCGGCCACACTGCACATGGAGCACTCTGGGCACCATGCCCCCTCCAGAACCAGTGGAGATTGACATCCACTACCTTAGTCCTTGGCAGGATGACGCACCCTGGGCTCCAGGCCCCCCTCCAAAACCAGTGGAGATTGACATCCACTACCTCAGTCTTTGGCAGGATGAAGCACTGTGGGCACCAGGCCCCCTCCAGAACCAGTGGAGATTGACATCCACTACCTCAGTCCTTGGCAGAATGAAGCACTCTGGGCACCATGCCCCTCCAGAACCAGTGGAGATTGACATACACTACCTCAGTCCTTGGCAGGATGAAGCACTCTGGGCACCAGGCCCCCTCCAGAACCAGTGGATATTGACATCCACTTGAGAGACTGTGGCTTTGCACTCCCCAGGATAAAGCAGTGGGCAAACCACCCACTTGAGAGACTTGAGAGATTGTGGCTTTGCACTCCCCAGGATAAAGCAGTGGGCAAACCGCCCACTTGAGAGTCTTGAGAGACTTGAGAGACTGTGACTTTGCACTCCCCAGGATAAAGCAGAGGGCAAACCACCCACTTGAGAGACTTGAGAGACTGTGGCTATGCACTCCCCAGGATAAAGCAGTGGACAAACCACCCACTGGAGAGACTTGAGAGACTGTGGCTTTGCACTCCCCAGGATAAAGCAGCGGGCAAACCACCCACTGTAGAGACTTGAGAGACTGTGGCTTTGCACTCCCCAGGATGCAGCAGTGTGCAAACCACTCACTGTAGAGACTTGAGAGACTGTGGCTACAGCAATCCCCAGGATTCAGCAATGGGGTGTGGAGGCCCCTCATGCAGCTATGGCGTCGTGCGTTCATCTGGCTGAGGTGCCTGTATATTTTCGACCTGATGCCCCAGCAGTGTTCTCTCCGTTTCCAGTCAGGTATCTAGTGTGGACTTCGCCCATTCATTTTGGGCCCAGTGGTCCAGACAATGATTGGTACACTATCCGGACTTGTGTAGTTGGTGTACATATTTGTATATACTGAATTTTGATTTTTGACTATCAGATTTTTCATGATTACACTCGTTACAATCATTTCCTTTTGTCCTTGCATTTTTCCAGGGGGTGAGGGGGTGTATATGTAATGTTGCTGCATGTATTTGTGTGTATGGTGTTGTGGGTGAGGGTGGGGTGGGGGCATTGTGTGTTGCGTGTGGCGTGTTGCGTGTGCGTGTCACTCTCTTTTCCCTCCCCTTCCCCTGTGTTGTGGGTGCAGTACTCACTGTGGTTGTTGACGGCATCTGTCTGGCTCCTGATAGAGCAGGAGGAAGAGCAGCATAGGCAGGACCTGTAGTTCGGGCTCCATGGCGTCCTGGTTCCTCGTTGGGTGTTGAGTGGTTTCCCTTCTGTGTACTGTTTCCGCCATGCTTTTGATAGCGTTGGTTCCACCCCGGAAAAGGTGGCAGATAGGCCTCTTGTAATACAATGGGCAGTGCTTTGTCCTCCGCCTGTCTGTTGGCAGTTACCACCGCAGTGTTTGTTTCTACCGCCGTGGCGGTCTGAGTGTTAAAGTGGCTGTCTATGTTGGCTGTTTCCACCATGGTCGTGATTCCATTTTGTTTTCCGTCTGCCTGTTGCCGGTATTACCGCCGCTTTAACACCGACCGCCAGGCTTGTAATGAGGGCCAAAGTCTTGGCCATTTGTGTGGGCTGTGCATTTAACTACAGCTACCTCTGCTGGAAGTTTTAGTGCATCAATGTGTTCCTCAAGTAACTGTCTGTGCATGTCTGGTGTACCATCCGATTTCAGGGAGCCCCACCTTTTCCAGCACAAAATGCTTGAATGCATTGTTGTCGTGACATATGCAGAGTCTGAATAAATAGTGATGCGATCCTCAGTCCCACTGTTTAAGATGGCAATTAATGCCACCAGCTCTGCTGCTTGTGCTGAATAACGTATAGGCAATGTAATGTGCAGTACAATGTCTAGGGAATCAGAGGAGTAATTTGCTCAAACTACTGCTGCTCCTGTATACCTGATCCCTGTCTCTCGATCAATGGTAGAAGACCCATCAACAAAGCATATACTACCATCTGGCAATGTGTCTTCTTTTGCTGCTCCTGACTCATCTGGTGAGTATGTAGCACGATCATGAGTGTCATCTTCTGCTGTAGAAATTGAGTGGGCAACAAACATTGCTGGATTCACTGTGTGACATTTGACAACATTCAGGGATGGCAATGATAGTATGACATCGTAACCATACTCTTTTTGTGGTAAGAATTGTCTTAGCTTTCTGTATTATTGCCAACACACCACACTCAGTGTACAATGTCAGTGAGGAACCCATGACTATGGGGGTGCTTTTTTCAACAGCGAATGCTACTGTTGCCAGGGCTTGTTCACAATGGTAGTGCCCTTTCATCACAGAGTCTAGCATGCAACTGAAATAAGCAATGGGCTTGTGCCCCAAGGGGTATTTCTGTGTAAGGACTGCTGTCATGACCTGACCGTCACATTGAGTGAACAGGTAGAATTCTTTTGAGTAGTCCGAGGACCCTAACAAAGGTACATTTGTTATTTAATTCTTTATGCATCTCTTTGACTGTCTGTGGTTCAGGAGCTCCTTTTATGGTCTCAAATCTGTCTGGGGTGACTCTTCTTCCTGATGCTAAGAGCAATTGGCCTAGGTATTGTACTTATTTCTGACAGTACTGAAGTTTGTCTTTGTCTACCTTGTAACCTCTCTGAGTTGGCTTTGTTCGTAGGGCGATAGTGTCTTTCCTGCATTGGTGCTCCGTAGATCTACATAGCAGAATGTTGTCAACATAGTGCAACAAAGTGCTTTCACATTGGAAAATGGATGTCATCTTTCACAATTCTGTTATTAAGACACTGGGGAATTCACAATACCCTTGTGGTAGGCGTGTGTAGCTCATTTGGTATTGCAAAATGTGAAGGACGTCAAATATTGACTTTCAGAATGCAAGGGAACACTGAAGTAAGCATTTTCTAGGTCGATGACAGAGAAGTATTCTGTTTCCAGGGGAATATTCGTACTAATCACAGAAAGGTCCGGGTCAATTGGAAATTCTGGTGCCACTATGTTATTAAGGGGGCGGAGATCATGAACCAAACGCCATTGGTTGGTCTTTGCTTTGCACAAGGAGAACAGACAGGTTTTGAATGGCGAGGTGCAGGGATGGATGACACCCTGATTCAGTAATGCTTGTATAGTGAGGGCAATGCCTTCCACTGCTTCCTTGGACAAGGCAAGGGATACTGGCGTACTCTGGGCAGAATGGCGCCTGGCTTGAGTGTTATTCTGAATGGGGTAGCAGAGTGAATGAGGCCGTCATCATTCGGATCAGTGGTCCAAAGATTTGCTAGGTACTTAAGTTAAGTCAGCGTCGCATATGGAATCAAATTGTGCGGCAGGAGTGGGTGTTCTTATTTCAACTGTTACTAAGAGCGGGTACTTCATTTTGGTAAACAATCTCACTTTTGGAATAATGCTCCGGAGGTCCAAACAGTTGGTCGGCTAAAATGTCACTCACTAATCCTCCTGGTTGAATGAAAATGACGTAGGCCCACGTAGGGTTCTGTCGTCAAATGTTTGAAAGGCTCCGTATGTAGGTGTTATTTCGAGGCAGTGTATGCATAAAACCAT
Source organism: Pleurodeles waltl (assembly GCF_031143425.1). NCBI lineage: Eukaryota > Metazoa > Chordata > Amphibia > Caudata > Salamandridae > Pleurodeles > Pleurodeles waltl. The sequence goes on from NC_090439.1 coordinate 252,453,780, forward strand.
CTGTTTCTCTTGTATTTGGGGAATCCGAGAATGTGGCTGAGAGAGGAACTGTTTTGGCAGTTGCACAATACAGCCTTTGAGTTCCGGTGTGGTTGCCTCAATAATGTGTACTGCACTGGAGAATTCTTGTTCATCCACCGGGCTGGCCCTTATCTGATATGTCAAGGAGTCCACTGTAACTGTCATTAATCTGGGCCAAGGTATGCAATGAAGAGAGCAAGTCATGGTACCATCCTCAGCGAAGTGAATAGTCATGTTGAGTTTTGCCATAAGGTCACGTCCCAGAAGGTTTACTGGTGATTGTGGTGAGTAGTGTAGAGGTTGCTCCAGAAAGCGTCCTCCTATCTCAATTGGTACTGACTTAGTGAAAGGGACTCTAGCTATTGCCTCAGAAAACCCCTTTGTGTCCACCATCTTATCTAAAATGGGCAGTGTTCCTCCTGTGATACAGGAGTAAGTAGCGCCTGTGTCAATGAGGAAGCTGTAAGTTTTGTTGTTCATCGTGACAAAGACAATGGGGTCCTCCTCAACATTTGTTGTACACGACAAAAGTGGGCACACAAGAGTTGTCTGTGGGCTGTCCTAACAATTATATCCTCCTGTCTGGTATTGCTGAATGATACTCTGTGCAAATGGATTGCTTGAAGGAACCACCGTGCCCCCTTGAGGCGTAAGTAGGTGCGTGGTCGTTTGTGGTTACGGTGCTTGGGGCATCATCTGGAATCTTTGTGTCTGTTGTTGCTCCACTGGTGCTTGTATCTGCTGCACTGGCACCTGTTGGGCCACTGCTGGTGTCTGAAGGTGTTGTTGTTGTTGTATAGGTTGTTGCTGAACTGGTGGGAGGTAGGAGTATATTATTTGGGACTAGATGGGCTGCAGCTGAGTGGGCTGGGCAAGGGTCTGTAGATGACCCATACCCACCACCCTCTCTTCGTTTTGCATTTTGGTATGACAATTTCTTTGGAAGTGGCTAACCGTCTGACAATAATAGCATACTCAGAGTCCTGAATGCTCTCTATTTCTTTGCTGACCTTGCCCTCTTCCTCTGTCCTGCGCTCCTGTGTGTCCGGCTCTATTTTTCTGGCCACCATAGTGTGGCTGCTGTGACTCATTGTTATAGGTGTGCTGTGGCTGCATGCATGGTATGACTCCCTGTGCGTTGCCCGCCAGTGTATTTTCGGCATTCTGAGGGAACCTTGCAACTGCAGTCACCTGGTTAACTGGTGTTGCGAGCATGACTGTGTCTGGTGCACATTTTTTCTTATTTAATTTCTGCTGGCCTAGTTTGGCAGCTGCATTTTCAATTGTTAACTGTCTGTTTCTGTCCTATTCATACTTTTTCTTACAGAAACGAATGATGTGATCTTGTATTTTGGGCCATGGTTTACTTTCTAGGGCCACTATCCCATCTAGTTTCTTCTGCACATCAGTGGGCAATCCCTTCTTCACTGTGTGGTAGAAGAACCTACAGTTCACTCCTGTTGCATTCCACTTTTCCCCCAACTCCTGATGCCATTTTTCTTTTAGTCTAGAGATGTACTTTGCTGGATCTTCATTTGGTTGCATTGTTGAGAGATCCTATGTCTGGGACATCGGGGAATTTGCGGCATAACAAGGTCCACAGGCGTGCTTGTATTTTATTGAATGGAGCACCATCACATTGCGAATCTGCAAGCACAAGCCTATTGTTTATTTTTATTAATATTTCTTCACTTTCCTCTCCGATCAGCGAGGTAAGCACGCTTTTGATGTCACCAACCGCAAGGTTGACACCAGCGGTGTGTTTTTCTAAGGCTGCAATCCATTTGCCCACACCTGTTAGTCGCGAGAGTTGTTTTTTTGAATTGTCCCTGTCCATTTGTGGCCATGGGACATACATTGGGGGTCATGTGCATTTTTAAACAGTAGGGGCATTTGGTGTGTTACCGCAGTACTTGCTACTGTAGGTTGTGTGTGGCTGAATTTATGAGCATATTTCTGCCAGACCTTTAAACCTGCCCTCATGTAAGGATAATCCCATTCTTCTTCACCCACCCCATGTAAGATACAGTCTTCAGCTGTGGCCATGTCCAGTGGGTCAAACGATCCATCTTGTGGCCACTGGGTCATTTGTGGTGTGAGACCTTCCATCCAACCTGCCAAATCATCTTTGAAGGGAATTACATAAATGTCACTGCCTTCCCTGAGGGTGACTATTTCGTTTGGTGTTAGGTCATTGTCTTGTGATGTGGCCCGTTTACTGAGCATCACGTTGTAGTAATTTTTTTGCCTGGTGGAACGCATTAGGGCCACCCCAGACACATCGTAGGACATATCATCAGGTCACCCATGTGTTCCCAAGACTGCCAATCGTTCTCTTTCAGTCTTTATTTGCTTCTTAATTTTCTGTTCATCCTGGTGTTGGTGCACCCTGTCAGGTCTGGTGTACATGGGATCACAGGTGGAATCAGGCCTGTAGTGTTCCCTCAGTGGTAATACTGTTTGCCTAAGGGGACTAGGGGGGCTGGGAACTCCTCATCGCAGTTCCACAGTCGCTGGGGGACCAAGACATGCGCTCCCTCCTCACACAGGGGCGGGGCACTGGCTGATCGCACCATCCTGTGGAGGTTGTGGGGCTGGTCTAAGAGAGGTGGCTGATTGCCTCCGAAGGAGACATTGGAACCAGAGCGGAGCGTGGTGTGCCAAACTGCCTGTGATATGTCTGAGGCGTTAGCGCACTCCTCATGCTCATCATGCTGTGATGTAACATTAATCAGTGCTGGTGTCAGTTCAGAGTGAATTGTGCATCTATTTGACCAGGTAGGCCTGAAGGCATCAATGTATGTTTGGGCCTTCTTTAAAGATGCGCCTCAATGCTAAAGTGTCTTTGCGTTTTTGGAGCTTGCTGCCTGAGTACTTGACCTCTAAGAATGTGGTGGCATGATCTAATGTAGCACAATCGAAGGTGCCTCACGCGACCAGGGGTGTGTCAAGTTCTTTGTATGCTTGTGTAACTCTGCTGCTCTTGCCCTGTTAAATTCTTGAGTACATGCTGCAGTGGAGTGTCCTTACTGATGTTTTTACTACAGACCTGTGTTTCGATATAACTGGGTAATGTAGGTGGGGACTACTGTCAGTTGCACCTGTTGCTCATGTGTGATATCAATGCCTAAAACATGGAATACGGTCAAGAGGACAGAGCTAGTCAAGAGCATTACTGGGATAAATGAGGAAGGGTGCCCCTGAGGGACCCCAACAACGTGGTCGTCAATAAGGTATATGACAATCTGTGGTCCTATGAAGTCCGCTAGTGCTGCGCTCATTCCCAGCATCTCCTAGAGAGGTGTAATTCACCTCTGGAGCAGGTGCGTGCTTCCCTTCTTGTTGCTGGCCCCTTGAGCCTGTTAAGTGTGATTCCTGAGGAGTGGTTTGTTCCACCGTTCCCTCAGAGTTATGTGCGCAAGATGTTGGCAAAGCCAGGGGGGGGGTGGTATCTACATGATAGTGTCTCTCTATTGCCCCCACAGAGTAATCAGAACCAGTGGAGGAATCCCCCTGGAAGTGAATTACCACTGAGGAAATAGGGGAGTACAAGGAAGGTGTGAGGTGCTCCCAACTGTTCTCCATAGCACCTTGTGAGCAGTTTGGCCAAACCAGATCAGAATGTGTCGTATCTGGTACCACAGGGCTGCGCCTGGAGGTGTATCAGCACCTATCTAGTGGTAATAGTTCTGTCACAGTTAGTATAGACACCCTTACTTCTGTAGTTGCAGTTAAATTTACCCCAGTATATAATTTACCCAAGTATAGGACTTATTATATCTGTTTGATTGTTAAGTCCAGCAACCAGCTTATTGTGAAGTAAATGGAAGGTAATTTCTATTATTTTGTTAACGTTATTACTCATTACGTGTGTTCTTAGAATTCTCTGTTAACTATTTTCTTCCACCCCACAGGTTACGTTTCAACAAGAAGTATTAAACCAACTTTGTGTGTTAAATATAACAATATACTGTTTTTCCAATCGTTTATATTTTATCAGTACACCGTGAACGGGGATACCGGAGAGCAGCGTGAACTAACAAAACATGCATACATTCAACAGAATGCAATAACTCTGCAGACATACAACATATATTTTCAACACAGAGTTATACACCTGGATTATCTCTCGCTAAAAGATAGAGGAAAAATTGTATCCCAAGAATAGAGCATTGAGTAAGTGCTCCAGATATCTAATTTAAAAGAAAAAGGAAAAGAGAAAGCATTTATATACGAAAAAAAGTGTTAAAAAGATAGAAAAGTTTCTTTGTATTTCACCCGGGGTTAACAGGAAACCACAACCAAGCTGGTCTTAAAAAATTGAGTACTTCCTCTTACCAACTGCGCAGTTAAAAAGGCTTCTAAATAACTGAGAAAGGATGTCACACAGCAATTTATTGCTTTCTATCGGCTTGTTAATTTACTTTAGCTCTTGTCCGTAGACGATGAAGATTTACCAATACTTTTATTACACTAAAAAAAGTCTCATATCAGCCACAAGACGTGAACTGTCGAGCACCTGACGCTAAGGCTAAATGGCTAATGTTTGCTTAGCCCTCTTTGTCAGTCACAAGACATAACTTGACGAACTCCTGTTAGGAGTCTGAGTTCTGACTCTTTCAGAACCCGCAAATAGCTGGGTGTCGCAGATTTTACTATTGCTAATCCCTTTTCCTATATATTCTAATTAAATAGGCGCATGGTGTTCCGCATCAGTTATCAAAGAAGATATACTGGCATGTCTCTAGACGCATGAGGGATTTGCTATTTCAGCCCTATCTCCTTGCATGCCTTGTTCCCACTGACAGACTAATGAAACAAGCGAACCCTATCTTATATAAGATAAGCGATATGAAGGAAACACTATTTAAAAGACCTTGCAGGGGAACCCAAAATACCAAACCACAAATACAAAATAAACAATACATCCTGGCTCAGTGTCTGCTCACGTGTTTTAATTTAAAAAAAGGTGTTTGTCATGGCAAGACACAGGAGTACAAGAAGCCGTGGTTTAGGCGGTGCTACCCCTGGATGCTCTCAACCACCCACAGACTCACACACAGGGTTAAAGCTAAGAGAGAAACATAAAAACACTCTCTGGCTTACCCGTGTGCATCCGGTACTTCAGTCACAAAAGAAGCAAAGTAGTAAATCGCCAGCCGTGGCTACAGGGGGTGATTTCCTCTTCTTGTAGTCTGGAAAGTCCTATGCACATCCCATTGCGCGATCGCCAGATGTTGGAGGGTGATTTTTTACCACAGAATTTCCCACACAAATGTGCTATCTTAAATAAAAGAATACATGTGAGAGATGCAGTAACTGAGTCAGAATGACACAATTTATTCAAGAAATAATTCAAACAATAAATGTGATAAAATTTGTCATAAAAAACAAGTAGAGTTGAACTGCACAGAACAAGCTTCTCCAAGGGTATAAACATCATCTGATGCAGTAAAACCAATGTTATTTCTGCAATTATTTTTTCCTGACTTTACACACAGTTACTGTCCTATTTTTCTTTCAAAGTAAACAATTTTTGTTTCACTCCTCTAAATATTGTGTGAGTGTGACATAATACTTCTATTTTACAGAGCTGTCTCCATAAAAACAAAATTATAAAACTCTATAGAGTTGCATGCTGATCAGTAATTAATAGCAATGATACCACATTACATTCTCTGATGAATTCTACATCTTTCATCCTCAGTCACATAATTATATGTACTGCACCACTGACTTCATGTCACTTTCTGTTAAAAACTTCCACAAATACTGCATTTTTTATTCAAAATTAAGTTATAACGTCCTCAAACATATTTTCCATAACAATTTATAAAGTAACACATTCCTCTTTACATACCTTTCGTAACAGTGAGCACTGCGTTTTACTCTAGAAATGGCAATACCTCCACTCAAACATCTCATGCAGGTAAAATATGTGCACAGTAATGTTCATAAACCACTTTGCCTTGTATTAGAAGATTGCAGATGCTTTGTTTTATAATTTCAGAAAGACTGCCATTTCATGTTTAATCCATCCAATACTTGGTGATATCTCTCCTCAATCTAAAACCCACCTCTCAAAGCCAATATTAGTAAACATGCACCTCTACAAGCAGCTTTTCACTCACTAAACGTTGCATAGAATAAATCTACAAGCATGCACTTACTGACAGTTATCTACAAAGTTCATAAGGTATATTTTAAATTACCTGAACTTAAAGCAGTTTCTTATATGCAGCTGAAGACACCAATTTGTCTCGGTTCCAAATTCATTCACTCCTGCTGAGCACAACTCCAACAGGCTTACTTCTACTCCAAATTACCAAGAACAATCTGAGCTATCCCTGGTTCTGCATCCAATCACATCACAATATTTCTTCAACCATGCAATAAAATGGTAATTAATGGTTCAGCCTTGGCCTCTTTTGTGTACTTCCCTCCATACGTTCTCTCAACACTCTTGCAGGATCGAAAAAGACCTCACGGCTGGCCTGATAATTTTCCATGTAGGTCTCTCAAGAGGCTCACAGGATCTAAAATACTGGGGGCAGGCTCAGAAATTTCCCCACAGGTCTTGTTAGCCCCTTACAAGATCACACCTGTTCATGCAGCAATCTTCACTCCCTGGAACTTATGAGGTAATCTCACACGAATCTTGTGGAATGGCAACAACATTGGAGGGAAGGAGTAGTATTTGGGATGGAGTATCCTCTCCACTGAGACTTATCTCTGACATGACAGGTGTGTATAGTAAGGTGTAGGGCCTCTCCACACAGACCTCTGTCTCAGATGACAGGTGTACAGAGTAGTGTGTATGGAGAGATAGGTCTCTTTAGTGAAACCCTTCCCTTGGATGATGGGGTGCATAGTAGGGAGTGAGGATAGGCTGGCATCTTCCCTCAGACCTCTCTTTTACATGAAAGATGTGGTGTCTGCATGTACTGCCCTTTCTTTCCACATCTCTTTATCAGATAACAGGAATACATTGTAAGTGTGTAGTAAGGTGAATACATGGATAGTTCTCATTCCAGACATCTTTCTCAGATAAGGAGTGATTTGTATAGTAGGATATATGAAGAGAGAATTCCTCTCCAATATGTCCTCTCTCTCAGATCACAGGTGAACGTATTAGGGTGTGTGCATGAACTGCCCTCTTCTATCAGATCTCTGTCTAAGATGATGCATAGTAGGGTGTGTACATAGACTACCCTCTCCTTCCAGACTGCTCTCTCAGATGACAGGTATGTGTTGCAGGCTGTAGGGAGAAAGACTGGCTGAGATGATAAGTATGCCTAGTAGGGTGTATGCATGGACTATCCTCTTCTGTCATATCTCTGTCTCAGATAATGGCTTTGCATAGTAGGGCATATACATGGACTGGCTTCTCCTCTCAGACCTCTTTCTGAGATGACAGATGTGCGTATTAGGCTGTGTACATAGACTAGCCTCCTGTGTCACAACTCTGGCTCAGATGATGTGTGTGCATAGTAGGGTGTGTGGAGAGAAACAAGCTTCTCCACTGAGACCTCTCTCTTAGTAACAGGTGTATATAGTATGATCTGTTCAGGGACTGTCCTCCTTGTGAACACCCCTCTCTCAGATTGATTCAAAAGGCCAGGGCACTCGTATGAAATAAGATAAAAGTCTGTGCAGTTAGGTTATTGGTCTTCGGAGAATCAATATATAATCCAAACAGAGTTAAAGTTCAGTGTCTTTATTCTTGTGAAGGTTTTCATACATGTTCATCACATCAGAAAGATTCCATATGTGGTCATCACAACAACATCCAACAGCCAACATGTGTTTCGCCTCCGAGAAATTAATCTCATTGACTTCCTCACGGCAAAGTATAAGTAAGGTGTTAACATGAATAAATGGCTTATCCTAATCAAGTAAAACTCTTCAAGATAATGTACGATCAATAGAGAAAGAGTAGTGGGAATCACGTGACGGGGCAAAACACTATTATCCCAGAGGCTTCGTGAGGGAGTACTCATAAGTCAGCACGTATGGATCCAAAATCTTTTACGGTGCGATCTATAAACAAAACAGTTCTTTTGGGTAAATTCTTGTGTTGGGGCACTGTGTCTTGCTCCCCGATAATTAAGCTGGCGTGTCTGTAGAGAAAAAGGACGTGTAAGCCCTCCGTCTCATCTAAAACCGATGTAACAAAGATTTTAATCATATGTTGCTTCTAAGTTGAGCAACCAGACTCAGCCCCCTCAAAATAAAGTGCAAAATACATATGTTAACATTAATGTCACCTACCTAGAGGTATAAGGTATAGAAGAGACACAGAGTAAGGTCTCAGGAGTGTGTGTGAAACTCCTCGGCATTACCTAGGGTGCATGCATGGACTAGCCTCTTCTGCCATACCTCTGTCTCAGATAATGGCTTTGCATAGTAGGGCATATACATGGACTAGCTTCTCCTCTCGGACCTCTTTCTGAGATGACAGATGTGCGTATTAGACTGTGTACATAGACTAGCCTCTTGTGTCACAACTCTGGCTCACATGATGTGTGTGCAAAGTAGGGTGTGTGGAGAGAAACAAGCTTCTCCATTGAGACCTCTCTCTTGGTAACAGGGGTATATAGTATGATCTGTCCAGGGACTGTCCTCCTTGCGAACACCCCGCTCTCAGATAATGGATGTGTATAGTAGGGTGTGGGGAGAGACTATACCCTACTCACATCTCTTAGAAAGTCAATAGGCGTAAATAGTATACTCTGACAAACACCATCTCCAGTAATTTTCCTTCCTATAGAAGCAAGTGTGCATACTGCACTCTGTTCAAAGATAACCTACTTATTTCTACTGTTCCCAATTCTTTGAGAGTCCTGCAAGATCATAACTTGTTTTTGGAGAATAGAAATGAATCACTCAGTACTTATTTCTTACAGACTCCTCTCAACAACAATGACCACAATATACTGTCCTTCTAATGGAGTGTATTCAGAACTCATCTACCCCTTTTTGCTATTCAGGATCCTGCCAGAGTCCGGTGTGATTGTAAGAATGTGTTAAAAATAATATACATTTATTTTTTTCTACAGTGACACCACCTCTCTGTCTTTCTTCTTCCCCCTTATATATATATTTTTTTAAATTTCATTTCCACAACAGCTTGAAATTTTTAAGGTAAACAGTAATGGCTGCCATTTAATTTCTAACATTCCAACAGCCAGCCAATCAGTGCCTCGCTCTCTCAAGACTCATGGTAGCCTCTTGCTCCCCAGAGAGCGTGTAAAGACCACAGGAAAAATGTTCTTCTCAACCAATCACAGGCCTCCATTTTTAAATTTGCGGTCCTGGGGGACTCCCACTGGACTCTTGCGAACACATCCATGAAAATATACAGTTATTTTTACCCTTAAGTTCTCAAAAACTACTGAATAGATTTACACCAAATCACAAAAAGCTAAACCTGTGAACCAAATATCAGTTCAGTTGCTGTTTTGAAAGTTTTGGGGAGATCTGTCAAGCAGGGGCAGAGAAAAAGGGTGGATCCAAAACGTGTTTTCCCATGCAATTTCTCATTGGGATTTTGAACACGACTACAGCCTGAACCGCTTGACAGAATAACACCAAATCTGGCAGAAATCTAGCTCTTCATCGAGAAAATTTGCCTATTGTGATTTTGTGTAAATCCATTCAGTAGTTTTCTGAGGAATTATAGTCGAAAAAATATAGATATCTAGGGACGTGGATCCTCCACCTGACCCACTGTCCCAATGCAGATTCTGATAGGAAGGAAGTGTTTGGCAGCCATTCTGCTTCAGCTGATTCCCACAAAAAAAGTACAAAAAAAAGAAATGGCGCTAGAGTATGGTCACCCTGAGCCCCTAGCCTCGGTCTAGGGGTCCCTCACAGACCCCACAGTGGCTAAAAATCATTTAAAAAAAAAAAAAGAAAATCTCAGAAAAATCCACAGATCTGGATCTGTTCGACTTTTTCAGGATTTTTTCTTTTCTTTTCTTTTCCATTCTCTTTTCTTTTGCTTTGCACTCGGGTGGGCCAGGTCCCAGGGAAATAGAGGGCCCCCTTCTAGGGGCTTAAATTAGCCCCTGGGACCACCACCTTTCTGGGGCGATGATACAAAAATATATGGGGGTGAAGTGGGGCATGGGAGCTTTCTGCTCCTGCCAAGCAAAAGCAAACAGCTACCTCCCAAAGGTGGGCACCTCTGGAGGTAGCAGGAGCTGGTCCTGGGGGTGGCGGTCCCTAGGGCCATATATGGCTTCATGAGGAGGGCCACGCAGCCCCTCTCCTTTTCAATTTGGCCCCAGAGAGGTGATAGACATCAGGGCCGGGAGCCTGCAAAGAACACCCTTCTTAAATGTATTTGTAGCACAGGGAGATGGTCCCTGGGGTCAAGGGAGTCTGCAGGACCTCCCTATTAAATGTACATGTTGCGCTGGGGAGGTGGAGCTCCCCGGGGTGTGGAGGGGCCTCACACCCCTGCATATTTTATAAACATAGCCCTTGGGAGGTAGAAGGTCACAGGTCAAGGGGGCTCCACAGAACCCTTCCATTATACTATTTTATAACTAGCCCTAGGAAGGTGCTGGCCCCGCATATTTCTAAAAACATCATCCTGGGGAGGTGATTGTCCCGGGCTTGTAAAATACCGCATAATGCCTCTGAGACCTGACAAAGACGGGAGACCACATTGTCTTATTTAAATTCACAGTGAAATTTGTGAAGATATCTATGAATGTTGAATTAAAAAAATAAATAATTTTTTCCCCGGGGGGTTGTACCAGGGGTACTCCTGCACCAAGGATGTAGATTTAGGGTTAACATACCCTGCCCCCTTTTCTTTTTTTTTGGTTTTTTTTGACAGCCAATCATATCTCTGCACAAGACCGACAGTATTCACAAAGTCATGGCAACCCTATATATACGAAATGGGATTTCCTTTGATTTCTCTTAAACTACTGAGCAGATTTACACCAAATAACACAAGCATTGGCAAAGCCAATAGATTTTGCCTTTGTCTTTTTTTTAATCTAACTGGCTTAAAAACATTTGAAAAAGGTTATAATAATGGTTGTTTTATATTTTGTAAAACAAACATTATTATAACATTTTTCTAATATTGGTAAGCCAGTTAGATAGAAAAAAAGACAACGGTGACACCTACTGGCCAGAAGACGGCATGCGGAACAGAAACAAGACAGAAGTGAAGACAACAGCAAAGAAGGCAGAAGATGGAACAAAGATGATGGGAGTGAAGACAGAAAGTGGTGCGAGGACGACAAGAGCGGAGACAGAAGACAGCAGTGAAGACAGAAGTAGGTATGCAGTATGAAGAAAAAAGAAAGAAGACATCAGCGAAGTAAGAAGACAGCACGCAGGAAGAAAAAAGAAGAGAGCAACAAAGAAAGAAGACAGAGAAGATGGCAGCAAAGAAAGAAGATGTCATTGAAGAAAAAAGAAAGCCTGCAAGAAGCAAAAAGAAGACAGCAACGAAGAAAGACAACAGAGCAGATGGTAGTGAAGTAAAATTTCGTCAGTGAAGAAAGAAGACAAAATGCAAGAAGAAAAGAGAAGAACCTTCAGCATCACAGCCAGCAGGACAGACACTGGCCATTGTCCAATAGGAAGTGACCGGAAGGAGCACTAGGTCCACAGACAACTCAATGGCAAGCTTGGTGAAGAAGACGACAACATGAAGTGACGTGAAGACGACGTCCTGGCCAATCCGATGCACGCACATCAGAACGACGTTGGAGTAAGCCAAAGGTGAGTTCAGGTAACTAAGGGGCTGGTTCAAAGCCCCTTTTAAGTTTTTTTAATAATAAAGAATTCCGCAAGCATGCATACAAGCGTGCATGCAGGCAAAATCTTAATAAGGGTGGTTTGGAGGCCAAAAGATACCTTTTTGCCAAATTTGGTGTAATTCCGTTTAGAGGTTTGGGCTAGAGGCGTGTCTAAAGAGTCAATGGGAATTAACATGGGAAATGCACTTTTTGACCCTCTCTTTTTCTTGGCCCCATTTGACGGATCACCCCAAAACTTTCCATGCAGAACAAGTCACTTAGGCACATTTGTTTTAGAAATTTTCATGAAGATTCATCAAAAGGTGCTAAAGATATAGTCAAGTAAAAAAATGTTTTTTCTATGGAAAATAGGTCCTAACTATAACTACATACTAGCGACCACCAGTAGGTCATATATATATATATATATATACATATGTATATATAATATATATATATATATATATATATATATATATATATATATATATATATATATATATATATATATATATATATATATATATATATATATATATATATATATATATGCAGAAACACACCTGCGTTCCCCGAAAACTTCTACCCACAGGCTGGGGCCAGGCAAGCGGATGCAGGCCCCTCTAATAAGCCAAAATTAATTTGTTTTACTCTAGAAAATGCCTGCACTCTGAGATGCTGCTTAGAAAAGTTTATTAAACCTTCACACATATCGACCAACAAGATCTTTGTCAGAGCACAAAGAAAAGTGAAGCTAAACACCATGACATTTAAAGACATACCAACATTGTTTAAACAAATTAAACATAAAGAAAAGACTTCAAACGTATTGCTATGTTGCCCTTGAATTGGCTATCACAATGAATGAATGCTAACATAAACTAGCAACAAAGTATCACGTTAGATCATTTTCAACATTTCTCTGCAAGAGAATTATGTACATTAAAGACATTCTCTTAACACTGTCTATTAAGCATTTGTAGAAAAACCACAGTGGCCTAAGTAATAATGGTATCTTCGCTAAATTTTAGATACCGTTGTCTGCTAGGCAATGGAGAGATATCAAGCCCAGTGGCCCAGATAATTAAAGAATGTTACATAATATCACCAAGATCCCCATGATCAAAGTACAATGAAAATGAGAAAATTTAAATTGTTAGTTGTTGTTAGATGCATTAACCCACACATATCTCAAAAAGGAAAAACATTAGACAAACATTTAAAACAAAAATTCAAAAGATAAAAAATTCAAAATTCATCATAGAGTTGAGGCATATAATAACGATCATCATCAAATGCAAAAGAAAAAAATCAAAAGAAAAGGATCCCAGGGGTTTGCATCAGTGGAAGTCACATCCTGGAAACTAAAGCAGCTTTAACCCCTTCTGTGCCGCGGACGTAGTGGTTACGTCCCGCGGCACAGTGCTGCTGTGCCGAGGACGTAACCACTACGTCCTCGGCACACAGCCCAGAGGGAGCGCTCTCGCTCCCTCTGTGTGCTTCCCCCCACCCCCCCAAAGTCAGGGATGGAAGGGGAAGCCCTTCCCCTTCCACCCCGACCCCCCCACACCCCCATAATGACGTCAGCGCGCGATCGCGCGCTGACTTCATTATGGGGATTTCGCCGCACAGGAAGCCATTTGCTTCCTGTGCGGCGAACGGAGAAGAGGTGAGTTCCTCTTCCCGGTGGGTGGGGGGTTTGGGCTAAAGAGGCACCGGGGGAAAGGAAAGGCTTTTCCTTTCCCCCGGTGTCTCTTTGAGCATTCCTGCTGCCCGATCGCATTACGATCGGGCAGCAGGAATGCCCACTAGACACCAGGGATTTTTTTTTGTTGTTGTTCTTTACGTTTTCTTGTTTGCGGGGAGCGGCCCCTTGGGCAAGGGTCGCTCCCCTTGTGGGGGCAATTTGTTACGGCCATTTCTGCCCCCCTTGGGGGCAGATTGGCCTACTTTTTAGGCGGATCTGCCCCCAAGGGGGGCAGAAACCACTGGATCACCAGGGATTTTTATTTTCTGTGCATTTATGTTGGGGGGGGGTGCCCCCTTGGGCAAGGGGCGCCCCCCCCAAGGGGGCAGAGAACTGTTGGCCTTTTCTGCCCCCCTTGGGGGCAGATCGGCCTATTTTGTTTAGGTCCATCTGCCCCCAAGGGGGGCAGAAGCCACTTAGGCACCAGGGATTGTGTGTGTAGTGAATGGGGGGCGCCCCCTTGGGCAAGGGTCGCTCCCCTGTGGGGGGCATGTCCTTTAGGGCCATTTCTGCCCCCCTTGAGGGCAGATTGGCTACTTTTTAGCCAGATCTGCCCCCAAGGGGGGCAGAAAACACTAGATCACCAGGGTTTTTTATTTTTATGTGTATTTATGTGGGGGGGGTGCCCCCTTGGGCAAGGGGCGCCCCCCCCAAGGGGGCAGAGAACTGTTGGCCTTTTCTACCCCCCTTGGGGGCAAATCGGCCTATTTTTTTTAGGTCCATCTGCCCCCAAGGGGGGCAGAAGCCACTTAGGCACCAGGGATTGTGTGTGTAGTGGATGGGGGGGCGCCCCCTTGGGCAAGGGTCGCTCCCCTTTGGGGGGCATGTCTTTTAGGGCCATTTCTGCCCCCCTTGAGGGCAGATCAGCCTATTATTTTTAGGCTGATCTGCCCCCAAGGGGGGCAGAAACCACTAGAACGCCAGGGATGTTTTTTTATGTGTTTATTTTTGTGGGGGGGCGTCCCCTTGGGCACGGGGTGCCCCCCCCAAGGGGGGCATTGACCTGTTGGCCATTTCTGCCCCCCCTGGGGGCAGATGGGCCTATTTTTCTAGACCCACCTGCCCCCAAGGGGGGCAGAAGCCACGTAGACACCAGGGATAGTGTGTGTGTGTGTGTGTTAGTGGATGGGGGGGGGGGCTTGGGCAAGGGTCGCCCCCCACTTTGGGGGCACATGTACCCAGGTCATTTCTGCACCCCTTGGAGACAGATCAGCCTATTATTTTTAGGCTGATCTGCCCCCAAGGGGGGCAGAAACCACTAGAACGCCAGGGATGGAGACAGATCAGCCTATTATTTTTAGGCTGATCTGCCCCCAAGGGGGGCAGAAACCACTAGAACGCCAGGGATGTTTTTTTATGTGTTTGGGGGGGCGTCCCCTTGGGCACGGGGCGCCCCCCCAAGGGGGGCATTGACCTGTTGGCCATTTCTGCCCCCCCTGGGGGCAGATGGGCCTATTTTTCTAGACCCACCTGCCCCCAAGGGGGGCAGAAGCCACGTAGACACCAGGGATAGTGTGTGTGTGTGTGTTAGTGGATGGGGGGGGGGCTTGGGCAAGGGTCGCCCCCCACTTTGGGGGCACATGTACCCAGGTCATTTCTGCACCCCTTGGAGACAGATCAGCCTATTATTTTTAGGCTGATCTGCCCCCAAGGGGGGCAGAAACCACTAGAACGCCAGGGATTTTTTTGTATGTGTTTATTTTTGTGTGGGGGCGTCCCCTTGTGCACGGGCGCCCCCCCAAGGGGGGCATTGACCTGTTGGCCATTTCTGCCCCCCCTGGGGGCAGATGGGCCTATTTTTCTAGACCCACCTGCCCCCAAGGGGGGCAGAAGCCACGTAGACACCAGGGATAGTGTGTGTGTGTGTGTGTGTTAGTGGATGGGGGGGGGGCTTGGGCAAGGGTCGCCCCCCACTTTGGGGGCACATGTACCCAGGCCATTTCTGCACCCCTTGGAGACAGATCAGCCTATTATTTTTAGGCTGATCTGCCCCCAAGGGGGGCAGAAACCACTAGAACGCCAGGGATTTTTTTTTATGTGTTTATTTTTGTGTGGGGGCGTCCCCTTGGGCACGGGCGCCCCCCCAAGGGGGGCATTGACCTGTTGGCCATTTCTGCCCCCCCTGGGGGCAGATGGGCCTATTTTTCTAGAACCACCTGCCCCCAAGGGGGGCAGAAGCCACGTAGACACCAGGGATAGTGTGTGTGTGTGTGTTAGTGGATGGGGGGGGCTTGGGCAAGGGTCGCCCCCCACTTTGGGGGCACATGTACCCAGGCCATTTCTGCACCCCTTGGAGACAGATCAGCCTATTATTTTTAGGCTGATCTGCCCCCAAGGGGGGCAGAAACCACTAGAACGCCAGGGAATTTTTTTTTATTTGTTTATTTTTGTGGGGGGGGCGTCCCCTTGGTCACGGGGCGCCCCCCCAAGGGGGGCATTGACCTGTTGGCCATTTCTACACCCCCTGGGGGCAGATGGGCCTATTTTCTTAGGCCCACCTGCCCCCAAGGGGGCAGAAGCCACTTAGGCACCAGGGATAGTGTTGTGTGTGTTTTTTTTGTTTGAGGGCTGTCCCCTTTGGCAAGGGTCGCTCTCCATGGGGACACAGTACTAAAGGTATTTTTTGGCTTCCTTGGGGCAGACAGGCCTATTTTTTTAGTAGGCCCATCTACCCCTATGGCAGAATCCACTTAGGCACCAATTTCTAAAATGTTTGATGGTGGGGTGTTTGTCAACTGAAGAAGTCTTTGCATTTGTGATAAAAAATGTTTTCCTCCTTTTTGTTCTAGTTCAAAGCTTTTGCTTTATTTGCTGTGGCTCCTTGCGGTTTTGGCGGTGGTTGACCTGCAGTTTGCACAGTTGCATGTTTTAGGTAAGTAAAAACAATTTACTCCAAAGGAGTATTGTTGCCATGCATGAATGACATGTTTGTAGGGGGTGTACTAAATGCAGGATTGTGTGTGAAATTGTCCTTAGGTTTGTGCACAATGATATTTGTTTTGTCTTATTTCTAATTTGCCTTTCTTTCTTTCTTTTTAGTGGGATATCATTGGTGATTGCTGTGTAGTTGCTGGTGAATCAAGCTTTTTCAGGCAAGTGAGCGGTATAGTTTTTGAGTTTGTAACTCTTACTAACAAAGCTACACTTTGTTACTTGTCTTACACAGTGCTGGTTGTTGGTGGTGAATTTGTCCAGTTAATTTTAGCAGGAGAGATCATGGCTAGCCGCAGGATGACCGCTCAGCAGGTGGTTGGTATGCTTTTTGAGTCACAGTCTGATCATGACTATGAGACGGACTCTGCATCTGAGGCAGAGGAGGAAGTCAGAGATTCTGGCAGTGATGTTTCTGTTGGAGGGGAATCTTCTGATGATGAAGCCACACTCAGTGCAGATGAAGGTTCTGTTTTAGAGGAGGACATTGATGTGCCAATAGTGCAGCAACCTGGGGCTGAAAGGTTTCCCGTTAGAAGACCTGATGTCTGGGTTGCCCCAAACATGGAGCAGCCAGAGTTGCCTGCCTTTACTGGTCTCCCGGGGTGTAACGCCAATACAGAGAACTTTATGCCTATCAATTTCTTTGAGTTATTCATGGATGATGTGTTTTTGGAAGAGATTGTTGAGCAGACTAATTTGTATGCGGAGCAGCATTTGAGGGACAACGCTGCTAGACTTAGGCCACACTCTAGAGCTGCCCAGTGGATTCCCACAAATTTGGAGGAGCTAAAAAAGTTTTTGGGTTTGACTTTTTTGATGGGGTTGATAAGGAAGCCGTCACTGGCTTCTTATTGGTCTACTAGTCCCTTGATGGCAACAGCTATATTTCCAGCTACCATGAGTCGTAATCGGTATTTGCTTCTTCTTAGGATGCTGCATTTTGTTGACAATGCATTAGCCTTGCCACGAGATCACCCAGATTCTGACCGTCTTTTTAAGATTAGGCCTGTCCTTGATCATTTTGTAGATCGGTTTTCGGAGGTCTATGTTCCAGGCAAAGAGATAAGTGTGGACGAGTCTTTGGTCCTCTTCAAGGGTCGTTTGGTTTTTAGGCAGTACATTCCTAGCAAAAGGGCACGATATGGAATTAAATTGTATATGCTGTCTGAAAGTAGGACAGGATATGTGTATAGTTTCCGTGTGTACACTGGTAGGGATTACAATATTGACCCCCCTGGTTGTCCTCCCACTTTTGGAGTTACTGAGAAAATAGTGTGGGATCTTGGTAGACGACTGTTCAACAAAGGTCACCATTTGTATGTAGATAACTTCTACACTGGTGTGCAGTTGTTCAAGGAATTGTTTAGAGTGGACACAGTTGCTTGTGGCACAATCCGTTCTAACCGGAAAGGCTATCCAAGGGAGCTTGTCTGTAAAAAACTTGAGAGGGGACAGTGCTGTGCCTTGCGGAACGAGGAGCTGCTAGCTTTGAAATTTTCAGACAAGAGGGATGTCTACATGCTAAGTACCATCCATGATGAGAGTACTTCCCCTGTGACTGTTTGGGGCCAGGTTGCTGAAGTGCGCAAACCTGTGTGCATTTTAGATTATAATAAGCACATGGGAGGTGTAGATAGAGTTGACCAGAGGTTGGAACCTTATACTGCTATTCGTAAGTCTTATGTTTGGTATAAGAAGTTAGCACTTCACCTCTTCCACTTAGCAACCTTCAATGCTTTTATTGTGTTTAGGGATAGGTCTCCAGACTCAAAGATGACATTTGTGAAATTTCAGGAGTCAATGATAGAGAGCCTTATTGTGGTGGAACAGGCCAGAGTTCCTAGAGAAGCAGTGGTGGAGGATGTGGCTAGATTGAAAGATCGCCACTTTGCTGAGCACATTCCTCCCACACCCAAAAAAGACTTTCCAGCTAAGAAATGTAGAGTGTGTTTTCGAAGAGGTATCCGGAGGGAGTCTCGAATGTAATGCCCAGATTGTCCTTCAAAGCCTGGGCTGTGTGTCGGTGCTTGTTTTAAGAATTACCACACCCAGAAGAATTTCTGGGAACAACCATGAGTGTAAACTCATGTCTGTCTTGTATTTTCATGTGTTTAGTTTCATGGTTAGCATTTCTGTCATGTTGTTAGTTAGAGCTTTTGTGTTTGTTGTTTTGTAATTCTTTCTACTTAGTTAGGGGTTCATCTGTTTAAAAAAAAAAATATATATATGATGCCATTGTGTGTGGAGTGGGGCTTGGCTGAGACTGTACATATTGACTTGATGTTGGCTACTGCAACACACTGCCAGCCAAACACCAGTCCACACACTCCCATCAGCTGGTGTGATTGTTGTATCAGGCATGTGGGCGTATGTAAGTGATGGGCCCTTGAGTGGCGCTGTCTGTCGATGTGAGTGTTGTAATGTGCTGGGCCCGTGGCTGGCGGTGTGAATGGCCTTGTGTGTGTCATGTATGAAAGTTGTGTGAATGGACTGTAAAGCGGTTGGTGCCTTGTCGCGGCTTTACAGCTCACGAGCTGTGAGTCATTGGTTCAGTTTTTTGCCTTTCAGTTACTAACAGTGCTTTTCATTTTTGTGAAAGCTCTTGTTAGTAAAATTTGATCCACTGAACCATCACTCACCCTCGTGCCAAATCCAACCAGTATGTGTGGTAAAAATGACCAAACCTGCTCCGCTGTAATCAGGCGTCGCAGCACACCTATGACACGCTAGGTGCCTCAGGTGGGACCCCGATGATGAAGCATGCCACCAACTTGGTTGGTGGGTGAGGGGTCTTTTTCACATAACCTAAGTGTGTTTCTTTTCAAAATTTTAGTGTTTGGCACATCACGGACGTATGTGGGCACATCAAAACGATATATTACAAAACTACCTGTGTTTGGGGGGGGAGAGGGCACCTATGTTTTTGGTCCTGTGTGCGGCCTTCATCTAGGGAAACCTACCAAACCCAGACATTTTTTAAAACTAGACACCCCAAGGAGTCTAGGGAGGAGTGGCTTGCGTGGATCCCCCAAAATTTTCTTACCCAGACTCCTCTGTAAACCTCAAAATGTGCTTAAAAAAAGCATATTTTCCTGACTTTTCTTCGTACGATCACCACTCCAGCACAAAATTCCTACTCCCCAGTGTTCCCCTCAGTCTCCCAAATAAAATGGCACCTCACGTATGTGGGTCCCCAAAGCAGAGTCAGTCTAAAGATGTATAAAAGAATATGTCCTTATAAACTCGCAGTACTATCCCCTGTATCTCTACAAGTTTTGGGCCTTATTCTGTTGGAGGCACCTGGCCCACCCACACAACTGAGGTATCATTTTTATCGGGAGACTTGGGGGAACGCTGGGTGGAAGGAAATTTGTGGCTCCACTCAGATTCCAGAACTTTCTGTCACCGAAATGTGTGAAAAATGCGTTTTTTTAGCCAAAATTTGAGGTTTGGAAAGGATTCTGGGTAACAGAACCTGGTCAGAGCCCCTCAAGTCACCCCATCTTGGATTCCCCTAGGTCTCTAGTTTTCAGAAATGCACAGGTTTGGTAGGTTTCCCTAGGTGCTGGCTGAGCTACAGGCCAAAAACTACAGGTAGGCACTGTTTTCAATGAAAAAATGTGATGTGTCCACGCTGCGCTTTGGGGCGTTTCCTGTCGCGGGCGCTAGGCCTACCCACACAAGTGAGGTATCATTTTTATCGGGAGACGTGGGGGAACGCTGGGTGGAAGGAAATTTGTGGCCCCTCTCAGATTTCAGAACTTTCTGCCACAGAAATGTGAGGAACATGTGTTTTTTTAGCCAAATTTTGAGGTTTGCAAAGGATTCTGGGTAACAGAACCTGGTCCGAGCCACACAAATCACCCCATCTTGGATTCCCCTAGGTCTCTAGCTTTCAGAAATGCACAGGTTTGGTAGGTTTCCCTAGGTGGCGGCTGAGCTACAGGCCAAAATCTACAGGTAGGCACTTTGCTAAAAACAGGTCTGTTTTCTGTGATGTGTCCACGTTGCGCTTTGGGGCGTTTCCTGTCGCGGGCGCTAGGCCTACCCACACAAGTGAGGTATCATTTTTATCGGGAGACGTGGGGGAACGCTGGGTGGAAGGAAATTTGTGGCTCCTCTCAGATTCCAGAACTTTCTGCCACAGAAATGTGTGGAACATGTGTTTTTTTAGCCAATTATTGAGCTTTGCAAAGGATTCTGGGTAACAGAACCTGGTCCGAGCCCCGCCAGTCACCCCTCCTTGGATTCCCCTAGGTCTCTAGTTTTCAGAAATGTACAGGTTTGGTAGGTTTCCCTAGGTGCCGGCTGAGCTAGAGGCCAAAATCTACAGGTAGTCACTTTGCAAAAAACACCTCTGTTTTCTTCCAAAATTTTGGTGGTGTCCACGTTGCGCTTTGGGGCGATTCCTGTCGCGGGCGCTAGGCCTACCCACGCAAGTGAGGTATCATTTTTATCGGGAGACTTGGGGGAACGCTGGGTGGAAGGAAATTTGTGGCTCCTCCCAGATTCCAGAACTTTCTGCCACAGAAATGTGAGGAACATGTGTTTTTTTAGCCAATTTTTGAGCTTTGCAAAGGATTCTGGGTAACAGAACCTGGTCCGAGCCCCGCCAGTCACCCCTCCTTGGATTCCCCTAGGTCTCTAGTTTTCAGAAATGTACAGGTTTGGTAGGTTTCCCTAGGTGCCGGCTGAGCTAGAGGCCAAAATCTACAGGTAGTCACTTCGCAAAAAACACCTCTGTTTTCTTCCAAAATTTTGGTGGTGTCCACGTTGCGCTTTGGGGCGTTTCCTGTCGCGGGCGCTAGGCCTACCCACGCAAGTGAGGTATCATTTTTATCGGGAGACTTGGGGGAACGCTGGGTGGAAGGAAATTTGTGGCTCCTCCCAGATTCCAGAACTTTCTGCCACAGAAATGTGAGGAACATGTGTTTTTTTAGCCAATTTTTGAGCTTTGCAAAGGATTCTGGGAAACAGAACCTGGTCCGAGCCCCGCCAGTCACCCCTCCTTGGATTCCCCTAGGTTTCTAGTTTTCAGAAATGCACAGGTTTGGTAGGTTTCCCTAGGTGGCGGCTGAGCTAGAGGCCAAAATCTACAGGTAGGCACTTTGCTAAAAACAGGTCTTTTTTCTGTGATGTGTCCATGTTGCGCTTTGGGGCGTTTCCTGTCGCGGGCGCTAGGCCTACCCACACAAGTGAGGTATCATTTTTATCGGGAGACGTGGGGGAACGCTGGGTGGAAGGAAATTTGTGGCTCCTCTCGGATTCCAGAACTTTCTGCCACAGAAATGTGAGGAACATGTGTTTTTTTAGCCAATTTTTGAGCTTTGCAAAGGATTCTGGGTAACAGAACCTGGTCCGAGCCCCGCCAGTCACCCCTCCTTGGATTCCCCTAGGTCTCTAGTTTTCAGAAATGCACAGGTTTGGTAGGTTTCCCTAGGTGCCGGCTGAGCTAGAGGCCAAAATCTACAGGTAGTCACTTCGCAAAAAACACCTCTGTTTTCTTCCAAAATTTTGGTGGTGTCCACGTTGCGCTTTGGGGCGTTTCCTGTCGCGGGCGCTAGGCCTACCCACGCAAGTGAGGTATCATTTTTATCGGGAGACTTGGGGGAACGCTGGGTGGAAGGAAATTTGTGGCTCCTCCCAGATTCCAGAACTTTCTGCCACAGAAATGTGAGGAACATGTGTTTTTTTAGCCAATTTTTGAGCTTTGCAAAGGATTCTGGGTAACAGAACCTGGTCCGAGCCCCGCCAGTCACCCCTCCTTGGATTCCCCTAGGTCTCTAGTTTTCAGAAATGCACAGGTTTGGTAGGTTTCCCTAGGTGGCGGCTGAGCTAGAGGCCAAAATCTACAGGTAGTCACTTCGCAAAAAACACCTCTGTTTTCTTCCAAAATTTTGGTGGTGTCCACGTTGCGCTTTGGGGCGTTTCCTGTCGCGGGCGCTAGGCCTACCCACGCAAGTGAGGTATCATTTTTATCGGGAGACTTGGGGGAACGCTGGGTGGAAGGAAATTTGTGGCTCCTCCCAGATTCCAGAACTTTCTGCCACAGAAATGTGAGGAACATGTGTTTTTTTAGCCAATTTTTGAGCTTTGCAAAGGATTCTGGGTAACAGAACCTGGTCCGAGCCCCGCCAGTCACCCCTCCTTGGATTCCCCTAGGTCTCTAGTTTTCAGAAATGCACAGGTTTGGTAGGTTTCCCTAGGTGGCGGCTGAGCTAGAGGCCAAAATCTACAGGTAGGCACTTTGCTAAAAACAGGTCTTTTTTCTGTGATGTGTCCATGTTGCGCTTTGGGGCGTTTCCTGTCGCGGGCGCTAGGCCTACCCACACAAGTGAGGTATAATTTTTATCGGGAGACGTGGGGGAACGCTGGGTGGAAGGAAATTTGTGGCTCCTCTCGGATTCCAGAACTTTCTGCCACAGAAATGTGAGGAACATGTGTTTTTTTAGCCAATTTTTGAGCTTTGCAAAGGATTCTGGGTAACAGAACCTGGTCCGAGCCCCGCCAGTCACCCCTCCTTGGATTCCCCTATGTCTCTAGTTTTCAGAAATGTACAGGTTTGGTAGGTTTCCCTAGGTGCCGGCTGAGCTAGAGGCCAAAATATACAGGTAGTCACTTCGCAAAAAACACCTCTGTTTTCTTCCAAAATTTTGGTGGTGTCCACGTTGCGCTTTGGGGCGTTTCCTGTCGCGGGCGCTAGGCCTACCCACGCAAGTGAGGTATCATTTTTATCGGGAGACTTGGGGGAACGCTGGGTGGAAGGAAATTTGTGGCTCCTCCCAGATTCCAGAACTTTCTGCCACAGAAATGTGAGGAACATGTGTTTTTTTAGCCAATTTTTGAGCTTTGCAAAGGATTCTGGGTAACAGAACCTGGTCCGAGCCCCGCCAGTCACCCCTCCTTGGATTCCCCTAGGTCTCTAGTTTTCAGAAATGCACAGGTTTGGTAGGTTTCCCTAGGTGGCGGCTGAGCTAGAGGCCAAAATCTACAGGTAGGCACTTTGCTAAAAACAGGTCTTTTTTCTGTGATGTGTCCATGTTGCGCTTTGGGGCGTTTCCTGTCGCGGGCGCTAGGCCTACCCACACAAGTGAGGTATAATTTTTATCGGGAGACGTGGGGGAACACTGGGTGGAAGGAAATTTGTGGCTCCTCTCGGATTCCAGAACTTTCTGCCACAGAAATGTGAGGAACATGTGTTTTTTTAGCCAATTTTTGAGCTTTGCAAAGGATTCTGGGTACAGAACCTGGTCCGAGCCCCGCCAGTCACCCCTCCTTGGATTCCCCTAGGTCTCTAGTTTTCAGAAATGTACAGGTTTGGTAGGTTTCCCTAGGTGCCGGCTGAGCTAGAGGCCAAAATCTACAGGTAGTCACTTCGCAAAAAACACCTCTGTTTTCTTCCAAAATTTTGGTGGTGTCCACGTTGCGCTTTGGGGCGTTTCCTGTCGCGGGCGCTAGGCCTACCCACGCAAGTGAGGTATCATTTTTATCGGGAGACTTGGGGGAACGCTGGGTGGAAGGAAATTTGTGGCTCCTCCCAGATTCCAGAACTTTCTGCCACAGAAATGTGAGGAACATGTGTTTTTTAGCCAATTTTTAAGCTTTGCAAAGGATTCTGGGTAACAGAACCTGGTCCGAGCCCCGCCAGTCACCCCTCTTTGGATTCCCCTAGGTCTCTAGTTTTCAGAAATGCACAGGTTTGGTAGGTTTCCCTAGGTGGCGGCTGAGCTAGAGGCCAAAATCTACAGGTAGGCACTTTGCTAAAAACAGGTCTGTTTTCTGTGATGTGTCCATGTTGCGCTTTGGGGCGTTTCCTGTCGCGGGCGCTAGGCCTACCCACACAAGTGAGGTATCATTTTTATCGAGAGACGTGGGGGAACGCTGGGTGGAAGGAAATTTGTGGCTCCTCTCGGATTCCAGATCTTTCTGCCACAGAAATGTGAGGAACATGTGTTTTTTTAGCCAATTTTTGAGCTTTGCAAAGGATTCTGGGTAACAGAACCTGGTCCGAGAGCTGCCAGTCACCCCTCCTTGGATTCCCCTAGGTCTCTAGTTTTCAGAAATGTACAGGTTTGGTAGGTTTCCCTAGGTGCCGGCTGAGCTAGAGGCCAAAATCTACAGGTAGTCACTTCGCAAAAAACACCTCTGTTTTCTTCCAAAATTTTGGTGGTGTCCACGTTGCGCTTTGGGGCGTTTCCTGTCGCGGGCGCTAGGCCTACCCACGCAAGTGAGGTATCATTTTTATCGGGAGACTTGGGGGAACGCTGGGTGGAAGGAAATTTGTGGTTCCTCCCAGATTCCAGAACTTTCTGCCACAGAAATGTGAGGAACATGTGTTTTTTTAGCCAATTTTTGAGCTTTGCAAAGGATTCTGGGTAACAGAACCTGGTCCGAGCCCCGCCAGTCACCCCTCCTTGGATTCCCCTAGGTCTCTAGTTTTCAGAAATGCACAGGTTTGGTAGGTTTCCCTAGGTGGCGGCTGAGCTAGAGGCCAAAATCTACAGGTAGGCACTTTGCTAAAAACAGGTCTGTTTTCTGTGATGTGTCCACGTTGCGCTTTGGGGCGTTTCCTGTCGCGGGCGCTAGGCCTACCCACACAAGTGAGGTATCATTTTTATCGGGAGACGTGGGGGAACGCTGGGTGGAAGGAAATTTGTGGCTCCTCTCGGATTCCAGAACTTTCTGCCACAGAAATGTGAGGAACATGTGTTTTTTTAGCCAATTTTTGAGCTTTGCAAAGGATTCTGGGTAACAGAACCTGGTCCGAGCCCCGCCAGTCACCCCTCCTTGGATTCCCCTAGGTCTCTAGTTTTCAGAAATGTACAGGTTTGGTAGGTTTCCCTAGGTGCCGGCTGAGCTAGAGGCCAAAATCTACAGGTAGTCACTTCGCAAAAAACACCTCTGTTTTCTTCCAAAATTTTGGTGGTGTCCGCGTTGCGCTTTGGGGCGTTTCCTGTCGCGGGCGCTAGGCCTACCCACGCAAGTGAGGTATCATTTTTATCAGGAGACTTGGGGGAACACTGGGTGGAAGGAAATTTGTGGCTCCTCTCAGATTCCAGAACTTTCTGCCACAGAAATGTGAGGAACATGTGTTTTTTTAGCCAATTTTTGAGCTTTGCAAAGGATTCTGGGTAACAGAACCTGGTCCGAGCCCCGCCAGTCACCCCTCCTTGGATTCCCCTAGGTCTCTAGTTTTCAGAAATGCACAGGTTTGGTAGGTTTTCCTAGGTGGCGGCTGAGCTAGAGGCCAAAATCTACAGGTAGGCACTTTGCTAAAAACAGGTCTGTTTTCTGTGATGTGTCCACGTTGCGCTTTGGGGCGTTTCCTGTCGCGGGCGCTAGGCCTACCCACACAAGTGAGGTATAATTTTTATCGGGAGACGTGGGGGAACGCTGGGTGGAAGGAAATTTGTGGCTCCTCTCGGATTCCAGAACTTTCTGCCACAGAAATGTGAGGAACATGTGTTTTTTTAGCCAATTTTTGAGCTTTGCAAAGGATTCTGGGTAACAGAACCTGGTCCGAGCCCCGCCAGTCACCCCTCCTTGGATTCCTCTAGGTCTCTAGTTTTCAGAAATGTACAGGTTTGGTAGGTTTCCCTAGGTGCCGGCTGAGCTAGAGGCCAAAATCTACAGGTAGTCACTTCGCAAAAAACACCTCTGTTTTCTTCCAAAATTTTGGTGGTGTCCACGTTGCGCTTTGGGGCGTTTCCTGTCGCGGGCGCTAGGCCTACCCACGCAAGTGAGGTATCATTTTTATCGGGAGACTTGGGGGAACGCTGGGTGGAAGGAAATTTGTGGCTCCTCCCAGATTCCAGAACTTTCTGCCACAGAAATGTGAGGAACATGTGTTTTTTTAGCCAATTTTGGAGCTTTGCAAAGGATTCTGGGTAACAGAACCTGGTCCGAGCCCCGCCAGTCACCCCTCCTTGGATTCACCTAGGTCTCTAGTTTTCAGAAATGCACAGGTTTGGTAGGTTTCCCTAGGTGGCGGCTGAGCTAGAGGCCAAAATCTACAGGTAGGCACTTTGCTAAAAACAGGTCTGTTTTCTGTGATGTGTCCACGTTGCGCTTTGGGGCGTTTCCTGTCGCGGGCGCTAGGCCTACCCACACAAGTGAGGTATCATTTTTATCGGGAGACGTGGGGGAACGCTGGGTGGAAGGAAATTTGTGGCTCCTCTCGGATTCCAGAACTTTCTGCCACAGAAATGTGAGGAACATGTGTTTTTTTAGCCAATTTTTGAGCTTTGCAAAGGATTCTGGGTAACAGAACCTGGTCCGAGCCCCGCCAGTCACCCCTCCTTGGATTCCCCTAGGTCTCTAGTTTTCAGAAATGTACAGGTTTGGTAGGTTTCCCTAGGTGCCGGCTGAGCTAGAGGCCAAAATCTACAGGTAGTGACTTCGCAAAAAACACCTCTGTTTTCTTCCAAAATTTTGGTGGTGTCCACGTTGCGCTTTGGGGCGTTTCCTATCGCGGGCGCTAGGCCTACCCACGCAAGTGAGGTATCATTTTTATCGGGAGACTTGGGGGAACACTGGGTGGAAGGAAATTTGTGGCTCCTCCCAGATTCCAGAACTTTCTGCCACAGAAATGTGAGGAACATGTGTTTTTTTAGCCAATTTTTGAGCTTTGCAAAGGATTCTGGGTAACAGAACCTGGTCCGAGCCCCGCCAGTCACCCCTCCTTGGATTCCCCTAGGTCTCTAGTTTTCAGAAATGCACAGGTTTGGTACGTTTCCCTAGGTGGCGGCTGAGCTAGAGGCCAAAATCCACAGGTAGGCACTTTGCTAAAAACAGGTCTGTTTTCTGTGATGTGTCCACGTTGCGCTTTGGGGCGTTTCCTGTCGCGGGCGCTAGGCCTACCCACACAAGTGAGGTATCATTTTTATTGGGAGACGTGGGGGAACGCTGGGTGGAAGGACATTTGTGGCTCCTCTCAGATTCCAGCACTTTCTGCCACAGAAATGTGAGGAACATGTGTTTTTTTAGCCAATTTTTGAGCTTTGCAAAGGATTCTGGGTAACAGAACCTGGTCCGAGCCACACAAATCACCCCATCTTGGATTCCCCTAGGTCTCTAGTTTTCAGAAATGCACAGGTTTGGTAGGTTTCCCTAGGTGCCGGCTGAGCTAGAGGCCAAAATCTACAGGTAGGCACTTTGCTAAAAACAGGTCTGTTTTCTGTGATGTGTCCACATTGCGCTTTGGGGTGTTTCCTGTCGCGGGCGCTAGGCCTACCCACACAAGTGAGGTATCATTTTTATCGGGAGATGTGGGGGAACGCTGGGTGGAAGGAAATTTGTGGCTCCTCTCAGATTCCAGAACTTTCTGCCACAGAAATGTGAGGAACATGTGTTTTTTTAGCCAAATTTTGAGGTTTGCAAAGGATTCTGGGTAACAGAACCTGGTCCGAGCCACACAAATCACCCCATCTTGGATTTCCCTAGGTCTCTAGTTTTCAGAAATGCACAGGTTTGGTAGGTTTCCCTAGGTGGCGGCTGAGCTAGAGGCCAAAATCTACAGGTAGGCACTTTGCTAAAAACAGGTCTGTTTTCTGTGATGTGTCCACGTTGCGCTTTGGGGCGTTTCCTGTCGCGGGCGCTAGGCCTACCCACACAAGTGAGGTATCATTTTTATCGGGAGACTTGGGGGAACATAGAATAGCAAAACAAGTGTTATTGCCCCTTGTCTTTCTCTACATTTTTCCCTTCCAAATGTAAGACAGTGTGTAAAAAAGACGTCTATTTGAGAAATGCCCTGTAATTCATATGCTAGTATGGGCACCCCGGAATTCAGAGATGTGCAAATAACCACTGCTTCTCAACACCTTATCTTGTGCCCATTTTGGAAATACAAAGGTTTTCTTGATAGCTATTTTTTACTCTTTATATTTCAGCAAATGAATTGCTGTATACCCGACATAGAATGAAAACCCACTGCAGGGTGCAGGTCATTTATTGGCTCTGGGTACCTAGAGTTCTTGATGAACCTACAATCCCTATATATCCCCGCAACCAGAAGAGTCCAGCAGACGTAACGGTATATTGCTTTCGAAAATCTGACATTGCAGGAAAAAGTTACAGAGTAAAACTTAGAGAAAAATTGATGTTTTTTTCACCTCAATTTCAATATTTTTCTTTTTCAGTTGCTATTTTCTGTAGGAAACCCTTGTAGGATGTACACAAATTACCCCTTGCTGAATTCAGAATTTTGTCTACTTTTCAGAAATGTTGCGGTTTATGGGATCCAGCGTTGGTTTCATGCCCATTTCTGTCACTGACTGGAAGGAGGCTGAAAGCACAAAAAATCGTAAAAATGGGGTATGTCCCAGTAAAATGCCAAAATTGGGTTGAAAAATTGGGTTTTCTGATTCAAGTCTGCCTGTTCCTGAAAGCTGGGAAGCTGGTGATTTTATCACCGCAAACCCTTTGTTGATGCCCTTTTCAGGGAAAAAACCACAAGCCTTCTTCTGCAGCCCATTTTTCCAAATTTTTTAAAAAAAATGAAATTTTCACTGTTTTTTGGCTAATTTCTTGGCCTCCTTCTGGGGAACCCACAAAGTCTGGGTACCTCTAGAATCCCTAGGATGTTGGAAAAAAAGGACGCAAATTTGGCATGGGTAGCTTATGTGAACAAAAAGTTATGAGGGCCTAAGCGCGAACTGCTCCAAATAGCCAAAAAAAGGCTCGGCACAGGAGGGGGAAAAGGCCTGGCAGCGAAGGGGTTAATCCCAATAGTACATGACTCTCATTCAGATTGTGTCCTCTTTGGTACTTGCTCCCAAGCTTAATTATAAATCCAGATTCCATTCCCCTCAAAGTCTTTACCCCATCTCCTCCTCTGGCACTTAAAGGTACCCTGCCAATACCGAAAAAGAAAAAAAATTCAGTTCTTAGTTCATGTGTCCTGTGCCAGTACATTACCACCTGAAAGGAAGGGTCATTCTGTGCAACGGCTCGGTGATGCTCTAAAATTATTTTTTAACAGGGAAAATCGTACTTCGAACATAGTAAACACCACAAGGACAAATAAGACATAAACCACATAATCGCTGTTACAGTGAATAAACTTGTTAATCTTTACACTTCTACCGGTGGGTAATAGATATGCTTTTCTGTTCGCATTGTATCTACAATCTTTACATTGCCCACACTTGAAAAATCCCTTTTGTTCCTGTAACCAGTTACTGTTGCTCCTTCTGTTAAAATGGCTGTGCACCATAATATCCTTCAAGGAACTACTCTTCCTCTACTTGACTATAGGACGTGATGTTACCAAACTTCCAATCACTTGATCTGATCTCACTAGATGCCAATGTTTGTTCAATATCTGTCTGGATTTTTCAGATTCATTGTTAAAAGTAGTAATCAAATGAATCACATTAGTTTAACCCCTCTTGATCTTATTGTCTCAAGTCATCAAGAGACTATCTCTAAGAATGACACCTACTTTATTGATTGCCCCCTTGATAACATTCCTACGATACCCCCAGTTCTAAATCTGTTAATAATCATAGAAGCTTTTTCCAATTCATAGACTGCTACAGTACTACAATTCCTTTAAGCGTGGAGCAATCCCCCATAGGGGATACTCCATGTGAGTCTAATCGAGTGATGGCTTTGAGCATGTAAAAAGCTAATGCCCAGAGTTTTCTTCCTAAGCTCAGATTCATGTATTCTACTGGTGAAATTCAAATTCCAATTACTGTTGGAAATAAAGGCCTAAAAAG
Organism: Pleurodeles waltl; assembly: GCF_031143425.1. Lineage (NCBI taxonomy): Eukaryota > Metazoa > Chordata > Amphibia > Caudata > Salamandridae > Pleurodeles > Pleurodeles waltl. The sequence goes on from NC_090439.1 coordinate 252,483,974, forward strand.
CATCTAACTTGTCACATGGTACATTAAATGTACTTATGAGCACCTCATCCAGGGCTTGTAAGTTAAATGCTACTAGTGGAGAGAAGCATGCATTGTGTCATCCACTAATGTTGTCTTTTTAAACATGCCAAAACTTTCCTTTTTATAACATATAAATCACTTGTCAGATAGGCCCTAAAGGCCCGGGTGGCAAATTGCATTGTATTGAAAATGTAGGACACGTAGGATTAAATTTTCCATGTCCTGCTAGTGAAAATCTCCTACATTTGTTTTTCACTACTGTAAGGCCTATGTCTCCCATTGAATTACCATATTACATTTAATAAGTGTTAACTTTTAATTGAGAGCAGGTAGAAATGTGGGGCAAATTCTGAAAGGGTCTCTGCACTCATGGCAGAAGCCACACACTTATGACTTGGTTGTACTCCAGTTATCATTTGAGGAGGTCCAGCCATGGTGGGGTGCCAGAACTGCAAGGACTCCACCATGAGAGTGGAAGCCCTTTGTGAATTGGCCCCATCATATTTATACTCAAATTCATTATAATTTAAAAACCTCTTTAGTGGTAAGGTCAAATTTAAAGCTACAATTCTGAAAATACCACTTTTAGAATCTGACATTTTGTTATCTTAACCATTGGTACCTCTGCCAGTGTCCTGGGTCACATGACTGAAAATGGCTCTGCTGTTGGGTTTTGTGTCTTCTTCCCAGACAGTGAGACAATATGGACGTAGAAGTGGGCCGGATGGGCTACCCTACCAGGCTGGTGGTGGTTGGAGCTGTTCCCTACCCCACTAGCACTTCAAAAGTGATTGCCTCCAGCACACACCCAGGAACCTGACTGTAGTCTTTTGTCACCTCAGGCTTCTTGGAGCCTCAATAGGAGAAGGAGTGATCTTTCCAGAACCAGATGTGGGGGTAGTGTAGGGAAACCCCACTTCAAAGGCTCTACATATGAAAACTTGATCCTCAGAACAACTCTTGAGTACATGCCTGGGCCTGTGGAAGACTTTGGAAGGACTGCCTGGACCCCCATAGGGCTGGGTGCTACAGCCAGAGGACTGCCCTGCTGCTTTAAGTCCAGTCTTACTTCTCGGAGAACTGGACCATCTCCTTGAACCTGGACTACTAGAAGTGACTCCAAGGGCTAGTTTACATGACACCTGTGTGATCTAAAGGGACATAACAAGCTCTTGAGGCTTTGTACCCTGCACCTGGGCTCTGCTGGAGTGAGTCCTAAGCCCCCAATTGGTTCTCCCCATATTCTTCCTAACCCTAAAACTTAGCACCTTAGAAATATTTTCACCAAAATGTTCCTGATATCTGACAGAAGACCTGGACCCACCTGCCAGCCTATTCACCCAAGGTGCATTGCCGGTTGGCCTAACTTCGTGGTGACTAAGAACAAAGATATAAAATGTCACTGTGACTTCATCCAGCGAGTCCCTGAGGGTAATGCCTCTCCCTCTGACATTTTCTGCTGCCTTGCCCCCTGGACTCTACTTTGTCAGGGACTGTCCTTATCCAAAGGTAATGTGAGATAGGGCCCAATCCAGCTTTGTGTATGTGACACGCACTCCATTGTGGTCAGTTCTAACTTTTGAGTTTGCCCCTATCTCATGCAACCAGATACCAAAGGCTAGGATTATGATGAGTGGCCGCCAAGGTTCACAAAGTACACGTATTATTAGTTTAGTAATAAGAAATGTTGAGTATGTGTTAGATTGATGTAGTAATGTGTCATATAAAGAGTTATACATCATGTATTAGCTTTCTTAATTGTAGGCCTTAACTTAGTGGCGGTCCTGGCTTTGTTGCCCAGCCCCATGTCAAGTTGTATTTCTTAACGTTTAATAAATGGCTGTCCTAGAGAATTAAACTGTGATTTTCTATTGCATTGTGTAAATGTGCTCGTAGCTAAAAGTTTTTCTCATAAACCGCAGTGCCACACCAGTAGACCGCCGCCGGATGTATTATTACAATAATACGTCCTGGTGGTGTTCTGCTGGCGGACGTTGCTGCTGGCAGCAGCGCCCCATCCCGTCTCCTGCCAGAGGACCCCCTGACGACAGGTAAGTCGGGTGCTCCAACAGGGGAGGGAGGTGAGGGTGTTGTGTGTGTGTTCGGAGGGTGTGTGTATGTCTGTGCATGCGTGTATGCGGGTGTGTGTTGCATGTAGTGTGTTTGTGCATGTATGGATGTGTGAGTGCGTCTATGTTGAGTTGTGTGAATGTGTGGGTGCGTGTATGTATGTAAGTGTGTGCGGGTGTAAGTGAATAGATGTATGCATGCGTGGATAAATGTTGGAATGGGTGTGTGTATGCTTGTGTGCGTGTATGAAGGCAGGAGTAGGTGGTGGAGGGTATAGAATGGAAGGGGGAATGGGGGAAAACCAGGGGAAGAGGAGGGGGTTGGGGAAGACGTCTATTAGTGACAGGGAAGGGATTCCCTGTCACTGATAGTTCCTACCACCATGGTTTTTGTGGTGGTAAGGATGCCACGAAAACCATGGCAGTAGGCGGGTCATAATCCCGCAGGCGGCCAAGTGACGGCCGCAGGGCTGGAGAGGGAAGTCTCCAGCCCAGCGGTCATTACCGCTGTGGCGGTCGGTGTGGTATATTGGCGGTTTGGCTTTAGCCAAACTGCCAATTTCTTAATATGGAGAAAAGTACTGCCAGCCTTGTAGCAGTACTTTCCTCCATATTTACCCCCTATGTGTGTTTTTATAAAGTTTTATGGGCTTGAAAGTTCATCTCCCTTTGTAGAGGCGCAGGAAGAACATTAGTTACTTACTTGTAACTTCAGTTTTCCAGAATTGGTATCTTTCATCGATTCACATGCTTGAACCACCTGTCATAGAAGTGGGAGTCCCACGGTTTATTAAATTAGCAGTATATATCATTACTATAGGCCCTAATGGCAATAAACAGTGTCTTTAATAACATATCCATGTCCTTTTTTTAAAAATGACCAAATTTGATTTATCACCAATCGGTCGATAGCACCCTTCAAAACACTCCCAAGAGAGGCTGATTCCCTCATATTTTCTAGCACAAGTGGGAATTGTTATCCCTAGATATAAGGGGAGCCTCTCAGGAAATGAGGGTGGGTCACAGGTGAATCTTTGAAGAATACCAATACTGGAGAACTGAAGTTACAGGTAAGAAACTCATTTTCTTCTCCAGTATTGGATCTTTCATAGATTCACATGTATGAATCAGATTAGCAAACAGTAAGTGGAATATTTGTCTAGTGAGTGTTAGCAGATGGGGCATCTTAATATGACAAATATTGGTAAGGTTACATGCATATAGTAATATAAACATGTATACATACACTCACATGTATAATAAACTGTAAATATATATACAGTAAATACATATATATCTATATCAATATATATATATCAATACATAGGGGGTTATTACAACTTTGGAGGAGGTGTTAATCCGTCCCAAAAGTGACGGTAAATTGACGGATATACCACCAGCCATATTACGAGTTCCATAGGATATAATGGACTCGTAATACGGCTGGTGGTATATCCTTCACTTTACCGTCACTTTTGGGACGGATTAACACCTCCTCCAAAGTTGTAATAACCCCCATAATAATAATAATAATAACAACTGTAAGAGCAGTTATAATCACAATAATAGCAATGAAAATCATTCAATGAAAAAACCTATTTAAATATATAGATCTAGAAGCATAAACAAAGGTAGCTCACCATATTGAAAGAGATGGCGTAGCACTGCTTGACCAACTGCAGCATCAGTGCAGTGAACTGATTCTATGCAATAGTGTTGCATGAAGGAATGTACACTTCTCCATGTTGCCGCCAGACAAATCTTGTCCAAAGGCACACCAGCAGAGAGGGCTGTAGATGTGGACACTGCCCTGGTTGAGTGCACTCCGACCTTGCTTGAAAAATGTTGACCAGCAGTGACACAACTGTATTGTGGCCAAAATCCATCTGGCTATTGTTGATTTAGCCACGGGAGTTCCCATACACATTTGATTATTGTGTGAAGGTAGCCTCTTTCTAGCCTTGTTACCCCCACTTTTGGCCTGTTTGTGAGTGTATGTCAGGGTGTTTGTCACTGTTTTCACTGTCTCACTGGGATCCTGATGGCCAGGCCTCAGTGCTCATAGTGAAAACACTATGGCCCTCATTCTGACCTTGGCGGGCGGCGGAGGCCGACCGCCAAAGTCCCGCCGTCAAGTTACCGTTCCGCGGTCGAAAGACCGCGGCGGTAATTCTGACTTTCCCGCTGGGCTGGCTGGCGGTCGCCTTCAGACCGCCAGCCAGCCCAGCGGGAAAGAGGCTTCCACGATGAAGCCGGCTCGGAATCGAGCCGGCGGAGTGGAAGCTGTGCGACGGGTGCAGTTGCACCCGTCGCGTATTTCACTGTCTGCGCAGCAGACAGTGAAATACATTTAGGGGCCCTCTTACGGGGGCCCCTGCAATGCCCATGCCAGTGGCATGGGCACTGCAGGGGCCCCCAGGGGCCCCGCGACCCCCCCTACCGCCATCCGGATCTCGGCGGTCCGACCGCCGGGATCTGGATGGCGGTAGGGGGGGTCAGAATCCCCGCGGCGGTGCAGCAAGCTGCGCCGCCGCGGAGGATTCAATGGGGCCGCGGTACACTGGCGGGACCCCGCCAGTGGTGCCGGTCCGACCGCGGCTTTACCGCCGCGGTCGGAATCCCCATTGAAGCACCGCCGGCTTGTCGGCGGTGCTCCCGCGGTCCTCCGCCCTGGCGGTCAAAGACCGCCAGGGTCAGAATGAGGGCCTATGTTTTCAGTATGGTTGTTATGTGTCACTGGGATCCTGCTAGTCAGGACCCCAGTGCTCATAGGTTTGTGGCCTATATGTATGTGTCACTGGGACCCTGTCACACAAGGCCCCAGTGCTCATAGGTGTTCATGTATATGTTCCCTGTGTGGTGCCTAACTGTCTCACTGAGGCTCTGCTAACCAGAACCTCAGTGGTTATGCTCTCTCATTACTTTCAAATTGTCACTAACAGGCTAGTGACCAATTTTACCAATTTACATTGGCTTACTGGAACACCCTTATAATTCCCTAGTATATGGTACTGAGGTACCCAGGGTATTGGGGTTCCAGGAGATCCCTATGGGCTGCAGCATTTCTTTTGCCACCCATAGGGAGCTCTGACAATTCTTACACAGGCTTGCCACTGCAGCCTAAGTGAAATAACGTCCACGTTATTTCACAGCCATTTTACACTGCACTTAAGTAACTTATAAGTCACCTATATGTCTAACCTTTACCTGGTAAAGGTTAGGTGCAAAGTTACTTAGTGTGAGGGCACCCTGGCACTAGCCAAGGTGCCCCCACATTGTTCAGAGCCAATTCCCTGAACTTTGTGAGTGCGGGGACACCATTACACGCGTGCACTACATATAGGTCACTACCTATATGTAGCTTCACAATGGTAACTCCGAATATGGCCATGTAACATGTCTATGATCATGGAATTGCCCCCTCTATGCCATCCTAGCATAGTTGGCACAATCCCATGATCCCAGTGGTCTGTAGCACAGACCCTGGTACTGCCAAACTGCCCTTCCTGGGGTTTCACTGCAGCTGCTGCTGCTGCCAACCCCTCAGACAGGCATCTGCCCTCCTGGGGTCCAGCCAGGCCTGGCCCAGGATGGCAGAACAAAGAACTTCCTCTGAGAGAGGGTGTGACACCCTCTCCCTTTGGAAAATGGTGTGAAGGCAGGGGAGGAGTAGCCTCCTCCAGCCTCTGGAAATGCTTTCTTGGGCACAGATGTGCCCAATTCTGCATAAGCCAGTCTACACCGGTTCAGGGACCCCTTAGCCCCTGCTCTGGCGCGAAACTGGACAAAGGAAAGGGGAGTGACCACTCCCCTGACCTGCACCTCCCCTGGGAGGTGTCCAGAGCTCCTCCAGTGTGCTCCAGACCTCTGCCATCTTGGAAACAGAGGTGCTGCTGGCACACTGGACTGCTCTGAGTGGCCAGTGCCACCAGGTGACGTCAGAGACTCCTGCTGATAGGCTCCTTCAGGTGTTAGTAGCCTATCCTCTCTCCTAGGTAGCCAAACCCTCTTTTCTGGCTATTTAGGGTCTCTGTCTCTGGGGAAACTTTAGATAACGAATGCATGAGCTCAGCCGAGTTCCTCTGCATCTCCCTCTTCACCTTCTGATAAGGAATCGACCGCTGACCGCGCTGGAAGCCTGCAAACCTGCAACATAGTAGCAAAGACAACTACTGCAACTCTGTAACGCTGATCCTGCCGCCTTCTCGACTGTTTTCCTGCTTGTGCATGCTGTGGGGGTAGTCTGCCTCCTCTCTGCACCAGAAGCTCCGAAGAAATCTCCCGTGGGTCGACGGAATCTTCCCCCTGCAACCGCAGGCACCAAAAAGCTGCATTACCGGTCCCTTGGGTCTCCTCTCAGCACGACGAGCGAGGTCCCTCGAATCCAGCGACACCGTCCAAGTGACCCCCACAGTCCAGTGACTCTTCAGCCCAAGTTTGGTGGAGGTAAGTCCTTGCCTCACCTCGCTGGGCTGCATTGCTGGGAACCACGACTTTGCAAGCTACTCCGGCCCCTGTGCACTTCCGGCAGAAATCCTTCGTGCACAGCCAAGCCTGGGTCCACGGCACTCTAACCTGCATTGCACGACTTTCTAAGTTGGTGTCCGGCGACGTGGGACTCCTTTGTGCAACTTCGGCGAGCACCGTTTCACGCATCCTCGTAGTGCCTGTTTCTGGCACTTCTCCGGGTGCTACCTGCTTCAGTGAGGGCTCTTTGTCTTGCTCGACGTCCCCTCTCTCTGTAGGTCCCATTTGCGACCTCCTGGGCCCCAGCAGCGTCCAAAAACGCCAAACGCACGATTTGCAGCTAGCAAGGCTTGTTGGCGTTCTTTTGGCGGGAAAACACTTCTGCACGACTCTCCACGGCGAGAGGGATCCGTCCACCAAAGGGGAAGTCTCTAGCCCTTTTCGTTCCTGCAGAAACCTCAGCTTCTTCTGTCCAGTCGAAGCTTCTTTGCACCCGCAGCTGGCATTTCCTGGGCATCTGCCCATCTCCGACTTGCTTGTGACTTTTGGACTTGGTCCCCTTGTTCCACAGGTGCCCTAGATTGGAAATCCACAGTTGTTGCATTGCTGGTTTGTGTCTTTCCTGCATTATTCCTCTAACACGACTACTTTGTCCTTAGGGGAATTTTAGTGCACTTTGCACTCACTTTTCAGGGTCTTGGGGAGGGTTATTTTGCTAACTCTCACTATTTTCTAATAGTCCCAGCGACCCTCTACAAGGTCACATAGGTTTGGGGTCCATTCGTGGTTCGCATTCCACTTTTGGAGTATATGGTTTGTGTTGCCCCTATCCCTATGTTTCCCCATTGCATCCTATTGTAACTATACATTGTTTGCACTGTTTTCTAAGACTATACTGCATATTTTTGCTATTGTGTATATATATCTTGTGTATATTTCCTATCCTCTCACTGAGAGTACACTCTAAGATACTTTGGCATATTGTCATAAAAATAAAGTACCTTTATTTTTAGTATAACTGTGTATTGTGTTTTCTTATGATATTGTGCATATGACACTAAGTGGTACTGTAGTAGCTTCACACGTCTCCTAGTTCAGCCTAAGCTGCTCTGCTAAGCTACCATTATCTATCAGCCTAAGCTGCTAGACACCCTATACACTAATAAGGGATAACTGGGCCTGGTGCAAGGTGCAAGTACCCCTTGGTACTCACTACAAACCAGTCCAGCCTCCTACAATTATAGGATGCCAATAGCTGACTAGTCTTCCTGAGAGCTTTTGTACAGTACAAGTAAAACCTGAGGCAGCTTTTGAGATCCAAGGTATGCAGAGATCTTTCTGCCGGTGAGCTCGGTTTTGGAAAGAAAGTTCTTAAAATTATCGGTTTGTTAAGATGGAAATCACAAGGCACTTTAGGAATGAATCTCAGGTTTGTTCAAAAAATGACTGCGTCATCCATGAAAGGCAAGAAAGGTTCCTGTGTGGTGAAACCTTGAATTCCACTTACTCTTCTGGTGCTTGTAAGTGCCAGGAGTGAAGAGACCTTCCAGGCGAGGAACATGAGGTCAGCCTTGTGAATGGGCTACAAAGATGGTTTCATTAGTTGTGCTAAAACTATGTTTAGGTACCATTCAGATGATGGAGCCCTCACAGGAGGAAAAACTCTAAAGAGATATTTCAGGAATTGTTTCAAGACTCTGCTGGAGTGAAAGGAGGCAACACCATGTGAAAGGGCATATCTGAAGATTGCAGCCAGATGTACTTTTATAGAAGAATTAGCCAGACCTGACTGAGCCAGAGATAGTAGGTAAGGCAAGAGCTGTTCCGGTGATATTTGAAGAGGATGTAAGGCGGACTTCTGGCGCCACATCCAGAATCTTTCCATTTTAATCTGTATGTCTTCAAAGTTGAGACTACACGTGCCTTTGATAAAATCTATTGATACTCCTGTGAGATGTTCAAGTCTTTGGAACCATTGAATTCAGAAGACATGCACAAAAGTGGAGAGATGTCCAGATGATGTACTTGGCCTTTGTTAATCGATAACAGGTGAGGCACTGTCTTGAGGTGAATGTAGTTGACTTCGGATAGCAGAAGAAGCTTCATGAAGCAGTGCTGCCTGGGTCACCTGGGAGCTATTGGTATGTTCGACAACTCTCTGATTTGATTTTTTGGAGAACCTTCAGGATCACAGGAATTGGGGGAAAAGCATAAGCAAAGATCGCAGATCAAAAATGCATTCCCCCACAATACTGGATAGGGATGACAGCTTGTGAAGTACTGGTATTTGCTGTTCTGTGGTGTCACAAATAGGTCTAGTGTAGGCTTTCCACATAGAGAGACGGGTTGATGTAATTCTGCTGAGGCTGTCCTCTAAAGTGTTGTTGAGTCTGGGAATGTTCTCAGCTCTGAGAGTGATGCAGCGCTTCATCTTCCAATTCCAAACCTTCTGCGCTTCTGACCATAGGGTGAATTAGCTGGTACCTCCCTGCTTGTTTATGTAAAACATGCTTGTTGTGTTGTCTGTACTCAAGAAGACTGAAGTATTTTCTATTCTCGGAAGGAAGGCTCAAAGACTGAGGTAAATCACCCGAAGTTCTAGGTGGTTTATATGCAGTGTTTTTTTTGAGCTGCAGTCCACTTTTCTTGGACCTTCAATTCTTGTAAGTGTCCTACTCTTCCCTCTAGAGATGCATCCGTGGTGATAACATAGTCGGGGGCTGAGGAAGAGGCCTTTGACTAGATTGTGCGTAGCTGTCCACCAAGCCAACGCTGATATTATTCTAGGTGTAATCTTGATTGGATCCTCGAAAGACCTAGTTACTTACAATCACTGTTTGTCAAGCTCTTCCTGCAAGGGTCTCATCTTCAGCCCAGTGGTAGGAGATCTATAGAAGAGGACATCATCCCCAAAAGCGTTTTGTACATGCGTACTGAAATGCACTTTCTTAGTTCAATTTTCACTGCTAGACGATGTTATCGTTGTTGTCTGTCCTGCAATAGAAATGCTTTGACTTGTTGGGTATATAGAACTGCCCTAAGAAACAGTATTTGCATTGTTGGTACAGTGGAGGATTTGAGGTAGTTGACCATCAATCAATCAATCAATCAATCATAACATTTGTAAAGCGCACTATGTACCCGTCAGGGTTTCGAGGCGCTGGTGGGGGGGCGGGGGGGTGGGTGAGCTGTTAGCGGTCGAAGAGCCAGGTCTTGAGGAGTCTCCTGAAGGCGAGGAGGTCCTGGGTTTGGCGCAGTGAGGTGGGGAGAGAGTTCCAGGTCTTGGCGGCGAGGAAGGAGAAGGATCTGCCGCCGGCGGTCTTGCGCTGGATCCTGGGGACGATGGCGAGGGCGAGATTGGCAGAGCGGAGTTGACGAGTGGGGGCGTAAAAGTTGAGTCTGGAGTTGAGGTAGGTAGGTCCGGTGTTGTGTAGAGCCTTGTGAGCGTGGGTGAGGAGTTTAAAGGTGATCCTCTTGTCCACAGGGAGCCAGTGGAGGTCCTTCAGGTGAGGGGAGATGTGACATCGGCGGGGTATGTCAAGGATCAGGCGGGCGGATGCATTTTGGATACGCTGGAGTCGTTTGATGTCTTTTGTTGGGATGCCTGTGTAGAGTGCGTTGCCGTAGTCAAGTCTGCTACTGACGAGGGCTTGGGTCACCGTCTTTCTGGTTCCTGTTGGGATCCACTTGAAAACTCTGCGGAGCATTCGAAGGGTGTTGAAGCAGGAAGAGGAGACTGCGCTGACCTGTTTGGACATGGTGAGGGCTGAGTCCAGGATGAAGCCGAGGTTTCTTGCGTGGCTGGCTGGGGTGGGTGGGGGTCCGAAATCGGTGGGCCACCAGGAGTCGTTCCAGGCCTAAGGGGTGCGCCCGAGGATGAGGACTTCCGTCTTGTCGGAGTTGAGCTTCAGGCGGCTGTCGTTCATCCACTCGGCGATGGCTTTCAGTCCCTCGTGGAGGTTGGTTTTGGCCAGGGAGAGGACGAGCTGGGTGTCGTCGGCGTAGGAGATGATGCTGAGGTGATGTTGGCGGGCCAGATCGGCGAGGGGGGTCATGTAGACGTTGAACAACGTAGGGCTGAGGGAGGATCCTTGGGGGACGCCGCAGATGAGGTTGGTGGCTTTGGAGCGGAAAGAGGAGAGTCGGACTCTCTGGGTTCTGTCGGTGAGGAAGGATGAGATCCAGTTGAGGGCTTTATCCTGGATGCCGGCTCCATGGAGGTGGGTCAGTAGGGTGCGGTGGCAGACTGTGTCAAAAGCGGCTGATAGGTCGAGGAGGATGAGGGCCGAGGTTTCGCCGTTGTCCATTTGGGTTCTGATGTCATCTGTGGCGGCGAGGAGAGCAGTCTCGGTGCTGTGGTTTCGTCTGAAACCGGATTGAGAGGGGTCTAGGATGGAGTTGTCTTCGAGGAAGTGGGCGAGCTGTGTGTTGACGATCTTCTCGATGACTTTTGCTGGAAAAGGGAGGAGAGAGATCGGTCGGAAGTTTTTGAGGTCGTTGGGGTCAGCCTTGGGTTTCTTGAGGAGGGGTTGGATTTCTGCGTGTTTCCAGCTGTCTGGGAAGGTGGCGGAGTCGAAGGAGAGGTTGATGATCTCACGGAGTTTGGGGGCGATGATGGCGTTGGCTTTGTTGAACACGTGATGAGGGCATGGGTCCATGGGGGAGCCTGAGTGGATGGTGTTCATGGTTGTTATTGTTTCGGTGTCGTCCACGTGGGTCCAGGCGGTGAGGCGGCAGGCGTCTGTGGAGATGTCAGGGGTGGGGTCTGGCGGCAGAGTGGCGTTGAAGCTGTTGTGGATGGTTGTGATTTTCTGGTGGAAGAAGGTGGAGAGGTCGTCGCAGAGTTTCTGGGAGGGCGGGATGTCGTTGGAGTTGGCGTTGGGGTTTGAGAGTTCCTTCCCGATGCCGAAGAGTTCTTTGCAGTCGTGGGCGTTGTTGTTGATGCGTTCAGTGAAGTAGGCGCGCTTGGCGACTCGGGTCCATTGGTGGTGTTCACGGTTGGCGTTTTTGAGGGAGGCGAGGTTGTCGGGTGTGCGCTCTAAGATCCACTTCTTCTTGAGCTTCTGGCAGAGACTTTTGGAGGCGGTCAGTTCGTCTGTGAACCAGGCTGGTTTTTTCTTTCCTTGGTTGGCGGTGGGTTTCTTGAGTGGGGCTAAGGTGTTGGCGCAGTCGAGGATCCATTGAAGGAGGTTGATGGCGGCAGTGCTTGGGTCGGTTGAGCCGGGTGGAGGGTCTTTGACGAGGGTGCTGGTTAGTTGGTCTTGGGTGATTTTTCCCCAGCGGCGGTGAGGAGGTCGAGGGATGCGGTGGTGTTCGGTGATTTTCGTATAAGAGAAGTGGACGCAGTGATGGTCGGTCCAGTGGAGTTCGGAGGTGTGGCTGAAAGAGATGTGGTTGCTAGAGGTGAAGAGGGGGTCAAGAGTGTGTCCGGCGATGTGGGTGGGAGTGTTGACCAGTTGACGAAGTCCGAGGTTGAGGAGGTTGGAGGTCAGAGATGCGGTGTTGACGTCGTTGTTATTTTCCAGGTGGTAGTTTAGATCTCCCAGGAGGATGTAGTCTGGGGACGCGAGGACGTGGGTGCTCGCGAGGTCGGCGACGGTGTCGCTGAAGGGGGCTCTTGGTCCTGGAGGGCGGTATATGAGGGTTCCTCTGAGGGTCGTGTTGGGGTCCGTGTGGATCTGGAAGTGGAGGTGTTCGGCTGTCTTGAGGGTGTCGTCCGTGTGGGTGTGGATTTTGAGGGTAGATTTGTGGGCGATGGCTATTCCGCCGCCGATTCCGTTGGTTCGATCTCTTCTGGTGATTTTGTATCCCTCCGGTATGGCGATTGCGATGTCCGGGGCCGAGGAGTCGTTCCACCAGGTTTCGGTCAGGAAGGCCACGTCAGGGGCGGTGGTGTCGAGTAAGTCCCAGAGTTCGATGGCGTGTTTTTGTGCGGAGCGTGTGTTGATGAGGATGCAGTTCAAGTGGTTGGTGTTGGGAGTTCTTGTTGTTGGCTTCGCCGTTCTGTCACAGGAGAAGTTGCAGGTGCGGCAGGAGAAAGGTCCTTTTGTGTGCTTCGGGGTTGCAAGGAAGCACTCTGCGGAGGGGCCGGGGTTGAGTGCGCGAAGTTCGTTGGTTGAGTAGCGGACGCGGGTGAGGACCAGGGGGGGTGGCGCTGGGCGCGGTCCAGGCGTGGACGGGCGCAGACGGGCTTGCCCCTGGCGCGCCTCTGGCGCGCCAGCGGCGCGGACGCGCAGCGCCAGCCATTAAGAAGGGAGGGGGGAGGGAGGAGCAGCTGGGAGGCGGGAGGCGGGAGGGAGCGGCGAATGGGGGTGCGAGGGGGGCGGGGCCGCAGGGAGGCAGCGGCAGGGATCGGAACGCTTGGGGGAGCGCACAAGGGGCAAAAAGCACAAAAAACAAGCAAAATTAAAGGCAATCACAATAGAAAAACACACAGTATGAAATACAGTAATGGCACAGTACACGATCGGGGAGAAAGCAATCAGGGGGGCACAACGGGGGCAGAAGCGCCGGCGGCGAGGCGCAGAAAAATTGGAAAAACAATCAGAAAAACAACTTACAGGACGTCGGAAGCGGCACACGGGTCAAGTGGAGCTAGGCAGAGCCCACTAGACACCAGGGATGAGGCGCAGGAGGACGCCTGCGGGTGGAGGAGGGCCTCGAACACGCAAACAGCAGCGTGGTCGGGGGACAGAGGCAGGAGGCAGCAGGTTGGTGCTGCGGTCGTGGGGGGCGAGCTCAGGACCTGAAACAGGTCAGAGGTCGCTCACTCGCGACGTGCAGCGCCAGCCATTAAGAAGGGAGGGGGGAGGGAGGAGCAGCTGGGAGGCGGGAGGCGGGAGTGAGCGGCGAATGGGGGCGCGAGGGGGGCGGGCCGCAGGGAGGCAGCGGCAGGGATCGGAACGCTTGGGGGAGCGCACAAGGGGCAAAAAGCACAAAAAACGAGCAAAATTAAAGGCAATCACAATAGAAAAACACACAGTATGAAATACAGTAATGGCACAGTACACGATCGGGGAGACAGCAATCAGGGGGGCACAACGGGGGCAGAAGCGCCGGCGGCGAGGCGCAGAAAAATTGGAAAAACAATCAGAAAAACAACTTACAGGACGTCGGAAGCGGCACACGGGTCAAGTGGAGCTAGGCAGAGCCCACTAGACACCAGGGATGAGGCGCAGGAGGATGCCTGCGGGTGGAGGAGGGCCTCGAACACGCAAACAGCAGCGTGGTCGGGGGACAGAGGCAGGAGGCAGCAGGTTGGTGCTGCGGTCGTGGGGGGCGAGCTCAGGACCTGAAACAGGTCAGAGGTCGCTCCATTAATCCCAGGTTGTGGAGACTTTCAGGTAGGATTAGGTGGATTCTGTTGCCTGAGCGGCTGATGCAGCTTTGATTAACCAATCATTGAGATATAGGAATATCTGATGCCCTGAACTTCTGCATGAGGGAGCCACTGGGGATAGGCACTTTGTGAAAATACGTGGCGGGACTTGAGACCAAAGGGAAGGACTTTGAATTGGTAGTGAGTGTCAGCTACTGTCAAAATGAGGAACTTGCTGTGTTTGGGGTGAATAGGGATATGAAAGTACATATATTGCAGATCCCAGGTGGTCATATAATCTTCGTGGTTCAAAAGCTTGAGAACATCTGAAAGATTGATCATAAGGAAAGATTGCTTCTTCTGGAATTTGCTAAGTTCAGAAAAAAACGGGCATGAAAACCATTTTTCTCTGGGATGGAGGAACTCTCTCTATCGCTCCATTCTCCAGCATGATGCGAGCTTCCTGAAGTAGTAAGGGAAGATGAGGTGGGTTGCCCCATGTTGGTAGAGTTGTTGGTGGTCGCTGGATGAACTCCAGAGTGTGTCCGTGAGCAATAAGGTCTAGTAACCAGTTGTCCGATGTTATGCTTTGCCAATGGTGATGGTAGTAGGTAATACTGGCATCCAGTTTCAATTTGGAAGTGGTGGTAGCCGACAGTCAACACAGGTCACTTTGTTCTTTTCTATTTATTCCCGTCAGAATCCTGTTTTCTTCAAGGCCCTTACTTATTATAAGCCACTGAAGGTGGCTGCTTATATGTCTGCTGTTGGAAATAAGGCCTATACTGGTGGTAGGGTTCTGACATTTTTGATAAGCACCTCTATAGGAAGAGAGGCCTCTCCCTCTAGCTCCTCTGAAGGGAGCTTTTTGGAATTACAGTGTACACAACAACTGGGCTGTCTCTGTGTCGGCTTTTATAGTCTGTAGCGCCTCATCAACATGCTTCCATCTAGGGCCATGTCTAAAAACTTCGTCTGTACTTACGGCCTAAAAGAAAAACATTTTAGCCATTCTTGTTTCCCTAAGACTGCAGCTCCTGCAAGCTGCCGGAATACAGTTGATGGTGTATCCATATCTCAATTGATTATTTCAGAGGATGTTCTGTCTCCTTCTTGCAGCAAATTTCTTGCTTCTGCTCTTCTTTCTTCTAGAATGAGTTTAAGAAAATCCCCAATGTCAGACCATATTTGTCTGCCATAGGATACCAAGATAGCCAGAAGGTTGGCTGCTCTTACTGTAACTGCAGACATTTTAATCCTCTTTCCTATGTTATCAAGATGCCTGCCTTCTTTAGCAGGAGGATCTGAAATAGGCATTGCTGGATTTTTGGAGCGGCATTGTGCTGCTTGAGCAATTACGGAATCTGCTCTTGGGTGGCCTAATAATCAGGCTGGTGCCTCATCAGGGGCCTTGTACTTCTTTTCTATTCTTGGTAATACCGCCGGCACTGTAGCTGGATTTTTCACCATTTTTACTGCTCCCTGCCAAATATATTCAATTATTGGAATACCCCTTACCAATTTTCTTTGAGGTTCTAAGAAAATGTACAAGAAGCAGTATGTCTGTTTTACTGACATGAAGAGCTGGAATCTGTCAGCAGCCTTTTCCATGATTGCATGACATCCGCAAATAGCTTCCGATGAAGAATCTGCTGAATGATAAGATGGTGGGATGGTCTTGCCAATAGGTATTCATCCCACTCATTCTGAGAACGAATGCCCTGAATTTCGCTTTCTTCATGTTCATCACTAGATAAAGAAGGATCATAGCTAGGAGGAACAGCAATGTTAGACAGTGGAGATATTCTAGGTGTAATTGGAGTAGGAAGGTGCTCCGGAGTTGTTGGCTGTTGCTGAGGTGGAGCTGGTACCTGGTCCTTATCTGGTTGATGAGGTGCATCTTGATACCTAATTTGGTAATCTTTCAACATCCTTTGCAAATCTTGCAGTAATGTTACAGGTACTTGTGCCAAGTCTTGAGGCACCTGAGTTTGTTCTTGTAATCTATAACACTATGAAGGAGAAGGTCTACTACTGTATTTTGGCTCTTGATTGTATCCGCCATAATATTGGTCATCATCATCATCATCCTTGTCCAAATCTTGGTATTTTTACCATAGCTGTGAAGGACTATATGCTGCCCTGAAAGGACCCTCATCGTCAGAATCGTCTCTATCCAAGTGGTGTCTAGGAGGCTGAAGAGAGACCTTGCTAGGAGAGGTATATTTCGGTCAATTTATTTTTTCTGTTATCTTTAACCATCAACGGTGTCGTTAATGATGCAATCACTGAGGGTTTTAGTATTGTAAGCGGTGGCAGTTTTGTAATTGAATCCATTGTCGATGAGGTCCTCGTCGGTACTTTCGATGGTGGGATCATCGGTGGTAAGAATGTCGATGATGGGATTGTCGACAGTGGAACCGTAGTCTGTAGCGTTGTTGATAGTGATGTCAATGACGGTTTAGCTTTCTTCTACAGTAATGCCTGTGATGTAGCCGGAATTGTCATCAACAAGATCATTGTCCACGGCACAGGCATCAGTGCAAACATCAACAGAGTTGTTGTTGATGACACTATAGATAATATTACAGTACTTGTTGTTGCTGTCGTCAACGGTGTTGTCGTTGATGAGAGCTTCAAAGTCGATTTCACCGTTGCCAGTTTTGGAGATGGTTCAAAAGAGGTGGCAGACTTTAAGGATGAAGTAGAAGGATGAGATCTACACTGACTAGCAGCATGCTTTTCTTTTTTGTCCTTATGGGTGGTGCCTTTGGTGATCTAATGATGAAACTGTTTAGGGTTTTCTTTGAAGACTCAGCTTGTTCCTCTGAGAATATTTTCCTATTTCATTTTTTTTGTGAGGAACAGTAGAGGAGTCATAGTCCCCTTCCAAACTGAGTGATATTGAGGCCTGAGATTTTTGTAGCCATAATAAGAGTCTGCCTTCTTGATCTTTAAGAGTTTTAGCAATGAGAATCTGTGGCAACTCTTGTAGTTCTTCACCTTGTGGTGAGGAGTAGGCAACATGTACAGTCCACATGAGGATCATCAATATGTAATCTCTTTTTTCCAGCATGTAGAACAAGATCAAAATAATTCTTTTTTAGGTGTGTCTGCCATATCCAATCTGAAATACATGAAATCTGAAGAAAAAACTGGGCCGAGCCCAGGGAGACTCCCTCTCACATGGCATGAGGTAGAAAAGCTGAGGGAATCAGCCTCTCTTGGGAGTGTTCTGGAGGGTGCTTTCGCCTGATTGGTCATAAGTCAAATATGGCCTTTTTTTAAAAAAAAGGACATATATATGTTATTAAAGAGACTGTTAATTGCCATTAGGGCCTATGGGAATTATATATATTGCTATGTTAATAAACAGTGGGACTCAAACCACTACGACTGGGATGATTCTATGAAAGATCCAATACTGAAAAAGGGAAAGTACAAAAGTGGATGGTAAGTGGATAAAATTTAAGCGGAACATCATCTTTAATGTTGTCTTTTTCATGCTATATCCAGTGCTTCAGTTAGCATCGACAGAGATATTCTGACAGACCCGTATGCATGTAATAAAAAACACATCCACATATAAACATTAAGGGGGTCATTCTGACCCTGGCGGTCTTTGACCGCCAGGGTCGCGAATGACGGAAGCACCGCCAACAGGCTGACGGTGCTTCCATGCCCATTCTGACCGCGGCGGTAAAGCCGCGGTCAGAAAACCGGGACCGGCGGTTTCCCGACGGTTTTCCCCCGGCTGGGCGAATTCGCCAGGGCAGCGCTGCTTGCATGGGGATTCTGACCCCCTTCCCGCCAGCCTGTTTCTGGCGGTTGTCACAGCCAGGAAGAGGCTGGCGGGAACGGGTGTCTTGGGGCACCTGGGGGCCCCTGCACTGCCCATGCCACTGGCATGGGCAGTGCAGGGGCCCCCTAACAGGGCCCCATGAAGCTTTTCACTGTCTGCCTAGCAGACAGTGAAAAGCGCGACGGGTGCAACTGCACCCGTCGCAAGCCCGCAACACCGCCGGCTCCATTCGGAGCCGGCTTCTGTGTTGCAGGCCTCGTTCCCGCTGGGCCGGCCGGCGCTACCATGGGTAGCGCCGGACGGCCCAGCGGGAAGGTTGGAATGCCAGCAGCGGTCTTTTGACCGCGTAGCGGCCAAATGGTGGTTCCCGCCTGGCGGGCGGCAACCGCCGCCCGCCAGGGTCAGAATGACCGCCTAAATGATTCAGAGCAACAAAAGTCCATGCAAACAATCCGTTTACCCTGTTTAAGAAGACAGACTGACCCTTGGTCAGCACATGTTATTCTTAGGTCGTCTACTTACTGTTCTAGGGTCAGGAGTGGAGAGGGGTTAGCTTGCTTCCAATTTAAAAAATAAATAGTACCTCTTAAGCATTTGTTTTTCCTGCAGTAGCTCCCCTGTCAGGGCCAGTTTGGCTGGGAAATTAAGCTCTATGGATCTGCCACAGTGCAATCTCATCTCCTCTCTGGTGTTTCTCCAGACTCGTCAAGATTAAAATATGCAGGTGCATCCTTAAATTCAGCTTGGGAAGCCATCCACTGTAAACTGCACACTTTGCCATTCAATGTATGCTGCTACATTGCTCAGGTTGTACTGCACCATTATGCATGCTGCTTTTACCCACCCTTTCACTACTCTTCACAAGGCGGAGTAGGGATAGTGAGGATTACTGATCCCACTGCATGCACTCTGTTTTGAATTGTAATAGGTTGGGGTAGCGTGGCACCAGTTCCTGATCAACCTGAAACCCTTGGCAAGCCTGAAGCGCTCAGGGCTTAATTTATCCTCATGTTATCAACCGATAGGGCTTGCATTGGGAGGCTCTGGATTTGCTAGGCTGATGGTCTCAGAGGCTTCAAGGCCATGTGACTGTCAGCCTGGCAAGTGTTCAGCAGCCTGCAATGTCTGAGCAGCAGCAGCATAAAAGAAAGCCTGGGCACATTTGTGTCTATCTGTCATTCTTCTGAAATTGGGTAGAAAAGAAAGAGGGCTGAGCCCCAATTCCCAGGTTACTCAGCTGCCACTTAGCTGGCAAAGAGAAGTTATCATGCTACTGAGGAGATAACAATGCCCTAATTAGTAGGTCAATGAAAGAGTTATTTAAAACAAATAATGCCCTCATTAAAATATTTGTGACGGTGGAACAGCTGTGCCAGCTCCCAACCTCTCTAATCACCTGCCTCAATTCAATGTTGGGTGATGATGCATTATCCAATAGCAGACCCTTGAGTTCGAGTCTGCATTGAACCAACGTGGTACTTGCCTTTCCCTGGGATTTCAACAAAGTCTGGACAGAAACATTGGTGCATATTTGTATCCCTACTTTTCAACAGCTACATTACAAATGGGAATTTCCTCACAAGCTATTGCATTGTAATATAACGCCATTAATGTTGTACTTTTCTGCCCCTGATGAGACTTAAAACACTTTTTTCATGATCAAGCAAGAGGCTACTCCAGTTGCTGAGCTTGGTTGTATCTTTTGCATGGTCTTTGCGGGACCAATCCAAAGCCACCACCTGACAGCAGAAGAGGATCTATGAATAATGTCTGTTTTTGCGCTGAATCCTGCAGCTCTTTCATGACATAATCACAGGCTGCTACTCATTTTCTAGAGGCAGTTTGTTGGGTATACAAGGTGATGCTTATAACCTATAAATCAACTTGAAATCAGAATTGTGAGTATTATTTATTGATTCAGAAAGCTTTGAAGATAATTATTATGTATTGATCAGACGAACCGTGATACTAATAATCTCTTGTAGAGCAGGACATTAAAAATACCCTAGAATGAAAAGAAGAATGACCTTGAAGAAGCAGTGAGAGTTACAAGTAAAACACATGTTGGCTTTCTTGTGCTAGCACAGTATCAGTTAACTTGTGCTGCTTCAGCATCAGACCTTTGCTGGAAGAATATAAGCTTAGTCTGCTGATTTGTCTGCAGGATAAACAGCTTTGAAACTGATGATGTATCAGAAACAGTCTTGGACCAAAAGTGGTTGTAGAATTTGAATATGAAAAATAAAAAGGATGTATCAAATATGTATTTTTTTACTGTGCATTAATAATGTGTTGCTTACATAAAATGTACAGGTTGCGCTGTATTTGATCATAACTCTTTGGATTCCACTCCAATTATATTGCTGGGTAGTACTGTAGTGTGTCGATTGCACTGGAGTAGGTTGGTTGTAGGGTTGTCCGAATAGGTGGGTTAGTAGTCTGCAGCAGGGACTTTAATTCCAAACCTTTAATATGAAACCCTTTTTATTTGCAGTAACTCACGTACTCCTCAATGTGATACCTTACTTTCATTCAGCCATGGTCCATCCTTTAGGGCGGAGGGGCCACACCCCTCCCCAGCTTTAGTCCCTCATGAAGAGTGCCTGTCAGGCTAAGCAAAGGTCAGCCTGACAGATACTCTTCATGTTCAGCTCAGGCAGCCAGGAGCCAGACATGTGCGATTTGCGCAGACTCCTTGCTGCCTGAGCTGAACTTTGCTGGGCTGAAGAGGTCACAGCTCCTATAGGCGAGACCTCCTTGGCTCAGCAAAGGTGCCTCGAGGCCCTCCCCCTCGGTGACGAGGGGAAGCGCCACCCATTGACTCCAACCTAGGCTCCTCAGGTTTAAGCCTTGAAGCGCCCAGGGCGAGTGTCAACCAGTGACACCTCGTCACAGAGCGGGGTGGGGTCAGAAGTCCCACTCTGTGACGAAGTTGGGACTGCTGCCTTTCCTCATTGGCAGACCTAAGGTCAGCCAGTGAGGGAAGGAAGCAGTCCCAACCCTCGTGGGACCTCTGAGCTAAAGGTAAGTGTGTGTGTTTCTTAAATGAATGTTTGGTGCGTGCGTGTATGTTTGAATGTTGGTGAGTGTTGTGAATGGATGTGCGTGAGTATGTGAATGAATGAATGTGAGTGTGCTTCCCGCCCGCCACCCTCCCTCCTAAAATTACCGGCCGCCACTGCTTTCATTTGAGGTTTTTGCACAAGTTCACCCATATAAAAAGTGTCTCAAGTCACTGTATAAGAGTAATGTAATTTTAAGTGACAACATGATATTAAAAGGATCAATAGCATTTCAGGGACTGATAGCAATAGTTTAACATGGAAATAAGATCAGTGGGGATTAAAATATTTGACTATGCTGAGATCCAAAGGTAATCTTGAGGTAATGGTGGAGGTTTTAGAAGTTACTGAGGCGCCCTCAATAAGTTCAAAGTGGAATAAAGGACCTGTAATAGGGAGACTTCTACATGAAGTAGGAAGTTAGGTGCCAGGGAGGGTTTACAGCTTGTCCAATATCTAAATTCTTGTTTGAAAGAAGATGGAGAGGTCTTCCCTGATGATTTGGGAGGAAGGAGACATGAGGCGAGCAGCAATCTGGGGTACTTGGGTTATTAAAAAATAATAAAAAAAGGCAGAGATTTTTTCTGTTTTCTAAAAGCTTGAAAATAGTTTTCTCATTAGCCAAATAATAGATGTGCCAGCTCATGTAATATTGGGGTACACCAAGGTGCAGAGGTTAAGGTCTTCCATGATGTTCTATAACTAAAGGAAGTGACTTATCAAGTGCTGCTGAGATCCAAAAATTGAAAGCAGATGCATTTGAGTTTACATCACTAGAGTGAGCCAGAGGATCTAAAGTCAGTTTGGCCTTAACTGTGTCAGTAGAGATTTTATGTTAAGGTCTCCAGAGTGGAGGGGGCTGCCTGTTTCTGAGAGAGTCGGTGCCCAGGGCACAAAGATGAGATGAGATAAAAAAAATGGTCTGTCCATGCATGTGGGAGGCAAGGGTTCATAGAAACTATGATAGCTGAGGAGAAAACCAAATCTAGGATATGATCTTTGAAGTGGGTGAGGGTGTTAATAAATTAGAGTCGATTGAAGCTTTCATATCATTCAATAATGATACGAGTCACCCTGTAGGTGACAGAGCCAGCAAGCATGTTGCAGTCCGCAAGGACTAGCAGCCTGTTGAAAGCAACAGATAGCGAGAAAAAGAGCTTTGAGAGGGAAATAAAAAGAGTGGGAAATATTAGATGCAGACAGTAAAGAAGTAATTTTTTTACCACAAATTAAGGTGAAAGCCTGAACTCAGCTATAGAAGTTTGGAGTCAATGCAGAGAAACCAAGACCCAGATTTTCAAGGCCCTAGCGCCTCCTTGCGCCACATTAGTGCCATTTTGTTTATGGCTATGTGGCTCAAGGAGCCAACTTTCAATGCACCATACAGTATTTACAAAGTGGCTCAATGCATTCATTGCACCACTTTGCGACCGTTGCACCACATTATGCCTGCAAAGGCATAATGTATGTAAGGGGGCCATTCCGGCGTTAGGAGGCCCTCAAAAATGGTGCAGTGAAATCTACAAGATTGTCCTGTGCCAAATTTGGCGAAACTTTTAAAGCTTGGTCAGAGCAGCTGTGAAAATGGCGCACCCTTTGAAATCAATGGCCCTCTTTTGTATATTGCTACACTAGCGTCAACATTTTTGATGCTAGTGTAGTAAAGCGCCACATTAGTGTCAATAATTTTGATGCCCGACATGTTGTGCCGCATTATAAATATAGAGCACGCATGGTGTTGGTAGGTGAGGCAAGGACGGCAGAAGAAAAGTGGTGCATCAATACTGATGCGCAATTTTCTTGTAAACCTGGCCCCAAGTTTTTTTAAGTGAAAGTCATCTTTACAATTTTTGTCTACTCCACCACCAATATCATTAGTGTGGTGTGCTTTAAGATCTTGACACCAAATGGAAGGGTCGGCGCAAAATCAGGATTATTGTGCTTCTTAAACAAATTTCTGTAATAAATGCTTCATCGAAGTTGTGTATTTCCATAAAATGTCTAACCAAGGACCAGATTTTAATGAAAATACATTTCATAGAATTATCAAATTTAGGATTTTGTTTTGCTTTTAATGACATAAGGAAAGCAAGAGTAGTGGGAGCTAACAGAGTTGGAAGGGCATGCGAAAATTATATCAGGGTTAAAGAACAGTAAATCAAAGGGTAAATTATTGATACAGAGGAGAAGAGAAAACTTGGGAGAAAGTCTCAATGATTTTTTAGGAGAGAAGAATGTTTACCATGAGATAGGCAGGGTCTTGTGCCCAGGCAGGCTTGCCTTGTGTGTCCGATGTGCATCCCTGGGACCATCTCCATTAAGTAGGGTAGAGGAGTGGGCATGGTTTATACCTTAAGCAATAAAGGTCTATACAATAAAGAAACACTGAGTGATAAAGCAAAAACAGGCAAGTACCCAGCAATGCCTGTCCACACTGTGAACTCCTCCCAGTACTCAAGGACATAAAAGAAAAGCTGAACTAATGGCAATAGTATTAACATAATTTAGGAAATAAAAAATAACAACATGTTCTGCTTGGTTAAAATAATTATTTAACATAACAAAAGTGGTAGGCCCAGGCAATCCCTTATTACAGGGAAATAAACGAGACCTGGAGATAACTGGTAGCTCTCCAGACAACCCTTAGTTGCACGTGCAACTTGTGCTCAAAGGGGAGACATTTACCAAACCTGAGTAAGAAATCCCCTCCCACAAACTATTTTTATATTTTGGGAATGTCCTTACTGATCCCATTGGCCATCTGTCCCCATATGCCCATTGTGGCCAGGCAGGTCTGATGTGGGAGTTCATGTTTAGCCATGGCCTGAGGCCTAACCTTTCACATGGCTCTGAAATGCTAGGGGTTGTAGTAGTCCTGCAATCTTCTCAAGATGCTTTTCTGCAGCTAAACATGCATTGATGTAGACAAACACTGCCCCTGAAGCACATTGCTTGGTATCCAGCAGGCTGGGAAGATCCTCGGGTGCATCACAACCTTTCACTGATCTAGAAAAATTCAATATTGTATCCAGAACTGTTGCTACTCTTGAAGGCTCATTGGCCCATCAGTGTTAGTGGGGAAAACTACAAGTATAGAATGTGCAGCTGAGGAAATCTCATACTGGTTTCACTGTCCTGAACTGTAGGAGGCTGGCCTGGTATGTAGTGGGTACCTAAGGTACTTACACCTTATACCAGGTCCAGTCATCCTGTATTAGTGAAATGTAATCAGTGTCTAGAAGCCAGGCTCTCTAGGGGTAATGTGGATGAGCAGGCAAGGCCTAATGAGACATGCAAAGTTCATGCAATACCACTGTAGTCCCCAGTTCTCACACACATGAAAGAAAATACTCAGTGTTACAAAAATAAAGGTACTTTATTTTGGTGACACAAATGCCAAACATACCTTAGAGACTATACTCCCTTAGGAGGTAAGTAATATACTCAGTATATACACTAGAATGCATGAATAGATGTAAAAACAGTCAAAAAACAGTGCAAATAGTGGAAATCACAATAGCTTTGAGTGTAAGAAAACACCAGAGGAAAGTAATAGAACCCACCCCAGAGCCCAGGAAAGCAGGAGAAAACCAAAGTAACTTTCCTAGAATTCACAGGAAGATGTGATAGAAGATTTTGCAAGAACCAGACGAGACTGCAAGACACCAACAATGGATTACTGGACCTGAAGACCTGTGGAAGAAGAGGACCAAGTCCAAGAAGCGCTGAAGAGTCCAGAGAGAACAGGAGCCCCGGCTAACCTGGATGAAGGTGCAAAAGAAGAACCACTGGTGAAGAAGAACAGTCAGTACTGCTCCCAAGAAGACCAATGCAGGTTCCTGGTTGGTGCAGATGATGTCCCACGCCAGATGGATGATTACAGTCTGGTTTGGGTTGCTGGATTCTGCCAACAAGCCTTGGCACAGGCAAAACTCACGATTATCAGAAAATAGCGCTGCCTGGGACCAGGAGGGACCTAGTGGACTCTACCCAGGAGGGGGAGACAGAGGGTGCTCTTAGCAACTCAGAGAGCCCTCAGAAATCAGGCAGCGCTCACAGGAGTCCCACAGCAAGCGGACAAAGGAGGTTCAAATGGAGGCACACAAAGCACTACACAAAGGGATCCCACGCCGCCGGAAAACTACACAGGAGGCTGTGCATTGCAGGAAGGAGTGCTGAGGCCAGAGCTGCACAGTGCACGATGAACTTCATGGAAGGATGCCAACAATCCTTGGCAACTGTAAAACACACGGTGCAGGGAGTACTGTGCTTGGGGAGGCAAGCCCTTATCTCCACCAAAGTTCGACAGCTGGACTTCCGGCCATCGGGACCACTTCAGTCCACCACCCGTGTTGCTGGATCCATGCACTTCTTCAGGAGAAGGAACACAAACCACCAGTCATCGCTGCAGAGGGGTGCCTGCTGAAGCAGGGAAGTGACTCCTTCACTTCAAGGGAGATTCCTTCATTCTTCTGGTGCAGGGTGAAGACTGGCTGTCCTCTGAGGATGCATGACCGGGAAACAGTTGCAGTTGTTGGCAGGAGCTGAAGATAATATGTTGCAGAAGTCATATTTGCTTCTTTGTTGCAGTTGTAGAGTTCCTGGAGGGTCCAGATGCAGTTTCTTCAGTAAGAAGGTGAAGTAAAGGATGCAGAGGATTCCTGCTGGTGTCTTGCAATCCAAATCTGAAGAACCACCCAAGAGAGAGACCCTAAATAGCCCCGAAAGGGGGATTGGTCAGCTAACAGGTAAGCACCTATCAGGGGAAGGCTCTGATGCCACCTGCTAGCACTGGCCACTCAGATGCTCCCAAAATACTCTGCCAACTTGGAATCTGTTGGACCTGGCTTTTTGACAGGGACATCCCCAAACTTTTTGCCTCCTTCCTCCTATTTTTTCTGACCTGTTGTTGTTGGCTTTTGACCTCTGGGCACTTTACCACTGCTAACCAGTGCTAAAGTGCATATGCTCTCTGTGTAAATTATACTACTGATTGGTTTATCCATGATTGACTATTTAATTTACTTGTAAGTCCCTGGTAGAGTGCACTACATGTGCCTAGGGCAGGTAGATTAAATGCTACTAGTGGGCCTGCAGCACTGGTTGTGCCACCCACCTCAGTAGCCCCTTAACCCTGTCTCAGGCCTGCCATTGCAAGGCCTGTGTGTGCAGTTTCAATGCCACTTCGACTTGGCATTTAAAAGTACTTGCCAAGCCTAGAACTCCCCTTTTACTACATATAAGTCATCCCTAATGTGTGCCCTACGTAAACCCTAGAGCAGGGTGCTGTGTAGGTAAAATCAGGACATGTACCTGTGTAGTTATATGTCCTGGTAGTGTAAAACTCCTAAATTTGGTTTTACACTACTGTGAGGCCTGCTCCTTTCATAGGCTAACATTGGGGCTGCCCTCATACACTGTTGAAGTGGCAGCTGCTGATCTGAACGGAGCAGGAAGGTCATATTTAGTATGGCCAGAATGGTAATACAAAATCCTGCTGACTGGTGAAGTCGGATTTAATATTACTATTCTAGAAATGCCACTTTTAGAAAGTGAGCATTTCTTTGCACTAAAGTCTTGTTGTGCCCTTCAATCCACGTCTGGCTAGGTTTAGTTGACAGCTCCTTGTGCATTCACTCAGACACACCCCAAACACAGGGTACTCAGCCTCACTTGCATACATCTGCATTTTGAATGGGTCTTCCTGGGCTGGGAGGGTGGAGGGCCTGCCCTCACAATATGGACTGCCACACCCCCTACTGGGACTCTGGCAGACAGGATTGAACTGAAAGGGGGCTTGGTGCATTTCTTAGAGACTCTTTGAAGTCACCCCCACTTCAAAGGCACAACTTAGTATAAAACAGGGCCTCTGCCCTACCTCATCAGACACTTACTGGAGAAGAAACCTGAACCAGAAACTACATCCTGCCAAGAAGAACTGCCTGGCTGCTCAAAGGACTCACCTGTCTGCTTTTCTACAAAGGACTGCTGCCTTGCTGTTGGCCTGCTGCCTTGCTGAACTCTTGCCTGGCTGTAAAAGTGCTCTCCAAGGGCTTGGATAGAGCTTGCCTCCTGTTCCCTGAAGTCTCAGGACCAAAAAGACTTCACTCTTCCTCTTGGACGCTCCGTGCACCGAACTTTTCGACACACAGCTTGTTCCGCGGCAAGAAAAACACCGCACACCGATGCTGATCAACGCGACGCCTTCGGGACGACCGAAACTTTGACGCACGGCCTCGCAAGGACAACGCCGCCCGACTTCCCGGGAGAAATCGACGCGACGCCTGCCGTGAGATCGAAACTTTGACGCACGGGCTCGCAAGGACAACGCCGCCCGACTTCCCAGGAGAAATCGACACGACGCCTGCCGTGAGATCAAAACTTTGACGCACGGCCTCGCAAGGAGAACGCCGCCCGACTCCGCAGGAGAAATCGACGCGACGCCTGCCGTGAGATCAAAACTTTGACGCACGGCCTCGCAAGGAGAACGCCGCCCGACTCCGCAGGAGAAATCAACGTGACGCCTGCCGTGAGATCGAAACTTCGACGCACAGCCCCGCAGAACGACACGCAGCCGGAAAACAAGCAGGAAAATCCACGCACAGACCCGGGACATCTGGTAATCCCCGCGACCCACAGAAAGAGACTGTCCGCGCGCCGGAAAACGACGCACGACTTCCCCGCGTGGAAAATAACGATGCAAGTCCATGTGTACTGGGGAGAAATCTACGCACACACCCTTTTTCCACGCACCTCTTCCTTTGTGGCCCTCTGAGGAGATTTTCCACCAGAAACCAGGTACTTTGTGTTTGAAAGAGACTCTGTTTACTTTCTAAGGACTTAAGACACTTTGGGGGTCATTCTGACCCTGGCGGTAATTACCGCCATGGCGGAGGTCGGCGGTAGCACCGCCAACAAGCTGGCGGTGCACCGCTGGGCATTCTGACCGCGGCGGTTCAGCCGCGGCCAGAAACGGAAAGTCGGCGGTGTCCCGCCGACTTTCCGCTGCCCTTGAGAATCCTCCATGATGGCGGAGCGCGCTCCGCCGCCATGGGGATTCTGACACCCCCTACCGCCATCCAGTTCCTGGCGGTTCTCCCGCCGGGAACAGGATGGCGGTAGGGGGTGCCGCTGGGCCCCTGGGGGCCCCTGCAGTGCCCATGCCAATGGCATGGGCACTGCAGGGGCCCCCGTAAGAGGGCCCCAAAAAGAATTTCAGTGTCTGCCTAGCAGACACTGAAATTCGCGATGGGTGCAACTGCACCCGTCGCACCTTCCCACACCGCCGGCTCAATTCTGAGCCGGCGTCCTCGTGGGAAGGGTGTTTCCCGCTGGGCTGGCGGGCGGACTTTCGGCGGTCGCTCGCCAGCCCAGTGGGAAAGCCAGAATGACCGCCGCGGTCTTTTGACCGCGGAGCGGTCTTTCGGCGGGAACCGCGTGGCGGGCGGCGACCGCCGTCCGCCACGGTCAGAATGACCCCCTTTATATCACTTTTCAGTGATATCTTTACAAATTCATATTGCAACTTTGATCGTTTTGACCTGAAGATACCCAGATAAATATTTTATATTTTTCTAAACACTGTGTGGTGTATTTTTGTGGTGTTATGCTATGGTGTTGTATGATTTATTGCACAAATGCTTTACATATTGCCTTCTAAGTTAAGCCTGACTGCTCGTGCCAAGCTACTGGAGGGTGAGCACAGGCTGATTTTGGATTGTGTGTGACTTACCCTGACTAGAGTGAGGGTTCTTGCTTGGACAGAGGGCAACCTGACTGCCAACCAAAAACCCCATTCCTAACATTGGTGATCAGCGGTGAGGATAGGACTTGTGTTTGTGCAGTGACATACAGTAGCTAAGTATTTCACTACCTACCCACAGTTGAAGGTCAACTTGATTTTTCATCTTTTTTGGCTTTTGGTTCTCTGATGTCCTCCTGGATATACTATTGATATTTTGGACTTTGGATTTTGGTTTTTGCTGATAAGATCTTATCAGAATGGGATTGCTTACCTACTCATTCTTTGTTCGTACTGACCACCTCACTAAGGCTGACCTAAGGAAGCTTTGCAGAAAATGGGGCCTTCCTGTAGCAAGGAGATCTACTAAGGCGGAGATGCTACATCACTACATAGTCTGGGGGGAGGAAAGATGGGCAGAGAGAGAGGCAGCAAGAAACCAAATGACTAAGTTCCCCTCAGATGAGGAGGAGGACTACGCACCTGAGGAGGAAGACTACTCAGATTTGGACAGTGACCCAGAAATAGATGAATGGCTCCGAGGTCAAAGGCGACAGGAGCAACTATTAGAGGAGTATCTTGCAGAGGTTGAGGCAAAAAGACTCTTAGCCCTGGAAGAAGAAAAGATTGCAGCTCATGAGCTGAGCTGTAAAGAGCTGAAACTGGAGGCCGGAAGGGCTGAGTCCAGTTCAGATGGTGGCAGCAAAAATCTTGCATCTAGTACTGCTGAAGAAGGGCACAAGCCCAGAGATGTGGTGCCCAACTTGAAGAAGGGAGTTGACACACCCAAGGCGGTTCAAGGGTATGAGGTAGTTCCCGTTATGCACAGGGTCCCTGAGAAGGATTGGGGGACTGGCACAGGGAGTCATATTCCTACTGGGGGGAGGGACACTTTACTGACTCTAGCAGAGAGTGACAGAGAAAAGGGTTCCCCCCTGGTGGACGTCCTGGATATAGAGTGTAGAGACATCCCAGAAGAGTATGGGTTGAGTGTCAGGGACAGACAGATACTGTCTCACCAGTCTCAGGTGGGTGAAGTAGAGTGCTTTTCCAAGGTTGAGTTACTGGGTGGTTGGGTGAAGGGTACTGTGGTTAATACATGTGAAGGGCAGAGTGAGATAATTGCTGGAGAGCATATGTCTGGTCCTTATTTTCCAGAGCTACGCCAACACCAGGTGGAGTGTGAGTTCTCTGACCCCAGGGAACTTACAATGGAGGCAGACTTCTGGGTGAGTACCAGAGAGTCTGAAGAGGCATTTGGGGGTGCTCCTGAAGGGAGTGGTCTAGGTGGTTCCCAACCGAGTGTGGTGGGAAAGGATTGTAGTGTCCCAGGTAGGTCCCAGGTCCTAGAGGGTTCCATGAGGGAACACCAGGAGGGAAGCCTAGCCTGTACCGTAGGGCCACCTTTTGAGGGATGCCCCGCAGTGTCAGAAGAACTTGGGGGGTTGACTGTAGCCAGCATCCCAACAGTTCTGGTGTCTGGCAGTACCCCTCCTAGTGAGGGGGTGCAGAAGTCCAGACATAGGGTTGAGAGGTGGTTGCAGACCCCAGTGGAGGACCTTGAGAGTCAGGGGACAGCTCTGAGAGCAGAGCCCCCCAGGAATGACCCAGGTGAAACCGTTTCTGGTTTGGGGTAAACCCAGACTCTGCCGGATGGGCAGAGGTCGGGAGACCTGCGCCAACCAGACTCTTGTGTGGCCCTTGGGGACGGTGTGTCCCTTGTGGGGGGTAGATGTGCCACCCAAGAAGTCCTGCTGTGCCAGGCAATTGTCCAACCTCAGGGTGTTGACTCTGGTTTGGATGACCAGGTTCAGAGGTTAAACTCTGACCTGGTGGGGGGTAGGTGTGCCCCCCAGAAAGTCCTGGCGTGCCAGGCAATTGCCCAACCTCAGGGTGGTGACCCTGGGTTGGGGAACCAAGCTCAGAGGTTAAACTCTGACCTGGTGGGAGGTAGATGTGCCTCCCAAGACGTCCTGCTGTGCCAGTCAATTGTCCAACCTCAGGGTGTTGACTCTGGGTTGGATGACCAGGTTCAGAGGTTAAACTCTGACCTGGTGGGGGGTAGGTGTGCCCCCCAGAAAGTCCTGGCGTGCCAGGCAATTGCCCAACCTCAGGGTGGTGACCCTGGGTTGGGGAACCAGGCTCAGAGGTTAAACTCTGACCTGGTGGGAGGTAGGTGTGCCTCCCTGGAAGTCCTGGCCTACCAGGCAATGGTTCAACCTCAGGGTGGTGACTCTGGGTTGGCTAACCAGGTTCAGGGGATAAACTCTGACCTGTTGGGGGGTAGGTGTGCTCCCCAGAAAGTCCTGGTGTACGAGGCAGTGGTCCAACCTCAGAGTGCTGACTCTGGGTTGGATAACCGGGTTCAGAGGTTAAACTCTGACCTGGTGGGGGGTAGGTGTGCCCCCCAGAAAGTCCTGGCGTGCCAGGCAATTGTTCAACCTCAGGGTGGTGACCCTGGGTTGGATACCCAGGTTCAGAGGTTAAACTCTGACCTGGTGGGAGGTAGGTGTGCCTCCCAAGAAGTCCTGCTGTGCCAGGCAATTGTCCAACCTCAGGGTGTTGACTCTGGGTTGGATGACCAGGTTCAGAGGTTAAACTCTGACCTGGTGGAGGGTCAGTGTGCCCTCCAGGAAGTCCTGGCGTGCCAGGCAATTGTTCAACTTCAGGGTGGTGACTCTGAGTTGAATGGTCAGGTGCAGAGGTTAAACTCTGACCTGGTGGGGGGTAGGTGTGCCTCCCAGGAAGTCCTGGTTTGCCAGGCAGTGATCCAGTCTGAGGGTACAGACCCTGGGCTGGAAGACCAGGTTCAGGGTGTCCGCCCGGACCTGGAGGGAGGGGCTACTGATAACAGTGACCCTACCATGTTGTCTTCTGAGGAGGCCACTCCTAGTTGGAGGGTGCTGGACCCCAGAAGGGAGGGCAGGGGGAGGGAAGCCTCACCCCGGGCCCTAGTCCAACCTGAAGGTACAGGCCCCAGGTTGGAGGGCCAGTTGCAGGTTAACAGCCCTGCACTGGTGGAGGAATGGTACAGGGCGACTTCTGTAAGCACCCTGACCATGTTGGACTCTGGGGGTACCGCTCCAGGAGGGAGGGTACAGAGCCCCAGAGGGGAGGACCAGGTTCAGGCTGTCATCCCTGACCTGGTGGAAGGGAGAGTGGTTAAAGGGTGCCCAGCACCTGGGGCTACCGCCCCCCACTCTCCACAGCCACAGTGGTTGGAGAGCTTTGAGAGGCCTGGGGCCTGGCTCTCATCACTGGCAGCTGTCAGTAATCACTGTGGCTTGCTGTCCGGGTGGACAGAGTTATCCCTGGGGAGGGGACAAGTGTCCCACCCCGGGGGTAGAGTGGGCAACACCACTGTGTTGGTCATGGTGGTACTATCCTGCTCCTGGGATACATCTGTGAGCAAGGTAAGGTTAGGTGCTGCACAGATGGGATCCGCAGATAAGGAGAAAAGTTCCCCATGGGTTGGCTTAGTGGGCCCTGAGAGTATGGACAGAGGGATCCAATTGGAGTCAGGAAGGCGAAGAACTGGAGCATGCCCCTGCTGTTGTGGGCCTGGGTCCTTGTTCTGTCGCCTCAAACAGGGAAGTACATCAGGATAGTGATTGTTCTCCCCTGGCTTTAGGCTGGTAGGGGGTCATGTTGGACCTGGCTTTTTGACAGGGACATCCCCAAACTTTTTGCCTCCTTCCTCCTATTTTTTCTGACCTTTTGTTGTTGGCTTTTGACCTCTGGGCACTTTACCACTGCTAACCAGTGCTAAAGTGCATATGCTCTCTGTGTAAATTGTACTACTGATTGGTTTATCCATGATTGACTATTTAATTTACTTGTAAGTCCCTGGTAGAGTGCACTACATGTGCCTAGGGCAGGTAGATTAAATGCTACTAGTGGGCCTGCAGCACTGGTTGTGCCACCCACCTCAGTAGCCCCTTAACCCTGTTTCAGGCCTGCCATTGCAAGGCCTGTGTGTGCAGTTTCACTGCCACTTCGACTTGGCATTTAAAAGTACTTGCCAAGCCTAGAACTCCCCTTTTACTACATATAAGTCATCCCTAATGTGTGCCCTAGGTAAACCCTAGAGCAGGGTGCTGTGTAGGTAAAAGGCAGGACATGTCCTGGTAGTGTAAAACTCCTAAATTCGTTTTTACACTACTGTGAGGCCTGCTCCTTTCATAGGCTAACATTGGGGCTGCCCTCATACACTGTTGAAGTGGCAGCTGCTGATCTGAACGGAGCAGGAAGGTCATATTTAGTATGGCCAGAATGGTAATACAAAATCCTGCTGACTGGTGAAGTCGGATTTAATATTACTATTCTAGAAATGCCACTTTTAGAAAGTGAGCATTTCTTTGCACTAAAGTCTTGTTGTGCCCTTCAATCCACGTCTGGCTAGGTTTAGTTGACAGCTCCTTGTGCATTCACTCAGACACACCCCAAACACAGGGTACTCAGCCTCACTTGCATACATCTGCATTTTGAATGGGTCTTCCTGGGCTGGGAGGGTGGAGGGCCTGCCCTCACACAAAGGACTGCCACACCCCCTACTGGGACTCTGGCAGACAGGATTGAACTGAAAGGGGGCTTGGTGCATTTCTTAGAGACTCTTTGAAGTCACCCCCACTTCAAAGGCACAACTTAGTATAAAACAGGGCCTCTGCCCTACCTCATCAGACACTTGCTGGAGAAGAAACCTGAACCAGAAACTACATCCTGCCAAGAAGAACTGCCTGGCTGCTCAAAGGACTCACCTGTCTGCTTTTCTACAAAGACTGCTGCCTTGCTGTTGGCCTGCTGACTTGCTGAACTCTTGCCTGGCTGTAAAAGTGCTCTCCAAGGGCTTGGATAGAGCTTGCCTCCTGTTCCCTGAAGTCTCAGGACCAAAAAGACTTCACTCTTCCTCTTGGACGCTCCGTGCGCCGAACTTTTCGACGCACAGCTTGTTCCGCGGCAAGAAAAACACCGCACACCGACGCTAATCAACGCGATGCCTTCGGGACGACCGAAACTTTGACGCACGGCCTCGCAAGGACAACGCCGGCCGACTTCCCGGGAGAAATCGACGCGGCGCCTGCCGTGAGATCGAAACTTTGACGCACGGGCTCGCAAGGACAACGCCGCCCGACTTCCCAGGAGAAATTGACGCGACGCCTGCCGTGAGCTCAAAACTTTGACGCACGGCCTCGCAAGGACAATGCCGCCCGACTCCGCAGGAGAAATCGACGCGACGCCTGCAGTGAGATCAAAACTTTGACGCACGGCCTCGCAAGGACAACGCCGCCCGACTCCGCAGGAGAAATCGACGCGACGCCTGCCGTGAGATCGAAACTTCGACGCGCAGCCCCACAGAACGACGCGCAGCCGGAAAACAAGCAGGAAAATCCATGCACAGACCAGGGACATCTGGTAATCCCCGCGACCCACAGAAAGAGACTGTCCGCGCGCCGGAAAACGACACACGACTTCCCCGCGTGGAAAATAACGACGCAAGTCCGTGTGTGCTGGGGAGAAATCGACGCACACACCCTTTTTCCACGCACCTCTTCCTTTGTGGCCCTCTGGGGAGATTTTCCACCAGAAACCAGGTACTTTGTGTTTGAAAGAGACTCTGTTTACTTTCTAAAGACTTAAGACACTTTATATCACTTTTCAGTGATATCTTTACAAATTCATAGTGCAACTTTGATCGTTTTGACCTGAAGATACCCAGATAAATATTATATATTTTTCTAAACACTGTGTGCTGTATTTTTGTGGTGTTATGCTATGGTGTGTATGATTTATTGCACAAATGCTTTACACATTGCCTTCTAAGTTAAGCCTGACTGCTCGTGCCAAGCTACCGGAGGGTGAGCACAGGCTGATTTTGGATTGTGTGTGACTTACCCTGACTAGAGTGAGGGTTCTTGCTTGGACAAAGGGCAACCTGACTGCCAACTAAAAACCCCATTTCTAACAGAATCCAAGATGGAAAATCCCAGGGACACTCTAGAGGAGCTTTGAGCACCACCCCTGGGGTCGTGATGGACTGGGGAGTGGTCACTCCTCTTTCCTTTGCCCAGTTTCATGCCAGAGCAGCGACTGGGGGTCCCTGAACTGGTGTAGACTGGATTATGCAAGGAGGGCACCATCTGTACCCTTCAAAGCATTTCCATTGGCTCTGGGAAGCTACCCCTCCCATGCCTGTAACAGCTATTTCCAAGGGGAGAGGGTGTAACATTCCTCTCTCAAGGGAACTCCTTTGTTCTGCCTTCCTAGGCTTGAGCTGCTCAAGCAACAGGAGGGCAGAAACCTGTGTGTGAGGTGGCAGCAGCTGGGGCTACCTGGAAACCCTAAGAAGGCTGTAATGGCAGTAATGGGGGTCATCAAAGGAGCCCCCAGAGTGCATGGACTCATACAACCAATGCTTGCAAAAGCCTTGGGGTATGATTCCAGCATGTTGGATACCAAACATGGCCATGGTCGGAGTTACCATTGTGAAGTTGTACATAGATAGTGACCTATGTATAGGGCACGCGTAAAATGGTGTCCCCACACTCTGCAGTCTGGGAAAATTTGTCTGGACAATGTGTGGGCACCTCTATTAGTGCAGGGGTGCCCTCACACACACAGGTACTCTGCACCTAGCCTTCAGAGTTGGAAGGCCTGGTATATGGGTGACTTATAAGTGACCTGGTGCAGTGTAAATGGCTGAGAAAGGGTGCATGCAAAATTTCACACAGGCTGCAAAGGCAGTCCTGTAGAAGCATTTGCATGGGCTCCCTATGGGTGACAAAAGAAATGCTGCAACCCATAAGGATCCCCTGGAAACCCAATGCCCTGGGTACCTAGGTATCATATACTTGGGACTTATAAGGGGTGACCAGTATGACAATTTGGGATGAAATACTGGGTTACCAGTATGAAGTGACAAAATTTAGAGGAGAGCGAGCATAAGCACTGGGGTCCTGGTTAGCAGGATCCCAGTGACACAGTCAAGCACACTGATGTCAGGCTGAAATTGGGGGTAACATGCCAAAAAGAGGATACTTTCCTACAAGAAGCCACTGTTAGTTTATCATATTCCCCATGGCTGTCAATCCTTTGATCATAATCAATCCTGTAAGAGGGGCAACACGGTGTTACTAATTGTTCAAAAGTATATTAAAGTTAAGTGGTTCATTATCATTTGCCTTCAGACATGTATTTGTGCACTAAAAGTGTTTTATTTCTTCATCACTGATGTATTAGTTCATAGAATTACCAACTCTATCCTTTCCAACAGTGATATCTGCCTAATAATCATTTTATTGAGTTGAGCTCACATTTGTTCATTCTAGGACATGGGGTCTATTAATTGCATCTTACTGGTATGCTGCAACCAATCTTACCGCATACCAAATCACTTAACATGATGTGTGGATATGCATGAAACCCTGATATCCCCCCTAATTCAATGTTTCTTTTAATATGTAGCTTCTCTGAATTGAGTGCCAGTCAATTGTCTGAAGATCTTGGTTATTCAATAGGCCAGACTTTGAATGGAATGTTCTATTTGGATCCATGTGTCCAACTGCCATCTCAGGGGCTCATGGATTTTTTAGGCGATGTAGCAAAGCAACTGTCAGTTTTCATTGAGGATTGAGCCATTCCAATCATGGACTTCTGGATATTTTAGCCAACAGTTGCTGTGCATTCATGTAACTATGAGTGAGGAGAAACCAAATCTGGAATAGTAGAACAGTAAGCACAGATGGCTGTAGGGATGTTGGAGTGCAGTTGGTGCAGGGTAGTAAAATGATGCCTAAAGTTAAAAGACATGGCCCTGTTGAAATGGTGTTGCTATAGGCCCAACAGGAGTCACAAGGAATTCACAACCTAGCCCAAGCTAGTCCAACCCAACCCAGACCAACTAGACTTGAACAGCTGTTAATATCTACCCCATCTTACTCTTTGCAAATGAAACATGGAGTGATTGAGTGGAGTTCTGAAGTACTGTTTTGGGAGATGGTAAAGCTGTTTCACTGGGTGAGGTTGAATAAGGTGTACAGAATGTGAAGGTAGAGGCTAGCAGCACTGTCAGTGCATTGTTCTTTGCATCACCCTATTTGTCCGGCAATTATGCCATGATACTGCATCAAAGGAGTACAATTTCAGTATAATCCTATGCACACGTGCACATATCCCCCACTCATACAGATCTCCTATGCTTCACGAGTACTAGTGGATTAGAGTGCGTAATCAGCTCACTAGTGTATTGGAGGAAATGTTTTCCTCCAAACTAGTGAGCCATGTTGTTAAAACATAGAAGGTGACCTAATTGAATTGGATGAATGAAGGATGTGCTCTCAAGGTTAAATGAATACTGTGGTCCTGCAGATAGCAATGAACCGGGTCATTTGCCTGTATTCTTTTGGTTACTGGCCTTGCCCCCTTTTCATCAGACCCAGGGCCAATGCTGACTATCAGGAAGTTATTGCTTTAGTGATATAAGTGACAAGGTTGTGGTTGCAGTAACAAGATAGCTTCAATATGCCTAGGCAATGAGATCTAGGGAGAGTTTACATTTGGTTGGTTTGTAACTTTACTAAGAATCCTGGTTGGAACAGTGATTTATAAGATGCCACAGACCAGTAATGGATTCATTAGAGAGACTGTCAGCAGAGCCATACGAGATAGGTTATCAACTGTGTGAGATCATAGATCGATTTTAATTATGTTTTTATGAATTTTATGAACACATGTATGTATTGTTCTGTCATTGCTTTTATGACTCCTAGCCAAAATAAAGTTATTTATCTCAGTGGAAAGCTGAAAAAAATAAAAGTTATTGCTTTAACATAATGCCTTGGCATATCATAGAATTCTGAGGTTTGTTATGATCCCTACTGGCAAAAATGTTGGCGGTCATTCTGGGTCGCGAATGACGGAAGCTACGCCAACAGGCTGGCGGTGCTTCCAAGCCCATTCTAACCGCGGCGGTAAAGCTGCGGTCAGAAAACCGGGGCCGGCAGTTTCCCGCCGTTTTTCCCCCGGCTGGGCGAATCCGCCATGGCAGCGCTGCAAGCAGCACTGCCATGGGGATTCTGACCCCCTTACCGCCAGCCTGTTTCTGGCGGTTTTCACCGCCAGGAAGAGGCTGTCGGTAACGGGTGTCCTGGGGCCCCTGGGTGCCCCTGCACTCCCCATGCCACTGGCATGGGCAGTGCAGGGGCCCCCTAACAGGGCCCCATGAAGCTTTTCACTGTCTGCCTAGCAGACAGTGAAAAGTGCGACGGGTGCAACTGCACCCGTCGCACGCCCACAACACTGCCGGCTCCATTCGGAGCCAGCTTCTGTGTTGCAGGCCTCCTTCCCGCTGGTCCGGCCGGCGCTAACATGGTTAGCGCCCTCCGGCCCAGCGGGAAGGTTGTAATGCCGGCAGCAGTCTTTTAGCCGCGTAGTGGGCAAATGGCTGTTCCCGCCTGGCGGGCGGCTACTGCCGCCCACCAGACTTGGAATGAGGGCCTTTGTCTGCTAAATGGGTTTCTTTTTGAGCCCTAAAATCTTGACTCTGTCTAGCCTATGCTAATATGCTGGCCTTCATAGTAGTTTCCCAACTCAAGTGTTTTTCACATTTCATTATTTCTGAAGTCTCTTAACTACATTTTATCTCTTATATCACTTTGCTTTAACGTGACACTATCTAGTTTCAGCACCATGTCTTTTCCTGTTTTGTGCACTGAGTTCCCTTTGCTTGTTCCTGATGACTGCGTGGTTTTGTTCATTGTAGTTCTCACACCCTCATTACGTGTGGGCTAGTAATTATTGTGATAGTTATCACCTTTGAATAAATCAGATTCATTAAATCTGCTCAGATTGATCTGAATTGTGTTTAACTTCATCATTCAAAAGTGTACTCAAACCACTGACTTAATAACTACAGGACATTTTCAATTTGTGGAATTTGGCTTGGAAGGAAACATTAAGGCAGTGCTTGTATTCTAAGATGGCAGAATGTACCTTCATTAATAGTGTTAGATCTGACATCCTTGGTGTGGTACTCCCTCGCATGTTTTGCCTTCACCTCTCTTGTTCAGTGGATTCACTTTTGTTAGCATCATGACTCACTGCACTTTTTCCCTGATTACCAGAACGTGTGCTCTCTTCCTAAAACTTAGTACAATTAAAATACACCTAATTGGTGCATTTAATTTACTTGTAAGTCTCTAATAGATGGTACTACATGTACCCCTGTAAATTAAATGCTACAAGTGAGTCTGCAGCACTCATTGTGCCACCCACTAAAGCAGTGGTTCAAAACATGTCTCAAGCCTGCCCCTGCAGCCTATAGTATTCTTTTAAATGGCAATTTCACCCTGATAAAAGAAACCCTTTGCCAGGCCTAAGTCTTCCTTTTTAATACTTATGTCACCCCTAATGCAGTTCCTATAGCCCCATAAGGTAGGCTGCATTGTTTGTAAAAAGTTGGATATGTTTTTGAATGTCCTGCAGGCAAAAACTCCTAAAGTTGTTTTTCTCTGTTGTAAGGCCAGTCTGTCCCATTGTCTAGCACTAGGTTACTTTATTATATTGAATAAGTGTTACATTTAGATGGAGAGCAGATGGAAATACAGCGTTTGCACTCAAATGCATTGTAATTTAAAATCTTCTTCAATGGTAAGGTCAGAGGCAAACTTACCATTCTGAAAATGCCACTTTTAAAGAGTTAGCATATTTTTTTGTTCCAACAAACTGTGCCTTTTGGTCAGTGGCCTAGGGCACATGACTGGGAAAGGCAATGTGTTGTGGTTTGTGTAGTACTTCCAGTGATACAAAGAGGGCTTAGATGTGGACAGGATGGTACATCGTGACAGGATGAATGGGGAGGAGTTGTGCCCAGTCTCACATACACTTCTAAGGGCCTTGCCTTCTGCACACTCAAGGGAAAATACCACCAGGACTGCTCTGTCTTTTGTCACCCCAGATAATTTGGAGTGATGACCAGGAAAGGTGAAGAATGTTGCAGAACCAGTGATGATGGTAGGTCAGGGAATATTC
The DNA here is from genome assembly GCF_031143425.1 of Pleurodeles waltl. Lineage (NCBI taxonomy): Eukaryota > Metazoa > Chordata > Amphibia > Caudata > Salamandridae > Pleurodeles > Pleurodeles waltl. The sequence goes on from NC_090439.1 coordinate 252,523,479, forward strand.
CACACAAAAGCTGGCATCAGTTATAACTATCCAACCTCCAGATCCACTCTTCAGTACACTCCTTGACCTGCAGAAGATCTGCCCTGCTGGCAAAAGGACTGCCCAGCAGCAACTGAACCTGCCTGGACCTACCTGAACACTACTTATGACCTCTGCAGAAGTAAATTCGGATCTCCAAGAGGTGCCCCCAGGTCCCAGAGCTTCGGCAGGCATCAGAGAGTACTCCTCCTTGCCTAACTGAAGATTCCTTAAAATCTAGTGCAAACAATGTGAATACCCACAAAGCATAGCCGCACAGATGAAAGATTCATTGGAACTGACTCAGAACAACGCAGAGCCTTGCTAAACATTGCCACCTAGTTGAAAGCTTAATCGAATGGCTCTCAGTCCCACAAAGCCACTCTGCACACCTGACAACTTCATCAGAACTGATGCAGAGTGATGCAAAGCCCTGCAAAGCCTTGCCGCACAGCTGAAACCTTTGACAGTGCAACCAGATAACCACAGTTGGTGCTTTGCACCTTTTGCTGCTATTCTTACCTGCAATTTTAAAATTCAATATCTCCAGTTCTACTGATTGGACTTTTGGTATTCTGATATAATTTTATTTATTAATGTTTACTTTGTTATTGTTCTAAATTGGTTTGAGATTTTTCTTGTGTTCTGTTTTCAGTTTAACACTCTTTGGGTGCTGCATAAATACTTTACACATTGACTCCATGTTGAACCTTGAGCCAAGCAATCACAAGGTTAAGCAGAGGTTAATTTAGTGACTTTTGTGGTTCACCCTGACAAGGACTGTGGTTGGTGCCTGAGTAGTGCTTCCATCCCTCTCAACCTCTAAGCCACTTTTTCACAAATAGCACCTACAGAATTAATCAAGGAGGCATGGTACTCATGATATATCCTGAACTATTTTTATGTGGTATTGCATCAGCTTTGCTGTCTTGAAATTATATTTGTAATGATTTTTTATTATTTGCACAAATAAACTCCTATTCATTGATGCAAATCTGACTCTGCTGAGATGCAATTTATCTGGTGCAGCAAAGATCACACCAATTTTGAATTTTTCTCCAATAATGGGAAACAACATGCATGTTGGTACTTACTATGCCCTGAAATTTATTGGGTACTTTTCTCCCAGTAAATAGCTACAGGTTTGACCAGCCAAAATGCATTCTACAGATATCATTTTTGTTGCAATACTCAATTCTGTAAGTGCTTTAACAGGAGCTATTGCACTTCAGAACTTAACTGGCAACTCATAATGAGGACTAAAATACCTGATGCTTCATTGCTGGAAATAATGCTGGAACAAAATACAGAAAGCAAAACAGCCCTCTGCACTTTGGATTAGATTTTCACACCCTGGAATTACCACTTAGGCCCAAATTCTAAGGGGTGACTGGCAATGCAGCGCAGCAACCCAAAATTTCTGTGCTGCTTCGCATAACAAGGAGAGGGCAGGAGAGTGTCGTATTCACATAGATATGGCACTCTCCTTCCCTCTCCCTAGCGCCAGTGCTGATTTCACCTGCTGAGCATCACGTACACACTTTAGTGCCATAGTGCTGGGGTGTGTGCATGAGTCCAGTAAAGGTTTTGTACAGTAAAGGTACCCTTCCTGAACAAAATACTATGCTTAGACCAGTGAAAAAGCCTTTCCTACTTTGTATGTGTGCTGCGCAGTGCAGCACACATGCAAAGTCTGAAAAGCATGGGGAAATGAAAACATTTCTCCATTTAATGTCTGCTTTTCAGAGGAGTACATATTTGGTGCAAAACCCTGTGCTCTGATTTTTGAGAATAGGGTTTACTGTCAAAAAGCATGGTTGGTAGCACGGGAACGCCAATGTACCACCCATGTAATGCTCCCTTGATACAAAGTAATGCAAAGCAGCGTTTTGCACTGCTTTGCGTTACTTTTCCATACAAACTAACGCAAATATGAATTTGTGTTGGTTTGTTAATCACTAAAAAGATTTAGCTTAGGTTTAGCTTTGGTTTAGCATTTCAAAAGTAATGCTAACCCGAGGATACACTTTTTAGAATCCGGGTCCTAATTTGTTGAGCTTTTTACACAGGAGACTCAGTCAACTGGACAATAGAAGTGTGTTTAATTCGTTTTCTTCCTTGTCCTTCTCCAGTGTTATGCTTTGTTGTGGATTTGTTTCTGCTTTGTTGGTCATACTGAACATTCGTCTGGAGTTCTACATATGCAATTTCCCCCAATCTCCTTAATATTTGAAGAATTTCCATGGCTCATATTTTCATCAGACTCTTGAGTTGCAGTGCTTACTTTTTGCCCCTTTGGGTTGTAATCCATGCCCCACATTTGACTTGTTGAAGTTTGTACCATTCCCTCTTCCTAAATGATTTTCAAGAAAAGCTCCCTGAAGGACAGGGTGTTAATAGAAATCATGAATCCCAATGTGTACTTCCGAGCACATACTGTCCACAGATATTGAAAGAAAGAGCACATTGAACCCTTCACCCAAGCTGGACATGTGGCCCTTAACAGTGGCCTATCATTTTCACATTATATTCATCTCAAGAGAGACTCAAAGGTTTCCAGGAAAACTTTAACAAAGGGTAACTTCTGCAGGGGATGTAATGGCATTTTTTCTCAATATCTCCTTTGAGAATAGAGACATCATTATCTGTCATAACAGCATGTTCTCGGCTCACATGGGTGAAAAGGTAACATAACATTTTGAAGAACTCCTCAGAATCTTTTCATGTTTTTTAACGTCCAAGATAGCAAACGTATGTGAACAGAAGGAATCACGTTTTCTTCCCTATTAATACATGGTAATTTAAATCCATAGATTGATCTATCTCTTTAATGTAATAAGCAAATATACATTGAAACATAATCAGTTCACATCCCTAGCATTGTCTGTGGTGCACCTTTCACTGAAATGTTTCTTTGTTGTTGTTTTTGCGTGCTATGTATGAAAAGACGTCTTCTTATTCGCAGATTAACTGGAAAAAATAAAACCCACCTTGTTTAGAGCAGGGATCCCAAAATCATTGCCTGAGCAAGATAACAAGGTTATGTATTCCTGGAGTGCCATAAAATAATTAAACTAAGGGCTATAGGAATTTCTCTGCACTGTCCCCGTGGGAGTGAGTCTACTGAAATAGTGTTTGTTGGTCTCTGAGACTTTTACACATGAATAATATACAAAAAGTGGAGCTTTAAGGTATTAAGAATTATTAAAGCAAATAACAATATACCTGTGGTAGCACACTCAACTCATTTTACAAAATCACTGCAGCATATTTTAGGATCTTCCCTAGAGATATTGTATTGGTCTGATATTCACAGCTAATGAAAAGAGAGCTTTTGGGATGTACTGATTGTATTTTAGCGCTGCTGTCAAAAATGCACTCATGAATGTTATCAGTAAGGAAATCAAAAGTGATGGAAAGCGTGTATTATTATCAACCACTGGGGCTGAATTATACATTGTCCACGGGGGCACAAAGGGAATAGGCGGCCACTTTGTCCACCCATGGGGCACAATGTTATTATAGAAGTGGCCATAGGCCCTTGTCTGACCCCTTCTGTAATATTGATAGTACTTGTGCACATGTAGCACCAGTCCTATCATGAAAGGGCTTTCCCTCTTTGATTCTGTACCAGGGCCATATTATGGACACGTCACAGATGCAAACAGGTTCTTTCGGAGGTGTACGCATAGTATGCCACAAAAAGGTGCCACACTGTCAGTGCGCCTCCTAAACGGCTCCCCTGTTGAGGTATGAAAGGGGTCCCAGGGACGTCCCAGAAAGCACCTTTCTGGTGGGTCTGAGGTCACTACCCGCATTAGATCTCTGCCCCCGCACAAACGAGCAGGTGGGTAAGGCATGTACAGTAAAACATGGAGTGGCTGATTAAATCAGCTGCTCTGTTTCACTTAATGCACTGCCTACAGGGTAGCCCCCACTTCACAGTTGCCCTGAGGGCAGCACATTCATTGTAACTGAGCGCACCTTTAATGTGTCCACCCTGCACACCTTAGAGGTGCGTCATGGAGCAAACGTGAACAGTTCACTGGATACGTAATACGGCCCTAGGTTTTTTTATTACTTTTGGTTCATTACACTTCAAATTTTTTTCCTCTCCTTCAAACCCCCAAAAATAAATCAAGCCTACATTCTTAAAAGCAGCAATTTCTTCTTTGCTGGACATCATTAACGCCCTCAATATAATCCTCAGAAAAATAAAACTTTGTCTATTTTGACTGGCTTCAAACTTTGAATTTGATTTGTTGTCTACGGGTGGTTGCTTTGAGATGTCTATGAAATGGTCAAAATGTACCTCATAGTGAATGGGATATGTGTGCATAGCTAGGATTGCAAGTCATGAGCATGTTATAAAAATTAAAGATTTCAGTAACCTGCTTGTGGGTATATAGCATTACTACCTCTCTCTCTCTTAGGATTGCCTAAAACCAGGAAAGGTCAAGTTGTTGTATAGCTATTTTAGCTTTGTTTTAGACGTTGTTTTAGCTAACTAGGCCTGCTGCTGTGCACTTTAATCCAGTTACATTTCATTCAGCATTGCTTTATTTTGCTAGCAATAGCCACATTTGCGTTCCTGTTTTATTTCCTTTATCTTATTGTACTTTCGCCTGGGAAAGCATCCGGTTGTTAGTTGGACATTTATTTCACTTTGTGCTTTCTTCAAGGCTACAGTCAGATAGGATTGCCAACAAACGTGGTATGCTGTGTCTGACCCATTCACAGAAAAACACATACTCATACATGGGGACCATTCCTTAGAATGCCATTTGTTTTATTATAAAAACACCCCTTTGTCCTAGACATGTTAGAGGGAGATTCCAGCCAGATGACCAAGACTGTATGCTGATTGCTTCACAACAGCTACCTGCTGGACTGCTGAACCACATCGGGACAGTGTCTATCTAGACTACTGGCTTCTTCCTCCAGGTATGAGAGACAATGTACCCCCAGAGGGGAAACCCGAGTGGCAGATTATTATTTTTACGCTGTGCTCAAACATAGTGTAGGTAGGAGAAATATATATATATATCACTCCTAGTGACAGTATGGTAGGATTATTCTTGAGTTTTACTCTGTTAGTCACTTGCTTGCTTTCTTGTGTTTTATCATCCTAGTTATTGCGATACATGCCTTCTTATCTAAGATGCAGTTACTTCAATAAATCCTTATAGAACTATATTCTGCTCCTGTTGTCTTTGCCCCTATGAGACTTTTGGTAACTGAGAGAAAGGGATGGGATCTGATCGACCACGATTCCCCTGAGGAATCTTTCTAGTCATGTGCCCGGCCACAATCATCTCGGCCAGAGATGAGGTGCTGCTAGTTAGCCGGAGAACCTGGATCAGGCTGACAGGTGTTATGTGGTGTGGAATCATAATTATGACCCACAAACCATGTGATCCTGTCTCCCAAATCCAGTAGCCTCATTAGCATAATGAGAACCTACACAACAAAGGCCCTGATTTATACTTTTTGGTGCACCAACGCAATTTTGCACCAAAAGGTTTTGCACCAGCTTGCACCATTTCTGAGCACCAGCCAGGCACCATATTTATGGAATGGTGCAATCCGGTGCAAACGGTAGACTAGCGTAAAAAAAAAGAAAATGATGTTAGCCGGGTGGGGCTGACGGTATGAAAGAAGGGGGTTTTGCACCAAAAAATGGCATTAGGCAGGTTAGAGTAAAGAAAATTACCCTAACCAGCCTAATGTCATTTTTTGACGCAAAACTATCCATACCACATTACTTCTGTCTTAGAAAAGACAGGAGTCATGTCCACCACCCCAATGGTCAGCAATGGGGACCAGGGTCCCCTGGGCATGGCCACTGCACCCAGTCCCATGTAGGTGGACCCACTTCAGGACCCCCAATGACACTTAAAAAAAAAGTACTTACCTATGCTTATCTGGGATGGGGTCCCCCATCCTCCACTGTCCCTCTGGTGTGGGTGGGATGTCCTTGGGGTCTGGGGAGGGTAGCTGTGGGCTTATTCCATGGTGTTCCAAAATGGAAATAGGCCTGCAGGTCCCCTAAGGCCTGCCCTGTCCCAGGTGTTAAATATTGGTGCAAAACAAGCTTTGCATCATTATTTGACCCCCCCTTCCCCTGTGCTTGATTTTAGCAAGGGGGATAAATATGACGCTAAGGCCATGGAGTCATTTTTGCACAGGAATGCCTACTTCACATCTCATTGACGCAAAGTAGTTTTCCACGTCCAAAAAATTACTTTAACTCCATAAATTTGGCGCTAGACGGATCTAGCACCAAAGAACAAGTATGGAGTTAGTTTTGTACCAAATTTGCGTTAAAAAATGACACAAATTCAGCACAAAACAAGTATAAATATGCCCCAAAGTTAGTTAAATGAGCAGCCTATCATAATGCAACTCTAATTAACATATGGGGAGGGCAAAAAAGGTATATCTGTGCTTTAGGGGGTATTGCTCAATGTATCCTAAGACATCAAAAGACTGTGATGGGACACAAAACTGGAAATGAACCAACCGACACTGAATTGGTGAGAACACTAGGAAAAAACAAAAAAAAAATCACTATCTCCAGGTTTACGTTTCTACAACTTCATTTCTTACACTAGTCCTAACTGTCCCCCAAACATATACACAAAATGTAGGCTGTAGAGGGAGACACTTGACCTAGTTGTGAGACCCTATATGCATATTCCTACCACATGATGTGGGAATGCCCTTTAATCAGTAAATTGTGGGCATGATAGTAGCAAAAACAATGTAGATAACAGATAGGTGGCAGGTGTGAAACCCAGAACCCTGTCTATTAGGGCACCATCCAAGATCTATGGAGTAGAGATCTGTCAATTAATTTATTGACTTGGCCCATGCAGTGGCCAGGAGGGCAATGGCTACGACATGGAAGGCATCAACTCCTCTTCCCATCCCAAATGTGGCTAAAGGACCTACAAAAATGGGTGACAACAGGAAATGACATACTTAAAGCACCATACAAGGTGCAGTGGCAGAGAAGGGGTAGGGTGGAACATAGCATGTGGAGCACAATTCTGCTGGCTTTAGCTGAAAAGACAAATGAAAGTATAATATGAATACTCAAAGATGCTTGTGTGGGCCACACAATGTGATCCTACATGGAACACCATGCGCCTTCTGTGATGGGAAGAGATTGCCCAAAAACCCATCATGTTACTGTTTGTTTCAATGGAGGGATGATCTATCGATGCAGCAACACAGAGCCACACATTCACGTTTTGACATTTGAGGGAACAATGAAGATAAGAGATACATAGGGAATACCCTAACTTGCACAAATAACCAGGACCCACACAGGTGGACCCCTGATGGAAACCGACAACACTTCCATGCAATAGACAACTATAAGAAATTCCATTCCCTAGGCTCTGGACCTGGTTTAAGAATTTTAACATGTTAATTTGATGTATTTTCTTGTTTTATGTTCTCGTTTCTGAAGCTTAGGAATTCTGATACTATGAGGCAAAGCTGACTTAACCTTGATAACTGTATTGAAACAATTATAAAAAAAAAATCAAGAAAAAATGAAATATTCACAGACTACTGATATGCAGTTGGTGCAAACAGAAAGGAATGTGCCCTCTTTGCATATTTCCTAACAGAGAGTTGGACTTTCTACCAAGTAACATGTAAGAGTATGTTAAGAGTACTTATGCAGAACGACTTCCCATACTCCTAATGCTCCATGGAATTTTCAGCTAACGTGGATTATTGGCAATTGGCAAAATATGTACTACATTTTCTGGCTAAATCACATCATGTCCTTGTGTCTTAAAGTTTAGATTTCCACAATATCATGAAAAATTAACTATGCTGTGTACTATGTTATTATTATATATTCCACCCAAACACAAACACTTTCATTTTAAGGAGGGCATTTCATGCTGGGAATACACATGCTGCCATAAGATGTCACTGGAAAACGCTTTCCTGCACATTTGAGCAATGTCAACACTATGTTGAAATGTCTAAAGAAATTAAGGGCCTTATTTAGAGTTTTGTCTAAATGTGAAGGATATCCCATCTGCCGTATTACAGGTGCCAATAGGCTACATACGCCGTATTTGTGAAGGAGTACACTGACTTGCAAACTCTAAATAAGGCCATAGGTTTCATGTTGTTTCAAGCATTCTAGGGGTCTCTAGAATTCACAAATTCAATATCGAGGGAAATAAACGCTTGGTGTAATAGTGTAAATTTAACCCCCCTTATTTATGGTTATAGCCTTTTCTACTTTGCAGCTCAAGAAGCAATATTTTTATAAAGTTGTAGCACTATGTAAACATTTTAATATGCACAATCTTCACATTTTTCAATCAGACCTGGACTTAAGCTCCATTCATCCTTGATGAGTTAAGGAAACATTTACAAATGAAGCGTCAATAACGTGTGCCATTTGCTTTCACCTCCTACGTGTCTGTTTTCTGCTCCACAGACTCTACTAATATTGGATTTAAGCCATGCAAAGAAAATAAATGTGGTGAAAACACGTTATTGAAAGTAACTATGGTAATAACGTGCATTTTCTTTAACAGACCAAAAGTCATATTTGAGATTATTACCACAGTATAGCAAAACGGACACAAAAACATGGTTTACTCGCTCACAGAAAGCATGTAACAATTACTTGGCCTATGGGAAAAAATTGCCTTTACAGTCAGGGGACCTCTTCAATGTAATTTTACCTTACTGCACAAATTTAACCCCTTGAATTATGGTTTTGTTTGAAGAACGTTTGTTAAAACACATGCCCGAATGAATACCACAGGGAAGGGAAGGTCATCATGACCCACTTGCGGTTTTACCACTCATGAGTTACGGCCCTTCCCCACACAAAACAATAGAAGTAAATAGCGTATTATACTCTGCACATCTGCATACATACTATTTATAGGAAACCTATATCTATATAAATGAAATCCGAGAACTGAAATAAAAATGAGTCTGTTCGTCAAAAATCTAGCACTTTAGTGCTGCAAACAGAAGCAATAATGTCTCTTGCTAGTGGCAGGCCTTAGTGATTGATTGGATGATTCAAAAGCAAGACTTTACATAAAGTATGCTTGCTTCAGAAGATGCCATTTATGCATGATGGTAAGCAAGATATTAGTGTGAACAAATAAACATATTTTGGATACAGGCAATAAAATTGACGCTATGTTGAATGTGACATCAATAAACTTGTCTTCCTACAACAAAACTTAGATAATTTGTAGGGTGGGATAGAAATTAGCAACACTTTGCACATTGTTTACAACGTTCCCCCTCTAGGAGTTGGTAGGTTTCAAGAGGGCACCTCACCTCTAAGGTGTCCTCTGAGCGCATGTATAAATAAATCCATCACTGGATTCAGTGAGGGTTTATTAATATGAGATGTTTGATTCCAAATATCCTTATTGTCAGTGACACCATCATGTAGCTGCGGAACTGGCAGTGACCAGTGTCCAACTCATGTAATTAAAATGGCTGCAATGTTTACTTACTATGCCTGAGAATCGCAAAGACATAGCAGGGGCATATCTGTTCATGCTTATGCAAGGATGCCTTCACATGTAATATAATGTACCCTGCCTTCAGAGCAGGAAGGGCTGCCATGCCACTGTCCTGGGTCACATGACTATATATAGCTCTGCTGCTGGGTTTTGTGTATTCCTGCAAGACAGTGGTGCGAAGGGAACTGGATGTCGGCAGGATGTGTCATCCTGCCATGATTGCAGGAGGTAGAGCTGTTCCTGCACTACTTACATTTCAAAGGGGCTTTCATCCATCACACTCTGAGGAACTTGACACTAGCCTTTAGTCACTCCAGATGTCTTGATGCATTAACAGGGGAGGAAAATTACTTTCCAGAGCCAGTTATGGTGTTGGTATAGGGAAGTGCCCCACTTCAAACTCTGCCACCAGGTATACAAATTGGACCCTCAGGACACCTCTTCAGTATACTCTGGGCCTTTGGAAGATTTCAAAAGGACTGTCTGGACCCCGAGAGGACTGCCATGCTGCTCGAAGCCCTGCCTTCCTGTTTGCATCAGAACTGTACCATCTCCTTGAAACCAGGACCATCGGAAGCACCTCCAAAGGCTAGTTGGCTGTCCTTTTGTGTGAGCTACAGGGACATCACAAACTCTTGAGACCATGAACCTTACAACTGGCTTCTACTGGAGAGTGTCCTAACTCCCCAAGAGGTGCTCCTGCCTAATCGTGAAAGTTTGGAATATTTTTTAACAAAAAGTGCCCTGAGAACTGACAGAAGAATGGCACCATCAAGGTGAATCATTAGTCAGTCTGACTTTGTGGTAGCTCCTGCTATGTTCTTGTTCAGCAGGACGTCTCTGCAAAGGTGTTTTGCATTGTGGAGCCCTTGTGGGTTACATCCTGTAGCTTTTCCTGATGGAGATTTTCAACATCCTAAAAAGTGACTAAGTCCTTAAGTAAAAATCTTCATTGCATCGTCATCCAGGGGCTCCTTGACAATGACACCTTCTCCTCAGGCAATGCCTGCTGCCTTGCTCTGCTTAACTTTACCTTCACAGGAGCTTTTCTTTAAAACTTCCTCTAAATCCAAAGGTAAGCCAAGACTGGGCTCAATCGACCTCGAGTATCTGACCCAAGCTCCATCACAGTCACCTTAACTTTTGACTTTGCCTGACCAGACACCGTCAGTTTGTGCTTTGCTCTTTCAGACACTATTTTACCCTAAAAATAAAAAAAATAATGACTCCCATTGTACTGATTGGATTTAATTTGTTTTGGTGTCATTTTATCAATTGAAATCTACCCCATTGTTCTAAAGTGGTTTGGGACTTTTCTTGTGTTGTATTTTCACTTTATCACTGTTTGTGTGTTGCATAAACAATTGACCAATTACCTCTAAGTTCAGCCTGACTTCTTTGTGTCAAGCTACCAGAGAGTTAAGCACAGGTTAATTTAGCAACTTATTGTGATTCACCCTGACAACGATTGTGGTTGTTGGCTGAGTGGGGCGTGCACCCTCAACCAATAACTAAATTTCTTACACCCTCCCTTACCTTGTGTCCCATGAGGTCAGCCTTTGGCCATCCACTGGGGCCATTGGATAAAAGGATTGCCTTTCGCAATTCTGCAGAGCCATTCCTCTGCCCTCTTACTGATTAGGGATGATCATTTGGCAGTACTTTTGCATTTTCTCTTAGCAGTATTTCCCTGTTGTAATTCCAGTGGAAATTGTAACTTTAGAAACCATCTCATATTTTAATCCCAACAACAAATCAACAGATAACTTTCCAAGGCCAACGTCATATTGATATATTCTATATCTGGAAAATTTCAGATATGTTCTACAGGTATAAAGTTATAGGTGATCCAAAAAAAGCTTTTGCAAGAGTCACAGACAGTACCATCTTGTACAGAAGAGGGAGATTGGGCATGTATAAAGTACATATTGATACCAGTACAATTTCAGGGTTTGGGTTAGAAGTTTAAGAAGCATTAAAGCCACCTCATTCTAATTTATTTTAAGACAATAAACCACAAATCAGAGAATTCCATAGTATACGATCATCTGCACTGTTTTATTTACTTTCAATCTAATAACACATTTAGCTGCTGGTACAAATGAAAAATGTAGCTGGCAAATAGATCACAGACTAATACAGAGGTAAGTTGACTATTCCTGAGGGGAACCACACTTGCTGGAACAAGGACTGCCTTTTTCTGTGCATCAACCACACATGTGCCAAATTACGCATATGAGCGGTTAAGGCACAGAAAAAGGCACAGTGGATCGGGAAAGGATGCAGTGAGGTAAGTGGGGCTGGGATGGAGTTGGGGGTAGTTTTTAGGAGTTGGTGGTGGATTAAGGGGGGTGGGTGGGGTGTTTGTTCTTTTTTTTAGGGGCATGGTGGGGAGATTTTTTTTTTTTTTTTGGTCTTAGATGGGGGGTCCAACGTTTAGGTAATTTTTTTATGGCTTAGGGTGGGGGGTAGTTTATATTTTAGGGGTGGGGCAAAGTTTAAGGAAGGGCGGGAGGAAATGAGGAGAGAAGAGGAGGAAGGATTGGGAGAAGATGCAGTGAGGTAAGGGGGGTTGGGTCTGGGTTGGTGGGTAGTTTTTAATGTTGGGGATAGATTTAGGGCTTCGGGTGGGTGGGGGTTAGGATGCTTTACTTATTAGAGACAAAAGGTTTTAGGGCTCAGGGTGGGTGAGGGCTGTCGGGGTAGTTTAGTATTTAGGGGCAGGGGTGGTGGGGTCATGGTAGTTTTTTTTAGGGCTCAGAGTGGGTGGGGGTCGGGTAGTTTAGTTTTTATTGGTGGGGTGGCGGGGTCAGGCTAGTTGTTTTTTTAGGGCTTAGAGTGGGTGGGGGGTTGGGGTAGTTTACTTATTAAGGGGAAGGTTTTAGGGCTCTGGGTGGGTGGGGGTGTCATTGTAGTTTAGGTTTTAGGGACGGGGTGTTTTTTTAGGGTTCAGGGTGTGTAGGGGGTCAGGGTAGTTTAAATTTTACGGTGGATTTGGGGATCGGAATAGTTTTTGTTTAGGGCTTAGAGTGGGTGGGGGGTCAGGGTAGTTTTGTTATCAAGGGTGAGGGAAGGTTTTAGGGCTCAAAATGGGTGGGGCTCTTGGGGTACGTGAGTTTTTAGTGGTCAAGTTGGTGGGGGTTAGAGTAGTTTTTTTTGGGATCAGGGCGAGTGGGAGGGTCGGGGTAGTTAGGTTTTAGGGGTGAGGGTGTGGGGTTGGTATATTTTTTTTTTAGTGCTCAGAGCAGGAGGGGGTTTGGGGTAGTTTAGTTTTTAAGGATTAGGGTGGGTGGGGGTGTCTGGGTAGTTTATTTATGACGGGTGCCTGGGTAGTTTATTTATTAGTGGTGGGGTAGTTTTGAGGTTCAGTGTATGAGAAACCACGCATGTCGTTTCCACATATGTCTTTACTAAGCATACTTTTATTACAGAATTAATTGCAAAGGCACTCGTGGTAAAGACATTCAAAAAAAAAGACACAGTCATGGTTCCGACCACGTTGTTCAGGCATGCATTGTTCCAGCATGCATGGTTCTGTCATTCAACCCTCCTGAGTGGGCACTGCCTGGTCCGAATCAGTGCATCCACTTTAGACAGAGTTCTGGCTCTCTGAGGTGAGAGCCAATGCTCTCAAGAGCTCACAACAAAGGTCTACTCTGTGAACAGATGGGACCTCCTTTCCCAAGTAGAATGGACATTCCAGGGTGGAAGGTTCAAAGGCCTTATGGCCTTTGTAATGCTACCCAGGCCTCTCCAAATGGTGGAGGAGGCTGACCTCTGTTCCTCACCGCAGTTTTGGCAGGACTGGTGGGAAAATTAAGTAAATTAGGAGGCGTGCCCACTTCATGCCAGTTCCACCCCAAGGGTGGATGCGCTGAAGTCAACATTACTTTTTAAATTCCTCCATCTTTCATAGAAGGGAATTAGGCTAATATGGTTAAGGCTATGCCACTTCTCAAAAGAAGTGGTCATAGTAAGGGTGCAGTCACCCTAAAGGTGAATAGCCCATTAGCTATCACCTGGAATTCCCTGTAATGTCCCTAGATTGAGTATTTAGGTGGCACCTCTGAACCCCAGAATCAGATTCCTTTTGACCTAAGAAGAGCTGGACACCAAAGAAGCCACCCAGCAGAGAAGAGTGAAACCAACTGATTGAAGACCAACTGACTTGGCCCCAGGCCTACCAGCCTGTCTGCAGCCTTGAAAGAACCTGCCCCCAGAAGACAACTGCCTTCCAGCCCAGTGACCTCCAAAGACTTGGGAGGACTGTCTGCCTTCAATAGATAATAAGAACGCCTGTGAACAGCAGACCTGTCCAAAAGAAACATCTCCAAAGAATAAAGAAGCCTATCTGAGGAACCGCAAACTGCCACCTGGAACCACCTCTGCACGCAACATCCTCAGCCTAGCATCCAAGTGGCCCACCAGTCCAGTGAAGGTTCTCCAGTGCTTCTGACCCAAAGTCCATAATGGACTCAGCTCTGTCAGACTCCACAGCAATGCCTGCAGCCTAAATCCGAGGGCTCCCCTTGTCTGCGAAATACCTAGAAAACTGTTTCCCATGCCACAAAACACACCTGCACCCAGTGCCCCTGGGCCTTGGGAAGCTAGACCAATGGTGTCCCTACAACCCCTGGTATCTTAACTGACCTGGGCAGCTATGGGCTGACCTCTCGAGTCCCCCTGGCCAGAGACTTCAGCACAGTTCCAAATGTAATCTCCTGCATTGACTAACATTGGGAGCCCAAGGTTGTGTTGTCACTCTGTATCCAGTTGCCTCTAGGCCACTGAGGGTGTAATCTGGTGCTGCATTGTGGCTCCCCAGTGCTTGCCTCATTCCCTGGAGGCCAATCTCTGTGACACTGCCTGTACTTACCTGGGAGCAGCACATCTTCAGTCCCCCCCCCCCCAGTCTTCATTGACTAACATTTGGCACCGACTCCGACTCGACCTTGCACTCAGCCGCCCTGTGTTGCTGTGGGTGCACACCTGGTACCAACCTGAACCTTGCCCTGTGCTAATCTGAAACCTTGAAGATTGGGGTTGTAAGTTGTGTACTTACCTGAGAAACTCCATTCTGGTTTTTCTTCCATAGGATAACATTAAAGACTCTGAAAATTGTGCTATGTCGATTTTTGAAACAGCAAAGTTTTTTTAATTTAAAAACTGCTTACCTTATAATGTGGTTCTTTGGTTCAAAGCATATAAAAAAGCAACTGTTATTTTTCTAAATTGAGCCTGGATTTATTCTTTGAGTGTGTGTCTCATTTATTGCCTCTGTGAGTACAACAAGTACTTAACACAACTCCTTGATAAGCCTAACTGCTCACCCACACTACCACAAAAAAGGGCACTAGACCTATCTGTTTCTGTCTCTGCAAACCTTTGGGGATCCACTGGACTCTCAGCACAGTGTACTTCATTTTAGTGAACTATATAGTGAGCCAGCTTCCTACACTGGTGGAACAGCGGTGCGGTCTGTAACTTTGCATTTGCTGATACCACTTGGTCAATGAGTGACTTCACGGGTAAATCGAAAAATTGCCTTTAGTGTAATTGCTATTTTTTATTTAGGTATTTTTCTAAATTCCTAAAAGTAACTGTTAGGACCCTGGTTAGGTCCCTGTAGCTTAACAGTAAAACTTAAAAAATTACTTCAGTTAGGACTGCAAAAACTTGTGTTAGGATTTCTTTCTCTATGTCAAATAGGTCCCCACTTTAGTAAAATATTGAGTACCACAGAGGACATGGTGGTGGAGCTCAATGTCACCCCTTACCTTAAGCTTTCTCACAAGCAGCTAAAAGCCCTCTGTAAGAGGTACAACATAAAAATAGGTTCAAACCCTACCAGTGCAAAGGCTCCAGGAGCTACTGGCAGATTCTGACCAGGCCCACCCTACTGATGAGGTCACTGATCTTGTAGCTCAGAATCAGGACGACCCAAGTGAAGCGGAAGAAAGGGACCCTCCTTGAAGTATAGGTACATGTGCCCCAGGTGTCTAGGACTCCTTCCTCTAGTGAGGATGTTTCAAGTTACTCAAAGTCAAGAGATAGAACCTCTGAGGAAGATGCCCTCTTGGAGAGGCTAGCTAAGAGACTAGACCTGGAACATAGGATCTTAGTTATAGAGATTGAAAGAGCAGACATGGGGTTAGCACCCATGAATGGTGGCTGCAATATCATAAATATGGACAGAGTAGAAAACTATGACTCTAGAATCCCCAAATGGATTGTTTCCAAATATTAGGAAGGTGATGGCCTCACCAAGTGGTTCACAGTCTATGAGAGGGCCTGTGTTTCCAGAAAACGTAGGAAAGGGTACTGGGGGACTCTCCTTTGAGAACTGTTTTCAGGAAAGTGTAGGGATAGACTCCTTACACTGATTGAGGCAGACGCATGTGATCTCATGCAGGCTACCCTGATTGAGGAATTTATGTTGACTTAAATTGAATTAAATCAGGCTGGATACGAGGACCAAGTTAGGCTCCTAAACAAAGTACGTTAAATCCTGGTTTGCTGAGCATTGTGAGATCCCACATCGAGGATGGATCATGCAGCGGTGGTTCCGAGGAGCTGCGTGGCTGCGATGTGGAATCCAGCATTGCCATTGAGGATACCATTAATGAGGGGCTTGAGCTGTGAAGGCCTGCATCGTGAATGCATCACACAGTAGGAGTTCTGAGGAGACTGCAGGCTGAAATAGGGAAGTCCTGTGATGTGGATGCATTACCCTGCAGTGGTTCTGAAGCAGTTGCGAAGAGATGCATCCTGTTGCGTTGGTTCTCATTACAGTATCATAGCTGGGCTGGCAAAGCACATTCAGGCCCACTTCCAAGGGTCCAGGGCTAGGGTTGTACTACCTGGGGGTAGGACTCACAGAGGACCGAGGACCTGATTTATATACTGGTGGACAAGTTGACAGACCAACAGACAGACAAAACAACTTTATTGGGCTGACACGGAGTCATAAAACCATACAATAAATGCAAGCTGATTACAATCAAATATAAAATCCATACAATTAAATTATAGGTAAAACAAAGAAAGACAGTTGTGAGAAATCACACATTAATATCAAACCATTAAAATCAAGACATACTTATAAGAGCAGCTGACACAAAAATAAAGCAGACTGCAGATGCAGCATTGGCACTCCTCAGCATGAATAATCAGCCTAAATAAATACTTTGGTTACTCAGCACACATAGGGGGTCATTCTGACCCCGGCGGGCGGCGGGAGCTGCCCGCCTGGAGGGAACCGCCAGAATACCGCTGCGTGGTCAAAAGACCGCCGCGGGTATTCTGGGTTTCCCACTGGGCTGGCGGGCGACCGCCAAAAGGCCGCCCGCCAGCCCAGTGGGAAACACCCCTCCATGAGGATGCCGGCTCCGAATGGAGCCGGCGGAATGGAGGATGTGCGACGGGTGCAGTAGCACCTGTCGCGAATTTCAGTGTCTGCTGAGCAGACACTGAAATTCAAAGTGGGGCCCTCTTATGGGGGCCCCTGCAGTGCCCATGCCATTGGCATGGGCACTGCAGGGGCCCCCAGGGGCCCCACAACACTCCTCACCGCCATCCTGTTCCTGGCGGGCGGAACCGCCAGGAACAGGATGGCGGTGAGTGGGTCGGAATCCCCATGGCGGCGCAGCAAGCTGCGCCGCCATGGGGGATTCCCATGGGCAGCGGAAAGTCGGCGGTACACCGCCGACTTTCCGTTTCTGGCCGCGGCTGTACCGCCGCGGCCAGAATGCCCGTCGGAGCACCGCCAGCCTGTTGGCGGTGCTACCGCCGACCCCGGCCCCGGCGGTCCTTGACCGCCGGGGTCAGAATGACCCCGATAGTGCTTCTAGAGTGTACAGCTTACACAGAATTACACAGTACAAGGTTTCCTCATCCTCTAGTTCTAGCAGTGAGTGATATGATTGAGCACAATATCAAAAGTTTCTGAGCTTCAAAAATGGAACTAAAATCTTTTTTGTATAAAACATATAATAACCATAAAAGAAAGGAAAGTGGATCATGGAGTGCTTAGAAGAGTTTTTACATCAGCATATTTTGGGATCAAGCTTGGGCTGGAAGCCAAACTGAAAACACAAATAATATTGCACTATACCTGCCTTACATCTAAATAACAAACCTTGATCCCAGCTCCTAGTAGTAGTCCATAAGTAACTTGTCGATGGGGTCTCGGTAGTAAGTTGCAAATAACTCTCACAGCCAGATTCTTTCATTAACCCTCATTCTCTCTAGTTGGGAATGCTCTTTCAATAGGGCACAATCTTACTTTCTACCAAGGGAAGAACCAGAAGTCATAACAGAAAAGGCCACAATGAGACCAATTTCTTTAAAAGATTTCTTCACAAAGTCCAACTGAGGTATAGAAAGGCCCCGTCACAGGCCAAGCAATTGGCCACCATACTTCTAGTTAAATATACCTCATCTGTGTATAAAATAGACAACCACAGAAGGGGTGGGCGGGTGCAAATGTATTCATTCAAATATGTAAAACCTAATTCCTTATGGTACATAAAGTCAATACCAGGGTTGATAATATTCTTCTCAATAAATGCTTCTCCTCCCTTTGTAGGGCTATTGGGTCAACTGTAACCCATATTCCTGCCCTGTACATTGCAAAAGGTACGCACTGGGTGGAATAAATCTGCACTAGTGGTGCAAGTGCCCTCCCTCACTTGGGGATGGTAAACTAAGGACAGAGCCTACTGCCCTAGAAAAGTAGGCCCTGAACTGTCTGATATGGAGGACCACATAATGTTGCAACTAAAAGTAACCTCTAATTAAGGACAGGTATTAGTGTTGATACAATTTTCAGGCCAACCCTAATTGAGGGCACCCAAGCTTGTTCGCACTACCTGACAAAATAAAGGACTTAGAAAAATTATTCATCAAATCAAGATTTGCCATAAAATGCACTACTAAAATTAACAAAAATACTTAAGGCTTTAGGAATGCATGGTATTAAAAATGCATTGTCCACATGCACCAAGGCAGGAAGAAGAGTTACGCTTATCACTGGGACATCAGATGTGCTGCTAATAAGCTCCATGCTAAGATCAATTATACACGAAATAAACAACAATGGAGCCAGCACTCATCCTTGACGCACCCCACACTAAATATTGATGTCAGACACTTCCTCTTTGTCACCAAACATAAAATGTGCCTTCATGCCAGTTTGCAAACAGACCAATAAATGTACCATTACCTGATTTATGCCCAGCTTAATAAGGACCTGTCACAGCTTCGAGCAGTTTAGGAAATCAAAAGCTATTGATAGGTTCATAAAATATAAATGTTGTGAGGATTGCTTTGCCACAGTATATTTCCCAAATAATTAAATGGAGATTAGGCACTGCTCAACTGTGCCTACTCCATGACGGAATCCAAATTGACAGGCATTTAAAGTATTGTTACCATTAATCCATTCCAATATTTGGCTATATAGCACTCTACCGAGGATTTCAGCGGGGATATCGATTAGGGAAATCAGGCGGTAGCATTTTGGTTCTGAACGGTTCCCTGTGTCAAAAATGGGAACAAAAGTCGAGGATACCCACGAGTTGGGGATTAATGAGGGAGACTGGCTATTGTATACAATTGTCAACAGAGGTGCCCAAATGTTCATGTCACATTTAATTACATCAATTGGCATACCATCAGGGCCCAGGCTGAAGAATCCAGATAATTCCATAGCAGACATTGGACAGGTATAGCAGGAGATACCCACACCTTATTTTGGCCAGTAACCCCTCACCACTCTAAGGACACCATTGCCATGGACTATACCATAGCCTGATAACTCACTCACCATGGTGACCCTGACACCAGTATCTCTCAGTGCTTCAAGTTGAATCCCATTGATATGAGGCTGTTGTCTGTACTTCTCCAGACTACTGGGCCAGATAACCAGGGCAGCTACATCCACCCCACCCTCTGAAACTAAAGTTGCCTCAGAAGGCTCACTGAGACAGTCAGGGCCTACCTGGAGTCCCATCTGGAGACTTACCATTGCATTTGCTGCAGGTGCACTAGAGGCATTCTTTTTATTAGGACAGTTAGAATCTCCAGTTGGTGCCCATTGGCTTTGTAGGAATGGCACCAAGCCATTCTGGGATCCCATTTTTTCCCCTTGTACCTACCCTGGGCTGGGAAGAGTCTTGGGACTCACACTCCTGTGCAGGTTTTCGGGGGCCCTGAGAAGACTGCTTGTTTTTGTCCTGTTTGTGCTTACCCTCTTTCCCTTGTGAGTGCATTTTGCCCCCCCCACCAGGGGAGGTTTCAGTCATACTTGTTTTGACCCAGTGGTCAGCCTTTTTCCCCAATTCTTGAGGAGAAAGTGGACCTAGATCTACCAGGTACTGGTACAACTTTTCTTGAACACAATTACTCAACAGATGCTCTTTCATCACAAGATTATAAAACCCCTCATCATCATGCACATTGTTACCTTTTAACCAGCCACCTAGGGTTTTCACTGAGAAGTCCACAAAATCAACCAAGGACTGACTCTGCGTTTTTCGAGTCTCCCTGATGAGAGGGTTTCACTCCCCCTCAATCAGTATCCCAGTTTCCAACAATAGATATCTGTCAAATTTGTGACGGTATAAGTAATCTGTCAAACTCTTAATCAGGACCTGAGTCTGTTGTGTGCATTGCATACAATGTTATAGGTCATATGACATATTGGCAAATGAGGCATGAAGTCATCAACATTTCATTATGTAAAACTAAGTTTAACATGATTTAGGGTTTGGCACCTCTAGTCTAGCAGGGTAACTTTACTGTAGCGTAGGCCCCTGCCCCAAGCATGTATTGTGCAGCTAATAGTAAGTAAGTGATTAACTTCTTGCCAGTAAAACAACTGCCAATTGTAACAATGCAGAATATTTGTCCTTCAAATCATTGAAGTCGAAACAGTACATGAATATACAAGACACCAATTACTTTCAAATATGATCCCCTTTCCACCTGTATAATCTACCCAGGAAGCTGTAATTAAACCGGTCCAGTGCAATGGCATAACAAACGCCCCCACAGCCCCTGCAGTGCGGGGGGACCCCCAAGCTCCAGAGGCCTTCCTCAGCACAGTACCCTGGCCTGAGAACTCCTGAGTGAGTTTGAAGGTGGGCCCCCCTATGTTCTTTATAGGGGGGCCCCCTCAAGTTTTGTTATGCTTCTGATCTGGTGGTCCAGGTCCATATATCAAAAGACACATTAAGGCGTATATTGTGTTTACCTGACAATCAGGTTGCATAATATAATTTTATTTACTCCTCAATCCACCTACAGCTTTCAAGCAGCGGATGTGGAAATCGGTTTCCTCCTTCCTTCCTTCCTCAGCCCACTCATGCTATTATTGTACAAAGAACAGCCTATGATTCTTGTTTGCTTCATGAAAGTAGAGAGCAATATCCAAATGCATTATCTACACAAGTGCTGTGGCACGTACACGTACTCCTGACATCTCTCCAACTCGGGATAAAAAAAAGGGGAACAGAGCACCATGCTCGCTCTTTGTCTGGTGCTACTACTGTGGAAGACGATACATAGCCCTTTTTATTATTTTATAAGCGTGAAACTTAATTGTCGTTGGATGTGAATTCAATGTTTTCTCTTTAACCAGGAAGTTGGCATTGGACTGGCCTCAGTTCCTCAATCTCTACAATGTAGGGATTTTGTTAATGACAGGTAAATGAATACAAGATTCTGCTTGGTGACTGTGGAAATAAATGCACATGTCTGCAGTAGAGACATTTTTTGTCATGCCTCCCAGGCTTCATCTACTACTGAGGCATCTGGCTGTTAGTTCCTGGCAAGGATATTTCTTTAGAGTGATGTGGCCACTGGGTAAAAAGTGGAATCCACGTTCTCTATACCCATCCTGTGGTACCCCTATAAAGAGACAGTGCAAACACAACCATAGGTGAGGAGCTTTTCACTAACCATTAGTAGCACCTTATATCTATCCCACACCCAATAGTGGTACAGCTCAGGTCTGCACATAGACACACAAGCAGCATATGCATTGTCTCTTTAATGTATTCCAGGCTTCCTTTTTTAGGGTTTGTCTGCACAGCCCTTGTGCTGTGCTTGTGAAATCTATTTTACTGTATTTAATATAAATCTTAAAAGGGACTTACATCCCACCCCCTCCTTGCTTTCCTTGGTTCCTGTTCTTGTCACTTACTTTTCCTACATTTCTATTGGCTATAGCACTATTTCCTGCATTGACAAATGCTTGTGCCTCGTGTGTTTGCTCTTGCCAGTGTCCCTAGACACAAGCACTCTGGTTTCAGGACTTCTTTTCTTAATTGATTTGCTCCTTTACACATAAAGTGATTCCTCTATCAGAGCGTTTCACAGGCGCAGAGTTTAGGGGCCTTATGTACAAACACTTTTTTCCATAGACACAGAATAGGGAAAAACCTTTGCTACATCTGGCCCTAGATGATTTGAACAGAACACTGGATGTTGTCCCTGCCTCCTGGACTCGAACCCAACAGCACTCACCAGTTCCCCTGGGGTCAAAGCAGGTACCCACTTTAGTTGTCATGTAAGGTGGGGCCTGGCTAGTTTAATGTGTCATTCGATTTAGCTATTTTATTCTCCTAGTTTTCCATAGCACAAACTCTACCTGATGGTATTGGAAATCTTTACATGAGCACCAGTTACGTTACACAATGATACATTCATATTTTGCTAGGATGGTGAGCCGATGCTGAGACTCGAACCTGGTTCCCCAGCACCAAAGTCGGCAGCTCTGGTTCTTACACCACACCCTCTCAAGTAATGACCACCCCTAACCCCTAACGCCCTTGGGCAAGTGGCCCTCCCTGTGTCCTTTCCACTGCTGGGCTTGCAAGGAATTCAGACTGCTTGTCCCACCATGGCAGGGCCTGTTGAGTCTCTTAAACCGAACTGCATTCCTCTGCCCTGAATCTGGAGACCTGTGCCTGCCCCCCAGCCCCTCCCCATACTGTCTCCATGTCATCAGGGTGCTCGGGCACCATCACAAGCTCAGTCAATGCCTATTGTTGTTTAATTCCTATGTGGTCCCCCCACAGGCTCTTAATAATTATATTGGCTCAGAAGCACAAGCTGGGCCTGAAGCCAGCTGCCTCTAGTGGGCATCAGGCATGGGCCCTTCAGTTGGGCACAGAAAAATACTAGCCTGTGTTATTGTTTTATAATAAATAATCTAGAATTTGTATAAGCAGTGAGGGCCTTAAGGCACTGAATTTTAGGCACAGAGATTATGTTATTTGCCCAGAGTTGCTGCCAATTCCCCAGTACCAAATTAGGCAGCTCTTGCTGTTACTCCACATCCTCTTGCAGCTAAACATGGCAACTTGAAGTATTTAATTAGAATTGAAAATGCATCACTCCTCCATGCCCTACATATCTAAAAAATGTCCTCCATACCCTACATGCCTGAAAATAAGTTTTGCATTGTCTAGTATAACCTATCTCCTGCAGTCACACTCACTGAAAAGTGATTCATCTTCTTTACTCTAAAACATAGCTCAGTAGGTTAGAGCATCTACCGAAGAGATCCTTATGCAATCTGCTTGCCAACGGTCATTTAGACATTTTTTATGGTTGAATTAGCATTTTGTGGTTTGGAGGTTAATGAACTGAAGCGTATAAAAGAAACACGTTATTGACAGGTTGTGTGATGTTTCAAGGCTTAGCTGCAGCCACTACACTAAATCAAATTATTATGAACAAGTGTTTTTTTGCATTTATCACAGCTATACATTAAAATGTCCACAACAAATTCTCCAGCTTGCCAAGTTCTTGAAATGCCCCTCAGATATGTGAGATGTGAAAACAGTCCTGCGTTTTTCTTACTGTAATTCTACAGTTAGAACTGAACAGGGAACTACTAGCAAAGTGTGTTGACCTAGAAAGCCAGGACTGTCCATGTATATCACACTTCATGTGAGAACTCTGGGTTTGAAAAGGGACAGCTTACCACTTTGAAGACATCGGCCCTAATTATGACATTGGCGGTAAGTGCCTCTTAGCGCCATACTGACTGCGGCCAACATACCGCCGGCGCGTCGGTTTACTGCTACCCAATGTATGACGCACACATAGCAATCTGTCACTATACAGCCAAACACACAAGTCCGCCAGCCCAAAGGTCAGTGATAAACTGGCGGTAGCAAAACCCACATTGTTGCGCCAACAGAACTACGCCCACAGTATTATGACCCATGAACCACAGCAGCCGACATTCAACCGCGGTAAACCATTGGCTGTACATACCGCAGCGCTCAAAATACAGACACACATACACAACAACCCTACATTGGACAATTCAAACTACACACAGCTGACACACATACACACACCACACACACACCAATATAAAACACACACACTACCCACAACCATTTATGACTAAAAACAAATGACAACAGCGAGAGACACTAGGAGCACCCACAGAACCAGAGCCACAGAACACCATCACCCATACACCATCCATGCACTTTGCAGCACACACCCCAACACATCACCCCACACACCCTCACACACACCACACACACTACACCCATGGCACCACAAAGACAGTATAGTGCCATAGGTGATCTGATTTAAGTACAATGTAATTGCATTTGCCTGCTATATAATAATTTTGTGGAGATTACTGGTACCACTAATGTATTTTTTTTATCTTCTTACTAACCTTACATTAACACCCAAGGGCAAGAAAAGGACACTGCAACGGCGAGTCCAGCAAAAGCTAGGGAGGTGATGGCTCTGCTCATCCCAGTAAGTCCTATTATTTAATATTGATATTTCCCTAACTTTTACCTCACCGCACTTTTATACCACTTTCAATTTTGCCTTGTTTACTTTTTCTATACTGTCTCCCTTTTTCCAACTCCCCTATCCATGTTTTGTTTAATTAATTCTTGTTATCCCTGCATTATCTTTTTCTCTGTCTTTCATTGACCATTTTGTATTCCACCTCTTCGTTGCTCTTCAATCGTTCTAATTCATCGTCAATCATAGGTTATAGCTTTGCCACTCTATTACACAAAGCTTTTGGTTGGCCTGTCTACCTGGCTTTTCTAACATTCTAACAAAATGCCCAGAGTGATATGTTTGACAGAGGATACTGCAGTACTAACCAAACTATAAAGACAGTGGTTACATTTAAAAAAAAATATTAAGAACAGGATCAGGCATTTAAAAATGTTATACTATTTTTAATAGCCACACCAACTAGTCCTAGTGGACTAGGAGGAGCCAGCTAAAGTTCCAACGCTACTGGTGCAGATGGGGTAGGGGGAGACGCAGCAGCAGGGACAGGCACTGGTAAGTCAAATTGCTTGCTTGTTGATACTTACTGTTACTCACTATCTATAAAGGCATTGTTGTGATCGGATTCATGAACCTCCTGCATTACATCTACATCAGTGGTTGGGTTACTTATTGCCTCTTCTATCTGCAACTCAGCAAAAACACACATAATGGGCCTGATTATGACCCTGGCGGACGGCGGAGGCCGTCCGCCAAGGTACCGCCGCTGAATGACCGCACTGCGGTCAAAAGACCGCGGCAGCCATTTAGACATTTCCTCTGGGCCGGCGGGCGCTCTCCAAAAGAGCGCCCGCCGGCCCAGAGGAAATGCCCCTGCAACGAGGACGCCGGCTCAGAATTGAGCCGGCGGAGTTGCAGGGGTGCGACGGGTGCAGTTGCACCCGTCGCGTATTTCAGTGTCTGCTTAGCAGACACTGAAATACTTTGCGGGGCCCTCTTACGGGGGCCCCTGCCGTGCCCATGCCATTGGCATGGGCACAGCAGGGGCCCCCAGGGGCCCCGCGGCACCCCCTACCGCCATCCTGTTCCTGGCGGGCGAACCGCAAGGAACAGGATGGCGGTAGGGGGTGTCAGAATCCCCCATGGCGGCGCAGCAAGCTGTGCCGCCATGGGGGATTCTAAGGGCAGCGGTAAACCGGCGGGAGACCGCCGGTTTGCCTCTTCTGACCGCGGCCGAACCGCCGCGGTCAGAATGCCCTGCGGGGCACCGCCGGCCTGTCGGCGGTGCTCCCGCCGACCCTGGCCCCGGCGGTCTTGTACCGCCGGGGTCAGAATCACCCCCAA
Source organism: Pleurodeles waltl (assembly GCF_031143425.1). Lineage (NCBI taxonomy): Eukaryota > Metazoa > Chordata > Amphibia > Caudata > Salamandridae > Pleurodeles > Pleurodeles waltl. The sequence continues at coordinate 252,549,161 of NC_090439.1, forward strand.
TGTGTGCTAAAAATGATGGCTTGATGGAAACAGGAAAGAATGGAAAGTTAAAAGAAAAGAATGGTAAAAAGAGTGAAAAGAAAGACGTGTGTGGGTGGATGAAAAAAGATGTGTGTGTGTTTTGGTATTGGATAAATAGAGGGATGGGTGAAAGGATGTTTGAAAGAAAAGGTGGATATTGCGGGTACTGAATGGATAGATAAAGGATTGTGAATTTGGGTGGAACACTGGATGAGAGAATGTAAAGCTTAAATCATGGTGGTTTTAAGTGTATATTGTATATAGGAGAAGAATAAAAGGAAGTTTGAGGAATTGCTTGGATAAATAAAGAAGGGAGCTCTTCTTTTGTAGATAGATCTGTGACGCCCCTCTATTTTTCTATAGCGAAAGCTCTACCTACCTGCCTAATTCATCTGCCTCACTCTGCAGTAGAGAAACTCAAGTTTCTTTTCTTTCCTTACTGCCCAGCAAATGAATTTGTTAGAAATAATTTGTGATGGTGAGCAAGACCAGTGAGTAAAGTGGAACTAGTAAGTGTCTGATTTGATTTCAAGTTTGGCGTAGGGGATACTCTGTGATGAATGTGCCAAACACAATCTATATAACTCAGTCCTTTCCCTGTAGTGCAGTTCATCACCCCTCCCATCTACTTACCGCAGACAGGAAAATGTATCCGCATTTTATACACAACATGTGTGATGTACCTTATTTATTCATCTGTCTCTTTGGAGTCAGGGTAGAAACTAAACTTAGTGAAAGGCATGTGGGGAAGAGCAGGGCCATTGGTATTAAAGATAGATAATTGTCCGGTATAGCTGCTCGAGCTGCAGACAGTAGCAACGTACTTGAAGCACTGGCTAGCATGCCTCCAATAATTTGGCACAGCAACTTGTACTCCATAGTGTATAATGCCTTACTCATCATAATGAGAGTACTTATTTTTTATTTAGTTACCAGAAAAGCCTTTAAGAGAAAAAAATGAAATCACTAGCTTTTTAATCTTGTCTTATTCTGCCTTAACTCTTTTCTACCAGGCTGTCAGTGCTTCTTATGTGAGGAACGTGTAGGTAAACAAATACAATATACAGACTATTAGTACAGTTTGTAATGCAAACATTGAACACAAACCCAGCATGTGCTGATCCGGCGCAACCGCATGCAGTAACGCCGGGCATTAATCTTGCGACTATACATTCGATCATGGGTAAAGTACCCGCCAAACAAGAAGAGATTCCGTTCTGGTTGGCGCAAAAAATAAATGCACTGGAAGCATTATTTCCCCATACGGGACCTCAGAATGAGCAGAGAATATTAACAATGTGCTTGCCATTTGGGATAGTTCCCACAGTAGATAACTGCAATGCTTGGGGCACGGTATTTGCCACGCTCTATACTCCCGCACACAGTACACGACACTCGACAATTTACCGGAAGTGTTGAAACAAATTGAAGATGAATACGGGGCTTCCCAGGCCGTTAACTTGGGGATGCAACTTATGGGCAATTTTGCCAATGTATCTTCAATAATATTAAGTCAACTTAAAGGAGAAGCACTTGCACTAGAAGTACGCATGCAGCTTCGGGATGTTCCTCCACAGGATCAAGAACATGAGCTGCCAAGGATTATCGCGCAGACCTACTCTAGTATTGGTCGAGATAGTCTGGGGCCAGACCCACAAAGGGGACATCTAATAAAGGTTCTACCAAGCAAGTTCCTGAGGGTACTAAGAAACTCTGGGATAAAAAACAATAAACAACTGAAAAGGAAAGGGGAGAATCTCCACATATGGAGACCCCACAGAATAGATATAATCTCAGGAATAGAGATAATATAAAAATACCTGACAGATATCAATATACTGATACACGCCAATCTTATTCCTTTCAGGACTCCCTGGAAAAATACAGTGAGAGAGGTGGGAGGTCAGAGCGAAGAATTGAGTATGTGAAATCGAGACAGGAATCACTACGCTCTATAGAAGTTTCTGTTAAAAAAGAATAGAAACTTCCCCAACAAAAACCTATTGAAGAACAAGAAGTGGGCATTAACGCTATTAGACAGATCGGCAGAGGTCACAATAGTTTGATAGAATCTTCAAGAGCATCTGGAGGTGAAAGCAACTGATGGCTTCTTACAAGTAGAAATTGCGGACATGCATGTCTCCATGCCTGATAGGGTGTACAAAGTAACGTTACAGTTAGAAGGAGACATTGAAAGCACAATCAACGCAATCTTTTGGGGCCGCATCGTAAACATATACGATATTCTACTGACTGAAAGGGACTGGCCACCTGAATTTGTCCATACTTGCCCACATGGGGAAGACGTTATCAAACATTCTTTCTCACCCCTTGTTCCCGATGAGCTTGCAGAATCCTACACCATCGATTGGTCATTGGCGCAGGCACCCGCGTTATATCGCAACCACTTAGGGTTGGAGAAAGATTCCCCCTATCATGTAATTCCTATTAAAAATCAACCCCAACCATAATACCCAATAAAACATGATGCAAAAGCACCTGTGAGGGAAATCCTCACTGTTAGACTTTTCATCCTTGGCGCGGTCTCCCTTAACTTTTTGCCTCTGTTTCCCAGGTTGTTGATGTGTAGGCCCTAGGTAGCCCCAAGGGCAGAGTGCAGTGTATGGTTAAGGTAGGATATATAGGGGGTCATTACAACATTGGCGGTAAAAGGCGCTTACCGCCGTGCAGAAGACCGCCAACACACCGACCCAGCCGTGGAAATCCGCCACAGCTATCATGACCCACAGCACGGAAAACGCCAAAATTCAGACACTGACACAAGTCCGCCACACCAAAGGTCAGTGATAAACTGGCGAAAACAAATCCTCCACCGTCACGCCAACAGAAATACGTCCACACTATCACGACACACGAATCCACGCGGTGGTCTTTCAACCGCGGTATTCCATTGGCGGTACACACCGCTGCACTCAAAATACACACACATATACAAACACAGCCACATTGGACAATTCAAAATACACACACCTGATACACATACACACACCACTCCCACACACCCAATACAATATAAAACATACACCCACATCACTCATAAACCCCTACGACGAAAATACCGAAAGAAGGCCAGAGAGAGACCCTACAAACTACTACCAAGCATCCACAGGCACACCAGGCCATCACCCACATAACTTCCACGCACCTCACACAACACACCACTACATATCAGCACACACTCCACCCCACACATCACCCACACCACCCCATGGCACAGAAAAGACACCCCAGATTCTCGGAGGAGGAGCTCAGGGTCATGGTGGAGGAAATTGTCCGGGTAGAACCACAGCTATTCGGAACACAGGTGTGCACACCTCCATAGCTAGGAAGATGGAACAATGGTGAAGAATAGTGGACAGGGTCAATGCAGTGGGACAGCACCCAAGAAATTGGGATGACATCAGGAAGAGGTGGAATGACCTACTGGGAAAGGTGCGTTCCGTGGTATCAAGACACCACCTTGTGGTTCAGCGGACTGGCAGCGGACCCCCACCTCCTCCCCCACAACTAACAACATGGGAGGAGCAGGTCTTGGCGATTCTGCATCCTGAGGGCCTTGCAGGAGTAGATGGAGGAATGGACTCTGGTAAGTCAAATCTTCACTATTACATCCCCCACCCTACATGCATGCCATCACATACCCCCACCCTCACCCCCATCACTCCAACTCCTCACACATGTCCCAATATAACAAACCACAAATCCCAACACCAAGCACTGCATGCAACTACAAAGCATGGATACCCATCACCAAAGCATGCCCACTGCACATAACCATACACCCCCCTAAACCATCATCGCACAAGGTCCCACACAGGAATGCAAGCACTGGGGTACACGGTCACCCATCCATTGCACACCATGGCACACACAGATGTAATAAACATCCTTTTATACCCCTGCAGGACCCCTACCCAACGTCACCAGAGAGGAGGGTCCACACATGTCCACACCACCAACAGAAGAGGCCGACAGTGATGACAGCACCTCTGTCCAACTGTATCTAGATGACCATTACAGAGCTTCCACCCTCTGGAAACACCAGCACAGCACCCACCCAGCGGGCCCATACCTCTGTCAATCAGCAGTGTGTCCATCACTACAGGGAACCCAGTCTAACCTACCACCCCAACAACAACAGGGACCTGGGGGCAGTGGTAGTGGGCACACGGTCCAGGGGATGGAGGCCCAAGAACACAGGGGAACTGGGAGGGCTGCTGTGCGACAGGGGGAGGACAGGCCAAGGGAACCCACTCTCCACTAGGCCCTCTCCTCCATCATGGGAGCCTACCACTACTCCCAGGAGACGATGGCAACGGTACTGGCCAAGTTTCAGGAGACCCAGCGCCTGCAGGAGGAACAGTATTTGGGCTTCAGGGAGGAACTCAGAACCATCAATTCCACCCTGGGCACCATCGTAGGGGTGCTGAAGGAAGTACTCAACACCAGGAGGGACACTGCGGCACAACAAGGGGCCCCTGACACTAGCATCGACGATGAACTGCCCACCACCTCTGCCGGCGCTAGTGGACAGGACGCCCCGCCACAGGACCACCACACCAGCACCCCCCCCTGCAGAGGGAGAACCACCCCGCAAACGGTCCCTGAGATCCAGGACAAAGACAGAGAACGATGCCAAGGCCCCCACCAAGAAATGAGACCACCCTGAATGTCCTCTTTCTGTCCCACTTTGTCACCCTGTCCATCCTCAAACTGCCCCAGCTCCACTTCCTATGCCCATTTGGGCAATGCACCTGTGAGACTAATAGACTGGACTCTGACATGGACATTCCTCCACCATCACCCTTGACCATTTTACATCACCCTCCAATATTTAGCACTTATTTAAACACCCTTAAAGCACAAAACAATCTGGAGTCAGTCTGTGATTTCGAAATTGTGTATTAGCAATTACAGTGACAAAATGCTCTTTCAATTGTAATGTCAACATACCTATGTCACACAGCTCTAGTCCATGAGGAAACAATGCAGATTCTTTAAACAAAAATAGGTACTGGGAGATTGTTGGTCCAGTGCACAGTCTCCCAAAGTGAACCTGTAATATCAATATAAGTGCACTGTTCCACAAAAGAGAGAGAAGACAGGAGAACTAATTAAGTTCTATTCAGCAAAGACGAAACTATACAGGGTGTTTTAGGAGAGCCCTCAAGCACCCACTAGGGTGACAGGTATCATCATTGGGCTTGCTCCTCGCCAGACTGGTGCTGCAATGCCTGGCGGGCCACCCAGCATTCTGGGTGGCACTCAACCGTTGTTAAATTGCTAACAAAAGAAGGTCTGGGAAAGAGACTGACTAAGAAACGAAGAGTATGAAGAAGAGACAAAACTCTTAAAATTAGCTCTGAACCTAAACCATTAGTTTAATGTGTTAGAAACTAGGTCCAGGCCAAGATTAAAAATGGGAATATAGGAGTGTTACTGGAAATAATGTACCATTACACTCTCTAATTAGGGAAGGTAGTTTACCTAGTCCTATATGGTCAACATGTTTCGCGTCTACGATCGGTCACGAAGTGATCCTATGACGCTTCTTCAGGACCCACGAAAAAAACTTGTTATTAAACTACTTCTCCTGTGTAACAACAATTAATCAAGTGCACAAAAAGTCACTTACAGAATAGAAGACAGTGTATGTCTAAGTCAGTTGGTCAGTACAGTCGCCCTGCATAGAATCGAAAAGACATATAACAATTAGTGCCAGTGATCAACACAGAAAAACAATTATAGTGACAACCACCCTCAGTCAGTGTATAATAAAAAGGAATGAATAGGTTTTGATGCTTACCATCCCATATTAGAGATTGGGCTCCCTAGGTCTGCGCTAGCATCAACCAAGGAGATCGTACTAGATAAAAATAATATGTAATAATGTAGCACCGCAAACAATACATAGTGACACGACATTGGGAAAGTCTTAGTATCGCCGTCTAAATTAGGTCACTGAATTCAATACTAGACAGAATGGTGTAAAAAGATGTATATATATATATATAGTGTTGGTTAAAAATCATTTATATGTAAAAAGTAGGTTATTATAAGCTCTATGACAATGTAAACAACATTGCAAATGCTGCAGCCATGTGACTACTCAATCATCTCAAAAGCAATCCACATTGTTAGTATTTTCAGTCATATGACAAAGTAACAACCCTTATTCATCTTTGGCCCAAAAAAGCTGTTGCGAAAATAGGAAATGCTTACATGCTCTAGAGAGACTAGTATATGTAACCATATGCCCATTCATTATTTGAAATAAAAACTAAGTTATATTGTCGGGTCATAGTGAAAACATGCCGGTCACCCGGTTAATGCAGCAGAGATAATACCTGGGAAACAGTCAAAAAAATTGATGAAGGATCTTAAAACGGGGACGGAGGAAATACCTTCCGTAACCCCGTGCTTACTTGGATTGCTCCTCGATGAATCCGGAAACCTGCCCCGTGCCGCGCACCTGAAGACGGTGTGCCGGTGCGGCGGGAGGTTATTTAAGCAAGCGCTGTTTAGCGCGTGCATGCCGGAACAAACCAGCCGGTTGTTCCGGATACTAAAGATAGAGAAAGGACCACAGTCTCTACTGTCAGCGGCCATCTTGGAGAGATAAAATAACGCTGTGTTGTCGTACAGTGATGTTGTTCCTGCCAGGGCCAATAGGAGTCAAAATGAGGGCCATCTTTAGGTTCGAAAATAGTACCATAAACTACATGATGGTACTAAAATAACAAAATGACATATAGCGCCATTCTTTTTTTAGTAAAAAACGATGCAGTCAACAAAAATGTTTCTCTTTCATGAGGGCAAAAAAGGGAGAAGGAATAACCAATGAAAAAAATGAAAAAAAGTTTTTTCGGATCTATTAAGATCAGGTCATTAAGGTTGTTCATTCAACTGAATATGTATATATGTATGTCAACTCAGTTAAAAGAGGGGGGGCAGCTGATCAATATAAGTCTACAGAGAATGTACATAATATATCGAATAAGGTTATAATAACCCTTATCCTTCCACAGATTAAGATGTTAAAAGATTCCAAGGTATGTCATCATTCAGTCCTTCTTTGTGGGTTTTCAATCGAAAAACACATCTCTGTTCGATCTTAAATAAATAGTTTGGGTTGTTACTGTCGTGTCTGGGTACTTGTAGTACTATCCACCACATGTCGTCAGGACTGTGTTTTGCATCTAAAAAATGTGAGCTGAGCTTTGTAGTGATGGGAGAGCATCTAATATTGCTCCAATGTTCATTAATACGTAATTTTACTGGACGGGTAGTCATTCCGATGTATTTTAAGTTGCAAGGACAGGAAATTAGGTAGATACACTGGTGTGTATTGCAATTAGTGTGCTTGTTCAAGTGCCAAGTCCCGAAATGATTAAGATCAATACTGTCTGTGCGTTTGGTGAGGGAACAGACACTACAAGAGCCACATGGGTAATGACCCATGACTGGAGGTAAATTCCACAAATTAGTTTGTTTCTGTATATCATTGGACATACGGGGGCGAGTGTGGATAATGAGGTCTCGTATATTAGCCGATCTTTTTGTGGATTTTAATCACAAGGTCCAGAAATGAAACTTGTGTGAGGGTTTCATTTCTGGACCTTGTGATTAAAATCGACAATGGCAGACTTACTACTACCACATTCCATAAGAGTACTGATCGCAACAGTTTACTTGTGTATGATAGTCACCATCCAAAAGCATTGCGGGACAACCTTCCATTTGGGCAATTCCTGAGGTTACGTCGTAATTGTAGTACAATCCAAACTTTTGATACTCAATCTTGTGATTTGAAACAGAAATTGCAGGACCGAAACTATCCGAACAAGATCATTAACCCAGCTTATAAGAGAGCTCGTAACAATCACAGGGATGCTCTCTTGACTTCAGTACCTAAAGATCCAGAAACACAACTGACATGTGTTTCTACTTTCACTCCATTGTCTAACACTATCAAAAAATGAATCAATAAACGATGGAACATACTACAGAGTGGTGGAACATCAATTTCAAGACCGTTTTTTGCCTTCAAAAGATCGGCTAATATACGAGCCAGGCTAGCTTGAATCCAGTGGCACAGTGAGCCCCGGACACGCTACTTTACAGTCCTCCAGACAAACAGGGAAGTACACTGGGAGCATTCTGTATAGGCTATGCCTGTGTGGAGTGGGGTGGATGAAAGATGGGGGGGAGATTGAGGAGTGCATGAAACGACAATGAATGTATGTGCCACATGGCAAGGGAAGGGATGGGGGCCAATGACTGTGACAGTGCAGTTGGTAATAAAATTTATTTTCCCCCTGTACAATTCATGTAGGTCAGTGCCCACCAGAAAAAAGATATTTGGCGTGCCATCGCCAAGGATGTCCGGACCCTGGAGGTCCACCAAAGACGGAGCACCCACTGCTGGAAAAGAAGGGAGGACATTCGCCGCTGGAGCAAGAAGATGGCAGAGGCTCAGCTGGGGATGGCCTCCCAACGTGGGAGGGGTGCCCGTTGCACCATGACCCCCCTGATGTTCAGGATCCTGGCGGTGCCGTACCCAGAGTTGGATGGGCGCTTGAGGGCATCACAGCAGCCACAAGGGGGTGATTACACTCTCATCCTGCTGATTTTGCGTGCAGTGGAGGTGTATGGGTTGGGGAGGAGGGCTGTGGGTTTCCCTAGGCCAGGGCGAGTTTAGTAGGCAAGGTCCCTCCGTAAGGCAGGCCATGTGGCACCCCACCTCTGTAGAGTGCCAAGTACACCTAGTCATGCCTCTGTGTCATCCATGTGTGCAGATGTCATCCATAGCCTTGTAGGCCATTTCCCAGGGTTTGAACAGTGGAGCCCAAGAGCGCGGCATAGTGCAGGGGGCTTCTGTGTCTGTCGTGTCCGCCAACGGTAGCGGTAATGCATGCACTCAACATGTCTTTCTTCTGTCATCCCCCCCTTTTTGTGGTCTCCCTGTTCTTGTGTGCATTAGCATCATCAGGCAGAGGAGCAGTGGCACCGGAGCATGAGGGAGCTGCATCCCACATGGCCCTGGAGGGCCGGAGTTCACAAGTGGGACAGAGGGCAAGGGGAGCTCCACAGCGGGGACAGGAGCTGACACCAGCGACACAGACTCGTCCTCTGATGGGAGCTCCGTTGTGGTGGCGGCAACATCTGTGCCCCCGCATCTACAGGTACAGCCGCCACCCCCCCTGCCAGCACCGCCCTCCCAGCAGCCCCTGAGCCTTTTCCCCGTGCCCGCTCACCCATGAGGGTGGGCATCACCTTTGCCCCAGGCACCTCAGGCCCTGCCCTAGTCACCCCTGCTGCCCTCAGTGAGGAGGCCATTGACCTCCTCAGGTCCCTCACTGTTGGGCAGTCTACCATTTTGAATGCCATCCAGGGTGTAGAAAGGCAATTGCAACAAACCAATGAATTCCTGGAGGGCATTCATTCTGGTCAGGCGGCCCTTCAGTGAGCTTTTCAGACTCTGGCCTCAGCACTGATGGCAGCCATTGCCCTCTTCTCTAGCCTCCCCCTCCATCTTCCTCCACCCAGACCCAATCCCCTGTACCCTAGCCTATCCCAAGCACACCTTCAGACCAGCATGCACACATGTCAACACACAAGGGAAGCTCTGGCAAACATAAGCACCACACATCCCACAGGCACTCACGCAAACATCACACACATGCAGACACACCAACATCCACTGCCTCCACTGTGTCCCCCTCCTCCTCGTCTCCCTCCTCCCTCCCAGTCTCGTCTACACTCACACCTGCATGCACTACATCTACAGCCACTACTGCCATCACCAGCCCACACACCACCACACCCTACTCATGTGCAGTCACCACCCCCTACCATTCACACGTCCCCTGTGTCCTCTCCTAGTGTGTCTGTGACGCCACCTCCCAAGATACACAAACGCAGGCACACACCCACACAACAGCCATCCACCTCACGACAGCCTCCAGCGCATGCACCTTCACCCAAAGTCACCAAATGAACACCTCCTACAACCACAACCTCTTCCTCCACTCCCAAACCCCCTCCAGCTACCCATCCCAGTGTCTCCAAAAAACCTTTCCTGTCCAACCTTGACCTCTTTCCCACACCTCCCCCACCCCGTCCGTCTCCTAGGGCCCGACTCTCCAGGTCCCAACCTAGCACCTCAGCCACAACATCTCCGGGACCAGTGGTGCCTGTAGTCACCGGAATCTGAAGTGCACCTTCCACCAGGGCAGCCAGTGTGGCACAGAGCCACAGCACGGACAGTCCCCCACCTGTCAAGCATCAAAAGTTGTCCAGTGCCCGGCGGGAGAGGGGGAAGATTCCAGCCACCAAAGCCACTCCCAGGGATCCCAGTGGGAGTGTGGAGTCAGCTGCGACACCTTCCAGGGTCGGGGAGGGACACAAGAAACCCGGCAAGTCTGGGAAGAGCAGCACGGCGGATAAGACCGCCATCATCCCCACTGCCCAGGAGGCCACCGCCAGCACCTGCTCAGCTGCCTAAGAGGCCACCGTCATCATCCCCGTTCCCCAGGAAGCCTCCGCCATCATCCCAGCTGCCCAGGAGGCCACCTCCATCATTCCTGTTGCCCAGGAGGCCACCGCCAGCACCTGCCCTGCTGCCCAAGAGGCCATCATCCCTGCTGCCCAGGAGGCCAATGCCAGCACTTGCCCTGCTGCCCAAGAGGCCACCGCCAGCACCTGCCCTGCTGCCCAGGAGGTCACCGCCTTCATCCCCGCTGCCCAGGAGGCCACCGCCAGCACCTGCCCTGCTGCCCAAGAGGCCACTGCCATCATCCCCGCTGCCCAGGAGGCCAGCACCTGCCCTGCTGCCCAAGAGGCCACCGCCATCATCCCTGCTGCCCAGGAGGCCACCGCCATCATCCCCGCTGCCCAGGAGGCCACCACCAGCACCAGCCCCGCTGGGCCAGACAAGACCGCCAGCACAAGCCCCGGTGGGCCAGTCACGACCGCCAGCACAAGCCCCGCTGGGCCAGACACGACCAGCACCAGCCCCACTGGGCCATGAAGAACCGCCAGCACCAGCCCCGCTGGGCCAGACACGACCGCCAGCACCAGCCCCGCTGGGCCAGACACGACCGCCAGCACAAGGCCCGCTGGGCTAGAGAGGACCGCCAGCACAAGCCCCGCTGGGCTAGGGAAGACCGCCAGCACAAGCCCCGTTGGGCTAGAGAGGACCGCCAGCAGCTGAGTCACTGCAAAGGAGCCCGCTGCCTCAAGCACCGCTGAACAGGGCACCGCTGCTACAAGCACCGCTGAACAGGGCACCGATGCTACAAGCACCGCTGAACAGGGCACTGCCGCTACAAGCACCGCTGAACAGGGCACCGACCCTACAAGCACCGCTGAACAGGGCACCGCCGCTACAAGCACCGCTGAATAGGGCACAGCCGCTACAAGGACCACTGAACAGGGCTCCGCCGCCTCAAGCACCGCTGAACAGGGCACCGCCACCTTAAGCACCGCTGAACAAGGCACCGCCGCTACAAGCACCGCTGAACAGGGCACCACCGCCACAAGCACCGCTGGCCCATGAGCGCCAAGGGCACTGATGCTACTGAGTCCGTCACGAGCAGGATGAAACACTCTGGGCACCATGCCTCCTCCAGAACCAGTGGAGACTGTCATCCACTACCTGTGTCCTTAGCAGGATGAAGCACTCTGGGCACAATGCCCCCTCCAGAACCAGTGGAGACTGTTATCCACTTGAGAGACTGTGGCTTTGCACTCCCTAGGATGGAACAGTGGGCAACCCACCCACTGTATAGACTTATGAGACTGTGGCTTTGCACTCCCCTGGATGGAACAGTGGGCCTCTCACCCACTGTATAAACTTGAGAGACTGTGGCTTTGCACTCCCCAGGATTGCACAGTGGGCATGTGGCCCTCTCATTGATTTGGCGTCATGCACTCAACCGGCTGAGGTGCCCCCCTTTCACTCCCCCTGAGGTGCCTGTTTTCTTGCTCTCTGATGCCCCTGCAGTGTTCTCTCCGTCATGGTCGGGGATCTTGTGTGGGCCTCACCCATACCGTGTGGGGCCAGTGTTCCACGGACTTCATTGGAGCACTACCTGGAATACTAGGCTTTGTGTATATTTTGTTTATGGTGTATATATATATTTTTGCGTACTTGATTTTAATATATTACAATCGTTCACCTCATTTCCTTCTGTCTTTGCATTCTTCCGTGGGTGTTAGGGGGTGTAATTGTGATGCATCATGCTGTATTGTTGTGTGTGTTGTAGTGGGTGAGGGTGCGGGTGGGGGTGTTGCGTGTTGCGTGTGTGTGTCCCTGTTTTTTGCCTCTCCCCTCCCCTGTGTCGTAGGTGCAGTACTCACCATTGTCTTTGCCGCCGGCATTCGTGCTCCTGGTAGAGGAGCAAGAAGATAAGGGCTGGCAGGATGTGCAGCTCTGGTTCCATTGCATCCGGATTCCTCGTGGGGTGTGTAGAGGTGAGCGTTTTCCCTTCAAAGTCCTGTTTCCCCCGTGTTTTTGTCTGCGGTGAATCCACCCCAGAAAAAGTGACAGATTGGTAGGTTGTGATACTTTGGGCGGTACTTTGTCTTCCGCCTGTCTGTTGGCGGTGACCGCCAAGCTGTTTGTCTGTACCGCCGTGGCGGTTGGAGTGTGAAAGTGGCTGTCTTTGTTGGCGGTTTCCACCACGCTAGTAATTCCAATTTTTTTACCGCCGGCCTGTTGGCGGTCTTACCGCCGCTTTAACACCATCCGCCAGGGTTGTAATGACCACTATAGTAAAGTGTTTTATATGTCCTGACAGTGAAATATTGCTAAATTCAAAGGAGAAAATGGATATAAGAAGGGCACCCAAAACCACAGACTTTAGAACACTTCTGGAAACCAAGAGGCACCTCTGCCTTGAGAAGAGCTAAAGAGCTGAGGAAGAAGAGCTGCCCTGCCTGTGCTTTGTGGAGCTATCCTGCAGTTGCTGCTTCTGCCAGAGTAAGAGGGCAATGACTGGACTTTGTGTTGCCTTCCTTCTTGTGAAGATCTCCAAGGGCTTGATTTAGAGCTTGTCTCCTGTTATTTGGAGTCTCAGGGACAGAAAAGACTTCTCTCTGCCAGCACCTGGAGTCTCTGGAGAGACTCCTACTCTACCAAGTGGTGCCCATCCAGTTCCTGGGACCCTGAAAGGAGAATCTGACATTCTAGAAGGAAGAAATCCACGCACCGACCGCTGTGCGGAGAAAAGATCGACGCAACTCCGATCTGTGGCTGGAAAATCGGCGCGCCGATGGCTTGGCGGCTGAAAATCAACACTCGCCTGCAGCGCGACCCGAAGATCTATGCCAGGGGCTGGAGAAACGATGCACAGCATCACTGACAGAGGCTGGGGAGATTGCTACCCACACTGCATGGTTTTCGGATCATTGTGCGGCTGGATTTCCAACGCAAACACCGCTGGGCATGTAAAAATGACGCAAGGCCTGCCCGGACTGAGAGTTTGATCGGATTGGTGCATCGCTCTCCTGCAGATAGAAGAAACAACGCACACCGACCTGACTAAAGGAGAAACAACGCAAGGTGTCGCTCTTGAGTGAAATCAACGCATCGCAAGGCCTTTTTGACGCACCATCACCCATGCGGGGTTATTTTTGACTCACCCAAAATACATTTTCATGCTATCAGTTTTAAGTGTTTGCATTTTTAGTGATAACTTGACTTGTGTATTGTGGATTTTTGTCGTTTTGGTCTTGTTTGTTTAGATAAATATTTCCTATTTTTCTAAACCTGTGTTGTGTCATTTTGCAGTGTTTTCATTATGTTACTGTGTGTGTCGGTACAAACACTTTACACCTAGCACTCTGAAGTTAAGCCTACTGCTCGTGCCAAGCTACCAAGGGGGTAAGCAGGGGTTAGCTGAGGGTGATTCTCTTTTACCCTGACTAGAGTGAGGGTCCTTGTTTTGACAGGGGGTATCCTGACTGCCAACCAAAGACCCCATTTCTAACACTCACAGAACTGGAGTACTAGGGCGTAATCGAACCCTGTCTCTCACCAATGAATAATTCCTTATTCCCAGTAGCTAAACCAGACCATTCTTATAAAATAGTCTTAGACTACAAACATTTAAATAGTCATACATGCACATACACTACACAAAACTCGCACAGCACTTATAAACAACGTAGTGCGCAAAAAATACGAAACAACACTGGACATTTCCAATGGTTTCTTCTTCCAAAATTTAGTGCCTGAGAGTAGAGACCTAACAAGTTTCAGCGCACTAGGCTCTGAGAACAAATTCTGTTGTTTACCCCGGGGGACAAGAACAGTCCAGGACTGTTCCCGGCTCGTGTGACTTCAATATTGCACAAAATTGACACTGAAGAATTGTCCTATGTAGATGATATCTATCTCACAAATGATGAATTACTGTAACATCTAAGATGGTATTAAGTGAAGGAAAGATCCTAGCACCACAATTCTTGGAAAAATGTGCACAGTTACAATCTCCAAATACAATTAAAAAACTCCAGTCATTATTGGGTTTCCTAAATTTTGGCAGAACTTACATTTGAGATTACGCATCACGTATAAAACCTTTAAATGACTTAATACGTCCTGACTTTTCCAGTAAATTTTGAACAGTCTAACAGTCACACATTCTCAAGCTTTGCAAACAGACATGCTTGCAGCACAACACTTACATACAAGGGACAACAAAAAATATCTGATCATCAGAGTAATTGCTGGTGCCATTGGTTTCACCTATGTAACTTTCAATGAGGGTGAAACAGCCCCGATTGCATACAAATCTCATTTGTATTCAGCAGCAGAACAATGCTTTACTCCCACTGAGAAGGTTCTCACTGCTGGTCAGATGGCTGTCATTAAAGAAACACCATTAGCCAAGGGGAAATACATTATTGTCGTATCTCCAATTCCAGCCCTTGAGGGTGTTACTAAAGCCCGCGTTCCAAACGCTAAAGCATTACAACCACGTTGGATTCAATGGGGAATGTCTTTGACAGCCACTGATGTTGACTACATTTTCGACCCAAAGTTACAAACTCAAGAATATTTGCAATATGAACTAGAATACCCAATTCATGCAAATATATTGCCTATTGATCAATATCAAAGAGTCATGTACACTGATGGCTCAGCACAACCAGCAATAGGCACAAAGCATCAATACACCACTGCTTGCACAGTCGTAAGTGGCTACATGGAGGATAATAAACTTTTTTCCCAGCATACATTCACGCAAACCGTAGGTGATTGAACAGCACAACTAGCAGAGCTAAAGGCTCTGGTGATGGCACTGGAACACACGGATCCTGCACAGCTAACTCTGATCGGCTGAGATTCGTATTACTGTGTCCAGTCCTTCAATGAATACCTGCTTTACTGGCGCCAGAATGGGTTCAGAGATTCTAAAAACAACACCATTAAACACATACTTCTGTGGGGGAAAGTAGTGGATCTGAAAGAAACGCTACCTAATGTCCATGTTACACATACACTTGGACACCAGCGCGTTGGAATACACATTGCTGGAAATACACTGGCTGATGATGCAGCCATATCAGCAGTAGCTACAGCTTCTCTTTCGTGTAGTAACTTGTTCTTGAACGACACCGGACGATGACATATGGGTTGCCATGAAAGCTATGGCTGAAGGCATGCCCTATCCAAAAGCATTTCCTGCCAAATAGTCCTACCGAATGGGAGGCTTCCTTGACGCAGAAGTAAAAATACCAGGCGTGGGAGTTTGAATAATTCCCAATTGAGACATGCGACAGAAGTTTATTAAAGCAGCGCATGAGGGGGTTGCGTGCTGGTGTGGCGGCTACAATATCAGTATTGCAGGCACGTTATTGGTGGCCAGGTCTATACAAACAGACCAAGTAGTATGTCCTTTGTTGTGACATCTGCCAACAAATTAAGGGCTCCCCCGTCAAACACCCACCACAGACACCCCTCCTAATATCCAACAAACCTTTACAATGTGGGTACTTGGACCATTGTGGTCCCCTAACACCTGACAGTGCATACAAATACATCTTAGTCGTTGTCGACTCTTGCTCCAGATTTCTATGGGTGTAGCCATAATGCTCGGCTGATGCTTGGACTGTTATTAAAGATTTTCAAGTCTTTATCGGTGCATATGCAGTTGCGGCTTTCCACTCGGACCAGGGCCCTGCTTTTGCCTCAAGAGCATTTAGGGACACCATGGCTTTGTTAGGGGTCCAACTCCATTAGTCGCCTCCATTTCATCACGAGGGAAATAGTGTTTTGGAGTGACAAAACCATGATTTAAAGCAGTCCTTAACAGCCAGAGTATTAGGTACGGGTTGTAATTGGCTTAATCACCTGTATGGAGTTGAGAGAGCATTTAACAATCTGCCTAGAAGGTCCCTGGGGGGTCATTCTTCATATGAGTGCCTGTTTGGAACTCAAATGTATGTTCCAGATGTTGCTGGTCCTGGCATGGATGCAGCAGAAACACCTTTTGACATAAATGAACGTCTCACTGTCTTGCAGGAATTATAACAGTAATATAATGACAACGCTTCTGCCAGTGCTGCCTCTGTCGGAATTAAGGATCTACCAATATCATCCACTGGCTGGATTCCAAAAGCTGGGCATCTAGTACGTGAAAATGTTGCTGTGAAAAAGGAGTTTGGTCCTTCTTATCATGCACCGGTCCCTGTCTTGGGAATACACAGTACCAAAACTGTCATTCTACCACCGTTGGCTTGTGCTAAAGGAAACCGCTTTGTATCTATCAACAATGTGAAGTTGCACAGCAGACCAAGAGGAGCAGCCAGTAGTTCCCAAATCCCTCTCACTGCTGGTCAAGACATCCCTCTACAAGTTTTGAGCAGCAACAATGACACCTCTCCAAGCTTGGGGAGGGTGGAAAATGATCTTGCATTAGTTCCACTAACATCTGTTACCACAAACGATACAGATATTACTGATCGATTTGACACAACTTCTACACAGATGGATGGCGTCATTTACTGTGAACCACCGCAGGAGACCCCTACCAGTTCTTCGCCTAAAAAGACGGCTCCAGATTTTGCATGGACTGCTTCTGGATACTTTGCTGACATCAGCAACACTTTTTCGGGCTACTTTGCCTCTTCTATATCTGAACTGCCAAAAACATGTAAGTGATAAACTGGCTTAAAACAAATTAATTTATTTTCCCACAACTACCAGTGGCTTTCCTTGACGGTATTAGCTTTCCTCCTTTGCATTGGCTTTGTTATAATAGTCTTTCTATTAATACATGGTCATTACCTTCCTGAAAGAGCAACAGATGAACTGGTGGATGAGGTCCTAAAACCCCATTTTTCTTCTCACAAGGTCCGCAGAGACTTGTCTTTCGTGAACATATCTGCTATACCAATTTTTGATTGGATTGTTTGGGATAAAGTTACATGTGATGTATACGGCCCGACGGAGGTCATTCAAATACCATATGTGCTTAAACTTTCAACGTATTCTGAAAAATGTGCATACTTTTCTGAGCACAATGTTGAAAATGCTGAGTCCTTTGTTTCCTGGTTGGCTATAGAAGGCTATGAATATTGGCTGAAGTCGATTGACTTAAAAAATGTTTGGGGAACAAGGAATTGGCAAAAAAGGTGGAAGTGAACTTTATTTAGAGCATGCCTGATACCTGTTCAAATTATATTTTTAAATGAAACCGTACAACAGACAAGTTGTGTAGGTTTAGCAAAAATTAAGGAATTTAATGTGCCCAGTATTCCGCCCCAGCTAAATTTTACAAATGGCAAAAGTATATAAATGCAACTGAAGATCAGTTTGATGAATGGGTCCAAAATGGCACGTTTAATGCTTCACTGTCACGTCCTGGCAGGTGGTTATTGTGGCCAATAGATACCAATGGGTGTCATAAACATTTTATAAACTCCACAGGGCCTTTTAGAACAAGTAGGCAAGACCCTTGCTAAGTGTCATCCGAACATGCGGTTATAGTAACAACATACAGTGTAGGGAAACTATGCCATCAATGGTTGAAAAGTTCCTCACTAGATGCTGTTACAGAATACCTCAGTCTCCTGTCTAATAACACTGACTTACAAGATTTCCTGTTAGGCCCCAGAAAACAACGCAGAAAGCACTTCTTATGCGCAGTCTATAATGACATTTGGAATCATTCCCAACAAGAAGCTATTGCCTGGTTAAGGCAAATAGATCAGGAAAACTTACAGAGGGCATTAGCTGTTGTAGATAATGGGATTAATACCCTGTCCGACAGGATATACACTTTAAGCAACATCGTTTCTTCTGCAATAGACATAATACAAAGTGACATGCCTTCTTTACACCATGGACAGAGTCAACTAAGATCCATTATGCAGTTGGGTTGGACAATACAAAGACTGAAGGCAGGTCGCGTTCCCTGGCAACACGTTAGCACAAGGGACATATTTTCGACATTTAATTTAACGCAACAACAACAACTAATGGCTAAGAAAGAAGTGACTTATGTCATGTTGAATATTCAAAAGTTAGAAAAGTTGCCTTTTACTGTGGCTGAAATACCATCTGTTGAGTGGCTAATATACAGGGTTATTAATCTGCCTATCTCAAAACTTAAATTCACGTCCTGCTTAATATACTTTCCAGTAGGCAGACATTAAAGGCTGGGAGATAGTTGCATCCATGAGGTGTGGGATCTACCCTTCTCGTACAAATGGCTCAGCGGCATGAAACAGGTCTTTCTTAGCAGTAGCGAATGCAAGACTTCTGTCAGCCATTCGATGGTTTGTAAACAGCTGTCCTTGTATGGGGCGTGTAACGCTTCAGCAGCAAACTTGGCTTGTTATCTGAAGGGAGTTCCAGTCCCCTTGATTAGACCTGCGTTCCAGGTGCTCTCAAATGGCAGCTATGACCCCCTCAATAGTGAAAACCGTTGTGGGATGCGAGACGGAATAGTCTATGTTGTTTCTGTATCTAAGATTGTTACATGCTGCGGGAACATACTTTTTCCTCCTACACGACTGAGCGAAGTAGCTGCAATTTGGCCCCATATCGCTATTTTAAATGTGAATTTTGACAAGTTGAGCAGACTCAAGGCTTTATTGTTTCAAAAACATGTGGCGCTCACACCTGCACGTGAGACCTATGCACTTCAAGTAGCAAGGTCATCAGCAGAGATACAGTCCCTTTTAAGTACCAACTTTCTGAGACACTTTGGGAAGCTTGTGGGACAAATATTTAATGAGTCCAGCACTACTGGAATTGAAAATGTCTTTAAGGCTTTTGGTTCTGGTTTCATTCACACTTTCTCCTCTGTATTCGGTTTAATACCATCAGCCATCCACTCAATATTCTCCAGTATTTTCAAGAGATTCCCGATAACATTGGCTATAATAGGTGGCATCTTGCTATTACTACTTTTTCAGTGCAGTGGCTGTCCCGCCGCAAGAAAGGGAACTGAAAGGGCTTCCACCAGCACAGCTGTGTACTGAACGCATAATGCAGTACTTTGGAGCAACGCTCCTGGAGCAGTTGGAGAGTGATTGGTCCCTGTCATTCAGACTGGTTTTTCATTGTGTGCAGACTGTGTTTCGGTGCCTCTGGTGATCATTCGAACATGCACTGAAAGTTTGTCTTTCTACGCAGCGCTTGCTTTCATTGGATGCTGATCTATTGATATTCTTGCTGAGGGCTCATTACCAGACATGCGCGTTGAGGGTGCATTTGCTACAGGAAGCTGCTTATGAGTTGCCCTTTGTGGATTACACACCTCTAAACTCGTTGGGTACAACACGGAATGCTGCTGCCTTGGCTGGAGCTCAGGCTTTGGAACAAGAATGCTCCTTGGTTTTCCTTGGTGATGAACTTCCTACTTTACCACCTGCCAAAGTGGAAGATTTCTCAGAGGACCTATGATGCAATTACCATAAACACTGAGCGTAGGTCATGCATGCACCACGTGTTTTCTTACAAGTGCCTCACGTGTTTAAAGTTTTTGTAGAGTCTCTTATATGTAGTACGCCTTGTATTCATTTTTATGTGTGAATTACAGGTGCCAATTGGCTGGGTGATGGTGACAACGGCACCACACCCCTGAGAGATTAATTTACGTCTTCTATTTTCCTTTTCTTCCACAGATTTGCCCAGCAGAACATTGACACTGATGGGTAGTATTTAATTCAATTGGTATATATCACCTTACCACAGTGAATAGTAAGAGTACTTCCATTAGTGGTAGGCGCACGAGGAGTGATACTAGGGAGATCACTTTGGTCCTGAAGAGGAGTTTAGGGGTAAACTCCGAAACATGTAGACCACTAAGGAGGACAGGTACATAATATACCCACCCTCCTAATACCCCTTTTTAATCATACCACCCCTGTGAGACATATTAAACTAGTAATATCATCCAGAGGGTCGTATTTTAAACTTACCAAGACCTCACCACTCCTATCCTTTTCTAGCATCCACATTGTTGATACCAACAGTGTTCCCACGTATTCTGACAGTCGCAGCCCACCTCGTTCTGCAGCAGAATGGGAAGAAACCCAATGATGAAGCATGCCACCAAGGGGTAACCCTGGTGGGTGAGGGTTTTTCTAACAAAAAAACTTTTTTCCTGTGGAAGTTTTCCCCTTCTGGGTTGGGTCTCTAAATACGTTTACTGAAGATTTCCTGTCTTCAATTATCTCGGATTAAATTGGCAAAATGACTCTGACTCTTGAAATTCAATCTTTTTTATACCACAGTTACCATTTTAAATTGTCCTTTTTACATATGCTGAAGTGTCTTTTCAACTTGTCATTATTGACATTCTTATATATGCCATAGGTTGAATTTTAGAGGCTTTTATACATAACTGGGCTTTGAACCACCTTTGAACCGGCAACCAGTGTTGTGTAGCCATTTTAGTTAAAGCTTAATACATAATATTTTAGTGAACTAGGCCTGCCGCTGTGCACTTTTACCTAGACATACTGTATTCAGTTTAGTTTATTATTTTAACAATAGCCACATTTATGGTCTTGTTTTATTTTCTCTATCTAGCTGTTCTTTGCCTTGAGCAGCACTGTGTTCTTAAACAAGACATTTCTTTCACTCTGTGCTTTTCTTAAGGCTGCAGTAAGATAGGTTGCTGGCAAACGTGGTAATTCTTTGTCTCTAGTGTTCATAGAAACATACACGCTCTTACATAGGGACCCTGTTTTATTATAAAAACACTACTTTGATCCATGTACGTCAGAGAGGGATTTCAGCCAGATGACCACGACTGTATGCTGATTGCTGAGTGCTTTGATACAGCTGCTTAGGTAGACTACAGGCCTCTTGCTCATGTATGAAGGATGATGGCTTCCCAGGGGACCTGAAGGGCAGAACTAGAGCTTAACATGCTGTGTTCTAACATAGCCTAGGTAGGAGCTAATTTAATGATTCTAGTGACAATATAGTAGCGTTCTTTTTATGCTTCACTCTCCTTGTCACAGTTTTAATCCTGTCATGCTTTATCATCCTAGTTATTGCAGTACATGCTTTCTTATCTAAGATGCAGTTACTTCAATAAAATCTTATTGAACTATACTCTGCCTCTGAATGCCTCTGACTGTCCTTGTTTATGTGAGACTAATGTAACTGAAAGGAACGGATTATATCTGAGTGATCACGATTTCCCTGAGGAATCAATTGTGTCATGCGTTCGACTGCCCAATCATCCCTGCTCTTGGGTGGAGATGAGGCACTGCTAGTTAGCCGGAGCAAAAACCCCTATTGGGCCGAGAGGTGTCACCTGTAGTGTGTTCAGACTCAGTCCCCCACAGTGCAAGTGATTCTGCCGCCCGAATCTAGTAGTCTCATTAGGATAATGAGAGCATACACGACAGTGCCACCCAGTATCTAATATTTGAACAAGTGTTTGTTCAGAACATTGTTTGCAATTTGTCTTTTTTTATTCTTCTTTTTCTCAATATAGCTACTCCTGCCCAACGACCACCACCAATTAGGCAGGAAATAGCGACCTGTCTGCGGCAGCAGAGGCTGGGAAACATTTAGGCAGAGTACCAGTTCCTGGTGATCCTGGAGGGGGAAGAGGCCAAAACATCTGCCTCGGACCCAGCAGAAGAGTGCACCACCCCCCAGCCTCTGAGTCACTACATCGCCAGAGCCACTGCCAGCAGTCAGGATGACTGCACTTGCTGCATCACCCTCCCACTCTACCAGGACATTTCACAGACACATCCTGCCATGGATGGACCGTTTGGAGAGCCTGCTCACCAGGCTAGAGCAGACCATTGACCAGCTGCAGAACCATATAGACAGTGCCCTTGTTTAACTTACTTTGTTTCGGTGGGAGGAACTTGTTGTGGGTGGAAAGGGTGAGGAGGGTGTTGGAATGGACATCAAGTTCAAACTTTTCATTGGACTTTTTATGGACAGGGTTATATTTGTTTGGTAATAGGGGTCAGACCATTGTCGGTGGAGAGGGAGGGTTTTATGTTTTTAAAGAATAAAGGGGATATTATCTTTTTACTTAATTTGAGTTTCAAATGTTTATTGTGGTGTTTTAGACTTTTAGTTTGCACTGCTGTCTTTTAGTCTGTTATTTTTAATCTGCTAAAAAAGTGTATTTCATTCACCTAGACCCTTGCTTAGTTGCCCTCTGCAACTATTATTGACCACTAGGGGATGGTTGCCTTTGCCTATTTTACCTACAAAAACAGTACACACAGACAACATCTTCTTCAGTAGGAGTTAAATACTAACTAAACAGGTTCACTTCAATCCATAGTAATTCTCCTACCAGAATTGATGAAGTGAGGGGGTCTTCTTCTTACTTCAGGGTTTTCCCAGGATTGCATGTTAAGGGGGGTGGTAGGAAGGCAATAGTAGTAACAGACTAGTATGCTAACAGGGAAGACAGAACTTGAAATTAAGTGCCATTCCCACCTATAAAAACTCCAACTACAGAAATAATCAAAGGGTTATCCATCACTGTCAAATCGATTGAAAGAAAATAGGGAGTTAGTGAGGCATCATCATATATCATAACTGTAGGAATACTGAGACCAGGCTACCACAATGACAGTATTGACACACAGAAAGGAAGAGGACCTGATATGATAATAAAATACTGGAGTATGTTTTTCTTCTGAGCAACTGTGGGGAGCTATAGTATAATAAAACTAAGCATTTACAGAGCACAAACACAAGGCATGAATGATGATGTTGATGGGGCTGGTATGGAATATTGCTCAGGTAATAGAAGGTGAAAGGTCATGCAGTGGGTTGGTGTTGCTTACTTGCTTTTACCACGTCCGCCAAAACAAAGGTGTGATAAATTTATGGTATAAAAGTAGGTCAAGCCTCAAAAAATTACACAGCCCATGGGAAGAGGGCTAGGGGCTCAATGAATGGATGGGAATGGGGATTTGGGGAAAGGTGTGACAAACACAACCACTACACAAAAGAAAATACAACAATATTTGTCAAGAACTTATGACACAGTTCAGTAAATTCATTGGAAACAGTCCTTCTGCCCCAGAGAGACACCAGTTAGTGTATTCTAAGTATTATGTCTTCTAGTTTTGAAATATGGAAGAATGAATGTAACCCACCCAGTTCTATGTCTGTCAATCTGGTGTCTTTATAAACCTGTCCGGTAGTTAAGATGGAGTATTGAGCTTTGCAAGTTTGCAAGGAGAGGACTAGGATAAGGCCTGTATATTGAATAAATAGTAGCTGTATTATAGAGTAGAAAGGAAAAAAGAAAGCAAGGTAAGCTTCATGAGGAGACAGGAGGTCTCAGGCGTGTACCAAGAAGACTCAGAGGCAGAGAAAGAACATAAGAGAAGTTTCACATTTAGCCTAGCAATGCATTGACCACATACTCAGCAGCATTTCCAAATCAACACATTCTTCTCCAGTGAGTACTACATCTCAGAGTCTTTGCCATCATCATGGGCTCTCTTTGAAGTTGAAAAGTTTCTCAGTTCTAGCTGTTGAGGTAGTCCCACCCTGAGTCCTTCCAAACCAAGCAAGGTAGAGTTGTGAAGTGCACTACTTTTGAAGAACAAATAGAGAAACAGAACTGGAGTATTTTTTATGTAGATTTGTATTTTACAAGTAAAGTGACTGGTTTGTTATGAGGAACCAGGAAAAGTAGTAGGCCCTGCAAGTAAATGTCACTATTTTTTAAAGGCCGTTATCTTTCAGGAAAAAGATGATCACCCATCAGCCCCTAAACATTGCAAATCATCAGAAACAAGTATACAGTTTTGTTGAACTTGCTCCCTCACTGTCAATCACCACATGCATGAGTTATCAAACACAAATTGGCAAGCACAATCAATCAATATATCACCACCCATTGGTGCAATGGTTACTTAGTTACCTTTTCCAATTCAATCACAGTGGTTGAACAACATGTCTCCACTTTGATGGTATCCACACATTGAAATTAGACATTGGCACTGGCAGTCTTTTAATCAATGATCTTCTAGGGCAGCCTTGCTAGGTGATGTATGGGATAGGCAATGGCATTTGAGTGAGTGTAGGAGGCTGCTCTGGTTTGTATTGGGTACCAAAGGTACTTAGACCTTATACCAGGTCCAGTTATCCCTTATTAGTGAAATGTAGTCAGTGTCTAGAAGCCAGGCTGTCTGTAGGCAGAGCAGCCAAGGCTGAACTAGGAGACATGCAAAGCTCTTGCAATACCACCGTAGTCACACAGTACTCACATACATGAAAGTCAATACTTAGGGCCTGATTACAACTTTGCAGGAGGTGTTAATCCGTCCCAAATGTGAAGGATATACCACCAGCCGTATTACGAGTTCCATAGGATATAATGGACTCGTAATACGGCTGGTGGTATATCCGTCCCATTTGGGACGGATTAACAACTTCCTCCAAAGTTGTAATCAGGCCCTTAGTGTTACAAAAATAAAGGTACTTTATTCTGGTCACACAATGACAAAAAGACTTTGGAGACAATACTCCCTTAGGTGGTAAGTAAATTACACACTATCTAGACTAGTAAACAAAAACTTGTAAGTAAATAGTGAGAAAATAGTGCAAACTGTGAAAATCACAACAGGTTGCAATCAGGATGGGGCAACACAAACCATATACTAAAATAGAGTAATGCGAAAGTCGGTTTAACACCTAGGCAAGTGTAGTGTGTATAGGGGTGCTGGCAGTGTAAACAAAACACCAAAGTTAAGTAAAATACCACACCCCAGAGCCCAGGAAAGCAGAAGTAAAATGCAGCAAGTTTCCTAAAAAACACTAGAAGTCATGATAGAAGATAATGCAAGAACCAGAAGAGACTGCAAAACACCAATGATGGATTCCTGGACCTTAAGACACATGGCAGAAGGGGACCAAGTCCAAGAAGCACTGAAGGGAAAACAGGAGCCCCTGCTATCCCGGATGAAGGTGCAAAAGAAGAACCACCAGTGAGAAGACAAAGTCAGCATTGCACCAAAGACAGTTGTGGGTTCCTGGTTGGTGCAGAAGATGTCCCACACGGATGGATGAATGCAGTCTGGTTTGCGTCGCTGGATTCCACCATCAAGCCTTGGCACATGCAAAGCTCATGGTTAGTGGAAAATGGCACTGCCCAGACCCAAGAGGGACCCAGCAGGTGGAAGACTGAGGGGGCTCTCAGCTACTCAGAGAGCCCTCAGAAGACCAGGTAGCACACACAGGAGTCCCACAGCACGTGGACAAAGGAGGTGCAAATGGAGGTCCATGCAGCAAGACACAAAGAATTCCCAATCCACCGAAAAACCACCCAGGAAGCTTTGCATCGCAGGATGGAGTGTTGGGGCCTAAGGTGTACTGTGCATGAAGAACTTTTTAGAAGGACGCATGCAATCCTTGGCAACTGCAAGTCACATGGTGCACATGGGTACTGTCTTGCGTGGGGAGGCAAGCTCTTACCTCTACCAAAGTTGGACAGCTGGTCATTGGGTCTGCTGGAGTCACTTTAGTCCACCACCTGTATTGCTGGATCCACGCCTGTCATCTGGAGAGGGGACCCATCCACTGGTCGTCGCTGCAGAGAGGTGCCTGCTGGAGCAGGGAAGTGACTCCATGGGAGATTCCTGAGGATCTTCTGGTGCAGGCTGAAGACAGGCAGTCCTCAGAGGATGCACAAATTGGAAACTGTCACAGTTGATGGCACGAGCTGAAGATGCAATGTTGCAGAAGTCATCTTAGCTTTTTTGTTGCAGTTTTGTAGAGTTGCTAGAGCAGTCAGCAGTTGATCCGTCAGTAGAAGATGAAGTAAAGGATGCAGAGGATTCATGCTGTAGCTTTGCAATCTGAATCTGAAGAAACAATCTGAGGAGAGACCCTAAACAGTCTTGAGAGGGGGATTGGTCACCAAACCAGGTAAGCACCTATCAGGAGGGGTGTCTGATGTCACCTGCTGGCACTGGCCACTCAGATGCTCCCTGAGTGCCCCACCAACTTGGAAAGCAAGATGGCAAAATCCACGGACACTTTAGAGGAGCTCTGGGCACCACCCCTGGGGTGGTGGTGGACAGGGGAGTGGTCACTTCCCTTTCCTTTCTGCAGTTTTGTGCCAGAGCAGAGACTGTGGTCCATGAACCAGTGTAGACTGGATTATGCAAAGAGGGCACCATCTGTGCCCTTCAAAGCATTAACAGAGGCTCTGGGGGGATACCCCTCCCATGCCTGTAACACCTATTTCCAAAGGGAGAGGGTGTAACACCCCACTCCTAAAGGAAATGCATTGTTATGCCTTCCTGGAATTGAGTTGCTCAAGCAACAGGAGGGCAGAAGCCTGTCTGTGAAGTGGCAGCAGCTGGGGCTGCAGTGAAAACCTCAGAAGGCTGGTACTCCAGTACTGGGGGTCCACTGTGGAGCCCCCAGAATGCATGGGACTGTGCAACCAATACTGGACTCAGTATTGGGGTACAACTCCCAGTTATTAGACACCTTACTTGGCCATATTTGGAGTTACCATTGTGAAGCTGTACATAGGTATTGCCGTATGTACAGTGCACACTTAAAATGGCGTCCTCACACTCACAAAGTCTGGGAAAATTGGCCTGGAGGATGTGGGGGCACATCTTCTAGTGCACGGGTGCCCTCACACACAGGTACTTAGCACCCAGCCTTCAGGGTTGGAAGACCTGATATATAGATGACTTATAAGTGACCTGGTGCAGTGAAACTGGTTGTGAAATAGTGCATGCACTATTTCACACTGGCTGAAGTCCTGTAGAATCCCTTATATGGGCTCTTTATGGGTGGGAAAAAAATGCTGCAGCCCATAAGGATCCCCTGGAACCCCAATGCCCTGGGTACCTAGGTGCAATATACTTGGAACTTATTCTTGTTGGTGGGGTAGGTGGATGTGAGATAAGACTGCCCTCTCTGGAAGTTGAAGGTGGCACCCCAGAACTGCAGAGTGGGACTTTACATTTCAGCCACTCTTCTTCCAGTTCTCCTGCTTGCTCAACAATCCACCTCTTGTATTGTGAAACATCCTCTTCAGTAAAAGGAATGATAGCAGAAAGATTTTTTTTGTAGCATGGATCAAGTAGGCCGGCACAGATGTAGTCTTTGGAAGAGATTATGGGGGTCATTCTGACCGCCGCCGGCCTGGCGGGAACCGCCAGAAGACCGTACCGCGGTCAAAAGACCGCGGCGGTCATTCTGAATTTCCCGCTGGGCTGGTGGGCGACCGCCAAAAGGCCGCCCGCCCGCCCAGCGGAAAGCACCAGCAGCGAGGAAGCCGGCTCCGAATGGAGCCGGCGGAGTTGCTGGTGTGCGACGGGTGCAGTTGCACCCGTCGCGATTTTCAGTGTCTGCCACGCAGACATTGAAAATCAATGTGGGGCCCTGTTAGGGGGCTCCTGCAGTGCCCATGCCAGTGGCATGGGCACTGCAGGGGCCCCCAGGGGCCCCACGACACCCGTTCCCGCCAGCCAGGTTCTGGCGGTGAGAACCGCCAGAACCAGGCTGGCGGGAAGGGGGTCGGAATCCCCATGGCGGCGCTGCTTGCAGCGCCGCCATGGAG
Organism: Pleurodeles waltl; assembly: GCF_031143425.1. Classification (NCBI taxonomy): domain Eukaryota; kingdom Metazoa; phylum Chordata; class Amphibia; order Caudata; family Salamandridae; genus Pleurodeles; species Pleurodeles waltl. Next base: position 252,577,258 of record NC_090439.1, read on the forward strand.
GATTCCCTGGGGCAGCGGGAATCCGGCGGGAAACCGCCGGCTTCCCTTTTCCGACCGCGGCTTTACCGCCGCGGTCAGAATGCCCCCGGAAGCACCGCCAGCCTATTGCCGGTGCTTCCGCGGTCGTTGGCCCTGGCGGTCCATGACCGCCAGGGTCAGAATGACCCCCTATGTCATTTTGCATCCTTGTATTACAAGTCAAGTGATAGCTTAGGCTAGTAACCAAGGCATGAGCTTCTGGGTTTTTGTTTGCACCCCTGAATGCAAATCTTTCAGACACCTTCTTTATTTGCTCCTGTAGCAAATGCAATAACAGGATAGCTTGGCCCATTGTACTGGCCTCCCTGCTAACTTCCTGTATGAAAACCTCAGAAGGGAACAGCATCTTTGTGAGGCATTTCACTGTGCCCCATCTATCCGCATCCAAGGTCATAGCTCTCCCAATTGCACCAGCTCCACTTTCAATGATAGTCATTGATCTGTTTTACTGCTCAAACAGATGTTACAACATGTAATAGGTTGAGTTCCAACTTGCTGGCACCTCCTGTATAAGGACTTTAACTAGTACTCTATTATGATGTTTAATAATCCACAACTGTTTCCGGGCTTTGAGATAATGGCTGACACGAGTACAGATACATCTGCAGGTTTTCAGTATGTTGTTGACTATGTCTTCTTTTTAAGAAAGTCCTGCACAACCAGGTTGATACAGTGTGCCAAAAACAAGACCTTGAAATAGCCACTGTCTGTCATGGCCTTGTCTATGTCGCTGCCATTGTGTGACAACAAATCCAACTTGAAGACCTCTGGGTCACAGCCATTCGGACACCTTGCTATTAAATTCCTCTAAGATGATTGCAGCTGTGTGTGACTTCTCCATTGCGAACATGGCTACTGTTGCATGCCACGGAATGCTTCTAAAAATCTTTTCAGGGCCAATACCTCTAGATAGCTTTTGCTTTACCCCCAGAAAAGACATCCAGTGTACAGTGATGCATATGTAATCAGCCTCCTGACAACTGATACACATGTCTGACGTCAGGTGGATAGTGTGGATAACACTTTTCTGCAAAGCTTGTCCAACCAATTGCAGCACATCATAATGCATTGCTGGAACAGCAACTCTGGCAAAATAGGTCTGGACTGGAACATTTAAAACGTGCCATTGGGTGGTTATGGTCATACGGCCCCTCCTGCCTAAACTTGCCTGTAATTGTAGTCTGGATTTTCTTCTTTTGTGGGGCCACTGCTGCAGGTGACTTTTCAGATGTGGGTGGTGGTAGAATGAATGGGCATCATGATGCTGCAGTCATTGTATGCTGTGGTGTCTCCGTCTGACTCTGAGTCTTCCTATGCCATTGTGAGATCACTGAGGTAGGTGATTCTGGCGTACTGCTGTGGACAGGAGTGCTTTGTGTGAGGATGATGCTACCCACTTCTTCCTCACCTTCCACTGTGATTGACAAGGTGTAGCTGATATTTCGTAGCTCTCCTCACCTTCACCACTACAACCAAATTGAGCTGTTCATTTAAGGTGTTGTTCCCAGCTGACTGTGTGATGTTTTTTCATATGGGTCATCTGGCCTCCAGTACCATAATGTGAACCAGGCTTACCTCAACTAACACTTGGGTGTCAAGTGGAGTATATGGCAATGTTCTCTTCCTGATTGCTAATCATAAAAAAGTCCCTAGCTGGGGAGGAGTACTTTCTTATTGGGCCACTACTAATGCCTGAAAAAGAACTGGCTATAGGTGGTAATGGGTTTGTGGACTGCTTCTCTGAAGTGCATATTTGTATTGAGGGAGGGGTTGGTGCAGGTCTCTGCTGGGGCCTTACAAATATTGGAGCTGGTGGTGCTGTCTGTGTCACATCTCTCAGGCCTGTAGTTGGACTACTCTGTGCCAGCTTCTACAATGACTGTGTCATTATAATCATCATCATCCCCTTACATAATGCTAAGGCTTTCTAAAACATTTTTTTCCCTTGCCTCTCCTGGCATCTCCCGGACTCTGCAATGGTCCAGTCCATGTCCCTATCATGGTCATCAGAAGTGATGCTTGGAAGAGATGGTGGAGTAGTACCCTTCCTTTTTCTTCCTGGAGATCTGGGAGCCCTTGATCCTAAAAGAAGAGGTTCTTGCTCAACAGAAATCTGGACCTCCTTTTCTGCTCCAACTTTCGGAAGATCTGGCTTCGGTTGCTGTCCATTTTTCTCTGTTTCCTCAACTGATTGGGTAATACTTTGTGAAAGGGACAAATCCAATTCAACATCACTGCTCAATGGGATCACCATGATTGCAGCGGCTGCCTCACTGGCAGACATTGTCTTGGGCTTGGTTTGATGTGGTGCTGTTATCGATGCAGGAGTGCTCCCAGGTTCCTCCTTGGAGGCCGATGTGGCAGCAGGCATACATCTCCTGAAAAAGGCTGCGATTGGCACTCCACTGGAGAGAAAGCTACTTCTTCTCACGGGACACTTTCTTGGGAGTGACTTTCTTTGGGGCCATCTTAACTTGCTCTTGGTTGGCAGTGGCACTAACATGCACAGGCAGAATAGCTTGGTGCCTGTGGTCCAAAGTAACTGTAGGGCCTTCTCTTTGACAGTACTGCAGGTGATGTAGGGTCTCTTTTCTTGTATACCTAAAAATAACCAAGCAAGAAACACTTCTACCCTGTATTTATTATAGGCAAACCATACCTCCACACCATAAGAAATGTAATTTCAAATCAGACAGCACAATAGGCAGATCTAGCTCTCTGTTTTATTTACATCTGTTTTAGGAGGCACCTGGGGTAGTCAGAGAGAGATGCATGGGTAAATGGAATAATCCTTTAAATAAAATAACCTATAGCAGCAAAGTGGTCCAGGGGAAATGTTTTGATGTATGGATGGAAGGAGGAATGGAATAGATTGGATGGATGGATCAAGGGAAAATGCAGAATTAAATAAAAATTAAAATTAAAATTAAAAATAAAAAAAAAGTTGAAATATAAAAATAAAAATAAAAATTTTAATTAAAAAGAAGAAGTAAAACTTATTAAAAGTTTTGAAATTAAATATAAACATTAAAATAAAAAAGATATTAAGATTAAAATTATAAAAGGTTTAAAAAAAATATAAACTAAATATAAACATCAAAATAAAAAGGTAAGTTCAAAATGAAATAAAAATGGCATAAAATTAAATTAAAATTAAAAATGAAAATGTAAAAAATAAAATAGAAAAAAATAAAATAGAAACTTCAAAAACAAATGATCAATACCTAATGACGTTTGTATGTAAGAATATGTCAACTCAAAGACACACTGGCTACACAGTGTACACACAAAATGCTGCCAGACAGCCACATAGTCAAACAACAACAGCAATAAAAAGGAGCACAGAGGTAGTATGGAGAACAAAGAAAACATGCAAGCCTATCGCAAGGGACACTGGCTGCATGGACAAAATAGCTTCCAGACAGCCACATGGTCAAGCAACAAGAATAAGGAGCAAGGAGGTATGGCAGACAAAGAACAGATGCAAGCCAATGGCAAATGGACACTGGTTGCATGCATGAAATGTCTGCGAGCCACATGATCAAACAACAACAAGGAGCAGGAGCTATGGCAAACAAAGAACACACGCAAGCCTATGGCAAAGGACACTGGTGCATGCCCAAACAAACAACACCCTTATTCAATATAGTTTTAGAATGTACTTATGTGATGATTTAATTTTAAAAAGTCCTTAAATCCAAAGGTATATGCAGGAGAGAAAGAGAGTGATCCTTCCACCTCGATTTCTAAGTGTAAAGTGACCATGGGATGGACAAAGCACTGGGAGGAGTCTGCTGGACGGTAACAGGAAGTTTGAGTCTCTGACATACTTCCTTCCTGTTTGGAAAAAAACGCTTCTCAATCATAAAAACGAATTGCAGGGTCCCTTGGAGAAGAAAATCTAGTCCAAAAAGCTCTTTTTGACTATATTTAGTGGCTCTGGAGTAGAAAATCGACTTCAGAAGTGAATTTGTGCTCCTGAGCAGCCTGATTTGACAACTGGTGAGATTGGAAGCAACACGAGAGATCTTCAGTTTGCTCACTAGCGGCCCAAGAGAATCGCTGTGCTCACGATAGAGCGCCTAAACCCAATCTCGCGAGCGCAAGCTATCTCCGCTCTGCACCAGAGAGTGGAATTCGGGAACTCCTCATTACTTTGCGTAGTGCAGAGTGCCCAAATTCCGCAAACTTTGCTGGCGGAGTGGAGTTCCACATCCAGGTCTAATTTAATTACAGTATTCCTACTTTTTTTTTACTGTTGGCCTCCCTAGTGGACATCGATTGATACAGTGTATCGCAAGCTCCTATAAGTGAAAACTCAGAGCTCTCAGGTGGTATTTGTGATTCTACACAGCCTATAGACATTGGAGCCCTGCATTCTATTGTGTCACATCATACCATATTCAATCCTACTTCCCCTGATTCTGCAGTTTGGGGTGTAGGCACGTTAGGTTGGCCTATATCATGCCCTGCCACAAGCACTGTGAGCATTGTCTCCTGGAACAGTGCAGGAGTCCGGACAAAAGTGTCAAACCCAGACTGGATTGACTTTGTTACACAACATAATATTATATACTACCAAGAGATGTGGATGACTGAGGATATATTTATTGATGGGATTCATGCTTTTTATCAACCTGCCTCACGATTGTGGGTGGGCAGAGTGACTGGAGGCCTGGCCATCTTTTTTGTAGTCAATGTGTCAGGTTTTAAAACAACAAAATTGGGATCCTCCACTTATTTTCTGGCCATACTTGTATCACTTCCTCTGGCTTTTGATATTATTTTAATTAATTTGTTTTATAATATTTTTAATCAGTCAAGCAGGCACATTATTAATTAACTGGATGAGCACTTTATTAGTTTTTTCCAACACACTGATCGTACTGTATATATTATTTGCCCTTTTGTTGATACTAGAAATTGTGGTTTTGATAGTGACCATTATTGAAATTACACTAATTTTGTTCATACAGTCTATGGTGAGACTTTTAATGAGGTACTGCTAAAATATAACCTGACCTTTGCAGGGGAAGGTTGTGGGTCATATCGACCAGGGTTTTCAACTTTTACAGGAGGCCATGTAGAGAGCATATACTCATATCCCTTGAATTGTCCTCTCACTTAAAAGATTTTGTCATTCTCGGTAGTTGCCTCAGTGATCACAACTCACTTGTGATGATGCTGGAGTTCCGTATCAGTCTCCCCTAAGGAGGAAACTCAACAATTTGATCTTTTCTAAAAATAAGGGAGTGCAACATAAGTAGAATAGAACTGATCAAGTGCCCTTTGAATAAGTTGTAGTGGAGAATTCCAGGACCTCGATCATGGTGTGCTTGTCAGTTGATTAAAGTACAGAAGGAATTCTATTGGAATTTGCTCAAGTTTGTAGATCTATCTTGAAGGGTCTCACCACTTTTGTAACCTAACGAGAGGGAGCACCATGTCTGTAGTTTGACCAGGCTTTGGTCTGAAGGAAAATCCTAGGGTTGTGTGTGATGTTAAGAATGCCAGTAGGGAATACAAATAAATCTTGGTGGTAAGGAAAGCTGAAATTAGAATGAAGGCATGGATGATCTGGAACTGACAGGAAGACTTAGGGATAGCTCAGAGTTCTGGGCGGTGATCGATAGGTCGTATTTTAGGGAGAGAGTCACATCTAGCATAGAGAACCTCATCTCAGAAGACACGTGGATGTCTCATTTTACAAAAATGTTCACTCATAGCTCCCTATCCAAAACAGCTGGCCTTGCTAGCCCTCCAGCCACTTCCATTGAACGATGAAGACGCTGAGTCCCTATTGAAGTACAGAAGGTAATAGATACTAGAGACAAATGTGTTCCTGGAAAGGCCCCTGGCTCTGATGGAGTACCTGCGGACCTATTTAAATCTAATATCCACTTATGGACCCCTTTCCTCATGAATGTCTTCAGACCAGTAGAGTTGCGCCCATTCCTGATCCTGGAGAATTGCCACCATAGTCCTCATATTCAAGGAAGGGGACCGGTCCAACCCAAGTTGAAATCGTCCCATTTCTCTGCTTTACTGGAGTGCCAAAATTCATGTGTGAGGTTTGCTGTCCCAGCTTGAGAAATGGGCTTTGGCAAATAACATCCTGACAGATGTCCAGTTTGGCTGCAGGCTTCAGGCTTGGCATAGAGACTACTGAACAATGTCTCAACCTTTATATGATCATGGGCAAATATGTCAAAGCACAAAAGTGCTCTGTGCACTTGGCTTTTATTGATCTTTTAAGAGCTTTGTACTCGGTTACCCAATCCAAACTTTGGGAGTACATAGCAAATATGTGGATGGAGCCTGAACTTTTAACACTTAATAGGTGCCTGCACCATGACCTCACCATTAGGGTGAGGTTTGGCCCAGTGGGAGAATGTTCATCAGATATCTGTTCTACACAGGGAGTTAGGCAGGGGTGCATCTTGCCTCCTTTTATTTGTTTACTTTATATAAGTGGATAAATACATTTTAATTGAAAATAGTAAGGATGTGCTGCACACGTGGAGGAAAGACTATTCCCATTTTCTTATACGCAGATGATGTGGTGCTTATTGCCTGCACTGCAAATGGTCTCCAGACTCTGCTGGATCTAATTGTAGTGTTTATATATGATTTAGACTTAAAATAAGGTATGCTAAATCTTACATTTTGACTTGCAGTTGGCCTGGCAAAAGTGCTTCAATATGGGTGAAAGTAATTTAGAAAAGATAAAGAGTTTTAATTACTTATGGATTCTCTTCACCCCAACTTTAAATTGGACCCACCTATTAACATCCAAAGCCCAGTCTTTTATTAGTTATATTGAGGATATTTTTAGATTTTCTACTAAGTTAAAAAGTAAGCCAATAGCTATGATGTTGAATCTGTATAGGAGTAAATGTTTAGTAATGGGCACTTATGGTGTGGGCCTGTAGGGTTCCAGCAATTCAGATATTCTTCAAAGGGTTACAAATTGCTTTACCCATAGACTATCAGTGTCCAGAAGTTCTGCTACTTTTATATGTCATGAAGAGCTAAGGCTCCAATTTTGGAAGAAGTGGCTGGTATGGCACGCTACTGTTATGATGGTGCGCACCCGAAGCTGGTGTAACTAGAGCGTGCATTACAGATTGCCTGACTACGCATGGGATTTATTCCATAGTATGGCTTTCATATGTAAAAGTCTCTTTTTCTAAGCTGCGCTTATGTGAGCTATTTAATAACCCTAGTAGCACTGAGCTCAAGCATAAGCTATGGTTAAAGTGTTAGCTGGCATATCGCAGGGATATCCATATTGAAGTGGCCTCTGCAATGTCCTCACTCACCCAGTGTGCAGTGTTATTTACAACACAATCTTTAGAACCATATTTAAGCTGGGTCACCAACCCCTTTCATTGCCATTGGCTAACTCTTCTAAGATTGGGGTTGTTGCATCGCAAGTTTTCTTTCCCTTTGAATCATTGTATACGGCCCTGCCGCATTGTCCTTGTGATAATTAGTTCATGCAATGCACCAGCCATTTTATGTTGTTCTGTCCCTTATATTCTGTACCCAGGCTCATCTTTCTGACACCTGTCTTACGTTATAAGGCCTTTAGTTGTCTAGTTCATGCTTAGGCTTATTGTATATGGATGTTTGTGGTGCATCCTTTATTGCTCTAATGAATTTATTTGTTTTTTATTGATAGTTGTTTTTATTATTTCTTATTGTTTTATACTGTATTGTATTGTGTCTAGCTTTTATGGGGATGGTCGAATAAAGTTTTGTTTGACTGACTGACATTATGTTCTAGCCCTGAGAATGGATTTAACAGCAGAATAAATTCTGGGATTTGTAGCCGTGGTTTACTTCAATGGAAGCAGTTAAATTAAGGTTTAATGCTACAAGCATTGGCAAAACCAATGATTTTCCCCTCTACGAAATCTATTTGATTTGTCAATGTTTTTAGACATGATAGGTGTCACTTTCGTTTATTTACATAGCGCTTTGAAATTATGGCTAGATGAATATGTCTAGCTATCTCTGTTGAACTGCTTAGTTTTATCTACTAACGTGCCTCAAATATTTTAGTTAGTGAATTTAAGTCAACTTGATGTTTTCTCTCTCTTTTTCAAGCATGTCCTATTTTCATTTAAGTTTAATGGATTTCAAAACCCCCAAAAAATTTACATTGTAACATAACAAGCAAGCCCAATTTATTAGGTGATTGATGTCATTCGTTTTCCTTCTTACCTTTTGGTAAAAATCTGGATTTGTTTGTACGCAATAGAGTTTAGCTGTGAAACTGCTTACATGATGCAGTGTTGGAGCCCACTGAGACATAAATATGCCACTTTGCTACCAGCAAAACACCTGTGGTAAACGCAAAGATAGAATTGTGCAAAGAACACAATACAGTTGTGGTAGCTTGTTTTTACCGTTATTTATTCCCCAAATCACCAGCTCAGCATATAGAAATAGCGAAAATGACTTTATTTCCACTGAGTCAGATTTTATTTGGAGCCTTGGTCCTGCTCTCTAAGGCCCATACTTAGGCCCGTATTTATACTTTTTGACGCTAAACTGCGCTAACGCAGTTTAGCGTCAAAAAGTTTAGCGCCGGCTAACGCCATTCTGAAGCGCCATGCGGGCGCCGTATTTATTGAATGGCGTTAGCCGGCGCTAGCAGACCGGCGCTGCCTGGTGTGCGTGGAAAAAAACCACGTACACCAGGCAGCGCCGGCGTAGGGAAAAATGGCGTTAGGGCGTCTTAAAATGGGGCAAGTCAGGTTGAGGCAAAAAAATCGCCTCCACCCGATTTGCGCCATTTTTAACGACGCCCAGACGCCATTTACATGACTCCTGTCTTAGTAAAGACAGGAGTCATGCCCCCTTGCCCAATGGCCATGCCCAGGGGACTTCTGTCCTCTGGGCATGGTCATTGGGCATTGTGGCATGTAGGGGGGCACAAATCAGGCCCCCCTATGCCAAAAAAAAATATTAAAAAAATATATATATACTTACCTGAACTTACCTGAATGTCCCTGGGATGGGTCCCTCCATCCTTGGGTGTCCTCCTGGGGTGGGCAAGAGTGGCAGGGGGGGTCCCTGGGGGCATGGGAGGGCAGCTGTGGGCTCATTTTGAGCCCACAAGTCCCTTAACGCCTGCCCTGACCCAGGCGTTAAAAAGAGGCGCAAATGCTGTTTTTTTTGCCCCGCCCACTCCCGGGCGTGATTTTTGCCCGGGAGTATAAATACGACGCATTTGCGTCGCAGTCATTTTTTTAGACGGGAACGCCTACCTTGCATCTCATTAACGCAAGGAAGGCGTTCACGCAAAAAAATGACGCTCTTTCCTCATACTTTGGCACTAGACGCATCTAACGCCAAAGTATAAATATGGCATTAGTTTTGCGCCGAATTTGTTTCGAAAAAAACGACGCAAATTTGGCGCAAACGGAGTATAAATATGCCCCTTATTCTTTTTTTGCACCGCATTTGCGCCATTTTTTTATGCAAAAGCGGCGCAAACTTACAATATATTGTTGTATTTTGTATGTTTGCATCGCTTTTGTGTAAAAACATGACGCAAATGCAGCATAAAAATGTATAAATATGGCCCAAATAAGCAGCAATGTTCTGTTTTTTATGTTTGTAATGGTGGACATTTTAAATTATGTTACCTTATGGTACGTTGTTATTTTTGACTCCGTATTTGGCTTTTCTTCTGTTTCAGATATTGTGCTTTCAATCATGGTTAGACACCCCCTACAATAGCGCTTGTGCACTTTGTGAATTGTGCTTGTTGTCGGACCACATACTAACTAAAAAGTGTACATTGGGTCAAATTATCATAGCACTGCAGCAAGTTAAACGCACTCCAAGTGCACTCTTTGCAATTCTGACATAATCATTTAGGAAGGTGTGTTTTTAATTACTATGGGCCTGATTCTAACTTTGGAGGACGGTGTTAAACCGTCCCAAAAGTGGCGGATATACCACCTACCGTATTACGAGTCCATTATATCCTATGGAACTCGTAATACGGTAGGTGGTATATCCGCCACTTTTGGGACGGTTTAACACCGTCCTCCAAAGTTAGAATCAGGCCCTATATGTGTTAAGCCCAGGACACTAAGAGGCAGATTTATGGAAAGTGGTGCTTTATCGAGTGCAGCGCCACTTTCCCTGCACCCCTTAGCCCCCCCCTCCTGCCACCATGGCGCAGGGTAGGGGGCAATATTGTCATTTTCTATGATGCCATTGATGTACTCTGCAGGAGTAGTGCCAAAATATTGGCGCTACTACTGCAGAGTACATAGGGGTCCATTCTAAAGAATGGAAGCCCCCTTTTAATGCCTGTTCTTGAGAAGGCGTTAAAAGTGCCTTTAAAAATGGCGTAAAGAAATCTCGTAGATTTCCTTACGCCATTTTTTCCGGCTCCTCTAACAAGGAAATGCCCCCTTTGCATACATTATGCCTGGCGCAGGCATAATGTAGCGCAAAGGGTTACAGAGAGGTGCAATGCATGCATTGCGCCAATCTGTAAATATGGCGTGGGGTTTTTGGCCTCACTGGGCTGCATTAACGTCAAAATGAATGACGGTAATGTGGCACAAGGTGGCGCTAGGTGCCTAGAAATATGCCCGAACTGTTCACTTGCTCAATATAATGAACTTGGCACACAGACACTTTAATCATACTTGCGTTTGCATCATTTATTTTAAATTCTTGTTATACTTGATTGAAATATTTATGTCCCACAAGCAACAATTACCTAGGGGTGTCTTAAAATAAATGAAGGTCATTATAAGTACAAGTGTGACTCTTATCCTTAAATTTAATAAGTTTATGAAATTGAACACTTTGAAAAGAAATGCAGCCTTACACATAGTACACAATCAATAATGGAAAGTGAACTCTGACACCATAGCTATAAATGTGCAAAAAATCTACTTGGCTATAGTCTGGGCAGCTCTGCTAAAATCAAATTGTCAACATATTTGCATCTTTATTGTAAAGTATGTATTTTCACAAGCACACAGCCATACATTGGACGTTTTCAGGTGCTAGTCAGTATTAAAATGTCATTCATAAAGGATGACCTTGGGGCGTGGCTTGGCGCCGAACAAAGATGGGTGCCCTTTTCTGAGCTCCATGAGAGTGACGAGAGACGAGGAAGCTGGCCCATTTTCGAGGGTATTTTTAATTATTGTTGCAGAGAGGACACGCTAGGGGAATGTGCCTGGAGTGCATTATTCCCTTTAAAATGCCATGAAACCTATTTTTTATGCCCTAATTGACTGAGTTAAATGGCGGTCATCTGGGGAATCGATTGCGACCGTCATTTTGTTTTTTGTTTTCACCTCACAATTTCCTTTCCTTCTTTTTACATCGTTGCTTGAGAAATTCTTTTTGCACTTTGGGGGTCATTACGACCCTGGCAGTCATGGACCGCCAGGGCCGGGGACCGCGGATGCACCGGCAACAGGCTGGCGGTGCATCCAGGCCTATTCTGACCGCGGCGGTAAAGCCGCGGTCAGAAAAGGGAAACCGGCGGTTTCCCGCCGGTTTTCCCCTGGCCTGACGAATCCTCCATGGCGGCGCTGCAGGCAGCGCCGCCATGGGGATTCCGACCCCCTTACCGCCAGCCTGGTTCTGGCGGTTTTGACCGCCGGAACCTGGTTGGTGGTAACGGGTGTCGTGGGGCCCCTGGGGGCCCCTGCAGTGCCCATGCCAATGGCATGGGCACTGCAGGGGCCCCCTAACAGGACCCCACCAAGATATTCAGTGTCTGCTTAGCAGACACTGAAAATCGCGACGGGTGCAACTGCACCCGTCGCACCCTTTCCACTCCGCCGGCTCCATTCGGAGCCGGCATCCTCGTGGAAGGGGGTTTCCCGCTGGGCTGGCGGGCAGCCTTCTGGCGGTCGCCCGCCAGCCCAGCGGGAAACTCAGAATTACCGCGGCGGTCTTTTGACCGCGCAGCGGTATTCTGACGGTGGTACTTTGGCGGGCGGCCTCCGCCGCCCGCCAAAGTCGAATGAGGCCCTTTATGGCCTAAAATTGTTTACTTACGCTCTATGCTTATCGTACCTTGCTTTTTGCCATAATATGTCCAGTTGATTTCATTTTTTGATCTACTTTTTTCTGAGGTGGAACCCTACTTTATACAATATATGATTTACTACATACTGGGCAAAACTATACATCTGGCTTATGGGCAGATCTAGGAACCTTCAATTGACTAATAGTAAAGAACATTCTTTCTCACCCCTTGTTCCCGATGAGCTTGCAGAATCCTACACCATCGATTGGGCATTGGCGCAGGCACCCGCGTTATATCGCAACCACTTAGGGTTGGAGAAAGATTCCCCCTATCATGTAATTCCTATTAAAAATCAACCCCAACCACAATACCCAATAAAACATGATGCAAAAGCACCTGTGAGGGAAATCCTCACTGTTAGACTTTTCATCCTTGGCGCGGTCTCCCTTAACTTTTTGCCTCTGTTTCCCAGGTTGTTGATGTGTGCTGGACTCTGATTTTGCTGTGTTCGTTACTCTGGGCTCTTTACCACTGCTAACCAGTGCTAAAGTGCAAGTGCTCCTTTACAAAATGTGTATGTAATTGGCTTATCCATGAATGGCATATTTGATTTACTAGTAAGTCCCCAGTAAAGTGCACTAGAGGTAAATGCTACTAGTGGACCTGCAGCACTGGTTGTGCCACCCACACAAGTAGCTCTGTAATCTTGTCTCAGACCTGCCACTGCAGTGTCTGTGTGTGCAGTTTTAACTGTAAATTCGACTTGGCACTTGGCACTTGTACCCACTTGCCAGGCCTAAACCTTTCCTGTTCGTACATGTAAGACACCCTTAAGGTAGGGCCTAGGTAGCCCCAAGGGCAGAGTGCAGTTTATGGTTAAGGTAGGACATATAGGGAGTCATTACAACATTGGCGGTAAAAGCCGCTTACCGCCATGCAGAAGACCGCCAACACACTGCCGCGGCTGTGGAAATCCGCCACAGCTATCATGAACCGCAGCACGGAAAACGCCAAAATTCAGACACTGACACAAGTCCGCCACACCAAAGGTCAGTGATAAACTGGCGAAAACAAATCCTCCACCGTCACGCCAACAGAAATACGCCCACACTATCACGACACACGAATCCATGCGGTGGTCTTTCAACCGCGGTATTCCATTGGCGGTACACACCGCCGCGCTCAAAATACACACACATTTACAAACACAACCACATTGGACAATTCAAAATACACACACCTGATACACATACACACACCACTCCCACACACCCAATACAATATAAAGCATACACCCACATCACCCACAAAACCCTACGACAAAAATACTGAAAGAAAGCCAGAGGGAGACCCTATAAACTACTACCAAGCATCCACAGGCACACCATGCCATCACCCACATAACTTCCACGCACCTCACACAACACACCACTACATATCAACACACTTATCACCACACACTCCACCCCACACATCACCCACACCACCCCATGGCACCGCAAAGACACCCCAGGTTCTCAGAGGAGGAGCTCAGGGTCATGGTGGAGGAAATCGTCCGGGTAGAGCCACAGTTATTTGGAGCACAGGTGTGCACACCTCCATAGCTAGGAAGATGGAGCTATGGCGAAGAATAGTGGACAGGTTCAATGCAGTGGGACAGCACCCAAGAAATCGGGATGACATCAGGAAGAGGTGAAACGACCTACTGGGAAAGGTGCGTTCCGTGGTATCAAGACACCACCTTGCGGTTCAGCGGACTGGCAGTATACCCCCACCTCCTCCCCCACAACTAACAACATGGGAGGAGCAGGTCTTAGCGATTCTGCATCCTGAGGGCCTTCCAGGAGTAGATGGAGGAATGGACTCTGGTAAGTCAAATCTTCACTATTACATCCCCCACCCTACATGCATGCCATCACATACCCCCACCCTCACCCCCATCACTCCAACTCCTCACAAATGTCCCAATATAACAAACTACACATCCCAACACCAAGCCCTGCATGCAACTACAAAGCATGGACACCCATCACCAAAGCATGCCCACTGCACATAACCATACACCCCCTAAACTCTCATCGCACAAGGTCCCACACAGGAATGCAAGCACTGGGGTACACGGTCACCCACCCATTGCACACCATGGCACACACAGATGTAATAAACATCCTTTTATACCCCTGCAGGACCCCTACCCAACGTCACTGGAGAGGAGGGTCCACACATGTCCACACCACCAACAGAAGAAGCCCACAGTGATGACAACACCTCTGTCCAACTGGATCTAGATGACCAGCCCGGCCCATCGGGGACCTCTGGACAGTCGGTTCCCCTGCCACAGTCACAGACCATTACAGAGCTTCCACCCTCTGGAAACACCAGCACAGCACCCACCCAGCGGGCCCATACCTCTGCCCCCAGGACACGTCAATCAGCAGTGTGTTCATCACTACAGGGAACCCAGGCTAACCCACCACCCCAACAACAGGGACCTGGGGGCAGCGGTAGTGGGCACACGGTCCAGGGGACGGAGGCCCAAGAACACAGGGGAACTGGGAGGGCTGCTGTGCGACAGGGGGAGGACAGGCCAAGGGAACCCACTCTCCACGAGGCCCTCTCCTCCATCATGGGAGTCTACCACTACTTCCAGGAGACGATGGCAACGGTACTGGCCAAGTTTCAGGAGACCCAGCGCCTGCAGGAGGAACAGTATTTGGGCTTCAGGGAGGAACTCAGAACCATCAATTCCACCCTGGGCACCATTGTAGGGGTGCTGAAGGAAGTACTCAACACCAGGAGGGACACTGTGGCACAACAAGGGGCCCCTGACACTAGCATGGATGATGAACTACCCACTACCTCCGCCGGCGCCAGTGGACAGGACGTCCCACCACAGGACCCCACACCAGCACCCCCCCCTGCAGAGGGAGAACCACCCTGCAAACGGTCCCTGAGATCCAGGACAAAGACAGAGAACGATGCCAAGGCCCCCGCCAAGAAATGAGACCACCCTGAATGTCATCTTTCTGTCCCACTTTGGCACCCTGTCCATCCTCAAACTGCCTCAGCTCCACTTCCTATGCCCATTTGGGCACTGCACCTGTGAGACTAATAGACTGGACTCTGCCATGGACATTCCTCCACCATCACCCCTGACCATTTTACAACACCCTCCAATATTTAGCACTTAAAGAAACACCCTTAAAGCACAAAACCATCTGGAGTCAGTCTGTGATTTCAAAATTGTGTATTAGCAATTACAGTGACAAAATGCTCTTTCAGTCACACGGCTCTAGTCCATGAGGAAACAAAGCAGATGTCACGCAGTGTGACCCACATCTGTGAAATCGTAAGGGAAAGTGACAAACTCAGTGACCATACACTGGGGGAAAACGACAGAGAGTAGAGAGCTAGTAGTGTTAAAGTACATGTAGTAGTCAGGTCTGTACTCTTACCTGTATCTCACTGGAAATATTGCAGGATCACCGAGTTCCTGTTGTCCATGTCCTCTTCTTCTGCTTCCTCGTCTTCACTGTCCACAGGGTCTACAGCTGCAACAACACCGCCATCTGGACCATCCTCCTGCAGAAAAGGCACCTGTTGTCGCAAAGCTAAGTTGTGAAGCATACAGCAGGCCACGATGATCTGGCAAACCTTCTTTGGTGAGTAGAATAGGGATCCACCTGTCATATGGAGGCACCTGAACCTGGCCTTCAGGATGCCGAAGGTCCGTTCGATAATCTGCAGAGTTCGCCCATGGGCCTCATTGTAGCATTCCTCTGCCCTTGTCCTGGGATTCCTCACTGGTCTCAGTAGCCATGACAGGTTGGGGTAACCAGAGTCACCTGCAAATGGAGAAGGACAACTGTTAGACACACACTAACCTGTAGTGATATCCCAAGACCCAGACAACCATTCCCACTGTCTTGCTTCCAGGTGCTCACCTAATAGCCACACACGGTGCCTCTGGAGTTGCCCCATCACATAAGGGATGCTGCTATTCCCCAGGATGTAGGCATCATGCACTGAGCCAGGGAACTTGGCATTCACATGGGAGAAGTACTGGTCTGCCAAACACACCATCTGCACATTCGTGGAATGATAACTCTTCCGGTTTCAGTACACCTGTTCACTCCTGAGGGGGGGGAGCAAAGCAACATATGTCCCATCAATGGCACCTATGATGTTGGGGATATGTCCCGGGGCATAGAAATCACCTTTCACTGTCGGCAAATCCTCCACCTGAGGGAAATCGATGTAGCTCCGCATGTGTTTCAGCAGGGCAGACAACACTCTGGACAACACGTTGGAAAACATAGGCTAGGACATCCCTGATGCTATGGCCACTGTTGTTTGAAATGACCCACTTGCAAGAAAATGGAGCACTGACAGCACCTCCACTTGAGGGGGGATTCCTGTGGGATGGGGGATAGCTGCTATCAGGTCTGGTTCAAACTGGGTACACAGTTCATGGATTGTGGCACGGTCAAGCCTGTAGGTGATGAACACATGTCTTTCCTCCATTGTCGACAGGTCAACCAGCGGACTGTACACCGGAGGATGCCGCCATCTCCTCACATGTCCCAGTGGACGGTGCCTATGAAGGACAACAGCGAGCACAGAGTCAACCAACTTAGAGGTACGTACCCACAGCTTACACAGAACACGAACCTAATTCGAAAAGTGGCCTGTATGTGTGTTGAGTCTAGGCCTAGGTATTTGTGACACAGTTAAAATGAAGCCATGTGGGCCCCTGAAATGGCGGCTGCCTGACCTCTAAAGTGGGACAATGGGATGTGAGGCAACTGTGCTGGCGTTGTACACCGTCACGGTAGGTAGTCGAAGACCGCGGTGCAATGCTGCATTGGTTAAAATTGGACCATATGGGTCCCAGGAGCCAATGACGATGTATGCCGGCGGTGACAGTATGCACCGCCGCGGACGTGACCGTCATTTTATATCTGTTCAATCACTCGATACCTGATCTTCGATAGGAGAGGACCTACACTGCAAGTGCTGCTGTGACCTCGGTCTGGAAGAGACAATGGCTCAAGTGTCTGGGGAAAGGGCCCCTGCCTTCACTTCGGAGGAGTTGGAGAAACTCGTGGATGGGGTCCTCCCCCAGTACACGCTACTCTACAGTCCTCCAGACAAACAGGGAAGTACACTGGGAGCATTCTGTATAGGCTATGCCTGTGTGGAGTGGGGCGGATGAAAGATGGGGGGGAGATTGAGGCGTGCATGAAACGACGATGAATGCATGTGCCACATGGCAAGGGTAGGGATGTGGGCCAATGACTTTGACAGTCCAGTTGGTAATAACATTTCTCTTCCCCCTGTACAATTCATGTAGGTCAGCGCCCACCAGAAAAAAGATATTTGGCGAGCCATCGCCAAGGATGTGCGGACCCTGGGGGCCTACCACAGACGGAGCACCCACTGCCGGAAAAGAAGGGAGGACATTCGGCGCTGGAGCAAGAAGATGGTGGAGGCTCAGCTGGGGATGGCCTCCCAACTTGGGAGGGGTGCCCGTTGCACCATGACCCCCCTGATGTTCAGGATCCTGGTGGTGACGTACCCGGAGTTGGATGGGCGCTTGAGGGCATCACAGCTGCCACAAGGGTGTGAGTACACTCTCATCCTGCTAATTTTGCGTGCAGTGGAGGTGTCTGGGTTGGGGAGGAGGGCTGTGGGTTTCCCTAGGCCAGGGCGAGTTTAGTAGGCAAGGTCCCTCCGTAAGGCAGGCCATGTGGCACCCCACCCCACCTCTGTAGAGTGCCAAGTACACCTAGTCATGCCCCTGTGTCATCCATGTGTGCAGATGTCATCCATAGCCTTGTAGGCCATTTCCCAGGGATTGAACAGTGGAGCCCAAGAGCGCGGCATAGTGCAGGGGGCTTCTGTGTCAGTCGTGTTCGCCAACGGTAGCGGTAATGCATGCAATAAACATGTCTTTCTTCTGTTGTCCCCCCCCTTTTTGTGGTCTCCCTGTTCTTGTGTGCATTAGCATCATCAGGCAGTGGAGCAGTGGCACCGGAGCATGAGGGAGCTGCATCCCACATGGCCCTGGAGGGCGACACTACGGACTCGGAGTTCACAAGTGAGACAGAGGGCGAGGGGAGCTTCACGGCGGGGACAGGAGCTGACACCAGCGACACATACTCGTCCTCTGATGGGAGCTCCCTTGTGGTGGTGGCAACATCTGTGCCCCCCGCATCTACAGGTACAGCCGCCACCCTCCCTGCCACCACCGCCCTCCCAGCAGCCCCTGAGCCTTTTCCCCGTGCCCGCTCACCCAGGAGGGTGGGCATCACCTTCGCCCCAGGCACCTCAGGCCCTGCCCCAGTCACCCCTACTGCCCTCAGTGAGGAGGCCATTGACCTCCTCAGGTCCCTCACTGTTGGGCAGTCTACCATTTTGAATGCCATCCAGGGTGTAGAAAGGCAGTTGCAACAAACCAATGCATTCCTGGAGGGCATTCATTCTGGTCAGGCGGCTCTTCAGTGAGCTTTTCAGACTCTGGCCTCAGCACTGATGGCAGCCATTGTTCCCGTCTCTAGCCTCCCCCTCCATCTTCCTCCACCCAGGCCCAATCCCCTGTACCCCAGCCTATCCCAAGCACACCTTCAGACCAGCATGCACACACGTCAACACACAAGGGAAGCTCTGGCAAACATAAGCACCACACATCCCACAGGCACTCACGCAAACATCACACACATGCAGACACACCATCATCCACTGCCTCCACTGTGTCCCCCTCCTCCTCGTCTCCCTCCTCCCTCCCAGTCTTGTCTACACTCTCACCTGCATGCACTACATCTACAGCCACTACTGCCATCACCAGCACACACACCACCTCACCCTACTCATGTGCAGTCACCACCCCCCTACCATTCTCATGTCCCCTGCGTCCTCTCCCAGTGTGTCTGTGACGCCACCTCCCAAGATACACAAACGCAGGCACCCACCCACCCAACAGCCATCCACCTCACGACAGCCTCCAGCGCATGCACCTTCACCCAAAGTCACCAAACGAACACCTCCTACAACCACAACCTCTTCCTCCACTCCCAAACTCCCTCCAGCTATCCGTCCCAGTGTCTCCAAAAAAACCTTTCCTGTCCAACCTTGACCTCTTTCCCACACCTCCCCCACCCCGTCCATCTCCTAGGGTCCGACTCTCCAGGTCCCAACCTAGCACCTCAGCCACAACATCTCCGGGACCAGTGGTGCCTGTAGTCACCGGAATCTGAAGTGCACCGGCCACCAGGGCAGCCAGTGTGGCACGGAGCCACAGCACAGACAGCCCCGCACCTGTCAAGCATCAAAAGTTGGCCAGTGCCCGGCAGGAGAGGGGGAAGACTGCAGCCACCAAAGCCGCTCCCAGGTGTCCCAGTGGGAGTGTAGAGTCAGCTGCGACACCTTCCAAGGTCGGGAAGGGCCACAAGAAACCCGGCAAGTCTGGGAAGAGCAGCACGGCGGATAAGACCGCCATCATCCCTGCTGCCCAGGAGGCCACCGCCAGTACCTGCTCTGCTGCCCAAGAGGCCACCGCCATCATCCCCACTGCCCAGGAAGCCACCGCCATCATCCCCTGCTGCCCAGGAGGCCACCGCCAGCACCTGCCCTGCTGCCCAAGAGGCCACCGCCATCATCCCTGCTGCCCAGGAGGCCACTGCCAGCACTTGCCCTGCTGCCCAAGAGGCCACCGCCAGCACCTGCCCTGCTGCCCAAGAGGCCACCGCCATCATCCCTGCTGCCCAGGAGGTCACCGCCATCATCCCCGCTGCCCAGGAGGCCACCGCCAGCACCTGCCCTGCTGCCCAAGAGGCCACTGCCATCATCCCCGCTGCCCAGGAGGCCACTGCCAGGACCTGCCCTGCTGCCCAAGAGGCCACCGCCATCATCCCCGCTGCCCAGGAGGCCAACGCCATCATCCCCGCTGCCCAGGAGGCCACCACCAGCCCCGCTGGGCCAGACAAGACCGCCAGCACATGCCCCGCTGGGCCAGACACGACCGCCAGCACAAGCCCCGCTGGGCCAGACACGACCAGCACCAGCCCCACTGGGCCATGAAGGACCGCCAGCACCAGCCCCGCTGGGCCAGACACGACCGCCAGCACCAGCCCCGCTGGGACAGACACGACCGCCAGCACAAGGCCCGCTGGGCTAGAGAGGACTGCCAGCACAAGACCCGCTGGGCTAGAGAGGACCGCCAGCAGCTGAGTCACTGCAAAGGAGCCCGCCGCCTCAAGCACCGCTGAACAGGGCACCGCCGCTACAAGCACCGCTGAACAGGGCACCTATGCTACAAGCACTGCTGAACAGGGCACCGCCGCTACAGGCACCGCTGAACAGGGCACCACCACCACAAGCACCGCTGGCCCATGAGCGCCAAGGGCACTGACGCTGATGAGTCCGTCACGAGCAGGATGAAGCACTCTGGGCACCATGCCCCCTCCAGAACCAGTGGAGACTGTCATCCACTACCTGTGTCCTTAGCAGGATGAAGCACTCTGGGCACAATGCCCCCTCCAGAACCAGTGGAGACTGTTATCCACTTGAGAGACTGTGGCTTTGCACTCCCCAGGATGGAACAGTGGGCAACCCACCCACTGTATAGTCTTGAGAGACTGTGGCTATGCACTCCCCAGGATGGAACAGTGGGCAACCCACCCACTGTATAGAATTGAGAGACTGTGGCTTTGCACTCCCCAGGATGGAACAGTGGGCAACCCACCCACTGTATAAACTTGAGAGACTGTGGCTTTGCACTCCCCAGGATTGCACAGTGGGCAACCCACCCACTGTTTAGACTTGAGAGACTGTGGCTTTGCACTCCCCAGGATTGCACAGTGGGCATGTGGCCCTCTCGTGGATTTGGCGTCATGCACTCAACCGGTTGAGGTGCCCCCCTTTCCCTCCCCCTGAGGTGCCTGTTTCCTGGCTCTTTGATGCCCCTGCAGTGTTCTCTCCGTCATGGTCGGGGATCTTGTGTGGGCCTCGCCCATACCGTGTGGGGCCAGTGTTCCATGGACTTCATTGCAGCACTACCTGGACTACTAAGCTTGGTGTATATTTTGTTTATGGTGTATATATATATTTTTGCGTACTTGATTTTAATATATTATAATCGTTCACCTCATTTCCTTCTGTCTTTGCATTCTTCCGTGGGTGTTGGGGGGTGTAATTGTAATACATCATGCTGTATTGTTGTGTGTGTTGTAGTGGGTGAGGGTGCGGGTGGGGGTGTTGCGCGTTGCGTGTGTGTGTCCCTGTTTTTTGCCTCCCCTGTGTCGTAGGTGCAGTACTCACCATGGTCTTCACCGCGGGCATTCGTGCTCCTGGTAGAGGAGCAAGAAGATAAGGGCTGGCAGGATGTGCATGTCTGGTTCCATTGCGTCCGGATTCCTTGTGGGGTGTGTAGAGGTGAGCGTTTTCCCTTCGAAGTCCTGTTTCCCCCGTGTTTTTGTCTGCTGTGAATCCACCCCGGAAAAGGTGACAGATTGGTAGGTTGTGATACTGTGGGCGGTATTTTGTCTTCCGCCTGTCTGTTGGCGGTGACCGCCAAGCTGTTTGTCTGTACCGCCGTGGCGGTCGGAGTGTGAAAGTGGCTGTCTTTGTTGGCGGTTTCCGCCACAGTCATAATTCCAATTTTTTTACCGCCAGCCTGTTGGCTGTCTTACCGCCGCTTTAACACCATCCGCCAGGGTTGTAATGACCACTACAGTAAAGTTTTTTTATATGTCCTGCCAGTGAAATATTGCTAAATTCGTTTTTCACTGTTCTAAGGCCTGTCCCTCTCATAGGTTAACATGGGGGTTACCTTTAAATCTGATTAAAGTGTAGATTCCCTTTGGGAGCGGATGGACACGTGGAGTTTGGGATCTCTGAGCTCACAATTTAAAAAAGCATCTTTTAGTAAAGTTCGTTAAGATTGTGTGTTTGAAAATGCCACTTTTAGAAAGTGAGCATTTTCTTGCTTATACCATTTCCGCCTGTTTGTGGATTCCCTGTCTGGGTCAGTTTGACAGTTGGGCAGGTTGTACCTCTCACTAGACAAAGGGAGCTGAGGTGTAGTCTGCATTTCCTGATGAGCCATCTGTGCTAGGAGGGATGGAAGGAGTGGTCACTCACACCTGAAAGGGCTGTGCCTGCCCTCACGCAGTGCAGTCTCCAACCCCCTGGTGAGTGTCTAGGGCCTGGACTGGGCAAGGCAGGATTTCACAATCAAGAGAGACTTTGCTTTGAAGTAGACCTACTTCAAAGGGGAAAATGGATATAAGAAGGGCACCCAAAACCACAGACTTTAGAACACTTCTGGAAACCAAGAGGCACCTCTGCCTGGAGAAGAGCTGAAGAGCTGAGAAAGAATAGCTGCCCTGCCTGTGCTTTGTGGATCTATCCTGCAGTTGCTGGTTCTGCCAGAGTAAGAAGGCAATGACTGGACTTTGTGTTGCCTTCCTTCTTGTGAAGATCTCCAAGGGCTTGATTTAGAGCTTGTCTCCTGTTATTTGGAGTCTCAGGGACAGAAAAGACTTCTCTCTGCCAGCACCTGGAGTCTCTGGAGAGACTCCTACTCTACCAAGTGGTGCCCATCCAGTTCCTGGGACCCTGAAAGGAGAATCTGACAGCCTAGAAGGAAGAAATCCATGCACCAACCGCTGTGCGGAGAAAAGATCGACGCGACTCCGATCTGTGGCTGGAAAATCGGCGCGCCGATGGCTTCGCAGCTGAAAATCAACACTCGCCTGCAACGCGACCCGAAGATCGATGCCAGGGGCTGGAGAAACGATGCACAGCATCACTGACAGAGGCTGGGGAGATTGCTACCCGCACAGCGTGGTTTTCGGATCATCGTGCGGCTGGATTTCCAACACAAACACCGCTGGGCATGTAAAAATGAGGCAAGGCCTGCCCGGACTGAGAGTTTGATCGGATCGGTGCATCGCTCTCCTGCAGATAGAAGAAACAACGCGCACCGACCTGACTAAAGGAGAAACAATGCAAGGTGTCGCTCTTGAGTGAAATCAACGCATCGCAAGTCCTTTTTGACGCACCCTCAACCATGCGGGGTTATTTTTGACTCACCCAAAGTACATTTTCATGCTATCAGTTTTAAGTGTTTGCATTTTTAGTGATAACTTGACTTGTGTATTGTGGATTTTTGTCGTTTTGGTCTTGTTTGTTTAGATAAATATTTCCTATTTTTCTAAACCTGTGTTGTGTCATTTTGTAGTGTTTTCATTATGTTACTGTGTGTGTCGGTACAAACACTTTACTTCTAGCACTCTGAAGTTAAGCCTACTGCTCGTGCCAAGCTACCAAGGGGGTAAGCAGGGGTTAGCTGAGGGTGATTCTCTTTTACCCTGACTAGAGTGAGGGTCCTTGTTTTGGCAGGGGGTAACCTGAGTGCCAACCAAAGACCCCATTTCTAACACTCACACAACTGGAGTACCAGGGCGTAATCGAACTCTGTCTCTCACCAATGAATAATTCCTTATCCCAGTAGCTAAACCAGGCCATTCTTATAAAATAGTCTTAGACTACAAACATTTAAATAGTCATACATGCACATACACTACACAAAACTCACATAGCACAGCACTTATGAACAACATAGTGCGCAAAAAATACAAAACAACACTGGACATTTCCAATGGTTTCTTCTTCCAAAATTTTGTGCCTGAGAGTAGAGACCTAACAAGTTTCAGCGCACTAGGCTCTGAGAACAAATTCTGTTGTTTACCCCGGGGGACAAGAACAGTCCAGGACTGTTCCTGGCTCGTGTGACTTCAATATTGCACAAAATTGACACTGAAGCATTGTCCTATGTAGATGATATCTATCTCACGGATGATGAATTACTGTAACATCTTAGACGGGTAGCCCTCATTGTTGTAGGATTTGTCAAATTTGGCTATAAATTCAACTTTAAGAAAACATAAATAGCCTTCCTTAGTGTCCTGTTTTTGGGCAATGAGGTATTAAGTGAAGGAAAGATCCTAGCACCACAATTCTTGGAAAAATTCACACAGTTACAATCTCCAAATACAATTAAAAAACTCCAGTCATTATTGGGTTTCCTAAATTTTGGCAGAACTTACATTCGAGATTACGCATCACGCATAAAACCTTTAAATGACTTAATACGTCCTGACTTTTCCAGTAAATTTTGAACAGTCTAACAGTTACACATTCTCAGAGCTTTGCAAACAGACATGCTTGCAGCGCAACACTTACATCCAAGGGACAACAAAAAATATATGATCATCAGAGTAATTGCTGGTGCCATTGGTTTCACCTATGTAACTTTCAATGAGGGTGAAACAGCCCCGATTGCATACAAATCTCATTTGTATTCAGCAGCAGAACAATGCTTTACTCCCACTTAGAAAGTTCTCACTGCTGGTCAGATGGCTGTCATTAAAGAAACACCATTAGCCAAAGGGAAATACATTATTGTCGTATCTCCAATTCCAGCCCTAGAGGCTGTTACTAAAGCCCGCGTTCCAAACGCTAAAGCATTACAACCACGTTGGATTCAATGGGGAATGTCTTTGACAGCCACTGATGTTGACTACATTTTCGACCCAAAGTTACAAACTCAAGAATATTTGCAATATGAACTAGAATACCCAGTTCTGGCAAATACATTGCCCATTGATCAATATCAAAGAGTCAGGTACACTGATGGCTCAGCACAACCATCAATAGGCACAAAGCAGCAATACACCACTGCTTGCACAGTCGTAAGTGGCTACATGGAGGATAATAAACTTTTTTCCCAGCATACATTCACGCAAACCGTAGGGGATTGCACAGCACAACTAGCAGATCTAAAGGCTCTGGTGATGGCACTGGAAAACACGGATCCTGCACAGCTAACTCTGATCGTCTGAGATTCGTATTACTGTGTCCAGTCCTTCAATGAATACCTGCCTTACTGGCGCCAGAATGGGTTCAGAGATTCTAAAAACAACACCATTAAACACATACTTCTGTGGGGGAAAGTAGTGGATCTGAAAGAAACGCTTCCTAATGTCTATGTTATACGTACACTTGGACACCAGCGCATTGGAATACACATTGCTGGAAATACACTGGCTGATGAAGCAGCCATATCAGCAGTAGCTACAGCTTCTCTTTCATGTAGTAACTCGTTCTTGAACGACACCGGACGATGACATATGGGCTGCCATGAAAGCTACGGCTGAAGGCATGCCCTATCCAAAAGCATTTCCTGCCAAATAGTCCTACCGAATGGGAGGCTTCCTTGACGCAGAAGTAAAAATACCAGGCATGGGAGTTTGAATAATTCCCAATTGAGACATGCGACAGAAGTTTATTAAAGCAGCGCATGAGGGGGTTGAATGCTGGTGTGGCGGCTACAATATCAGTATTGCAGGCTCGTTATTGGTGGCCAGGTCTCTACAAACAGACCAAGTAGTATGTCCTTTGTTGTGACATCTGCCAACAAATTAAGGGCTCCCCCGTAAAAACACCCACCACAGACACCCCTCCTAATTTCCAACAAACCTTTACAATGTGTGTACTTGGACCATTGTGGTCCCCTAACACCTGACAGTGCATACAAATACATCTTAGTCGCTGTCGACTCTTGCTCCAGATTTCTATGGGTGTAGCCATAATGCTCGGCTGATGCTCGGACTGTTATTAAAGATTTTCAAGTCTTTATCGGTACATATGCAGTTGCGGCTTTCCACTCAGACGAGGACCCTGCTTTTGCCTCAAGGGCATTCAGGGACACCATGGCTTCGTTAGGGGTCCAACTCCATTAGTTGTCTCCATTTCATCCCAAGGGAAATAGTGTTTTGGAGTGAGAAAACCATGATTTAAAGCAGTCCTTAACAGCCAGAGTATTAGGTACGGGTTGTAATTGGCTTAATCACCTGTATGGAGTTGAGAGAGCAGTTAACAATCTGCCTAGAAGGTCCCTGGGGGGTCGTTCTTCATATGAGTGCCTGTTTGGAACTCAAATGTATGTTCCAGATGTTGCTGGTCCTGGCATGGATGCAGCAGAAACACCTTTTGACATAAATGAACGTCTCACTGTCTTGCAGGAATTTTAACAGTAACATGATGACAAAGCTTCTGCCAGTGCTGCCTCTGCCGGAATTAAGGATCTACCAATATCATCCACTGGCTGGATTCCAAAAGCTGGGGATCTAGTACGTGAAAATGTTGCTGTGAAAAAGGAGTTTGGTCCTTCTTATCGTGCACCGGTCCCTGTCTTGGGAATACACAGTACCAAAACTGTCATTCTACCACCGTTGGCTTGTGCTAAAGAAAACCGCTTTGTATCTATCGACAATGTGAAGTTACACCATGTGGCTGATCCTGCACAGCAGACCAAGAGGAGCAGCCAGTAGTTCCCAAATCCCTCTCACTGCTGGTCAAGACATCCCTCTACAAGTTTTGAGCAGCAACGATGACACCTCTCCAAGCTTGGGGAGGGTGGAAAATGATCTTGCATTAGTTCCACTAACATCTGTTACAACAAACGATGCAGAAATTACTGATCGATTTGACACAACTTCTATACAGACGGATGGCGTCATTTACTGTGAACCACCGCAGGAGGCCCCTATCAGTTCTTCACCTAAAAATACGGCTCCAGCTTTTGCATGGACTGCTTCTGGATACTTTGCTGAGATCAGCAACACTTTTTCGGGCTCCTTTGCCTCTTCTATATCTGAACTGCCAAAAACATGTAAGTGATAAACTGGCTTAAAACTAATTAATTTATTTTCCCACAACTACCAGTGGCTTTCCTTGACTGTATTAGCTTTCCTCCTTTGCATTGGCTTTGTTATAACAGTCTTTCTATTAATACATGGTCATTACCTTCCTGAAAGAGCAACAGTTGAACTGGTGGATGAGGTCCTAAAACCCCATTTTTCTTCTCACAAGGTCCGCAGAGACTTGTCTTTCATGAACATTTCTGCTATACCAATTTTTGATTGGATTGTTTGGGATAAAGTTACATGTGATATATTAGGCCCGACGGAGGTCATTCAAATACCATATGTGCTTAAACTTTCAACGTATTCTGAAAAATGTGCATACTTTTCTGAGCACAATGTTGAAAATGCTGAGTCCTTTGTTTCCTGGTTGGCTATAAAAGGCTATGAATATTGGCTGAAGTCGATTGACGTAAAAAATGTTTGGGGAACAAGGAATTGGCAAAAAAGGTGGAAGTAAACTTTATTTAGAGCATGCCTGATACCTGTTCAAATTATATTTTTAAAAGAAACTGTACAACAGACAAGTTGTTTAGGCTTAGCAAAAATTAAGGAATTCAATGCGCCCAGTATTCCGTCCCAGCTAAATTTTACAAATGGCAAAAGTATATAAATGCAACTGAAGATCAGTTTGATGAATGGGTCCAAAACGGCACGTTTAATGCTTCACTGTCACGTCCTGGCAGGTGGTTATTGTGGCCAATAGATACCAATGGGTGCCATAAACATTTTATAAACTCCACAAGGCCTTTTAGAACAAGTAGGCAAGACCCTTACGAAGTGTCATACGAAGATGCGGTTATAGTAACAACATACAGTGTAGGGAAACTATGCCATCAATTGTTGAAAAGTTCCTCACTAGATGCTGTCACAGAATACCTCTGTCTCCTGTCTAATAACACTGACTTATAAGATTTCCTGTTAGGCCCCAGAAAACAAGGCAGAAAGCACTTCTTATGCGCACTCCATAATGAAATTTGGAATCATTCCCAACAAGAAGCTATCGCCCGGTTAAGGCAAATAGATCAGGAAAACTTACAGAGGGCATTAGCTGTTGTAGATAATGGGATTAATACCCTGTCCGACCCGATATACACCTTAAGCAACATTGTTTCTTCTGCAATAGACATAATACAAAGTGATATGTCTTCTTTACACCATAGACAGAGTCAACTAAGATCCATTATGCAGTTGGGTTGGACAATACAAACACTGAAGGCAGGTCGCGTTCCCTGGCAACACGTTAGCACAAGGGACATACTTTCCACATTTAATTTAACGCAACTATAACAACTAATGGCTAAGAAAGAAGTGACTTATGTCATGTTGAATATTGAAAAGTTAGAAAAGTTGCCTTTTACTGTGGCTGAAATACCATCTGCTGAGTGGCTAATATACAGGGTTATTAATCTGCCTCTCTCAAAACTTAAATTCACATCCTGCTTAATACACATTCCATAGGCAGACATTAAAGGCTGGGAGATAGTTACATCCATGAGGTGTGGGAGCTACCCATCTCGTACAAATGGCTCAGCGGCATGAAACAGGTCTTTCTTAGCAGTAGTGAATGCAAGACTTCTGTCAGCCATTCGATGGTTTGTAAACAGCTGTCCTTGCACGGGGCGTGTAACGCTTCAGCAGAAAACTTGGCTTGTTATCTGAAGGGAGTTCCAGTCCCCTTGATTAGACCTGCGTTCCAGGTGCTCTCAAATGGCAGCTATGACCCCCTCAATAGTGAAAACTGTTGTGGGATGCGAGACGGAATAGTCTATGTTGTTTCTGTATCTAAGATTGTTACATGCTGCAGGAACATACTTTTTCCTCCTACACGACTGAGCGAAGTAGCTGCAATTTGGCCCCATATCGCTATTTTAAATGTGAATTTTGACTAGTTGAGCAGACTCAAGGCTTTATTGTTTCAAAAACATGAGACGCTCACATCTGCACGTGAGACCTATGCACTTCAAGTAGCAAGGTCATCAGCAGAGATACAGTCCCTTTTAAGTACCAACTTTCTGAGACACTTTGGGAAGCTTGTGGGACAAATATTTAATGCGTCCAGCACTACTGGAATTGAAAATGTCTTTAAGGCTGTTGGTTCTGGTTTCATTCACACTTTCTCCTCTGTATTCGGTTTAATACCATCAGCCATCCACTCAATATTCTCCAGTATTTTCAAGAGATTCCCGATAACATTGGCTATAATAGGTGGCATCTTGCTATTGCTACTTTTTCAGTGCAGTGGCTGTCCCGCCGCAACAAAGGGAACTGAAAGGGCTTCCACCAGCACAGCTGTGTAGTGAACGCATAATGCAGTACTTTGGAGCAACGCTCCTGGAGCAGTTGGAGAGTGATTGGTCCCTGTCATTCAGACTGGTTTTTCATTGTGTGCAGCCTGTGTTTCGGTGCCTCTGGTGCTCATTCGAACATGCACTGAAAGTTTGTCTTTCTACGCAGCGCTTGCTTTCATTGGACGCTGATCTATTGATATTCTTGCTGAGGGCTCATTACCAGACATGCACGTTGAGGGTGCATTTGCTACAGGAAGCTGCTCATGTGTTGCCCTTTGTGGATTACACAGCTCTAAACTTGTTGGGCACAGCACAGAATGCTGCTGACTTGGCTGGAGATCAGGCTTTGGAACAAGAATGCTCCCTGGTGATGAACTTCCTACTTTACCACCTGCCAAATGGAAGATTTCCCAGAGGACCTATGATGCAATTAGCATAAACACTGAACGTAGGTCATGCATGCACCATGTGTTTTCTTACAAGTGCCTCACGTGTTTAAAGTTTTTGTAGAGTCTCTTATATGTATTATGCCTTGTATTCATTTTTATGTGTGAATTACTGGCGCCAATTGGCTGGGTGATGGTGACAACGGCACCACACCCCTGAGAGATGCATTTACGTCTTCTATTTTCCCTTTTCTTCCACAGATTTGCCCAGCAGAACATTGACACTGATGGGTAGTATTTAATTTAATTGGTATATATCACCTTACTACAGTGAATAGTAAGAGTACTTCCATTAGTGGTAGGCGCACGAGGAGTGATACTAGGGAGATCACTTTGGTCCTGAAGAGGAGTTTAGGGGTAAACTCCGAAACATGTAGACCACTAAGGAGGACAGGTACATAATATACCCACCCTCCTGATACCCCTCCTTTTTAATCATACCACCCCTGTGAGACATATTAAACTAGTAATATCATCCAGAGGGTAGTATTTTAAACTTACCAAGACCCAACCACTCCTATCCTTTTCTAGCATCCACATCGTTGATACCAACAGTGTTCCCACGTATT
The DNA here is from genome assembly GCF_031143425.1 of Pleurodeles waltl. Lineage (NCBI taxonomy): Eukaryota > Metazoa > Chordata > Amphibia > Caudata > Salamandridae > Pleurodeles > Pleurodeles waltl. The sequence continues at coordinate 252,607,396 of NC_090439.1, forward strand.
CCGACGTTCGTAGCACACCTCGTTCTGTAGCAGAATGGGAAGAAACCCAATGATGAAGCATGCCACCAAAGGGTAACCCTGGTGGGTGAGGGTTTTTCTAAGAAAAAAAACTTTTTTCCTGTGGAAGTTTTCCCCTTCTCGGTTGGGTCTCTAAATACGTTTACTGAAGATTTCCTGTCTTCAATTATCTCGGATTCAATTGGCAAAATTACTCTGACTCTTGAAATTTAGTCTTTTATATACCACAGTTACCATTTTAAATTGTCCTTTTTACATATGCTGAAGTGTCTTTTCAACTTGTCATTATTGACATTCTTATATATGCCTTAGGTTGAATTTTAGAGGCTTTTATACATAACTGGGCTTTGAACCACCTTTGAACCGGCAACCAGTGTTGTATAGCCATTTTAGTTAAAGCTTAATACACGTTATTTTAGTGAACTAAGCCTGCCGCTGTGCACTTTTACCTAGACATATTGCATTCAGTTGTGTTTATTATTTTAACAATAGCCACATTTATGGTCTTGTTTTATTTTCTCTATCTAGCTGTTCTTTGCCTTGAGCAGCACTGTGTTCTTAAACAAGACATTTCTTTCACTCTGTGCTTTTCTTAAGGCTGCAGTAAGATAGGTTGCTGGCAAACGTGGTAATTCTTTGTCTCTAGTGTTCATAGAAACATACACACTCTTCCATAGGGACCCTGTTTTATTATAAAAACACTACTTTGATCCATGTACGTTAGAGAGAGATTCCAGCCAGATCACCACGACTGTATGCTGATTGCTGAGTGCTTTGCTACAGCTGCTTATGTAGACTACAGGCCTCTTGCTCAAGTATGAAGGATGATGGCTTCCCAGGGGACCTGAAGGGCAGAACTAGAGCTTAATATGCTGTGCTCTAACATAGCCTAGGTAGGAGCTAATTTAATGATTCTAGTGACAACATAGTAGCGTTATTTTTATGCTTCACTCTCCTTGTCACAATTGTAATCCTGTCATGCTTTCTCATCCTAGTTATTGCAGTACATGCTTTCTTATCTAAGATGCAGTTACTTCAATAAAACCTTATTGAACTATACTCTGCCTCTGACTGCCTCTGACTGTCCTTGTTTATTTGAGACTAATGTAACTGAAAGGAACGGATTATATCTGAGTGATCACGATTTCCCTGAGGAATCAATTGTGTCATGCGTTCGACTGCCCAATCATCCCTGCTCTTGGGTGGAGATGAGGCACTGCTAGTTAGCTGGAGCAAAACCCCTATTGGGCCGAGAGGTGTTACCTGTAGTGTGTTCAGACTCAGTCCCTCACAGTGCAAGTGATTCTGCCCCTGAATCCAGTAGTCTCATTAGGATAATGAGAGCATACACGACAGTGCCACCCAGTATCTAATATTTAAACAAGTGTTTGTTCAGACCATTGTTTGCAATTTGTCTTTTGTTATTCTTCTTTTTCTCAATATAGCTACTCCTGCCCAACGACCACCACCAATTAGGCAGGAAATAGCGACCTGTCTGCTGCAGCAGAGGCTGGGAAACATTTAGGCAGAGTACCAGTTCCTGGTGATCCTGGAAGGGGAAGAGGCCAAAACATCTGCCTCGGACCCAGCAGAAGAGTGCACCACCCCCCAGCCTCCGAGTCACTACATCGCCAGAGCCACTGCCAGCAGTCAGGATGACTGCACTTGCTGCATCACCCTCCCACTCTACCAGGATATTTCAAAGACACATCCTGCCATGGATGGATCATTTGGAGAGCCTGCTCACCAGGCTAGAGCAGACCATTGACCAGCTGCAGACCCATATAGACAGTGGCCTTGTTTAACTTACTTTGTTTCGGTGGGAGGAATTTGTGTTGGGTGGAAAGGGTGATTAGGCTGTTGGAATGGACATCAAGTTCAAACTTTTCATTGAACTTTTTATGGACAGGGTTATACTGTATTTGTTTGGTAAGAGGGGTGAGACCATTGTCGGTGGAGAGGGAGGGTTTTATGTTTTTAACCGCTTGGGTGCCTTGGACGAGATGATCTCGTCCAAGGCTACAGTTCCCCTGTGCCTTGGACGAGATCATCTCGTCCTAGGCACAGGGGAACTTGGGGGCGCGCTAGCGCTCCCCCCGTGCACCCCCCCCCCAGGCGGGGATGGAAGGGGAAGACCTTCCCCTTCCACCCCCGCCCCCCCCCCACGGCAATCTGATGACGTCAGCGCGCGCACAGCGCGCTGATGTCATCTAGTGTTGCCGGGCGCGCTGGAAGCCATTTGCTTCCAGCGCGTCTACCGAGGAGGACACAAAAAGTAAGTCCTCTTCGTTTTTGGGGGTCGGGGGTGGTGGAAACAGACACGGGGGAAAGGAAAGGGTTTTTCCTTTCCCCCGGTGCCTGTTTCGTGGAGCAGAAATTTCCACTAGCCACCAGGGATTTACTGTGTTCAATATTTTGGGGGCGACCCCACAGAAAATCGGCGGATCTGCCCCCAGGGGGGGGGCGAAAACCACTAGACACCAGGGATAGTGTTATTTTGGCATTATTTTGGGGGCGACCCCTTGGGCAAGGGTCGCCCTCCCCCGGGGGCATTTTTTTATTGTATTTCGCCCCCCCCCGGGGGCAGATCTGCCGATTTTTCGGCGGATCTGCCCCCAGGGGGGGGCGAAAACCACTAGACACCAGGGATATAGTATTTTATGTTTATTTTGGGGACGACCCCCTTGGGCAAGGGTCGCCCCACCCCGGGGGCAATTTTTTTTTGTATTTCGCCCCCCCCTGGGGCAGATCCGCCGAATTTTCGGCGGATCTGCCCCCGGGGGGGCGAAAACCACTAGACACCAGGGATTTTATATTTTGTGTATATTTTGGGGGCGACCCCTTGGGCCAGGGTGGCCCCCCCGGGATTTTTTTTTTGTATTTAGCCCCCCACCCCGGGGGGCAGATACGCTGATTTTTTGGCAGATCTGCCCCCGAGGGGGGTTGAAAACCACTAGACACCAGGGATTTATTTTTATTGTAAAGTTTTTTTTGGGGGGCGACCCTTTGGGCAAGGGGCGTCACACTGGGGGACAAATTCTTTTGTATTTGCCCCCCCCTGCCCCCCTGGCGGCAGATTGCCAATTTTTGGGCTGATCTGCCGCCGGGGGGGCAAAATCCACTAGACACCAGGGATTTTGTTTTTGTTGTTTATTTTGGGGGCAACCCCTTGGGCAAGGGTCTCTCCCCTGGGGAGTTTTTTTTTTTCTGTTTCGGCCCCCCGATGGCAGACCAGTCATTTTTTGGACGATCTGGCCCCGGGGGGGTGGAAGCACACTAGGCGCCAGGGATTGTGTGGTGTGTGTGTAATTTTGTAGGCCCATCTGCCCCCAAGGAGGGCAGAAACCACCAATACGGCAGGGATTTTTTTGTTTTGTGCTGGGGGTGCCCCCTTTGGGAAGGGTCGCCCCCTAAAAGGGGGCACAGAGGTGTTGCCCATTTTGGCTAATTTTTTTACGCCCATCTACCCCCGAGGGGGGGTAGGATCCACTTAGGTACCAGGGACAACTTCTAAGTTCTTGGTGGTGGGGTGTTTGTCAACTGGCAAAGTATTTGTATTTGTGATTATAACAATTTATTTCTTCTTTTTCTTCTAGTTCAACGCTTTTGCTTCCTTTGCTGTGGATCTTAGCGGTATCGGCAGTAGTTGTCCAGTGGTTTGCATAGCTGCATGTTTTAGGTAAGTGAAAGCAATTTACTGCAAAGGAGTATTGTTGACATGCATGAATGACATGTTTGTAGGTGGTGTACTAAATGCAGTATTGTGTGTTTGACATTGTCCTTAGATTTGAGCACAGTAATGTTTGTGTTGTCATATGTCTAATTTGCTTTTTTCTTTTTTCTTTTTAGTGGGATATCATTGGTGATTGCTGTGTCTGTGCAGAGTAGTTGCTTGGTGAGTAGCTATTTCAGGCAACTGAGTGGTATAGTTTTTTGTAGTACATAGCTCTTTGTGATAAAGCTACACTTTGTTTATTACTTATTTTAGTGCTAGTTGTTGTTGGCAATCCATTTGTTGTTAGGATCATGGCTAGCCGCAAAGTGACCGCTCAGCAGGTTGTTCGCATGCTCTTTGAGTCGTCTTCAGACCATGATTACGACACTGACTCTGCATCTGAGGCAGAGGAGGAAGCAGGAGATTCTGGAAGTGAGTTTTCTGTCCAAGAGTATTCTTCTGATGAGGAAGCTACTCTCAGTGCAGATGAAGGGCCTGAGTTAGAGGATGACATTGATGTGCCAAGAGTGCAGCAGCCTGGGGCTGAAGGGTTTCCCATTAGAAGACCTTACACCTGGATTGCCCCAAACATGGAGCAGCCACAGTTACCTGCATTTACTAGTCTCCCAGGGTGTAGAGTTAATACGGAAAACTTTCTGCCTGTCCATTTCTTTCACTTGTTTATGGACGATGTATTTTTGGAAGAGATTGTGGAGCAGACAAATTTGTATGCAGAGCAATATTTGCGGGACAACGCTGCCAGACTTAAGCCTCAGTCTAGAGCTACTCATTGGGTTCCCACATATCTGGAAGAGATGAAAAGGTTTTTAGGTTTGTCTTTTTTGATGGGGTTGATCAGGAAGCCGTCACTGGCTTCTTATTGGTCTACTAGTCCCTTGATGGCAACTGCTATATTTCCTGCAACTATGACACGTAATCGGTATTTGCTTCTTCTTCGTATGCTGCATTTTGTAGACAATGCTTTAGCCTTGCCACGAGATCACCCTGATTGTGACCGCCTTTTTAAGATTAGGCCTGTCCTTGATCATTTTGTGGATCGGTTTTCAGAGGTCTATGTTCCAGGCAAAGAGATAAGTGTGGACAAGTCTTTGGTCCTTTTCAAGGGGCGTTTAGTTTTTAAGCAGTACATTCCTAGTAAGAGGGCACGGTATGGGATTAAATTGTATCTGCTGTCAGAAAGCAGTACAGGATATGTTTATAATTTCCGGGTCTACACTGGTAGGGATTCCAGTATTGACCCTCCTGGTTGTCCGGCCACTTTTGGAGTTAGCGAAAAAATTGTGTGGGAACTTGCTAGACGGCTGTTTAACAAAGGTCACCATTTGTACGTAGATAATTTCTACACTGGAGTGCAGTTGTTCAAGGAGTTGTTTAGGGTGGACACTGTTGCTTGTGGCACAATCCGTTCTAACCGCAAAGGCTATCCAAGGGAGCTTGTCTGTAAAAAACTTGAGAGGGGACAGTGCAGTGCCTTGCGGAATAATGAGCTGTTAGCTATGAAATTTTCAGACAGGAGGGATGTGTACATGCTATCGACCATCCATGATGAGAGTACTTCCACTGTGGCTGTTTGGGGTCAGGTTGCGGAAGTGCGCAAACCTGCGTGCATTTTGGACTACAATAGGCACATGGGTGGTGTTGATAGAGTAGATCAGAGGTTGGAACCTTACACTGCTCTTCGTAAGTCGTATGTGTGGTATAAAAAGTTGGCCCTACATTTATTTCATTTGGCAACTTTTAATGCCTTTATTGTATACAAGGATTGTTCACCTGAGTCAAGGATGACTTTTGTTAAATTTCAGGAGTCGGTGATAGAAAGCCTTATTGTGGTGGAACCGGCAAGAGTTCCTAGAGTAGAAGTGGTGGAGGATGTGGCTAGATTGAAAGATCGGCACTTTCCAGATCACATTCCTCCCACTCCCAAAAAAGAAAATGCCCACAAAGAAATGTAGAGTATGTGCCCCGAGATCAATCCGGAGGGAGAGCCGGATGTACTGCCCCGAATGCCCTTCAAAGCCTGGGCTGTGTGTGCCCAGCTGTTTTAGAAGTTACCACACAAGGAAAAACTTTTGGGAAATACCGTGAGCGTAAGCTGTCTGTTTTATATTTTCATATGTTTCACGGTTGGCATCTGTCGTGTATTTAGTTTGAGGTTTTGTGTTTGTAGTTTTGTGCCTATTTTATAATTAGTAGTTTATTTGTTGTTTATAAATAAAAAAAAGTGATTGTGGTGTGCGTGGGGTGGCGCTTGGCTGGCGGTGTGCGTGGGGTGGCGCTTGGCTGGCGGTGTGCATGGGGTGGCGCTTGGCTGGCGGTGTGCGTGGGGTGGCGCTTGGCTGGCGGTGTGCGTGGGGTGGCGCTTGGCTGGCGGTGTGCGTGGGGTGGCGCTTGGCTGGCGGTGTGCGTGGGGTGGCGCTTGGCTGGCGGTGCCAGCCAAACGGCAGTCCACACTCCCATCAGCTGGTGTGATTCTTGTATCAGGCATGTGGGCGTATGTAAGTGATGGGCCCTTGAGTGGCGCGGTCTGTCGATGTGAGTGTTGTAATGTGCTGGGCCCGTGGCTGGCGGTGTGAATGGTCTTGTGCGTGTCATGTATGAAAGGTGTGTGAATGGACTGTAAAGCGGTTGGTGCCTTGTCGCGCCTTGTCGTGGCTGGCGGTGTGAATGGTCTTGTGCGTGTCATGTATGAAAGGTGTGTGAATGGACTGTAAAGCGGTTGGTGCCTTGTCGCGGCTTTACAGCTCACGAGCTGTGAGTCATTGGTTCACTTTTTTGCCTTTCAGTTATTAGCAGTGCATTTCATTTTTGTGAAATCTCTTGTTAATAAAATTTGATCCACTGAACCATCACTCACCCTCGTGCCAAATCCAACCAGTATGTGTTGTAAAAAATGACAAAACCTGCTCCGCTGTAATCAGGCGTCGCAGCACACCTGTGACACGCTAGGTGCCTCGGGTGGGACCCCGATGATGAAGCATGCCACCAACTTGGTTGGTGGGTGAGGGGTCTTCTTCACATAACCTAAGTGTGTTTCTTTTCACAATTTTAGTGTTTGGCACATCACGGACGTATGTGCACACATCAAAATGATATATTGCAAAAATACCTATCCCTTCTATCTCTTCAGGTTTTGGGCCTTATTCTGTTGCAGGCACCTGGCCCACCCACACAAGTGAGGTATCATTTTTATCGGGAGACTTTGGGGAATGCTGGGTGGAAGGAAATTTGTGGCTCCTCTCAGATTCCAGAACTTTCTGCCACAGAAATGAGAGGAAAAAGTGTTTTTTTGGCCAAATTTTGAGGTTTGCAAAGGATTCTGGGTAACAGAACCTGGTCCGAGCCCCGAAAGTCACCCCTCCTTGGATTCCCCTAGGTCTCTAGTTTTCAGAAATGCACAGGTTTGGTAGGTTTCCCTAGGTGCCGGCTGAGCTACAGGCCAAAATCCACAGGTAGGCACTGTTTTCTTCCAAAATTTTGGTTGTGTCCACGTTGCGCTTTGGGGCGTTTCCTGTCGCGGGCGCTAGGCCTACCCACGCAAGTGAGGTATCATTTTTATCGGGAGACTTGGGGGAACGCTGGGTGGAAGGAAATTTGTGGCTCCTCTCAGATTCCAGAACTTTCTGCCACAGAAATGTGTGGAACATGTGTTTTTTTAGCCAAATTGTGAGGTTTGCAAAGGATTCTGGGTAACAGAACCTGGTCCGAGCCCCGCAAGTCACCCCTCCTTGGATTCCCCTAGGTCTCTAGTTTTCAGAAATGCACAGGTTTGGTAGGTTTCCCTAGGTGGCGGCTGAGCTAGAGGCCAAAATCTACAGGTAGTCACTTTGCTAAAAACAGCTCTGTTTTCTGTGATGTGTCCACGTTGTGTTTTGGGGCATATCCTGTCGCGGGCGCTAGGCCTACCCACACAAGTGAGGTATCATTTTTATCGGGAGACGTGGGGGAACGCTGGGCAGAAGGAAATTTGTGGCTCCTCTCAGATTCCAGAACTTTCTGCCACAGAAATGTGAGGAACATGTGTTTTTTTAGCCAAATTTTGAGGTTTGCAAAGGATTCTGGGTAACAGAACCTGGTCCGAGCCACACAAGTCACCCCTCCTTGGATTCCCCTAGGTCTCTAGTTTTCAGAAATGCACAGGTTTGGTAGGTTTCCCTAGGTGGCGGCTGAGCTAGAGGCCAAAATCTACAGGTAGTCACTTTGCTAAAAACAGCTCTGTTTTCTGTGATATGTCCACGTTGTGTTTTGGGGCATATCCTGTCGCGGGCGCTAGGCCTACCCACACAAGTGAGGTATCATTTTTATCGGGAGACGTGGGGGAACGCTGGGTGGAAGGAAATTTGTGGCTCCTCTCAGATTCCAGAACTTTCTGCCACAGAAATGTGAGGAACATGTGTTTTTTTAGCCAAATTTTGAGGTTTGCAAAGGATTCTGGGTAACAGAACCTGGTCCGAGCCACACAAGTCACCCCTCCTTGGATTCCCCTAGGTCTCTAGTTTTCAGAAATGTACAGGTTTGGTAGGTTTCCTTAGGTGGCGGCTGAGCTAGAGGCCAAAATCTACAGGTAGTCACTTTGCTAAAAACAGCTCTGTTTTCTGTGATATGTCCACGTTGTGTTTTGGGGCATATCCTGTCGCGGGCGCTAGGCCTACCCACACAAGTGAGGTATCATTTTTATCGGGAGACATGGGGGAACGCTGGGTGGAAGGAAATTTGTGGCTCCTCTCAGATTCCAGAACTTTCTGCCACAGAAATGTGAGGAACATGTGTTTTTTTAGCCAAATTTTGAGGTTTGCAAAGGATTCTGGGTAACAGAACCTGGTCCGAGCCACACAAGTCACCCCTCCTTGGATTCCCCTAGGTCTCTAGTTTTCAGAAATGCACAGGTTTGGTAGGTTTCCCTAGGTGGCGGCTGAGCTAGAGGCCAAAATCTACAGGTAGTCACTTTGCTAAAAACAGCTCTGTTTTCTGTGATGTGTCCACGTTGTGTTTTGGGGCATATCCTGTCGCGGGCGCTAGGCCTACCCACACAAGTGAGGTATCATTTTTATCGGGAGACGTGGGGGAACGCTGGGTGGAAGGAAATTTGTGGCCCCTCTCAGATTCTAGAACTTTCTGCCACACAAATGTGAGGAACATGTATTTTTTTAGCCGAATTATGAGGTTTGCAAAGGATTCTGGGTAACAGAACCTGGTCCGAGCCACACAAGTCACCCCTCCTTGGATTCCCCTAGGTCTCTAGTTTTCAGAAATGCACAGGTTTGGTAGGTTTCCCTAGGTGGCGGCTGAGCTAGAGGCCAAAATCTACAGGTAGTCACTTTGCTAAAAACAGCTCTGTTTTCTGTGATGTGTCCACGTTGTGTTTTGGGGCATGTCCTGTCGCGGGCGCTATGCCTACCCACACAAGTGAGGTATCATTTTTATCGGGAGACTTGGGGGAACATAGAATAGCAAAACAAGTGTTATTGCCCCTTGTCTTTCTCTACATTTATTCCTTCCAAATATAGGAGTGTGTGTAAAAAAGACATCTATTTGAGAAATTCCCTGTAATTCACGTGCTACTATGGTCACCCCGGAATTCAGAGATGTGCAAATAACCACTGCTCCTCAACACCTTATCTTGTGCCCTTTTTGGAAATGCAAAGGTTTTCTTGATAGCTATTTTTTACTCCTTATATTTCAGCAAATGAATTACTGTATACCCGGTATAGAATGAAAATGCACTGCAGGGTGCAGCTCATTTATTGGCTGTGGGTTCCTCGGGTTCTTGATGAACCTACAAACCCTATATATCCCCGCAACCAGAGGAGTCCAGCAGACGGAACGGTATATTGCTTTCGATAATCTGACATTGCAGGGAAAAGTTACAGAGTAAAAAGTAGAGAAAAATTGATGTTTTTTTCACCTCAATTTCAATATTTTTCTTTTTCAGCTGTTATTTTCTGTAGGAAACCCTTGTAGGATCTACACAAATGACCCCTTGCTGAATTCAGAATTTTGTCTACTTTTCAGAAATGTTTAGGTTTCTGGGATCCAGCATTGGTTTCATGACCATTCCTGTCACTGACTGGAAGGAGGCTGAAAGCACAAAAAATTGCACAAATGGGGTATGCCCCAGTAAAATGCCAAAATTGTGTTGAAAAATTGGGTTTTCTGATTCAAGTCTGCCTGTTCCTGGAAGCTGGGAAGCTGCTGAGTTTAGCACCGCAAACCCTTTGTTGATGCCATTTTCAGGGGAAAAACCACAAGCCTCCTTCTGCAGCCACTTTTTCCAATTTTTTTTAAAAAAACGAAATATTCACTGTATTTTGGCCAATTTCTTGGCCTCCTTCAGGGGAACCCACAAAGTCTGGGTACCTTTAGAATCCCTAGGATGTTGGAAAAGAAGGACGCGAATTTGGCTTGGTTAGCTTATGTGGACAAAAAGTTATGAGGGCCTAAGCACGAACTGCCCCAAATAGGCAAAAAAAGGCCAGGCACAGGAGGGGGGAAAGGCCTGGCAGCGAAGGGGTTAAAGAATAAAGGGGATATTATCTTTTTACTTAGTTTGTGTTTCAAATCTTTATTGTGGTGTTTTAGACTTTTAGTTTGCACTGCTGTCTTTTAGAATGTTATTTTCAATCTGCTAAAAAAGTGTATTTCATTTACCTAGACCCTGGCATAGTTGCCCTCTGCAACTATTATTGACCACTAGGGGATGGTTGCCTTTGCCTATTTTACCTACAAAAACAGTACACACAGACAACATCTTCTTCAGTAGGAGTTAAATACTAACTAAACAGGATCACTTCAATCCATAGTAATTCTCCTACCAGAACTGATGAAGTGAGGGGGTCTTCTTCTTACTTCAGGGTTTTCCCAGGATTGCATGTTAAGGGGGGTGGTAGGAAGGTAATAGTAGTAGCAGACTAATATGCTAACAGGGAAGACAGAACTTGATATGAAGTGCCATTCCCACCTATGAAAACTCCATCTACAGAAATAATCAAAGGGTTATCCATCACTGTCAACGCGATTGAAAGAAAATAGGGAGTTAGTGGGTCATCATCATATATCATAACTGTAGGAATACTGAGACCAGGCTACCACAATGACAGTATTGACACACAGAAAGGAAGAGGACCTGATATGATAATAAAATACTGGAGTATGTTTTTCTTCTGAGCAATTGTGGGGAACTATAGTATAATAAAACTAAGCATTTACAGAGCACAAACACAAGGCATGAATGATGATGTTGATGGGGCCGGTATGGAATATTGCTCAGGTAATAGAAGGTCGAAGGTCATGCAGTGGGTTGGTGTTGCTTACTTGCTTTTACCACATCTGCCAAAGCAAAGGTGTGATTCATTTATGGTATAAAAGTAGGTCAAGCCTCAAAAAATTACACAGCGCATGGGAAGAGGGCTAGGGGCTCAATGAATGGATGGGAATGGGGATTTGGGGAAAGGTGTGACAAACACAAACACTACACAATAGAAAATACAACAATATTTGTTGAGAACTTATGACACAGTTCAGTAAATTCATTGGAAACAGTCCTTCTGCCCCAGAGAGACACCAGTTAGTGTATCCTAAGTATTATGTCTTCTAGTTTTGAAATATGGAAGAATGAATTTAACCCACCCAGTTCTAAAAATTATGATTGTTAAAAGGAAAATGATACTGCATTGTCAAATTAGGTGATGCATCTCCATTCTTCTTGGAATGTCCTTCAATCTGGTGTCTTTCTAAACCTGTCCAGTAGTTAAGATGGAGTATTGAGCTTTGCAAGTTTGCAAGGAGAGGACTAGGATAAGGCCTGTATATTGAAAAAATAGTAGCTGTATTATAGAGTAGAAAGGAAAAAAGAAAGTAAGATAAGCTTCATGAGGAGTCAGGAGGTCTCAGGTGTGTACCAAGAAGACTCAGAGGCAGAGAAAGAACATAAGAGAAGTTTCACATTTAAGCTAGCAATGCATTGACCACATACTCAGCAGCATTTCCAAATCAACACATTCTTCTCCAGTGAGTACTACATCTCAGAGTCTTTGCCATCATCATGGGCTCTCTTTGAAGTTGAAAAGTTTCTCCGTTCTAGCTGTTGAGGTAGTCCCGCCCTGAGTCCTTCCAAACCAAGCAAGGTAGAGTTGTGAAGTGCACTACTTTTGAAGAACAAATAGAGAAACAGAACTGGAGTATTTTTTATGTAGATTTGTGTTTTGAAAGTAAAGTGACTGGTTTGTTATGAGGAACCAGGAAAAGTAGTAGGCCCTGCAAGTAAATGTCACTATTTTTGAAAGGCCGTTATCTTTCAGGAAAAAGATGATCACCCATCAGCCCCTAAACATTGCAAATCATCAGAAACAAGTATACAGTTTTGTTGAACTCGCTCCCTCACTGTCAATCACAACATGCATCAGTTATCAAACACAAATTGGCAAGCACAATCAATCAATATATCACCACCCATTGGTGCAATAGTTACTTAGTTACCTTTTCCAATTCAAGCACGGTGGTTGAACAACATGTCTGCACTTTGATGGTATCCACACATTGAAATTAGACATTGGCACTGGCACTCTTTTAATCAATGATCTTCTAGGGCAGCCTTGCTAGGTGATGTATGGGATAGGCAATGGCATTTGAGTGAGTGTAGGAGGCTGTTCTGGTTTGTAGTGGGTACCAAAGGTACTTACACCTTATACCAGGTCCAGTTATCCCTTATTAGTGAAATGTAGTCAGTGTCTAGAAGCCAGGCTGTCTGTAGGCAGAGCAACCAAGGCTGAACTAGGAGACATGCAAAGCTCTTGCAATACCACGGTATTCACACAGTACTCACATACATGAAAGACAATACTTAGGGCCTGATTACAGCTTTGGAGGAGGTGTTAATCCGTCCCAAATGTGACGGATATACCACCAGCCGTATTACGAGTTCCATAGGATATAATGGACTCGTAATACGGCTGGTGGTATATCCGTCACATTTGGGACGGATTAACACCTTCCTCCAAAGTTGTAATCAGGCCCTTAGTGTTACAAAAATAAAGGTACTTTATTTTGGTCACACAATGACAAAAAGACTATGGAGACAATACTCCCTTAGGAGGTAAGTAAATTACACAATATCTAGACTAGTAAACAAAAACTGGTAAGTAAATAATGAGAAAATAGTGCAAACTGTGAAAATCACAATAGGTTGCAATCAGGATGGGGCAACACAAACCATATACAAAAATAGTGTAATGCGAAAGTCGGTTTAACACCTAGGCAAGTGTAGTGTGTAGAGGGGTGCTGGCAGTGTAAAAAAAACACCAAAGTTAAGTAAAATACCACACCCCAGAGCCAAGGAAAGCAGGAGTAAAATGCAACAAGTTTCCTAAAGCACACTAGAATTAGTGATAGAAGATAATGCAAGAACCAGAAGAGACTGCAAAACACCAATGATGGATTCCTGGACCTTAAGACACGTGGCAGAAGGGGACCAAGTCCAAGAAGCACTGAAGGGAGAACAGGAGCCCCTGCTATCCCGGATGAAGGTGCAAAAGAAGAACCACCAGTGAGAATACAAGGTCAGCATTGCACCAAAGAAGATAGTTGTGGGTTCCTGGTTGGTGCAGAAGATGTCCCACACGGATGGATGAATGCAGTCTGGTTTGTGTCGCTGGATTCCACCATCAAGCCTTGGCACACGCAAAGCTCATGGTTAGTGGAAAATGGCACTGCCCAGACCCAAGAGGGACCCAGCAGGTGGAAGACAGAGGGGGCTCTCAGCAACTCATAGAGCCCTCATAAGACTAGGTAGCACACACAGGAGTCCCAGAGCACGTGGACAAAGGAGGTGCAAATGGAGGCTCATGCAGCACGACACAAAGAATTCCCAATCCACAGAAAAAACACTCAGGAATCTGTGCATCGCAGGATGGAGTGTTGGGGCCTAAGCTGTGCTGTGCATGAAGAACTTTTTAGAAGGACGCATACAATCCTTGGCAACTGCAAGTCACAGGGTGCACATGGGTACTGTCTTGCGTGGGGAGGCAAGCTCTTACCTCCACCAAAGTTGGACAGCTGGCCATTGGGTCTGCTGGAGTCACTTTAGTCCACCACCTGTATTGCTGGATCCACGCCTGTCATCTGGAGAGGGGACCCATCCACCGGTCGTCACTGCAGAGAGGTGCCTGCTGGAGCAGGGAAGTGACTCCATCACTCCATGGGAGATTCCTGAGGTTCTTCTGGTGCAGGCTGAAGACAGGCAGTCCTCAGAGGATGCACGAATTGGAAACTGTCACAGTTGATGGCACGAGCTGAAGATGCAATGTTGTAGAAGACATCTTAGCTTTTTTGTTGCCGTTTTGTAGAGTTGCTGGAGCAGTCAGCAGTTGATCCGTCAGTAGAACTGAAGTAAAGGATGCAGAGGATTCATGCTGGAGCTTTGCAATCTGAATCTGAAGAAACAATCAGAGGAGAGACCCTAAACAGTCTTGAGAGGGGGATTGGTCACCAAACCAGGTAAGCACCTACCAGGAGGGGTCTCTGATGTCACCTGCTGGCACTGGCCACTCAGATGCTCCCTGAGTGCCCCACCAACTTGGAAAGCAAGATTGCAAAATCCACTGACACTTTAGAGGAGCTCTGGGCACCACCCCTGGGGTGGTGATGGACAGGGGAGTGGTCACTTCCCTTTCCTTTCTGCAGTTTTGCGCCAGAGCAGAGACTATGGTCCCTGAACCAGTGTAGACTGGATTATGCAAAGAGGGCACCATCTGTGCCCTTCAAAGCATTACCAGAGGCTCTGGGATGATACCCCTCCCATGCCTGTAACACCTATTTCCAAAGGGAGAGGGTGTAACACCCCACTCCTAAAGGAAATGCATTGTTATGCCTTCCTGGAATTGAGTTGCTCAAGCAACAGGAGGGCAGAAGCCTGACTGTGAAGTGGCAGCAGCTGGGGATGCAGTGAAAACCTCAGAAGGCTGGTACTGCAGTACTGGGGGTCCACTGTGGAGCCCCCAGAATGCATGGGACTGTGCAACCAATACTGGAATCAGTATTGGGGTACAATTCCCAGTTATTAGACACCTTACTTGGCCATATTTGGAGTTACCATTGTGAAGCGGTACATAGGTATTGCCGTATGTACAGTGCACACTTAAAATGGCGTCCTCACACTCACGAAGTCTGGGAAAATTGGCCTGGAGGATGTGGGGGCACCTCTGCTAGTGCACGGGTGCCCTCACACACAGGTACTTAGCACCCAGCCTTCAGGGTTGGAAGACCTGATATATAGGTGACTTATAAGTGACCTGGTGCAGTGAAAATGGTTGTGAAATAGTGCGTGCACTATTTCACACAGGCTGAAGTCCTGTAGAAGCCCTTGTATGGGCTCTTTATGGGTGGGAAAAGAATTGCTGCAGCCCATAAGGATCCCCTGGACCCCCAATGCCCTGGGTACCTAGGTACAATGTACTTGGAGCTCATTCTTGTTGGTGGGGTAGGTCGGTGTGAGATAAGACTGCCCTCTCTGGAAGTTGAAGGTGGCACCCCAGAACTGCAGAGTGGGACTTTAAGTTTCAGCCACTCTTCTTCCAGTTCTCCTGCTTGCTCAACAATCCACCTCTTGTATTGTGAAACATCCCCTTCAGTAAAAGGAATGATAGCAGGAAGAATGTTTTTGTAGCATGGATCAAGTAGGCCGGCACAGATGTATTCTTTGGACGAGATTATGTCATTTTGCATCCTCAAGTGATAGCTTAGGCTAGTAACCAAGGCATGCGCTTCTGGGTTTTTGTTTGCACCCCTGAATGCAAATCTTTCAGACTCCTTCTTTATTTGCTCCTGTAGCAGATGCAATAACAGTATAGCTTGGCCCATTGTACTGGCCTCCCTGCTAACTTCCTGTATGAAAACCTCAAAAGGGAACAGCATCTTTGTGAGGCATTTCACTGTGCCCCATCTATCTGCATCCAAGGTCATAGCTCTCCCAATTGCACCAGCTCCACTTTCAATGATAGTCATTGATCTGTTTTACTGCTCAAACAGACGTTACAACATGTAATAGGTTGAGTTCCAACTTGCTGGCACCTCCTGTATAAGAACTTTAACTAGTACTCTATTATGATGTTTAACAAACCACAACTGTTTCCGGGCTTTGAGATAATGGCTGACACAAGTGCAGATACATCTGCAGGTTTTCTGTATGTTGCTGACTATGGGGGTCATTCTGACCCTGGCGGTCGGCGGTGAAGCGGCGGTAAGACCGCCAACAGGCTGGCGGTCTTTTTTTATGTATTCTGACCATGGCGGTTACCGCCATGGTCAGCCGCCGCTTCACCGTTCCGACCGCCACGGCGGTAACGACCGCCGGGCTGGAGACCTGGGTCTCCAGGCCGGCGGTCGTCACATACCGCCGGCGGTATTCCAACCCGCCTGACCCCGGCTTACCGCCATGGATTTCATGCGGTTGGGGACCGCCATGCAATCCATGGCAGTAAGCACTATCAGTGCCAGGGAATCCCTTCCACGGCACTAATAGGGGTCTCCCCCACCCCCAACCCCCACCCCGACTCCCTCCCCTACCCCCCCACCACCCCTGCCACCCCCAAAAGGTTGCAGGACCCCCGTCCCCCACCCCGATCCCCAACATATACACACTCATACACACATACAGGCACGCATTCATGCACATACACACACCCCCCCGCATTCATGCACGCATTCATGCACATACACACACCCCCCCGCTTACATGCACACATTCATGCACGTACACTCACCCCACCGCATTCATGCACGCATTCACACGCCCCCTCAATATACACACACGCACATCCCCATGCACGCACACAACTCACAACACCCCCCCCACCCCCCTTCCCTAGCGGACGATCACCTTACCTGTTCCTGGTGATACTCCGGGAGGGAACGGGCAGCTCCGCCTACACCGACACGCCAACAGAACACCGCCACAGCGAATCACAGGTCGTGATTCGCTGGGCGGTGTTCTGTTGGCGTGGCGGTGGAGGTGGAGCTACCTCCACTTCCCCACCTGCCGCCAGTATGGCTGTTGGCGGCTCTTCATCCGGAAACGGGCGGAGCGCTGCCAATAGTCAGAATGGCCCATGCGGAAGACCGCCAGCACTGGCGGTCTTCCGTACGGCGGTCCCTCGGCGGTCTATTGAAAAGACCACCGAGGTCGGAATGACCCCCTATGTCTTCTTTTTTAAGAAAGTCCTGCACAACCAGGTTGATACAGTGTGACAAAAACAAGACCTTGAAATAGCCACTGTCGGTCATGGCCTTGTCTATGTCTCTGCCATTGTGTGACAACAAATCCAACTTGAAGACCTCTGGGTCACAGCCATTCGGACACCTTGCTATTAAATTCCTCTAAGATGATTGCAACTGTGTGTGACTTCTCCATGGCGAACATGGCTACTGTTGCATGCCACGGAATGCTTCTAAAACTCTTCTCAGGGCCAAGACCTCTAGATAGCTTTTGCTTTACCCCCAGAAAAGACATCCAGTGTACAGTGATGCATATGTAATCAGTCTCCTGACAACTGATACATATGTCTGACGTCAGGTGGATAGTGTGGACAACACTTTGCTGCAAAGCTTGTCCAACCAATTGCAGCAAATCATGATGCATTGCTGGAACAGCAACTCTGGCAAAATAGGTCTGGACTGGAACATTTAATTCCTGGCAGAGGGCTCCCACTCCTTCCACAAAAGAAAAAGGGAGGAGGTCCAGCGCTAACATTTTTGCCATCTTGACATTGTACAAACGCGCCATTGGGTGGTTATGGTCATATGGCCCCTCCTGCCTAAACATGCCTGTAATTGTAGTCTGGATTTTCTTCTTTTGTGGGGCCACTGCTGCAGGTGACTTTTCAGACGTGGGTGGTGGTAGAATGAATGCGCATCATGATGCTGCAGTCATTGTATATTGTGGTGTCTCCGTCTGACTCTGAGTCTTCCTATGCCATTGTGAGATCACTGAGGTAGGTGATTCTGGCGTACTGCTGGGGACAGGACTGCTTTGTGTGAGGATGATGTTACCCACTTCTTCCTCACCTTCCACTGTGATTGACAAGATGTAGCTGATATTTCGTAGCTCTCCTCACCTTCACCACTGCAACCAAATTGAGCTGTTCATTTAAGGTGCTGTTCCCAGCTGACTGTGTGATGTTTTTTCATATGGGTCATCTGGCCTCCAGTACCATAATGTGAACCAGGCTTGCCTCAAAGAACACTTGGGTGTCAAGTGGAGTATATGGCAATGTTCTCTTCCTGATTGCTAATCATAAAAGAGTCCCTAGCTGGGGAGGAGTACTTTCTTATTGGGCCACTACTAATGCCTGAAAAAGAACTGGATATAGGTGGTAATGGGTTTGTGGACTGCTTCTCTGAAGTGCATATTTGTATTGAGGTAGAGGTTGGTGCAGGTCTCTGCTGGGGCCTTACAAATATGGGAGCTGGCGGTGCTGTCTGTGTCACATCTCTCAGGCCAGTAGTTGGACTACTCTTTGCCAGCTTCTACAATGACTGTGTCATTATAATCATCATCATCATCCCCTTACATGATGCTAAGGCTTTCTAAAATGTTTTTTTCCCTTGCCTCTCCTGGCATCTCCCGGAATCTGCAATGGTCCAGTCCATGTCCCTATCATGGTCATAAGAAGTGATGCTTGGAAGAGATGGTGGAGTAGTACCCTTCCTTTTTCTTGCTGGAGATCTGGGAGCCCTTGATCCTAAAAGAAGAGCTTCTTGCTCAACAGAAATCTGGACCTCCTTTTCTGCTCCAACTTTCGGAAGATCTGGCTTCAGTTGCTGTCCATTTTTCTCTGTTTCCTCAACTGATTGGGTAATACTTTGTGAAAGGGACAAATCCAATTCAACATCACTGCTCAATGGGATCGCCATGATTGCAGCGGCTGCCTCACTGGCAGACATCGTCTTGGGCTTGGTTTGATGTGGTGCCGTTATCGATGCAGGAGTGCTCCCAGGTTCCTCCTTGGAGGCCGATGTGGCAGCAGGCATACATCTCCTGAAAAAGGCTGCGGTTGGCACTCCACTGGAGAGAAAGCTACTTCTTCTCACGGGACACCTTCTTGGGAGTGACTTTCTTTAGGGCCATCTTAACTTGCTCTTGGTTGGCAGTGGCACTAACATGCACAGGCAAAATAGCTTGGTGCCTGTGGTCCAAAGTAACTGTAGGGCCTTTTCTTTGGCAGTACTGCAGGTGATGTAGGGTCTCTTCTCTTGTATACCTAAAAATAACCAAGCAAGAAACACTTCTACCCTGGATTTATTATAGGCAAACCATACCTCCACACCATAAGAAATGTAATTTCAAATCAGACAGCACAATAGGCAGATCTAGCTCTCTGCTTTATTTATATCTGTTTTAGGAGGTACCTGGGGTAGTCAGAGAGAGATGCATGGGTAAATGGAATAATCCTTTAACTAAAATAACCTATAGCAGCAAAGTGGTCCGGGGAAATGTTTTGATGTATGGATGGAAGGAGGAAGGGAATAGATTGGATGGATGGATCAAGGGAAAATGCAGAATTAAATAAAAATTAAAACTAAAATAAAAAATAAACAAAAAAGTTGAAATATAAAAATAAAAAATAAAAAATTTAAATTAAAAAGAAAAAGTAAAACGTATTAAAAGTTTTGAAATTAAATATAAACATTAAAATAAAAAAGATATTAAGATTAAAATTATAAAAGGTTTAAAAAAAATATAAACTAAATATAAACATCGAAATAAAAAAGTAAACTCAAAATGAAATAAAAATGGCATCAAATTAAATTAAAATTAAAAATGAAAATATAAAAAATAAAATAGAAAAAAATAAAATAGAAACTTCAAAAACAAATGATCAATACCTAATGATGTTTGTATGTAAGACTATGTCAACTCAAAGACACACTGGCTACACAGTGTACACACAAAATGCTGCCAGACAGCCACAAAGTCAAACAACAACAGCAACAAAAAGGAGCACGGAGGTAGTATGGAGAACAAAGAAAACATGCAGGCCTATGGCAAGGGACAATGGCTGCATGGACAAAATAGCTTCCAGACAGCCACATGGTCAAACAACAACAATAAGGAGCAAGGAGGCATGGCAGACAAAGAACGGATGCAAGCCTATGGCTAATGGACACTGGTTGCATGCATGAAATGTCTGCCAGCCACATGGTCAAACAACAAGAAGGAACAGGAGCTATGGCAAACAAAGAACACATGCAAGCCTATGGCAACGGACACTGGCTGTATGGACAAACTGGCTGTCAGGCACATGGTCAAACTGCATCCTCCTATGCCTTAAAATATTACTACCCCACAATCTATAAACTTTTTGCAAAAAAAATGAAATGCAAACAATAGCCAGCATTTGAAATGTAAATTAATCCAATGCCATCCCTGCCCTTAACGAAGTTTTAAAAATATATATTTATTTCGTGCACTGATGACTACTAGTACTGGCCTGGAATGACTGGCTTAATGGCCCTCTGGGAATCTAGGACACTTACTAAAATAATATTGCAAATGGAAACATGTAGAAAAGGTACTGAACTGTGCAAAAATGTTCCTTTACAAAAGGTGAAAAATCAATGAAATGCAAAATAAATAATAACTAGGCCCATACTTAAACTCTAGGCCACCCACCACCCCTATACATTTTTAAATTAAATTAAAGTTCAAAGAAATACTGGTGCATGCCCAAACAAACAACACCCTTATTCAATATAGTTTTAGAATGTATTTTTTGTGATGATTTAATTTTAAAAAAGTCCTTAAATCCAAAAGTATATGCAGGAGAGAAAGAGAGTGATCCTTCCACCTCGATTTCCAAGTGTAAAGTGACCATGGGATGGGCAAAGCACTGGGAGGAGTCTGCTGGACGGGAACAGGAAGTTTGAGTCTCTGACACACTTCCTTCCTGTTAGAAAAAAAGGCTTCTCAATCTAAAAAACAAATTGCAGGGTCCCTTGGAGAAGAAAATCTAGTCAAAAAAGCTCTTTTTGACTATATTTAGTGGCTCTGGAGTAGAAAATTGACTTCAGAAGTGAGTTTGTGCTCCTGAGCAGCCTGATTTGGCCACTGGTGAGATTGGAAGCAACACGAGAGATCTTCAGCGTGCTCACTAGCGGCCCAAGAGAATCGCTGTGCTTACGATAGAGCGCCTAAACCCAATCTCGTGAGTGCAAACTATCTCCGCTCTGCACCAGAGAGTGGAATTCGGGAACTCCTCACTACTTTGCGTAGTGCAGAGTGCCCGAATTCCGCAAACTTTGCTGGTGGAGTGGAGTTCCACACCCAGGTCTAATTTAATTACAGTATTCCTACTTTTTTTTAACTCTTGGCCTCCCTAGTGGACATCGATTGATGCAGTGTATTGCAAACTCCTATAATTGAAAACTCAGAGCTCTCAGGTGGTATTTGTGATTCTACACAGCCTATAGACATTGGAGCCCTGCATTCTATTGTGTCACATCATACCATATTCAATCCTACTTCCCCTGATTCTGCAGTTTGGGGTGTAGGCACGTTAGGTTGGCCTATATCATGCCCTGCCACAAGCACTGTGAGCATTGTCTCCTGGAACAGTGCAGGAGTCCGGACAAAAGTGTCAAACCCAGACTGGATTGACTTTGTTACACAACATAATATTATATACTACCAAGAGATATGGATGACTAAGGATATTTTTATTGATGGGATTCATGCTTTTTATCAACCTGCCTCACGATTGTGGGTGGGCAGTGACTGGAGGCCTGGCCATCTTTTTTCTAGTCAATGTGTCAGCTTTTAAAACAACAAAATTGGGATCCTCCACTTATTTTCTGGCCATTCTTGTATCACTTCCTGTGGCTTTTGATATTATTTTAATTCATTTCTTTTATAATATTTTTAATCAGTCAAGCAGGCACATTATTAAATAACTGGATGAGCACTTTATTAGTTTTTTCCAACACACTGATCGTACTGTATATATTATTTGCCCTTGTGTTGATACTAGAAATTGTGGTTTTGATAGTGACCATTATTGAAATTACACTCATTTTGTTCATACAGTCTATGGTGAGGCTCTTAATGAGGTACTGCTAAAATATAACCTGATCTTTGCAGGGTAAGGTTGTGGCTCATATCGACCAGGGTTTCCAACTTTTACAGGAGGCCATGTAGGGAGCATATACTCATATCCCTTGAATTGTCCTCTCACTTAAAAGATTTTGTCATTCTCAGTAGTTGCCTCAGTGATCACAACCCACTTGTGATGACCATGGAGTTCTGTATCAGTCTCCCCTAAGGAGAAAACTCAACAATGTGACCTTTTCTAAAAATAAGGGAGTGCAACATAAGTAGAATAGAATTGATCAAGTGCCCTTTGAATAAGTTGTAGTGGAGAATTCCAGGACCTCGATCATGGTGTGCTTGTCAGTTGATTCAAGTACAGAAGGAATTCTATTGGAATTTGCTCAAGTTTGTAGATCTATCTTGAAGGGTATCACCACTTTTGTAACCTAACGAGTGGGAGCACCATGTCTGTAGTTTGGCCAGGCTTTGGTCTGAAGGTAGATCCTAGGGTTGTGTGTGATGTTAAGAATGCCAGTAGGGAATACAAATAAATCTTGGTGGTGAGGAAAGCTGAAATTAGAATGAAGGCATGGATGATCTGGAACTGACAGGAAGACTTAGGGATAGCTCAGAGTTCTGGGCGGTGATCGATAGGTCGTATTTTAGGGAGAGAGTCGCATCTAGCATAGAGAACCTCATCTCAGAAGACACGTGGATGTCTCATTTTACAAAAATGTTCACTCATAGCTCCCTATCCAAAACAGCTGGCCTTGTTAGCCCTCCAGCCACTTCCATTGAACGATGAAGACGCTGAGTCCCTATTGAAGTACAGAAGGTAATAGATACTAGAGACAAATGTGTTCCTGGAAAGGCCCCTGGCTCTTTCGGAGTACCTGCGGACCTATTTAAATCTAATATCCACTTATGGACCCCTTTCCTCATGAATGTCTTCAGACCAGTAGAGTTGCGCCCATTCCTGATCCTGGAGAATTGCCACTATAGTCCTCATATTCAAGGAAGGGGACCGGTCCAACCCAAGTTGAAATCGTCCCATTTCTCTGCTTTACTGGAGTTCCAAAATTCATGTGTGAGGTTTGCTGTCCCAGCTTGAGAAATGGGCTTTGGCAAATAACATCCTGACAGATGTCCAGTTTGGCTGCAGGCTTCAGGCTTGGCATAGAGACTATTCAACAATGTCTCAACCTTTATCTGATAGTGGGCAAATATGTCAAAGCACAAAAGTGCTCTGTGCACTTGGCTTTTATTGATCTATTTAGTGCTTTTTACTCGGTTAAGCAATCCAAACTTTGGGAGTACATAGCAAATATGTGGATGGAGCCTGAACTTTTAACACTTAATAGGCACCTACACCATGACCTCACCATTAGGGTGAGGTTTGGCCCAGTGGGAGAATGTTCATCAGATATCTGTTGTACACAGGGAGTTAGGCAGGGGTGCATCTTGCCTCCTTTTATTTGTTTACTTTATATAAGTGGATAAATACATTTTAATTGAAAATAGTAAGGATGTGCTGCACACGTGGAGGAAAGACCATTCCCATTTTATTATACGCAGATGATGTGGTGCTTATTGCCTGCACTGCAAATGGTCTCCAGACTCTGCTGGATCTGATTGTAGTGTTTATATATGGTTTAGACTTAAAATAAAGTATGCTAAATCTTACATTTTGACTTGCAGTTGTCCTGGCAAAAGTGCTTCAATATGGGTGAAAGTAATTTAGAAAAGATAAAGAGTTTTAATTACTTATGGATTCTCATCACTCCAACTTTAAATTGGACCCACCTATTAACATCCAAAGCCCAGTCTTTTATTAGTTATATTGAGGCTATTTTTAGATTTTCTACCAAGTTTAAAAGTAAGCCAATAGCTATGATGTTGAATCTGTATAGGAGTAAATGTTTAGTAATGGGCACTTATGGTGTGGGCCTGTAGGGTTCCAGCAATTCAGATATTCTTCAAAGGGTTACATATTGCTTTACCCATAGACTATCAGTGTCCAGAAGTTCTGCTACTTTTATATGTCATGAAGAGCTAAGGCTCCAAAGCTGGTTTAACTAGAAGGTGCATTACCGATTGCCTGACTCCACATGGGATTGATTCCATACTATGGCTTTCATATGTGAAAGTCTCTTTTTCTAAGCTGGGCTTATGTGAGCTATTTAATAACCCTAGTAGCACTGAGCTCAAGCATAAGCTATTGTTAAAGTGTTAGCTGGCATATCGCAGGGATATCCATATTGAAGTGGCCTCTGCAATGTCCTCACTCACCCAGTGTGCAGTGTTATTTACAACACAATCTTTAGAACCATATTTAAGCTGGGTCACCAATCCCTTTCTTTGCCATTGGCTAACTCTTCTAAGGTTGGGGTTGTTGCATCGCAAGTTTTCTTTCCCTTTGAATCATTGTATACGGCCCTGCCGCATTGTCCTTGTGATAATTAGTTCATGCAATGCACCAGCCATTTTATGTTGTTCTGTCCCTTATATTCTGTACCCAGGCTCATCTTTCTGACACCTGCCTTACGTTATAAGGCCTTTAGTTGTCTAGTTCATGCTTAGGCTGATTGTATATGGATGTTTGTGGCGCATCCTTTATTGCTCTAATGAATTTATTTGTTTTTTATTGATAGTTGTTTTTATTATTTCTTATTGTTTTATACTGTATTGTATTGTGTCTAGCTTTTATGGGCTTGGTCGAATAAAGTTTTGTTTGACTGACTGACATTATGTTCCAGCCCTGAGAATGGATTTAACAGCAGAATTAATTCTGGGATTTGTAGCCGTGGTTTACTTCAATGGAAGCAGTTAAATTAAGGTTTAATGCTACAAGCATTGGCAAAACCAATGATTTTCGCCTCTACGAAATCTATTTGATTTGTCAATGTTTTTAGACATGATAGGTGTCACTTTCGTTTATTTACATAGCGCTTTGAAATTATGGCTAGATGAATATGTCTAGCTATCTCTGTTGAACTGCTTAGTTTTATCTACTAACGTGCCTCAAATATTTTAGTTAGTGAATTCAAGTCAACTTGATGTTTTCTCTCTCTTTTTCAAGCATGTCCTATTTTCATTTAAATTTAATGGATTTCAAAAAACCCCAAAAATTTACATTGTAACATAACAAGCAAGCCCAATTTATTAGGTGATTGATGTCATTCGTTTTCCTTCTTACCTTTTGGTACAAATCTGGATTTGTTTGTATGCAATAGAGTTTAGCTGTGAAACTGCTTACAGGATGCAGTGTTGGAGCCCACTGACACATAAATATGCCACTTTGCTACCAGCAAAACACCTGTGGTAAATGCAAAAATAGAATTGTGCAAAGAACACAATACAGCTGTGGTAGCTTGTTTTTACCGTTATTTATTCCCCAAATCACCAGCTCAGCATATAGAAATAGCGAAAATGACTTTATTTCCACTGAGTCAGATTTTATTTGGAGCCTTGGTCCTGCTCTCTAAGGCCTATACTTATTCTTTTTTTGCACCGCATTTGCTCCATTTTTTTATGCAAAACCGGCCCAAACTTACAATATATTGTTGTATTTTGTATGTTTGCACCGTTTTGTGTAAAAACATGACGCAAATGCAGCACAAAAAGTATAAATATGGCCCAAATAAGCAGCAATGTTCTATTTTTTATGTTTGTAATGGTGGACATTTAAAATTATGTTACCTAATGGTATGTTGTTATTTTTGACTCCGTATTTGGCTTTTCTTCTGTTTCAGATATTGTGCTTTCAATCATGGTTAGACACCCCCTACAATAGCGCTTGTGCACTTTGTGAATTGTGCTTGTTGTCGGACCACATACTAACTAAAAAGTGTACATTGGGTCAAAATATCATAGCACTGCAGCAAGTTAAACGCACTCCAAGTACAGTCTTTGCAATTCTGACATTATCATTTAGGAAGGTGTATTTTTAATTACTATGGCCCTCATTCTGACCCTGGCGGTCGGTGATAAAGCGGCGGCCAACCCGCCAACAGGCCGGCGGTCCAAAATATGCAATTCTGACCCTGGCGGGAACCGCCAACACAGCCCGCCGCATTAACACTCCGCCCGCCACGGCGGAACAAACAAACAGCGCGGCGGTCCCCGCCAACAGCCAGGCGGCAGACAATGTACCGCCCACCCTATCACGACCCACCAATCCGCCACCTTTTCCGGGGCGGGAGCACCGCCGATAAAAACACGGCGGAAACAGACTACGAACGGGAAAACGCTCACCTCCACATACACCACGCGAGATTCCGGCAGTATGGAACCCGAGTTGCAGGTCATCCCCGCACTCCTATACCTGCTCCTGTACCAGGAGCACGCCCGGCGGCACGGAAGACATCGGTGAGTACTGCACCTACGACACAGGGGAGGGAAAAGATTACCGGCACACACCCACCCACCCACACCCACTACAACACACACATCAATGCATTCCCACAGATCACTGTCACAACCCACAACCCCCCCCCTTCCGAAATAATGCAAAGACCAAAAGAAGAGATCTCAAACGGGCAGATATATTGAAAAATGGACAGCAGTAATCCAAATAAATAAATAAACTATGTACAAAATATATACAGCTACTAAATGTAGTCCAACCACTGTCCGTGGACCACAGGGGTCCTGAGCAAAGGGGCAAGGCCCAGTCCCACGACAAGAACTCCACGGAGAGAACACTGCAGGGGCATCAGAAAGAAAAAAGGACAGGCACCTCAGGGGGAAGGGAAGGGGGGCACCTCAGCCACTTGAGTACAGGACGCCAGATCCACGAGGGGACTCCATGACCACTGGCCCATCCTGGGGAGAGCAAAGCCACAGTCCAAACAGTCCATACAGTGGGTGGCCTGCCCACTGGGCCATCCTGGGGAGAGCCAAGCCACAGTCCAAACAGTCCATACAGTGGGTGGCCTGCCCACTGGGCCATCCTGGGGAGAGCAAAGCCACAGTCCAAACAGTCCATACAGTGGGTGGCCTGCCCACTGGGCCATCCTGGGGAGAGCCAAGCCACAGTCCAAACAGTCCATACAGTGGGTGGCCTGCCCACTGGGCCATCCTGGGGAGAGCCAAGCCACAGTCCAAACAGTCCATACAGTGGGTGGCCTGCCCACTGGGCCATCCTGGGGAGAGCAAAGCCACAGTCCAAACAGTCCATACAGTGGGTGGCCTGCCCACTGGGCCATCCTGGGGAGAGCAAAGCCACAGTCCATACAGTCCATACATTGGGTGGCCTGCCCACTGGGCCATCCTGGGGAGAGCAAAGCCACAGTCCATACAGTCCATACAGTGGGTGGCCTGCCCACTGGGCCATCCTGGGGAGAGCAAAGCCACAGTCCAAGCAGTCCATAACAGACTCCACTGCCACTGGAGGAGGCATGTTGGCCAGAGGACATCCTGCAGCCCTGCCCGAGACAGATCCTGCCCTGCCACGTCTGCCAAAGGGCCAGCGGTTCCTGCCTGGAAGGGCCCAGTTCAGCGGTTCTTGCCTTGAAGGGCCCAGTTCAGCGGTTCTTGCCTAGAAGGGCCCAGTTCAGCGGTTCTTGCCTTGAAGGGCCCAGTTCAGCGGTTCTTGCCTTGAAGGGCCCAGTTCAGCGGTTCTTGCCTTGAAGGGCCCAGTTCAGCGGTTCTTGAGACGGCGGTCCCCAGCGGAGCGGTGCTGGAGACGGCGGCCATTCTATGGCCAACTGCTCATTGCCTGGTGGTGCCCTCCTGGGCAGCGGGGATGGTGCTCCTTCAATGCCCACCTGGGCTGTGGGTGGTGGGGCCCTCCTGGCCAGCTGGGCTGGGTTCTCCCTGGGCAGCGGCTATGGGGGTGGTGGGCTCTCCCGGGGCAGCTGTGCCGGTTCCTCCCGGGGCAGCGGCTATGGGGGTTGCGGGCTCCTCCTGGGCAGCTGTGACGGGTCCTCCATGGGCAGCAGGCCTGCTGCCTGACTTCTCCGCCTTGCTGCCCTTGCCCTCCTTAGTCGGGAGTCTGTGGCCCTTTCCTCCCTTTGGAGTTGTGGCTGTTGACGGTGGCTGGCTAGTGTCCTGGGGGGATATCGAATCCGGGCTCCGGCGGCGGCCCTTCCGCCTTCTGCTCCTCTTCCCAGGGGGTGGGCTGGCTGTCCCCTTGCTGCTGGGCGAAGATCCAGACCTGCGGGCTGGTGGGCTCCAATACCCCTGCACCCTTTTCAAGGGGGCTGCAGGGCTGGTGGTGGCTGAGGTGCTCTTTTTACCCCGACGAGAAGGAGGGGGGGGCTCAGGGTCAGGAAAGAAGGTAGCAGTAGAGAGATAGATTTTCTTGGGACAATGGAGAGTGGTAGGTACAGTGGGTATGGGAGTGGAGGGAGAGGATGTGGTTGTAGGCGAGACAAGTTTGCTGTCTTTGGGTGCAGGTGCAGGAGCGGGAGGCTGTCGTGAGGTGGATGGCTGTTGGGTGGGTGGGTGGCTGCGTTTGTGTGGTGTGGAAGAGGGGGTGACAGACACAGTGGGAGAGGACACAGGGGACGTGTAAATGGCAGTGGGGGTGGTGACTGCACGTGTGCGGACTGGAGTGGAGGGTATGCTGGTGATGGAAACACTGGCTGATGGTGAGGTGAATGAAGGTGTGAGTGTAGACGTCACAGGGAGGGAGGAGGGAGACGAGGAGGTGGGGGTCACAGAGGTGGTAGTGACTGTTGGCATGTCTGCATCGGAATGTTGCTTGTGTGAATGTCTGCGTGATCTGTGGTGCTTATGTTTGGATGAGCTGCTCTTGGGTGTTGAGGTGTGTGCAGGCTGGTCTGATGGTGTGGGTGGGACAGGCAGAGGAACAGGAGACTGGGAGGAGGGAGTTAGTAGAGGGAGGCAGGAGACAGGGACAATGGCTGCCGTCAGTGCTGAGGCCAGAGCCTGGAACGATCGCTGATGGGCAGCCTGACCCGAATGAATGCCCTCCAGGTACGCATTGCTGCGATGAACCTCCCTCTCCACCCCCTGGATGGCATTCAAAAGGGTAGTCTGCCCAACAATGAGCGTTCGGAGGAGGTCAATGACCTCCTCACTGAGGGCAGCGGGGGTAACAGGGGCAGGGCCTGAGGTGCCTGGGGCGAAGGAGATGCCCGGCTTCCTGGCAGAGCGGGCACGGGGCGAACGCTGAGGGGCTGCTGGGAGGGCGGAGATGGTGCGCTGGGTGGCGGCTGTACCTGTAATGGCGGGGGGCACGGATGGTGCCACCCCCGCAAGGGAGCTCCCTTCCGAGGACGTGTCCGTGTCGCTGCAGGGTCCAGTCGTCCCCGTTGTGGAGCTCCCCTCGCCCTCCGTCTCACTGGTCCAGTCAGACTCTGTGGCATGGCCCTCCTGGGCCATGTGAGATGCAGCTCCCTCCTGCCCCGATGCCACTTCTCCTCCGCCTGATGATGCTGATGCACACAAGCACAGAAAGACAAACAAAAAGGGGGGGGGGAGAGAAATAAAGAGATTTTGAGTACATGGATCACCGGTACAGTTAGCGGACATGACAGACACAGATGCCCCCTGCACTAAGTTGCGCACTTGGGGTCCGCTACGCATTCCGTGGAACATGCCCTACACGCCTAGAGTTGACAACTGCACCCATGGATGACACGGCCCAGGGATGGCTGTACTGACACACTACTGAGGGTGGTGGCTGGGGACACAGGGGCTTACGGGGGTGCCCAGCCTACAGATATCGCCCTGGCCTAGGGGGACCCACAGCCCTCCTCCCCCACCCAGACACCTCCACTGCGCGACAACAGAGTAGATGATGCTTGTACTCACCCCCTTGTGTCTGCTGTGCTGCCCTCACGCGCCCATCCAAATCAGGGTAGGCCACCGCCAGGATCCGGAACATCAGGGGGGTCAGTTGACGGCAGGCACCCCGCCGACGTTGGGAGGCCATCCCCAGCAGAGATTCGGCGGTCTTCTTGGTCCCGCGGCGGATGTCCTCCCACCTCTTGCGGCAGTGGGTGCCCCGTCGATGGTGGACCCCCAGGGTCCGGACTTCCTTGGCGATGGCACGCCAAATCCCGATCTTCTCATGGGCGCGGACCTATGTGACACGTACAGGGAGGGAGAAATACCACGTTCAAGTTTGTCTGCATTTTCGTTGCCAGTGGCCCAACGCCCCCCATCCCCGCCAGGCCCCCCGCCAGGCCCAACATGCCCCCCATCCCCGCCAGGCCCCCCGCCAGCCCCAACATGCCCCCCATCCCCGCCAGGCCCCCCGCCAGGCCCCCCGCCAGGCCCAACATGCCCCCCATCCCCGCCAGGCCCCCCGCCAGGCCCCCCGCCAGGCCCCCCGCCAGGCCCAACATGCCCCCCATCCCCGCCAGGCCCCCCGCCAGGCCCCCCGCCAGCCCCAACATGCCCCCCATCCCCGTCAGGCCCCCCGCCAGGCCCCCCGCCAGCCCCAACATGCCCCCCATCCCCGCCAGGCCCCCCGCCAGGCCCCCAAGCCAGCCAGTGGCCCCAAATCCATATTGAATTAAACTCACTTGTTGGTCTGGAGGACCGTAGAGTAGCACATACTGGGGGAGGACCCCATCCACAAGTTTCTCCAACTCCTCTCCAGTGAAGGCAGGGGCCCTTTCCCCAGTCGCAGCAGCCATTGTCCCTTCCAGACCGAGGTCACAGCAACACTTGCAGTATAGGTCCTCTCCTGTGAAAGTTCAAGTTGCAAGTGGATAAGTAGATAGGAAATGGCGGTCACGTCCGCGGCGGTGCGTACCGCGGCGGGGCGTACCGCCACCGCCGGCGCCCTTCGCCATTGGCTCCTGAAACCCATAGGCTTCAATGTTAACCCGTGCGGCTTCGCGCCGCGGTCTTCGCCCGCCGACCGCCGCGGTGTGCCACGCCAGCGCATTGATCTCACATCCCATTGTCACACTTCACAGGTCAGGCAGCCGCCATTTCGAGGGTCCACATGGCTCAATTTCAACTGTGTCACACAGGCCTAGGCCTTGCATAGCCACTCAGACACGCCATTCACTGCATAGAGAATCGTTTACTGTGCAAGCTGTGAGTACGTACCTGTGGGTTGCTTGACTCTGTGCTCCATGTTGTCCTTCCTAGGCACCGTCCGCTGAGTTTGGCGAGGAGACGGATGAATCCTCGCGTGTACCGACCGCTGGTGGACCTGTCGACAATGGAAGAACGCCACATTATCCTGACCTACCGGCTTGACCGTGCCACTATACATGAACTGTGTGCCCAGCTGGAGCCCGACCTGATGTCCCCCATCTGCCAACCCACAGGGATTCCCCCTCTGGTGCAGGTCCTGTCAGTACTCCATTTCCTGGCAAGTGGGTCATTTCAGACAACAGTGGGAATTGCTTCTGGGATGTCTCAGCCCATGTTTTCGAAGGTGTTATCCAGAGTGTTGTCTGCCCTGATGAAATACGTGAGGAGCTACATCATTTTCCCTGAGGTGGGCGAATTGGCTACAGTGAAGGGTGATTTCTACGCCCTTGGACATATTCCCAACGTCATTGGTGCCATTGATGGGACCCATGTGGCTTTGGTTCCCCCAAGAGACAGGGAGCAGGTGTACAGGAACAGAAAAAGTTACCATTCCATGAACATCCAGGTGGTGTGTTTGGCTGACCAGTACATCTCGCATGTAAATGCCAAGTTCCCTGGGTCAGTGCATGACGCCTACATCCTGAGGAATAGCAGCATCCCTTACGTGATGGAACAGCTAGAGAGACACCGTGTATGGCTATTGGGGGACTCTGGGTACCCCAACCTGTCGTGGCTACTGAACCCAGTAAGGAATCCCCGGACCAGGGCAGAGGAACAGTACAATGAGGCCCATGGGCGTACTAGGAGGGTGATCGAACGCACCTTTGGCCTCCTAAAGGCCAGGTTTAGGTGCCTGCATATGACAGGTGGATCCCTAATGTACTCACCTAAGAAGGTGTGTCACATCATCGTGGCCTGCTGCATGCTTCACAACCTGGCTTTGCGCCACCAGGTGCCTTTCCTGCAGGAGGATGGTCGAGACGGTGGTGTAGTGGCAGCTGTGGAACCTGTGGAGAGTGACGAGGAGGAAGACGACGGGGCTGAAACAGACAACAGGGACAGAATCATTGAACAGTACTTCCAATAGGACACAGGTAACAATTCAAACATAATTTAGTGAATGTGAACTACTCTCCTGCATCTCTGCTGCCTGTCTATTTGCCCCAGTGTATGATGACTGAGTTGTGGCTTTTCCCTCCCTATTTCAGATCTGGGGTCCCCACTACGAGTCCTGTGCTTCGTTTCCCCATGGACTACAGCTTTGTGGCAGCTGTTTGTTGACTTCACTATGTACAAGGACATATTTGCACTGTCATGTCAATTACAATATTTTGAAATCACAGCCAGACTCCAGATAGTTTTGTGCTAAATGGGTGTTTATTTCAGTGCTCAAAATGGGATGGGTGGTTTCAAGTGGGTGGGGGCTATGATGAAGGAATGTCCATGGCAGAGTCCAGAGTAACAGTCACACAGGTGCATTGTCCAGAGGCCTGTGGAGAGATGGAGCATGGGCAGTTCAAGGATGGACAGGGTGACAACGTGGGACAGTGGGATGACATCAGGTGGTATCCTTTGCTGGTGGGGGTCTTGACATCCTACTCTGTCTTCTTGCGAGATCTCAGGGCCCTCTTGCGGGGTGGTTCTTCTCCTGCAGGAGGTGGGGGTCTGGTGGGCTGCTGTTGTGCGGGGGCCTCCTGACCACTAGCGCCGGCGGAGGTGGTTGGCTGTTCTTGGTCCAGGCTAGTGGCAGGGGCCCTTTGTTGTTGTTGAGTGTCCGTCCTGGTGTTGATGAGGTCCTGCAGCAGCCCGACCATGGTAACCAGGGTGGAGGTGAGGGCTCTGATGTCCTCCCTGTACCCCCGATAGTGTTCCTCCTGCAGTACCTGGATCTCCTGGAACCGGGCCAGTACCGTCGCCATCGTCTCCTGGGAGCGGTTGTATGCTCCCATGATGGTGGTGAGGGCCTCGTGGAGAGTGGGTTCCCTGGGCCCGTCCCCCCCCTGTCGCACAGCTGCCCTCCGAGTTGCCCTGTTTCCCTGGGCCTCTGCCCCCTGGCCGGTGTGCCCACTACCACTGCCCCCAGGTCCCTGTTGTTGTTGGGGTGGTGGGTTATCCTGGGTGCCCTGTAGTGGTAGACACACCGCAGATTGACGCGCCCTGGAGACAGAGGCATGGGCCCGCTGGGTGGGAGCTGTGCTGGTGTTCCCAGAGGGGTTTGGGTCTGTAGTGGCCTGTGGCTGTCTGAGGGGAACCGACTGTCCAGAGGTCCCCGATGGTCCGGGCTGGTCATCGGTGTCCAGGTCGACAGAGCTGCTGTCATCGCTGACGGCCTCTTGGGTGGGGGGGGTGGAGAATTCTGGGCCCTCCGTGGCGGTGTGTTGGCGGTCGGGTCCTGCAGGGGTATAGAGGTATGGTTATAGTTTCAATGTGTGCCATATGGGTGTATCTGTGGGTTCCCGTGTCCCCAGGTGCTGGCATTCGTGTGTGGGGGCTTTGGTGAGGGTGGCTTGTGGGGGGGATGTGTATATGCATTGGGCATGCTTTGGTGATGGGTGTCCATGCTTAGTGGACGCATGCAGGCCTAGGTTTTGGGATGTGTGGGTTGTGATGGTGAGACATTGGCAGGGAATAGGTGTGCTGGGGGTGGGGGTGAGGATGGTGGTGGGGGTGAGGATGGTGGTGGGGTGAGGATGGTGGTGGGGGTGAGGGTGAGGGTGGGGGTGAGGATGGGGGTGGGGGTGAGGGTGGGGTTCGAGGATGGGGGTGAGGGTTGGGGTATGATTTGGCATGCAGGTGGGGGGGAAACAGTAGTGAAGCTTCAACTTACCAGTGTCCATTCCTCCGCCGACTCCTGTGAGGCCGTCAGGATGCAGGATGTTCAAGACTTCCTCCTCCCATGTTGTAAATTGTGGGGGTTGAGGTGGGGGTCCTCCGCCAGTCTTCTGCACGGCGATGTTGTGCCTGGATACCATGGAACGCACCTTCCCCCGTAGGTCGTTCCATCGCTTCCTGATGTCTTCCCGATTTCTGGGGTGCTGTCCCACAGCGTTGACCCTGTCGACAATCCTCTGCCATAGCTCCGTCCTCCGGGCAATGCTGGTGTATTGGACCTGTGTGCCGAAGAGCTGGGGCTCTACCCGAACGATTTCCTCCACCATGACCCTGAGTTCTTCGTCTGAGAAGCGGGGCTGTCTTTGGGGTGCCATGGAGTGGTGTGTATGATGTGTGGGGTGGAGTATGTGTAGTTAAGTGTGTTGAGTGTGGTGGTGTGTGTTGTTTTGTGTGTGGATATTGTGTGGGTGATGGTGTAGTGTGCCTCTGTGTGATGGTATTCTGTGATCACTGATGTGTCTCTCAGTGCTTCTTTCTGAATTTTTTGTCGTAGGGGTTTGTGGGTGATGTGGGTGTGTGTTTTATATTGTATTGTGTGTGTGGGAGTGGTGTGTGTATGTGTATCAGGTGTGTGGAATTCAAATCGGCCAATGTGGCTGAGTTTTGTTCGTTTGTGTGTATTCTGACCGCGGCGGTGTGTACCGCCAATGGAAAACCGCGTTTGAATGACCGCCGCGTGGATTCGTGGGTCGTAATGGCATGGGCGTATTTCTGTTGG
Organism: Pleurodeles waltl; assembly: GCF_031143425.1. NCBI lineage: Eukaryota > Metazoa > Chordata > Amphibia > Caudata > Salamandridae > Pleurodeles > Pleurodeles waltl. The sequence goes on from NC_090439.1 coordinate 252,641,857, forward strand.
CGTGACGGTGGAGGTTTGGTCACCTCCACTTTTCCGCCGACCGCTGGTCTGGCGGTCTGTTGTGGCTGTCGGATTTTCGGAGGTTTGGCTGCTGCGGGTCAGAATGACCGTGGCGGGTTACCGCGACCGCGGCGGAATTATGGAGGATTTCTGACCGGCGGTAGGCGCCTTTTACCGCCGAGGTCAGAATGACCACCTATATGTGTTAAGCCCAGGACACTAAGAGGCAGATTTATGGAAAGTGGTGCTTCACCGAGTGCAGCGCCACTTTCCCTGCACCGCTTAGCCCCCCCCTCCTGCCACCATGGCGCAGGGTAGGGGGCAATATTGTCATTTTCTATGATGCCATTGATGTACTCTGCAGGAGTAGTGCCAAAATATTGGCGCTACTACTGCAGAGTACATAGGGGTCCATTCTAAAGATTGGAAACCCCCTTTTAATGCCTGCTCTTGAGAAGGCGTTAAAAGTGCCTTTAAAAATAGCGTAAGGAAATCTCATAGATTTCCTTACGCCACTTTTTCTGGCTCCCCTAACAAGGAAATGCCCCCTTTGCATACATTATGCCTGGCGCAGGCATAATGTAGCGAAAAGGGTTACAGAGAGGGGCAATGCATGCATTGCGCCAATCTGTAAATATGGCGTGGGGTTTTTGGCCTCACTGGGCTGCATTAACGTCAAAATGAATGACGGTAATGTGGCACAAGGTGGCGCTAGGTGCCTAGAAATATGCCCCGAACTGTCCACTTGCTCAATATAATGAACTTGGCACACAGACACTTTAATCATACTTGCGTTTGCATCATTTATTTTAAATTCTTGTTATACTTGATTGAAATATTTATGTCCCACAAGCAACAATTACCTAGGGGTGTCTTAAAATAAATGAAGGTCATTATAAGTAAAAGTGTGACTCTTATCCTTAAATATAATAAGTTTATGAAATTGAACACTTTGAAAAGAAATGCAGCCTTACACATAGTACACAATCAATAATGGAAAGTGAACTCTGACACCATAGCTATAAATGTGCAAAAAATCTACTTGGCTATAGTCTGGGCAGCTCTGCTAAAATCAAATTGTCAACATATTTGCATCTTTATTGTAAAGTATGTATTTTCACAAGCACACAGTCATACATTGGACGTTTTCAGGTGCTAGTCAGTATTAAAATGTCATTCATAAAGGATGACCTTGGGGCGTGGCTTGGCGCCGAACGAAGATGGGCGCCTTTTTCTGAGCTCCGTGACGGTGACGAGGAAGCTGGCCCGTTTTCAAGGGTATTTTTAATTATTATTGCAGAGAGGACACGTTAGGGGAATGTGCCTGGAGTGCATTATTCTCTTTAAAATGCCATGAAACCTATTTTTTATGCCCTAATTGACTGAGTTAAATGGCGGTCATCTGGGGAATCGATTGCGACCGCCATTTTGTTTTTTGTTTTCACCTCACAATTTCCTTTCCTACTTATTACATCGTTGCTTGAGAAATTCTTTTTGCACTTTCGGGCCTAAAAGTGTTTACTTACGCTCTCTGCTTATCGTACCTTGCTTTTTGCCGTAATATGTCCAGTTTATTTCATTTTTTGATCTACTTTTTTCTGAGGTGGAACCCTACTTTATACAATATATGATTTACTACATACTGGGCAAAACTATATATCTGGCTTATGGGCAGATCTAGGAACCTTCAATTGACTGATAGTAAAGGTTCAGATAATATTACTTTATTAAATTAATTCACCCTTTTGTCAAATAGGGAGAGTACAGGGGCTGCCAATCTTGACACTACACCTTCAAAGCCTGTTTCTCCCCCTACTGTTATTAATAAACTATTGTCCAAACTTCCAGTTACAGTATCGAGGTCCATGAATAAGAGAGCTAAAAATGATCCTCCATCTCCTATTAAAGTTGTCGATACCATGTCTATGGAGTTACTTCTTGTGGAAATAAGAGCTCTTAAACCTTATGTGGAAGTTACAAATAAACAACTACACATTTTGGATGACAAATGGTCAGAGTCTCTCAGGTAGAATGAAGAGTAGAAATGCTTGAGGATTCAGTTGCATCTATTAAGTCTCTATAAGCTGAGGTCGTTATGTTGAAGAAAATCAGAACCAAAGAAATAATCTACATATTTACGGTCTACCTGAAGGAATTGAAGGTTCGGACTCATTATCTTGCTTTCAATCATTTCTGCCCAAAATTCTGGATCTGCCTAATTCTCCTGCTTTAAATATACAAAGATCACGCAGACTTGGTCATCCTTCCCATATGGCTTTGACGTCAAAGAAACCAAGAGGAATAATACTTTACATTTTAGAGTATGTTGGCCTGCAAAAGTTTCTCAGAGCAGCAAGAGCTAAAGGTCAGACCATGTGGTCAGGTTTCAATCTCTTCTTTGCTTAGGATTATGCAAAACCGGAAGTGGACAAAAAAAAGACATTTCTGGATATGTGTCCGGCATTAAAATTGCTTAATGCTCGATATAGTTTCTTCCATCCATGTTTGTTCAAGGTGACTTACATAATAAGACTACAACATATGAAGATCCAGTATTACTTCAGCAATTTATTGACTAGTGTAGAGGTGAAAAAATGGATACTTCTAAAATAACAGAGACTTGACTATTATATTGTGTTTTTTTATTTTTATTTAATGGTTATTCTCATTACTGGTTCATGTAATCTTAAGAGTGACATATTTTCTAAGGGTTTTGAATTTCCCTATTTTCTTCCCTTTTTAGATTTTACTTCATTAAAGTACCCGACTTTTGTGATAGCAACCTGTGTGGCCTGGTCTCTCTTCCCTCCTGTGTCTGTAGTTGTGGGGTGAAGGTTGCGTCATCTTCCCTTTGTGGTTTCACCACCCTCATGTTGTTTTTGACTTATAGGTATATGTTTATTTCTTGTTCTGTTTTGTTTTTCTGTATGTTTAATGTTTCTTTCTATATTGTATTATGTTTATCCTTTCTTTCTCCTTTTCCTCTTCTTTTACTATTTTTCCCTCTTTTTATTTTTCTATTTCTATTTTCTCCTGTTCATAGTTATATTCTTCTTTTTCTATACATCACAATATTTTTTTGGGGTTCAATGTGTCCTCAACAGCATTAGGTTTACTTACATTAATTCATGGCTATATTATATACTCTTTATATTAAATGACCATTAGATTTATTTCATGGAATGTTAAAGGTTTAGGATCCCCAATAAAGCGTCAAACAGTTTTAACACATATCTTAAAATTGAGAGCTGATATTGCCCTGTTGCAAGAGACTCATATATCAGATATTGAGGTGGCCAAACTTAAAAGGCAATGGGTAAGTCATGTTTTTCTGTCTGTGGGTACGGGTAAGAGAAATGGAGTCATTATACTGTGTCATAAAGCTTTAAATATTTCTGATATTTCTCAAGAATTTGATGTGATGGGTACATGGGTTATCGTTGCAATGTATATTAATAATGTACCTTTAACTATCTTTAATGTTTATGCTCCTACCCAACCTGATAAATCTTTCTGGAATTAAATATCAGTTAAGTTGATGACTCTTTCAGATAAATACTTAATTTGTGGAGGAGAGTGTAATATGGTTATGGACCCTTTTATTGACCGTAAATCCAATTCTAGATCTATACCATCCACCATATTTTCACAATTTATCTCTATGATTAAACAAAGAGCTTTAGCGGATGTTTGGAGATTGTGTAATCCCACATTACAGGAATATTCCTTTTTTCTCCCATGTACATTCTTTCCAGTCGAGGATTGATTATTTATTTGTCTCACAAAATCTTGTACAACATGTTTTGGGTATGGAAATTGGCTCTATAATAATCTTGGATCATGCTCCAGTGAGTATGGATCTTGATCTTATTGCACATAATCAGCCAAGTAATAGATGGAGATTTAATAATTCCTTACTTCTTGATACTAATTTTACTCAACGTTTTGAGAAGTTTGCAACACAATGTTTTGTAGAAAATGATACCTCTCAGTTATCTGTTCAAATGATTTGGTATGCTTTCAAAGCAGCATCTAGGGATTTTATTATTTCCTATGTTGCCAATAAAAGGAAAACAGCTACTGAAAAATTCCTTCATTTGATGAATCATATCAAAAATCTAGAAAATCTATATTACTCTTCCAAGTCTGCAAGTTGTCTTAATGATTTACTTCAAGCTAAATTTCTTTCAATAAAAACTCGAATGATATTGCTAATTCTTATCTTCTTAAATCTAGTGCTATGTACTATGGGGGCCAAAACAAATCAGGAAAACTCCTAGCAAATTATCTTAAAATTAAGAAAGATAGAACAAAGATAGATTATATTTATAATTCTTTCAATTGTTTATTACATAAGAATGATGATATTTTGGAGGAATTCATTCATTTCCACACATAATTATGTACTCCTGAATCTTATCCCACGCAAGATCTTATTTATCAATATTTGTCTGCAACTAAATCCGCCTGTACTCCCCCCCCTATGAATTTTCTGCTCTTGAGAATGATATTTCCATTAAAGATATTCTAAATACACTAAATCTTATCAAGAAGGGTAAAGCTCCAGGCCCGGATGGCTTTACTATTACATTTTATTTACATTTTTCTAAACTATTGGCTCCAAAATTATTTCAACTTTTTACCAATTTTGTTAACACAAAATCCTCTGGAGGCTCTTTTCAAGAGGCTTTAATAGTTCTTATACCAAAAGATAACAAAGATCCAAAGTTTTGCAAGAAATATATTCCTATTTCTTTAGTTAATTTAGATATTAATATTTTTGCTAAAATTATTGCTTGCAATTGGAATTGATTCTTCCTAAATTAATTGATAAAGAGCAATCTGGTTTTATTAACTGTCTATTATCCGACAACACAAGATTATTTCTTAATATTTTAAGTAAGTCTGTTACATATAACAACTCTCTATCTGCAATTGCTCAAGATGCTGAAAAAGCTTTTAATCGTGTTAATTGGCTTTTTATTTTTTCAACGCGTTCATGGTATGGCTTTGGAAATAAATTTATAAATCTTATCTTATTATTATATTCTTCTGCTAAAGCTGGTATTTTTCTAAATGGTCTCATTACTCCCTCATTGTCACTTTAATGAGGAGTTCGTCAGGGGTGACCGTTGTCACTGCTTTTATTTGTTCTTGCTTAGGAACCCTTCTTATTGAAACTTAGAGCTAATCCAAATTTGCCTGGTTTCCAATATGGGGAAAGGCAGCTAAACGTTTTGGCCTTGGCTGATGACATCTTGCTTTAAAATCAAACCCGAAATCTTTGCTTCCTACTTTTTTTATTTGAAGTAGACAATTTTGCTTCTATTTAAGGGTATAAGTTAAATAAAGATAAGTGTGAAATATTTTCTTTAAATAAATTCTGTCTTCCTGAAGATTTTAAATCTTCCAACTCTCACTGGAACAATGATACAATGATACTTAGGTCTTTGGTTTGAACCTTCTTTTAAAGATACAATTTCCTGTAATCTTTTGCAACTATTTTTTACTCTTGATTCTCTCCTATCTAAATTGAACCCTTTATTTTTATCCTGGTGGGGTAGATTAGACTTTCTTAAAATGATGTTGCTTCCTGTAATCCTCTTTTAACTTATATATCAAATATCAAAGATTCTAATTAATATCCCACGTCTTTATTTTAAGAAGTTGAACACTACTTTAGCCAAATTCTTATGGAATAATAAGAGACCCAGAATGTCTCCCCAAAAATTAATGAGGCCTAAAATCTGTGGAGGGGATAACCTCCGAACCTTCGCTCTTATCATATGGCCTTTTCCCTTAAACAAGCTTCTTATTTATTGAATGAAGATGATTCTACTATTTTACCATTGTGGGTTGAAGTTGAAAAGTAATTTGTTGTCCCTTTTACATTTCCGGAGGTATTAACTTGGTCAAATAAACCAACATCTATTTCCCTTCCTATTTTGAAAAATTAATGCAGAATTTTGCAACCTATTTTTGCTCCATACAATGGAGACAGAGTACAGTTTCTAAATTCGTCAATTTGGTATATTAAGTACATCAAGTTGAATATTAGAACTATCTCCTGGAAAATGTGGCATTTAAAGGGGTTAAGATGGGTGCGCCAAATATTTGAAAATGAATCCCCTTTTCTTTTGTAAGGCACAACTTCTTTTTTCGTTTCCGTCCTCTTTTGCTTGAAAGTATAATGTTTTAATACATGTCGTGAATAGTTCATATCAATCCTTTCCAGTTCAGCAAGCACCTTTTGTCCGACAACTGAGAATCTGATATTACAGTCTTCATTGGTTTCTCGTATTTATCAAACAATTACAGCCCTTTCTGAGGACAGACTTAAATCCGCAATAGAAATACAGTGGGAGAAATATTTAGATATTTCATTTTCACCTTCTTTATGGAATAAGGTGTGGATTAAAATATGAAAATCCTCAAGAGCAGCTAATGCAATTCAAACCTTATTTTTTTTATATACAATAAGTTATTAATTACACCATCATCTTTACATATAATGAATTCTAATCTTCCATCCTCTTATTTGTCTTGTAATAGGCTGGTCTCAGATCTTAAACATATGCTTTTTGATTGTCTATATACATTTCAATTTTGGGTTAATGTATAGAATCACATTAATACTATTTTTAACACGCAAGTTACCTTAGGCTTTCCAAATATATTTTTAGGTATCCTTGCAGATGAATTATCCAAAAAGTAGTATCTTAATCTTAGATTTATTATTGGCTGTTACTTTTCAACAAATTACGAAAAATTATTCTTTCGAGCTTGGTGGTATGGTATATGTTATAATCATACACTGGATAGAGCTTATGTTTCCCCCTTTATCCCTTGCTATTAAAAGAGATATGTTGTGGATACTGGTTACAAATTAACTAACCTCTTTGGCTTACTCTTTGTGTAATCATTTTCCTAGAAAGGAAGAGGTATATAAACTGCCATGAACTGTTTTCCTTTACATTTTCTTGTATTTATTTATATTGTTCATAACTTCCTACATCTATATACTTAATACATGCATATATACTTACATTTCTAAGCCTTAATATATCTTTTGTGTTTTGCAATAAGTTTGTTTCATGAAATTGAACTGTTATTGTATTATTTACTCATGTCATCAAATGTATTTATATCTTTTGTATATTGTATTAATTATCAATAAACTTTCTCTTTAAATTTAAAAGAAAAGATGACCTTGCGAATGTGCAATTAGACACACAACACCTGACTCACCGAGTGCTGGAATAACTCCACTTCCATGACGGGAAGGATAATGGATCACCTCTAGATTAGGCAGGGGTATGGGAGGAGTTTCTCCATTGGGAATGTTTTCTTCTAGTAGAAAAGAGAAAAGAGAAACATGCTTTTGTGTATTTGGCTGACCTTCTCAGGGTGCAGAATTGTACGCTATGCATAACAACACACAGGGATAATAGGCAGTCAAAAAAAGCCACATGATAGGTGCAATAATACACCTGAACACCTGCGAATGGACTGGCTTTCAAGCATTTTATTACACCTGTTTTGTGAATTGAAAAAAGACTGATAGTACATTCAAGGAGTGTAGCAGAACTCCAACCATTCCTTGTGAATCCTACTCATAAATCGCAAACTGAGATGTGTGCAGGTGGAAAACTAATTTTGATAGTTTTAATTACTGAGCAGTTCCTTTGTAATAAACTCATGAGCAAAACGTATGCGATAGTTAACTACAAATGCACCAATAGAAAATCAAAAACAGTTGACGGAACAAGAAGACATGTTAAGGATTAGTGCAGACTAATAATAGGATTTGTAGAGTGCGTAGCTACTTCTTGCAAAGTGACAGAGACCGCCACTTCAACACATCGCCCGCCACGGCGGGACAAACAAACAGTGCGGCGGTCACCGCCAACAGACAGGCGGGAGACAATGTACCGCCCACCCTATCACAACCCACCAATCCGCCACCTTTTCCGGGGCGGTAGCCCCGCCGATAAAAACACGGCGGAAACAGCCATTTCAAACGGAAAACGCTCACCTCCATACACCCCACGAGGAATCAGGACAGCATGGAACCCGAACTCCACATCCTCCCAGCGATTGTCTTCCTGCTCCTCTACCAGGAGCACGAACGCCGGCGCAGAAGACAACGGTGAGTACTGCACCTACGACACAGGGGAGGGGGGAGGCAAAAAATTACGGGGACACACATATGCGACACACCCACCCTCACCCTCACCAACTACAACACACACATCAATGCATAGCAACTCATCACAGTTACCCCCCCAAATCCCCCGGAAGAATGCAAAGACAAAAGGAAATGATTATAAACTTTGGAATATATTGTATGACTGAGTATAAAATATATCACACATCTAAAGCTTTATATACATAAATTGTCCAGTCCGATATGTGTATCAGGCATTGTTCATGGGCCACTGGGCCCAAATCACATGGGCAAAGCCCACACAGGATACCTGACTCCAACGGAGAGAACACTGCAGGGGCATCAGATAGGAAAACTACAGGCACCTCAGGGGGAAGGGAAGGGGGGCACCTCAGCCAGATGAGTCCACGACGCCAGATCCACGAGGGGCCTCCATGGCCACTGTTCCATCCTGGGGAGTACAAAGCCACAGTCTCTCAAGTCTCTACAGTGGGTAGCTTGCCCACTGTGCCATCCTGGGGAGTGCAAAGCCACAGTCTCTCAAGTCTCTACAGTGGGTGGCTTGCCCACTGTGCCATCCTGGGGAGTGCAAAGCCACAGTCTCTCAAGTCAATATCAGTCTCCACTGGTACTGGAGGGGGACTAGTGCCCAGAGTGCTTCGTGCAGCCCTGCCCGACACAGATGCGGGGCTGCCCCTTCCGCCAATGGGCCAGCGGTGCTTGAGATGAAGGGCCCAGCGGAGCAGTGCTTGAGATGAAGGGCCCAGCGGAGCAGTGCTTGAGACGGCGGTGCCCAGCGGAGCAGTGCTTGAGATGAAGGGCCCAGTTCAGCGGTGCTTGAGACGGCGGTGCCCAGCGGAGCAGTGCTTGAGACGGCGGTGCCCAGCGGAGTGGTGCTTGAGATGAAGGGCCCAGTTCAGCGGTGCTTGAGATGAAGGGCCCAGCGCAGCGGTGCTTGAGACGGCTGTGCCCAGCGGAGCGGTGCTTGAGATGAAGGGCCCAGTTCAGCGGTGCTTGAGACGGCGGTGCCCAGCGGAGCAGTGCTTGAGACGGCGGTGCCCAACGGGCGGTGCTTGAGATGAAGGGCCCAGCGGAGCAGTGCTTGAGACGAAGGGCCCAGCGGAGCAGTGCTTGAGATGAAGGGCCCAGCGGAGCGGTGCTTGAGATGAAGGGCCCAGTTCAGCGGTGCTTGAGACCGCGGTGCCCAGCAGAGCGGTGCTTGAGATGAAGGGCCCAGCGGAGCAGTGCTTGAGATGAAGGGACCAGCGGAGCAGTGCTTGAGATGAAGGGCCCAGCGGAGCAGTGCTTGAGATGAGTGCCCAGTTCAGCGGATCAGCCCATGGCGTGGAGGTCATTCGCCTGTGGCCTGTGGCTGGCTGCGCCTTCCTGCCCACCTGGGATGGGCCTGGTGGGGCCCTCCTGGGCTGCAGTACCGGGCCTGTTGGTGTCCTCCTGCCCACCTGGGATGGGGCATGCGGGTCCCTCCTGCACAGCTGGGCTGATGGCGGTCTTGTCGGGCGTGCTGCCCTTCCCACCCTTCCCTGGTCGCCTGTGGCCCTTCCCCACCTTTGGCGGTGTGCCAGGTGGCACACCACTCCCTGCCGGAGCCATGGTAGGGATTTTGGTCCCAGGTGTTTTAGGCCTCTCGCGCCGGGCACTGATAATCTTGGCATGTTTTTGCGGCGGTGGGCTGCACGTGCCTTGGCTCCCTGCTGAGCTGGCTGCCCTTGAGGGTGGGGGACTCCACTGTCCATGGCAGACTGTCTTCACAGGGCCCGCTGTTGTGGTGGCTGAGGTGCTGACTGGAGTCTTTTTAGATGGACGGGGTGGGGGAGTTGTTGGGAAGAGGTCAAGTTTGGAAAGGAAAATAAGTTTAGGAAGAGAGGGACGGGTAGGTGTAGTAGGTATGGGAGTGGATGAAGAGGTTGTGGTTGTAGGAGTTTGAAGTCTGGTGTCTTTGGGTGCAGGTGCTTGGGCTGGAGGCTGTCGTGAGGTGGATGGCTGTTGGGTGGGTGGCTGCCTGCGTTTGTGTACCTTGGAAGAGGGGGTGACAGACACACTGGGAGAGGACACAGGGGACGTGTGAATGGTAGTGGGGGTGGTGACTGCACGTGTGTGGGGGGTTCTGGTGGGTGTGCTGGTGATGGATGTAGTGGCTGAAGATGTTGTGCATGCAGGTGTGAGTGGAGACGTGACAGGGAGGGAGGAGGGAGACGAGGAGGAGGGGGACACAGTGGAGGCAGTGGGTGTTGGTATGTCTGCATGTGGACGTTGCTTGTGTGAATGCCTGTGTGATGTGTGGTGCTTATGTCTGGATTAGCTTCCCTTGGGTGTTGAGGTGTGTGCAGGCTGGTCTGATGGTGTGTCTGGGATAGGCAGAGGTACAGGGGATTGGGTATGGGTGGAGGAAGTTGGAGGGGGGAGGCTAGAGACAGGGACAATAGCTGCCATCAGTGCTGAGGCCAGAGTGTTGAACGATCGCTGATGGGCAGCCTGAACCGAATGAATGCCCTCCAGGTATGCATTACTCTGGTGCACCTCCCTTTCTACACCCTGGATGGCATTCACAAGGGTAGATTGCCCAACAATGAGCGTCCTCAGGAGGTCAATGACCTCCTCACTGAGGGCAGCAGGGGTGACAGGGGCAGGGCCTGAGGTGCCTGGGGCGAAGGAGATGCCCACCTTCCTGGGTGAGCGGGCATGGGGCAAACGCTGAGGGGCTGCTGGGAGGGCGGTGCTGGTGCGCTGGGTGGCGGCTGTACCTGTTGTAGCGGGGGGGCACGGATGTTGTCGCCACCACAAGGGAGCTCCCTTCAGAGGACGAGTCGTTGTCACTGACATCCACATGAGTCCCCGCTGTGGAGCTCCCCTCGCCCTCCGTCTCACTGGTGAAATCCGAGTCAGTTGCATGGCCCGCCATGGCCATGTGAGATGCAGCTCCCTCGTGCTCCGATGCCACTTCTCCTCCGCCTGATGATGCTAATGCACAAATGAACAGGAAGACAACAATAAAGGGGGGGTGGGGAAAAATAAAGAAATGTTGAGTGCATGCATTGGCGACACCGTTGGCGGAAAGGACAGACACAGAAGCCCCCTGCACTACGCCGCGCCCTTGGGGTCGACTACGAAATCCGTGGGACATGGCCTACAAGCTTATGGGCGACCTCTGCTCACATACATGACACAGGGCAATGAATAGCTGTACTTGGCACCCTACAAAGGTGGGGGGCGAGGGCACAGGGCCATGCCTTACAGAGGGGCCTAGCCTGCAGATATCGCCCTGGCCTAGGGATACCCACAGCCCTCCTCCCCCACCCAGACACCTCCACTGCGCGCAAAGTCACCAGGATTTGAGTGTACTCACCCCCTTGTGTCTGCTGTGATGTCCTCACGCGCCCATCCAACTCGGGGTAGGCCACCGCCAGGATCCAGGACATCAGGGGGGTCAAAGTACGACTGGCACCCCTCCCACGTTGGGAGGCCATCCCCAGCTGAGCCTCCGCCGTCTTCCTGCTCCAGCGGCGGATGTCCTCTCATCTCTTCCTGCAGTGGGTGCCCCGTCTCTGGTGGACCCCCAGGGTCCGGACGTCCTTGGCGATGGCACGCCAAATATCGATTTTCTGGTGGGCGCTGACCTATGTGACATGTACAGGGAGAGAAGAATAATCATCACCTTCTGCATGCTCGATGTGAGTGGCCCCCCCATCCCCACCCTTGCCATGTGGCACATGCTCTCATCTGTCGTTTGATGCATGCCTCAATCGCTCCCCCCCCCACCATCTTTCATCTACCCGACTCAACACAGGCATTGGCCACAAAGCATGGTCCCAGTGTACTTACCTGTTGGTCTGGAGGACCGTAGAGTAGCGCATACTGGGGGAGGACCCCATCCACAAGTTTCTCCAACTCCTGAGCAGTGAAGGCAGGGGCCCTTTCCCCAGTCGCATGAGCCATTGTCTCTTCCAGACCGTGGTCACAGCAGCACTTTCAGTGTAGGTCCTCTCCTGTGGAAGATCAGGTATCGAGTGATTAAGCAGATAGAAAATAGCGGTCACGCCCGCGGCGCTGCGTACCGCGACCGCCAGCGCACATCGTCATTGGCTCCTGAGACCCATAGGGTTCAATGTTAACCAATGCAGCTTTGCGCCGCGGTCTTCGACCGCCTACCGCCACGGTGTGCCACGCCAGCGCATTTACCTCACATCCCATTGTCGCACTTCACAGGTCAGGCAGCCGCCATTTCAAGGGCCCACATGCCTTATTTTCGACTGCGTCACACATACCTAGGCCTTGCATCGACACTCATACAAGCCATTCAATGCATTGGGAATCGTGTTATGTGCAAGCTGTGGTTACGTACCTGTGGGTTGATTGACTCTGTGCTCGCTGTTGTCCTTCATAGGCACCGTCCACTGGGACATGCGAGGAGATGGAGAAATCTTCCTGTATACAGACCGCTGGTGGACCTGTCGACAATGGAGGAAAGACATGTCATACTGACATGCAGGCTTGACCGAGCCACTATACAGGACCTATGTACCCAGTTGGAGCCAGACCTGATATCACCAATCCCGCAACCCACAGGGATCCCCCCTCTAGTGCAGGTGCTGTCAGTACTCCATTTCCTAGCAAGTGGGTCATTTCAAACAACAGTGGCCATATCATCAGGGATGTCCCAGCCCATGTTTTCCAAGGTGTTGTCCAGAGTGTTGTCTGCCCTGCTCAAACACATGCAGAGCTACATCGTCTTCCCTGAGGTGGGGGATTTGGCTACAGTGAAGGCTGATTTCTATGCCCTTGAACATATCCCCAACATCATTGGTGCCATTGATGGGACACATGTTGCTTTGGTCCCCCACAGCAGGAGTGAACAGGTGTACAGGAACAGGAATAGTTATCATTCCATGAATGTCCAGATGGTGTGTTTGGCTGACCAGTACATCTCCCATGTTAATGCCAAGTTCCCTGGGTCAGTGCATGACGCGTACATCATGCGGAATAGCAGCATCCCTTACGTGATGGGTCAACATCAGAGGAACCGTGTGTGGCTATTAGGAGACTCTGGTTACCCCAACCTGTCATGGCTACTGACCCCAGTGAGGAATCCCAGGACAAGGGCAGAGGAACGGTACAATGAGGCCCATGGGAGAACTAGGAGGGTGATCGAGCGGACCTTCGGCCTCCTGAAGGCCAGGTTTAGGTGCCTCCATATGACTGGTGGATCCCTAATGTACTCACCAAAGAAGGTGTGCCAGATCATCGTGGCCTGCTGTATGCTTCACAACCTGGCTTTGCGACGCCAGGTGCCTTTTCTGCAGGAGGATGGTCCAGATGGTGGTGTTGTAGCAGCTGTGGAGACTGTGGAGAGTGAAGAGGAGGAAGGCGAGGAGGACGACATAGAGAACAGGAACACTGTAATACAGCAGTATTTTCAATGACACACAGGTAAGAATACACACCGGCATATTACATATACTTAACCACTACTACCTCTCTACTGTCTGTCCTTTTCCCCCAGTGTATGGTAACTGAGTTGTGACTTTCCCTTCCGATTTCAGAGATGTGGGCCCCACTGCGTGACATCTGCTTTATTTCCCCATGGACTACAGCTGTGTGACATTGGTATGTTGGCATCACAATGTGAATATGCCATTTGGCACGGTAATGTCTAATACATTTGTACAAAATCACAGCCAGACTCCAGATTGTTTCATGCAATAAGTGTGTTTATTACAGTGCTCTAAATTGGTGGGTGGTTACAAATCGTTGAGGTGTGATGGTGGAGGATTGTCCATGGCAGGGTCCAGACTATCAGTATCACAGGTGCATTGTCCAGATGCCTGTGGAAAGTGGAGCAGGGGCAGTGTAAGGTTGGACAGGGTGTCAATGTGGGACAGTGGGATGACAATCAGGGAGGTATCCTTTGCTGGCGGGGGTCTTGGCATCTTACTCTGTCTTCTTCCTGGATCTCAGGGCCCGCTTGCGGGGTGGTTCTCCTTCTGCAGGGGGTGGGGTTCTGGTGGCCTGTTGGTCTTGTGTCGGGGCCTCCTGTCCACTAGCGCCGGCGGAGGTGGTAGGCAGTTCTTGGTCCATGCTAGTGTCAGGGGCCCTTTGTGGTGCAACAGTGTCCCGCAATGTGGTGACTACCTGATTCAGAGCCACTACGATGGTGCCCATGGCGGTACTGATGTTTCTTAGTTCTTCCCTGAACCCCATATACTGTTGCTCCTGCAGAAGCTGGATCTCCTGAAACCTGGCCAGGACCGTCGCCATCGTCTCCTGGGAGTGGTGGTATGCTCCCATGATCGAGGAGAGGGCCTCGTGCAGGGCGGGTTCCCTGGGCCTGTCCCCCCCTGTCGCACAGCAGCCCTCCCAGTTCCCCTGTTTCCCTGTGCCTCTGTCCCCTGGACCGTGTGCCCACTACCACTGCCCCCAGGTCCCTGTTGTTGTTGGGGTGGTGGGTTAACCTGGGTGCCCTGTAGTGGTGGACACACCGCTGATTGACGTGTCCTGGGGACAGAGATATGGGCCCGCTGGGTGGGTGCTGTGCTGGTGTTCCCAGAGGGGGGAAGGTCTGCTGTGGCCTGTGGCTGTCTGAGGGGAACCGACTGTCCAGAGGTCCCCGATGGGCCGGGCTGGTCATCTAGATCCAGGGAGACAGAGGTGCTGTCATCACTGTGGGCCTCTTCTGGGGGTGGAGTGGACATTTGTGGACCCTCCTGCGCGGTGACGTGGCGTTCGGGTCCTGCAGGGGTATAAAAGTATGACTATTGCTTCTGTGTGTGCCATGGCGTGCAATGGGTGGGTGCCCGTGTACCCCTGTGCTTGCATTCCTGTGTGGGGGCTTTTGTGACGGTGGTTTGGGGGAGGGATGGGTATGTGCAGTGGGCATGCTTAGGTGATGGGTGTCCATGCTTTATGGTCGCATGCAGGGCTTGGTGTTGGGATGGGTGGGTTGTGAGGGTGAGACATTTGCAAGGAGTAGGTGTGATGGGGGTGGGGGTGAGGGTGGGGTATGAGTTGGCATGCTGGTGGGGTGGGGGGGATGAAGTAGTTAAGATTTGACTTACCAGAGTCCATTCCTCCGCCTACTCCTGCGAGGCCCTCAGGATGCAGGATCGCCAAGACCTGCTGCTCCCATTTTGTAAATTCTGGGGGAAGAGGTGGGGGTCCGCCGCCAGTCCGCTGCACCGCGATGTTGTGCCTGGATACCATGGAACGCACCTTCCCCCGTAGGTCGTTCCACCGCTTCCTGATGTTGTCCCGATTTCTTGGGTGCTGTCCCACAGCGTTGACCCTGTCCACTATTCTGCTCCATAGCTCCATCTTCCTGGCAATGGTGGTGTGCTGCACCTGTGTCCCGAAGAGCTGTGGCTCTACCTGTATAATTTCCTCCACCATGACCCTGAGTTCAGCGTCAGAAAACCTGGGGTGTCTTTGTGGTGCCATGGGGTGGTTTGGGTGATGTGTGGGGTGGATTGTGTGGTGCTAAGTGTGGTGATGTGTATTGGTGTGTAGTTTGAAGTGCGTGGTAATATTGCTGGGTGACAGTGAATTGCGCGTCTTGGTGCTCGGGTCTCTTATCTCTGTGCGTGTTCACGAATCTCTAGGAGAAGGGGTTTGTGGGTGATGTGGGTGTGTGTTTTATATTGTGTTGGGTGTGTGGGAGTATTGTTTGTATGTGTATCAGGTGTGTGTATTTCAAATTATCCAATGTGGCTGTGTTTTGTAACAGTGTGTGTATTTTGAGCGCAGCGGTGTGTACCGCCAATGGACTACCGCGGTTGAAAGACCGCCGCGTGGATTCGTGTGTCGTGATAGTGTGGGCGTATTTCTGTTGGCGTGACGGTGGAGGTTTGGTCATCGCCAGTTTCTCGCTGCCCTTTGGTGTGGCGGACTTTTGTGGATGTCTGTATTTTGGCGGTTTGCCTGTTGTGGGTCAGAATGACCGTGGTGGTTTACCGCGGCCGCTGCGGTGTTATGGCGGTCTTCTGCACGGCGGTAAGCGCCTTTTACCGCCGAGGTTGGAATGACCACCACAATCTGGAAAACCTATGTAGAAAGCCTGATGTCATAAATCATCAAAACCTGTTCCTAATTAGGCCCTGTGTCTCCCTCAAAGGTTTGTGGTTTTCATCTTGGCAGGTATTGAGACAAGCACTGTTCTTTGGTGCAGTATTGAGATGTAGCATTAAAGTGAAATGCAATATTTATGGGCATTATTTTATTGGGCACAGTGCACCTCTAATGTTAGTACATGTCTGACAGAATGACTCTTTACGCATTTTTATTTACAATAACACACTATTTTGATGATCCTTAATTTTCCTTGTACAATATTTATCGTAGGCATCACTTCTACTGTGGCTCAGAGTTTCAGAATGAATCAACTGTTGAAATTACTCAAACTTTGCAGGAAAAGATAATAATTGGCCTGCATACTTTCAGAGGGCTGCAGCATCAAGGCAGCATGGGAAAGAAGAAATAATAGATGATTTGTTAAGGTCACTTACAGGTTTGCCATTTTTCAAGTTTTTATAAGCTTACTGTGTGCTGTGAAGCCTAACCAGATAGAAGGGCTTGAGAAGTATTGTACCTCTGCCTACAGCCTTATGCAGATCTCTATTCCCACAACTGTATTTGCAATAGCAAGTTACTTCACTTTTCTTTGCAGCACTAGATTTGCTTTGAAGGCTGAGAAAAAGAGGGATTTTAGAGAGAGAGAGGGAACATTCTTTTACCAGCTCCAGTATCCCTGAGCCACTTGGCTTATGTGGAATCAATTATTTTGTGGATGTTCCAAACTGTTTAAGATGTTATTGTGATGAGTGCATTAAAACTCAAACAGTCCAAGAACGCAATCCATTGGTCAAACCAGTCACTGATGGAGGTTGCCTTAAAACCTATTCATCTGGAAGTGTAAGCTCATACTATAGTGTCAAAATGTATTAACATACACCATTGTTTTCCAGTGGTGTCTGTAAAACAGAACCTCGTCAGCTTTGAAAAGCAATTAAGAATTAGGCCCTCATTATGACATTGGTGGTAAATGCTGCTTACCGCCACGCTGACGGCCTCCAACTTACTGCAGCGGATATCTATCCACCATATTATGACACACACACACCAATCTGACAGTATTCAGCCACATACACAAATCAACCAGACCAAAGGTCAGTGCAAAAGTGGCGGTATCAAAACCCACACCGTTACGCCACCAGAACAACACCCACCACATTATGACCCTTGAATCACCACAGCAAACATTCAACGGCGGTAAACCACTGTTGGTACATACCGCCGCACTCACAATGGACACCCACAGACAAAACAACACCACATTGGACAATTCAAACAACACACGCCTGATACACACACCACACCCACCCACACCACTATAAAACACACACCGATAGTACCCACAACCCTTTACAAATACAAATGATTGCCACCAGAGAGACACCAAGACCACTGAGACAACTAGAGCCACACACCACTTACACCCATACACTACTCACACACTCCACATCACACACCCCAAAACATTACTCAACATACCCTGACCAACGCACCTCACATAACACCCATGACACCACAAATACACCCCCATTTTACAGAGGAGGAGCTAAGGGTCATGGTGGAGGAAATTGTGAGGGTAGAGCCACAGCTATGTGGAGCACAGGTGCAGCAGATATCTATAGCTAGGAATATGGAGCGATGGGGGAGGATCGTGAACAGGGTGAATGCCGTGGGACAGCACCCCAGAATAAGGGACGACATCAGGAAGAGGTGGAACAACCTACGGGGAAAGTACATTCCATAGTAGCAAAACACCAGATCACTATGCAGAGGACTGATGGTGGAACCGCACAACTCACAGCATGGGAGGAGCAAGTCTTGAAAATACTGCATCCTGAGTGCCTGGCCGGAGTCGGAGGAGGACTGGACTCTGGTAAGTCAACCCCCAACTGTTATCACCCCACTATGTGCATGCCATCACATATCCTCACACCCATCATTCCACTACATCCCACACACTCCACTATCACATCTCACTAGTCCCAATGCCAAGCCCTGCATGCTGTACCAATGCATGGACACCCCTCACAGCCCTGCATGGACACTCACCACTAAAGCATGCACAGCACAGAGAACCACCATACACTAACATACAAAAGTGAAAGCTGGCAGGGCAAAACCAACCATAGAGGGGAAGCCATGGATGTACAATATGTCATACACATCAACCATAACACCTCATTTACATCCCCACATGTACCCCCAGCCAATGTCACCGGAGAGGAGGTGCCAGCACTATACAGTCCCCCAACTGAAGAGGCCCACAGTGATGACAGTAACTCAGGACTTCAGGATTTGGACGATCTACCTGGCCCATCTGGGGCCACTGGACAGCCGGTTCCCAAGCACAGTCACATACCAAAAAAGAGTCTCCCCCTTCAGGAAATACCACCAGAGCACCTACCCAGTGTACCCACACCTCTGGTCCCCAGGACACGTCAATCAGCAGCGTGCCCACCTATACAGGGACCCCAGGCCACACCTCATACCCAAGACAATCAGGGACCTGGGGTCAGTGGCAGAGGCACACCGTTCAGGGGACAGAGGCACAGGCCAACAGGGAAACTGGGAGGAGTGCTGTGTGCCAGGGGGAGGACAGGCCCAGGGAACCGACTCTCCGAAATCCTGGGAGCCTACCAACATTCCCAGGACACGATGGGCCAGATCCTGGACAACATGCAGGAGAACAGGTTGCTGCAGGAGGGACAGTACCAGGGGATCAGGGAGGACTTGCAGGCTATCAACAACACCACGATCTCCACAACAGGGGTGCTGACAGACATGGTCAACATTATGAGGGAGGCAGTCTCACACCAGCGGGCCCCTGCCACTAGCCAGTCATCTGAACAGCCATCCACTTCTGCTGCTGCTAGTGGCCAGAAGACCTGGCCATAGGACTCACAGGTAACCCGCATCCCTCCCCCTTCAGAAGGTGAACCACCCCGCAAATGTTCCCTGCGATCCAGTCAAAAGCCAGAGACACTTGCCAAGACCCCGCCAGAAAATGAGACTCTCCTGATTGTCCCCCTTGTGTCCCACTCAATCACCATGTCCTCCTTGAACTGCCCTTCCTATGTCCCCTTGGACAATGCACCTGTGCTACAAACAGACTGGAACAATACCCTGGTCTGGACTTTCCTCCATCATCATCCCATCCCAATCCACTTTCCCCTTATATGTTAACACTTCAATAAACACCCTTTGACAAAAATAAAAAAAATGATTTAGAGTATGTCATGTATATCAAATATGTAAAGTTTGAAACAGGTACAACCATTGCAAATGAACTGTACATGGAATGAGCATAGATTAATGACCTGTAGCTGGCTGTAGTGATCACACCAGGAGTATTTGTCATATCACCAACATCTGCAAAATGAATATCCAGAGAGAACAGTAAGTGGCCATTGAACTCGGATTTACGAGCATGCCAATGCCTCACATAAAACAACCAAAGTCGATGAAATGTAAATTTATACTGTCTTACCAGTCTGTCATTGGAAGTAGAGATGGATCACAGATGTTCTGTTGAACTCATCTTCATCCTCTGCCTCCTCATCCTCACTGTCCACAGGGGCATCTCCAGTCTCCTCCCCATGCATAAAAGGTACATGGCGTCTGAGGGCCAGGTTGTACAACATGGAGCATGCCACTACAATCTGGCAGACCTTCCTGGGTAAGTAGCACAGGGATCCACCTCTTAGATGGAAGCACCGGAGCCTGGCCTTCAGGAGGCCAAAGGTTCTCTCAAGTATCCTTCAGGTTCACACATGTGCCTCATTATAACGTTCTTCTTCCCTTGTCCTGGCATTCCTCACAGGGGTCAGCAGCCATGATAGGTTTGGGTAACCAGAGTCACCTGCAATTATTGAGGGACAACATTTATCCACACATCATCAACAACTCTTTAACTTCAGGAACTTTTCCCGTAGACCTGAAAAAGGCATACATATGACCTTTATTAAAGAAAACAAACCTAGACCAGCAAGACCGCGACAACTACAGACCAATCACAAATGGACCTTTCCTTGGCAAATTGATAGAAAGAGCAGCGTTCGCCCAGATGTCACAATTCATTGAAGACAATTCTATACTTTCATACTTCCAAATTGGATTCCGCCCGGATAGAAGCACTGAATCGGCACTCATAGCAATCTGTGATGATCTTAAAAACACAGTCAACCGAAATGGAGTTGCTGCACTACTTCTCTTGGACCTCCCAGCTGGCTTTGAGACAGTTGACCATGACACCCTAATTCAAAGACTCCACAAAGCCGGCATACAAGGGATTGCTCTCGACTGGATTACTTCCTATCTTCAAAAAAGATTGAATATCATCCACTCGCCCCCCTTCTCGTCCAAACCCTACCTCACAAAAGCAGGAGTCCCCCAAGAGTCAATCATCTCACCTTTTCTTTTCAACATCTACATGCTATCTTTACCAGAACTGATCAATGATTTCCATCTCACATGCTACAACTATGCAGATAACACACAAATACTACTTAAATTAGAATGCCCCCAAAACATTGAAAACTCACAAATCTTCAGTTGCCTCAGAGCCGTTGATCAGTGGATGACCTGGAGCCATCTTAAATGAAATACCTCCAAAACAGAAATACTCATATGTGGTGAATGGAAAAATTATGACCCTCTGTGCGTCTGGCCTGACGATCTCGGACCACCTCCTCAATTATCCAAGGAAGTTAAAAACCTAGGAATCACCATGGATTCCAAGTTAACTATGAATGCCGAAGTGGACAAATTAGCACGAACAATCTTCATTACCTTGTAGACTTTACGACGCATCTTCCCCCACCTCGGATTTCCACACAAGGTGCAAGCTACTATCTCGCTTGTACTATCCAGACTGGATTATGCCAATGGCCTCTACCATGGATCATCTCTATCTGTTATGAAAAAACTACAATGTATCCAGAATTCCACAGCCAGGCTACTATTACATGTGAAGCCGCAAGCCCACAGCTCCCCTGCCTTGAGAGCACTACACTGGTTACCCGTTGCCAGAAGATGCACTTTCAAGCTGCTTTGTATCACCCACAAAGCTATACATGGAACAGGACCGCTTTTTATCAGAAACAAAGTAACCAGATACATCCAACAAAGAAACCTCCGCTCAAGATTGGCACCCCGCCTTAGAATACCACCATACAAGAAAAAGACTGTAGGTAGTACATCCTTCTTCGTTCAAGCAGCCAAACTATGGAATTCATTACCCCCAACTATAAGAGCCACAGATAACTTTCTTGTCTTCAGAAAACTACTCAAGAGTTGGCTCTTTCCTTCATAACCACCATATTCAAACAACTATGGACTGCATATGCCTATGTTGATAAATATTTTTTTTCAGATTATGTATATATTTCCAGTTATGTATAGTTTCTTTAGAAAATATGTATCATTACTATGTCATAACAATAAAATACACACACACTCTTTAAATCTGTTTGACTAAGTATATTTTACCCATGGGTCTAATTATGTATTGTATGTGCATTTGTGTGTGTATTCATGTGTGTGTGTATGTATATATATATATGTATGTATGTATGTGTATATGTTGTTTCTGTGCTTGGCATGTTCGTGGGTCATTGCATGGCTCCTGGGTGGGTTGTTATACTAGATATCTATGAATTTCTGCTCTTATCTTATCACACTTATCTACCCATCATCATTTGTCATGTCTCTATCAAACTATCCTCCTTTCTCACTCTGACCCATCCCAAATCCTTTCTACTACTTTCATCTCCTAAATAACTCTGCCTAAGCTCTTCCCTCCGCTTCCACATCTAACTCACCAAACCTCACTCTACTACCGTGACCTCCCACACAACCCTACTAAATTCTCCCGCATTTATCTCACCCTGCTACTATGCTCTCCCTAACCCTTCCACATACTCTTCCCTCCTCCATCCCCCTTTACTCATCCCAAGCCCTTGGATTGAGCATTTTAAGGATATACTTCCAACTAACACTTCTGGGTTTCTTTCCTCTTCCACCCCTCCATTACTTCAGTCAATCTAACTAACAAGCTCTCATATACGCGGCTCAAATTAACTCAGCCACTCACTGAACAGTGCTTTGACGCCTCGTCAGGGGTAGTAAGCGCTATATTAATACGATTACAATACAATACACATTCTCCCACATGGCCCACACCATACCCATACACCAACATATAATGGGTGGGAACCACCGATGCTGAGGTCACCAGTGGGATGGAGGGTGAGGGAAGCACTACAGCGGAGACTGAAGGAGACAATACAGACTCAGAGACCTCCTCCGATGGGAGCTCCCTGGTGGTGGCGGACACCTCTCTGACCACCCCAGCTACAGGTACAGCCGCCACCCCGTACCAGCACTGCCCTCCCAGCAGCCTTCAGTGAGTGACCCCTGCCTGCTCATCCAGGAGGGTGGGCATCTCCTTCACCCCAGGCACCTCAGGTCCTGCCCCAGTGAGCCCTGCTGCCCTGGGTGACGAGGCTATTGATCTCCTGAGATCCATCTCTGTAGGGGAATCAACCATTGTGAATGCCATCCAGGGGTTGGGAGCCAAGATGCAACAATCTAATGCATTCCTGGAGGGCATTCACACTGAATTGGCGGCCCAACAGAGATCAATTCAGGCCCTGGCCTCCTCTCTGATGGCAGCCATTGTCCCTGTTTCTACCGTCTCCCCACCAACTTCTACTTCCCAGGCCCATTCTCCTCAACCCTGTTTGCTTTCACTAATGATTGAGTTGACACAAATCTCTGGAATGCACTTCTTAATTTAAAGATGACATTTATTATTACTTCACCACAAGGTTCCTGAGAGAGGAGATTAGTAGGTTGGAGGCACAAATTTAAAAAAGGTCACAGCAATGAAAGTAAAATATATCAAAGTGATTCTCAACTGCAATGTACACAGAAAACGTATGTGATTATATTATACCATAACTGCCAAGAAAAGAATAAAGTCAAAATTCATCACCGTAGGGCCTATCACTGCTCTTCATCTTTCTCATGCCAGAACGTTGATGACCCCTGTTCAACTGCGAGAAAGAGTTTTTCCACCCTCACAAGAGGTCAGGCAGTTGACGTCCACTCCTGACTGAAGTCTCGGAAAATTCTCCCTTGCTGCTGCCCAGGGACACCTTTTATAGAATATTCAAAACATGCTGCCTACTGTAGGTCAGAGTTGGAAGAAACAATGTTGAAAGTTGGCCAAATTTTCAAGGATCTCTCTCCCAAGGCCGAGTCATCCCCTGCACTAAAGAAAACCACAAAATATGTGCTTCCTTAACATGCTATTGTGTTCGGTAGGAGAAAATATGAAAAACACAAGCCTAGTTTACCATGTGGAAAAACACAGCTTATCTGCAATTTCTCAACTGCAATGTCTAACGCCATGATAAAGCCAATAGGTAGCTAAACTGAATGCAAAATGTAATGTCTAACACCAAGATAAAGCCAATAGGCAGCTAAACTGAATACAGAATGTAATTTCTAATGCCACGTTAAAGCCAATAGGCAGCTAAACTGAATACAAAATGTAATGTGCTACTGGTGAACATTGAACAACTAATATGCACAGTGGTGAAACACAAAGTCAGTGGTCAAACATACTTACTTTCACTACAAACCCAAACCCATCCCAAGTACACAGCCTGATGAGCATGCACACAAGACAACACCCAAGAGAGTCGCAGGCAAACACGAGCACCGCACTTCATCCTACAGGCACTCACACAAACACCATCCAGTTGCAGACACAACAACATCCACTATTTCCACTGTCTCCTCCTCTTCCTCCTCCTCCACCTCCCACCCAGGTACGTCCACACTCATACCTGCATGCACTACATCATCATCCACTACCTGTATCATCACCACACCAAGCAGAACATACACCTCACTGGCAGACACCTCTACAACATCCATGCACACGTCTCCTGTGTCCTCTCCCACCATGTCTGTCCCCTCCTCCTAAGTTACACAAACGCAAGCACTCAGACACCCAACAGCCATGCACCTCACAAGAGTATACAGCCCATGCACCTGCACCCAAAACCAGCAGACAAACACATCGAACAACCACTCCCTCATCATCCACTCCCATTATTTCTCCCTCTTCCCGCTCCAAGGTCCCTAAAAAGCTTTTCCTTTCCACCACTGACCTCTTCCCTACCCCTCCCCCCTGTCCTGCACACATGGCCAGGTTATCAAGAACCCAACCAAGCACCTCAGCCACACAGTCCACGGGGCCACTTCCATCCTCACCTACTCATGGTGTGAAGGATTCCAGGCCACAAATATCAAAGGGGAAGGAGCCTGCACCAGCAAGCAGAAAGGGGAAGGAGTCTGTACCAGTAAGCAGTAAGGGGGAGAGGCCTGCACCAGCCAGCAGAAAGATGAAGGAGCCTGCACCAGCCAGCAAAAAGGAGAAGGAGCCTGCACCAGCAAGCAAGAAGAGGAAGGAGCCTGCACCAGCAAGCAAGAAGGCGAAGGAGCCTGTACCGGCAGCTGTCACAGAGCCCACACCACCACCTGTGGTTGTGCAGCAATCGCAGGGTGCAGGGGCTGAGCAGGAGCCTCCCACCACCACCACCACAGTGCAGCCATTGCAGGGTGCAGGGGCTGAGCAGGAGCCTCCCACTACCTCCACCACCACCACAGTGCAGCCATGGCAGGGTACAGGGGCAGAGCAGGAGCCTCCCACTACCAAGACCGCAGTGCAGCCATGGCAGGGTGCAGGGGCTGAGCAGGAGCCTCCCACTACCACCACCACTACCACAGTGCAGCTATCACCGCCAGTGGGTGCAATGTGATCCAGCCTCCATGGGCTGCTTTGTGGCCTGTCCCCTGCAGAACCAGTGGGGAAGACACCCACCAGAGAGACTGTGGCCTGGCACTCCCCAGGACAAAGTACAGGGCATGTTGCCCCCTCCAGAACCAGTGGTCTTGTTTCCGCATCCGGCTGAGGTGCCTCTCCCTCACCCTGAGGTGCCTGCCTATTTCCCAACTGATGCCCCAGCAGTGTTTTCTCTGTATTGATGCACGTAACAAGTGGGGCCTTGGACTTTGCCATGTGGCCCACGTGAACTGAGGACTGGGCAGTGTCCCTTTTTTGTACATTTGTGCGTATCTGTTACATTGGCAAAATTATTATTCAGATTGTGTTGATCTTATTACAATCACTTTAGTCAATTCCTTTTATCCTTGCATTATTCAGCCGATTTACAGGGATTAACTTGTTTTCTTGGGCAGCTGGTTGTGTGTCTGGGGTGTGTATGGTGCTCGTTTTCCTCCCCACTCCCTTGTGTGCTAGGCGGCTGTACTCACCACTGTTATCTTCGCCGGCATTGGTGTTCGTGGTGGAGCATTACGTAGAATATCATCGGGGAAACTTTCAGTTTTGGGTTCCATGGCGGCAAGCTTATTCCCTGTGTCTCCAGTGGTGAGCCCTTTCATTTCTGTAAAGTGTTTCCGCCAGGCTTTTGATGGTGTTGATACTGCTCCGGAAAAGGTGGCGGATTGCCTTGTCATAATATGGTGGGCGGAACTTTGACTTCTGCCTGGCTGTAGGTGGTGAACCAATGTTGTGGCTGTTGTTTCCGCCCTGACAGTCGGTGTGGTACATTGGCTGTCTTTTAGAGATCTTTCCGCCATGGTTATAATTTGGTGATAGTTACCGCCAGCCTGTTGGCAGTATTACCGCCACTTTATCACCGACCGCCCGGGTCGTAATGAGGACCTTAATTTCTTCCCAATCGAAACTGAGTTTGTGATCTAGTGATTAGTTTTTGTGTTTGATTTTCGCAAAGAGGTAATTCTGATTGGAAATGTGCTCTCTATATAAGAAAATTGACTGACAAGTGCAGCTGGATTGCCTTGGCTCACTTACTGCTCTTGCTCTTTAAGTCACGTTTTAATTTTTTATTGCTTAAATGACATTACGATTTAATGTCGAGTGCCAGCACCCCTCCTTAAAAAAGTGTCTGAGCACCCTTTGAAGCAACGCTTTTATCAATGTGTGGCACTATGGGGGTCATTACAACCGCCCGCCCGCCAAGCTGTAACCGCCGTGCGGCCACCAATGCGGCCGCACTCCTGCGGTCCCCATTACAACATCCCCACTGGGCCGGCGGGCGCAAACCTAGTTTACGCCCGCCGGCCCAGCGGGGATGCGGCCGCAACATAGGAGTCGCCTCCTAATGGAGCCGGCGGTGTTGCGGCCGTGCGACGGGTGCAGTAGCACCCATCGCGCTTTTCACTGTCTGCTATGCAGACAGTGAAAAGCTGCACGGGGCCCTGTTTGGGGGCCCCTGCACTGCCCATGCCACTGGCATGGGCAGTGCAGGGGCCCCCAGGGGCCCCAGGACTCCCCTTACCACCAGCCTCTTTCTGGCGGTGCAAACCGCCAGAAACAGGCTGGCGGTAGGGGAGTCATAATCCCCAGGGCAGCGCTGCTTGCAGCGCTGCCCTGACAGATTATCACCGCCGGGGCTAAAACGGCAGGAAACCGCCGGCCCCGGCGGTGCGACCGCGGCGCTACCGCTGCGGTCATAATATGGGTCTCCGTACCGCCAGCCTGTTGGCGGTACGGACGCCACTTTAGCCCTGGCGGTCTCCGACCGTCAGGGTCGTAATGACCCCCTATGTGTACATTGATGTTCTCTGTTTTTCAATCCGAACTACACTGAAGTGCCATCCATCTTCAATGACATGAGGAAAAACTTGTAAATGTAGGGTCAAAGACATATCCTTTGCTTTCACCTCCTACGTGTCTGTGTTCTCCTCCACAAATTCTACTAACGTCAGTGTAAAATGTATTTATGCTATGACAGTGATAACACATTTGAAACAACTGTAGTAATAACGTACATTCATACATTTCTTACAACACTGTACTTTTAAATTCGAGTTTATTGCCAAAGGGCTGAAAAACTGACATTAGAAAAACACATTTTACTGCCTGAACGATTGTTTGTAATACTTACTTCATCATCCATGGAAACAATGCTGCTCATAGCCAGGAGACCTTCTCAATGTACGTTTACAATACTACACAAATTTAACTACTTTAATTGTGGTTTTGATGAAATACCTTTTGATAAAACAAATATACAGGAAAAAATGCCATGGTATAATCCGTATGCGCAGATGTGAATTGTATAATATGCTACTTTATAGAGGGAGGGCAGGGGCATCAGGACCCACTCGAGGCTTCACCTCTTCGGAGTCATGACCCCTCCCACACCAATCAATTATAACATAAAGCATATTCCACACTGCACATCTGCATGGTCATTATTTATTCTAAACACATATCCGTACAAACGAAATCCGAGAACTGAAAAAAAAACATTTCTGTTTCATCAAGGACTTACTAGTTTGGTCCGAAAACAACAGCAAATGTATTGCTTCCTAGTGACAGGCCTGGGAATGATTTAGTGTGTGGAAAATAAATGTTGGCAAAAAGTATGCTTGCTTCGGAATATGGCATTTCTGATTCATGGTAAGCAAGATATTGGAGTAAACAAATAAACACTTTTTGGATATCATTCTGCTTTAGAAAATAGATTACACTGAAGCTATTTTTAACGTGACATTCATATACAAATGATGCTACAACAGAGAGAATTGCTAGAACGGGAAAGAAGACATCCACATTTTCCCTCAAGAACACTCAACTTATATTTATATTAATCTGTGATCTATCTATGATCCAGCTACATGTTCCATTTGGACCAACAGGTAAAAACTAATGGGCCTAATTTACAAGGTCCTAGTGGCACACTGCATTACCAGAGTGTCATTTGTTTAGACACTCCAGTGGTGCAGTGTGCTGGCCCATATTTACAAGGCCATGCAAAGTCACCTTGCATGGCTTTTCATGGACTTGTAAATATGTCTCCCTTTCACTCATAACTCTGCTTGTAAGGGGCATTCCATGGGTGATGCTGTGGGTGTTCCCATTCAACACCAATGGAACCTGACGGAATCTGAGACACATTACCAGATTTACAGGCTAGGAATGCACCAGAGTCCTATGCCTC
Source organism: Pleurodeles waltl (assembly GCF_031143425.1). Taxonomy (NCBI): domain Eukaryota; kingdom Metazoa; phylum Chordata; class Amphibia; order Caudata; family Salamandridae; genus Pleurodeles; species Pleurodeles waltl. The sequence continues at coordinate 252,670,165 of NC_090439.1, forward strand.
TTTAGGGTTGGCATTAAAGTGGCGCAACAGAGAGAAATAATAATACTTCTCCCGTTTTTTTCCTCTTTCTATGTGTGCTGCATTCTTCAGCACACATAGAAAGAGGAAAACTCCATTAATGATTGTTTATGTGCAGGAAAGTGTCCCTTACTGCGCACAATCATCTCTGCAAATCAGGCACCCTTTCACCGGTGCAAGGGTGCCTGCGTTGGCGCTAGGCAGCAGTTTGTGTGCCAGCACTGAGGAAAGTCCATCTACTGTATGTGTTGAATTTCTGTAAATATGTATCATCCCTGCACTATCAAAATGACCCGGCATAGCTTAGCAAGCTGGCTCACAGCGCCACACTGAATCATTTTTTCGTAAAAGAGGCCTGTTTCCTAACTACATTTCATAATATGTTTTGTAGTTCTACTGCCAAGCTTCCTACAAAATGCAAAATGCCATTCTCAAACCTATGTGCATAGTTTACTCTTTTGCCTCTCTTCTCCACACGTACGTATTCAATTAAGGAGTAAATGTCAAAAGGGCTGAAGTGAGTGGCTGGAAGATGGAGAGCACTTTCTACTAAAGGAGAGGGCAATAAGCAGGAGTAAGGAAGAGCAAATGATGGGTTAAATGGGGAAGTTTAGTTAGATACGTGTAGCCACCCAAAAAAGAGTAAACCCATTGCTATTCACAAACTGCATGTCTAAAGTTAGTACAGCCAAAAAGGGACCCAAAACAGTAGACAATCACTCCAGCTCAGTGCTGAAAAAAGTCCAGTACCACACATGGCCAACTATCTAATAGTACAACACCCTCTCACAGAAATCAATGGAGTTAGGGACTCACAATAAAACCGCATAGCAAATAACATTAAATTAAATTAATTTAAACAGTAAAAACTATAGATATAATTTAATGATAAAAATTAATAGAAAATACTACATATTTTTTATTTGGGAAAAAAACTGTTTAAAACCGTTTTGCATTTAATGACTGTACCATTAGTGTGTTTTAATAAATAAAATTACATTACTTTTACTGAATTCTATACATCGTTTGTAAACAAAATTAATGCATAATAACAATGTGGACATTTATTATTTAATGTGCACTTGAGAAATTAAATTTAATGTAATTTAATATATTTAGGATAATTTTATTTTTCATTCACAATTAAAAGAATAGCGCTGCCGCTGTTTTCTTTACGTCTAAGCTTGAAATAAATGTACACTATATATTTTTCATTGGTTTTGACAACTGTTCACCAAACCTTTGACAACCTTTTGTTTAAAAAAAAACAATTTTCCAAAGTGGGAGTGTGTTTCTGAAAAAGAAAAATCTATTGCCCCCCCAGAGCCTTGGAGTTTTCTACAGGGAGAAGGGGGTTAACAATGTCTTTTTTCTGTCCCTCACTACCTGTTTTTGTTTGGCAGCAATGGATACAAAAATATATAGGAAAAAAAGGCATTTCCCCGTCAACCTAAAAATGGTACACAGTGATCTTTACCGACGTCCTGGTATTCTTTCAGCAGAACAAATGGGGGCTCCTTTGACATAATACTTAGGGCCGTATTTATACTCCGTTTGCGCCGAATTTGCGTCGTTTTTTTCGACGCAAATTCGACGCTAAACTAACGCCAACTAACGCCATATTTATACTATGGCGTTAGAGGCGAATAGCGCCAAAGTTCCCGGAATGTGCGTCATTTTTTAGCGTGAACCCCTTCCTTGCGTTAATGATATGCAAGGGAGGCGTTCCCGTCTAAAAAATGACTCCCAGGCCTTTACGTGGTATTTATACTCCCGGGCAAAAGAGACGCCCGGGAGTGGGCGTGGCTAAAAACGGCGCATTTGCGCCGCTTTTTAACGCCTGGGTCAGGCATGGCGTTAAGGGACAAGTGGGCTCAAAATGAGCCCAGAGTGCCCTCCCCTACCCCCAGGGACCCCCCCTGCCACCCTTGCCCACCCCAGGAGGACACCCAAGGATGGAGGGACCCACCCCAGGGACATTCAGGTAAGTATTTTTTTATTTTTTTTTAATAATTTTTTTTGGCATAGGGGGGCCTGATTTGTGCCCCCCTACATGCCACTATGCCCAATGACCATGCCCAGGGGACAGAAGTCCCCTGGGCATGGCCATTGGGCAAGGGGGCATGACTCCTATCTTTACAATGATAGGAGTCATGTTGATGGGGGATGGGCGTCGAAAATAAATGGCGCAAGTCGGGTTACGACGATTTTTTCGACGTAACCTGACTTGCCCCATTTTAAGACGCCCATGCGCCATTTTCCCCCTACGCCGGCGCTGCCTGGTGTACGTGGTTTTTCTCGCGCACACCAGGCAGCGCCGGTCTGCTTGCGCCGGCTAACGCCATTCAATAAATACGGCGCCTGCATGGCGCTTCAGAATGGCGTTAGCCGGCGCAAAACTTTTTGACGCTAAACTGCGTTAGCGCAGTTTAGCGTCAAAAAGTATAAATATGGGCCTTAGGGGCATATTTATACTCTGTTTGCACCTAATTAGTGTCATTTTTTTAAACTCTAATTCAGTGCAAAACTAACTCCATATTTATACTTTGGTGCTAGACCCCTCTAGCACCAAATTTATGGAGTTAAAGTCATTTTTGGAAAGTGGAGACCTACTTTGCCTTAATGAGATGCAAGGTAGGCGTTCCCGTGCAAACAATTACTCTATGGCCTTAACGCCATATTTAGGGGCATATTTATACTCTGCGGCATATTTATACTCTGTTTGCACCAAATTAGTGTCATTTTTTTTTACTCTAATTCGGTGCAAAACTAACTCCATATTTATACTTTGGTGCTAGACCCATCTAGCACCAAGGCCCTTATTTAAACTTTTTTTGCACCGCATTAACGTCATTTTATGACACAAAAGTGGCGCAAACGTACAAAATATTGGCCCTTATTTATACTTTTTGCTGCAAAACTGCACTAACTCAGTTTTGCACCAAAAAGTTTAGCACCGGCTTGCACCATTTCTGTGCACCAGCCGGGCACCATATTTATGGAATGGTGCAAGCCGGTGCAAGGGTAGGCTAGAGTTTTTAAAAATGACTTTAATCGGGTGGGGCTGGCAGTATAGAAGAAGAGGGTTTAGCACCAAAAAATGGCTTTAGGCAGGTTAGAGTAAAAAAAATGACTCTAACCAGATTAGCGTCATTTTATGGTGCTAAACCTACCATGCCACATGACTCCTGCCTTAGAAAAGGCAGGAGTCATGCCCACCACCCCAGTGGCCAGCACAGAGGACAGGGGTCCCCTGGGCATGGCCATTGCACCCAGTGCCATGTATGGGGGCCCATTTCAGGGCCCCCTATGGCACTTTCAAAAATAAAATGCACTTACCTGTACTTACCTGGGATGGGGTCCCCCGTCCTCACACTTCCTCTAGTGTGGGTGGGGGTGCCCCTAGGGCCTATGGAGGGTACCTCTGGGCTTATTCCATGGTGTTCCACCATGGAAATAGGGCCACAGGTCCCCTAACACCTGCCCTGACCCAGGTCTTAGAAAAGCAAGCTTTGCCCCATTTTTTGACCCCTCCTCCCTCCCTTGCACCATTTTTACATGGGAGTATAAATATGGTGTTAAGGCCATAGAGTCATTTTTTTGCACGGGAACTCCTACCTTGCATCTCATTAAGGCAAGGTAGGTTTCCACTTCCAAAAAATGACTTTAACTCCATAAATTTAGTGCTAGACGGGTCTAGCACCAAAGTATAAATATGGAGTTAGTTTTTCACTGAATTGAGTAAAATAAAAAATTACGCTAATTCAGTGCAAACAGAGTATAAATATGCCCCTTAGCGTAAAAAAATGATGCTAATCTGGTCAGAATCATTTATTTTGACTCAAAACTGCCTAACGTCATTTTTTTTAAGCTAGCCTACCCTTTGCACCGGCTTGCACCATTCCATAAATATGGTGCCCATCTGGTGCTAAAAAATGGTGCAAGCCGGAGCAAAACTTTTTGGGGCAAAACTGCCTTAGTGCAGTTTTGCACCAAAAAGTATAAATAAGGCCCTTAAGGTCCACCATTCTAAATGTAAAGGGTGGACAGAGGATTTGACAGGCAGGATACTCCATTATGTTTATGACCACGTAATTACTGTGTCCACCAGACTCTTAATGTGGCCCAAAGTCATCAGTGCTTCATTATTTACAACTAAAACACATGTCCTCTTTATTACAAGAGTCATAGGTAAAAACTTCCAAGTTATGACTTGAAGTCATCAATATTGCATTATGTAAATCTAAGTTCAAAGAAATGTTAGGTTAGATGCTTCTACTCTAACAGAGTCCCTTTAGTGCAGCTCAGGCTCCTGTGTCAAGTATCTATTGTGCAACTACTAGTGAGGAAGTCATTAAAATCTATCCAGTAAGACAATGTGCCAAGTTTAACAAGGAGAAATACTTACCTTCTGAAGTCAAAATAGTACACGAAAATACCAAACAGCAATTACTTTTAAATATGAGCTGCTTTCCACCTATATAACCTGCCAAGGAATCAGTGATTTACCAGTCCAATACCACAGGTTATGATAGAGGCACACTAAGGTATATCATTTGCATGCCTAACAATCAGGCTGCATAATATGACTTTACCAAGTAATCTACAACTTTCAAGAGGGAGGTTGCAGGAGCCTTACTTTTCTTTTCTTTTCCTTTCCTTTCCTTTCCTTTCCTTTCCTTTCCTTTCCTTTCCTTTCCTTTCCTTTCCTTTCCTTTCCTTTCCTTTCCTTTCCTTTCCTTACTTTACCTTACCTTACCTTATCTTACCTTATCTTACCTTACCTTACCTTTCCTTTCCTTTCCCTTCTTTTTCCTTTCCTTCCCCTCCTCCCCTTTCCCCTACCTCACTAACTCAGCTGTCACCCCCACTCTCCAATGTGGGATAATCAAAGAAGGAGCAGAGCACCATATTTGCTCCTTGTCATGCTCTGCTGCTGTGGCAGACTCAACGTAGCCCTTTTGTATTCTTTTATACAATGAGGGTGAAGATTAAATGATGTTTCAGATTACAGAGGCAGGTTGATAATTTAGTTAATTCCTGCCTCTTAACAAGGAAAGAGCCACTGAACTGGACCATATAAAACATGGATTTTTGACTGGTAAAATAAAAAACTGAATGATGTAGCTGAGTAGCTGTGGATATAAGTACACTTGTCTGCTCTAGAGACAGTTTTTGTCATGCCTCCCTGGCTGTCATCTAGTGCTGGAGCATCTGGTGGTCAGTTTCTGACAGGGATATTTCTGCAGACTAATGTGCCTACTCGGGGAAAAGTTGCATGTTTGCAAATCCTGTAGCACCTGTAAAGAGGCACTGCAAGCACCACCTTAGGTGAGGAGCTTAACCACTGCACAACTACACAATAGATATAACTAAGGCTCAATAGTGGTACAGCTCAAGTCTGCACGTGGGCACACAAGCAGCATGAGCAGTGTTTTTTATGTATGACAAGCTTCCTTTTTCTTCTTCCTGTGCCTAACCCAAAGCACATATCTCCCACGCACTACATCAGGTGTCAGGGTGCAAATTATCTGAGGTAGAGATTCTGGAGTATTTGACTTTGTTCTAGGCATATGTAAGTGTGCAATGTTTCATTTGTAAAAGAATGAGTAGTGTGCCCAAAGCTCTGATGAGAAGCTTCTGGCCGGGCTATTAAATGTCAGTGCACCAAATACCAAGGCAGCTTAATCTTGAATTTATCTCTTGCCTCTTGAATCCACTGCTAGACACTCCCTGCAACTTTATCTGACTTGTGTAGGTTCTTACTTTCTCTCCTATTGATTTCTTTAAAGTCTTTCTCTTTCACTGTATTTTCATTTTGTGAGTTTTTCCCTCTCTTGCTCTTGATAAATATAAGAGGAGGAAAAGTGAGTGTTGGTGCCTAAAAATTAATGCCAGTGGTCCTGTCGAAGTAAGCCTCAGCAAGGCCTACTAGTACAAGGGGTTCACCCTTCTCTCCACAAAGTCCTCAGACCATATAGGAAGAAGTTGGCACAGAAACTAAAATAAAAGACAAAGTTTATTAAACCTCAAGAGGTGGTACCACAGTTCAAACAGCACCCTTCAGCAATGTTTGAAGTAGCACACTGAACTAAGAGAGCACAGTCCTTTTATACCCATGCAGGGGCTAAAAGAAGGTGGTACAATTATAGAAGCACGACTTATATTCACATAAGGTCATATGGAAATGCACAGTCAACAGGTAGAAGGGGCTAACAGTTTTCAAGGACTAGTAGACACATAGGGGGTCATTCTGACCTCGGCGGTAAAAGGCGCTTACCGACGGTCAGAAGGCCGAAACAACACCGCCGCGGTCGCGGTAAACCGCCGCGGTCATTCTGACCCTCAAGAGGCCAACCGCCAAAAACCCAACATCCACAAAAGTCTGCCACACCAACGGCCAGCGTTAAACTGGCGAAGACCAAACCTCCACCGTCACGCCAACAGAAATACGCCCATGCCATTACGACCCACGAATCCACGCGGCGGTCTTTCAACCGCGGTATTCCATTGGCGGTACACACCGCCGCGCTCAAAATACACATACAGCTCCAAAACACAGCCACATTGGACAATTTAAAATACACACACCTGAGACACATACACACAACACTCCCACACACCCAATTAACTATAAAACACACACCCACATCACCCACAAACCCCTACGACCACAAATCAGAGACGAAGCCCAGAGAGAGACAGCACAGAATAGAGAACACCATCACACAGAGGCACACTACACCATCACCCACACAACAACCACGCACAAAACACCACACACCACTACACTCACCACACTCATCACCGCAAACACCACCCCACACCTCATCCACACCACCCCATGGCACCCCCAAGACACCCCAGGTTCTCAGACGCAGAACTCAGGGTCATGGTGGAGGAAATAGTTCGGGTAGAGCCCCAGCTCTTCGGGACACAGGTGCAGCACACCACCATTGCCAGGAAGATGGAGCTATGGCAAAGAATAGTGGACAGGGTCAACGCTGTGGGACAGCATCCACGAAATCGGGACGACATCAGTAAGCGGTGGAACGACCTACGGGGGAAGGTGCGTTCCATGGTATCCAGGCACAACATCGCGGTGCAGAAGACTGGCGGCGGACCCCCACCTCAACCCCCAGAATTTACAACATGGGAGGAACAGGTCTTGAACATCCTGCATCCTGAGGGCCTCGCAGGAGTATCTGGAGGAATGGACTCTGGTAAGTCTAATCCCAACTACTTCATCCCCCCCACCCACCAGCATGCCAACTCATACCCCCACCCTCCCCTCCACCCCCATCACACATCCTCCCTGCTAATGTCTCACCATCACAACCCACCCATCCCAACACCAAACCCTGCATGCCACCACAAACCATCAACACCCATCACCTAAGCATGCCCACTGCACATACCCATCTCCCCCACAAACCGCCGTCACAACAGCCCCCACAAAGGAATGCCAGCACTGGGGTACACGGGCACCCACCCATTGCACGCTATGGCACACACAGAAGCAATAACCATACTCTTATACCCCTGCAGGACCCGAACGCCACCACACCGCCCAGGAGGGTCCAGAAAATGTCCATCCCACCCCCAGAAGAGGCCCCCAGTGATGACAGCAGCTCTGTCTCCCTGGACCCAGATGACCAGCCCGGCCCATCGGGGACCTCGGGACAGTCGGTTCCCCTCAGACAGCCACAGGCCACAGCAGACCTACCCCCCTCTGGAAACACCAGCACAGCACCCACCCAGCGGGCCCATGCCTCTGTCTCCAGGACACATCAATCAGCGGTGTGTCCACCACTACAGGGCACCCAGGTTAACCCACCACCCCAACAACAACAGGGACCTGGGGGCAGTGGTAGTGGGCACACGGTCCAGGGGACAGAGGCCCAGGGAAACAGGGGAACTGGGAGTGCTGCTGTGCGACAGGGGGGGACAGGCCCATGGAACCCACTCTCCACGAGGCCCTCACCTCCATCATGGGAGCATACCACCACTCCCAGGAGACGATGGCGACGGTCCTGGCCAGGTTCCAGGAGATCCAGGTACTGCAGGAGGAACAGTTTATGGGGTTCAGGGAAGAACTGAGAAACATTAGTTCCGCAATGGGCACCATTGTTGTGGCTCTCAACCAGATTGTCACCACATTGCGGGACCATGTGGCACCACAAAGGGCTCCTGTCACTAGCATGGACCAGGAACAGGCTACCACCTCCGCCGGCGCTAGTGGACAGGAGGCCCGACACAAGAACGACCGGCCACCAGAGCCCCACCTCCTGCAGAAGAAGAACCACCCCGCAAGCGGGCCTGAGATCTAGGAAGAAGACAGAGTAGGATGCCAAGACCCCCGCCAGGAAAGGATACCCCCTGATGTCATCCCACTGTCCCACATTGTCACGCTGTCCAACCTTAAACTGCCCCTGCTCCACCTTACACAGGCATATGGACAATGCACCTGTGAGACTGAGAATCTGGACTCTGCCATGGACATTCCTCCACCATCACCCATCACCGATTTTCAACCATGTCCCAAAATTTAGCACTTTAATAAACACACTTATTGCACACAAATAATCTGGAGTCTGCCTGTATTTTTGAAAATATGTATTAGACATAAACGTGCCAAAATGACCAGTTACATTGTGATGACAACATACCACTGTCACAAAGCTGTAGTCCATGGGCAAACAAAGCAGAGGTCACACAGTGGGGCCCACATCTCTGAAATTAGAAGGGAAAGTCACAACTCTGTTAGCATACACTGGGTGAAAAGGACAGACAGTAGAGAGGCAGGAGACTGTAAGTAAATGTAAAAAGCCGGTTTTGATTCTTACCTGTGTGTTATTGAAAATACTGCTGTATCACTGTGTCCCTGTTGTCTGTGTCGTCCTCTTCGTCTTCCTCCTCTTCACTCTCCGCAGGCTCCACAGCTGCTACAACACCACCATCTGGACCATCCTCCTGCAGAAAAGGCACCTGGCGTCGCAAAGCCAGGTTGTGAAGCATACAGCAGGCCACGATGATCTGGCACACCTTCTTTGGTGAGTACATTAGGGATCCACCTGTCATATGCAGGCACCTAAACCTGGCCTTCAGGAGGCCGAAGGTCCGCTCGATCACCCTCCTAGTACGCCCATGTGCCTCATTGTACCGTTCCTCTGCCCTTGTCCTGGGATTTCTCACTGGGGTCAGTAACCACGACAGGTTTGGGTAACCTGAGTCACCAATTAGCCACACACGGTGTCTCTGTAGTTGTTCCATCACATAAGGGATGCTGCTATTTCGCATGATGTACGTGTCATGCACTGACCCAGGGAACTTGGCATTTACATGGGAGATGTACTGGTCAGCCAAACAGACCACCTGGACATTCATGGAATGATAACTTTTTCTGTTCCTGTACACCTGTTCACTCGTGCTGGGGGGTACCAAAGCCACATGTGTGCCATCAATGGCACCAATGATGTTGGGAATATGTCCAAGGGCATAGAAATCACCCTTCACTGTAGGCAAATCCCCCACCTCAGGGAAAACGATGTACCTCCGCAGGGCAGACAACACTCTGGACAACACCTTTGAAAACATAGGCTGAGACATCCCTGATGAAATGGCCACTGTTGTTTGAAATGAGCCACTTGCCAAAAAATGGAGTACTGACAGCACCTGCACTAGAGGGGGGATCCCTGTGGGTTGGCGGATGGGTGACATCAGGTCTGGCTCCAGCTGGGCACACAGTTCCTGTATAGTGGCTCGGTCAAGCCTGTATGTCAGAATGACATGTCGTTCCTCCATTGTCGACAGGTCCACCAGCGGTCTGTACACAGGAACATTCCTCCATCTCCTCGCAAGTCCCAGCGGACGGTGCCTAGGAAGGACAACAGCGAGCAAAGAGTCAATCAACCCACAGGTACGTTCCCACAGCTTGCACAGTACACGATTCTCTATGCATTGAATGGCTTGTATGAGTGTCGATGCAAGGCCTAGGCATGTGTGACGCAGTAGAAATTAAGCCATGTGGGCCCTTGAAATGGCGGCTGCCTGACCTGTGAAGTGCGACAATGGGATGTGAGGTCAATGCGCTGGCGTGGCACACCGTGGCGGTCGAAGACCGTGGCGCAAAGCGGCATTGGTTAACATTGAACCCTATGGGTTTCAGGAGCCAATGACGAAGTGCGCCGGCGGTCGCGGTATGCACCGCCGCGGTACGCACCGCCGCGGACGTGACCGCCATTTTCTATCTGCTTAATCACTCGAGACCTGATCATCCACAGGAGAGGACCTATGCTGCAAGTGCTGCTGTGACCTCGGTCTGGAAGATACAATGGCTGCTGCGACTGGGGAAAGGGCCCCTGCCTTCACTTCTGAAGAATTGGAGAAACTCGTGGATGGGTCCTCCCCCAGTATGCGCTACTCTACGGTCCTCCAGACCAACAGGTAAGTACACTGGGAGCATGCTTTGGTGGCAATGCCTGTGTTCAGTCGGGTGGATGAAAGATGGTGGGGAGGGGAGCGATTGAGGCATGCATCAAACGACGGATGAGAGCATGTGCCACATGGCAAGGGTGGGGATGGGGGGGCCACTCACATCGAGCATGCAGAAGGTGATGATATTTTATTTTCTCCCCCCGTACATGTCACATAGGTCAGCACCCATCAGAAAATCGACATTTGGCGTGCCATGGTCAAGGACGTCCGGACCCTGGGGGTCCACAACAGACGGGGCACCCACTGCCGCAAGAGGTGGGAGGACATCCGCCGCGGGAGCAGGAAGACCGCGGAGGCTCTGCTGGGGATGGCCTCCCAACGTAGGAGGGGTGCCACTCGTCAATTGACCCCCCTGATGTCACGGATCCTGGCGGTGGCCTACCCAGATTTGGATGGGCGCGTGAGGACATCACAGCAGACACAAGGGGGTGAGCACCAGCACATTCTGCTATCTTAGTGCGCAGTGGAGGTGTCTGGGTGGGGGAGGAGGGCTGTGGGTATCCCTAGGCCAGGGTGATTTCTGTAGGCTAGGCCCCTCCGTAAGGCATGGCCCTGTGCCCCCGCCCCCCACCTCTGTAGGGTGCCAAGTACAGCTATCCATGGCCCTGTGTCACCTATGTGTGCAGTTGTCGTCCATAGGCTTGTAGGCCAAGTCCCAATGATTGAGTAGTGTACCCCAAGTGCGTGGCGTAGTGCAGGGGGCTTCTGTGTCTGTCCTCTCCGCCAACTGTGTTGCCAATGCATGCACTCAACATGTCTTTATTTCCCCCCCCTTTACTGCTGCTCTTCCTGTTCATGTGTGCATTAGCATCATCAGGCGGAGGAGAAGTGGCATCGGAGCACGAGGGAGCTGCATCTCACATGGCCCGGAGGGCCATGCAACCGACTCGGAGTTCACCAGTGAGACGGAGGGCGAGGGGAGCTCCATAACGGGGACACGTGGAGACATCAGCGACACAGACACGTCCTCGGAAGGGAGCTCCCTTGTGGTGGCGGCAACATCCGTGCCCACCGCAACAACAGGTACAGCCGCCACCCAGCGCACCAGCTCCGCCCTCCAAGCAGTCCCTCAGCGTTCGCCCCGTTCCCGCTCGCACACGAAGGCGGGCATCTCCTTCGCCCCAGGCACCTCAGGCCCTGCCCCAGTTACCCCTGCTGCCCTCAGTGAGGAGGTCATTGACCTCCTCAGGACGCTCGTTGTTGGGCAGTCTACCCTTTTGAATGCCATCCAGGGTGTAGAAAGGGAGGTGCACCGGAGCAATGCATACCTGGAGGGCATTCACTCGGGTCAGGCTGCCCATCAGCGATCGTTCAACGCTCTGGCCTCAGCACTGACGGCAGCCATTGTCCCTGTCTCCTGCATCCCTCCTCCAACTTCCTCCACCCAGTCCCACTCCCCTGTTCCTCTGCCTATCCCAGACACACCTACAGACCAGCCTGCACACACCTCAACACCCAAGGGCAGCTCATCCAGACATAAGCACCACACATCACACAAGCATTCACACAAGCAACAGCCACATGCAGACATACCAACAGCTACTGCCTCCTCTGTGTCCCCCTCCTCCTCGTCTCCCTCCTCCCTCGCTGTGACGTCTCCACTCACACTTGCATGCACAACATCATCAGCCACTACGTCCATCACCAGCACACCCACCAGAACACTCCGCACACGTGCAGTCACCACCCCCACTGCCATTTACACATCCCCTGTGTCCTCTCCCAGTGTGTCTGTCACCCCCTCTTCCAAACCACACAAACGCAGACAGCCACCCACCCAACAGCCATCCACCTCACGACAGCCTCCGTCACAAGCACCTACACCCAAAGACACCACACTTGACTCTCCTACAACCACATCCTCTTCCTCCACTCCCATACCCACTGCACCTACCCTTCCCACTGCTCCTAAAAAGTTTTTCCTGTCCAAAATTAACCTCTTTCCATCACCTGACCCACCCCCTCCATCTCGTAAGAGTCCAATCAGCACCTCAGCCACCACAACCCCTGGACCTACAAGGACCATAGTACTAGGATATTGGAGTCCACCACCTTCAAGGGCAGCTACATCGGCCAGCAGTAAAGGGACAGTCAGCCCACCCCCTGGGAAAAAAACCAAGAAAGGCAAGGCCCGGCGCGAGAGGCCAGAGACGGCAGCCTCCAAAGACACTACCCTGGCACCGTCAGGAAGTGGGGTGCCACCTGGCACATCTACAAAGGGAGGCAAGGGCCACAGAGAATCACGGAAGGATGGCAAGGGCAGCACGGCCGACAAGTCCGGCAGCAGGCGAGCTGCCCAGGAGGGCCCCACCAGCCCCATTCCGGGTGTGAAGGAGGACACCCACGGGCCCGGGACTCCAGCACAGGAGGGCCCCGCAAGCGAGAAGTTGGATGGCGAGTAAACTCCATATATTGGCCGGATATGGTGCCCTGGAGACACATGTCAAGAACCGCTGAACAGGGCCCTTCAAGACAAGCACCGCTCAACAGGGCCCTTCAAGACAAGTACCGCTGAACAGGGCACCGCCGTCTCAAGAACCGCTGAACAGGGCCCTTCAAGACAAGCACCACTGAACAGGGCCCTTCAAGACAAGCACCGCTGAACAGGGCCCTTCAAGTCAAGCACCGCTGAACAGGGCACCGCCATCTCAAGAACCGCTGAACAGGGCCCTTCAAGACAAGCACCGCTGAACAGGGCCCTTCAAGACAAGCACCGCTGAACATGGCCCTTCAAGACAAGCACCGCTGAACAGGGCACCGCCGTCTCAAGAACCGCTGAACAGGGCCCTTCAAGACAAGCACCGCTCCGCTGGGCCCTTCAAGACATGCACCGCTGAACAGGGCCCTTCAAGACAAGCACCGCTGAACAGGGCACCGCCGTCTCAAGAACTGCTGAACAGGGCCCTTCAAGACAAGCACCGCTCTGCTGGGCCCTTCATCTCTGCACCGCTCCGCTGGGCCCTTCATCTCAAGCACCGCTCCGCTGGGCCCTTCATCTCAAGCACCGCTCCGCTGGGCCCTTCATCTCAAGCACCGCTCCGCTGGGCACCGCCGTCTCAAGCACCGCTCCGCGGGGCCCTTCATCTCAAGCACCGCTCCGCTGGGCCCTTCATCTCAAGCACCGCTCCGCTGGGCACTGCCGTCTCAAGCACCGCTCCGCTGGGCCCTTAATTTCTGCACCGCTCTGCTGGGCACCGCCATCTCAAGCACCGCTCCGCTGGGCCCTTCATCTCTGCACCGCTCCACTGGGCCCTTCATCTCAAGCACCGCTCCGCTTGGCCCTTCATCTCAAGCACCGCTCCGCTGGGCCCTTCATCTCAAGCACCGCTCCGCTGGGCACCGCCGTCTCAAGCACCGCTCCGCTGGGCCCTTCATCTCAAGCACCGCTCCGCTGGGCCCTTCATCTCAAGCACCGCTCCGCTGGGCCCTTCATCTCAAGCACCGCTCCGCTGGACCCTTCATCTCAAGCACCGCTCCGCTGGGCACTGCCGTCTCAAGCACCGCTCCGCTGGGCCCTTCATCTCTGCACCGCTCCGCTGGGCACCGCCGTCTCAAACACCGCTCCGCTGGGCCCTTCATCTCTGCACTGCTCCGCTGGGCACCGCCGTCTCAAGCACCGCTCCGCTGGGCCCTTCATCTCTGCACCGCTCCGCTGGGCCCTTCAAGTCAAGCACCGCTGGCCCATTGGCAGAAGGGGCAGGCCCGGATCTGTGTCGGGCAGGGCTGCACGATGCACTCTGGGCACCATGCCTCCTCCAGTACCAGTGGAGTCTGTAATCCACTTGCGAGACTGTGGCTTTGCACTCCCCAGGATGGTACAGTGGGCAAGCCACCCACTGTAGAGACTTGTGAGACTGTGGCTTTGCACTCCCCAGGATGGCACAGTGGGCAAGCCACCCACTTTAGAGACTTGAGAGACTGTGGCTTTGCACTCCCCAGGATGGCACAGTGGCCATGGAGGCCCCTCGTGGATCTGGCGTCATGGACTCATGTGGCTGAGGTGCCTGTAGTTTTTCTATCTGATGCCCCTGCAGTGTTCTCTCCAATGGATTCGGGTCTCCTGTGTGGGCTTTGCCCATGTGTTGAGGCCCATTGGCCCACGTACAATGACTGAAACCCAATTTGGACAGGACAATTTACATATGTGTATATAGTTATAGATGTTGGAAATAATTTTTTACTGAGCCTTACAATATATTTGAATTTCATGATCATTTTATTTTGTCTTGGCATTCTTCCGGGGGGTATGGGGGGTGTCAATCTGAGTTGTTGCTCTGCATTGATGTGTAGGCAGTTGTGGGTGAGGGTGGGTGTGTCGCGTATGTGTGTGCCCGTAATCTTTTCTCCTCCCCCCTCCCCTGTGTCGTAGGTGCAGTACTCACTGTTGTCTTCTGCGCCGGCGTTTGTGCTCCTGGTAGAGGAGCAGGTAGACAATAGCTGGTAGGATGTGTAGTTCTGGTTCCATGCTGTCCAGATTCCTCGTGGAGTGAGTAGAGGTGAGCGTTTTCCCGTTCGTAGTCTGTTTCCGCCGTGTTTTTATTGGCGTGGCTCCCGCCCCGGAAAAGGTGGCGGATTGGTGAGTTGTGATAGGGTGGGCGGTACATTGTCTCCCGCCTGTCTGTTGGCGGTGACCGCCGCGCTGTGTGTTTGTCCCGCCGTGGCGGTCGGAGTGTTAAAGTGGCGGTCTGTGTCGGCGGTTTCCACCAGGGTCAGAATTCCATTTTTTTGACCGCCTGCCTGTTGGCGGGTTGGCCGCCGCTTTAACACCGACCGCCAGGGTTGGAATGACCCCCAAAGTGTCTGTTACTAATTGCTAACAGCTGCAGACCTTACTGGGCATGTGCAAAAGTGGGAGATGCTAAATATAACTTGTCACTAGACAGATTTTCAAGAGTAGTTAACAGAAAGGTAGGACAGAGCACATGGCGAGCACATGGCAGTATGTGCCAGATATAGTGGCTGCCATGAATACAAAAGGGATTCCGCGAAATGTTCACAATAGTTGCTAAATACAAGATGTCTTCTGCTAATGCTTAATCTAATCCCTACTAAATTACAACAGCCCCCACCAGCAAACACTGTCTGAAATTAAGCATTATGTGTGAATGCTACCGGGAGAAAAGATTTGTGTCTCAAGCTCACAAAATTACTTTTAAGAGATCAATAAGTTCTTCAAAGAAGACAAATTGCAAGCAAAGTATTTATATAATGCTTTCACAATTGTGAATAAATGAACATGCCTCCATGCCTGATTTACATTTGTTAACATGTCTCTAATGACTTAATGAAGGGACCAAACACAAAACCAAAATCAGCCCTGGCAAGAATAAACTATTAGCCACACACTGCAGCTGACTGCAGGGGCAATGGCAGCAGCCCACTTGCACATAGTCAGGTGAGGGCAAAGGTAGGTGGCTGAATAAATCACAACTCATACTCTTAATCATACTATCTTCTTTGTGTTAACCTTTTTAGGTCTAGCCTACTAGACAGCACAAGCTGCTTGGTTGCAAAAGATCTATCATTTGCTTGCATTCCATTTGATGGGCTTCCTTGCACATCTTGTGCTTGCCCCTCCTTTGGAGCATATCCTCTTTACCATCCTCTTAACTGACTCCTTCCACTGCATCAGACTGCATGTGTTTTCCACTTCTCTCCTTCCTATGTTTCTCTCCCTCCTGCACCCAAAAAGCCACTATGATTATTTGTTCTATCCCTCTCTCTCATGTAGCTGCTTGTTCTCTCTCCTGCCCACTGATCCCCGAGCTCCAACAGAGCTCGTCTGCTCCCCACTTACACTTGTTGGCACTTAACACTTAGCCATTTGACAGCTCAACTGTTGTTTCGTGTCTTGTATTGATTAGCACAGGCTCTATTATAAAGGTGCAGTGCTTACAATAGTGACAAAGATGTGGTCCTCAAAGAATATCATGCTGCTGCACAGTCTAGAAAATACACTATTAAGTAAGGTGCTTCAGATGAAGTCCATTGAAGTTAACTTGCAGCTGCTGCACAGAGACAACAAAAATTGTTGTTTATCAATTAGCCTGCTTTGAATATTCCACATTCGCAAAAGGTTTTTGCCAGCAGCACCATCAGCTGATAAACATGCCCTTTCAAAGTTGTGCAAACTTTGTGCCTGTGTTTGTTTTGTGATGACAAATACAATGAGGTGATTACTTTTTTGAAAAGCATTGTCCCCAACCAGAAAATTTGGTTTATGTGAGATTTAATCAAATTCAGCAGAAGATAAAGGCATCAGAGCATGAGTATTATGAGAAATTATTAAAGGCATTTCAACAGCATACAGGTCATACACATCTTGAACCTATTTATATGGCATCCTTTATTTCGCAGTTTGTGTTTGGGTTGAGACCAGAGATTAGTTAGGATATACAGCGGAATGTGATTTGTTGGCAGA
Source organism: Pleurodeles waltl (assembly GCF_031143425.1). Classification (NCBI taxonomy): domain Eukaryota; kingdom Metazoa; phylum Chordata; class Amphibia; order Caudata; family Salamandridae; genus Pleurodeles; species Pleurodeles waltl. Next base: position 252,687,101 of record NC_090439.1, read on the forward strand.
CCAAAGACCATATTTATGCTTAAGTGACACAGCGCAGTGCTTTGCCAAAAATAGCAGCACTGTGCCACTTTTGAAACACAGGGGTGTACCGTATTTAGAGGAATACGGTGCACTACTGCATTTCCCCCTGAACTGGTGCTGAATTAAGCTGCCTAGCGCCAATGTATGCATCCTCACACCACGGTGCAAGGGTGTCTGTGTTGGGGAGATAAAGGGGGTCATTCTGACCCTGGTGGTCATGGACCGCCAGGGCCAACGACCGCAGGAGCACCGCCAACAGGCTGGCGGTGCTCCCATGGGCATTCAGACCACGGCGGTACAGCCGCGGTCAGAAACGGGAAACCGGCGGTGTCCCGCCGGTTTCCCGCTGCCCAAGGGAATCCTCCATGGCGGCGCTGCAGGCAGCGCCGCCATGGGGATTCCGACCCCCTTACCGCCAGCCTGGCTCTGGCGGTTTTGACCGCTAGAACCTGGCTGGCGGTAACGGGTGTCGTGGGGCCCCTGGGGGCCCCTGCAGTGCCCATGCCAATGGCATGGGCACTGCAGGGGCCCCCTAACAGGGCCCCACCAAGATTTTCAGTGTCTGCCAAGCAGACACTGAAAATCGCGACGGGTGCAACTGCACCCGTCGCACCCCTTCCACTCCGCCGGCTCCATTCGGAGCCGGCATCCTCATGGAAGGGGGTTTCCTGCTGGGCTGGCGGGCGGCCTTCTGGCGGTCGCCCGCCAGCCCAGCGGGAAACTCAGAATGACCGCCGCGGTCTTTCGACCGCGGTACGGTCTTCTGGCGGTTCCCGCCAGGCGGGCGGCGGAGGTCAGAAAGACCCCCATGGTGTTTATGTGCATGAAGATGCCCCTTCCTGCACAAAAACAAACTATAATGGTGATTTGGCGCTTCTATGTGTGCTGCAGAATGCAGCACACAAAGAGAAAACAAAAAATTAGCAGGAATAAAAGCATTCCTCATCATTTTTCCATGCTAATGCCACCAATTGGGTGGCATTAGTTTTTGGCGCTGCCACAGGTTTATGAGAACTCGCAATTCTGAGGCAGCGTCAAAAGAAATGGGTGGAAATCCCACAGCAACACCCATTGCACACCCCTCTGATGCAGAAAACTGCTTCGGAGGGGCCCATATTTACAAGGAGGCTTAACCTCTTAGCTGCAGGGCCTTTCCCCCCACCCCCCAGTGCTGAGCCCTTTTTTTGGCTATTTGGGGTAGTTTGCGCTTAGGCCTTCATAACTTTTTGTCCACATAAGCTATCCACGCCAAATTTGCGTCCTTTTTTTCCAACATCCTAGGGATTGTAATGGTACCCAGAGTTTGTGGTTTCCGATGGAGGAGACCAAGTAATTAGCCAAAATACAGGAAAATTTCATTTTTTTCAAAAAAATGGGAAAAAGGGCTGCCGAAGAAGGCTTGTGTTTTTTTCCCTGAAAATGGGATCAACAAAGGGTTTCTGGTGCTAAAATCACCATCTTCCCACCTTTCAGGAACGGGCAGACTTGAATCAGAAAACCACACTTTTCAACACAATTTTGGCATTTTACTGGGACATACCCCATTTTTACTATTGTTGGTGCTTTCAGCCTCCTTCCAGTTAATGACAGGAATGGGTATGAAACCAATGCTGGATCCCGGAAAGCTAAACATTTCTGAAAAGTAGACAAAATTCTTAATTCAGCAAGGGGTCATTTGTATAGATCCTACAAGGTTTTCCTACAGAAAATAACAGCTGAAATAAAAATTTATTGAAAGTGAGCTGAAAAAAACAGCCATTTTTCTCCACGTTTTACTCTGTAACTTTTTCCTGCAATGTCAGATTTTTTAAACCAATATACCATTACGTGTGCTGGACTCTTCCGGTTGTGAGGATATATAAGGCATGTAGGTTCATCAAGATCCCTAGGTACCCAGAGCCAATAAATGAGGTGCACCTTGCAATGGGTTTTCATTCTATACCGGGTATACAGCAATTCATTTGCTGAAATATAAAGAGTGAAAAATAGGTATCAAGCAAACCTTTGTATTTCAAAAATGGGCATAAGATAAGGTGTTGAGAAGGAGTGGTTATTTGCATATCTCTGAATTCCGGGGTGCCCATACTAGCTTGTGAATTACAGGACATTTCTCAAATAGGCGTCTTTTTTACACACTGTCTTACATTTGGATGGAAAAAATATAGAGAAAGACAAGTGGCAATAACACTTGTTTTGCTATTCTGTGTTCCCCCAAGTCTCCAGATAAAAATGGTACCTCACTTGCGTGGGTAGGCCTAATGCTCACGACAGGAAAGGCAATATGGACACATCATATTTTTACATTGAAATCTGATGTGGTTTTGCAAAGTGCCTAGCTGTGGATTTTGGTCTCTTGCTCAGCCGGCACCTAGGGAAACCTAGCAAGCGTTGGCATTTTTTAAAACTAGACACCTAGGGGAATCCAAGATGAGGTGACTTGTGGTGCTCTGAACAGGTTCTGTTACCCAGAATCATTTGCAAACCTCAATATTTGGCTAAAAAAACAAATTTTCCTCACATTTCGGTGACAGAAAGTTCTGGAATCTGAGAGGAGCCACAAATTTCCTTGCACCCAGCGTTCCACCAAGTCTCCCGATAAAATTGATACCTCACTTGTGTGGGTAGGCCTACCGCCCGTGACAGGAAATGCCCCAAAACACAACGTGGACACATCACATTTTTTCACAGAAACAGAGGTGTTTTTCACAAAGTGCCTACCTGTGGATTTTGGCCTCTAGCCCAGCCGGCACCTGGGGAAACCTAGCAAACCAGCGCATTTTTGAAAACTAGAGACCTAGGGGAATCCAAGATGGGGTCACGTGTGAGGCTCTGACTAGGTTATGTTACCCAGAATCCTTTGTAAACCTCAAAATTTGGCTAAAAAAACACATTTTCCTCACATTTCGGTGACAGAAAGTTCTGGAATCTGAGAGGAGGCACAAATTTCCTTCCACCCAGCGTTCCCCCAAGTCTCCCGATAAAAATGGTACCTCACTTGCGTGGGTAGGCCTAGCGCACACGAATGGAAATGGCCCAAAACACAACGTGGACACATCACATTTTTTCACAGAAAACAGAGGTGTTTTTTGCAAAGTGCCTACCTGTAGGTTTTGGCCTCTAGCTCAGCCGGCACCTAGGGAAACCTACCAAACCTGTGAATTTCTAAAAACTAGAGACCTAGGGGAATCCAATATGGGGTGACTTGTGGGGCTCTGACCAGGTTCTGTTACCCAGAATCCTTTGCAAACCTCAAAATTTGGCTAAAAAAACACATTTTCCTCACATTTCGGTGACAGAAAGTTCTGGAATCTGAGAGGAGGCACAAATTTCCTTCCACCCAGCGTTCCCCCAAGTCTCCCGATAAAAATGGTACCTCACTTGCGTGGGTAGGCCTAGCGCACACGAATGGAAATGGCCCAAAACACAACGTGGACACATCACATTTTTTCACAGAAAACAGAGGTGTTTTTTGCAAAGTGCCTACCTGTAGGTTTTGGCCTCTAGCTCAGCCGGCACCTAGGGAAACCTACCAAACCTGTGAATTTCTAAAAACTAGAGACCTAGGGGAATCCAATATGGGGTGACTTGTGGGGCTCTGACCAGGTTCTGTTACCCAGAATCCTTTGCAAACCTCAAAATTTGGCTAAAAAATAACATTTTCCTCACATTTTGGTGACAGTAAGTTCTGAAATCTGAGAGGAGCCACAAATTTCCTTCCACCAAACGTTCCCCCAAGTCTCCCGATAAAAATGGTACCTCACTTGTGTGGGTAGGACTGGTGCCCGCGACAGGAATAGATCACACAACGGTCAATGTTGGTCCTCACATGAGGCAGCTGTTAACCCTGGGGTGATCCATTCCTGACGCAGGCACTAGGTGTAGGCACTCAAGTGGGGTAATGTTCTTATCAGGACAGGTGAGGAATCCCTGGCTGGTAGGAATTTTGGGGATCCCAGCATATTCCTGTAGTTTGTGTGACAGAAATGCGAGAAAAATAGAGTTTTTATTCAACATTTCAGCTTTGCAGGGTATTCTGGGTAAGAAAACTTTGGGGAATCCACACAAGTCACACCTCTGTGGACTCCCCCAAATGTATAGTTTCCAAAAATGTTTGGGTTTAGTGTGCTTCTCTATATGGCTGCCAAACCCAGGACCAAAAACACATGTGCCTGCCTTACAAAACCAGTTTGTTTTGGGATAGATCATTTTGATGTCTCCACAATACGATTTGGGCGGTGGAATTTGGGGCTGAACTAAATTGAGGAGCTCCCAAGAGAGCACTCTCTCTCTCTGCTTGCCGCCGCATTCACCTGCTCTCTGGGTTGGGCTAACCCACTATTACCCCGTTGCACAGACTGTGCTTGCGAAGGGACAGCAGGACTGTCCTCATCACCTCCCTCATAATTTACTGGAAGAGGAGTTATCGAATGGGACTCCTCCGACTGAAAAATTACTTCCAGAGTCTGCGCCATTGTCCTATCCCTCAGATGCTGTCTCAGTATCTGATGTCTCAGTCTCTGATCCTATGTCAGAGCTGTCCTCTATAACCCATCTCTGCTATTGGCTAAACTGTTGCTCTAATAACTAGCCTACGTAGACAGTCACAAAATTGATGGTGTGTGTGAGATATGTGCAACAGTAGAGGCCACCTTACCTGCGCTTCTTCCCTCAGTCAGCACGTTCTTTCAAGACACTCAAAAAACACCTTGTCACATACCATTCGTCACAGTCTTTAGCACCTCCTGCGCCCAGTCCAACAATCATTATTGGTTCTCCCACTCCCTCCTCCTCGGATTCCCTCATTACCACCCAGCAAGAGTGCCCTTCATCTCTCCATAGCCGCCCTCCACCCCGCACATACATTTCATTTGTATTATAGCGCAGGTAATGACTGACTTTACTAATGTACTCAGCTATTTACATAAAATACAGATTTGCTCTTTGCAGTAGGCATATAAACCTTCTGTGCTTCTTTATGACACTAAAACTGCCACTAGACAAGTCTGACCCTTTTGTAGCAGGAACATAATCACAATACTTACTTGACTTTTTTATTGCTGCCTAAAAGCTACAGTTGAAAAGCGTCAGTTGAAGTATGTGCATTGCTTTGAAGACGCAAGCTGCAACTGCAAGACAACTGGTGGCAAATATAAATATATATATATATATATATATATATATATATATATATATATATATAGATCACTTTTAAATGTGGGTCTGGTTTTCCAGGGGGACGATCGCAGCCCCCAGGGAAACCACACACGTATTTACAAAAGTGATTTATATATATATATATATATATAAATATATATATATAGATCTATTTCTATATATATAGATCTATCTACATAGATATATCAATAGATAGATCTCTCTCTCTCTCTATCTCTATATATATATATATATATAGATATATAGATATATCTATAGATATATCCATGTAGATAGCTATATCTACATAGATATATCTATATATATAGATCTATATATATAGATCTATATATATATATATATATATATATATTTTTTGTTGTTGTATGGTTTCCTTGGGGGCCAAAATGGACCCCAGGGAAACCCTACAACAACTAAAAAAATGTTGCCCCCACAGGGGGTCGCCCTGCCCACGGGTGACCCCCTGTCCATTATTTTTTTTTATTTTTTTTATAATATGCCCCCGAGGGGGGGGGGGGGGCTGGCCTGTTTTCCGAATGGGCCAACCCCCCCAAGTGAAATCCCTGGTGTCTAGTGGTGTTTTCTGGCCCCCAATCGCAGCTGTGCTTTCGGGAAGGCCTCATAAGAAAGGGGAGAGTCTCCCCTTTCTTACGAGGTCTTCCCGAACGTGGGGAAGGCCGTTTGTGGCCGTTTTCCCCATAGGAGCAGGAAGCAGCTCCCTGCTCCGATGGGGAAATCCACAAAGTGACGTCAGCGCGCCTCATGGCGCGCTGACGTCACAAAGGGGCGGGTGGTGGGCGGGGGGAGACACGGAAAAGCTTCTATGTCTCCCAGGGAATAAAAAAGAAAAAAATGCACCCGAGGATTTATTAACACCCTCCCTGGTGTCGGCCACTGGTCGTGACCAGCATCAGGGAGGTAGTGCAGGAGTCGGCCAGTGGCCGATGCCCGCATCCAAGTGGTTAATGCCACAAGAAAGTGACGTTACGCCTCCTTGTACATATGGAGCAGTGCTTAGCGCCACCGGAGCGTCACGTAAAGTGATGCTCCTATGGCGCTAAGGGCTCTTAAATATGCCCCGAAGTATTTAGATGAGGTCTTGAAGTATGAGAAGGACTGTAGTGATGAACAGGAGATGAAGCGAAGAAAAGTTAAAGAAAAGTTTATGTTTGCACAAATGAAGCTGGCACAGAAAGGTTTCCAGAATCAGGTGCTGGTGCAGTGCAAGTTGTCAGTATTCAAAGTGATATGCAAGGAGCAGGGTTTCAACTTGAATGCTAGGTGTTCAGGGAAGAATGGTTGTTTCCCAGGGTTTTGGTCGAGGGGTTCCGATTGATCTAAGTACAGGTGTGGATGTTGCACATTGAAGACAATTACTCTTTGTCATCTTTGTAATAAAATCAGGCACTGGAAGCACAAGTGTAGGATTCATCCAGATAAAATGAATGTGACTAATCAAATGCAGGGAGTAAATCAATTGCAGGTACCAAATGTTCCTGTTCAACAATTGAATGTGCCAATGCAGATTCAAGTCCCAACTATGCCAGTCCCATAAGTCCCTATGGTTAAGCAGAATGTGGGTAATGCAAAATGAATGCAAATCAGATGCCCACAGCAGACAGAAACACATTTCAAGCTCAGAATTACACTTCATACCAGCAGTTTTCAGTGATAAAAAATTAGACCTGTGACTCAGATTCATCTCAATGACAATGTCTGAGATGGGAGGCAGATTGCATTCTTATAGGTAAACCAGAGTAGGCCATTTGTAGAAGGTGAGGTGAATGGTCACCGAGTGTCATTCCTGCCTGCTACCTGTTCCACTGTTAGAACACTGGAAATTCCAGAACTATCCCTGTTGGTAAAGTATGCCTAAATTGTAAGAGTTACAAACAAGCAAATCACAAATCCTGTTTCAAAAGAAGTATAACTGTAGAGACGGTTCATTTGAAGAAAATCACCAATTTGTTGTATGCAATTAAAATCCTGTAAACATATTGGGATGTGACCTACTTTGCAAATTAAACAACACAATCAATTGTACTCCCAATGGGATCAAATATCAGACCCATGGTGAAGATGCTGAGTTGAAGTTAACTCAGCAGGATACTGTAAGGCTTTTCCCACTAATAACCATAAAACATTAGCCTTTGATTTTAAAGAGACAGTAAATCCAAAAGTTTGGAATTTGACAGGAAAAGAGATCGGACTGATAAAAGGTGGAGAAACCAGTCAGAATTAATGTCACACCTAATTCAATCTTCCTGAGAACTCAACCCTATCATATGACTCCAGAAATAATTGCAGGAATAGCACCAATTGAGGACATGATTCAGAAGGCAATCCTAAAAGAAATAATTGAGAGCCCATGCAACTCACTGATGATGGGACTGCAAACACCAAGTGGCAAATTTAGGATTGTCCTCAATTTGAGAAAGGTTACAATATTGTAATCCCATGTTGTCTTGTGGTATCAAATCCAACCACCATATTATACCAAATTCCATGCGCAGCAGAGTGGTTCACAGTTCTGTACCTTTGTCAGACTTTCTTCTCTATTCCCTTACATGAAGACAGCTGATGCTTGCTCTCATTTATGTTCAGAGGGAGAGTTTTGACGTAGTGTAGAGCCCCACAAGCGTATTCTGAGAGTCCTTTAATCTTTAATCAGATACTAAAGAAACATTTAAAATCATTACCAATGCCTTGTCACTCAGTTCTGGTTCAGTACATTGACAACCTGCTTGTGGCATCAGAGATAAAAGAAGCCTGTAAACAAGATACCATTGTACTCCTTAACAATTTGGCCAAGAATACACATAAAGGCCCTCATTATGACATTGGTAGTAAGAACTGCTTACCACCATGCTGACTGCCACCAACATACCGCCGCGGATTACCACTGCCCATATTATGACACACACATAGCAATCCGTCACTATACAGCCACATAGATAAGTCCACCAGCCAAAAGGTCATTGATAAACTGGCGATATCCAAACCCACAATGTTACGCCAACAGAACTACACCCACAACACTATGATACACGAATCACCATGGCGGGCAGACATTCAAACCATTGGCGGTACATACCGCTGCACTCAAAATACACACACACTACAAAACAACACCACATTGGACAATTCATACTACACACACCTGACTCCCATTCACACATCACACCCATACCACTATAAAACACACACCCACATTACCCACAACCCTTTATGACTACAAACAAGTGCCACAAGAGAGGTAGCAAGACCACCAACAAGACCAGAGCCACACACCACCATCACCTATACACCATCCACGCACCTTACTTCACACACCCCAACGAATCACCCTACACACCCTCACCCACACCACTCACACTACACCCATGGCACCACAACGACACCCCAGGTTCTCAGAGAAGGAACTAAGGGTCATGGTGGAGGAAATCATCCGGGTAGAGCCACAGCTATTCGGATCACAGGTGCAGCAGATAGCCATTGCTAGGAAGATGGAGCTATGGAGGAGAATCGGGGACAGGGTCAACGCCGTGGGACAGCACCCCAGAACAAGGGATGACATCAGGAAGAGGTGGACCAACCCACGGGAGGAAGGTGCGTTCCATGGCAGCAAGACACCAAATAGCTGTACAGAGGAATGGCGGTGGACTCCTACCTCCTCCCCACCAACTAACAACATGGGAGGAGCAAGTCTTGGCAATCATGAATCCTGAGGGCCTGGCAGGTGTAGGAGAAGGACTGGACTCTGTTAAGTCAACTCTTTACTACTTTCACCCCCCTACCTGCATGCCATCACATACCCCACCCTTAGCCTCACTCCCATCACTCCACCACCTCCCACACACCCCACCATCACAACCCACCCGTCCCAATACCAAGCCCTGCATGAAACACCAATGCATGGACACCCATCACAGACCTGCATTGACACCTATCACTAAAGCATGCACACTAGAGGGAAACAGCTAGCCCACCAAATAACAGATCACACAAGGCAAAGCTGCCATGGCAAAAACAACCATAGAGGGCAACACACCCATGCACAAGATGCATGCAGAAACAATAACCCTGCATTTACATACCCATAGGTCCCCCAGCCTACGTCACAGTAGAGGAGGTGCCAACAACATCCAATCCCCCCTAGAAGAGGCCCACAGTGATGACAGCAGTTCTGTACGCCTGGATCTGGATGACCAACCGGGTCCATCAGGGATCTCCCGACAGTCGGTTACCCAGGCACAGTCCCATACCACCACAGAGCCACCCCCCACAGGAAACACCAGCACAGTACCCACCCAGCGGGCCCATACCTCTGTCCACAGGATATGTCAATTAGCAGTGTGTCCACCACAACAGGGACCCCAGGCCATCCAACAACACAGGACGATCAAGGACTTGGGGTCAGTGGCAGTGGGCACACAGTTCAGGGGACAGAGGCACAGGACAATAGGGAAGCTGGGAGGACTGCTGTGTGACAGGGGGAGGACAGGCCCAGGGAACCGACTCTCCAGGAGGCACTCACTGTGATCCTGGGAGCATACCACATTTCCCAAGAGATAATTGGCCAGATGCTGGACAAGATGCAGGAGAAACAGAGGCTGTAGGAGGGACAGTACCTGGGGATCAGGGAGGACTTGAAGGACATCAACACCACCCTGGTCATCATTGCAAGGGTGCTGGCAGACATGGTCAACACTATGAGGGAGACAGTGGCACACCACTGGGCCCCTGACACTAGCCAAACCGCCGAACAGCCCTCCACCTCTGCTGCCGCTAGTGGACAGGAGGCCCCGCTATAGGACCAATAGGCCACCAGTACCACTGCATAGGGAAAACTACCCCACAAACGGTCCCTGCAATCTAGGCAGAAGCCAGAGACTATTGCCAAGACCCCCGCCAGGAAATAAGACTCTCCAGAATGTCACCCTTGTGTTCCACCCTGTCACCCTGTCCACCTTGAACTGCCATTGCTCCCCTTCATATGCCCCCTTGGACAATGCACCTGTGATCCACATAGACTTGACTTTATCCTGGACTTTATCCTGGACTTTCCACCACCATCACCCCAGCCCATTGCACATCCCGCTCTGCTTATTAGCACTTAAACACCCTTTGAAGAAATACGTATGGAGTGTGTCAAATGATTTAACTATGTATTAGTTTAACAAGGTTTAAACACTGCAATACAACTGTACAGTGATGTATACATAGGAATGACCTGTAGTTGGCTGTAGTCAACACATCAGGGACGATAGTGGGGCACAAATATCTGCAAATAGAGATGCCAAAGGGTACAGTGAGTGGCCATAGAAGTGGGAAAAACAACTTGCCAGTGACAATGTCAAACACAAAACTGTCAATTAAAAGTGAAGTTACACTGTCTTACCTGTGTGTCATTGGAAGTATTGACAAATTATTTCACTTCTGTTGTCCTCATCCTCTGCCTCCTCATCTTCACTGTCTACAGGGTCCACTGCTGCCACACACCCATCTCCAGCCTCATCCTCCTGCAGAAAAGTCACCTGGCGACGTAAGGCAAGGTTGTGCAACATACACCATGCCAGGATGATCTGGCAGACCTTCTTGGGTGAGTAGCACAGGGAACCACCTGTCAGATGAAGGCAACGAAACCTAGCCTTCAGGAGGCCGAATGTCCTCTCTATAATTGTTCTTGTTCACCCATGTGCCTCATTGTAACGTTCCTCTGTCCTTGTCCTGGGATTCCTCACAGTGGTCAGTAGCCATGAGAGGTTGGGGTAACCAGAGTCACCTGCAAATATCAAGGTATACCTGTTAGACACACACTAACCCTTAGGGCCCACACAATACCCATACACTAACATCCACTGGGTGGGAACCAGGGCTCACCTATTAGCCACACCCGGTGGTTCTGTAATTGAGCCATCACATATGGGATGCTGCTATTCCTCAGGATAAAGGCATCATGCAAAGACCCAGGATACTTTGCATTGACATGGGAGATGTACTGGTCCGCCAGGTCCCCCTGAAATGGCGTCCGCCTGTCCTGTATGGAGGGACATGTGGAAATGAGGTAATTCCACTGACGTTGTGCGCCGTTGCGGGAGGCGGTCAAGAACCGCCGTGCAACTTCTCATTGGTTACCATTGGGCCCTATGTGTTACAGTGGCCAATGGTGATGTACGCTGGCGGTGATGGTACGCACCGCCGCTGACTTGACCTTCATTTTCTATCTGTTCAATCACTTGCTACCTGACCTTCAACAGGAGAGGACCTACACTGCATGTGCTGCTGTGACCTGTGTCTGGAACCAACCATGGCTCGTGTGACTGGGGAAAGGGCCCCTACCTTCACCTCGGTGCAGTTGGAGACACTGGTGGATGGGGTCCTACCCCAGTACCGAATGCTGTATGGGCCTCGAGACCAACAGGTGAGTACACTGTCAGCACGATGCATGGGGCATGAATGCATGGAGGCCTCGTGTAGGGGGGGTTGGTGAATGGGCCCTGGGCAGCATGCTGCATGTATGTTTGCCCATGTCTGTGCGTAAGGGGGTGTGAAGTGCTAAGGTGGGCCATGAGTGCAACAGGCAGGATGGCCTGACTGATACCTTTTCCTATGTGTATTTCTCTGCAGGTCAGCGCCCATCAGAAAAAGGGTTTATGGCGTGCCATCGCCAAGGACGTGCGGACCCTGGGCGTCTGTGGCAGGCAAAGCACCCACTGTCGGAAACAATGGGAGGACCTGAGACGTTGGCCACGGAAGATGGCGGAGGCCGAGCTGGGGATCGCCTCCCCACGAGGAAGGGGTGCCCTTAGAACTTTGACCCCCCCGATGGCCGCTTACTGGTGGTGGCCTATGCGGACCTGGATGGGTGCTTGGGGGCATCACAGCAGCCACAAAGGGGTGAGTACAGTGTCCCAATATACTACTTGCACGTGGTGGGGTGGTATCCGGGTGGGGGATGTGGGCCTGTGGGTGCCCCTAGGCCAGGCCGGACATTGCAGGATAGGTCCCATGTTGGGCAGGGTCCGATTTAAACTTCCTCCAACCAAGCTAGTAGGCATCCACTACTGGGCAGGGGTCTGTAGGTCTCAGGTATGAAGCAGTCGGCGTTAGGTGTCCATGTCCATGGGCTGGTGACTAGCATTGTGACTGGTAGTGCATTGCTTAGTGCGTAGGACTGTTCCCTATGTGTGTGTGTCATGTACACTAATGTTGGTGTTATTGCTGCCATTGACCAAGTGTATCCTTTGTCTCTTCCCCCCTTTTTGTTTTGTCACCCAATCCTTAAGTGCATTAGCATCATCTGGCGAAGGAGCAGAGGCACCGGCGACGGAGGGAGCTGCATCCCACAGCGCCCAGAAGGTCGAATCCACCGACGGTGAAGGCACCCGTGGGACGGAGGGCGAGGGGAGCACCACGACAGAGACTGGAGGGGACAGTTCTGACTGTGATACCTCCTCTGATGGAAGATCTCTGGTGGTGGCGGACACCTCTGTACCCATCCCAACTACAGGTATAACCGCCACCCCCATACCAGCACTGCCCTCCCAGCAGCCCCTCAGTGTGTTTCCTATGCCCGCTCACCCAGGAGGGTGGGAATCTCCTTCACCCCAGGCACCTCAGGCCCTGCCCCAGTTAGCACTGCTGCCCTGAGTGAGGAGGCTATTGACCTCCTGCTATCCATCTCCATTGGGCAGTCAACCATGGTGAATGCCATCCAGGGGCCGGCAGCCTAAATGCAACAAACAAATGCGAGGACATTCACACTGGCATGGCGGCGCAACAGAGATCAATCCAGGCTCTGGCCTCCTCTTTGATGGCAGCCATTGTCCCTGTTTCTAGCCTCCCCCTCCAACTTCCTCTACTCAATCCCATTCCCCTCAACCTCAACCTATCCCAAGCACACAGGCAGACCAGCATGCACACAAGATAACACACAGGAGTGGTTCAGGCAAACACAAGCACCACACATCATCCCACAGGCACTCACACAAACACCATCCAGATGCAGACATACCAACATCCGCTGCCTCCACTGTGTCCCCCTCCTCCTCGTCGCCCAACTCCCTCCCAGTTGCATCTACAATCACACCTGCATGTACTACATCCTCATCCACTACCTCCACCCCATCACGCCTATCACTACGCCCCCCTCACTGGCAGTCACCAAACCCACATCCATGCACACGTCCCCTGTGTCCTCTCCCACTGTGTCTGTGCCCCCTCCTCCCAAAGTACACAAACGCAAGCACTCAGACACCAAACAGCCATCCACATCACAACAGCATCCAGCCCATGCACCTGCACCCAAACACAGCAGACAGACACCTCCTACAACCTCTTCCTCCACTCCCAAACCTTCACCCTCTTCCCGCCCCAATGTCCCTAAAAAGCTTTTCCTCTCCACCGTTGTCCTCTTCCCTACCACTCCCCCCGTCCTTCACGTCGGGCCAGGGTGGCCTGAACCCAGGTGAGCACCTCAGCCACCCAGTCGACGGCCACAGTAGTGTCAATAGCTACTCCAGGTGGGAGAGGATACTGGGCACTAGACAGCCACATTGAAAGGGTGCCTGCACCAGGTGCTGCAAGGAAGGCAAAGGAGGCACCACCAGCTGCCTCAAGGAAGGGCAAGGAGGCACCCCCAGCTGCTTCAAGGAAGGGCAAGGAGGCATCCCCAGCTGCTTCAAGGAAGGGCAAGGAGGCACCCCCAGCTGCTTCAAGGAAGGGCAGGGAGGCACCCCCCCGTTGCTACAGGGAAGGGCAATGAGCAATCCCAGGCTGCTGACAAGAAGTGCAAGAGGACTGCAGTAGCAGACAGAAAGGACAGGAGGCCTGGTGCTGGGACTCATTCGGAGCCCCCACCACCAACCATGGTGGTTCAGCCATCCGTGGCTGCAGGGGAAGGGCTGGAGCCTCCCCCCACCACTGCCAACACTGCCACCAGCACCACTGCCAGCAGCAGCCCCAGTGGGCAGCAGTCTGAGGCTGCAGGGGATGGGCTGGAGCCTCCCCCCACCACTGTCAGTACTGCCACCATCCCCACCACCAATACCACCACCAGCACCACTGCCAGCAGCAGCAGCCCCAGTGGGCAGCTGTCCGATGCTTCAGGGGATGGGCTGGAGCCTCCCCCACCACTGCCAGCACCGCCACCAGCACCACTGCCAGCAGCAGCAGCCCCAGTGGGCAACCATTTGAGGCTGCAGGGGATGGGCTGGAGCCTCCCCCCACCACTGCCAGCACCACCACCAGCACCCCTGCCACCACTGACCAGCCATCACCGCCAGCTGACAGTGTGTAGTCCTGGATCCATGGGCTGATGTGCGGCCAGGCCCCTGCAAATCCTGTGGGTCTGACACCCAGGTGAGAGACTGTGACCTTGCACTCCCCAAGATCTGCATCACAGGGCACAATGCCCCCTCCAGAACCAGTGGAAGAAGCCATCCACTCACCCCATCCTTCACAGGATGAAGTACACTGGGCACAATGCCCCCTCCAGAACCAGTGGAGAAGGCATCCACTCACCCCATCCTTCACAGGATGAAGCTCACTGGGCACAATGCCCCCTCCTGAACCAGTGGAGAAGCCATCCACTCACTTCATCCTTCCCAGGATGAAGCACACAGGGCACACTTCCCCCTCCAGAACCAGTGGAAGAAGCCATCCACTAGAGAGACTGTGGCCTTGGACTCCCCAGGACCAAGCAGTGGGCAAACCACCCACTTGAGACACAGTGGCCTTGCATGCCCCAGGACCAAGCAGTGGGCAAATTACCCAATAGAGAGACTGTGGCTTTGCACTCACCATAACCAAGCAGTGGGCAAACCATCCACTTGAGAGACTGTGGCCTTGCACTCCCCAGGACCAAGAAGTGGGCAAACCATCCACTTGAGAGACTGTGGCCTTGCACTCCCCAGGACCAAGCAGTGGGCAAACCACCCACTTGAGAGACTGTGGCCTTGCACTCCCCAGGACAGCGCACAGGGCACGTTGCCCTCCCGCGACCAGTGGTGTTGTACCATCTTCCGGCTGAGGTGCCCCCCATTCCCTGTCCCCCTGAGGTGCCTCTCTATTTTTGACCTAATGCCCCTGCAGTGTTCTCTCTGTGTTGTTGCAGGAGTGAGGTGGGGCCTTGGCCTATGTGTTGTGGCCCTGTGGCCCACAGACATTGAGGCCTGGGCAGTGTCCCTACACTTATAAATATGTATATACATTTGGATTTTGATGCACTTATGCATAGTATTTTATCGTATTACACTAACTTTGTTCAAATAATTTTGTCCTTGCATTATTCCTGAGAGGTGTGGGGTAAATATGTTATGTTGCTTCATCTGGTTTTTTGTATGGTGTTGGGGTGGGGTGTGTGTGTTGCGTGTGTGTGTCACTCTCTTTTCCCTCCCCCCTACGTTGTTTGCTAGACGGAAGTACTAACTGTGGTCGTCTTCTCCGGCGTTGGTGTTCATAATGAAGCAGAAGGTAGACGAGCATGGGGAAGACATGCAGCTCGGGCTCTATGGCGTCGTGGTTGATCCCTGAGTCTCCACAGGTGAATCCTTTGACTTCTGAGATCTGTTTCCGCCAGGCTTTTGATGTTTTTGGTACTGCCCCGGAAAAGGTGGCGGATAGGCCGGTCATAATAGAGTGGGTGGTACATTGCCTTCTGCCTGGCTGTTGGTGGTTACCTCCGTGGTGCTTGTTGGTTCTGCCCTGGCAGTCGGTGTGTTAAAGTGGCTGTCTGTCTGAGCGGTTTCTGCCGTGGTCATGATTCCATTTTTGTTACCGTCGGCCTGTTGGCGGTATTACCGCCGCTTTATCACCGACTGCCTGGGTTGTAATGATGGCCAAAGTGTCTCAGAGCAAGTTGCAATGCTGCAAAAAGATATTTGGGACATATGATTGAAAAGGGAACAAGAAAAGTGTCACAAGAAAGGGTGGAGGCAATCTTAAGGCTGGGACCTCCTAAAACGTAGAGAGAAGCCAGAATGTTCTTGGAAATAATTGGCTACTGTAGACAGTGGATTCCCAACTTTTCCCTGACTACAAAGCCTTTGCTAAAGCTGACCCACAGAGATGTGCCTGATCCACTTCCATGGGACAACAAATGCATGAAAGCACTCCTAGAGTTTAAAGATAGTCTCTTTTGTACCCTGGTACTAGAATACCTTTATTTTTCAGTTATAGGAACTGCTGCGCTCTTTCAATGCTTACTCAGATTCATGGAGAAGGCCAAAGGCCTGTGGCCTGGTTTCAATCACCCTTGCTCATATCACTTTTGGATTGCCTCGTTGTCTCAAATCAGTGGCTGTGGTCAATGCCAGCCTTGAAAGACGTGAACCCAGAGTGATGGGACATCCTTTTACTGTTATGGTCCCTCACTCATTTGAGATTCTGCTTACCAGAACCAACCCTCAACATATGACCTATAGCAGGTTAACTAAGTATGAGCAGCAGATCTTGGCTTGAGAAAATGTTGAATTGCAAAAGTGCCAGATTTTGAACCCCAGTACTTTGATGCCCCTACCTGAGAACAAAGTAACTGATGATTTTGAACATGACTGTCTAGATGTCACAAAACTATGCACCAAGCCAAGACCCGATATAACGGACAAGTGTTAGAAATCTGGGTCTCTAGTTGGCAGAGGTTTACACTCTTGTCCAAGTATGAACTGCAATCCAAGTCAGGGTAAGCCACAACACAATCCAAGTTATCCTGTGCCCACTCTCTGGTACCTTGGCACAGAGAAGGCAGGCTTAACTTAGAAGGCAATGTGTAAAGTATTTGTGCAATAACACACTGTGAAAACTCCACAAAAACTACTCCACACCAGTTTAAGATAAGAGATAATATTTATCTGAATAAAATAAGACCAAAACGACAATAATCCAATATGCACAAGTCATGATATTACTTTTTAAAGGATTAAATGAGTTTCAATACGTAAGTATCAGTGGTTGTATCCTAGTAACACACAGTACTTAGGATAAGTCAAAAATAATGACACACGGGTCGCAGAGGAATTGATGCACAAAAAAATAAGCTGCTGCGTCAGATTTTCAAATGCAGCACAGACAATACGTGATTTCTTTCCATGCTGCAATGGGATGTGTCGATTTACAGGAGCGCAGCCTTGGTACCTCACTGCGATGCAGGGATATTTTGATGCCCAGAGATGACGTGTTGAAACTCCTTGATGTGCTGGTAAGAAGGAGCAGGTCCTGTGTCAATCCAGTAGGCACTGGGATTTTCTTCTCTTTGGTGAAGACTTTGTAGCCCTGACACTTCAGAATAGGAGGGGAGCTCAATCCAAACCCTTGGAGAACACTTGTGAAGAAGGATGAGTCCTTCCAGCAGAATCAAGGGCCAGCAGGCACCAGGGCAATAAGCATGGCAGCAGTTCTTTTCAGCAAAGCAGTCCAGATGGGTCTTTTGGGCAGCTAGGCAGTCCCTCTGACAGACTCTAGGTGTTGATCCATAAGTGTCTAATTTTGTAGGGTCACAGACCCAGAATATGTACCCAAATGCCTTTGAAGTGGGAGAAAATTCAAAGAGTGGTTTTGAAGTGCACAAGTTCCCCTTTTGACTTATCCCTGTCTGCCAGGATCCCTGTGGGGGGTTATCAGTCCTTTGTGTGAGGGCAGGCCACTGGCCTTTGAAGTGTAAGAGAGAGTCCTTCCACACTTTCTGCCCAGGGAGACCCATCCAGTATGTAGATGAATGCAGATGTGACTGAGTGTCCTGGGTTTCTGCCTGTCTGGGTGGAAATACAAGGGGAGCTGTCAACCAGTACAGACCAGACGTGGATTGCGGACAGGCTGTAAGGTACATATGGCAATAAGTGCAGAGAAATGTCCACTTTCTAAAAGTGGCATTTCTAAAATAGTAATATAAAATACAACTTTACCAGTAAGCAGGATTTTATATTACCATTCTGGCCATACTGAACATGACCAGGCTACTCCTTTCAGATCAGAATCTACCAATTAAAAGTATATAATGCCGTTCTAATGCTGGCCTATGAGAGGAGCAAGCCTCACAGTAGAGAGAAACAAATTTGTGAGTAAAAGGCTGGACAAGTAAAAAACATAAGTACATATCCTGCCTTTCACTTACATAGCACCTTGCCCTATGGGTTACCTAGGGCATTCCTTGGGAGTTGACTTTTATATAGAAAAAGGGAAGTTTAAGGCTTGGCAAGCAGTTTTAAATGTCAAGTCGAAGTAGCAGTGAAACTTCACACAAAGGACTTGCAGTGGCAGGCCTGAGGCATGGTTAATGGGCTACCTATGTGGGTGGCACAATCTGTGCTGCAGGCCCACTAGTAGCATTTCATTTACAGGCCTTAGGCATATCTAGTGCACTTTATTAGGGACTTACTGGTAAATTAAATCTGCCAAATGGGTAGGAGCCAGCGTTATCATGTTTAGGGGAAAGAGCACGTGCACTTTAGCAGTGGCAAGCAGTGGTAAAGTATCCAGGGTCCTAGAGCTAACAAAAATAAGGTCAGAAAAAGAGTAGTAGGAATGCAAAACATTTATGATGACCCTTCAGAGATGGCCATTTTCTAACAATGAGCCTCTAATAAGACCAGAGTATGTGTTATTTGTGGATGACTCATGCTTAAGAAGAAATGATGGATTCCTGAAAGCAGCTTACACTGCCTGTACTATTCGGACTATTCAAGAAATTGTTGAAGCCTCCTGGCTTCTGGGAATAACCTCAGCCCATATTGCAGAAATGGTTGTCCTTATCAGAGTTTGCTATTTAACAGTCCAAATGAGAGTGACTATATTTACAGATATCCAGTATAGCTTTGGTGTCGTTAATGACTTTAGACAGCTATTGTTGCTAAGAAGTTTCATGACCTCACCTGGTTCTCCGATTCACAATGGTGAGCATGTGAGAATACTTCTGGAGGTCCTACAGCTTCCAACTGAAATTGCTGTTGTTAAATGCACAGCATATCAAACTGAAAATGGATATACTACAGTTGGTAATAGATATGTTGATGAAGTAGCATGATGTACTATAGCAACCTGCACATCAATTGGAACATTCACAGAAGATTCAGAAGAAGACACTGGCCTTCATTGCAACCCTGGCGGTCGGAGTTAAAGCGGCAGTAGTACTGCCAACAGGCTGGAGGGAAATGTAGGAAAGTACCATCTTGCCTGGCATGTTACCCCCATATTTCACTGTATATATGTTGTTTTAGTCTATGTGTTACTGGGACCCGGCCAGGCAGGGCCCCAGTGCTCATACGTATGTGCCCTGTCTGTGTTCCCTGTGTGATGCCTAACTGTCTCACTGAGGCTCTGCTAACCAGAACCTCAGTGGTTATGCTCTCTCTGCTTTCCAAATTTGTCACTAACAGGCTAGTGACTAAATTTACCAATTCACATTGGCATACTGGTACACCTATATAATTCCCTTGTATATGGTACTGAGGTACCCAGGGTATTGGGGTTCCAGGAGATCCCTATGGGCTGCAGCATTTCTTTTGCCACCCATAGGGAGCTCTGACAATTCTTACACAGGCATGCCACTGCAGCCTGCGTGAAATAACGTCCACGTTATTTCACAGCCATTTACCACTGCACATAAGTAACTTATAAGTCACCTATATGTCTAACCTTCACCTGGTGAAGGTTGGGTGCAAAGTTACTTAGTGTGTGGGCACCCTGGCACTAGCCAAGGTGCCCCCACATTGTTCAGGGCAAATTCCCTGGACTTTGTGAGTGCGGGGACACCATTACACGCATGCACTATACATAGGTCACTACCTATGTATAGCGTCACAATGGTAACTCTGAACATGGCCATGTAACATGTCTAAGATCATGGAATTATCATCCCAATACCATTCTGGTATTGGGGGGACAATTCCATGATCCCCCGGGTCTCTAGCCAGAATCCGGGTACTGCCAAACTGCCTTTCCGGGGTCTCCAGTTGGAGCTGCTGCTGCTGCCAACCCCTCAGACAGGTTGCTGCCCTCCTGGGGTCCAGGCAGCCCTGGCCCAGGAAGGCAGAAAAAAGGATTTCCTCTGAGAGAGGGTGTTACACCCTCTCCCTTTGGAAATAGGTTTGGAGGGTTGGGGAGGAGTAGCCTCCCCCAGCCTCTGGAAATGCTTTGATGGGCACAGATGGTGCCCATCTCTGCATAAGCCAGTCTACAATGGTTCAGGGATCCCCCAGCCCTGTTCTGGCGTGAAACTGGACAAAGGAAAGGGGAGTGACCACTCCCCTGACCAGTACCTCCCAGGGGAGGTGCCCAGAGCTCCTCCAGTGTGTCTCAGACCTCTGCCATCTTGGAAACAGAGGTGTTGGGGGCACACTGGACTGCTCTGAGTGGCCAGTGCCAGCAGGTGACGTCAGAGGCTCCTTCTGATAGGCTCTTACCTCTCTTGGTAGCCAATCCTCCTAACCTGGTAGCCAAACCTCCTTTTCTGGCCATTTAGGGTCTCTGCTTTGGGGAATTCTTCAGATAATGAATGCAAGAGCTCACCAGAGTTCCTCTGCATCTCCCTATTCACCTTCTACCAAGGATCAAACGCTCACTGCTCCAGGACGCCTGCAAAACCGCAACAAAGTAGCAAGACGACTACCAGCAACATTGTAGCGCCTAATCCTGCCGGCTTTCTCGACTGTTTCCTGGTGGTGCATGCTCTGGGGTAGCCTGCCTTCACCCTGCACCAAAAGCTCTGCAGAAATATCCCGTGGGTTGATGGAATCTTCCCCCTGCTAACACAGGCACCAAAAGACTGCATCACTGGTCCTCTGGGTCCCTCTCATCCCAACGAGCCTGGTACCTGGAACACAGCAACTCTGTCCAAGTGACTCCCGCAGTCCAGTGACTCTTCAGTCCAAGTTTGGTGGAGGTAAGTCCTTGCCTCCCCACGCTAGACTGCAAAGCTGTGTACTGCATGATTTGCAGCTGCTCCGGCTCCTGTGCACTCTTCCAGGATTTCCTTCGTACACAGCCAAGCCTGGGTCCCCGGCATTCCGTCCTGCAGTGCACAACCTTCTGAAGGTAAGTAACGAGGGAGCCTCGTTATCAGCTGAATGGGCTTTGGAGCATCAGTGGTAACTTCATGGAGTAGACCTATCAATAGTGTGTCGTCCAGACGACTTGGTGCCACATGTCCCGACTCGCCTTCTCAGGTTCCGACCACAGGCTTATCAGGGCCTGCTAACCTGCCTTTTCATACTTGTCTATTATCTCACTCATCCACACTATTGATAGGTCTACTCCATGAAGTTACCACTGATGCTCCAAAGCCCATTCAGCTTATCATGAGGCTCCCTCGTTACTTACCTTCGTTACGTACCATCCTGGCCGGACGGCCCAGCCTTGATGAAGTCACTGGTGTGACGAAACACGTGTTGGCTGTATCTCGTTGATGACACAATGATTTCTAGTATCTACAAATAAAAGACACCATCTACAAACAAGACTTAAGACTCCATTCAACTTTGCACCCCAGCAACATACTATCAGGGATACTTATCCCTGCCATACTATTGGACTATACATTCTGTGTGCTGTGGCCATTTTGTTCATACTTTATTTTAGTGACAATATGCCAAAAGTATCTCATAGGATAAACTCCCTTAGGAGGTAAGTAAAATACACAAAATATACACACAAACCAAAATCAGGTAAGTAGACAGTTAGAAAAGTAGTGCAAACACTGTAGAATACAATAGGATGCAACAGGAGACAATAGGCCTAGGGGCAACACAAACCATATACTCCAAAAGTGGAATGCGAACCACAAATGGACCCCAGGCCTAGTGTAGGGTGTAGAGGGTTGCTGGGAGTGTAAGGAAACACTAAGGGTATCCAAGATACCCCACCCCAAGACCCTTAAAACTAGGAGTAAAGTTACCCTACTACTACAGAAAGACAATAACGTTGAGATAGGGGATTCTGCAAAGGCAACAAATGACTGCAAAGCACTGAAGACGGATTCCTGGACCTGAGGACCTGTAAAGGAAGGGGACGAAGTCCAAGAGTCACGCAAGTTTCCTGGGGGGCAGGAGCCCACTAAACCCCGGATGAAGATGCAAAAGGGCTGCCTCTGGGTGGAAGAATCTGAAGATTCTGCAACAACGGAAGGGGCCAATAACTTCTCCTTTGGTCAGAACATGTCCCACAGCGTGCTGGAGGATGCAGAGTTATTTCCACGCAGAAAGAGCGCAAACAAGCCTTGCTAGCTGCAAGAGTCACAGTTGAAGAAAATGGGTGCTGCCCGGGCCCAGGAAGGACCAGGAGGTTGCCCCTTGGAGGAGGAGACAGAGGGGGCACTCAGCAGCACAGAGAGCACATGCAGAAGCAGGCAGCGCCCGCAGAAGTACTTGAACAGGCATTCAAGAAATCTGATCATGGCGGTTGTCTCAACACAACTAGAGGTTCCCACAAAGTCACTGGTCTACTCAGTGAGTTGACCAATGATGGACAGAGTGCTGGGGGACTGGGCTATGCTATGCTCTAAGGATTCCTTGTAAAAATGCACAGAAGCCCTAGAAGCTGCAGATCATGCAGTACACAGGATTACTGTCTGGCGTGGGGATTCAACTACTTACCTCCACCAAATTTGGACAGAAGGACCACTGGACTGTCGGGGTCACTTGGATCCAGCTCCTGTGTTCCAGGGACCATGCTCGTCAAGATGAGAGGGGACCCAGAGGACCGGTGATGCAAACGTTTGGTGCCAGCGTTAGCAGGGGGACGATTCCGTCGACCCACAGGAGTTTTCTTCTTGGCTTCCAGTGCAGGATGAAGACAGACCGCGCTCAGAGCATGCACCACCAGGAAACAGTCATGAAAGCCGACAGGATTAGGCGCTACAACGTTGCTGGTAGTCATCCTGCTAATTTGTTGCAGTTTTGCAGGCATCCTTGAGCAGTCAGTGGTCGATCTTTGGCAGAAGTTGAAGAGAGAGATTCAGAGGAACTGTGGTGAGCTCTTGCATTTGTTAACTGACGAGAAACCCACAGGAGAGACCCTAAATAGCCCTCAGAGGATGATTGGCCACCTAACCAGGTAAGCACCTAACAGGAGAGGTCTCTGACGTCACCTGCTGGCACTGGCCACTCAGAGGCCTCCACTGTGCCCTCACACCTCTGCATTCAAGATGGCAGAGGTCTGGGGCACACTGGAGGAGCTCTGGGCACCACCCCTGGGGTGGTGATGGAGAGGGGAGTGGTCACTCCCCTTTCATTTGTTCAGTTTCACGTCAGAGCAGGGGCTGGGGGATCCCTGAACCGGTGTAGACTGGTTTATGAAAGGAGGGCACCATCTGTGCCCCTCAAAGCATTTTCAGAGGCTGGGGGAGGCGACTCCTCCCCAGCCCTTAACACCTATTTCCAAAGGGAGAGGGTGTAACACCCTCTCTCAAAGGAAATCCTGTGTTCTGCCTTCCTGGGACTGGGCTGCCCAGACCCCAGGAGGGCAGCAGCCTGTCTGTGGGTTGGCAGCAGCGGTAGCTGTAGTGAAAACCCCAGAGAGCTAGTTTGGCAGTGTCCGGGGTCCAGGCTGGAGCCCCGGGTATGCATGGGATTGGCACCCCCATACCGGATTTGGCACAGGGGGACAATTCCATAATCTTAGACATGTTACATGGTCATATTCGGAGTTACCATTGTGAAGCTACATATAGGTATTGACCTATATGTAGTGCACGCGTGTAATGGTGTCCCCGCACTCACAAAGTCCGGGGAAATTGTCCTGAACAATGTGGGGGCACCTTGGCTAGTGCCAGGGTGCCCTCACACTTAGTAGCTTTGCACCTAACCTTCACTAGGTGAGGGTTAGACATATAGATGACTTATAAGTTACTTAAGTGCAGTGTAAAATGGCTGTGAAATAACGTGGACGTTATTTCACTCAGGCTGCAGTAGCAGTCCTGTGAAAGAATTGTTTGAGCTCCCTATGAGTCGCAAATCAAATGCTGCAGCCCATAGGGATCTATTGGAACCCCAATACCCTTGGTAGCTAGGTACTATATACTAGGGAATTATAAGGGTGTTACAGTGCACCAATCAGAATTGGTGAAAATGGTCACTAGCCTGCAGTGACAATTTTAAAAGCAGAGAGAGCATAAACACTGAGGTTCTGGTTAGTAGGGCCTCAGTGATATACTTAGGCACCACACAGGGAACACATATAGGCCACAAACTATGAGTACTGGGGTCCTGGCTAGCAGGGTCCCAGTGACACATATCAAACACACTGACAAATAGGGTTTCCACTATGAGCACTGGGGTACTGGCCAGCAGGATCTTAGTGAGACAGTAAAAACACCCTGACATATACTCACAAACAGGCCAAAAGTGGGGGTAACAAGGCTAGAAAGAGGCTACCTTCCAACAGGCATCAGGTCGAAAACACACAGGCACCTAAGGGGGAAGTGGAGGGGGTACCGTAAGATGGTACTACACCACTGGTCCTGGAGGGGGCAACATGCCCACAGCGATGTCCTGGGGAGTGCAAAGCCACAGTTTCTCAAGTGGGTGGGTTGCCCACTGCTTGGTCCTGGGCAGTGCAAAGCCACAGTCTCTCAAGTTGGTGGTTTGCCCACTGCTTGCTCCTGGTGAGTGCAAAGCCACAGTCTCTCAAGTGGGTGGTTTTCCCACTGCTTGGTCCTGGGGCGTGCGAAGCCACTGTCTCTCAAGTGGGTAGTTTGCCCACTGCTTGGTCCTGGGGAGTGCAAAACCACAGACTCTCAAGTGGGTGGTTTGCCCACTGCTTGGTCCTGGGGAGTCCAAGGCAACAGTCTCTCTAGTGGATGGCTTCTTCCAATGGTTCTGGAGGGGGCATTGTGCCCAGTGTGCTTCATCCTGGGAAGGATGGGGTGAGTGGATGGCTTCTTCTACTGGTTCTGGAGGGGGCCCTGTGCCCAGTCTGCTTCATCCTGCCAAGGATAGTGATAGTGGATGCATTTCTCCACTGGTTCTGGAGGGGGCCTTGTGCCCAGTCTGCTTCATCCTGCCAAGGATAGTGATATTGGATGCATTTCTCCACTGGTTCTGGAGGGGGCATTGTGTCCAGTGATGCTGCACTTGGGATGTGGCAGTTCACATTCCCTCACCTGGGTGTCTGAGGCACGAGATTTTCAGGGAACAGGTAGCATGATACTCCACGGAGCCAGAGCCAGACTCCATCCTGCGGCGACTAAGGCTGCAAACTGGTGGTAGTGCCAGTGCTGGCGGGGGTGCTTCAAGTGGTGGTGAGAGGCTCCAGGCTGTCTCCTGCAGCCCCAGACGGCTGCCCACTGGGGATGCAGCTGCTGACAGTTGTAGTGACACCGGCTGGGCATGTGGCGGTGCAGATGGCGGTGCAGGTGGCGGTGCTTGCGGCGATGCCTGCGGTGGGGATGCTGCCGGTGCTGGCCGTGGTGCAGGTGCTGGTAGTGATGGAGGGAGACACCAGGCCATCTCCTGCAGCCTCTGAAGGCTTCCCACTGGGGATGATGCTGCTGACAGTTGCTGTGCAGGTGCGGTGCAGGTGGCGGTGCAGGTGGCGGTGCAGGCGGCGGTGCCTGCAGCAGTGCTTTCCGCGGTACAGGTTGCGGGGCTGTCGGTACTGATGGTGGGCACCAGTCCCTCACCTGGAGCCTCTGAGGCCTGAAGTGCCTCGTCTTGTGTTTTCTTCCCCTTCCCCACCTTGGCAGATGCTGCTGGGACCTTGGCACTGGCAGCTTGAATTTTGGAGGAGGCTTTGCTGGGTGGGTCGTGCTTCTTGGCCGTGCTGCATGCTGGACCCTTCTTCACCCTGGCGGGTGGCGGAATGGGTTGGTCCTTTGCAGGGGCCGGTGTCACACTGGCTGCCCTGAAAGATAACCCCGTGGATCCTCTGGGACTTGCTGGTACCACAGCGGATGCCGACTTGGTGGCTGAGGTGCTGGCCTGGGATCTTGACAGCCTGGCCCGAGGGGAAGGACGGGGGGGAGGCATAGGGAAGAGGTCAATGTTTGCCAGGAAAAGTTTTTTAGACACACTGGGACAAGAAGATGGAGACGGTTTGGGAGTGGAGGAAGAGAGAGTGGTTGTAGGAGGTGTACATCTGCTGAGTTTGGGTGAAGGTTCATGGGCTGGATGCTGTTGTGAGGTGGATGGCTGTTGGGTGGGTGGGTGCTTGTGTTTGTGTACTTTCGGAGGAGGGGTCACAGACACACTGGGAGAGGACACAGGGGATGTGTGCATGGTTGTGGGGGTGGTGACTGCCAGTGAGGGGCGTGTAGTGATGGGCATGCTGGTGATGGAGGTAGTTGATGAAGATGTAGTGCATGCAGGTGTGAGTGGAGATGCTACTGGGAGGGAAGTGGAGGGGGAGGCGGGCACAGTGGAGACAGTGGATGTTGGTGTGTTTGCATGGGCATGGTGCTTGTGTGAGTGTCTGTGAGATGGAGGGCCATATTTATACTTTTTGACGCAAAACTGCACCAACGCAGTTTTGCGTCCAAAAAACATTACCTCCGGCTAACGCCATTTATTTGCGCTGTGCAGGCGTCAAATTTATGCAAACCACAGGTGTGAGTCATTTTTTTTACTCAAACCAATGCGTCACGTCGTAAAGAAAAATGACGTTAACGCTGCGAAAATGACTGTGAGCCGGTTTACGATGTCGCAAACTGGATACGTGCTGTTTTTTGATGCAATTGTATCAAAAAGCGGTGCAAACACAGCAAAATGTGCTAAGGAGAGCCAAAATGGTTCCCAGATGCTTGCACAGACCCCAGGAAGATGAAAATAGACCAGGAACCTGCCAGGAGGACCCACACAAGGCCCAAGAGAGGGAGAAGAAGAAAAGAAAGTGTTGCTTCAGTGCAGAGGAGCAGGAAATTCTGGTGAAAGAGGTGACGGAACACTGTTTCTCACCTCAAAGTTGCCAATCAGTAGGAGAGAGGCAATATGGCAACAAATTGTTGACAAGATTAACAGTGTGGCAGAAGTACGGAGAACAGTCATTGAGTGCAAGAAACGCTGGCATGACTGCAAGCGCAGAACCAAGGAAAAGATGGCCAGGAACAGGAAGGCAGCACTGCAGACTGGAGGTAGGAGTCCAGCACTACCGGAGGCCCTTGACCACATAGATGAGATGGTCACAGCCATCATCCCTGAGGAGATCGTCACAGGGATTCAGGACAGCGCAGATTACCAGGAGACATCACAGATGCACGGTAAGTCGTATGGGGAATTAAAATGCACAAATGTTAACTGTAAGCAGGTGGGTGGACATACCTACTACACTATGCATGTAAGTCATGATATTCAGGGAGTGGCATAGGTAAAGGGGAACAACACGGGGGCCTGGGCTGTACAGAGGAAACCTGGGGCACAATACTACACTACACCAACAACCTTTGCTTGGGGGTATGCTGCCATGCCAAGGATGTTGCAAAGGTAAAGCCAGGTCAGGAGGGAAGGGTACAACGTTAAACTGGCAGCCCTTCACACGTCAGCCAGTATTTTCCCTACATTAACTAGGGCCCAATTAACAACCTCTGGCCATATCTGCAAGTGGAATGTAACACTGACAACAGTTGCCACTACCACCTCTGCTTTGTGTGCAGGTCAAGTAGCTAATGGCAGTAACGTCCCCATGGATCAAACACACCCAAATTAGAGGGTTCAGGATGACAACGTTATCAATCCCCTGAAATCAATACAAATGTTCCAATCCTGTCAAATGTGATTGTCCATAGTTGCTACAAACATCAGCCATTGTCATAAACATTAGGAGGTACACAGCACTAATGTCATACCCATGCTGCATATGTCAGGGTCCACCCTGTGCCTGGGTCACAATAGCTCCACTGACACCATGCAACATCCCAAATGTCATACTGCTCAGACAACAGCATTGAGGGGGAGGACACATGTAACTGGTTACAGAAATACACCCGCACAGTCAGAGGAGGAAATGTAACACTGCTAGGACAATCAGTGCAATCCAATGTACCACACATTCCCCAACATCAGCAGTACACATTACTAATACTGACATCCATATCGTGCCATACCAATGCTATACATAGTATATGCTAGATCTCAACAACATAAGTGGATGTGAAAGATCAGAGACTGGGGCAGTTCCTGATTGTTAAGTGTGGTGCAAGTGCCCTCAGAACACCCACAGCGAGTGAAAGGCCTCACCATGAGAATGGAAGTAGATGGAGGGTTGAGTAGGATAAGAAGGTGGCAATTCACAATTTGGCCTGAACCAACACCTGGAGGATATGATGCTGACAAGTCCACAAACTGACCACAATACATGTGACATGCAGGTGGGGCATATGTCTGTGAGAATGCTAATATTAAAGACAGGAACAATGAACAGGAACCAAGATCACAATGTGAAAATAATCAGAAGGCAGGCATGTTACATTACAAATCCCACAACACAGACACACTAATTGTACCATATCTCATTGCAGAGGATGATGGCTCTCCTGCGGATATGCCTGTCCAGGACTACCCTGATGACATGGATGACGAACTGACAAACATCAGCCAGCAGCCCCTCCAAGATATCCTTGAAACCCTCCAGACCCCACTTTCAGTCACAAGGAGGAATACAGAACAAGCCATCACAGAGGAGCCACCCACCACCCCAATTGTACGACCTGCCAGCTCCAACACAGCTGAGGACTCTGACAACTCTGGCACCAGCTTTGAGTGAACTGTAGTTGGAGTACAGCTTTAGCTGGCCAAGGAGGTGTGGTGGGGATGCAAACTATGGCAGCCACCCTAGGTGGGGTGCATTCGTGCATGATGTCAACTGAAGAACAGGCAGCAGCTATGCAAGGGCGAACAACAATCTTGGAGGAAGTTGAAAAAAGGTTGAAGGAAATCAGCACAGCTGTAATAGAGTTGACCCAACACCTACAACAACAATCATGTCAACGCGTGTACAAACGCAATATTGAACCTTGAGGGCCGATCTGGCTGCCTACCACCGTGATGTGGCTGCTATTCTTAAGATCCAGCAGCTCCTCCTTGCTGCAGTACTGCCCTTAAAAGCCCCACAGTTTGCAGCTACTGGGATGTCTGACTCCACGTCTTCAAACACTGAGGTGTGTGTTGCCCCTTCACAACCATCACCACCAAGGGAAGAGGAGACAACACACACATCAGAAGATGAAGACGTGGAACAGATCACCTTCAACCGTAAGAGTACCCGGTAGCACTAGTCCCTGCCACATGGCCACCTATTACCAAGGTCCTGTGCTTTGTAACATGCCAGTCTTTCAACAAAAGTACTCAAGCACTGTTCTTCAGCCCACTGTTTATGTTGTCACCCTGCCCTGCGATTGTCTCTCACTACCTCATTGGCAAATCCTGTCCCTCTGCACTGTCTGACACTTCACCCCAGCATGTCCAATGACATGTCCTTTTGCACTTGTGTAGGATCACCACGGAAAATGTCACACTAATGGACTCACAATCATGGACAATGTACATATAGCACTACAGCACTTTTAAATAAATAGCACTTACACAACAACTTTGTCTCTGTGTAATGTGACACATCAACCATGATGGCCGTCAGTAATGTTTACCTCAGGTCAATGATTATTGATTGTCAATACACCTTACATAAACAAATCTTGGCTGATAACTATGCACAGTGGTCTGGATTGTACCACCATCTGCCTTTCCTGAGGGTTATTTCAGAGGAAAATAGAAACTATACACCATAATGCTGTGTTGGACAGAATAACGCTTCCTCAAGGAAGGTCTAAGCCAGAAAATAGTGCCTTCAATTTTTTCTGTAAGTCAAAACTTATGTATGTGACATTTGCCCCAATTTTTAGCTAACACACACCATACAGCATGAATGGATGTGTATGAGTTTTCATAGAAATAAGTCACGGGCCTGAACATTGTAACAAATGATAGGTGTGAGTTATGTATACCATACTACATGAGAGCATACTACCACTCACCTTATAAGGATTCGCTTGGACATCAGGATGCAGGCAGACTTAACCCAGTGTCCACAATACCAAATCAGGTAGCAAAATATGTGACATTGAAAACATACATCACAAATTAACCACACTTTGGGATCCATAGTAACCGTGAGTTGTGGGTGCAATGTATGGCCGAATCTTAGCTAAGTAGCTTTAGTTTAGCTGCCAATGTAACAGCTCAGTTGGGATATGGTTGTAGCATGGTACACAAAAGCTAATACAAAAGAGACACTGTTCACTCATGCCAAGGCCCTGATCTACAAGCATTCGACACATACCGTAAAGGGTTACTTAGATATTTATTAAACAGTAAAAACAGAAGCTAAAACCAGGGGAAACACCTTACTTAACCTAAACTACTCTAACTACACATTACCCACAACAGTCCCTAACTAACCTAAGCTAAACTTACTTATTACATTTAATGAAACGATCTAAACATCAACCCCCCCTTATAAGACGGGACACATAGAGGACAACATATACTAACCTAAACACATACTATCTTATACTAAACCTCAACATCGTCCCCCACCCAGCCACCCACACACATAATAAAAAACAGTTCTAAAAAGTATGATACCCACTACTACTAACTAAACTAACAGCCTATACTAACCTAACACTAAGCCCCCTAAACCCACTAATTTAAAGAACCAGGAAAGAGGCGGGAGGGAATCATGGCTGAGCATGAGGTCTACAAGTTGGCCCTCCGCAGGTTCTTTTTGATGGCACTCACCCTCGATTCACTTGTGCCACCTCCTGCTGCAGCCTGGTCATTTTACGCAACACACAGTCCAAGTTCTGTTACATCTGGTGAAAAGATGAAGGGTCTATTACTGCAGTAGGGGTGGTCTGGTGCCAGTGGAGGAAGTATGGGCCCTTGTCGGTGCCATGTCTGTAGGAGGAGGTATAGGTGGTGCTGTGACAGGTCCTGGATCTGTGGATGATGATGGTCCAGCAAAGGTCCCTGTAGTGGTGGTGCTGGTGGTGGTGGCTGTGGAGGACATGGAAGGGCCCCCTTGGGCAAATGCTCTCCACACTCCGGGGGATCTTTTTCCTTAGCGATAACGCCATGCCATGTTGCGGATCCCAGACTCCACATACAGAATGTGGCGGTAACCCATTGCCCTGTGCTGAAACTCTCGAATCTGGATGGGAGTCAAATTGCCAGCTGTTAAGACAAATAGAAAACCAAACATTAGGTACTTCATTGTGTGAAATGGCTTAAGAAGTAAATCAGACAATACATCTAATGTACCTGAAACAGCCCATTTCATCACACAGATCACTGATTGTCCCTGAGGCAGTACATGCCAAGCCAACCTTCACATGTCCTATCATCAAACAGCACATCAAAACCCTAAAAGATGGGTAACAACTGGAGTGACTTTGGCATCATTGTTCAGCCTTTTATCAGGTAAAAATCATGCTGCAAATCCTCCACCACTGACAGGCCAACAAATTACTATGTTCTTGATGATGATCTAGGGCCACAAGATCTGCAAGTTGTAAATGGAATTACCAGGATAGAATGCAGTTGCTAATCATGAGTGGGTGTCCTAGATTTGGACAAGTGATGTACAGATTTACATGTCTGTGTACTAAACTTGGATCATCAGTCCTAGGTACACTATTCACAACCCCACGCCTGTGCCTGAGGGGGGGGTGGACAAGCAACAAATAATTTCAAACAACAAGGACACCCAGGAAGC
This sequence comes from Pleurodeles waltl, assembly GCF_031143425.1. Lineage (NCBI taxonomy): Eukaryota > Metazoa > Chordata > Amphibia > Caudata > Salamandridae > Pleurodeles > Pleurodeles waltl. Next base: position 252,718,991 of record NC_090439.1, read on the forward strand.
TTTGGAAAGCTGTACATGGGTTTGGCCAGCACACCACAGGTAAGGAGTAAGTCCAACGAGGATACACCCAAACCTTGGACAATCCCATCAACACTTATCTTTGGAAATGCAGACCATTGTCAACAACATTTCCTACCAGTAACCCATGACTTACAACAAACAGATAGATGCAAGCACACATCTGGCCATGAGCTGCATGTACACCTAGGCCATTGTACTCAAGTGCCTCATACTCGTAGCACAACATGTGGACCTACATGCTGCTAAGAAGTTAAACATACAGTCAAACATGTTAATTAGTGAATAGGGAAGCTGAAGTCTGTGGGTAAGACTTTGGCATCCCTATTCTGGGAGAATCAGGGTCTGACTGGCTGACTAAATCACTAATATGGTCCATTGCTACATTTTCTGATTTCAAGTTTTATCCACATAGCTCACCCCTATTCACATTGCTGTGCCTACAGGACTGACCTAGAATCCCCAAATTATGACAATACGATAAGAATTGGCCAACTCAAAGATGGGGAAAAAATGATACTCAACTCAAGGAACAAAACTGTTCATTGACCAGCGCATCACACCTTGCTATGTGTCTGTCTGTGCACTGTACAACACTTCCAAATACAAATACTATGTGTAAGATTAACTCAGAAAGTCAAGCCTCTCAGACATGATAATACTGCATCCTACATACCACTGCAAACATGTACAGACCCGGGGACTCCAGTGAGTGAGACACACATATCTGCACACATGCAGTGGCCCTAACTATCATGTGGTGGCAAACATGCTCCTTCATTAGTTAGCATACTAATTCATGGAGTGTATTCCTCTCATCATGTGTATCCATGAGAGACATGCCAAGCCACTTTCCTTGAGGACTGCAATACCAGTCACTCAGACATTGTGACTAAGACCAATTTAAGACACACAGGGACTATGTACAGAGGGCCAGGGACAGTTGTTAGCCCTCAATTTGTACATTTTCTTCATTTGATGTGCCACAGCTATGGTAAGTTGTACCAACCATAGAGATATTAATCTGTGTGTATACCTTTTGCCATCCATCCCTAATTTAAATGTGGCACTACAAACTCCAAATATCAGTCTAAGATGTTACCTGAGGTAATCTATAACTTGTCACGTATGTGTCAGAATCCAGTTCAGACATGTATCCGAAAAAATTGAGGGACACCTTATTTCTTGAAAATATCTGGATTTCAAACATATGTTTCCTGATACACTCACAAACCATGCATGAAACATATGTTAGAGCCACATTGGCATCATCAATTGACTTGAAGTCAGCAGTAATTTACAGGCTCCTGTTGTGTTTTGAAAGTTAGTCTAGCTGTTGCGTCAACAAATGACCGCAATGTGTAGGAAATATTGTATACCTCACAGGCAACTGTGGCCCATATTTATACATTTTTTGCACCACAGTTGTGCTGCTTTTTGACACAAAGGTGGCGCTCTTGCTTCAAAACATGTCACAATTGCGGTGCTAATAAAGTAGAAATATGCCCCTGTATGTTTAACTAGCATTTAACATGTTCAAAAAATTGCCTCCAGCATATGAACAAATCAGCTACTGTCACTACAGAACATTTAAACATACACATTACTCTGATTTGTACTCACCAACAGGGCCATCAATCACAATCCCCAGGTGGTCCAGCAGGTCTTGCTCCCTGGCAACAAGGTCAGCCCAGAGGTGCTTCAGTTGGTGGTCATTACTTGGTGTGTTGTAGGTTCTCTTGAGATGGTACAACACCTTTGCCCACTGGAGCCTCCCTGCCTCTGTGTGATAGCCTTGTATCACACGACCACCTGCCTCTATCATTAAGGGTAGGAAGTGGCACACCAGCTAAAAAAAAACACCCAGCTCCTCCTCTCCCATCCTGCCAAGACGAGGCCTACCCAACATGCTTGCACCAAAAAAAAGGGAATAAAGGGGTACAGAGGAGAATAGAGGGAAAGTAGGACAGGGAAATGCAAAATAACTAAGAACACAGCCCAACTATACCAAAACTAACACTACCCACAACAGACTCCCAACACAACAAAGACAAATGTTGACACCACAAATGACCAAAAAAAAACCAAGAAAGGATACCCCAGACAGTTATGAAACACAAAAAGGCAATTTAGAGACCACACTTGAAACAAATCCTCAAAATGCACAGAGAGACAAGTCAAAACATAGCCACAAAGTCAGGAAATATCACAGACTGCAATGTGAAAGTGAAAGTACACCCACTGTACCAATTCTGTAAACGGAATATCTTGTTACATCACTTCCTGCCTCAAATGCGGTGCGTTTTCATTGTTATGCGTCAAAATATTATGACGCTTACAGTCTGTGCGTATTTTTTTTTTTTACGCACATGCTTAGAAATTACCCTGCATCCATATTTTTAAATATGTTTCATACTTAACCAATTTCAGGGGGTACAGTGTGGGAATTACCACTCAGGGCCAATGGATGTTTCATGGCAATGTGTGTCATATGTTGACGCATATGCATCATTTTTTGACGCATGTGCATCTTTTTTGACGTGCATGCGTCAACATTTCTGTCTTTAACTGGGTTTGGGTCATTTCTCATTTGTAATAGTACATGACAGTAGTGACACTACAGAGATAGGCTGATTGCACCCACATTGAGCATTCCGGTGTATGGGCACATATGACAGATCATACTACTGCGGACCATGATCCTCCACATATTGTACAGGATTTGCACTCTTCACTGACGCAATAGATGGCCAAACGTGTGGGATACAATTAGGTGTTACCCAGTTTGGGCATGTTTTGCGTCAAGAGAGGATAGCAAGGTGACCCAACTCAATACAGTAACTCAATGCCTATGGGTCAATGTGTGTGATTTGGCTACTAATATTGTTGTTGTCCCACTGTGTGACCATCACAAGATGCATTTTTGCAAATTTGCTTGTAGCATTTGTGGATTCAATATGTCCAACCTTCAGATGCTATTCAGTGTGGAAATGAGAGAGGACATGTGTTAGCCATACATGTGGCAACAACTGCTGTGTGCACTTTCTAGGTTTTTTGGAACATAAGCACCACCAATGACAAAGCATGCACAGGATAGATAGAAGACGGTTGTGCATGGCAATGTTCCAAAACTTAGCCATCACATGTCCTGGAATGTTGGATACTACTTCCTAGGCACTTGCTTGTTTACCCACCATGAGTCAGGCATTGGATAATGCTATGCGGGTACGGTGTTTGTGACACTGAGTCCCAAATATAGTACACAAATGTAATGTTACGCCACAGTTGGAGTCATATAAATGAGCCATGTCTCTCCTGCGGCAGTGGAGGACCAGCAGACCAAGCAGCACGTGTTCACATATTTCCAGTGGTAAAATGCACAGAGGTGTCTGGTTCATCTGTGTGGGCCAATGTTTAGCCTGTATCATTATTGTGGTCTATGTTGTCACAGTTACGTGCAGGTCTAGTCATGATTCTGTGGAGCCATTTCCTGTATCTACAAAGTATCCTTTGCAGGTCAATAGAAGGAAAGTCAATGAGGAATTGAGAACACACATGGGGATAGTCCAGCTCTGTCACTGCAGACGTGTTATGAGACTGACAACAAGGCAACCTTGGTGTGCTGACAAAGTTAATGTCTCAGGATTCTTATACCGGCAGGTGTCCTCACAGCATTTGTACACAGGTTGGCCTTTAAAATTCCCACTACATCTGGGAACATCAGTGAGTCTGTGCTGATTAATCTCACAGCTATTCACCACGCAAGCCCCATCAATATGTTGGGAGCAATGTGAATCAGCGTGTGGACTGTCAGGGTCCTAACCTGTGTAAACATTTCATGCACATTATCTGAAGTTTTTGTTGTGCTGCAGGCACCATACCTAATCCATGCATACAGCCATGGTACACTATCACTATTTGTCACTTATGCATACATGAAACCCAGACAAGGGATAGGCCATGATTCGGCTATTTGGAGACAAGTCCCCCCCCCATGGTACGATGAATAAACTGATTATGCTGTACAATGCATTTGAGTATGCATTGTAGATCCACCTGCCACAATACCCTAGGAGGAAAGTGAGGGTTGGGAAAGCAACTATGATACAAATGTAGCCACAAGGAACATTTAGGGTAACGCAAAGACAGGAACCAGTCAGGCTAACAGGATGTAGGGTCAATCAGGATCCAAACATTTAACAAGGTAAATACACAGCGGTCAGACTGAGACTGGTCAAAGGTGGAACAACACTGTGGAAACTGAAAACTGTGTTTCTCCTGTGTGTTGGAACGTAACACATTGACCCAAGGGCTGTGTTACACAGCTGATTTGTACGGCAATGAATAACAGTGTTATAGATAAAATGGCAGCTTCTATGCTGTTCCAGGCAGCTGCAAGGGCAGTGCATGTTCAAATGGCTGGTCTCCATGGAGGTGCTCAGAGGTGTGTGCAGCATCAGTCTCTCACAAGTCCTGTAGGTGAGATTCAAGACCAAAGGGCCAACAGTACCTTTCACATGGGAAGCAATGTGCAGGTGATTACAGGTCATACAGACTTCAATGAAGTGCATTATTTAACATGACGTCCATGCAGACAGAAGTACAATGACTATGGCATACCATACTAAAGATGGAAGCACACTGGATTAACATTGTGAGTCTGGGTGTGTGTAGAGGAGGCATTATCTGGGTACACATATTCCCATTCTAGGGACCTCTGGGTGGGCTGAGACAGGGAACATGGGTGTGGCTGGACTTGTGACATGGGCTGCCATGTGCAGGGGATGTCATGTGAGCAATGCTAGTCATACCTGGGGCCCTTGTGCTATCAATTTGCTGCTTATATGAAATCTTGTCACACATAGTCCTTGCAAAGATAGGTGATGTTAGACTTACTGATGTCAAGGGTCTGGTCATACCTTCTTGTCACCAATGCAATAGCACATCTACTGCCTCATGTATGAGGCATTTTTTTTCTCTTATTGACTGATGGTGTCTTAGTTGTGTGCCATATGCTGCGATGAACCATGTTGCAAACATGTATGTGTGAAATAGGTGTGGTCCTCTGCTATTGCCCTTCAAATGTGAAGTGTTCAGGATATATGTCATTTACAGTATGTGTGAAAGTGGCTGTACATTCATACACATCAAAATAGATTGGGATTTTTCTGTGTCCTAATCTCTATTTCAGCAATGCTCCATGAGGCTACAATCTGATTCTGATAGTTACGATAATGTTCTGCAAAAATGATAATCCAGACCATGATATAGTGAATAGTATAGGTGTTTATTAACATATGGTAAGACAGTGGTGATGGATGAGTAGAATTTAAAATAAATTTTGGACAATATGTTGTCTCCGACACAATCCTCTGGCTGTTTTTGGATGGTCCCTCTCATGTTGATGGACAGCATCTTCCTCTTCCTCCTCTTCAGGCATTTGTGGGTCGGGTTCATATAGGGGAATGTACCTTCTTACACATATGTTGTGCAGGATGGCACAGGTCAAAATTATTTTGCACACCATTTCTGGTGAGTATAGGAGGCTGCCTCCGGTGATGTCGAGGCACCTGAATCTTGCCTTCAGAATGCCAAAGGTCCTCTCGACTATGGTGCGTGTCCTCCTATGTGCCTCATTATAGGCACGCTCTGCTGCGGTGCTTGGGTTTGCAAATGGGGTCATGATCAATGGCTGGATCCAATAGCCCTGATCAGCTGAACGAGAACATAAGTGAGAACATGTTGATGTACCTTGCACCATAATTATCACTTTGCATAGCAGTTGTTCTCTTGTGTTGTCTGTGACTCATCAGTGTTTGTGTTATTGTGTGGAATCCTAGGCTTCTAGGATGTACCATCAGCATTGGGTTGTTTCCTTATCTGAACGGGTGTTTGGCTGGTGACCGGATATCTGCAGTATTTTTGTTGAGTTGCAGTACAGTGTGTACTTCCTTGCATTGTGTCATGTGACATAGGTGTCCCTGTGTCTTAACTGGGGGTGAGATTATATTTCCATACACAGATTCAATTCCACAGTGGTGGTAACACGGTTGCATCTATATACCCTGGACATCCCATCCAATTTCACGTATGCAAAATAATTATTTAACCATCAGTGAGACCCTTAGATTTGGCAAGGTGACAATGTACAACACATCTCCGTACGTTTTCAGCACTGACATGTTGACAATTGACTATGCACTAATTTCCCATGTGTGACAAGTTCACTGCAGACCAATTTCTCTGCCCAAGCCAAGTCGACTCAGGTTGTAACATGTACCTATACTACTGAACATGTTCTAGTTCAGATGGCTAACTTGGTTGTGAGGTTGTAATTTTGAGTTTCAGAAGGTCCGTATGCCTGTACATCTGTTGTGTGTGTGTTAATTTGTCGAAATGCGTATGTGTAGGAATGTGCACTTTCAATATTGTCCCATCAATATGTGTTTTTTGCACCGTCCACTTGCTTATTGGTAGTGGGCAATGTGATAGCAGGAGTGATGTGAGATATTGGTACAGCCTCAATGATTGCATGTGACCTTCATTGTAGTCATCATCATGATATGTGTGTCATGGTGTTTGACCTGCAGCAAAACACATTACACACCCCTTACACAGTACATATTGGTTGAAAGGGTGTTTAATTGAGTGTTATTGATGTGATATTGAAAGATTAATCTTCCAAATTGTACTGCCAGTTAGGGCCATGTCTTTGTCATTGTGTTGTTTTAAATTGTCCCCTTGTGTCTGTGGCGTGGCATCTGTTGTTATTTGGAACTGTCATTTGTCCCTAGGTGTGTATCCCATTGGGTGAGGATATCAAACATGCCTATAGGTCTCACTACCTAATTGTCTTCCTGTCCACATGTCGATGTCATGGTGTATGTGTTGTGTGTCCTAGAGGGTTGTTGTGCAGTGTGTATATAAAACTGTGTTTCTGTAATTACCAACAACTAGGCCATTTCCATATCGTCCATCCTGGAAGTGTTGATTGATGGTGTAGTGACGGAAGATGAATGAATCATGTACACTCCCAGGATACTTTGTCACGATGTTCGTGATCAAACCCCGGTGATTGATAATGGCCTGCACATGGATGGAGTGTGTGTGCTTCCTGTTGCGGTATAGATGTTCGGTTGCAGCAGGTGGCACAATCCGTACATGTGTGCAGTCAATGGCACCAAGGACGTGTGGGAAGCCATTAATTTGGTAAAAACCCCTGTTGTGTCTCCTGCTGCGCCTGCTGTGTGTTGGGGAAGCTGATGTGGTGGGGTGTGAGGGAGATGATTGCATCCAGTACCTTGGGTAGGAAGGTCGAGAATGATGGCTGTGAGCTCCCAGCAACCAGGGCACCAGTGGTTTCAAAGGATCCACTTGCCAACATGTGGAGTACAGCTAGCAGCTTGGTTTCTAGTGGAATGGTGCGGGGTGTCCGCAAACTGGGTGCCAACTGTGGCTCAATGTTGTGCAGCAGCTACTGAATGGCTTGCCAGTTGATCCTGTACCTCTGAATGATGTCTTGTTGGCGTAGTCCCAGAAGGGTTGCCCTGGTACGGAATATCCTCTCCTGCCTTCTGTGTTGCTTTTGGGGTCCCTGCTGCTGTTGTGGAAGCAGCTGTTGTTGGTCCTGTGCTCTCCGTCTGCGTGCCTGCTGGATGAAATGCACCTCCATGTCTTCCTTTTGGAGCTCTGCTGTTGCTTCTGTGTGTTTTCATTAAGTACAGGTGTGTTGGCCCCATTTTAACACCTGCCATGACCCAGGCGTTATTCTTTTACGCAAATCAGGCTGTGCTTCATTTTCCGCCTCCGCCTCCCAGCCGTGCGTCATTTTTGTGCGGTAGCATACATAAGGTGCACAGGAGTTTAAGTAATTTTTTTTTATGTGAACGCCTACTTTGCATGTCATTAACACAAGGTAGTTTCCCGCATCCAGAAAATGACGCACACAGTGGATTTTTGGCGTTCGCGGGCTCGGGCGTCAAAGTTTAAATATGGTGCATGGTTTGCGCCGATTGTGCGTCAAAAGTTTTGACGCACATTCAGTGCAAACAGAGTATAAATATGCCCGAAGTGTGGTACCTATGTTTGCCTGAGCCACTTAACTGTGGTGATTTGAGTGCATGCTGGTCTGAAGGTGTGCTTGGGATAGGCTGAAGTAGAGGGGATTGGGTCTGAGTAGTTGGAGGGAGGAGGCTGGATACCAGGACAATGGCTGCCATCAGTGTTGAGCAATACAAAAGTTTGATGGACGGGTTGCTTAACAATGCAAACAGTCACCTCCCTGGGCCAGGAACAAGCATCTTGGTACCAGTTTCAGGGTATCACCCCTCATCAGCCAGGCTAGCTTTAATCCAAAGGTACAGTGAGCAAGACGGAGTGCTGAACAATGCAAACACTCACCCCCAGTCACAGATCTGGGTTTTATCCATCATTCTTTTGCTCACCATGCCACCCCAGTTTGGATCCAGCCATATGCAAATCAGTTTTGACCCTGTTCCTCATGGGAACAGTCCAGCCCGAACTGCCAGACCAGGTCCTCCTTGGACCAGAAACAAGCATCCTGGGACCGGTTTCAGGGTATCACCCTTCATCAGTCTGGTTAGCTTGACTCCAGTGACACAGTGAGCAAGGAACCCATGTCTGAGCATACCCTTCCCATTTAGGGCAACTTTAGCAACACAAAAGGTTGATGGATGGAGTGCTGAACGATGCAAACACTCACCCCTAGTCACAGATCTGGGTTTAATCCATCATTATTTTGCTCACCGTGCCATCCCAGTTTGGATCCAGCCATATGCACATCAGTCTTGAACCTGTTCCTTATGGGAACAGTCCAGCCCAAACTGCCAGGCCAGCTTCTCCCTGGAGCAGAAACAAGCATCCTGGGACCGGTCTCAGGGTATCACCCTTCATCAGCCAGACTAGCTTGAATCCAGTGGCACAGTGAGCAAGGGTCCCACGTCTGGACATACCCATCCCATCTAGGGCAACTTTAGCAACGCAAAAGGTTGACAGACGGAGTATTGAACAATACAAACACTCACCCCCAGTCAGAGATCTGGGTTTAATCCATCATTCTTTTGCTCACCATGCCCCCCTAGTTTGGATACAGCCATATGCAAATCAGTCTTGACCCTGTTCCTCATGGGAACAGTCCAGCCCGAACTGCCAGGACAGGTCTCCCCTGGACCAGAAACAAGCATCCTGGGTCCAGTTTCAGGGTATCACCCTTCATCAGCCAGGCTAGCTTGAATCCAGTGGCACAGTGAGCAAGAGACCCCCGTCTGGGCATACCCTTCCCATTTAGGGCAACTTTAGCAACACAAACGGTTGATGGACAGAGTGCTGAACAACGCAAACACTCACAATCAGTCACAGATCTGGATTTAATCCATCATTCCTTTGCTCACCATGCCACCCCAGTTTGGATCCAGCCGTATGCAAATCAGTCTTGACCCTGTTCCTCATGGGAACAGTTCAGCCAGAACTGCCAGGCCAGGTCCTCCCTGGACCTGAAACAAGCATCCTGGAACCGGTTTCAGGGTATCAACCTTCATCAGCCAGGCTAGCTTGATTCCAGTGGCATAGTGAGCAAGGGACCCATATCTAGGCATACCCTTCCCATGTAGGGCAACTGTAGCAACATAAAAGGTTGATGGAAGGAGTGCTGAACAATGAAAACACTCACCCCAGTCACAGATCTGGGTTTAATCCATCATTCTTTTGCTCACCATGCCACCCCAGTTTGGATCCAGACATATGCAAATCAGTCTTGACCCTGTTTATCATGGGAACAGTCCAGCCGGAACTGCCAGGGCAGGTCCTCCCTGGAACAGAAACAAGCATCCTGGGACCAGCTTCGGGGTATCACCCTTCATCAGCCAGGCTAGCTTGAATCCAGTGACACAGTGAGCAAGGGACCCACCTATGGGCCTACTATTCCCATTTAGGGCAACTTTAGCAACACAAAAAGTTGATGGATAGAGTGCTGAACAATGCAAACACTCACCCCAGTCACAAATCTGGGTTTAATCCATCATTCTTTTGCTCACCATGCCACCCCAGTATGGATCCAGCCAAATGCAAATCTGTCTTGACCCTGTTCCTGAGAGGGACAGTCTAGCCGGAACTGCCCAGCCAGGTCCCCCCTGCACCAAAAACAAGCATCCTGGGAGCAGTTTCAGGGTATCATCCTTCATCAGCTAGGCTAGCTTGAATCCAGTGGCACAGTGAGCAAGGGACCCATGTCTGGGCTTACCCTTCCCATTTAGGGCAACTTTAGCAACACAAAAGGTTGATGGACGGAGTGCTGAACAATGCAAACACTAACCCACAGTCACAGATCTGGGTTTGATCCAACATTCTTTTGCTTACCATGCCACCCCAGTTTGGATCCAGTCATGTGCAAATCAGTCTTGACCTTGATCCTTATGGGAACAGTCCAGCCCGAACTGCCATGCCAGGTCCTCCCTGGACCAGAAACAAGCATCCTTGGACTGGTTTCAGGGTATTACCCTTCTTCAGCCAGGCTAGCTTGAATCTAGTGGCACATTGAGAAAGGGACCCACATCTGGGCATACCCTTCCCATGTAGGGAAACTTTAGCGACAGAAAAGGTTGATGGAAGGAGTGCTGAACAATGAAAACACCCACCCCCAGTTACAGATCTGGGTTTAATCCATCATTCTTTTGCTCACCATGCCACCCCAGTTTGGATCCAGACATATGCAAATCAGTCTTGACTCTGTTTCTCATGGGAACAGTCCAGCCGGAACTGGCAGGCCAGGTCCTCCCTGGAACATAAACAAGCATCCTGGGACCGGCTTCGGGGTATCACCCTTCATCAGCCAGGCTAGCTTGAATCCAGTGACACAGTGAGCAAGGGACCCACCTATGGGCCTACTCTTCCCATTTAGGGCAACTTTAGCAACACAAAAAGTTGATGGACAAAGTGCTGAACAATGCAATCACTCACCCCCAGTAACAAATCTGGGTTTAATCCATCATTCTTGTGCTCACCATGCCACCCCAGTTTGGATCCAGCCATTTGCGAATCCGTCTTGACCCTGTTCCTGAGAGGGACAGTCTAGCCTGAAATGGCAGGCCAGGTCCTCCCTGGACCATAAACAAGCATCCTGGGACCGGTTTCAGGATATCACCCTTCTTCAGCCAGGCTAGCTTGAATCCAGTGGCACAGTGAGCAAGGGACCCATGCCTGGGCATACCCTTCCCATTTACGGCAACTTTAGCAACACAAACGGTTGATGGACGGAGTGCTGAACAATACAAACACTCACCCCCAATCACAGATCTGGGTTTAATCCATCATTCTTCTGTTCACCATGCCACCCCAGTTTGGATCCAGCCACATGCAAATCAGTCTTGACCCTGTTCCTTATGGGAACAGTCCAGCCCGAACTGGCAGGCCAGGTCCTCCCTGGAACATAAACAAGCATCCTGGGACCGGTTTCAGGGTATCACCCTTCATCAGCCAGGCTAGCTTGAATCTAGTTGCACAGTGAGCAAGAGACCCCCGTCTGGGCATACCCTTCCCATTTAGGGCAACTTTAGCAACACAAACGGTTGATGGACAGAGTGCTGAACAATGCAAACACTCACAATAAGTCACAGATCTGGATTTAATCCATCATTCCTTTGCTCACCATGCCACCCCAGTTTGGATCCAGCCGTATGCAAATCAGTCTTGACCCTGTTCCTCATGGGAACAGTTCAGCCAGAACTGCCTGGCCAGGTCCTCCCTGGACCTGAAACAAGCATCCTGGAACCGGTTTCAGGGTATCAACCTTCATCAGCCAGGCTAGCTTGATTCCAGTGGCATAGTGAGCAAGGGACCCATATCTAGGCATACCCTTCCCATGTAGGGCAACTGTAGCAACATAAAAGGTTGATGGAAGGAGTGCTGAACAATGAAAACACTCACCCCCAGTCACAGATCTGGGTTTAATCCATCATTATTTTGCTCACCATGCCACCCCAGTTTGGATCCAGACATATGCAAATCAGTCTTGACCCTGTTTATCATGGGAACAGTCCAGCCGGAACTGCCAGGGCAGGTCCTCCCTGGAACAGAAACAAGCATCCTGGGACCAGCTTCGGGGTATCACCCTTCATCAGCCAGGCTAGCTTGAATCCAGTGACACAGTGAGCAAGGGACCCACCTATGGGCCTACTATTCCCATTTAGGGCAACTTTAGCAACACAAAAAGTTGATGGATAGAGTGCTGAACAATGCAAACACTCACCCCAGTCACAAATCTGGGTTTAATCCATCATTCTTTTGCTCACCATGCCACCCCAGTATGGATCCAGCCAAATGCAAATCCGTCTTGATCCTGTTCCTGAGAGGGACAGTCTAGTCGGAACTGCCCAGCCAGGTCCCCCCTGCACCAAAAACAAGCATCCTGGGAGCAGTTTCAGGGTATCATCCTTCATCAGCTAGGCTAGCTTGAATCCAGTGGCACAGTGAGCAAGGGACCCATGTCTGGGCTTACCCTTCCCATTTAGGGCAACTTTAGCAACACAAAAGGTTGATGGACGGAGTGCTGAACAATGCAAACACTAACCCACAGTCACAGATCTGGGTTTGATCCAACATTCTTTTGCTTACCATGCCACCCCAGTTTGGATCCAGTCATGTGCAAATCAGTCTTGACCTTGATCCTTATGGGAACAGTCCAGCCCGAACTGCCATGCCAGGTCCTCCCTGGACCAGAAACAAGCATCCTTGGACTGGTTTCAGGGTATTACCCTTCTTCAGCCAGGCTAGCTTGAATCTAGTGGCACATTGAGAAAGGGACCCACATCTGGGCATACCCTTCCCATGTAGGGAAACTTTAGCGACATAAAAGGTTGATGGAAGGAGTGCTGAACAATGAAAACACCCACCCCCAGTTACAGATCTGGGTTTAATCCATCATTCTTTTGCTCACCATGCCACCCCAGTTTGGATCCAGACATATGCAAATCAGTCTTGACCATGATTTTCATGGGAACAGTCCAGCCGGAACTGACAGGGCGGTCCTCCCTGGAACAGAAACAAGCATCCTGGGACCGGCTTCGGGGTATCACCCTTCATCAGCCAGGCTAGCTTGAATCCAGTGACACAGTGAGCAAGGGACCCACCTATGGGCCTACTCTTCCCATTTAGGGCAACTTTAGCAACACAAAAAGTTGATGGACAAAGTGCTGAACAATGCAATCACTCACCCCCAGTAACAAATCTGGGTTTAATCCATCATTCTTGTGCTCACCATGCCACCCCAGTTTGGATCCAGCCATTTGCGAATCCGTCTTGACCCTGTTCCTGAGAGGGACAGTCTAGCCTGAAATGGCAGGCCAGGTCCTCCCTGGACCATAAACAAGCATCCTGGGACCGGTTTCAGGATATCACCCTTCATCAGCCAGGCTAGCTTGAATCCAGTGGCACAGTGAGCAAGGGACCCATGCCTGGGCATACCCTTCCCATTTACGGCAACTTTAGCAACACAAACGGTTGATGGACGGAGTGCTGAACAATACAAACACTCACCCCCAATCACAGATCTGGGTTTAATCCATCATTCTTCTGTTCACCATGCCACCCCAGTTTGGATCCAGCCACATGCAAATCAGTCTTGACCCTGTTCCTTATGGGAACAGTCCAGCCCGAACTGGCAGGCCAGGTCCTCCCTGGAACATAAACAAGCATCCTGGGACCGGTTTCAGGGTATCACCCTTCATCAGCCAGGCTAGCTTGAATCTAGTTGCACAGTGAGCAAGGGACCCATGTCTGGGCATACCCTTCCCATTTAGGTCACCTTTAGCAACACAAAGGCTTGATAGACGGAGTTCTGAACAATGCAAACACTCACCCCCAGTCACAGATCTGGGTTTAAACCATCATTCTTTTGCTCACCATGCCACCCCAGTTTGGATCCAGCCATATACAAATCAGTCTTGACCCTGTTCCTCATGGGAACAGTCCAGCCCAAACTGCTGGGCCAGGTCCTCCCTAGACCAGAAACAAGCATCCTGGGACCGGTTTCAGGGTATCACCCTTCATCAGCCAGGCTAGCTTGAATCCAGTGGCACTGTGAGCAAGGGACCCACGTCTGGGCATACCTTTCTCATTTAGGGCAACTTTAGCAACACAAAGGTTGATGGATGGAGTGCTGAACAATACAAACACTCACCCCAGTCACAGTTCTGTGTTTAATCCATCATTCTGTTGCTCACCATGCCACCCCATTTTGTATTCAGCCATATACAAATCAGTCTTGACCCTTTTCCTCATGGGAAGAGTCCAGCCCGAACTTCCAGTGCAGGTCCTCCCTGGACCAGAAACAAGCATCCTGGGACCGGTTTCAGGGTATCACCCTTCATCAGCCAGGCTAGCTTGAATCCAGTGGCACAGTGAGCAAGGGACCCACGTCTGGGCATACCCTTCCCATTTAGGGCATCTTTAGCAACAGAAAAGGTTGATGGACGGAGTGCTGAACAATGCAAACACCCACCCCATCACAGATCTGGGTTTAATCCATCATTATTTTGTTCACCATGCCACCCCAGTTTGAATCCAGCCATATCCAAATCATTCTTGACCCTGATCCTCATGGGAACAGTCCAGCCCGAACTGGCGGGCCAGGTCCTCCCTGGACCAGAAACAAGCACCCTGGGACCGGTTTCAGGGTATTACCCTTCATCAGCCAGGCTAGCTTGAATCCAGGGGCACATTGAGAAAAGGACCCACATCAGGACACACCCTTTGCATTCTGGGGAACTATAGCAACAGAAAAGGTTGATGGACGGAGTGCTGAACAATCCAAACACTCACTCCCAGTCACATATCTGGGTTTAATCCGTCATTCATTTGCTCACCATGTCACCCCAGCTTGGATCCAGCCATATTCAAATCAGTCTTGTCCCTATTCTTCATGGGAACAGTCCAGCCCAAACTCCCATGCCAGGTTCTCCTTGGACCAGAAACAAGCATCCTGGTACCGGTTTCAGGATATCACCCTTCATCAGCCAGGCCAGCTAGAATCCAGTGGCACAGTGAGCAAGGGGCACACTTCTGGGCTTACCCTTCCCTTTTGGGGCAACTTTAGAAACACAAAAGGTTGATGGACGGAGTGCTCGACAATGCAAACACTCACCCCCAGTCACAGATCTGGGTTTAATCCATCATTCTTTTGCTCACCATGCCACCCCAGTTTGGATCCAGGCATATGCAAATCAGTCTTGACCCTGTTCCTCATGGGTGTCACCTGTAGTGGTGGACACACTGCTGATTGACCTGTCCTGGGGACAGTGGCATGGACCTGCTGGTGGGTGCTGTGCTGGTGTTTCCTGATGGGGGAGGCTCTGTGGTGGGTTGGGACTGTGGCATGGGAATCGACTGCCCAGATGTTCCTGATGGGCCAGGTTGGACATCCTGAACCAGGCGTGCAGAACTGCTGTCATTACTGTGGGCCTCTTCTGAGGGGGGACTGGATGTAGCTGGCATCTCCCCTCCGGTGATGTTGGGTAGGGGTCCTGTTGGGATGCAAATGCATTGTTAATGTATCTGCGTGTGCCATCTTGTGCATGGGTGTGTTTCCCTCTATGAATTTGATTTCCCTGTCGGCTTGGCCTTGTGTGTCTATTGGGCATGCTGGGGCGATGGGTCTCCATGCAGGTCTGTGAGTAATGTCCATGCATTGGTGGTGTATGCAGGGCTTGGTATTGGGATGGGTGGGTTGTGCAAGTGGGGTATATGTGAGTTGGTGGAGTGATGGGTGTGAGGGTAGGGGTAGGAGTTTGTGATGGCATGCAGGTAGTATGTGGGATATAGTAGTAAAGATTTGACTTACCAGAGTCCAGTCGTCCAGCTACTCCTGCGAGGCCCTCAGGATGTATGATCACCAAGACTTGCTCCTCCCATGTTGTTAGTTGTGGGGAGGAGGTGGGGGTCCACCGCAAGTCCACTGTACAGCAATCTGGTGTCTTGATACCTCGGAATGCACCTTTCCCCGCAGGTCATTCCACCTCTTCCTGATGTCATCCCTGGTTCTTGGGTGCTGTCCCATGGCGTTGACCCTGTCCATGATCCTCCGCTGTAGCTCTATCTTTCTTGCAATGGACGTCTGCTGCACCTGTGATCCGAATAGCTGTGGCTCTACCCAGATGATTTCCTCCACCATTACCCTTAGCTCCTCCTCAGAAAACCTGGGGTGTCTTTGGGGTGCCGTGGATGTGTTGTGAGTGATATGTATGAGGATGTGTGAGGTGATGTGTGGGGTGATGTGTTGTTGTGCATGCTGTGATGTGCATGAATGGTGTATGGGTGATGGTGTTCTGTGCCTCTGATTGAGAGGGTGATCCTGGCTTGTCTCTCTCAGTTAGCTATATTTTATTTGTTGTAAGGGGTTGTGGGTATTGTGGGTGTGTGTTTTATACTGGATTGGGTGTGTGGGTGTGGTGTCTGCATGTGTGTCAGATGTGTGTATTTTGAATTGTCCAATGTGGTGTAGTTTTTTAAGTGTGTGTGTATTTTGAGCGTGGCGGTGTGTACCGCCAATGATTTACCGCGGTTGAAAGACTGCCATGTTGATTCGTGGGTCGTGATACTGTGGGCGTATTCCTGTTGGCGGAACAGTGTGGGTTTTGCTATCGGCAGTTTATCACTGACCTTTTGTCTGGCGGACTTGTGTGGGTGTCTGTATTATGGCATATTCTATGTCTAGGTCATAATACCCATGGCGGATTACCGGCGCGGTCACGGTATGTTGGCAGCCGTCAGCACGGTGGTAGGCAGCATTTACCGCCAGGGTTGTAATGAGGGCCACTGTCTTTTCAATGTTGATGTCTGTAGCTGACACATGGGAATAACTTAAGAGTTTGAAAGAAAATGTCACTGAAGCAGAAGAGCAGGGTTGAATCAGAGCAGGTTGTGAGAAGGATGCAAATGGCATTTGGATTTCAACAGATGGAAGACCAATATTGCCTGACAGTTTATTACCACCCATTGCAGAACTTTCATAGTCCCAGCCATGTAGGTTGAGATTCCATGGTCATTATGTTTAGTAAAAACTGTTTTCTTCCAAAATTCAGAATGCTTGCAGAGGATCTATGTCACCTTTGCATTACCAGATAACAGATGAATGTTGGAAAATGAACACCAGTTACACTGAGTTATATAGGGAGATCAGGTGGTCTGTTTAACAGAATGCAGATACACTTTTTCAAAATGCCTATTTGTAATGGGCTGAGATGAGCCCTAGTTATAGTATGCATTTATTGGAAGCCTACCCAAGTAGAAATGACATTCTCACTATAGCAATACTGCTAGGTCTTGTCTAAAGCTATGGTGGAAAGTCCCCTGCCAAGTGATTTTGGTCACAAACACTGCTGTGAAATTTGCCAGAGTACTAAATTGGGTGCATGCTTCACATACCCAGAGGACAAGAGATCCGTATGCCGAAATAGTGTTCTATGAGCCAGAACCAAAAAAAACTGGTGACTGTTCTACCAAAAGTTGAGCATATTGTACAAGTCCCACAAGAGAAACAACAACAGGAAGAAAGGGGGAACAACTGCAGATAGGTGAAGAGATCCAGTTTTCACATATCTCATTAGAGCTCTTGGGAAAGAAGGAGTAGGTATCCAGCTGAAGTGAGAGTCGAAATATCTCTGGAGCGACAAGAAGATCCAGGAGAAGGAACATGTACCATATCAAGACCAGAAAGCACTTTCAATTCTGAATGACCAAAAGTCTTCAATGGAAAGTAACCGAGATCAAGTGTTGTCAGTGGGATCAATACCACCCACAATCCACTGAAGAAGTAGAGTTAAGGGGTATAAATGACACAGAAGGAGAACAACAAGTACCAAGCAGATCCAAAAGATTAGGAGTACGTAGGCAAAGATATTCAGCACCTGAATGGACTTATTATGTTAGCCAAGTGCTAAATATCCCATTATTGGATCTACTTGATTGAAACAAAGAACTGTCTGAACCCCCTTGAAACTGTCTAAAGCAAAATCCAGTTGTAATAAATTCATTAAATGAAGTGTGCAAAACAAACACTAAATTGCTAAGAAGATAAGAAGAGTACCTAGGTCTGAGGCAGCAGTGGAAAGTACCTAGGTTGAAATGGTTGAAAAGGCTGTCTTTGGTTTTGCATCTTCTGATAATTTAATCTGCCAATACCCTGCAGTTAAATTAAAAGTGCTAAGATACTTGGCAGAAGCCAGTGTATCTATTAGCTCATCTGCCCTGGATATAGGATGAGCATCAGTTTTTGTTACTTGATTGAGATCCCTATAGTCCACACAAAACCGCATTTCTTTCTTTCCTTCTTTACTATGTGGTTTGGGGACAAGAACCACTGGGCTGGCCCAGGGGCTTTCAGAGGGCTAAATCACTCCAAGGTCTAACATTTTCCGTACCTCTTGTTTGATAGAGTCTCATGGTCAGGCTATCTATACATTTTACTATTGACAGGTAAACTGTCTCCAGTGTCAATTGTGTGCTCACACCAGCCAATTGTTCCTCATACTAGTGAGAAGAGGTCAGAGAATTGTCCAAGGAGATTTATGCAGTTGTCCTTCTGCTCAGCAGTAAGGCAATCTGCCAGTACAAGTCCCTCCACTAAGCCATCACCTTCAGTGCTGGAGAAGAGGTCAGGGAGAGGGTCACTTGTTTCTTCTTGCCCCTCATCAGTGGCCATAAGCAGGGTGACGTCAGCCCTGTCATAGTAAGATGTAAGGCGATTGACATGAAGCAACCTAAGGGGGCTTCGGGCAGAGCTCAGGTGTAGGAAAGGACCATCTTGCCTGGCATGTTACCCCCATTTTTTACTTGTATGTATGCTTGTTTTTGCCTGTGGCACTGGGATCCTGCTAGTGAGGACCCCAGTGCTTATAAAGTGTGCCCTGTATGTGTTCCCTGTGTGGTGCCTAACTGTATCACTGAGGCTCTGCTATCCAGAACCTCAGTGTTTATGCTCTCTCTGCTTTTAAATTGTCACTGCAGGATAGTGACTAACTTTACCAATTCTGATTGCCACGCTGGAACACCCTTAAAATTCCCTAGTGTAGGAGGCTGGCCTGGCTTATAGTGGGTACCTTGTGGTACTTACACCTTGTGCCAGGTCCAGTTATCCCTTATTAGTAGACTAGTAGTGTTCTAGCAGCTTAGGCTGATAGAGGTAGCTATAGCAGAGCAGCTTAGGCTGAACTAGAAGACATGCAAAGCTCCTACTATACCACTGATATCATATAGCACTATACCATAAGAAACACAATACTCAGAGTTACTAAAAATAAAGGTACTTTATTTTAGTGACAATATGCCAAAAGTATCTCAGAGGATATACTCCCTTAGGAGGTAAGTAAAATACATAAAATATACACACAAACCAAAATCAGATAAGTAAAACACTTAGAAAAGTAATGCAAACACTGTAGAACACAATAGAATGCAATAGGAGAAAATAGGCCTAGGGGCAACACAAACCATATACTCCAAAAGTGGAATGCGAACCACAAATGGACCCCAGGCCTAGTATAGTGTGTAGAGGGTCGCTGGGAGTGTAAGAAAACACTAAGGGTGTCAAAGATACCGCATCCCAAGACCCTGAAAAGTAGGAGTAAAGTTACCCTACTACCCCAGAAAGACAGTAAAGTCGAGATAAGGGATTCTGCAAGGACAACAACTGACTGCAAAGCACTTAAGATGGATTCCTGGACCTGAGGACCGGCAAAAGTAAGGGGACCAAGTCCAAGAGTCACGCAAGTGTTCAGGTGTCCAGAGTGGGCAGGAGGCCAATAAACCCCGGACGAAGGTGTAAATGGGCAGCTTCCGGGTGGAAGAAGCCGAAGATTCTGCCTCAACGGAAGGGGCCAGGAACTTCTCCTCCAGTCAGAAGATGTCCCATGGCGTGCTGGAGGATGCAGAGTTGTTTACATGCAAAAAGATTGCAAACAAGCCTTGCTAGCTGCAAGATTTGCGGTTGAGGGTTTTGGGTGCTGCCAGGGCCCAGGAAGGACCAGGATGTAGCCCCTTGGAGAAGGAGACAGGGGGGTAGGGCACTCAGCAACATAGAGAGCCCATGCAGAAGCATGCAGCACCCACAGAAGCACTTGAAAAGACGTTCAGAAAATCTGAGCACAGTGGTTGTCTCAGCACAACAAAAGAGGATCCCACAAAGTTGGAGTCCACCTCAGTGAGTTGGGCAATGCAGGACAGAGTGCTGGGGACTTGGGCTGTGCTGTGCAGGAAGGAAGTCTTGCAAAAGTGCACAGAAGCCCTAGCAGCTGCAGTTCACGCAGTACACAGGATTACTGTCTGGCGTGGAGATGCAAGGGCTTACCTCCACCAAATTTGGACAGAAGGACCACTGGACTGTCGGGGTCACTTGGATCCAGCTCCTGATGAGAGGGGACCCAGAGTACCGGTGATGCAGAAGTTTGGTGCCTGCGTTGGCAGGGGGAAGATTCAGTCGATCCACCGGAGATTTCTTCTTGGCTTCCAGTTCAGGGTGAAGGCAGACAGCCCTCAGAGCATGCACCAACAGGAAACAGTTGAGAATGCCGGCAGGATTAGTTGCTACAATGTTGCTGTTAGTCTTCTTGCTACTTTGTTGCGGTTTTGCAGGCGTCCTGGAACAGTCAGCCGGTCGATCCTTTGCAGAAGTCAAAGAGGGAAGTGCAGAGGAACTCTGGTGAGCTCTTGCATTCGTTATCTGATGAGAAACCCAGAGGAGAGACCCTAAATAGCCCCAGAGGAGGATTGGCTACCTAACCAGGTAAGAGCCTATCAGGAGGGGTCTCTGACGTCACATGCTGGCACTGGCCACTTACAGGTCTCCATTGTGCCCTCACACCTCTGCATTCTAGATGGCAGAGGTCTGGGACACACTGGAGGAGCTCTGGGCACCACCCCCGGGGTGGTGATGGACAGAGGGGTGGTCACTCCCCTTTCCTTTGTCCAGTTTCGTGACAGAGCAGGGGCTTGGGGATCCCTGAACCAGAGTAAACTGGTTTATGCTAGGAAAGCACCATCTGTGCCCTTCAAAGCATTTCCAGAGGCCAGAAGAGGCTACTCCTCTCAGGCCATCAACACCTATTTCCAAAGGGAGAGGGTGTAACACCCTCTCTCAGAGGAAATCCTTTGTTCTGCCTTCCTGGGACTGGGCTGCCCAGGCCCCAGGGGGGCAGAAACCTGTCTGAGGGTTGGCAGCAGCGGTAGCTGCAGAGAAAACCCCAGAGAGCTAGTTTGGCAGTACCCGGGGTCTATGCTGGAGCCCCGGGGATGCATGGGATTGCCCCCCAAATACCAGAATGGTATTGGGGTGACAATTCCATTATCCTAGACATGTTAAATGGCCAAGTTCGGAGTTACCATTTTGAAGCTACACATAGGTATTGACCTATATGTAGTTTACTCCTGTAACGGTGTCCCCACACTCACAAAGTCCGGGAAAATTGCCCTGAACAATGTGGGGGCACCTTGGCTAGTGCGAGGGTGCCCTCACACTTAGTAACTTTGCACCTAACCTTCACTAAGTGAGGGTTAGACATATAGGTGACTTATAAGTTACTTAAGTGCAGTGTAAAATGGCTGTGAAATAACGTGGATGTTATTTCACTCAGGCTGCAGTGGCAGTCCTGTGTGAGAATTGTCTAAGCTCCCTATGGGTAGCAAACAAAATGCTGCAGCCCATAGGGATCTCCTGGAACCCCAATACCCTGGGTACCTAGGTACCATATACTAGGGAATTATAAGGGTGTTCCAGTGTGCCAATCAGTATTGGTAAAATTAGTCACTAGCCTGAAGTGACAATTTTTAAAGCAGAGAGAGCATAAACACTGAGGTTCTGGTTAGCAGAATCTCAGTGATACAGTTAGGCACCACACAGGGAACACATACAGGGCACACTTTATGAGCACTGGGGTCCTGGCTAGCAGGTTCCCAGTGACACAAGCAAAAACAAACATACATATAAGTAAAAAATGGGGGTAACATGCCAGGCAAGATGGTACTTTCCTATACAACCCCCCCGCCCCAAAATGAGGGACAATAAGGCTAACCTTGCCCAGATGAGTCTTCATTGTCTAAGTGGAAATATCTGGAGATTCCATCTGCATTGGAGTGGGTACTCCCAGGTCTATGTTCCACTGTATAGTCCATTCCCTGTAGGGAGATGGGCCACCTCAACAATTTAGGGTTTTCACCTTTTATTTGTTTCAGCCAAAGTAGAGGTTTGTGGTCTGTCTGAACAAGAAAAAGAGTACCAAACAGGTATGATCTCAACTTTTTCAGTGCCCAGACCACAGCAAAGGCCTCCCTCTCTATGGCAGACCAACACTTTTCTCTAGGTGTCAACCTCCTGCTGATAAAAGCAACAGGTTGATCCTGGCCCTCAGTACTAAACTGTAACAGCACTGCCCCAACCCCCAATTTAGAAGCATCAGTCTGGACTATAAACTTTTTGGAGTAGCAAGAGCTTTTTAGGACAGATGCAGAGCACATGGGCTGTTTGAGCTCATCAAAAGCTTGCTGTCCACAATACCTTTTTAGGCATCTTCTTACTAGTAAGGTCATTAAGAGGAGCGGCAATGGAGCCATAATTCTTAATAAACCTCCTATAGTACCCTGTGAGGCCTAGAAAGGCTTCTCACCTGGGTTTGAGTTGTAGGGGGAGCCCATTCCATAATGGTCTGGATCTTCCCCTGAAGTGGTGCAATCTGTTTCCCACATACCCATTGGCCCAGATAAACCACTTTCCCCTGCCCTATCTGGCACTTTGAGGCCTGGATAGTGAGGCCTGCCTTTTGCAGGGACTCCAAAACGTTCCACAGGTGGACCAGGTGATCATCCCAGGTGGAGCTAAAGACAGCTATATCATCCAGATATGCTGCACTAAAAGTTTCCAACCCTTGCAGGACTGTGTTCACCAACCTTTGAAAAGTGGCAGGTGCATTCTTCAGACCAAAGGGAATCACAGTGAATTGATAGTGCCCTCCAATGGGTGAAAATGCAGTTTGGGGTTTAACATCTTCCGATAATTTAATCTGCCAATACCCTGCAGTTAAATCAAAAGTGCTTAGATACTTGGCAGAACCTAGTGTATCTATCAACTCATCTGCCGTGGGTATAGGGTGAGCATCTGCCTTGGTTACTCGGTTGAGCCCTCTATAGTCAACACAAAACCTCGTCTCTCTTTTATCATTCTTACTGTGAGGTTTTGGGACATGTACCACTGGGCTAGCCCATGAGCTTTCTGAAGGCTCAAGCACTCCTAAGTCTATCATCTTCTGAAGTTCTTGTTTTATGCAGCCCCTGACATGGTCAGACTGCCTATGAATCTTACTTTTGACAGGTAAACTGTCTCCAGTATTAATTGTGTGTTCACACCAAGTAGTGGTACCTGGTATCAGTGAGAAGAGTTCAGAAAACTGACTTAAGAGACTTACACAGTTGTCCTTCTGCTCTGCAGTAAGGCAACCTGCAAGTACTACTCCCTCCACTAAGCCATCAGCTTCAGTGGTGGAGAAGAGATCATGGAGAGGGTCACTCTCTTCTTCCTGTCCCTCATCAGTTGCCATGAGCAGGGTGAGATCAGCCCTGTCATAGTAGGGTTTTAGGCAGTTGACATGGAGCATCCTAAGGGGACTCCTGGCAGTGCCCAGGCCTACCAAGTAGGTAACCTCACCCTTTTTCTCAACAATTAGATGGGGTCCACTCCATTTGTCCTGGAGTGCTCTTGGGCCACAGGCTCCAATACCCACACCTTCTGTCCTGGGTGGTACTGGGTCAGGACAGCCTTTTGGTCATGCCATTGCTTTTGCAGCTCCTGGCTGGCCTGAAGTTTTTACTGGCCTTTTTCATGTACTCAGTTATTCTTGATCTTAGGCCAAGTACAAAATCCACAATGTCCTGTTTAGGAGCTTTTAAAGGTTGTTCCCAACCCTCCTTAACAAGTGCAAGGGGACTTCTCACAGGGTGCCCAAAGAGAAGTTCAAAGGGGCTAAAGCCCACTCCTTTTTGAGGTACCTCGCTGTAAGCAAAAAGGAGGCAAGGTAACAGGACATCCCATCTCCTTCTGAGTTTTTCAGGGAGTCATACCTTTGGGAGTTTTCAACCAGACCATTTGTTTGTGGATGATAAGGAGTAGTGAACTTGTATGTTACACCACACTCCTTCCACATTGCTTTGAGGTATGCAGACATGAAGTTACTACCTCTGTCTGACACCACTTCCTTAGGGAAAACCATCCTGGAAAGAAATCCCAGGAGGGCTTTTGCCACTGCAGGAGCTGTAGTGGTCCTTAAGGGGATGGCTTCAGGATACCTAGTGGCATGGTCCACTACCACAAGGATAAACCTATTGCCTGAAGCTGTTGGAGGGTCAAGGGGGCCAACTATGTCAACCCCTACCTTTTCAAAGGGCACCCCAACCACAGGAAGTGGAATTAAGGTGGCCTTTGGAGTGCCACTAGTCTTGCCACTGGCTTGGCAGGTCACACAAGAGCACAAAACTCTTTGGTGTTCTCTGACATATGAGGCCAGTGAAACAGGGGAACAAGCCTGTCCCAAGTTTTACTTTGGCCCAAATGTCCAGCCAAAGGAATGTCATGTGCCAAGGTAAGACAAAACTCTCTGTATTGCAAAGTGATGACCAATCTTATGGCAGCTCCAGGTTTAGGGTCCCTTGACTCAGTATACAGGAGGTTGTCTTCCCAATACACCTTATTGCTATCACTGACATCCCCATTCTGCTGTTTGACAGCTTGCTGTCTCAAACCCTCTAATGTGGGACAGGTTTGTTGTGCCACACTCAGCTCTTCCCTAGCAGGCCCCCCCTGGACCCAAAAGATCAGCAGTGTCTGCTGCCAGCTCATCTGGCGTAGGTTCTGCACAGGGAGAGGATTCCTCTTCCTCGAAAGGGGAATCTTCTGGTGAGGGGGGATAGTGGGCAAGGATTTACACATCCTACCCCTAGCTTTTGGGAGCACTTGGTCCATTGTTCCAGAATCCAAGTGTCCCTGTCCTTTTTGCTTCTTGGCCTGAGCCCTTGTCAAAGCAAAAATATGCCCAGGAATGCCCAGCGTTGCTGCATGAGCCTCCAACTCCATTTCAGCCCAAGCTGATGTCTCCCAATCATTGCCTAGTAAGCAATCTACAGGTAATTCAGTGGCTACCACGACTTTCTTTGGACCAGTAATCCCCCACCCCCTTTGAGATTCACAACAGCCATGGGGTGGCGAAGTGTGTTATTGTGAGCATCAGTCACTTGGTACTGCTGACTAAGTAGGTGTTGATCAGGGTGAACCAGTTTCTCTATAACCATAGTTACACTGGCTCCTGTGTCCCTGTAGGCCTGAATCTCAACACCATTAATTAGGGGTAGTTGCTTGTACTTACCCATATTAAGGGGACAAGCAACCAAGGTGGCAAAGTCAATGCCACCATCAGAGACGAAAACAGCCTCTGTGGTCTCCCTAAGAAGACCAACCCCAACTGCACCTCCAATAGTGAGCCCAGCTACACCCTTGGACTGGCTATTTGTAGTAGACTTCCCACCACCACTGCTATTACTAGGGGCACTAGAGGTTGCAGTCGGGGTTGTGGTAGTGGGAGCCTTGGTGTTTGTCTTTGGGCAAGTGGCATCACTTGTCCAATGCCCTTTTACTTTTCATAAATAACACCATGGCTTTTTCTGATTGTAAGAAGAGGATTTGGACCCACCACCCCCAGAGGATTTTTGTGAGCCTAATGAAGACTCAGAATATTTTTTATCTATGTCCTCACCCTTGTCAGAAGACTTACCATCCTTCTTCTTGCCATCCTTGTCACCCCATGTATGAACTTTTCTGTTCACTTTTGTTTTGACCCATTTGTCTGCCTTCTTTCCCAATTCTTGGGAAGAGGTCAGATCTGATTCTACTAAGTACTGGTGCAACAAATCAGACACACAATTGTTAAAAAAATTCACTCTCAGGATTAGATTATACAGGCTTTCATAGTCAGTCACCTTACTGCTATGTAACCAACCCTCCAAGGCCTTCACTGAACAGTCTACAAAGTCTGTCCAGTCGTGAGAGGACTCTTTTCTGGTGTCTCTGAACTTAATCCTGTATTGGCCAGTGGTTAAGCCAAATCCATCCAAGAGTGCATCCTTCAAAACTTTGTAGTTATTAGCATCACTTTCTCTGACAGTAAGGAGCCTATCCCTACCCTTACCAGTGAAAGATAGCCACAAGATAGCAGCCCACTGCCTTTGAGGGACCAAATGTACCATACAGGCCCTCTCAAGTTCAGCAAACCACTTGTTAATGTCATCCCCCTCCTTGTAAAGGGGGACTATCTTGTGCAGGTTTCTGGAATCTTGCTCTCTAACAGGATTGCTATCAAAAACACTGCTGCTGCCACCATGGGGAACTAACCCCAACCTCTGCCTTTACATTTCCACATCCAGAGATTCCCTGTCTAAGGCCAGCTGCTGCTGTTTAAGCTTCAGCCTGGCCTCTTCCAACCTCAGCTTTCTGAGTTCCCTGAGTTCCATTAAGTTATCCTCAGGGTGGGAGACTTGGGAATTGTGAGACACAGAAAAACTGTGGGAATTGGCAGAAAGAGACCTGTCCCTAACTGGCTGGGCTCTAGTAACCTGGCATTTAGGAGTGAAAGGTGCCCTACTAGTGTGCACCCCCTCCCACTACCAGTGTCACTAGATGGCCTGTTAGTTGACAGGTCCTTGGAAGAACCCTCCCCAGCATCCTCCGGGGACTCCTCTGAGTCTGGCTGGGTACCCCCTCCTCTACCTCCTGATCCTGGGATGGGCCAGACTGGTTCTGGTCACTTTCTAGGAGAAGGCTAAGGAGAAGACCTTTTGTAGGATTCTTACCAATTGTTAAACCTTTTTCAATGCAGCGATCCCTCAAACTTTTAAAGTTTAGATTCCCATATGTTGCCTGGACAACTGTGGGAGTAAGCTCTACTGCAGACATGACAGAAAAGGTTTAGGACAGAGAGTGAAAAAAAGTTTTTGGAACTTTTAAAAGAACAGAGAAAATCTTTTTCAAACTTTTGAAAACTTTTGAAAGTTTTCAGAAACTTCAGAAACTTTTTAGAAAGCTTTAGAGAAGGAAGGTTAAACTGTTTAGGTTACTGCGTATATTCTGAAGTATTTGGTATATGTTTTTCTTATGAGAAGCACCAATGACAAAGTGATAAAGCAGTTACAGGTATCCCACTGCTGCACCACAAATGTAGGAGGCTGACCTGGCTTATAGTGGGTACCTTGTTTTACTTACACCTTGTGCCAGGTCCAGTTATCCCTTATTATTAGATTAGCAGTGTTCTAGCAGCTTAAGCTGATAGAGGTAGCTACAGCAGAGCAGTTTAGGCTGAACTAGGAGACATGCAAAGCTCCTATTACGCCTCTTATATCATATAGCACTATATCATAAGAAACACAATACTCAGAGTTACTAAAAATAAAGGTACTTTATTTTAGTAACAGTATGCCAAAAGTATCTCAGATGATATACTCCCTTAGGAGTTAAGTAAAATACACAAAATATACACACAAGCCAAAATCAGGTAATTAAATCAGAAAAGTAGTGCAAACACTGTAGAACACAATAGAATGCATTAGAGAAAATAGGCCTAGGGTCAACACAAACCATATACTCCAAAAGTGGAATGCGAGCCACAAATGGACCCCTGGCATAGTGTAGTGTGTAGAGGGTTGCTGGGAGTGTAAGAAAACACTAAGGGTGTCCAAGATAACCCACCCCAGAGACCCTGAAAAGTAGGATTAAAGTTACGCTACTACCTCAGAAAGACAGTAAAGTCGAGATAGGGGATTCTGCAAGGACAACAACTGACTGCAAAGCACTGAAGATGGATTCCTGGACCTGAGGACCTGCAAAGGAAGGGGACCAAGTCCAAGAGTCACGCAAGTGTCCAGGGGGTGCAGGAGCCCACTAAACCCCGGATGAAGGTGCAAAAGGGATGCCTTCGGGTGGAAGAAGCTGAAGATTCTTCAACAACAGAAGAGGCCAGGAACTTCTCCTCTGGTCAGAAGATGCCCCAAAGCGTGCTGGAGGATACAGAGTTATTTCCACGCAGAAAGACCACAAACAAGCCTTGCTAGCTGCAAGAGTCGTGGTTGAGGATTTTGGGTGCTGCCAGGGCCCAGGAAGGACAAGGATGTCGCCCATTGGAGAAGGAGACAGAGGGGGCGCTCAGCAACAGAGAAAGCCCACGCAGAAGCAGGCAGCACCCGCAGAAGCACCTGACAGGCATTCAGAAAATCATGGCGGTCATCTCAGCACAACAAAAGAGGGTCCCACGAAGTCGGAGTCCAACTCAGCGAGGTGGGCAATGCAGGACGGAGTGCTGGGGACCTGGGCTGTGCTGTGCATGAAGGAAGTCTTGCAAAAGTGCACAGAAGCCCTAGCTGCTGCAGTTCACACAGTACACAAGATTACTGTCTAGCGTGGGGAGGCAAGGACTTACCTCCACCAAATTTGGACAGAAGGACCAGTGAACTGTAGGGGTCACTTGGATCCAGCTCCTGATGAGAGGGGACCCAGAGGACCGGTGATGCAGAAGTTTGGTGCCTGCATTGGCAGGGGGAAGATTCAGTCGATCCACAAGAGATTTCTTCTTGGCTTCCAGTGCAGGGTGAAGGCAGACAGCCCTCAGAGCATGCACCAACAGGAAACAGTCTAGAAAGCCGGCAGGATTAGGTGCTACAATGTTGCTGTTAGTCTTCTTGCTACTTTGTTGCGGTTTTGCAGGCGTCCTGGAGTAGTCAGCGGTCGCTCCTTTGCAGAAGTCAAAGAGGGAAGTGCAGAGGAACTCTGGTGAGCTTTTGCTTTTGTTATCTGATGAGAAACCTACAGGAGAGACCCTAAATAGCCCTCAGAGGAGGATTGGCTACCTAACCAGGTAAGAGCCTATCAGGAGGAGGTCTCTGACGTCACCTGCTGGCACTGGCCACTTAGAGGTCTCCATTGTGCCCTCACACCTCTGCATTCTAGATGGCAGAGGTCTGGGACACACTGGAGGAGCTCCGGGCACCGCCCCTGGGGTGGTGATGGACAGGGGATTGGTCACTCCACTTTCCTTTATCTAGTTTCATGCCAGAGCAGGGCTGGGGATCCCTGAACCGGTGTAGACGGGTTTATGCAAGGAGGGCACCATCTGTGCCCTTCAAAGCATTTCCAGAGGCCAGGAGAGGCTACTCCTCTCAGGCCCTTAACACCTATTTCTAAAGGGAAAGGATGTAACACCCTCTCTCAGAGGAAATCCTTTGTTCTGCCTTCCTGGGACTTGGCTGCCCAGGCCCCAGGGGGGCAAAAACCTGTCTGAGAGTTGGCAGCAGTGGTAGCTGCAGTGAAAACCACAGAGAGCTGGTTTGGCAGTGCCTGGGGTTCCATGCTGGAGCCCCGGGGTTGCATGGGATTGGCACACCAATACCATATTTGGCCTGAGGGAACAATTCCATGATCTTAGACATGTTTCATGGCCATATTCAGAGTTACCATTGTGAAGCTACATATAGGCATCGAACTATATGTAGTGCACGCGTGTAATGGTGTCCCGCACCCACAAAGTCTGGGAAAATTGCCCTTTACTATATGGGGGCACCTTGGCTAGTGCCAGGGGGCCCTCACACTTAGTAACGTAGCACCTAACCTTCACTAAGTGAGGGTTAGACATATAGGTGACTTATAAGTTACTTAAGTGCAGTGTAAAATGGCTGTGAAATAACGTGGACGTTATTTCACTCAGGCTGCAGTGGCAGTCCTGTGTAATATTGGTCTGAGCTCCCTATGGGTGGCAAAAGAAATGCTACAGCCCATAGGGATCTCCTGAAACCCCAATACCCTGGGTACCTAGGTACCATATACTAGGGAATTGTAAGGGTGTCCCAGTGTGCCAATCAGAATTGGTAAAAATGGTCACTAGTTTGCAGTGACAATTTTAAAGACAGAGAGAGCATATGCACTGAGATTCTGGTTAGCAGAGCCTCAGTGACATAGTTAGGCACCACACAGGGAACACATTCAGGCCACAAACTTTGAGCACTGGGGTCCTGGCTAGCAAGATCCCAGTGAGACAGGCAAAAAAAACTGTCACACAAGTAAAAATGGGGGCAACATGCCAGGCAATGGTACTTTCCTACAGCACCTACATGTACATATGCAGCACATGGGATGGATGTCATGTATAATCACTGTGCCACTGGTTAGGTCATCACAAATTCCCTTGCAAATAGTCATATCATCACCACCAATACAACCAAGACCCACACGACTGGGTAGTCACTCAATACCATTCCTGGAGTCATGTCATTGTGGTGTCCCTTGCAGTAACACCTTGCAACTGCCTTGCCTCATTGCCCAACTGCATGTGTGCTGAATCTCACAGCACACAAGTCATTGCAACTGTCCCAACAGTACCCAGACATGCCAGTAGCACCATCATACCGCACATTGACAACACATCCACAGGAGACAGCCACCACTCCATCATGCAGTCAGGGTGTCCTCTAGGTGTGAGGAACAATGATCTGAATAGGCACTAGGGGAATAGCAGGCTGGGCCTGTATCATTGGTAACATGCCACTACCCAGATCACCTAAAGTGAAGTAGTGTTGAACCACACATCTTGATGCTGAAGTGAAATGTAACACTACAGAAAATATGTACCACAGAAGGTAAACAGTAGGTTGCAACAATCACAGGCTAAGCCCATAACTACTCTGACACAATCATGTGGGACCCATGTGAATGGGGAAATAAACACACACATACAGCACATGGGGAATGACAGTGAACATAATGGCGTATGATACCATATCAACAGGCGGGGGATGGTGCATGTCCAGTGTTGGTAAGACTGCTAAATCTGTCTGCTTATGGTAGCTCTGTAGGGCACTTAGTACAACATTCTTGATTAATCAAATAGACTTAGTGCCAGGTTTGACCTGCATTGGGTGTGACAGGACACTTTGCACTCAGCCCTGCAAATCAGACAGTCAAAAGGGCAAAGGGCCAGGGCATGGGACCCCTGCACTGCCCATGCCAAGTGCATGGGCTGTGCAGGGGCACCCAGGGCCACACCACACCACATCACCCACAACCTTTGCATGGGGATTTCACCGCCATGCAAAGGCTGGTGGAAATGCCTAAACAGACCTGGAGAGTAGCGCTGAACGTAATACTGGTCTGGTGTTACAGGACAGATGACATTGCCAGTCCATAAGCTGCTGGAAACCTGCCAGGCCGTTGGCCCATGGGGCATTCCACATTGACAACAGTAGCCACTACCACCTGTGTTGTTGGGGATAGACAAGTACACAATAACAGTCAAGTGCCCATAGGAATGACGCACTTGAAATGTGAGACCAGTATGATTACTGCAGATGCACCTCAAACTAGCTCCAGGCCCTGACCTAAGTACAACTCCTGTTAACTGGCAATGTCCATAGACAGATTAACCATCAGGCACTGTCACAAACTGAATGATGTACATAGCAGACATTTTATACCCATGCTGGCCATCCATGGGTCTAACCCTGTGCTTGTGTCAAATTAGCTGCGCTGTCACCATGCTGCACACATGCATCATAGTGCAAGGAGGGCTGCATTGAGGGGAAGGACATAGGTGTGTAGGAAGGCAAACACACCTGGACACATAGAAGATGAAATGCAACTCTGCCAGGTCCATGCGTGCCATGCAATGTAGCACACAGACACATAAAACAACATGAGGAGCCATAAATGGTAACAATAGCATTGTGTCCTGGCAATGCCACCACAAGTGGTGGTGTAAGCAGGGTGCAACGAGGAGGAATACTTTTCTTCCTCCTCATTTTTTGCTTTTTCAATGTGTGCTGCTTTCTGCAGCACGCATAGAAAGAGCAAAATGCCAGAAATGATAGTATATGTGCATGAAGGTGTCGCTTCCTGCACATGACCAATCATTTGAAAATTACACTTTGGCACTTCTGTGTGTGCTGCATCCTACAACTCTCACAGAAGTGCCAAAGCGCCATCAGTGAACGTAAATGTGCAGGAATGGACACCTTCCTGCACAAATACAATCACACCCCTCAACGCAGACACCCTTGCACAATGGTGCAAGGATGCCTGGGTTGGCGCTGGCAGCTGAATTTTGCACCAACGTGGGGGACAACACAGGTATGCGCTGTACACACTTAAATACGGCGCATCCCTGGGTTTCTAAAATAACGCAGGGCAGCCCTGCAAATTTTTCCACAGCACAGCGCTGCTCCACTTTTCCAGTAATCTGGGCCTGAGATGTCAATGAGTCTCAAAATATCAAGTCAGTGACGTGACATTTCAATTGCCGCTACACAGATTGATTTTACACCGTCTCATTGCAGAGGATGATGGCTGTCCTGTGGATCTGCCTGCCCTGGAGTACCCTGATGACCTGGATAACCAGCTGGCAACTATCAGCTAAGAGACCCTCCAAGAAGTCGTTGTAAACCTCCAGACACCACATCCAGTTGCCAGGAGGAGTATTGATGTAGCAGACATCCCACAGGCCCCACTTAGCACCAAAATAGTTTGACCTGCCAGCACCGACAAAGCAGAGGACTCCAAGGACCTAGGGACCAGCTTTGAGAGGACAGTGGTAGGAGTACAGCGGGATCTGGCCAAGGATGTGCAGGTGGGGATGCAAACTATGGCAGCCAGCCTTGAGGGAATGCGGATGTGCATGGCTAGAGCAACAGAACAGACTGCAGCCAACCGACGCACACACTCCCCAATGTATGGAGTCCATGAGGGAAAGGCCACAACAACTGCCATCCCAAAATTGCAGCAGCGTGCTTGAGGAAAAGATTAACTCCATGCACCGGGAAATGGTCTCCCTCAGGGCAGACATAGCTGCCTACCACAGGGATGTTGCTGCTATACTTAAAAATCCGCAACTCCTCCTTGCTGCAGTGATGCCATATGTAGTGCCACAGATGGCAGCTTCTGGGAAATGGGAGTCCACATCTCCAACCACTGAAGTGTGTGTGGCCCCCTCTACCTCTCCACTACCATCATCAAGGGTAAAGGGGGCACCACACACATCGGAGGATGAAGAAGTGGAACAGATCATCTTCACCCGTAGGAGTCCACAGTAGCACCAGCTCATAAAATGTGGGCAGTGTCTACCTTTGTCCTGTGCTTGACATCATGCCAGTGTTGGCACTGTTGCAGATTTGAACTCATCACCAACACACTGTTGACCTTTCTGCTCTGGACTGCAATTGTCTCTAACTTTTCAATTGGCAATTTATGTTCCGCTGCACTGAAAGACATTTTACCCAAGCATGCCCATTACATGTCCCTCAACCCTGGACTTGAGCTGTGTCACAATTGGATGGATTCCACGAATGGGTTCACAGACCTGGACATTTAACATATTGCACTATAACACTTGTTAGTAAACACCACCTACACAGCCAGCATGTCTTTGTGTGTTGTGACACATCCATTATGCTTAGGAATTGTGATGTCTGTACCATGTCTTAATTCACAGAGTGTCAGTACAAGAGTGCATGAATATGCGGGCACATGTCTATGCACATGGTACCTACATGATGAACGTCGAGGCTGGTCTCATCCCCTACAATCAATTCACTGAGTATGTAAACATGTTGAACACATGTATGCTACACCTACTACATATGGCTGGAATGGCTGTGAAGCAGTTCTCAGGCAATATCGTCAGCTGGGAGTACCATTTGATCACATTGATGTGAAACAGAGGGACTCAACCTTGTCTGTAATTGTCACTGGTCAGTTTAGCAGGATAGGAATGAAATGTAGGGTGTTATCAGATGTCCCATAGTGCCCAACATTCCGACGCAAACCCATACAAAGACAGCTGAATAACACACCGACCTGTACTATACATGGTCAACATAAGTGTGTACACTGGATGGCATTGCACAGACAAGTAGATGTGTTGTAGCTGCCGATGTGACAGCTCAGTTGTGAGACGGTGATGAACATGTCAAGAGAGGGATCCGGAGGCAGGAAGGAATCCCTAGGACAACACACAATTTTTACTGTACACCCATGGGCAGACCCTGAGACCCAAGCAAAAGACACATGAATCAAGAGAGTACTATAATATTTTAATCAGATTTAACACAACTAAAAAGAATTAAGAATACCTATCCTAACCTAACCTAACCTATCCTAACTATACATAATCCACAACAGACCCTAACTACTCTATGCTACACTTACCTGGCACATTTAATGACACACTCTAAACATTCACCCCCCCAACCCCCTTATATTACATGACACATGCAGGACAACATAAACTAAACTAAACATTTACTACCTATTACTAAAGATATATATATATATATATATATATATATATATATATATACATATATATATATATATATATTTGGTATATTTGACATTTTTTTTATATATATAGATATATATATATATATACACATAAAAGCCCCAACATCAACCCCCACCCACCCACATAGTAAAATGTAAAAAGTAGAAAACCCATACCTCAAACCTACTTATCCTAACTAACCCACTAACCTAATCTAACCTAATCTAGCCTACAAGTAACCCCCTAATACCCACTAAAAACGTTTAAAAAATGAGGAGGGAGAGGACTGAACTTGGGAAGAGAGAAATGATGCCATTCAGAGGTTGGCCCTCTTGAGTTTCCTCTTAATGTATTTGAGTGTCTTAGGGGCATATTTATACTCTGTTTGCGCCGGAATTGCATCGTTTTTTTTTACGCAAATCCGACGCAAAGCTAACTCCATATTTATACTTTGGCGTTAGACCCGTCTAGCGCCAAAGATCTTGGAGTTTGCGTCATTTTTTAGCGTGGACAGCTACCTTGCGTTAATGATATGCAAGGTAGGCGTTCCCTTCTAAAAAATGACTCCAAGGCATGTGCGCCTTATTTAAACTCCCATGCAAAAATGACGCACGGGAGTGGGCGGGTAAAAAAAAATGACGTCCAGCCGCTTTTGTGTCATTTTTTAACTCCTGGTCAGGGCAGGCATTTAGGGACCTGTGGGCTCGGAAGGAGCCCAAAGGTGCCCTCCCATGCCCCCAGGGACACCCCCTGCCACCCTTGCCCACCCCAGGAGGACGCCCAAGGATGGAGGGACCCATCCCAGGGAACTTAAGGTAAGTTCAGCTAAGTATTTTTTTTAAATTTCTTTGTGGCATAGGGGGGCCTGATTTGTGCCCCCCTACATGCCACTATGCCCAATGACCATGCCCAGGGGACATAAGTCCCCTGGGCATGGCCATTGGGCAAGGGGGCATGACTCCTGTCTGTGCTAAGACAGGAGTCATTTCAATGGGGGTTGGGAGTAAAAAAAAATGGCGCAAATCGGGTTGAGGCCAATATTTTGCCTCAGACCTGACTTGCCCCATTTTTTGACGCCCAAGCTCCATTTTCCCCTACGCCGGCGCTGCCTGGTGTGGGTCATTTTTTTTTACGCACACCAGTCAGCTGCGCCGGCTAACGTCATTCCATAAATAAGGCGCCCGCATGGCGCTTTGGAATGGCGTTAGCCGGCGTTGGCGCAGTTGTGCGTCAAAAAGTATAAATATGGCCCTTAGTGTTCTTGACCACCTCCTTCTCAATTGAGTCTAACGTTTTGAGGACCTGTGTCACATCCCTCTAAGTCTCTGATGGCACTCATGTCCATGGCAGCATGTGTGGTTGGCTCTGGGATGGATGTTGAGGGTGCAGCAGCTGGAGCACTTGTGATGGTGGCAGCTGTGGCCCCCTGCACAGCTGTGGTGCTTGGTCCACCCTGTGTGGGCAGTGTGGGTCCCACTTGGCTGAATGGACACCACTCACCGGTGGATCGCTCCAAGCGATAGTGGTGTGCCATCCTCCTGAACCCAGATTCCACTGACAGTATGTGGTGTTAGCGGAGTGATCTCTTCTGAAAGGCACGCAGTTCCTCATGGTGCATGTTGCCAGCTGTTAAAATAAGACAGGCAACCATTAGTGTCAGCATTGTGTGGAGTATGTACAGATAATTAGCTTACTATGTATATCGATTTGCACATGCACTCCTACTCACATTCCGGATAATACAATGGCTCTGCTGGATAAAATGACAATGCTGCCTTAGCACCATTTCCTTGACACCATAGCCACCCACAACAAGATTAGGAAACAAACAAAATTAGATGTGCATTGATTTTGTACCATGTGTAACAATGCAAAGGTAGTGTCAACTTCACATAGATTAGAGACACTGGTGGTCATTACAACCCTGGTGGACGGTGTTAAAGCGGCGGTAAGACCGCCAACAGGCCGGCGGTAAAAAATTTGGAATTATGACCGTGGCGGAAACCGCCAACAAAGACAGCCACTTTAACACTCAGACCGCCACGGCGGTACAGACAAACAGCGCGGCGGTCACCGCCAACAGACAGGCGGAGGACAATGTACCGCCCACAGTATCACAACCTACCAATCCACCACATTCTCCGGGCGGATTCACCGCCGATAAAAACACAGCGGTAACAGGAATTTCAAAGGGAAAACGCGCACCTTTACACAATCCACGAGGAAGGAGGGCACTATGGAGCCGGAACTCCATATTCTCCCTGCGATAGTCTTCCTGCTCCTATACGAGGATCATCAACGCCGGCGGCGAAGACCACGGTGAGTACTGCACCTACGACATAGGGGAGGGGGGAGGCAAAAACACAGGGACACACACAACCAACATCCCAACCCCCACCCCGACCCTCACCCACAACAACACACACACCAATGCATATCTATACATTACAGTAACACCCCCCAAGCCCACCGGAAGAATGCAAAGACAAAAGGAAATTAGTGGAACCATTGTAATATATTAAAATCAAGTAGGCAAAAATATATATATACACCATAAACAAAACATACACCACGATTAGTAGTGCAGGTATTGCACCATTCATAGTCCGTGGATCACTGGGGCCAAAATGCATGGGCGAGGCCCACACAAGATACCCAATCAAAACGGAGAGAACACTGCAGGGGCATCAGATAGAAATACAACAGGCACCTCAGGGGGAAGGGAAGAGGGGGGCACCTCAGCCGGATGAGTGCACCACGCCAGATCCACAAGGGGGCTCCATGCCCATTGATGAATCCTGGGGAGTGCAGAGCCACAGTCTCTCAAGTCTCTGGAGTGGGTGGTTTGCCCACTGTACCATCCTGGGGAGTGCAAAGCCACAGTCTCTCAAGTCTCTGCAGTGGGTGGTTTTCCCACTGTACCATCCTGGGGAGTGTAAAGCCACAGTCTCTCAAGTCTCTGCAGTGGGTGGTTTGCCCACTGTACCATCCTGGGGAGTGCAAAGCCACAGTCTCTCAAGTGGATAACAGTCTCCATTGGTTCTGGAGGGGGCTTTGTGCCCAGAGTGCTTCATCCTGCCAAGGACTGAGGTAGTGGATGCCTTTCTCCACTGGTTCTGGAGGGGGACTGGTGCCCAGAGTGCAGCACACACCCCGTGACGGTCCCAGTAGCTTCACTCCCCCTGCCACAAATGGGCTAGCGGTGCATTCCATGTAGGTCTTTGCCCTGTTCAGCGGTCCCTGGCCTGTTCAGCGGTGCTTGAGTTGCCAGACCTGTTCAACGGTGCATTCCATGGCGGTCTTTGCCCTGTTCAGCGGTCCCTGGCCTGTTCAGCGGTGCTTGAGTTGCCAGTGTCAGACCTGTTCAGCGGTGTATTCCATGGCGGTTTTTGCCCTGTTCAGCGGTCCCTGCCCTGTTCACCGGTGCTTAAGTTGCCACTGTCAGACCTGTTCACCGGTGCATTCCATGGTGGTCTTTGCCCTGTTCAGCGATCCCTGCCCTGTTCAGCGGTGCTTCAGTTGCCAGTGTCAGACCTGTTCAGCGGTGCATTCCATGGCGGTCTTTGCCCTGTTCAGCGGTCCCTGCCCTGTTCAGTGGTCCCTGGCCTGTTCAGCGGTGCTTGAGTTGCCAGTGTCAGACCTGTTCAGCAGTGCATTCCATGGCGGTCTTTGCCCTGTTCAGCGGTCCCTGCCCTGTTCAGCGGTCCTTGCCAAGGCGGTCCTATATTGCCCAGCAGGGCTGTGGCTGGCGGTCCTTCATGGGTCAGCTGGGCTGTGGCTTGCGGGGCCCTCCTTGCCAGCTGGGCTGTGCCTGTGTGAGGGGAACTGACTGTCCCGAGGCCCACGATGGTCAGGGCTGGTCATCTGGATCCAGTTGGACAGAACTGCTTTCATCACTGTGGGCCTCTTCTGTGGGTGGGGTGGAGATGTCTGGACCCTCCTGTCTTGTGACGTTGGGTAGTGGTCCTGCAGGGGTGTAAAAGCATGATTATTGCATCTGTGTGTGTCATGGTGTGCAATGGGTGGTTGACCGTGTACCCCAGTGCTAGCATTCCTGTGTGGGGGCTTGTGTGATGATGGTTGAGGGGGGTGTTATGTGTATGTGCAGTGGGCATGCTTTAGTGATGGGTGTCCATGCTTTGTTGTGTCATGCAGGGATTGGTGTTGGGATGTGTGGTTTGTGATGTTGGGACATTTGTGAGGAGTTGGGGTGCTGGGGTGAGGGTGGGGGTATGTGATAGCATGCAGGTAGGGTGGGGGATATGATAGTTAAGATTTGACTTACCAGAGTCCATTCCTCCACCGACTCCTGCGAGGCTCTCAGGATGCAGAATCGCCAATACCTGCTCCTCCCATGTTGTTAGTTGTGGGGGAGGAGGTGGGGGTCCGCCGCCAGTCCGCTGTACCGCCAGTTGGTGTCTGGAGACCACGGAACGCACCTTCCCCGTAGGTCGTTCCACCTCTTCCTGATGTTGTCCCGATTTCTTGGGTGCTGTCCCACTGCGTTGACCCTGTCGACTATTCTTTGCCATTGCTCCATCTTCCTAGCTTTGGAGGTGTGCTGCACCTGTGCTCCAAATAGCTGTGGCTCTACCCGTACGATTTCCTCCACCATGACCCTAAGCTCCTCCTCCGAGAACCTGGGGTGTCTTTGCCGTGCCATGGGGTGGTGTTGGTGATGTGTGGGTTGGTGTGTGTTGTGCTGTGTGGGGTGATATTTAGTGGTGTGTTGTGTGAGGTGCGTGGATGTTATGTGGGTGATGGTGTTGTGTGCCTGTGGATGGTAGTTTGTGGATGGTGGTGTCTCTCTCTGGCCTTCTCTCTGTAATATTGGTCGTAGGGGTTTGTGGATGATGTGGGTCTGTGTTTTATATTGTATTGGGTGTGAGGGAGTGGTGTGTATATGTGTATCAGGTGTGTGTATTTCAAATTATCCAATGTGGTGGTGTTTTGGAGATGTGTGTGTATTTTGAGCGTGGCGGTGTTTACCGCCAATGGAATACAGCGGTTGAAAGACTACCGCGTGGATTCGTGGGTCGTGATAGCATGGTCGTATTTCTGTTCGCGTGACGGTGGAGGTTTTGTTTTCGCCAGTTTATCACTGACCTTTGGTGTGGCGGACTTGTGTGGGTGTCTGGATTTTGTCGGATTTCGAGATGTGGGTCGTAATAGCTGTGGTGGATTTCCGCAGCCGCGGCGGTGTGTTGGCGGTCTTCTGCATGGCGGTAAGCGGCTTTTACCGCCAATGTTGTAATGTGGGCCACTATTCCTTATCATCTTTGTCAAGTTTTCAAACATACATCACTAGTAACTTGTATCTGTTTGTGGGAGTTTGGGATGCTGTTGGTAACCACAAGGGGTCAGTGTTGATAGGTACACATGCAAACCTGATGAAAATGACTGTTACCTACACTGTGAGCATCACATCTACCTACAAATGTGTTGTTCTCACCCCCTGTGCCTCAGGGGGTGGCCATCAAGATCATCATCTCAACTGTCCAGGCGTCCACCAAAGCATGCCCACTCATACATTGAGTCAGGGAGTGAACCATATGTTAGGTGATGACAATTAGGAAGCTGGTATTCATAGGTCTATCACATCTGCATTCATGTGTCCAGGTGAAGACAGCCATCAATACCTGATCAACCAATACCATTCCTCAGACACCCATATCCAAGCCAGCACTCGATTGGTCTTGACCTGCATGCACGCCTATTACATTCCATATAAGTGTCACATAAGTGGAGTACAATATATGTGGCACCATGTAGGGGGACAATTGCCCACCCAGTCCTACATGTCTATTACAATACAAGGATGCACCATCTACAAAATGGTGCA
The DNA here is from genome assembly GCF_031143425.1 of Pleurodeles waltl. Lineage (NCBI taxonomy): Eukaryota > Metazoa > Chordata > Amphibia > Caudata > Salamandridae > Pleurodeles > Pleurodeles waltl. Next base: position 252,759,242 of record NC_090439.1, read on the forward strand.
TCACTGTGTTGCGAGAATGACAGTGTGTCCCAGTGCCATTATTTTCACAACAGTGCACATCTAAGTCACACATGGGCCTGCACGTGACTTGTCATCACCTTGTTTACACAATGCTGCCCACTGAGCGCCACAAGCCTCACAAGATATGACTCTCTGCACGTGCATGAGGAACCACTTAAATGTGACACAGTGTCACCATCCAGCCTACTTTGATTTCTGATAGTTTGATAGCTCATCACTTCTAGCATTGGGTGCAACACACATGACTCACTCATACAAAACACTTAGGCCCTCATTACAACCCTGGTGGTCGGTGTTAAAGCGGCGGTAACACGGCCAACAGGCTGGCGGTAAAAAAAGTGGGATTATGACCACGGCAGAAACCGCCAACATAGACAGCCACTTTAACACTCCGACCGCCATGGCGGTAGCAACAAACACCGCAGCGGTTACCGCCAATAGACAGGCAGAAGACAATGTTCCGCCCACCCTATCATGAGAGGCCAATCCTCCAGCTTTTCAGGGGCGATACCAGCGACATCAAAAGCATGGCGGAAACAGTACACCAAAGGGGAACCACTCCCCTTCCGACACTCCACGAAGAACCAGGACACCATGGAGCCCGAACTGCAGATGTTCCCCATGTTGGTGTATCTACTAATACACCAGGAAGCAGAAAGAAGGTGGCGGTGATGACTATGGTGAGTACTGCACCAAGCACACAGGGGAGAGGGGGAGAGGGGGAGGTAAAATACAGTTACACACACACGCGGCACGCAACACCACCAACCCCCCACCCCCCACCCACAACACCATACACACTAACACATCCAACAACATTACAGATACACTCCGTTACCCCCTGGAAGAACACAAGGACAAAAGGAATTGAGTTTAACCAGTGATGTTTTGAAAAATCAGGTATAGCAATCAAATAAAAATAATTCAGTATATACAAATATTCACATTATGTACAGAAGGCCATACAATGTCCCTTGTAAATGTCTGTGGACCAGTGGTCCCAAAAATCATGGGTGAAGCCCACACATGACATTTGCCTGAAAATGGAGAGAACACTGCAGGGGCATTAGGTCAAAAAAACACAGGCACCTCAGAGGGAATGGGGGGTACCTCAGGCGGAAGATGGTACTACTCCACTGCTCTTCGAGGGGGCTCCATGCCCACTGCTTGGTCCTGGGGAGTTCAAAGCCACAGTCTCTCAAATGGGTGGTTTGCCCACTGCCTGGTCCTAGGGAGCTCAAAGCCACAGTCTCTCAAGTGGGTGGTTTGCCCATTGCCTGGTCCTGGGGAGTTCAAAGCCACAGTCTCTCAAGTCTCTCAAGTGGGTCGTTTTCCCCCTGATTGGTCCTGGGGAGTGCAAAGCCACAGTCTCTCAAGTGGATGCCTTTCTCCACAGGTTCTGGAGAGGGCCTTGTGCCCAGTGTGCTTTATCCTGCCAAGGAGGGGTGAGTGGATGCCTTTCTCCACAGGTTCTGGAGGGGGACTTGTGCCCAGTGTGCTTCATCCTGCGAAGGAGGGGGGGAGTGGATGCCTTTCTCCACAGGTTCTGGAGGGGGCTTTGTCCCCAGTGTGCTTCATCCTTCCAAGGAGGGGGTGAGTGAATGCCTTTCTCCACAGGTTCTGGAGGGGGCTTTGTGCCCAGTGTGCTTCATTCTGCCAAGGAGGGGGTGAGTGGATGCATCACTCCACTGATTCCGGATGGGGCTTTGTGCCCAGTGTGATTCATCCTGCCAAGGAGGGGGTGAGTGGATGCATCTCTCCACTGATCTGATTCTGGAGGGGCCATTGTGCCCAGTGATGCTGCACCTGGGGTGTGGCAGTTCCCATTCCCTCACCTGGGTGTCTGAGCCACGAGATGTGCAGGGAACAGGTAGCATGATACTCCATGGAGGCAGAGCCACACTCCATCCTGCGCGATTTAGGCTGCAAACTGCTGGTAGTGCCAGTGCTGGTGCCTCATGTGGTGTGTACAGGATCCAGGATGTCACCTGCAGCCTTGGTCGGCTGCCCACTGGGGATGGTGCTGATGTCCGATGTAGTGGCACCAGCTGAGCACATGGCGGTGCAGATGGTGGTGCAGGTGGCGGTGTCTGTGGCGGTGTCTGCGGTGGAGATGCTGCTGGTGCTGCCCATGGTGCAGGTGTCTGTAGTGGTGAAGAGAGACACCAGACCTTCTCCGGCAGCCTCGGACGCCTGATCACTGGGGAGGATGCTGGTGACTGACATTGTGGCAGCGGCGGTGCAGGTGGTGGTGCAGGTGGTGGTGCAGGTGGCAGTGCAGGTGGTGGTGCAGGTGGCGGTGCAGGTGGCGGTCGTTGCAGCGGTGCTGGCCGTGGTACAGGTTGCTGGCCTGTCTGGGGAAATGGTGGTCACCAGCCCCTCACATGGAGGCTTCGTGCCCTGAGGTGACTTGGCCTTGCTCTTGTGTCCCTTCCCCACCTTGGAAGTCGCTGCTGGGACCTTAGCACTGTCCTCTTTGTGTTTGGATGAGGCCTTGCTGGGTGGGTGGTGCGACTTTACCCTGCTGCATGCCGGCCCCTTCTTAACCTTGGCAGGTGGCGGAATCTGTGGTCCTTCCCATCCGTAGGTGGCACACTGGCAGCCCTGATGGGTACCCCCTTCGATCCTCCTGGATTTGCAGGGACCACAGTGGATGCCGATTTGATGGCTGAGGTGCTGGCCTGGGATCTAGACATCCTGGCCCTAGGGGAAGGACTGTAGGGAGGTGTAGGGAAGAGGTCAATGTTAGCTAGAAAAAGTTTTTGGGACACACTGGGATGGGAAGATGGAGGGGGTGTGGGAGTGGAGGAAGAGGTAGTGGTTGTAAAAGGTGTACATCTGCTGAGTTTGGGTGAAGGTGCATGGGCTGGAGGCTGTTGTGAGGCGGATGGCTGTTGAGTGGGTGTGTGCACAGACACACTGGGAGAGGACACAGGGGATGTGTGCATGGTTGTGGGGGTGGTGACTGCCAGTGAGGGGCGTGTAGTGATGGGCATGCTGGTGATGGAGGTAGTTGATGAAGATGTAGTGCATGCAGGTGTGAGTGGAGACGCTACTGGGAGGGAGGTGGAGGGGGAGGGGGACACAGTGGAGGCAGTGGATGTTGGTGTGTTTGCATGGGCATGGTGCTTGTGTGAGTGCCTGTGAGATGAAGGGTCATATTTATACTTTTTGACGAAAACTGCACCAATGCAGTTTTGCGTCAAAAACATTACCGCCGGCTAACAAGGTCAATGTTAGCTAGAAAAAGGTTTTTGGACACACTGGGATGGGACGATGGAGGGGGTGTGGGAGTGGAGGAAGAGGTAGTGGTTGTAGGAGATGTACATCTGCTGAGTTTGGGTGAAGGTGCATGGGCTAGATGCTGTTGTGAGGTGGATGGCTGTTGGGTGTCTGAGTGCTTGTGTTTGTGTACTTTGGGAGGAGGGGGCACAGACACAGTGGGAGAGGACACAGGGTGTGTGTGAATGGCTGTGGGGATGGTGATTGCTCGTGAGCGGTGTGTTGTGATGGGCATTCTGGTGATGGAGGAGGTGGCTGATGATATAGTGCATGCAGGTGTGAGTGTAGACAATACTGGGAGGGAGGAGGAGGACGAGGAGGGGGATACAGTGGAGGCAGTGGATGTTGGTATGTGTGCATGGGGATGGTGCTTGTGTGAGTGCCTGTGTGATGATGTGTGGTGCTTATGTTTTCCTGAGCCACTATTGTGTGTTGATGTGTTTGCATGCTGGTCTGAAGGTGTGCTTGGGATAGGCTAAGGTAGAGGGGACTGGGTCGGGGTAGTGGAAGTTGGAGGGGAGAGGCTGGACACAGGGACAATGGCTGCCATCAGTGCTGAGCCCAGTGCCTGAAATGCTCTCTGTTGGGCCGCCATGCCAGAATGAATGCCCTCCAGGTATGCATGTTTGTTGCAAATGCCTCTCGACACCCTGGATGGCATTCAGAATGGTTGACTGCCCAACAATGAGGGATCTCAGGAGGTCAATAGCTTCCTCACTGAGGGCAGCAGGGCTGACTGGGGCAGGGCCTGAGGTGCTTGGGGCAAAGGAGATGCCCACCGCCTGGGAGAGCAGACACAGGAAACACGCTGAGGGGCTGCTGGGAGGGCGGTGCTGGTAGGGGGGGTGGTTGGTGTACCTGTTGTTGGGATGAGCACAGAGGTGTCTGCCACCGCCAGGGAGCTTCCATCAGAGGAGGAGTTGCTGTCACTGGTATCCCCTTCTGTCCCTGTCGTGGAGCTCCCCCCACCCTCCGTCCCACTGGTGGCTTCACCCTCCGTGGATTCACCCTCATGGGCCATGTGGGATGCAGCTCCCTCAGTCGCCGGTGTGTCTTCTCCCCCGCCAGATGATGCTAATGCACACAAGGACAGGGTGACAAAACAAGAAGGAGGACACACATGGTCAATGCCAGCAACACCACTACAGTTGGCGGACACAACACACACTGAGCTGCCCAATGCACTAGGCCTTGCTCAACCACTCACTAAGGTAGTCACCAGCCCATGGGGTACAATGCCTAACATCAGCACGTTCATACCTGAAACCCACAGGACCCTGCACACTAGTAGTTGCCCACTTGTACCATTGGTGTAGGGGTGCTTCAGAGCCTGCAAACAAGGGACCTACCCTGCCATGATCGCCCTGGCCTAGGGGCAACCATAGCCCACATCCCCCACCCAGCTAGTTCCTAAAGCGCACAAAGTCAGCTTTCAGAATCTGTACTCACCCCCTTGTGGCTGCTGTGATGCCCTCAAGCGCCCATCAAACTCTGGATAGGCCACCACCAGGATGCGGAACATCAGGGGGGTCATGGTGCGATGGGCACCCCTTCCACGTTGGGAGGCCAGCCCCAGCTGGGCCTCTGCTGTCTTCTTGGTCCAGCGGCGCAGGTCCTCCCATCTCTTGCTGCAGTGGTGCTCCACCTGTGATAGACCCCCAGGGTCCGCACCTCCTTGGCGATGGTACCCCAAATACCCTTCTCCTGGTGGGCGCTGACCTAGAGGGTAAAGACAGCGGAAAATGTAATTACTCACCTGTCCGGACCATCATACTCATTGCCCACCAGTTCCCACCCATGCCCTGACTCACATACACTGACCACCTCTCATGCAGCACTCAGGGCATGTCACCTTACCACCCCCCAACATGTGCCTTACATCCACACCACTCCAAACAGGCATTGCCTGCACATCATGCTCACAGTATACTCACCTATTTGTCTGGAGAACCGTAGAGTAGCGTGTACTGGGGGTTCCCCAGGCACTTTGGCCATTGTCGCTTCCAGACTCAGGTCACAGCAGCACTTGCAGTGTAGGTCCTCTCCTGTTGATGGTCAGGTATCAAGTGAGTGAATGGGTAGAAAATGGCGGTGACGTCCGCAGCGGTGTGTACCGTCACCGCCGGCGTACTTCGCCATTGACTCCTGGAACCCATATGGCCCAATGATAACCAATGCAGAGTTGCGTGGTGGTCTTCGACCGCCCACCGCGATGCTGCACAACGCCAGCGCAGTTACCTCATTTTCCCTTGTCCCTCCTCACAATTCAGGCAGCTGCCATTTCAGGGTGGCACATGGCATGGCACCTAACTGCGTCACAGCACATGTTGGCACATATAATGACTCACGATTTAACACACGGCTTGTGTAACATTAATTCAGACACAGTTGTGCTATCTATGTGGTAAATTACCATCTGTTCACCGTTCTCATCCATTGGCTACAACCGCTGAGGCAGATGATGAGATTGCGGCATCCTCCGGTGTACAGACTCCTGGTGGACCTGTCGACAATGGAGGACAGACACATTATTATCACATACAGACTTGATCGTGCTATAATCCATGAACTGTGTGCCCAATTGGAGCCAGACCTGATGTCAGCTATCCACCAGCCCACAGGTATCCCCTCTCCTGTGCAGGTCCTGTCAGTGCTCCATTTACTGGCAAATAGCCCCTTCCAAACTACAGTGGCCATGGCATCAGGGATGTCTCAGCCAATATTCTCAAACGTGTTGAGCAGGTGTTGTCTGCCCTGCTGAAACATATGCGCAGCTACATTGTATTCCCCCAGGTGGAGGATTTGGCCACAGTGAAAGCTGACTTCTATTCCCTGGGACATATCCCCAACATCATTGGTGCCACTGATGGGACACATGTGGCATTTGTCTCCCACGCAGAAATGGACAGGTGTACAGGAATAGAAAAAGGTATGGGTATGGGGTTGTCTCTAAAGGTTTGTGTATGTCTAACTGATGCCCCTTGATATTTGCAGGTGACTCTGGTTACCCCCAACCTGTCATGGCTACTGACCCCAGTGAGGGCTCCCAGGACAAGGGCAGAGGAACGCTACAATGAGGCACATCGGCGTACAAGGAGGATTATATAGTGGACTTTTGGCCTCCTGAAGGCCAGGTTCCGATGCCTCCATCTGACAGGTGGCTCCCTGTTCTACTCACCCAAGAAGGTGTGCCAGATCATCGTGGCATGCTGTATGTTGCACAACCTGGCATTTAGACACCAGGTGCCTTTTCTGCTGGAGAATGAGTCTGGTGATGGTCTTGTGGCAGCGGTGGAACCTCTGGACAGTGAGGAAGAGGAGGCAGATGAAGAAGATGTGGACAACAGAACAAACATTATACAGCAGTATTTCCAGTGACACACAGGTAAGAGACTGTAACTCCTCTTCACATTTCATTATACTTTAGGACATTGTACATGGCAGACTCTTACCCTCTGTTTATGGACACTGACTGTTCCCTTTGGGTTTCCTTTTTTCAGATCTGTGTACCCCAAGTTGACTTCTGCTATGTGCACTGCTGCCCAACAACTGTCATACATTGGTATGGGTAAATGAACGTATACCTTGCAATGCTTTGCTAATGTTGTATTAATACATTTGTGAATACTTGGCATTCACATGGGAGATGCACTGGTCAGCCAAACACACCATTTACACATTCATCGAATGGTAGCTTGTTCTATTCCTGTACACCTGTCCATTTCTGCGGGGGGGGGAACAAATGCCACATGTGTCCCATCAATGGCACCAATGATGTTGGGGATATGGGGACATTTGTGAATCATCAGACTGACTCCAGATTGGTATTTGATACAAGGATGTTTATTTAGGTGCTAATAAGTATAGGGGTATGTGCAAGGGGCTGGGGTGATAGTGGAGGAAGGTCCATTGTAGAGTCCAGTTTCATGGTATCACAGGTGCATTGTCCAAGGGGGCATAGGAAGTGGGGCAATGGTAGTTCAAGGTGGACAGGGTAACAGAGTGGGACAGAAGGGTGACAATCAAGAGGGTCCTATTTCATGGCAGGTGTCTTGGCAATGTTCTCTGTTTTCTGCCTGGATCGCAGGGACCGTTTGTGGGGTGGTTCTCCTTCTGCAGAGGGTGTCGTGCTAGTGGCCTGATGTTCGTTTGGCGAGGCCTCCTGTCCACTAGCGCCGGTGGAGGTAGAAGGCTGTTCCTGGGTTTGGCTAGTGTCAGGGGCCCTTTGTTGAACCACTGCCTCCCTCATGGTCTTTCCCATATCAGCCAGCACCCCTGCAATGGTGACCAGGATGGTGTAGATTTTTGTGAGATCATCCCTGATCCCCATATACTGTCCCTACTGCAGCTGCTGGGTCTCCTGAAACTAGGCCAGTACCATGCCCATGGTCTCCTGGGAATGGTGGTACGCTCCCATGATGTTGGTGAGTGCCTCGTGGAGGGTCTGTTCCCTGGTCCTGTCCTCCCCCTGTCGCACAGCAGTCCTCCCAGCTTCCCTGTTGTCCTGTGCTTCTGTCCCTTGAACCGTGTGCCCACTGTCACTGACCCCAGGTCCCTGATCATCCTGGATCAGTAGGGTTGCCTGGGGTCCCTTTAGTGGTGGACACACTGTTGATTGGTGTGTCCTGGGGACAGTGCCATGGGCCCACTGGGTGGGTGCTGTGCTGGTGTTTTCTGAGGGGGGAGGCTCTGTGGTGGTTTGGGACTGTGGCAGGGTAACCGACTATCCAGAGGTCCGAGATGGGCCAGGTTGGTCATCGTGATCCAGGTGTGCAGAGCTACTGTCATCACTGTGGGCTTCTCGGGGGGGGGGGGCTGGATGTAGCTGGCACCTCCTGTCCAGTGACGTTGGGTAGGGGTCCTGTTGGGATGCAAATGCATTGTTATTGTATCTGTGTGTGCCATCTTGTGCAATGGGTGTGTTTCCCTTATGGAATTGTACTTTCCCTGTCGCCTTGGCATTGTGTGATTGCTGATTGTGTGGGCTGGGTGAGGTTGGGTAGGGGTCCTGTTGGGATGCAAATGCATTGTTATTGTATCTGTGTGTGCCATCTTGTGCAATGGGTGTGTTTCCCTTATAGAATTGTACTTTCCCTGTTGCCTTGGCATTGTGTGATTGCTGATTGTGTGGGCCGGGTGAGTCTCTTTACTGGGCATGCTGTGATGATGGGTGTCCATACAGGTCTGTGATGGGGGTCCATGCATTGGTGTAGCATGCACAGCTTGGTATTGGGATGTGTGGTTTGTGATAGTGAGGTATATGTGAGGAGGTTAAGTGATGGGGGTGAGGGTAGGGGTAGGAGTTTGCAATGGCATGCAGGTAGGGTGGGGGATACAGTAGTAAAGATTTGACTTACCAGAGTCCAGTCCTCCTGCTACTCCTGCGAGGCCCTCATGATGCATGATTGCCAAGACTTGCTCCTCCCATGTTGTAAGTTGTAGGGGAGGTGGTGGGGGTCCACCGCCAGTCCTCTTTATTGCTATCTGGTGTCTTGATACCACGGAACGCACCTTCTCCTGTAGGTCGTTCCACCTCTTCCTGATGTCATCCCTGGTTCTTGGATGCTGTCCCACGGCGTTGACCCGTCGATGATTCTCCGCCATAGCTCCATCTTCCTAGCAATGGACGTCTGCTGTACCTGTGATCCGAATAGCTGTAGCTCTACCCGGATGATTTTCTCCACCATGACCCTTAGCTCCTCCTCAGAAATCCTGGGGTGTCTTTGAGATGCCATGATGTGGTGTGAGTGATATGTGTGAGGTGATGTGTGGGGTGATGTGTTGGGATGTATTATGTGATGTGCGTGGATGTTGTATGAGTGATTGTGTTCTGTGCCTCTGAGTGATTGTCTCTCTGTGCTTGTTCTATTTTTTCGTTGTAAGGGGTTGTGGGTAATGTGGGTGTGTGTTTTATAGTGGTGTGAGTGTGTGGTGTGTCTACGTGTGTCAGGTGTGTGTATTTTGAATTGTCCAATGTGGTGTAGTATTGTAAGTGTGTGTATATTTTGAGCACAGCGGTATGTACCGCCAATGGTTTACCGCGTTTGAATGACCGCTGCGTTGATTCGTGGGTCATGATACTGTGGGCGTATTCCTGTTAGCATGACGGTGTGGGTTTTGCTATCGCCAGTTTATCACTGACCTTTGGTGTGGAGGACTTGTGTGGGTGTCTGTATTGTGGTGGTATTCTCAGAGTGGGTCATAATACCCGTGGCGGATTACCGCCGCGGACACGGTATGTTGGCGGCTGTCAGCACGGCGGTAGGCGGCATTTACCACCAAGGCTGTAATGAGGACCTTAATTACTACGCAGGACAGACATAATCACACTTACACAGGGTCATATACTTTGTGTTTGTGGATGTGTTTGCGTCATTTTTCTTTACTTTACTCCTGACTGCGCAATTTTGTCCATTGTCAATGGATGCACTCTGTATCAGCCTACAAATTGAATGGGCTGGGCTGCAGTGTGACATTTTGTGTATGGCCACATGTGGTAGTCTATAGAACAATGTGATTTGGGTGTGATTGGTCTGCTACACCAATGTGTGTGTTACAGAATCAACATCATGCAATAGTATTTGTGTCATGCATATGTATGTATGTGTGACAACAGTGTATCCACATATGTATGGCAGTCAGTACTATGCAAGAGTCATGGTATGTGATTGTGAATTGTGTTCATTTATGTACTGTTTGTAGTTGTCTTGGAGAGCATCACATTTGAAATGACATACACAGCTCGGGCATTGTTGATGATGGCTGATTAATGCTATCTGACAAATGTTACTGGACAACTGTCTCCATATGTTGATCTTGAGTATATGGATGACTTGTGTGTGGACTACACATATGTCTGACATGTGTACATATTTGGTACATACTGTGATTGACACACTCTGCCTACATTCCAACTGTTAGAAATGGGGTCTTTGGTTGGCAGTCAGGTTACCCCCTGTCCAAGCAAGGACCCTTACACTAGGCAGGGTAAAGGAGCACGAGCAGGCAGGCTTAACTTCAGAAGCAAGGTGTAATGTATTTGTACCAACACACACAGTAACTCAGTGAAAACACTACAAAATGACACAATACAGGTTTGGAAAAGTAGATAATATTTATGTAAACAAAACAAGACCAAAATGACAAAAATCCAACATATACAAGTCAGGTTATGAAGTTAAAAAGCAAAATAGTCTTAAATCATTTAGAAAACACTGATAACATTGTTAGCATACTAAAGTACGTGGGTAGCATCAAAATAAAGCCGCACAGGCGAGTGTTCGTCAGAAAAGGCCAGCGATGCGTCGACTTCTCACTTGCAAGCGAGAGCATGCATCGTTCCTCCTCCGGTCAGATTGGCATGCGTCATTTCTTCTCTCCCACAAGACAGCAATGCATCGATCTGGATGGGCACCTCAGGTCTGGGCAGGTTTTGCATTGAATTTCGACGCCTAGCAATGTTGTGTCAAAATCTAGTCACACAGTGTCAAGAAACTGTGCTGCATGGGGGCTTGGTCATTAACAGCAGCCGCTGCAGGTGTTGCGATTCATTTCTCCAGCCACGTTCCATCGATCTCCCAGCCGCGATTGAGGTGGAGTATCGATTTAAGCCACGAGGCCGGCAGTGCATTGTGTTTCAGCTGCAAAATAGGTGGTACATCAAACGATTCCCCGCACAGCAGTCGTTGGCCCTCATTATGATTCTGGTGGTCTGGGCCGCCATGCCGGCAGTGGCGGTAAATACCGCCATCCGGCATGGCGGCCCAGACCGCCATATAATGACCTGCCCTAAACCCCATGGCAGAATACACCGCCACTGCCAGCGGAAACGCTGGCGTGGGCTGTGTATTCCAATCCGACAGGGCAGCGCTGCAAGCAGTGCTTTCCTCTGGAAAATGATACCCATTCCGCCAGCCTTTTCCCAGCGGTTCACACCATCAGGGGAAGGCTGGCAGAATGGGTATCTTGGGGCGATTTACTGGCAGTGATCTGCACGACGGGTACAGCTGCACCCGCCACACACCAACATTGGCGGCGGTTCCATTTGGAGCCGCTGTCAATGTTACGGCCGGCGGTGGGGTAGTCTTGCTGGCGGTCATCTATTGACCAACAGCGAGATCATAATGAGGGCATTTGTGTGGATTTCTGTCCTTTTCCACCAGTCATACCTGGGCTAATCATGATGACCATTGTCACTAATGATATCCCCTCTTGCCACACATGCTACATGCAGCCATTACAACTCTCACACTGAGTTGTGTTAGTGGTCTGTTCAAAAATAAGAGTCTCACCATATTTTGTCATCCACTGCCTTGTGTGTGTGCCCCTTGTTTACCTCCTATTTGGACATGTTGTAGTTGTGTGTGATGAGCTATTGTTGTACAAGTTGGCAACGTGGATGTAATTAATATGTTGTGGTCCATATCTTGTGTCCTTCAGTTTTCACATTCAAGTGATGAGGCTAATTGTGATGTGTGTGATGGCAGCAGTTCATTCTTATGCTTCATATGTGATGTTGCTACAGTGCTCTTCAGATTAGTGTTTGTGACATGCTCCCTGAGGTTAAACTCACAATCCTCACAATCCTGAGGTATATGTTTTAGAGATTGAAGACACCAAAGCCGGATTGTGTGAATAAGTGAGGTGTTTATTGAAAAAATTTACAAGGTAAGTTACATGATTATTATGTGAATAAGTTCTATGCAATATGCAGTCTGTGGCGTATTCCAGCAGCTGTGTTGTGGTCTTCCCCTCATTTTCTTCTCCACCATCATCCTCCTCCTCCTGAGGCAGGTCATGAACCTGCTCATATAATGGTATGTTCATCTGCACACATATGTTGTGCAGGATAGCACAAGTCAATATGATCTTGCAGACCATTTGTGGGCTGCCTCCTGTGATGTCCAGGCACCTAAATCTGGACTTCAGGATGCCAAATGTCCTCTCCACAGTGGTCCGTGTCCTCCAGTGTCCCTCATTAAATGCACCCCCTCCTGCTGTGCTTGGGTTTTGAAATGGGATCTTTAGCCATGGCTGTATGCCATAACCATGGTCCGCTGCAAAAGATTAAGGGAGTAATTTGATATTGGGGTTTGCAACAGGTTTGTCATGTAGCATGGCAGTTGATATTTTGAGTTGTTTGTGACTCATATGTGTTCGTGGTATGCTCTGAGTTCCTATGCTTGTGTAATGTCTCCTCAGCACTGGGTTGTTTGACATGACAATCTTGTGTTTGGCTCATGGACCTGTTACATATGATTTGGATTCCAAACTGATGGTCATGATGTATGTACTATGCGTTGTGTAGTGCACCTTTGTATCAGTGTGCTATCACTAGAAGGGACATGACACATCCTCACACCACAATGGGATCAGATGTGGTGGCAACATGGTGGCACTACAGAGCCTGGACATCCCATCCCTTTCGACATGTGACATTGCAGATGATGTGCCACACTTAGGGCCTTTTAAATTGGTAAGTGACAATGCACAACAGGTCTCCTAACTTGGCTGTACTGTCCTACAACATTTAGACTATGCAAGAATGCCCCATGTGTGACATGTTACTGAGCAACCCTTTGTTGTCCCCTGAGCCAGTTGCTCATATGCAGCCGTGCACCTAAACTACCTACCTTGCACCAGGGTACTTGGCTATCTGCCTTGTGGAGGTGGATGTATCTGTGAAAGAAGAGACACCGCCCTATACATATTGTAATTGTGTTGTATTGTAATAGTATTTATATAGTGCTTACTACCCTTGACGAGGCGTTGAAGCGCTTTTCGGTGAGTAGCACGCTACTCCAGAACCCAACAAGAATTAGTGATGGATTAGTATTGGGAAATATGAGTACAGTTTTAGTATTATTATGAGTTAATTTGAGCTAAGGATATGAGCGTTTGTTAGTTAGATTGACTGGAGTAATGGAGGGGTGGAGGAAGAAAGAAATCCAGAAGTGTTAAATGGGAGTATATCCCTCATTTACTCATCCCAAATGCTTGGGATGAGTAAAGGGGGGTGGAGGAGGGAAGGGTTAGGGAGATCACAGTAGCAGGGTGAGATAAATGTGGGAGAATTTAGGAGGGTTGTTTGGGAGGTCATGGTAGTAGAGTGAGCTTTGGTGAGAGATGTGGAAGCGGAGGGAAGAGCTTAGGCAGAGTTATTTAGACGAATACCACCAGATCTGCATACTTCGCGGTACACGCAAATTTGTGACATTTATTTGTTATTGGCATTTCATGTAGTTTGTGAACTTTTCACCAAGCTGGTTGAATATTAACTGTAAAGCCGCTATCAAGAGTCAGTTTTGGTCGAGTCAGTGTCCTGTCGGTGCATCACTTGACTTTGTTAATGCAACCACCCGAGATTACCCTGAAACATATTGCTGAACCCCCAAAAAAACACATGGAAACAGCCACAGGCTGAGGTAACCCATCTGTGCCCCCCCACCTATAATTCAGCAAGCATTGGCAAAGCCAATAGGTGTCCAATGCTCAGTGTTTAGCCAGGTTGTGCACAATGGCGTAACCCTCTCCCCCTGGCCCCCGCAGGCTGAACCCTCCCTCTGTATTTAACACCCCCTGGGGAGCCCCATCATCTCTCATCAATAGTAAACACCCCCGCATCTCCTCAGGTTGTGGCGCCTCCTCAGCGGGGACCCCCAGGACCATCAGTTCTCTCCTCAGGTTGTGGCACCTCCTCAGCAGGGACCCCCAGTCTCCTTGGGTTGTGGCGCCTCCTCAGCAGGGACCCCCTCCCACCCATCAGCCCACTCTCCAGATGCACTCACCCCCAAAGGTGAGCCTTTCACACCAGCATCGTTTCCCCTCTCCCTCTCCAGTTATTTCCTAACCCTGCCAGCCCATTGGTGCCCCTTTCACACACATGCACCCCCCGACTTCCTAACACCCCCCTCCGGTGGGTGTCAGTTGGCCCATCCAGGGATGAGGCGTCTCCGAGTTTCTTAAACAACAGGGGTCCAGGGGTGGGGGGTGCCTCACCCGGGTCACAGCTACCTCGGCCTGGAAACATCCGGGTACACACAGACACCCCCTCTAACAGCCCACACCCCATACACACAGTGCATAGAGACACACGTACTCCAGTGCACATCTAGCGCTTAGAGAACTGCACGGCTTGTCTCTCACAGCCCCCCCCTTCCCTGCATTACACGCTGGGCCCCTCACACCTGTACCTCAATGTCTTATCTAGCGCCTGGAGAACCCCACGACCAGGGCATAGGAGCTGTACAGAGAACAGAGCTTGTCTCTCACAGCCCCCCTTCCCCGCATTACACGGTGGGCCCCTCATACGCGTACCCCAACACCATATCTGGCACCTAGAGAACCACTCAGGTCTAGGCGCTGTACCAAGAGTAGAGCTTGTCTCTCACTGTCCCCCCTTACACACAGGGCCCCTGACACTAGTACCTCAATACCATATCTAGCGCCTAGAGGACGGCACGGCCCCGGGCCTAGGCGCTGAACCGAGAGCAGAGCCTGTCTTTCACAGCCCCCACGGCCTTACACACAGTGCACCGTCACACATGCACTCCAATGCCACATCTAGCGCACAGAGAACCCACATCCAGGGTCTAGGCGCTGTACCGAGAGCAGAGCATGTCTCACAGCTCCCACCAACCTACACACAGTGCATCCTCACACACGTACTCCAACGCCATATCTACCGCCTAGAGAACCGCACGGCCAGGGTCTAGGTGCTGTACCGAGAGCAGAGTTTGTCTCTCACAGCTCCCACCACCCTACACACAGTGCACCATCACACACGAACTCCAAAGCCATATCTTGCGCCTAGAGAACCCACAGCCAGGGTCTAGGCTCTATACCAAGAACAAGGTTTGCCTGGGGCACTAGCAGGGATGAACATGTCTGTTACAGACCCAGAAGCAGCTTTAATGGCGAACGGTTCTGAAAGGCAAGGCAAAAAGTTACTTTTCCGATTCACTGAAAGACAATTCTCAGTCCACTTACCGATGGATAGTCACTCCTACAAGTAGACTTCACTGAACAGCAGCGAAGAATGATGAGCAACATGCTTCAACACACGTGCTTCATGTCTCCTGTCCCTCTCCTTCGCAGCCATCCTGCTTCAACATGTGATATCCAGCTGTAACAAAGTCATGATGCTTTGATGGCCATTTGACTCTTTCTGAGTGTGCAACAGTATGCAGCGTGCATTGGTGGCACATTCATCTGAGTTCAGAGCACAGTCTACTTCCTTATTGCAACCTGCATACAGCACCCCCAGGGTGGTGTTTGTTGTTGGCACTGCCCCAGGTTTAAGGTGACAGCTGCATCTGAGTCAGCATCATCATGCTATGTATCTTGTGGTGACAGGCCTGCAGCAACACACATTGCACACCCCTTCCACACTAGATGCAGCATGGGAGGGTGGTTTACAATGTGGCTTCCAGTCATTATGAATTGGTCATCTGCCAAGTTGTACATACAGTGCAGGCCATGACAATGGCACTGTGGGCTTTTACATGGGTCCCTTGGTGATCCTGAGCGACAGCTAATGTTAGTGTCAGCCATGAGGTGTCCAAGGGTGTGTATCCCATTGTCACAGGATGATCAACATAACTACCAGAGTCTCTCTTATCTTCCAACACGTGTATCAGCATTTATACTGTTGACACATGCACAGTCCAGGATAAGGGATGGAGCTCAGCTACTTAGCACATGTGTCCTGTGGCAAAGTGCATGTGAGGTCAGTGATGTCCGTTTCTCACCTACAGGGTCCCACTATGGCATCCATGATCTGCACTGTCTGACAGTGACTCTGCCCCATGGTGTGCCATTTATTGTATCTAGTACAGACATGATGGTGTTGTGAGTCAGTGAGTGTTGCATGTGAGGTGGAACTACAGTAGGCGTGGTACCACTTATCACACATCTGGCACATGGTATGTGATGGGCATTGATCTTGGATTCCTATGTGTGTGAGCCAATAAGTCAGGCAGATGTCTCTGCAGACTACAGATAATTCAGGTATGTGTTGATGAGATGTAGTTGGTATATGTGTAAGTTGTCTGGTATTTGATGTTTGTTGTGGCAGTGATTTGCACAACAATATTTGAGGGATCTGTGCCTATATGAAACTTACATGACATGGGCATGGCGTATGCCATTGACATGTCTGTGCTATTCTTTGTTTGTTGTATTGTGTGTGAAGTGCACATAGTAGGCAACTTGCGGGCACTTGTATTGGTCTGTGTAGTTCTTCTGTTAGCAGAGGGTATATTTCTGCAGCTGTCCTTCCTGTGGTGTACCTGTCAAGTTGTGGGTGTGTTACGTACATGTGGGTGTATGTGATTGTTGTGTGCACTGATTGTGTTGTATTGCAACATGGTGCATTTGTGTTGTTAGCTGGACATCTGTGTTACTCTGGCGATGTGTTAATGTAGTGGTGTGTGTCTTGTGTGTCCTACAGGGTTGGTGTGTTGTGTGTAGATTGCTAGGTTTGTTGACTTACCCACAAGTAGGCCATTTCTGAATTGTCCATCCTTTAATTTTTCATTGATCCTGCTGTGGCAGAATATATAGGTGTCATGGACAGTCCCAGGATGCTTGGCCAAAATCTTAATAAATAGTCCCTGGTGGTCCACTATGCCCTGCACATTTATTAAATGGGTGGGCTTCCGATTCCTGTATAAGTGCTCGGTTGCTGCAGGTGGTACGAGCCAGACATGAGTGCAGTCAATTGCACCGTGCATATGTGGGAAGCCATGGATTTGATAAAATCCCTGTTTGTTCTTCTGCTTTTGCTGTGTATTGGGAAAGCTGATGTAGCAGGGTATCAGGGAGATGATGGTGTCTGTAATGCAGAAAAGGACGCCTGTGAGACTCCAGCAAACAGGGCACACTTTATCTGGAAAGAACGACTTGCCAGCATGTGCAGGACAGTGAGCAGCTTTGTCACTGGCGGTATGTTGTGTGGGGTCTGCAGGCTGGCTGATATTTGTGGCTCAATGTGCTGCAGCAAGTGTAATATGGC
Organism: Pleurodeles waltl; assembly: GCF_031143425.1. Taxonomy (NCBI): domain Eukaryota; kingdom Metazoa; phylum Chordata; class Amphibia; order Caudata; family Salamandridae; genus Pleurodeles; species Pleurodeles waltl. Next base: position 252,776,559 of record NC_090439.1, read on the forward strand.
TTGCCGGTTGAGTCTGTAGGTCCTAATTATGTCAAGGTCCCTGAGGCAAAGGAGTGTTGTCCTTGTTCTGAAGAACCTCTCTTGCCTTCTGCATTGCCTTTGTGGGACACGTTGTCATGGTGGTGAGTGCAAGAGTTGTTGCTGTCCTCTGCGCCATCTAGCAAGCTGTATCATGTTCACCTCCATCTTCTCCTGTGGGTTGTAATGTTGCTTCTGTGTGTTCTCCTTAAGTAGTAGTGTGCTTGCCTCATTTTAATGCCTGCCCTGACCCAGGCGTTAAAGTTCGGCGCAAATCGGTGTTAACGTCATATTTTGTGTCCGCCTCCAAACCCTGTGTCATTTTTGGCCAGGTAGATAAATATGGCGTTAGGGAGTTTGAGTAATTTTTTGGACGGGAACGCCTACCTTGCATCTCATTGATGCAAGGAGGTTTCACCCATCCCAAAAATTATGTTAACACCAATATTTTGACAGTAGACATGTCTAGCATCAAAATATAAACATTGCATTGAGCTTGCTCTGAATTAGTGTGAAAAACAAAATGGCACTAATTCAGAGCAAACAGAGTATAAATATGACCCTGAGCTCCTTCTTCTACCAGATGATCAAGCAGATCTACAACAACTCCGACACCCAAGACCCCTCACCCCACCACCACACCCAATGATGCTGGACGCCACCAGATCCTGCTCCATTGGATGCCCCTCACCACCGACGACACCCTAAAGATCATGAATAGCATCCACTCCGGATCCTCCTCCAATCCCTGCCTGCCTCAATTTTCTACAGAGCCACCACCACTATTGCTCCCGAGCTCCGCCACACCATCGACTGGTCCATTGAGATAGCCACCTTCCCTGAGGACTGGAAACACACTGAGATCAACCCCCTGCTGAAAAAGGCCTCTGCTGACCCAACTGACCTCAAGAAATTCAGACCATTCTCCTTGATCTACTAACCAGTCAAAGTCATCAAGAAAGGCCATCAACATTCAGCTCTCTGATTGCATCGAAGCCAACCACACCCTGGAACTCTCCCAATTTGGTTTCTTAAGCAACCACAGCACTGAGACAGCATTCCTCACCACTGCAGACGACATCCGCTCCCACTTCAAATGAGGCAAAACAGCAGCTCTCATCCTCCTGGACCTCTTGGTGGCCTTTGACACATTTCCCACAGCATCCTATGCCACCACACCAGCATCTGCATCAAAGCCCTGGAATGAATCTGCTCCTTCCTCACCTGCCAAACGCAGAGAGTCAGTCTTCCACCGTTCCTTTCAGAACCCACAGAGGTCAGCTGCGGAGTGCCCCAGGCCCCCCCGAGTCTCACCCTCTTCAACGTCTACATGGCCCTGCTCACAGACATCCTCCAGGATCATTGACTCAACATTGTCTCCTATTCTCATGACTCCCAGCTGATCCTCTCCCTCATCAACGAACCCACCGTCGCCAGGAGCAAATTCCACAATGGGAAGAAGGCCGTAGCCACCTGGTTGGGGGACAGTTGCCTCAAGCTCAATTTAGAAAAGACCAAAGTCTTCATCCTGGGCTCCACCCCGTCTGCTTGGGATGACTCCTGGTGGCCAACCGCACTGAGTACCCCCCACACAACCACGGACCACACACAAATCCTCAGCATTATACTGGACTCCTCATTAACCCTGAACTACCAGATCAACACTGTCTCATCATCCTGTTTCCACACGCTGAAACTTCACCTAAAAATCTTCAGGTGGATCTCCACAGAGTCCAGGATGACGGTCACCCACACACTCATCAGCAGCAGACTCGACTACGGCAACAAACTCAACACCGGCGTCACACAGAAACTCCTAAAAAAACTTCAGAACATACAAAATGCCGCTGCTAGACTAGTCCTAAACACTCCCCGCTGCAGCAACATCACCGAGCACCTGAGAGAACTCCATTGATTACCAGTCAAAAAAAGAGTCACTTTCAAGCTCCTCACACATGCCTACAAAGCCCTCCACAAAGCAGGACCTGAGTACCTCAACCACTGCCTCTCATTCCACGCACCCACCAGAAACCTCTGCTCCGCCCAGCTGGCCCTGCCTACCGTCCCAAAGATCTGTAATACCAGGACTGGAGGAAAATGTTTTTCCTACCTCGCCATGAAGACCTGGAACACCCTGCCCCTCTACCTCCGCAATCTCCGCCACAACCCCAATTCATGAAGGAACTCAAGAACTGGCTCTTCAACAGAACCACAGTTCCCAGTCAGATTAACAGTCCCCCTCAGCGCCTTGAGACCCTTAGGGGGAATAGTCACGCTTTACAAGCCACTGATTGAGTGTATGAGAAAGGGGCAAAGCATGAAGTCACATATTACACTAGCCTTAAAAAAAATTGGGGGTCATTAAAACCCCCGCGGTAAAAACTGCCTACCGCCACAGTGACGGCCACCAAAAGACCGTTGCTGTGGCTACCAGCCGTCCACCAGATTATGACCACAGTCGGATTTCCGCCAGAAGGATGACGGAAATCCGTCTGTGGCCATGCTGGCGGGTGGCGGTAAGGTGGCGCTGCTGCCAGCAGCAGTGCCATACCAGTAGACCGCTGCCAGTCGTATTATGAGAATAATACAGCCTGGTGGTGTTCTGCTGGCGACGCTGCTGCTGGCAGTAGTGTCCCATCCCGTCTCCTGCCAGGGGACCCCCTGACTACAGGTAAGTCGGGTGCTCTGAACGACAAGGGAGGGGGTGGGGGTGTTGTGTGTGTGTAGGGGTGTGTGTGTATTTCTGAGCGTGCATGTATGCAGGTGTGTGTTGTATATTGTGTGTGTGTGCACGTATGGATGTATGAGTGCGTGTATGTTGAGTTGTGTGAATGCGTGTCTGCATGTATGTATGTAAGTGTGTTTGGATGTGTGTGAATGGATGTATGCATGCGTGGATGAATGTTGGAATGGGTGTGTATGCGTGTGTGCATGAGTGAAGGGAGGGGTGTGTATGTGGGTTCTGGAGAGGAAAGGGGAGATGGGGGAACCTTTGGAGGGAGGTGGGAAAGACCTCTATCATTGACAGGGAAGGGATTCTCTGTCACTGATAGTGCCTACCGCCAAGTTTTTCGTGGCGGTAAGGATGCCACAAAAACCATGGCGGTAGGTGGGTTCATAATCCCGCAGGCAGGCAAGTTATGGCTGCCGGGCTGGAGAGTGAAGTCTCCACCTCGGCGGTCGTTAGCAGCGTGGCGGTCAGTGTAGTACATTGGCGGTTTGGCTTTAGCAATGTCATAATTTGGAGGAAAGTACTGCCAGTCTGTTGGCAGTACTTTCCTCCATATTAACGCCGACCGCCAGGGTCATAATGACCCCCACAGTCTCCATTAAAGGGATCGATGAGAACCAGCACTTAGATAGTTTTCTTCGAATGTGTTAAACAATGTATTAATATTGTTTAGTTGTCTTCTGTTCAAATAGTTTAGATGACAGAAGCTGACACTCTTTGCAAGACTCTCTAAAGAGCCATTTTGCTGAGATACTTCTCCATATAATTCTGAGAGACCCTTTTGTTTCCCCTGCTTGAATGTATGCTGCTTTGAAACAATGCTCAATGCTTTCACATCTTGAACTCTTTACAGGTTCTAATTGACTCATCTCTTCTCATTTTCTACATTTAGAATAAAGATTTTTTTGTATGGAACAATGGTCATGCTTTGTTCTGTATTTTATTGATGGTTTGATAAATATTTGAGAAACATCAATAAACAGACTTACTAAAAGATTGTAGTGAACATTTTAAGTATGTTTAAAGCTTGTTTAAATCAGCTATTGTTTGGTCTATCCCACATAAAAATACCACTAGCATATTTAGGAAATCTACCTCGATGTCCAGGAATTTTGACTGATATTTCAACTGCCCAAGTATCTGATGGGGTGCTTGATGTTTTGCTACCGGTGATACCATTATTATTTTTTGTTGACCACTACTCATTTCCTTGTGTTCAAGAAGGTTCTGGTGGGCGCCTACTAATCATATTTGTTGGTATATTATTCATTTTGATTAGCCCTATTCAAGTGTGTTTCTTTTCTGCAGTGAATTCTACAAACCACTTTCAGACCTAAGTCACCAGCACATGCTGCCTGGTTTCAGTTTCTTTACATTGTTCCTGAAACTCAGTGGATAATTATAAAGGTTTCCTCCATGAACCAGAGGCCATGAGCAGTGATGTCTGCCCAAGACCAGCCCCCAACCCAGATTGCTGCCTTCTGTAGTGAGGAGTAAAGGGGTCAGGGACTGAAGATGAAAACCACGGTCTACGGAAGAAGGATGCAACCACTAGAGGAGATCCTGGTGAATAGAAGGAGAAACCAGAATAAGAGCCTCGCAGTTGCCGCTGGCCGGTGTCCGGTGAAGCAGGATATGGTGCACCACCGGGCCCAAATGGAGGCGCATCCAGGGCACGACATCCAAAGTTTCCATCTGAAAGAAAGAAGAGACAAACAAAGTAGCACCATAGAAACCAACCACAGGGACAAGCAACATATTGGCAATGAGTGGGGAGAATCACCATAAACAAGCCCCATCTTACCATCAGACTCTGAAGAAGCAGCCATTCCCTTGCAGAAGCATCCTCTACATGCAACATACTGATGGAGCCAGGCACCCCAGGAGGCAGGAAGGGACATCATCCCTTGCTCCGTATCGACAAAGGCACCAATATACTCCAGTCACTGAGAGGGGGCTAGGTGGGACTTGGATGGATGGATCAGGATTCTGAAGTTCTCCAGGAGGGAGGCAGTGGAGGCTATGTCCTCCAGAGACTTGCCCAGAGAGGGTGCATGGTTCAGAAGAATATCAAGATACAGGTGGACCAACACACCTCCGGAATGCAGGCCAACCATTGGGGCCAGAACCTTGGTGAAAATCCTGGGGGAGGAGTTGAGCCCAAAGGGAAGCACCCTGAACTGCCAATGTTGGGAGCCTACTGCAAACCTCAGGAACTGCTGAGATGCAAGAGCCATTGGAACATGAAGACAAGCATCCTGAATATCGATCTTCATCAGGAAATTCCCCCTAAGAGACCAGCGGAATCACCTGGCGCGAAGTGGGACACAGCTGTGCAGAAACTGCAGGTCGATGATCAGCCAAAAATCCCCTGTGATATTCCTGTCCATGAAGACACAGAATAGCAACTGCACCCACTCTCATGAGGAGGAACCACAAGAAGGGCATACTTCAGGACCAGGGAGGTGATACCATAGGCCAGGGCTAACCTCTCTCCCAGATCCCAAGACCAAGCCATCTCCAGGAAGTGGGGATCTGGAAACTCATGAGAATGGTCCAGGCAAACACCTTGGGAAACCACCTGAAAAACCAAAGCGTCCGTGACAGAAGCAACTCAAACAAGAAAAAACTGACCCAGGCACCCCAAACAGGAGAAATGGAGGGGGCGGCCCAGTCAAGAAGGATGTTTCAGACCCCTCCTTACCTGAACACTGACAGGAGACAACCCCTGAAGGAGGACGCTTATGCTGGAACAGTGAGCAGACAAGCTGGGAATTGAGGAGACATTTCCTAAAGTAATCCACCTGTCTACTACCACTGTCCCAGACTTTAGGCTTCTGACAGAAAGGATGAACATGTTTCTGACTATTGAAGGACTTCCTGAGGACCTCCTCCAGTTCACCCCCAAAGAGCCTAGAACCTCAAAAGAGCATGCACATCAAACAATTCTTCTGAGACAAATCAACTCTCCAGCCTCTGAGATGAAGATGACACCTAATACAAACAGAACCAGCAGTGGCCATAGCAGAAGCCTGAAGAGAGTCAAAGGCAATATTGTAGAAAAATTTAGCTTGAACATCCATACAGGACAGCAAATCAGAGAAGTCTTCACCATCCTGAATAGCAGAGGAGAGCGACTGAAAATCCTTGGCCAGGGACTGAGAAGTATAGACCCCATAAATTTCAGAACGTAAGGAGAGACTGAGTTCAGTGTGAAAACATTTGAGAGCAGCATCAAGCTTCTTATCAATGGGATCAGTCAAATTAACCTGCCCAAGTATCTGATGGGGTGATTGGTGTTTCGTTACCTGTGATACAATTATTTTTTGTTGAGCATTGCTCATTTTCTTGTGTTCAAGAAGGTTCTGGTGGGCACCCACTAATCATATTCATTGGTATATTTTCATTTTGATTAACCCTATTCAAGTGTGTTTCATTTCTGCAGTGACGTCTACAAACCAATTTCACACCTAAGTCATCAGCACATGCTGCCTGGTTTTCGTTTATTTGCATGGTTCCTGAAACTTAATGGATAATTGCAGAAGTTCTTTGTGCATTTGTAATTTTTGTGTTGGTTAACAGTTTGTAATTGTGTGGAGTGTGGATCTTCCATGCTGCAATCAAAAAACACAGGTATCAAGAGGTAGCCTTCTTCATCTTGGCCTATTGACTGTTGAACTCATTCGTTAGATGGTCACTCACTTTTGTTGTTACTTTGAAGGAAGTTTTGTGCTGTTCAATTGCTCCCTTTAAAGTCTCCTGCTTGATTTGCGGGTGAGTGATTCCAAGGAGTTCTCCCGATTTTTTGAGCGTTTTGTTTAATCCTGCAGTTCTTTATTATTCAGACTCTCATGATGGACTGCCAGAATGGTGACCAGTAGCACCGTTCTCTTTGAGTTCTTCTGCAGTTAAAAAATGTCAATGGAGGGAATAAATTGCTGATGCTACCTGTTGAGCTGTTTTTTTTATTTGAAGCAGCAAATATTGTTTTATTGTTGGTGTCACAGCGGGGGATCCCCACAAGTTCATTTTTTGTTTTAGATGGAGGGGTCCAGAATCTGTAAAAAAGTTGAAGTTCTAAGGGCTACCAGTGTTTTTCTGAAACAGACGCAATAGTGGCAAGGATGACCTCTCCAATCCTTTAGTGAAATTGATCTGTATTTTGTGAAACGGTTCACAAGCAGTTTGATTCACTTGCTCCGATTTAGTTGTGGGGTGCTCTAGTTTTTCCTAATCTCATTATACCTGGAATGATTTGAAATAACCTTTGTTGGTGGTTGGTTCTCCCAAGCTGTTTGGTCAAGTACTCTAAAAGCATTGTATACTATTTGTACTGTTATGATTTTCTTGGCTAATCTGCTCTTTTCTGTTATAAAGGCCGAACATCTGATGGAAATTAAGTTAGAATAATTTAAATTAAGTTAAATAAGTGATCAGGCTGTGCTAGCAGGCCTGCGGCCGAGTCCCATAGATATGCTTGGAGCTCAGTCTTTATGGCCCTAACATTATCCATCTATTGAGAGAAAGCAGCTCTTACTCCAACCTTATCATTAGGACTGTGGACTATGTAAACAGTACAAAGTGGAAGATCCTCAACGCCCAATGGACCAATGTATGACCGTCCAAAATAATGTATTAAAAGCATCTCTTTGCCACCCCAGTTGTTCTATCAAGCCTGCTGCACTATTGCTTGGATTACTTGCCTGTAATCTTCATTACTCTGATTGTTCCTTCCTCTTCCCATTCTGAACAAATGGAGTGGATGTGCCTCACTTCTCACATCACCTCTAGAAAAGTACTTCTTCACATTCCATAAAAGAGAAGAAGGGCAAGGAAGATATAGGTCCCCCTCTACCCCAGAACTACCTGTGTGTCACCAAGCACCACAACACCAGCTGATGAAAAAACACGGAGGCAGGGAGGAACATACAGAATGGGCCCAGAAAGGAAGAATCAGAGTAATGAAGATTACTGGTAAGTAATCTGAGCATTACCTCCTCATCATCCCTCCTCATCCCATTCTGAATGAATGGAGGAATGCCCAAGCAAAACCACTTTCAGCAACCACACCAAAGAACCACAAGGAACATAATCAGTGCAGTGCAAATTTTAACGAGGTACAAAAAAAAAACAGAAGCCCGGGGATACTACAGAACACAAGCCAGAGACATGAACAGTCCATACCCAGCGAGCTGCCTCAGGAGGAGGAAGCAGCGGCGTCCAGGAGCTCAGAATCAAGGGGCAATTTGGAACAATGATCAATGTGTAACCTTTAATGGGTAATGAAAGTGGAAGGAAATGACCAGGTGACAGCCTTGCAAATTTCCCAGAGGGGAAACCCTGAGTATTCAACCCAGGAAGCTGCCATACCTCGTCTAGAATGGCCAGTAATCCCACCCGGAACCTCCCAGCCCAGGGCCTGCTAAGCTGAAAATATAACCGACTTAATGCAATGGGACAAGGTGGAAGAAGAAGGTCGTCCGCCCTCCCACACAGGTCTAAAGCTAAAAAAAAAGTGGTCAGAGAGTCAAAACTCAGAAGACCTAGACAAATAGATCTTCAAAGCCCAGACAACGTCCAAAAGAGACAAGGAAGGGTTGGAGATCAAGGCCTCCAGAGGCAGGACAGGGATAATAATTTCCTGCTCATGACGAAAGGATGAATTCACCTTAGGAAGGAACTTAGGATCCATGGAAAGGACAACCTGGTCCTCAAAAATGCACAGGTTAGGGTGGCGACAAACCAAGTTGTTAAGTTCTCCCAGATGCCTTGCAGAGGTAATGGTTACCAAAAAAATAAACATTTTAAAGTCAGGATTTTAAGGGACTCTGACTCCAGTGGCTCATAGAGTGGGGATTTCAAATGGGAAAGCAACAACTTAGAGGTCATGTCTACAGAAGATGATAAGTCATCCCATGGAGTCTGAAAAGTTTTAATAGAGCACCACTGAAGTTTCAGAGTAGGCACGGAGAGACTCTTATCAAAACCTTCCTGAAGAAACTGAAAAATAGTAAGGAACAGATATAGGAGACAAAGACCGGGCCCTCCACCAAACATTAAAGGAGTCCCAATCATTTGCATAAGCCTTGTTATTGGAACTACGTCTAGAAGACTGGAGGGAATGGGAAGCCTGCAGAGAAAGACCCTGCTTCATGAGGCCCTCCCTCTCAACCTTAGTACTGTGAGATGCAAATGGGCCAGAGTCTGCAGAAGAAGGAGAGGGATAGAGAAAGGGAAGTGCATCAGAGGAAGACACGACTCTTGCCCCACTGCCATGAGACGGAGAAGAGGGATCCAAGATCTCAGAGACCAAAAAGGAAGGACCACCATCACCTCCGTCACTTCCCATAGCAGGCGAGACAGGAACAGCTGGATCAGGGAAATTGGGGAAAAGGCGTAAATAAGACTTGGAGGCCAAGGACTGGTCAGTGCATCAGTCCCCATCGTCCCCGAGTGAAGAAGAGAGTAAGCTTGGAATTCAAGAGGGTGGCAAAGAGATCCACTGTTGGAACACCCCAGCGACAGCAAATCTGGGAAAACACTGAAGGAGCCAGAACAAACTCCAGGGAGGATGGGAACACATGACTCAGAAGATCCGCCTGATGATTCAGCACCCCCTGAATGTGAATGGCCCACAACCTGAGAAGATGGAACTCTGCCCAGGATACGATGAGGTGGGCAAGGAGATTGAGGGAGGATGACCCAGTACTCCAGAGACTTGCCCAGAGAGGGCTGAATGGATCAGAAGGTTATTGAGATAAGGGTGGACCAACACACCTCTGTAATGCAGGAGGTCCACCACTGGGGCCAGAACCTTGGTGAAAATCCTGGGGGAGGACTTGAGCACAAAGGGAAGCACTTTGAACTGCCAATGTTGGGAGACCGCCACAAACCCCAGGAACGTCTGTGAGGCAGGAGCCACTACAACATGAAGATAGGCGTCCTAAAGATCGATCTTCATCAGGAAATTCGCCCTGAGAGACCTGAGGAATCACATTGAGCAAAGTGGACATCCAGAAGTGAAGGGTTGGGACAAAGCTGTTCAGGAAATGCAGGTCAATGATCAGCCAAAAATCCCCATGATATTCCTGTCCATGAAGACCTGAGAATAGCAACTGCACCCCCTCTCCTAAGGAGGAACGGCAAGGAAGGCACACTTCAGGACCAGGGAGGCAATACCATAGGCTAGGGCTAACCTCTTTCCCGGATCCCGAGACTAAGTCATCTTCAGGAAGAGGGGATCCAGAAACTCAGGAGAAACATCCAGGCAAACCCCCTGGGAAACCCCCTGAAGAACCCAGGCATCCGTAACGGAAGCAACCCAAAGAGGAAAAAACTGACCCAGGTGCCACTCAACGGGAGAAACGGAGGGGGTGTCCCTGTCAGAAAGGATGTTTCAAACCCTTACCACCAGACTGACAGAAGGCACCCCCTGAAGGAGGACTCTTACGCTGGAACCGTGAGCAGACAGGCTGGGAATAGAGGAGATATTTCCCAAAATGATCCACCCATCTCCTACCACTTGCAAGGTTGGTCCAAATGCTCAGGGAGTTTTAGATTGGATGACAAACTAGAGACTAACAGTTCCAAATGCTCCTTCAGAATATATTTTCACTTTGCAGAGGCACCAGCAGGAAACCCTAGATCATCCTCATCATAATCAGGAGCCAACCAGGAGGACACTGAAGAAGGGGAAGAAACAGACCAGGAAAAAACAGAAGAAGATGCAGGAGAAACAGGGAAGGATTTCCCATTCTGCTAACTATAAGAGTCCAACAGCTGACAAACAATGGATTTGGGCATCAGGAACTGAGGGCAGGTGATGGCAAACCCCACTATCATGCACCCCTTTAGAGGGCAAGTCAAAAGAAAGATGGTGACTTTCCCGATTGTTTTTCCCATGTCGCCAGAGTTTGGAACAGAAGGAAAAACAAACAGAATGACCTGGAATATAAGGCAACAAGGACCCCGGAGAACACCAAAAAGCCTGGGAAAAAGAACTCCCGGACAGCTGCAAAAGAGGCCCAGGGAGCAGAGAAAAAGGTCAAGGGGCAAGAGGGCTGTAACCAGCCCCTACTCCAGGACCCAAGCCACCAGGTAAGGCAGGCCAAGAGCCAGAACCACAGGGCCAAACCACAACCAAATGTACTCAACCAGTCTCTCCTGAGGGCAAAACAAGGAAAACACAGCACACACCCAGGCAAGCACCAACAGGTCCCAGGGCAAAAGGCGACCCCACGGCCATGTCCAGGGGCCCCCACAGCAATGCACAGCCTCCTCTGTAACAAATAGAGACCAAAAAAGGGCACCTGCCGGACAGGAGCCACAAGTCCAACACGGCCTGATCAGCGCTACACTGCGGTATCTGAAAGAAGCCTTTGCCCTTGCATAACAGAGGATAGGGCAATACAGGCACCGACAATGGCACCCCAGGGTATGGCAGTGCAACGCACGTGACGCAACCCTCCTTCCCCCACAGGTCAGGGAAAGCAAGGCACCATCACAACCTTCAACAGAAAGGAGGCGCCCACGCAGCCAACTAGAAAGACAAAAGAAAACCGGGAAGCGCAGCAGCACACTGGACACACAGCGACCGGAAAAGCAGCTGTGTGTAATAAACAACAACATGCGACGCCAAAGCAGCAGCTAACTTAACAATACAGACAGCAGCGCCCATGCAGCCGCCCTTACTGACAAAAGGAAGAAGAACTCCTAAGGGTGCCCAGGCAGCCCTTCACAGCCCGAAGGAAGTCACTGAGGGCACAAAAAAAGAACAGGTAGTTCTGGGGGAGAGAAAGGGCTATAGGCTGATTGTCCGTCTTCCCTTTCATAGAAAGGGAGGAAGTAGCTTTCTAGAGGTGACCTGAGGAGTGAATGGGCACATCTATGCCATTCGTTCAGAATGGGACTAGAAAGGATGATGAGGAGGTAATGTGTCATTTACCTTAGGTTGTTACTGTGTCCCTTCCAGTTACGAAGATAATCTTGTAAGAAAACTCAACCACCAGGGCAGTGTAAATGGTTAGCATCTGTTGCACTGTGCTTCTGTCTCGTCTGAGCAACTGAAACTTTATTTTCATATAGAAATTACAATAGACTCAGCTATCAATTTGGGTTTAGGAATACTTGTAATATGATCAATACAACCTATGGTAAGGCACATTTTCAATTCAGGTCTAAGACAGCATTATAATCTGTGTAACCTGCAGGGTGTTTAATGTTCTTTATTAGGCAAACTCTGGACTTTTGTGTAGGAAAGGCTTTTACCAGTTTCCTGTCAAATATTCCCTGGAAGCTGTGCTTGTCAAAACCTGAGACAACAGTTTCTTCTCAATTTGGCTCTGCGATTTGGGAGGAGTGGATAGCCCCAAGAATGAAATCACTCAAAAAAGAAATGTAAAATAAGGCCCCCATCAGCTGTGAGGCTGTGCTTGCCTCACAAAATTAATATCAGTGAGAGAAAAAGGAGAGACAGAAATGTATGGTGGGTAGGTCTCGAGAATCAGGAGTGCACTCAAAATGTGCAAGTCACCCCAATCAACCTAAAAACAGTAACATCGCAGTAACATAGAAAGGCTTACCCCGCTGTCTGGTTTATCAAGACGTAGCTCCTTTATTCACAGACTCAAAAGAAGAGAACAAAACCGCAGATATACATGCCTTCATTATGCCTTAGGCGGTCTATTCTGTAGACCGCCAAAGTCACAGCCGCCATATAACCGCCAGTGTTGGCGGTATGAAGACAGCCATATTATGAATGCTGGCTGCTCTCCGCCACTATTTGGTGGGGAAGCCGCCAGCAGCCATACTGACGGTCTGCAGTCTAGTGCAGCTTGCTCCGCCACAACATCCACGTCACTACTACACTGCCTGCCATATTACAACATTGTAAACAGCGTGGCAGTGTTGTGTTGGTGGGGTGCTGGTGGTAGAGCAAGCTCCATGAACCCCGTTCCCTCTCGTACGACAACTGCAACCACCAGGATAAGGTGATCGTCTGACAGGGGAGGGGCGTGTTGAGTGTTGTGTGCGTGGCGTGAATGGGGGGTGAGTGTGTGTGAATGGAGGAGGACAAGGGGGGATTGTGTGTGTTTGTATGCATGTGTGCTAGTGTTTGTGTGCTTGTGTGAATGCCTGTATGTGGGGGGTGCGGGATGTGTCGTGGCCGTGTTTATATGTGTGTGTGAATGAGTGAGCGTTGATGTGTGCTTGTATGAATGTAAGAGTGGTGTGTGCATGTGGAGATCCGGGTGGGGGCTCAGTACAAGCATCAGTGGTTGGGACTGGGGAAGGTGGGAGCATTGCTGCTTGGGGGTTTGGGGGGGTTCTGATGGGGTCAAGGGGTGGGGGGTTGAGGAGTCCTGTTCTGGTGTCAGAAATTAGCATTCCTGTCGCCATTATCCTTTCCGCCAGGGATTTTGTGGCGGGGCTGCCATGGAATCCCTGGTGGAAAGGATACTCATAATACCTCGGGCAGTGTTAGGTGGATACTGTACAGAAATATTGTAGGAAATATGCAGTACTCGTCAATCCCACAGAAACAGAGGCACAGGTATACATACCTCTTCCTACTCCACATACACGAAGCCAAACATATAAGCACATCAGGGGCACGCACCCTCAAACATAATTACACACACAGAAGTCACACTTATTGCCACACAACCTGATGCATGAAACTGGCAGCTTAACCCATTAGAACTCCGTCAGTTGCTGGGCACTTCAACCACCATTACTACCGTTAGGCTTCAATTTCTAAGAATACAAATAAATAAAAATCAGGCAGACTAGAATTATGATCAGTGCTTAATTTCTGCTTATTGTTTCCAGTGTGAAATTTGGCCAGCGCTTATTTTTCTGCCTCATGCACTTATTGCGAGCAAAAGACACATATGGGAAAGAAGGAGGAAGAGAAAAACGAAAAAGCGTCACTAGGGGAGAAAGCAGAAAGGAGCAAGAGTGAGCTGGAGGGGGCAGGTCGTAGTTTTATATGGATTGAAGAGACCGGAGATGGCTTCAGGATTACACTGCCTCAGTATTCTGTGTTTGAACATTTAATTGCAGCAGCCGCGTGTTTAAGAGGAGGGATTTGGGCACCGGCACATTTTAATTACAAATTAAGCAATGTTTACGATACACCCCCTGAACTCTTGAACTCCGACCACCCCCCAATCCACCGACCACCCACAGGGGAGCAGACCGTGGTGCATACCTTTAAATGAGGGACAGTGAAGAGACATTGATGCATGTGGCGAAGGTAGAGGGAAGCTTACAAAAGATTGTTTAAAAGTCAGATGTCTTTTAAATGGTCTTTGCGTCCTGCTACTGCAAGCTTGTGATGTCACTCCGGCTCCAGGGCAGGAAACACAGAAGAGGGTCTATAGAATGGGAGCCATGCACAGCAAAGCTACTATCGTGCATGCTCCAGCAGCCCTCTTTTGTGTTTACCAACGGAACATAGTCATAGTCACGTAGAGTCTACATTTAGGAAAAAAGGTCAGTGGGCTGCCACGGAAGGTCTGCTGGGCCGCTGGCGGCCCACGGGTCATACTATGAGTACCACAGATATAGAAGAACTTGTGGCCTCTGTGCCATTCCCCTCACCCTCCGTGGCACTGGGTCTCTCTATATCAATGGTGTTAACACCGGAACCACAGGGCCAGCTGCTTCCCTGTTGACGTGGTCAATGTCTCCTCCGCCTGTCCCTGATGATGCTGAAAAAGACAGATATAACGGTTTGAGTGTATCTGTGTCAATAGAACTGAACATGAACTTTGCTTATAAAACATTTACCAAGTCTAAATATGTAACCAGTTTCAAGGCTCTCAAACTTGACTTTTTTATCCGCTTTATCTTGAACATGTAGCAAACATTTTCCGACACCATTTGCTCGCGGATTTGAAATTCACCATGCTCGTTCCTATATCATGTATGGCCTTATATCTTATCCACTTTTATTTCTCTACATGAAATGTTACACTCCTCTGATTGCTTGGGCTTTGTTGTTTAAAATATTTAACTTATGTCCCCAAAAATGACAGTAACCAGAAATAGATTTGTACAGTGTGTTTACTAGCTCAAATAATCTGTATCATTTACATTTACCAAAAGTAAAATATGGATCAATGTGTGTCCACAAATACTGCAATGTTGTATCAATATGTCTATGAACTGAAAGCCTTTTTCCCTTGTTTGACCATTTGACAATTAGTAACACTTACTTTAAGTAACTAAAATATATTTCAAATGTACTATATATCATGTGGAGTCTGTACTTAATTAGCTTAGCAATGTATTACCACACTATGTACAAATCTATGCTACTAAAGATTTTTAAAAATATATTTTTGTGGTGGATTGACAAATGGCTTTGAGAGCACGGGTAAATAAATTGCTGATGATTCATTTCTAACTCAATTCAGTACACAGCAAAAACATTTTCACCTTTCCAAAAGAGCTATGTTTTGGACCTGATATTGACTTTCCAAGATGGGATACTACAACATATATGTGATGTAATCTTCCATCTGCAAATGTCCCTTTACGTAGCACATTTTTCACCATCATTGAAATCTCATCTGGACATGACTAGGAACACTAAAATGTTGTTTGGTGTGCGTGTAATTCTGCCCCCAATGTGGACACATTCCTGTCTGTTTCAAGTTGGTTGAAACAGACTGGCTTACATACACTTTTGTGAAAGACTACGGTTTCATGGTAATCTGCTTCTGTCAATATGAAATGACTTGAATCTTGCCATAAAAGCATATTTCTAACATACATTTAATAAGGATTTAAGCCATTGTACTCAGGTGTCCAGTCCTTTTGGGCCAGCTTTATTTGGTTATTGTACCAACTTACAAATGTAAAATTTGAAATATCAACTTATCATATGTGTTTAGTATGCTGTGTCACCTATAATAGGGCCTACGTTACCTAGTCACATTTGCAATGGAGTATCACATCTGACCAAATCCTCAACTGGGGCATGTATGGTACAACTGTCTCTAATAACATCTAAAAATGCAGTTACTTATTTTTTTTTTGCAGCCATGTGTCTGTTGTAAACAGTACTTGGCTTGTGAGGAGGAGTCTAGTGGCATCCTTTAGCACAAATCAATACACCATGCACAGCATCAAATGCCATCTGAAAAACGTACGCAGAAAACCTTGTGTGCATTGGATGTGTGTCAACCGTCATGTTGATGCCACAAAACATTGCTGTAAATAAAAAAAGTTAAATAACAAGACTAGCTACAAGCAATAACTCACCTCCTCGAGGCTGGTGTTGGGCCCTCAACTGCCCATCAAGCTTTGAGTAGGCCCCCACAAGGATGGGCCCATTATGGGGGCCAGGGTGCGGTGCACAAGCTTACCTCGTTGGAAAAACTGGCTGAGCTGGACCTTGGCTGATTTTCTTGTCCAGTGTCATAGATCCTCCCACCTCTTCCTGCAATGCAGGCTGCACCACGTATGGACCCTCAGGGTCCGTACCATCTTGGCAATGACCTTCTAGATTTCATGCTTGTGATTGTCGTTGTCCTGTATGGATGAGAATACATAAAAACAAAATATGTTTTGAGTGATTTTGGTTGTCTATAGTAATGTGACACTATTTTGTTGCATCTCTCTCATGCATTCCCAAAACAGTCAGTACAGATTATTTTCCAACATTCAAAAGTTCTTAGGAAATACTAATTTGCAATGATCTGTTGAGTATCCTGAACATTTTCTATATTTTCTTGTTGCCAATCCAGGCCACATACACTACCCAGGCCTGGACCATGAAACCTTTCCTGTTGTGAGACCCACTCCTGATTAGTCCAAAGCATTGTGAGCCACTAAAGGCTAAAGCAACCTGTACATTATCTGCACACACCTCTACATAAGGCTACATTGGCTTAATGCCTAATCTCATAAGAGTCAGATACTATGGTTAGAAACACATACAGTGACTAAGGGCATTATGTAAGGGCTGCCATGTGTCAGTGGGAGCATGGTTTTTGGGTATATATGAACAAGTATGTGCATAATGGGACATATTTGCTTGGGTGATTGAGAGCCTGTGTCATTTAGACTTGCAGCACAGGAAATACCTATCTCCATATGTGGCACCATGACTTGTTGAAATAATACAGATACTCTTCTTCCAAAATATGGGCTGTAGTTTAACAGAAAAGCATCAGTCAACTCAGAAAGTTAAAAGTTTCTTCTTGCACTTTACATTTCTCCCATTTCAACATGGTCTGTATGTGTTCATTTATATTAGTGGAATGGTGTCTACTGGCCACTAGAAGTAAGGAGTCTGTAGTTTGTCTAAAGAAATTTGGAATTGAGACTAACATGAAGTGAAAATTCAGATTATTCTTTCAGGTGACTTTTGATTTCAATGTATAGACATCTCTAACATTGTCGAACAACATTCAGTACCTAGCTAAATTATTCAGTTCATTTTACTCCAGTCACAAGACTCCATTCATGAACACAAAGATACAAAGCCTGTATATAAAGAGGGAACAAGTTACTTGGTAAAAGATTTCTCAAACAAACCTGTACCTCTTCTTTTGTATTCCCATACAACGGCAGTACAGGGACAGAACCTCGGTAATGAGGAGTTCAAACTCCTCAGTGGAGAAGGCAGAGGGCGTGTCTCCTGCCTTTGCCAGGCATCCTGGCTCCCAGTGGTCAATAACAGCAGCAAACGTCGAGGAGGTGTTGTTGGCTGTGGTGTTATGAAGCAAATTTGCTTTTTTACTGAGGCTGTGTGCAAGTACATGGTGTATGCAATCCATGAGGGAGAAAGACACAGCCATAGGCTTTCGTGCATGGCCACCACACAAGTTAGGCTATGGCTGTGACTGTTGTGGAGTGCTACACCTATTACTTCTGCTGATGGCCGTCGGGTAGCCAATGTCCTGACATCAAGGTCAGACGGCTACCATTTTAGGATGTGAAGCAGTGTTGTTTGTGCATCACCATCACTCAAAAGGGTTGCTTGTTTGTTTACCATGTCAGATACGTACAACACAGTTGCAAAGACATGACACATTAAAAAGTGAACCTTTATTGTGTTTCACATCGATAGTGCCGCTGTGTATGTTATACTTCCGTTGACAGAAAATCAAACAAACAAATTACATGCAAACAATAAATTTCAAATGTATTATTTATACATTGTTTGTTAAAAATGTCAAACATATTAAAGATTGAAGTTTCAAGTTGCAACTATATGCGTATTTGTACATATATGACGCAATAAGATCACTAGTTAGACTAAGACATGAGATGTGTGTTAATTATCAATGTATTGTGTTGCCATTTTAAGAGATTGTTTGTTTTCCTTAAATGCAGATATGTGAACCCAGGGAGGGGTAGAAGGCAACACCCTCAAGTCTTCAGACAATTTCCAGACCTTGCCACCCCTGAGGAAAGAGACTTCATAAAAAATGTCAGATCGAATAGGCAAACTACACTGAATTTATGTCACCAGCTAGAGCCTGATCTCCTGCCTCACAATAGGAATAAAACAGCCATAACATTATTAATAAAACTCATGGCAGTACTTCATTTTGTGGCCACAGGATCTTTCCAATGTATTGGGGCAGTGTCTGGACGCATGTCAGAACCAACCTTCAGTGGTGTGGTACAAGAAATCCTTGCTTTGGTGATTAGACACATCAGCAGCTTCATTCAGTTTTCAAGACATCAGGATCTGGGCAATGTGAAGGGAGATTTTTATGCTTTGGTTGGCTTAGCACATGTGGTTGGAGCAAGTGATGACACACATATTGCCTTAGTGTCACCATGTGCCAGGAAACAGGTCTACTGCAATTGGCAGAACTTCCATTCTATCAATGTGTAAGTTGTCTGCTTACCTGATGTGTTTATCTCAAGTGTGTATGCCTGCTTTCCATGGTCAAAACATGATTCCTTTGTACTATGAAACAGCGCCATACCCCTGCAAATCTCACAACTCGGACCTGAGAGGGCCTAGCTTGTTGATAAGTACAATATGGCTTGAGGATCAATTGTTTCAGTTCTATTTTAGGAATGTACAATGGCTTGAAATGATGTTAATGTATTTATTTATTGCTTTGATCTAGGAGACTTAGCGTACCCTAAAAGAGCATGGTTGTTAGCACAGCTGAGGTATCCAGCAAAGCCAAAATAAGTCCTCTTCAAGGAGGCCCATGGAAGAACATGGAGGTTATTGGAACACGATTTTGGGCTCCTGAAGGCCAGATGTCGCTGTCTGGACAAACCCAGTGGAGCCCTCCTCTACTCACCTGATAAGGTGTGCAAAATCACAGTTGCCTGCTGCATGTTGCACAACACTGCCCTGCAAAGGAACATATAAATCATAGCAGAGGATGGAGACCATGAAGAGCCACCAGATGAGGAGGTTGAAGTGCTCAATGAAGATGACAATGGTGAAGAAGAAAGAACTGACCTATGTCAAGATGTTATACACCACTTCTTCACCTGAGTGTAAGTCTACCTTGTCAAATTATAACATCCAATGTCAAAGCAACTTGTGCCATACTTAACATATCAGTCTATGATTATTATTTAGTAAGAATGATCAGTTCAGGAAAGTTCAAGACAAAGATGTTTGTTGATCAAAGTTTTCATACCTTGACTACTGTGTTTAGTGACATAGATTATATTTGCTTGTGATAAGTATATGTGTCCTCCTAACTTATCATTTGAGTCAAATTTTGTATGCAAAATCATGAATTTTTCTTTGTTATTCTGTTTTAAGATCATTAATCATGTCATCTTCATTTGGGCATTTCAAAGTTATGACATTTGCAATGATATGTTGCTGTTGGAAAGTACAAGGGAACACGGGTTGACCCTGGGACAACACTCACTTTGGATGTTCAGATTTTGTACAAAAACTATTTGCAATGTGATTGAGTAGATGTTCTTGAAATTGTATCAGACATGTTTTCTGTTGGATGTCACCACCAAGGCTATATGTGCTGCTTGACTTGATCTAACCACATGTATGTCAAGCTGTAGCACACTGATCTCCCTTCACATTGGCCAAATCTTCATTTTGTGTTCAGCGTATGAAATTGTTAATGTGTCTCCTCATAGGTGAATTAACTTTTGTGGCGCACGACTGAAAGGTGGTTATGACATTCCACCAGTCATGCCACAGTGTTGGAAAATGGATTATTGGTAAGGGCAGGTAAGTATCTACAAGAGGTTACTAACCTCCACATAGGTCCAGTTAGGTCTCAATAAATTAAACCCAGCTCCACTCTTGATAACTTGGCAACGAGTGACAAGGCTTAACTTAGGAGACTAGTATGTAAAGCATTTGAAAATCACAAAACATTAAATAAGTGAAACACAAAACACAATAGAAATCCAACACCAATTGATAGGAATAGATTATATTTTTATCTTTAAAATGACACCAAAATGAATAAAATCGGATAAGGGGAACCAGAGATATGAATTTTTAAAGAATTAATGCTTTTCAGCGCTTAGAAACAAATAGCACCAATCTGGTCATCTGGTCACACTTCGACTGGGGCAAAGTCAAAGTTTAAGGCTGAGCACAATGGAGCCCTGCTCAACTACAGCCCGTGGGAGGCCTCGGACAAAAGTTTACCTTCGAAATTAGTTGTTTTCATGAAGATTTTCTTCAGTGGGACCCAGTCGCCAGTCAATCAGACCTCCTGGAACTCTTACTCGGATACGGGTCACAGGAGCCCTCGGTGGAGGTTTTTACCTTCGGACATAGTAGCTTTTTACGAGATGAAAATCCTTCGACCGGGGCAAACCTGAATCTTGATCGGACGTCCTTGGAGCTGTCTTCGGATACACTGCCTGGGAAGGTCCATGTCATCTTTCTACGCTCTGACTTAGTTACTTTTTCTGAGATTTTCTTCACCAGAACGAACCTGCAAGTTCGGCCGGGGCGTGGTTGATGCAAGCCGGCTAGAGTTGCCGAGGTGGGTTGGTCCCTTTATGGAGCTTATTTCCAAAAGTTCTCCAATCTTCTCCAAACATCTGGATCTTCTCCCAGATGTTCTTTTAAGGTTCTTTTGAGGTACACAGCTCACCCTAAGGTTCCAGAAGCTTTGAGATGCTCCTTGAGGGTATGGACTACAACTCCCAGAATGCACCTGGCACAAACTCCAATTTGGCTACTGGACAGTGGTCAGCTGATCAGTTTATTCAGGAGTTGGTGCAGAGGACTCCGGTTCAGCATTTTATTCATCTGTAGCAAACAAGGAGTCTCTCCTTGAACCATTTGAAGCCAGGCAAAGTCCTTCTTGTGGTGAAGCCCAAGTGTGCAGCTCATGCAGTGCTTCAGAGTGCAGTGTCCAGGTGCAGGTCAGGGTCCAGCAGTACAGTCCTTCTTCTCCTGTAGTTCTTCCTTGTAGGGATCGGGTAGGGATCTGAGGTGGGGGCAGCTCTGCCATATTTAGCCTTGCTCCTCAGTGAAGAACAGGGGGTCCTGGTTCTCCAATCAGGTGCAGGGTCCTTCCTCCTGTGATGACCACTTCCTGGGAAGTGTGGCAAAAATCAATCCCATGGAGCAACATTCCTCAAAAATCCATCATGTCTGAAACTGATTTTTGGAGGTTACATCTGGCTGAGCCCACCCACTGGTATGGCTAAAAATCTTAAACACATCCCTCTCCTTCCCTCTCCTAAGATCTAAGATGGGGGCATCTAATTGTCTGGGTTTGCAGGATGTTAAGGAGGTGCTGGGCTACTCCAAATGTCCTTCCCTGCTTTGAAGACCAGTTTGGGAGCCCTCCCCCCTTCCTGCTTCTCCATCTGCTGAGGGGAGTTCTCATCCCACAGGCACATTCCTTTGTGTTCAGTCCTGGCTACTTCACACCTCATCAAGGCAGCCTGGCCAGGCTGCCAGAGGCTGGCCAATCAGAGCAGAGCACTACACGGCTGAAGTTGGCAACTTTTAGGTAGAGTTTAAAACTCTTTACCTGAACAAGTCAAATTAAATCCAACAATTGTAAACTCTGGGATTTATTATAACAATTAATTTGATACCAAACTTGAGGTATATGACACTTAAGGGGACTTTCTAAATTAAAATAAAGTCTCCCCATTCTAGCCTATGGAGGCCATTCACTACAATGAGGAAAAAAAACACATTTTGCTGTTTTACCTCACCAGGGCTTATACAACTATTTTTATAAGGTCCCTGCTTATAGTTACAGTGCACCCAGCCCCAGGGGCACATAGGCCACACCTTAGGGGTGAGATATGTAAAAATAAAGTAATTTAAGACTTTGGAAGCACTTTTGATTTCAAAGTCGAATTTGCATATAACTTTAATTTAAAAGCAGCCAGCAAGGCAGGCCTGCCTTTAAAATGACACTGAGGCATGTCCAGATCCTCCGCTCTTGAGGAGTGGTGTCCTCTTTGAAGGCTTGATCCTGGTCTGGAGTGAGGGTGTCTTCTTTTGTAGATGGTGGTCTACTTGCACTTGGTGTTGGACCTGAGATGAATTAAAAACAAAAATGAAATTAAAGGTCTGTATTGTACCTAAAATGTGTCCACAGCTAAAAATGAAACAGCCTAAAAATGATAAATACAATTAATGGAATGATTTGGACTTTGTGTGATTTTGAGCTTTTCACATATGCAGGTTAATGTATGCAGATGCAAACTTCAGTATCAATGATGGAGAGAAAGTATACAATCCATGTACCAGCCATGCAATTCAATAGAGTAGAGATGAGATGTGAGAGCTGAGCCATTTCAAGGCCTAGCAGCCTAAAAAACAAGCTATGATACAATTTATTAGCATTAATGGCTTTGATCATCATATGAACACTGTAAAGTAAATTATGCATCTATACTACTTATATTCAGCATAGCACAGAACATGATGGAAACTTTGAATCAACAAACTATGATTTCTGCACGCAAGTAGATCAATTCAATGGAGTACCAAGAAGGTGACAACATACTGGATCAACACATAGGGTTACATTTTCATACATACCATGAAATGGTGAATGACAGGCAAAACTTTGACATTCGTGCATATATGGAAGAAAGGGGTTGTTGAGCAACATCACATTGCACTATTATTTATGAGAGACAAAAACAGAGCACCATGGTAGCTGTAGTAATTTGTTAACACTATTGACAATACTTGTTAAATAGTGGGTACACACCTATTTAAATTACTTAAATGAAAATGAACACACATTTAAAATGTGTACACACATATGTGGATAATAGAACCTGCTTGTGGAGCATAATAGCCTACATTGAGATCAACAAGGGAATAAGCAAATGGAAAGTGACGAACCATGTAGAACAACACACAATATGACAAAACATATTGCTCATTGTTCACAAGAAAGATACAGCCATGATGCTAGTAATTTGGATGAAACAAGCTATTTTGGAGATTCACGTTTAAATATATATGTTTTATAAGGGCCTTGAAACATTCTGAACAGCTCACTTAAGGGAAAAAACTCAATTTGTAATTAATGAGACATTGCAAAGTTCAACTAACAGTCTCCGCTCCACCAGGGATTCCTGTCAAGCCTTCGGGGTCTAGAATCTGCAAGACCTTCTCCTTCCAGGGAAAGAGTTGTAAGGGGGAGGGATTCTGGGAGAGCCACCACCAGTCCTCTGGGCCTCCAGGGGATGCTTGAAGGTCAGTGAGTGCATTCTTCCCTGCAAGCTCACCTCTTCCTAATTTCCTCCTGTATGTGCAGATTGTCAGCTACAGCGTTCATTCTGTTCACTATTCTGGGCCACATTTCGCTTTTCTGACATATGGTTGTATTTTGTATTTTTACTTCAAACAATTATGGCTCTCCTCAAATAATTTCATCCACCATAACTAACAGTTCTCCTTCTGTAAAATGTGAATTCCTCCTCCCTGCCATAACAGATGTCTAAAAAAAATTAACTAGTGCCCCAAAGGTTGATGAAACAAACCCTGAATTCTATATGGCAAATTAGGTATCAAACTAATTTGTTGCTGTGGAATAGCAAAGGATCATGGTCTGAAATAGATTGTGTTTTACAGTGTGTTGTGCAGGTGTTTGCAATTGTCCAATATACATCAGCTGTGTGCTTGTAGCATCTATCCAATGTCCACAGCCAAAGAACAAGGCTGAACAGGTCCTGCAAAGGACTCATGCCGTCATAAGACCACTATTGGTACAACACCAGCACAATTGTGAAATCTAAATATTGTCAGCCCAATGACACCATCCCAATGGCAACAGAGTAATAATAGCCAGCATTGGAGTCTGCCACGTCGGCTGCGTGATACAGCTAGTGCAACCGAGTACACTCCATCGACGAGGAAGGTGGTTGAACCACCTTAGATCTAAATACAGCAGTCAGAACTCCATCAGCTTGATGGAGTACTTGGGAGCGCCGCAGGACGGTGGTATTACCATCAAGATATAAATCAGGCTCTAAGTAATATGGTAGGTAGTACAAATAAAATAAATTAGTAAACCTAACCTCTCAGCCACATGGATACTTGCAACCTGTCTTTCTTGTTTATTGCTTTAGTTTATTATTTGGTCCATATTCACCCTTCACCTGGGCTCAACCTCGTCCTGCACTGTTTGAAAGTGTCCTGCAGCAATTAAGAGGGCACGAGTGTCAATGCTGTCTCTGCAATCCTGGCTGACCGGAGTTCAGCAAAAAAAAAAAAAAAAATATATGCAATCTGGCATTAAGTGTGGGCAGAGGGAAAGAGTAATAAGAGTGATTTTTGTCTTTAGTTGTGGGTGGAGGTAAAAAGAGGAAAGGGTAATTTTAAAGTTTACTGATGGGTAGAGGTAAAGGGAAGCAACTTGTTTTAGGGTTAAGGGGTTGGTCGAGGTAAAGGGTGCTAAATGTGCTCTCAGGTTTTAAGGTTGAGTAGAGATAAAGGGAGGTAAGGGTGATTTTCAGGTTTCAGGGGTGAGTAGAAGTAAAGGGAGGTAAAAGTGATTTTAGAGGTTGGAGCGGGTAGAAGTAGAAGAAGGTTAAGACAAAAAAGGCTTTAACCAAAAAAGAGGAAAGGAAAAGGGGATTTGGATGTTAATCTCCCTAGAACACAACAAAAAAGGAGGTAGGTGTTGAGTGAGTTAATACAATTAAAATAAATATATATATATCTTACCTAGTGGCGGTCACCACTAGGCAATTATAGATAGCCCTGCTTTTCCACAGAAGGAGAGACTATTGGTTTACCAATAACTTTAGCCCCATTTGACAAATCTTCACAAATGTTTTCATGTTGATCCATCTCAGCTCTTTCTTGGAAAGTTTTGAAGTGATCAGTCAAGCGGGAGTCTTGAGAAAAAGAGGGGGGCCTAAAACTCATAATCACAAAAACCTGTTGAAAGTAATTACACCAACTTTGTCAGGAAGGTAGATCTTGGTCTACAGATTGTGCTGTTTATGTAAATCTGTTCAGTAGTTTTTGAGAAATTGAGGGTAGAAAAATGGATATCTGGAAGGGTGGATCCGCAAGAGTCTTGAAAGACTCTTGCTGGAGTGCCAACTTAAAAATGGAGCATTCTGATTGGCCCAGGGAGCTTTATTTCCCTTGATCCACCTCACTCATGTGGGAGTCAGACTCCTGCGAGAGCAAGCACTCTGATTGGCTGCCAACAACATGAGAATAATGTTGCTGGCAGGCATTACAGGTCTCGGGGACTGTGATGTCATCAACGGTGTCATAAATCATGTCATAGATCATGTCATGAGTGATGTAGTATGAAGTGTGGTCACAAGTGTGTGTGTGTATATATATATATATGTACATATATATACACACACACATATATATATATATATATATATATATATATATATATATATACATATAAGCATAATTATATATGCAGATCGTAACACCACCAAACAATGCCCCAAATGCTGGGTCGCCATTTTGGGAGTGGCGCGTGATGTCTGGTATGGCTCCCGATTTAACTAGTCACAAAATACCCAAGTGAATAAGGCTTGAATGACAAAATGCACCACAGGGGCCGGACCTTTGAAAATAAAGCATTTTAAAGTACTTTGCAGGAGTGTGTGTGCATCTGTATTTAGGGATTTTTTTTATATATTGTGATATATATATATATATATTATATATATATATATAATATATATATATATATATATATATATTTATATATATTCACTGAAAAAAACAAAGGTTATAGGTATGTTATAGTTAGGTTCTTAATTTACTCATACAAAACCATAGAAATTCAGCAGTATTAGTTACAGTTCTTTCAAGTATCTAAAACATGGTAACTACGTCCTGCTAGTGAAACAACCTTACATTTGTTTTTCACTACTGCAAGGCCTACCTGTCCCACAGGATAACATTGAAGTTACCTTATTACATGTTATTAATGTGATTTCCAGATGGGAATAGGCACTCAGCTAATGTTTGCCATATCTGGAATCCTAATCTAAAATACTAACATGGTGAAGTCAGGTTTTAAATTACAATTTTGAAAATGTCACAATTAGAAAGTTGACATTTTCCTGCCTTAGGCATTCAGTTCACTTAGCATATCTTTGGTCACATGACTCAGTGTAGCTGACAGTTGGCCTTTGTGTATTCTAGATAGCCATACACACTAGGGAGCTCAGGTGTGCCTGGATGGGCCATCGCTGGCAGGATGGAAAAGAGGACCTTGGCACATCCCTGCTTACACCTGAATAGGCTGTGTTCTGCCTTCACGCAAAGGGCTGCACACCCCCATAGTCTGGAGCCAGGTCAGGGTAGGCAGGATGTCTGGGGACATCAAAGGGAAGCCTCTAGAAGCTTTTTCTCTACTTCAAGGGCACAACTGGGTATACATCCTGGACTCCAGCACCACCACTTCAGTAAACTTCTGGACCTGTGGATACTCTGCCAGGAAAAAAGACTGCTGAGCTGCTGAAGGACTGTCACTATACTGCTGCTTTTCTGTGCTGACCTACTGTCTGTCATGATGAAAAGACCTGCATCTCTTGAACTCAGAACCCCAGAGTGACTCCAAGGATGAGTTGGCTGGCCTCCTGACTTCAGCTTCACGGACTGAAGGCTCCAACAACCTTGCTCCTGTATCTGGACTCAGCCATCTGTGACCCTAGTGTGCCAAGAGGTGCCACCCCAGTCCTGGACCCATTGGAAATGGACCTAAGGTGTTGGGTCAACCTCTGTGGATCTGGCAGAACCAAAGCATCTACTCTGCTGCATGGCACATCTTCGAGCAGAACAACACATCGCCGCTGCTCGCATTGCAGCCTGTCACTGCATTGGAACTACTGGCACAACGCAGCCTCAGTGCAAGCCAGCACATCTCTCATTGACAGCAGCCTCGATGATGCCACCAGACTCCACATTGCAGCCACACAGATCCTCGGAACCGACACATCACCCTGACTACATGACGCAACCCTGACTCAGGACTTGCAATGCAAGGCCTCATCGATGATGCAGCAGAACCTCGCGCCACAGCTTGATCCCATCTGAGAACTAATGCACTGCTGTGGTTGCCCGACACATTTTTTCAGTGTGGATCCTTGCAATGCTCCACGTACAAGGACTTAAAGTACTCTGTTAGAGGAGTTGAAATGATTCCCTAGGGTCAGCGTGCCTAAAAGTTAACCTAGCTCCATGTGGCGCAGCAGCAATAGATTCCCAGGCAGAGGGATGTTTCCCCACAGTTTTGAATTGGCAGGTGGTTTTCCATAGGAGGTTTTGCCATGTTTCTTTTAGCTTGGTGGTGGAGAGAGATTTACTCTCCCACAATGTATTATCCAACAGTGAATTCCATCTTGAGGTGCTCTGTACATTACTGGTATTTATTTAACGTACTTTAGCCCTCCTAAGTCCTAAAGAGGCCTGCGTATATAGTGTGGCCGAAACGAGTCAGAAATATCAACAGGAGGAGCTATCTGCATACATTTTAACAGAACAAAAAATATTATACCAATTTATAAACAAGCACAAGGCATGAACTGTTCGTGATGTGATTTCCCATAAGGACTACCTCCATGTGGATTGCAACTATGTTTTAATACAAAGAAGAAAGAAAACATATTTTTTGGGGCAGTTCGCGCTTAGGCCCTCATAACTTTTTGTCCACATAAGCTAACCAAGCCAAATTTGCGTCCTTTTTTTCCAACATCCTAGGGATTCTAGAGGTACCCAGACTTTGTGGGTTCCCTTGAAGGAGGCCAAGAAATTGGCCAAAATACAGTGAAAATTTCGTTTTTATCAAAAAAATTGGAAAAAGTGGCTGCAGAAAAAGGCTTGTGGTTTTTCCCCTAAAAATGGCATCAACAAAGGGTTTGCCGTGCTAAACTCAGCAGCTTCCCAGCTTTCAGGAACAGGCAGACTTGAATCAGAAAACCCAATTTTTCAACACAATTTTGGCATTTTACTGGGGCATACCCCATTTTTGCAGTTTTTTGTGCTTTCAGCCTCCTTCCAGTCAGTGACAGAAATGGGCATGAAACCAATGCTGGATCCCAGAAACCTAAACATTTCTGAAAAGTAGACAAAATTCTGAATTCAGCAAGGGGTCATTTGTGTAGATCCTACAAGGGTTTCCTACAGAAAATAACAACTGAAAAAGAAAAATATTGAAATTGAGGTGAAAAAAACATAAATGTTTCTCTACGTTTTACTTTTCCCTGCAATGTCAGATTATCGAAAGCAATATACCGTTACGTCTGCTGGACTCCTCTGGTTGCGGGGATATATAGGGCTTGTAGGTTCATCAAGAACCCAAGGAACCCAGAGCCAATAAATGAGCTGCACCCTGACGTGCGTTTTCAATCTATACCGGGTATAAAGCAATTCATTTGCTGAAATATAAAGAGTAAAAAATTGCTATCAAGAAAACCTTTGTATTTCCAAAAAGGGCACAAGATAAGGTGTTGGGGAGCAGTGGTTATTTGCACATATCTGAATTCCGGGGTGACCAAACTAACATGTGAATTACAGGGCATTTCTCAAATAGATGTCTTTTTTACACACTCTCCTATATTTGGAAGGAAAAAATGTAGAGAAAGACAAGGGGCAATAACACTTGTTTTGCTAATCTATGTTCCCCCAAGTCTCCTGATAAAAAAGATACCTCACTTGTGTGGGTAGGCCTAGCGCCCGCGTCAGGAAACGCCCCAAAGCGCAACGTGGACACATCCAAATTTTTGAAAGAAAACAGAGGTGTTTTTTGCGAAGTGCCTACCTGTAGATTTTGGCCTCTAGCTCAGCCGGCACCTATGGAAACCTACCAAACCTGTGCATTTCTGAAAACTAGAGACCTAGGGGAATCCAAGGAGGGGTGACTTGCGGGGCTCGGACCAGGTTCTGTTACCCAGAATCCTTTGCAAACCTCAAAATTTGGCTAAAAAAACACATGTCCCTCACATTTCTGTGGCAGAAAGTTCTGGAATCTGAGAGGAGCTACAAATTTCCTTCCACCCAGCGTTCCCCCACATCTCCCGATAAAAATGATACCTCACTTGTGTGGGTAGGCCTAGCGCCCGCAACAGGAAACACCACAAAGCGCAACGTGGACACATTACAGAAAACAGACCTGTTTTTAGCAAAGTGCCTACCTGTAGATTTTGGCCTGTAGCTCAGCCGCCACCTAGGGAAACCTACCAAACCTGTGCATTTCTGAAAACTAGAGACCTAGGGGAATCCAAGATGGGGTGACTTGTGTGGCTCGGACCAGGTTCTGTTACCCAGAATCCTTTGCAAACCTCAAAATTTGGCTAAAAAAACACATGTTCCTCACATTTCTGTGGCAGAAAGTTCTACAATCTGAGAGGAGCCACAAATTTCCTTCCACCCAGCGTTCCCCCACGTCTCCCGATAAAAATTATACCTCACTTGTGTGGGTAGGCCTAGCACTCGCGACAGTAAATGGCCCAAAACACAACGTGGACACATCACATTTTTTCATAGAAAACAGTGCCTACGTGTGGATTTTGGCCTCTAGCTCAGCCGGCACCTGGGGAAACCTAGCAAACCAGCGCATTTTTGAAAACTAGAGACCTAGTGGAATCCAAGATGGGCTGATTTGCGGGGCTCTGACCAGGTTCTGTTACCCAGAATTCTTTGCAAACATCAAAATCTGGCTAAAAAACACTTTTTCCTCTTATTTCGGTGACAGAAAGTTCTGGAATCTGAGAGGAGCCACAAATTTCCTTCCACCCAGCGTTCCCCTAAGTCTCTCCATAAAAATGGTACCTCACTTGTGTGGGTAGGCCTAGCGCCCACAAAAGGAAATGGCCCAAAACACAACATATTTTTTCACAGAAAACAGAGGTGTTTTTTGCAAAGTGCCTACCTGTGGATTTTGGCCTCTAGCTCAGCCGGCCCCGGGGGGGGGGGGGGGGGGGGGGGAAATGCCCTAAAATAAATTTGGCCCCCCACCCCCCCAAACCCCCCCTGCCCAGGTGCGACCCTTGCCTACGGGGTCGCTACCCCTGTGTGACATTGGCGCCAAAAAACAAATTCCCGGTGCCTAGTGGTTTCTGCCCCCTTGGGGGCAGATTGACCTAAAATCGACCAAAAACACACAAAAAAAAATTGCCCTGGCAACAAGAGGTTTCTGCCCCCCCTGGGGGCAGATCGGCCTAATAATAGGCCGATCTGCCCCCAGGGGGGGCAGAAATGGCCTAAAATAAATTTGCCCCCCGAACACCCACTCCCCCACCCCCCGGAGGGACCCTTGCCTACGGGGTCGCTCCCCCTGCGTGACATTGGCGCCAAAAAACAAATCCCCGGTGCCTAGTGGTTTCTGCCCCCTTGGGGCAGATTGACCTAAAATCTACCAATCTGCCCCCAAGGGGGCCAGAAATGGTCTAAACACAATTTGCCCCCCAGGGGAGCGACCCTTGCCTGATGGGTCGCTCCCCATCTCTAAAAAAAACCAAACAAACAAAAACAAAAACACAAAAAAAAAAATTGCCCTGGCAACAAGAGGTTTCTGCCCCCCCTGGGAGCAGATCGGCCTAATAATAGGCCGATCTGCCTCCAGGGGGGGCAGAAATGGCCTAAAATAAATTTGCCCCCGAACACCTTCCCCCCCCCGGAGCGACCCTTGCCTACGGGGTCGCTCCCCCTGCGTAACATTGGCGCCAAAAAACAAATCCCCGGTGCCTAGTGGTTTCTGCCCCCTTGGGGCAGATTGACCTAAAATCGACCAATCTGCCCCCAAGGGGGGCAGAAATGGTCTAAACACAATTTGCCCCCCAGGGGAGCGACCCTTGCCTGATGGGTCGCTCCCCATCTCTAAAAAAAAACCAAACAAACAAAAAAAAAAACACAAAATTTTTTTTTGCCCTGGCAACAAGAGGTTTCTGCCCCCCCTGGGGGAAGATCGGCCTATCTGCCCCCAGGGGGGGGCAGAAATGGCCTAAAATAAATTTGCCCCCCGAACACCCATCCCCCCCCCCCCCCGGAGCGACCCTTGCCTACGGGGTCGCTCCCCCTGCTTGACATTGGCGCCAAAAAACAAATCCCCGGTGCCTAGTGGTTTCTGCCCCCTTGGGGCAGATTGACCTAAAATCGACCAATCTGCCCCCAAGGGGGGCAGAAATGGTCTAAACACAATTTTCCCCCCAGGGGAGCGACCCTTGCCTGATGGGTCGCTCCCCATCTCTAAAAAAAAACAAACAAACAAAAAAAAAACACAAAATTTTTTTTTGCCCTGGCAACAAGAGGTTTCTGCCTCCCCTTCTCTAAAAAAAACACCAAACCAATAAAAAAAACACAACAAAAAAAAATTGCCCTGGCGCCTAGAGATTTCTGCCCCCCCTGGGGGTAGACCGGCCTAATACCAATAGGCCGATCTGCCCCCAGGGGGGGCAGAGATGGCCTAAAATAATTTTGCCCCCCCCACCCCTACCCCCCCCCGGGGAGCGACCCTTGACTACAAGGTCGCTCCCCTGGTGTGACGGCGCAGAAAAGAGATCCCTGGTGCCTAGTGGTTTCTGCCCCCCTTGGGGGCAGATTGACCTAAAATCGGCCGATCTGCCCCCAAAGCGGGCAGAAATGGCCTAAATACATTTTGCCCCTCCAGGGGAGCGACCCTTGTCCAAGAGGGTCGCTCCCCATCTGTAAAACAGAAAAACAAAAAAATCCCTGGTGCCTAGTGGTTTCTGTCCCCCTTGGGGGCAGATCAGCCGAATCAAAATAGGCTGATCTACCCCCCCCAGGGGGGCAGAAATGGCCTAAAATAATCCCCCCCCACCCCCCCCCCCAGGGAGCGACCCTTGCCTAAGGGGTCGCTCCCCTTGCGTGAAATTCACGCAAAAAAAAAAACTCCCTGGTGTCTAATGGTTTCTGCCCCCCTTGGGGGCAGATCGGCCTAATAATAGGCCGATCTGTCCCCAGGGGGGGCAGAAAAGGCCTTCCCAAAAAATTGCCCCCCCTGGGAGCGACCCTTGCCAAAGGGGTCGCTTTGTTGCGTGACATACGCACGCAAAAACAAACTCCCTGGTGTCTAATGGTTTCTGCCCCCCTTGGGGGCAGATCGGCCTTATCAAAGGGGGGCAGAAATGGCCTAAATATATATTTCCCCCGTAGGGGAGCGACCCTTGCCTAAGGGATCGCTCCCCACCTAAAAAAAAAGAAATCATCACAAAAAAAAAAAAAAAAAAGGTCCCTGGTGCCTAGAGGGGGGGCAGAAAAGGCCTTCCTAAAAAAATGCCCCCCTGGGAGCGACCCTTGCCCAAGGGGTCGCTCCCTTTTGCCAATTTCAAGGGGAAAAAAAAAATCCCTGGTGTCTAGTGGGGTTTCAAAAGCCGGATTGGAAGCAATCCGGCTTTTGAAACCTGTGAGAGACTTCAAAGGGAAGGAAATACATTTCCTTCCCTTTGAAGCCTCTCGGGGCCTCCCCCATGGGATTGAAAAAGAAATGCAAAAGCATTTCTTTTTCAATCGCGCTGGAAGCTCTGCTTCCAGCGCGATGGGGGAGACCCTGTGACTAATCAGCGCGCGCTCGCGCGCTGACGTCACAGGGGGGGTTGGGGGGGGGTCGGGGGTGGGAGGGGAAGGGCTTCCCCTTCCATCCCTGACTTGGGGGGGTGGGGGGGAACCCCACAGAGGGAGCGAGAGCGCTCCCTCTGGGCTCTGTGCACAGGACGTAATGGTTACGTCCTGGGCACAGCAGCACTGTGCCTCAGGACGTAACCATTACGTCCTGGGCACAGAAGGGGTTAATGGTGATAGGTTTGAGATATTTATTAAGGTGTGCTAGGTATTTGTTGTATGAAGTGAAAACACTACATGGAAAATCATGTAACAATTGTTGAGTAAATTGTTGGATTTGATTGATTCTGATGACCCACTAATAAACTGAATCATTTCACTGTGGCAAACAGTGAATATTTGTATTGATCCCGCCAGGATACCATGGTATTGTTTTGATGTTCATAGTCCAGGTATTGTGGGGGCATTTAGGCATACCCTACCTGCTTAGATAAAGTACTCTGTTTTGCTGGCTTAAATGGGTCACATCGCAGTCAATCGCAGTTGGCCTGAACTTGTGATTTGTCCCAATCCAGCACAACCAGATAGCCAAAGTTGATGCTTTACACCTTTTGGCGCTATTCTTACTAAAATATTTAAAAGTGAATAATTTTGGTTCTACTGGTTGGACTTTTGTCATTTTGGTATTATTTTATTTGTTAAAAGCTAGTCTATTGGTCTAGATCTGTTGTGGGTTCCATTTGTGGTATGTTTTCACTGTGTTACTGCATGAAGTGTTACACAAATACTTAACACATTGTCTTTGAGTTAGGCCTGACTGCTCTGTGCAAAGCTACCCCAGGGTTGAGCACAGGTAAATTATGGTTTTCTTGTGATTTCACTTCCCTCAACAAGTGACCTAATTTCTTTCACTGTTGTTCAGCAGTGAGGATTTAGACTTGTGTTTGTGCAGTGCCATACAGTAATTGTGTGTCACACTACAGTCCCACATAACAATCCCAATCCATTTCAAGTTTTAAATTCTTCCTGATTGGCTATTTTTCCCAAACTATTCTCCTTGCTACCTAACTGTATGTGACCATAACTACAGTAATGGAGTTGGAGCTGGCCACCCAGGAAAGTTATACTGTGGCTGTTACACATTTCTGCTTGGAAAGGGGGCTCCATGCTAAAGAGAGTACCAAGAAGTTAGAGCTGCAGAGAGCTCTGAAGCCATGGTGAGAGATCCACCAGTCACTGGCAACCACACTGGAGCAAGGGAATGAGGATGATGTGGAGGAGCAGGATCAGGATCTGGACATCAACCCCTGAAATGCAATCTCCAGGGAAGGGGGAGGACCTATCCCCTTCAATGGCATTCCCTGCCAGAGCAGGAAGCAGTGTTTCATTGCCTGGCCTGTCCCAAAAGGAGCTGGCAGACCAGAAGGTAGAAAGGGAATTTCAATAACAAATGACCAAGATCAGGATGGAGGATAACCTTGAATTTAAGTGTTTGGCTCATGAAAGGACCCATAACGAGCTGGAACTGAGGGCCAAACAGGCATGTTTCAGCAATGATGGCAGCATTACTTCAGTGTCTGAAAGTGATAAAAATGTCTGCATCCCGTGAAAGTACACAAGATGCCAAAGGAGCACTGGGGGGGTTGACTGTAGAAGCATATACCTTCAGTGAGGAGTGGCACTCTTCTGGCCCTAGAAGTAGAGGACCAAACCAGGTACAACCCCATGAAACCATCCTTCTAGCTAAATTTGGGCTGACCCCTGAAAAAGATTGCCAAAGGTTCAGAGACAGTCACAATCTTCCCAATCAGTCTTTCCTGGACTATTCTAATAAGGCACTGAAGGGCTGTGTAAGGGGTAGCAAAGGCAATTACTATGATGGTTGTACAACTTGATTCTCAGGGACTACATACTCAGTATGTTTTTAGAGTGCTGTGCCAGCACCTAGTGGACTGATCCCACAAAGCTTGCTGAGGAGGCAGACCCCTAGGTCAGCACCAGAGTGCTCAAAAAGCATCTGGGGGCACTCCCAATAGGGTAGTCAGTGGTCCCAACAGATAAAAGAGGGGTGTAGAAAAACCTAACAGTAAAGAGTTCTCACAAGAACCCCCAAAAAATTCCAGGTGAACAGTGGTAACCCTCCCCAGTCTGAACCCATCAAGAAGGGATTCTTTGACAAACAGACAGGGAGGTTTGTTCCCAAATGCACTGTGTATTACAAATATTGGCACTCCAAGGGAAACTACAAATGTCCCAAGAGGGCACAGCCCACCACGGTGAGCAGACACCTGGGTTTGCGAATCTAGTACTTAAGGAGGAGGTTGGCCAGTTAGGTTTGAGGAGCACACAGAGGTAAGGCTAGTGTCCCTGGGGAATAAGGAGATAGTGCCAAAATCCCATAAGTATTCCAATACTTCTAAGTACAGGCACTGGGTTACCATAAATGTGCAAGGGGTAGAGGCTCTGAGGGACATAGGAGCCAGCATGGCTATGGTAACGTGTCAACTGGTGCCCTCAAAGCAGGTCCTCCCAAACATATTCCACTAATTTATAGTCACAAACAACTGAAAGATTCATCTACCTCAGAGTGTCTCTTGTTCACTTTTATTGGGGGGACTCAGGTTCTCTAAAAGTAGCTGTGTGCCCTGCTATGCCTGTAGATTGTCAGTTAGGCAATGACCTGGAGCATACTATCTGGAAGGAGGTGCAGCTAATGTCACACTTGGAGATGTTGGGATTACCTGAATGGGTCTGTATGAGTACAAGGTCATGTGGCCAGGTTGATTGGGTACCTGATGAGGATGCCCGGAGCCTACCAGAGAGGACAGTGCCACCCTGGGTGACCTACTTGAGCTTGCTTGTTGGCACATTGAGGGTGGGCCCACCAGAGAGGAATTCTACAAAGTGCTAAAAGAGTGCTGCACTCTAGAAGACTTAAGTCTGCAAGCTGAACCCAGGTAGCAGGTAACACCTCTAGGGCTCACCTTATCTATTGGGAGAATAACCTCCTATGTAGTGAGCCTAAGGTTCCTGGACCTGGGGCATCCCAAATGCTGGTTGTCCCCCAGTGTTACAGGATCTTACTACTGGGTTTGTCTCATGACATTCTCCTGGCAGGACATCTGGGACAAAACAAGACCTTTGTAAGGCTTGTTGATCACTTCTACTTGCACCACGTGAAGGCGGCCTAAGATACATTCAGTAGGTCCTGTCCTACCTGCCACACCAGTTAGCTAGAACCAGATAACAAAAGAAGGTCCCTGCCACCACCTTTTAGAGGTTGGTCTACATGGCCCTGGCTGGGAAGGAGGCATTCTCTGTCACCTACCTGAATGACATAGCTGTCAACAGCTTCAGAGGAGCACCTTCCAGGGAGTGCTTGAGGCCTTGCAGCAGGCGGGCATGGCTATCAGGGCTAGCAAGTGCCAAATATGACAGGGTTCTGTGGTGTATCTGGGCCACATGGTGAGTATGTGCAAGGTGCAGCCCCTCTAGACCAAGATTGAGACTATCCTCGCCTGGCACCCCACTAAAACATAGACTGAGGTGAAGGTCTATCTGGGCCTCACATAATACTTGTTAAGGGATATGGCACCACTGTTGCGCCCATTACAGAGCTGAATTCAAAGAAGCAGACCAGAAAGTTGATCTGGATAGAGACCTTCCAGAAAGCCTTTGATACCCCTGAGGAGTCCTTGTGTATACAACCTTCACTCAAGGCTATTGACTTCTTTAAGGAGTTCATAATACAGACAAAAGCTTCAGAGAATGGTAAAAGGGGGAGTCTTAGCACAGTCAAATGAGGAGGACCTAGACCAATTGGACTTTACAGTGGAACACCATCCTGGGTCAGACAACACCAATGCTGATGATCTATCCAGATTATTCTGCCTTGGTGATGAAAACTCCAAAGGGGTTGAATAGTTCTCATCAGTTTTAGCTGGGGTGGGACTGATGTTAGACCTGTCAGCCTTAAGGTGGTCTTCCCGCAAACTTTTTGCCTTCCTCCTCCATTTTTACTGAACTTGTTTTGTGGCCTTAAGATTAAGTGAAATTTACCACTTCTAACCAGTGCTAAAATGCATGTGTTTCCTCT
Source organism: Pleurodeles waltl (assembly GCF_031143425.1). Taxonomy (NCBI): domain Eukaryota; kingdom Metazoa; phylum Chordata; class Amphibia; order Caudata; family Salamandridae; genus Pleurodeles; species Pleurodeles waltl. The sequence continues at coordinate 252,813,384 of NC_090439.1, forward strand.
TTAAAACATTGTAACAATGGCTCATCCCCCATTAACATATTTAGTTTACTTAAAAGTCCCTAGTAAAGTGGCACTACATGTACCTAGGGCATGTAAATTAAATGCTTCTACTGGGCCAGCAGCACTGATCGCACCATCCACTTAAGTAGCCCTTTAAATATGTCTCAGGCCTGCCATTGCAGCCTTTGTCAAAAGCTATGATTATGTAAGTTATGAGCCACATGAGAGCTACTGTTGACCATCTTCTGAATTAGGCTGGAAAAATCTCTTAAAGACTCAGCTCCTGCTGCTTACATCTAGTTTAGCCTGCAGAGTACAGGTCCTTTTTGCAGTGCAATACCTTTGATGGTCTGGGGTTTCTACAGGATATCCTCAACTTAAATGTGGATGTGTATACCTTAAGGTCCAGCACAGTAACAAAACTTAAGGGGCCACCCTTGAAAAGTACATTGAGGAGCCACCCTGGAGCTCTCAGGTCAGGGTAGTGAGCTGAGGGGGCCCTCTGGAGCTCGAGCCCCCCCCCCCACGCTTCAGAGGCTGCAGGGGCCTTTGTTACAATACTGTGTTAGGGTGTCTTTCAATTTCTTTTAGTGTTTTGGAGAGTTGGGTACTTGAGTATTTGCATGAGCAGGTTACTTCATTGGTTTCAATTGGGTACTCTTCTTAGGTAGTTGTTGGCAACTCATTGATGCCTTCCACGTAGTTCAAACGACCTGCAATTCCATCTCTTTAAGAACAGGATGTCTCCCGATGGTTATTTTCTGTTGAAGGATTGCTGATGGCCGCTTCCTCAGCAGGTCAACAGGCCAGTAGGTTTATATAAGTTGTGGGGATCTTTCAGGAGAAAAACAATGCATTTACTTTTTATGGTTAAATTAAAATATTGTATAAAAGACACATATAGATAAATTGTAAGCAAAACACATAATTCAATGATGACATATTTTAAGTATTGACAAAGTCTGTTGTGGGCAAGCAGGTAGACCGAGGATGCTTGCTAGCTGATGAATTCTCAAAGCTCATCTGTGGTTTCCTTTTGAACTTCCTGTCAGTAGCGAATGACAACTTGTTATTCATTCTAATCGCAGTTCCATTGAGTAACATTTTTAGCACATCTGATGACACGTCGTGACATGTGTAAATTATGAGCATTTCCAAAAATTAATTTGGTGGTATTTCCGGATCACTGGACTGATTCTGAACAATTCCTGGTGAAAGTCTGAAGAAGCAGGAATGAAAGTCTAAGTCGATCAGTACCCTGAAAAAATTGTATCAATCCTAACTCTGTTCGTGAGCAAGTACACTAAAATACATTGAAAACATGTCTTAGAGAAAATTAGGGAATCACATGAAAATCTTTCATAGAACAGGTCAAGAAATCTTAAAATTTGAAAAAATGCTAACTAGTCTCCGGGGACAACGGGGAGAGAATGTGAGCACTGAGCAGTTCAGAATGTAAAGTCAGTGGTTCAAAAAGGGCTTTATTTAATCTTCTGTTGGTACAACCCCCAAGTAAAACTCAATCTATGGTGTATTTATTTGGAGATCGGTTTGAGCTGGGCAAATGAAGAGATAAGAAGTGAGGGAAGATTCACAGGGCATACAGCGCTGCTGTTTGTGCACTGACGATTTAAAATCGTTATGTATGTGTGAGTCTAGTGCCAGCCATATGCTGGTGATTGGATGAAGTCTCTTCAGTATGTAAAAGTTACAAGGTTTTAAAGTGAATTAGACACAATCATTTTATGTCAATGAGCACTTGCGATTGACCTAAAAGTAATCAAATTATTTAAAATAAATTGAATAGAAGTGAACATGTGTGTTATGAGCTTTTTATGGGCGTGTACATTTCACATAAGAATCCTCGTATTTGTATAAGGTGGCATCTCTCCATAGGAGCTCCAAGCTCCAGTTAGTTGGCTATTGAGAGTGCTGAGAGACTTTGGTCCAAATTTGAGGGCGGCCTTCTACCATCTAACACTACATTAGCATCATTTTTCTGACACTAATGTGGAGTTTGATTGCCAAAAACCCCAGGCCACATCTACAAAGTGGCGCATGCATGCATTTCGCCACTTTGTAATCCTTTATGCCACATTATGCCTGCACCATGCATAATGTATGCGAAGAGGGAATTCCGGACTCAAGGAGGCCCGCAAAAATGGTGCAATGAAATCTACAAGATCTACATTTTTGTTGTTATGTTTTAAGGCGTTAAAAGGACATACCCACTGGAAAGATCGCGCGCCGGAGCAGCTAATATGGCAGCTCGATAACAACGCTCCCGAGCTGCCGAGGACGTTTTATTATCGGAGGGAGGCGTTTTTGACAGCTGATTATTTCTTTTTCCAAAATCTGATGTTGGAACAAGCAGGGAGCAGTATGGTGAGTTTTTTCTTTTTTTTAAACTCTGGTATTTTACAGAGTGTAATCTTTTCAACCTGCTGCTCCCTTTCTGACAGGAATGTGGCCGCCATTTTGAGAAGAATATTTTTTTCATTCCTTAAAAATATTTTCTTTTTTGTCTTTTGGATATTTTAATCAATGTGGAGAACTTAATACTTTTTTGACACTCTTGCATGCCACCATTGAAGTTGTTATAGTCATTTTATTCAGTTTTTTCTACTATAGTTTTCAATATTTGTCCTCTGAGGTGACCTAATCGATGTTGCAGGATCATTAATTAAACTATTGTATTAAATATACACTGTGTTGCTGAAATGGAATCCCCTCACACTTCAAAAATATCTGTATCCTCTGTCTCTAACGCTAATGGTCTTAGAGATTCCGGGGGACAAAAAAGAGTTACAAAAGACCCATCCTCTCCAACTAAGTCTCCATTGCCTCTCACATTGGATGACATTATGGATGAGCTTAAGCTAATAAAGCCTTTTGTTATGGAGACAAATATTGCGTTATAGCGAATTGAGGAGAAATGGTCACGTCTGGATTCTAGAGTTTCTGAGGTGGAACAGAGGATCAGTGACATACAAGATACTACTACTAAAGTTGATAATTTGACTAAGGAAGTCATAGTACTTAAAAAACAGACAGAAGTTTGGGAAAATCGCAATCGCCGAAATAATCTTCGCATTTATGGCATCTCGACATCATAGTGTTCTTTCCCTTGTTGGTAAGTCACGTCGTCAGTTGTTCATATTGTAATGTATATATTCTGTTTCCTCATCTCTCCTCTCTCTTGTTATCCAATCATTGTATTCCTTGGGGGTACTGTTGCTGATTGGCCTCTTTTTCTTTTCTTGCTCCTCCCTTTCTCCCATGCAAAGTATTTTTCTTTTCTTTAAGACAATTATGACTGAAGCGTCTTGGCTTTTTGTCATCTTTTCTTTCTTTTATCAATGGGGTGCTTTTGCTACCCCTTTCTTTTTCTCTCTCTGTGGTATTTTCTCTTTCTACTTTTCTTTCTTCCTTTATTATCTTTTATGCCCTACAATGCAAGATTGGCATCAACACGTAACCTCACTTAGATATATGTTCATAATTTTCCCTTCCACCTTCTTCTATGATTCACATGTTGTTTGTCTCTTAGGTTTCGGTAAGGTTCTGTTGTCTAAATGTCTTCTACTAGTTAAATGACCAGTCTTCGTATTACCTCATGGAATGTTAAGGGCTTACATAATCCAGTTAAGAAACAAAGAGTGCTCCAACATCTCTTTAAATTGAATTGTCAAGTTGCTCTTGTACAAGAAACCCATCTTAAAGAGCAGGACTTTAAAAGTTTAAATAGAAATTGGGTTGGTCATGTTTTTGGTTCCTCTACAGCTCATAATAAGAATGGGGTAATAATTTTATTTCATAGATCTTTACAAATACAAGTTGTGGAGGAGATTAATGATGATATAGGAAGATGGATTTTACTGACAGTTAAGATTAATGGTATGCTGTTTTCCATTTGCAATGTTTATGGTCCAACTGGAGTAGAGCCTCAATTTTGGTTTAACTTTTCTTCTTTATTATTGTCTTGCAACTCTGAACATCTTGTGGTAGGAGGTGATTGCAATCAACTTATGGATCTTTTTGTAGATCGTCGCTCTCAAACTCGTTATATCCCTAATAAAATGCAAAAAACATTTTATCAAGCAGTCTCCTCCAGAGGTTTACATGATGTATGGAGAATTGCTCACCCAGATGTATTAGAATTCACATTTTATTCTCCAGTACATCACTCATATTCTAGAATAGATTATGGGGGTCATTCTGACCCCGGCCGGTGGCGGTAGCCGGCGGCCTGGCTGGGACCGCCAGAAGACCGTACCGCGGTCGAAAGACCGCGGCGGTCATTCTGGGTTTCCCACTGGGCTGGCGGGCGACCGCCAAAAGGCCGCCCGCCAGCCCAGCGGGAAACACCCTTCCACGATGAAGCCGGCTCCGAATGGAGCCGGCGGAGTGGAAGGTGTGCGACGGGTGCAGTAGCACCCATCGCGAATTTCAGTGTCTGCTGAGTAGACACTGAAATTCAAAGTGGGGCCCTCTTACGGGGGCCCCTGCAGTGCCCATGCCATTGGCATGGGCACTGCAGGGGCCCCCAGGGGCCCCACGACACCCCTCACCGCCATCCTGTTCCTGGCGGTCGGAACCGCCAGGAACAGGATGGCGGTGAGGGGGTCAGAATCCCCATGGCGGCTCAGCAAGCTGCGCCGCCATGGCGGATTCCCATGGGCAGCGGAAAGTCGGCGGTACACCGCCGACTTTCCGTTTCTGGCCACGGCTGTACCGCCGCGGTCAGAATGCCCGGCGGAGCACCGCCAGCCTGTTGGCGGTGCTACCGCCGACCCCGGCCCCTGCGGTCCTTGTCCGCCGGGGTCGGAATGACCCCCTATATATTTGCTACACAAAGTGTTCTACAAACAATTTCACATGCTGATGTTGGGTGTATTCTTTTATCACGCCCCAGTAATAATTGATATGAACCTTCCAGGAAATTCCTCCTTTTCTAATCGCTGGAGGTTTAATAACACTTTATTGCAAGATCATTTATTTATTGAACAATTTACAATGATTTCTAAAGATTTTTTTATGCACAATTTACCTTCTGATACTCAGATGAACTTTATATGGGATGCATTTAAAGCTACTGCTCGAGGCTTTATTATAGATTATGTTGCCATTAAAAAGAAAGAAAAATCTAAAGTTTCCTCTCAATTGCTCACACAAATAAAATGTCTTGAGCATGAATATTTCTCATCTAACAAACCAGATACCTTATCCTGGTTGATTGATGCTAAATTATAATAGAATAAGCATTCCTTGGAAAGTGCATGTGGAACTCTACTCAAAATAAATTCCACATTTTACAGGAGGAAAAATAAAGCAGGTAAACTATTGGCAAACTATTTAAAGATCAAAAAACAAAAGTCAAAAATTACTGTTATCACAGACACATTTAGAAACAGACACACTAAAGATACAAAAATCCTGGAATGCTTCACCGACTATTATACCAGATTATATACTCCCGCAAATGCTCCTAATATGTCTGAAGTAGAGACCTTCTTCCACTCTATTACTTCGAAACAAAAAGTAGATTTGTCACTATTAGACTCTGACCTATCTGAAACAGAAATTAAAAATGCCATTACCAAGCTTCCTAAAGACAAGGCTCCTGGCCCAGATGCCTTTTCAATAGAATTGTACTCAACTTTTGCATCTGTTTTAGTTCCAAAGCTATTAACACTTATACAATATTTCATATCAAAAGATCAAGCAAAGGGCACTTTTTCTGAAGCTATGTTGTGTTTGATTCCCAAAAAGGATAAGGATTTATCCAAATCTGGTAATTACAGACCTATAACCCTTATTAATGTTGACTGCAAAATATTTGCAAAAGTCCTAGCCTTACGGATTAATCATTTTATCCCAGACTTAATAGACATTCATCAGTCATGTTTTGTTAAGGGGCGATATATATCGGATAATTCTAGAACTTTTCTCAATATTATCCATCTTGCCTCTAAGTACAGGGATCCTATAGCTGCTATCACTCCAGGTGCTGAAAACGCCTTTGATCAAGTTTGTTGGGATTTTATGGTTGGAGCATTAAAATGGCATGGTTTTAGTCCTCATATTATTAAACTTATTAGAATTTTATACTCTTCACCCTCTACAACAATTTTAGTTAATGGTAAACAATCCCATTACTTCCCCCTGCACAGAGGTACTAGACAAAGTTGTCCTATATCACCTCTGTTATTTATATTAGCACTTGAGCCCCTTCTAGAGAAAATACGTAGGTCATCTGATTTTTATGGTTTTAAAGCATAAAGACACTGAGATTAAATTCACCAGTTTATGCTGATGACATTTTACTTTTTATCTATAATCCTCAAAAGACTATTCCGGAATTTTTGAACTTATTACAAGAATACTCAAGTGTCTCACGTTATAAGCTTAATGTAGACAAATCAGAGGTTTTGCCATTAAATGCTTACTGTCTACCAGACATGTTTAAAGATAATGGTTTTACATGGAACTCTAAGCATATTAAATGCCTGGGCATATCCTATTCCAACTCTTTTAAAGACACTATTCAAACTCATCTCAAAGCAGTAGAGTCAAGGATTTTGAAATCACTTGACAGATGGTATCCTCTTTATTTAAGTTGGTGGGGAAGATTGGGCACAATTAAAATGATGTTGTTGCCCGTTTTAAATTTTTATTCATCTATGCTCCCAGTTAAACTTCCTTCTAGTTTTTTAAAAACTATAAATGCATTATTTCTGAAATGTTTATGGAACAAACGTAAATCTTGTATATCTCTAGTTAAACTGCAGGAACCTAGAGATAATGGAGGTGTACATTTTCCATGCCTTAGAAGATGTCACTCTGCATTTGTTTTAAAACAAGTATGGTTGTCCCTCTCTCCCAATTTTCATAAAGGGACCTCTCTATGGAGTCAATTGGAACACTCACAAATTACACCATTTACATTTAGAGATGCAGTTCGACTTTCAAAAGCTCCTAAATCTCTTTTCTCTCCAATAATAACTAATTCTATTTCTATTGCCAGGCCATTACTTCTTGCCTCTCACTCTTCATATAAGACCCTTAGGCAAACTCCTATATGGTACAATAATGATATTAAATTTCATAATATAATTTTAGTATGGAAAGAGTGGATGCACAAAGGCATTATAACTTTAGATCATCTAATTTTAGGTAATTTTGTTCTTGAATTCCAAGATATTCAACGGACATTTCATATCTCCACTTATTACGCTGTGCAATACCAAACTCTCTTTGCTACGCTCTATAACTTGTCTCAATCTTTGGAGGCTCCCTTTTCTACACAGCCTAATTCCCAACCTCATAATTTTTCCTCACAAGTCCCAGCGTTCTTTATATACAGGACCCTTACACATACCAGTCTTGTGAGACCAAAATCTAAAATAGAATTAGCATGGGAGGAGGATTTAAATCAAAACATTCCTATATCTACATGGAAACAAATATGGTCAAAACTCCATACAACATCCCATTCAGCATCTACAACCCAAACATTATTTTACTTTTATAATAGGTTGTACTATAATCCTGTAGACCTTCATAAATTTAAACTTACTACAGATAGCAAGTGTTGGTCGTGCTCTAAAAAAAAACAGCCATTATATGCACATGTTTTTTGAGTGCCCTGCAGTTCATACTTTTTGGGAACAAGTTTGGGATAAAGTTAATCAGATTTTCTCCATCAATATACCTTTCAATATATTACATATTTTTTTGGGTAGTACTTCATCTTTTTGGTATTCCCAACCACTGCTTGGTAAATTGGCTGATTTTCTCATTGCTAGTGCACTGCAAATTATAACATCTAATTGGAAAGATACCACAAAAATATCTGTTGTAACTTGGTGGAATCTGATCTGTTATGATCACACAATGGATCGAGCAATTGCTAATACTACTCAACTGTTAATTAAAAGGGACATGCTTTGGCTTCCTCTCACCTCTTTCCTTTCGCAACACAAGACCTTTCATACTACTGTTAATATTTAATGGTTGCTTTATTGTAACTATGTGATTTTTAATTTGCATTGTTTTAATTTTTCTTTTCTTTTATTTCCTTTCTCTCTTCTCTTTCTTTCTTTACTAAAACATAACAAAAAATGCTATTATTCTACGGTACAATATTATAGTCTGGTGGTGTATACAAATTGTTTCTTATAAGTATAATTATCTTTATGATTATGATTTTTTTTTCTTTTAGTTACAATGTAATTATTCTATTGTACAAGTGTATGCTAACATATTCAATAAAGCATTATTAAACAAAAGGACGTACCCACTGGAATCAATGGACCTCCTTGTACTTTGCTCCACTAGCATCAGAGTTTTTTATGTTAGTGGAGAGCCAAAATAATGTCCAAAATGTTGATGCTGCTAACACACCTGGTCCTTAATAAGTAAACTTAAAAGGGGAAGCGTATAGGCCAATGAACCTTTTGGATCGCATGGAGTATCCTAGTCATGTAATGATCAGTGACATCAGTAATCACTGTAATCAATCAATAACCACTAATTGAATAATTATCCAATAAGCAATTATAACAACAGTTCATGAATAACCACAACTCGATAAAGCGTTTAACAATTTTTATTTCCCTATTAATTAAAATTCCAATGCATACGGTTAACTCAAACTTTATTTAATCAGCCCAGAATTAGTTTGATAGCGACTAATTAACTAATTAGGACTTGAGAAAATATGTGCTCAAAAGCTTCAGCATAAGCTAACAAAGATGAATATATCGACATTAATAGCAGAGTTCAGCAATCAGTTTGTCAATCATTTGTCACTGTCAACGTTACCCAAAAGAACCCTACCTATCCCAGATTAGCATCAGCATGTGGAACTTCATGTGGAAACAATTTCGAAAACATGAATTTGGAAAAACATCTAGCTAGGAGGAAAACTATAAAACGGCACAGTTGGTACCTGGGAGAAAAGGCACTTCTTTCTCAGTTCATGGATTGGTTCACTGTACGATGTCTTCATAATCCGGCTCTTCAGGTATCGAAAATGTTGCATGTTCCTCTTCAGTAAGTGCTCTCATTGTTCAAGTCCTGGGAATGTACAGTCAGCCTACTCTACACATAATTGTATCAAATTGACTTCATCATCTCCTGTCCGTAGGTACAATGCAGAAAATTCTAGCTAAGCACATAGTTCACGGTCAGTTCACATGCACCAGCAACTTCTACATTGTGCGGTTATTAATTCTGCTTCTGCATGAGGCCGGGCAAGTAGGCCACGACTTCGGCTAAGTTAGCTTCTACGATATAATGCAAAACATAGGTTATACATCTCATTATGGCACATTACTTCATCATAATTACACATTTCCATTATTCCACACATTTTTCATCATTTTAGTATAAATTTGTATAAGTGGCTACCACTCCCCATGGGCACATTTTCAAACGTGCACATTATTTTCTCTACAACTAATTTCTCTATGAACTTTTTATTAATCAAAACACATTAACATTCATTAATAATGTCTAATTAGCATATCTGCTTTAACAATGCTATTGTTCCTAATACCGCCATGGTGCGCCGTATAAATATGGTGCACACATGGTGGCATGGAGGGGTCACATGATGTGAAGTGCCATTTTTCTTAAATCTGGGCCTTTGTCTGCTGTCCTTCTAAAAACCAGAATAAAGGAGTCCATCAACATCAACTATTGAACCATTTCCTCTACTCATAGGCAGGACCGGGGCCAGCCTCAGCGCTAGTGCAGCTCTGTGTGACAGTGTTTGTTGATGGACCACCTGAGCAACGGACGGATTCCCTCACTGCCACCATTTAACAGTGCCCCTCAAGTCTCCATAACCACTTTCTCTCAGATGCATTTAATAACTTTTGTACCGCTAGTCATTTCAATGTAGGATGTCAGAGCACAATCAATCATAAGTGTGTAAATCAGTGTGTAAGAAATGCTACTTAAGACAGTGCACTATAAAATGTAGGAGTCACATGTCATTCATACTAGTATAGTAAGCTGTATAGTTTAAGAGTGCTTGACCTGGAGAACGTCAAACTTGTATTTTAAAATGTGACACCATGGTTGAGGGTTCCCTTTAATAATAAGAATTGATTTATACCCAAAATAACTTCTTTTTTTCAAAAGAAGGATAATGAAAGATGGGGTAAGCATAACTCTCTAATCTATACCATGTTGAATTCATACAGTTCTATTATGACAGTTAATAGTTTACTATTCTATATGATGATTTTAACATATAAACTCTAAGTAACAAAAGGACCTTTCTGATTAAAGCAGTAACCAACTCACCTATTTGCTTTAAATGCACTTTGTGTTCTGCATGGCATATGGTCTTTTCAGGGAGGCACATTAACCTCCTGCACTACCTTAAAACATCCACTTGAGAAAACTCCAAACTCTCTACAGGCAGAACATTAATCAGCAGAGTTATCTTGACATTTTTATTGTTGTCTGAAAAAACGGGGGGACAAGGAACGCTGCAGTAGCTGCTTTTAACACTATAATATACTTGCAAACATGGAACCTCTCCCAAACACAGCACCTAGTGCGGTGGCATCAGTTGCACTGCCCTAGAACTGGCCCTGGATGGGACATAACATATTCTTGGCCACGAGGTTAAGAAGGATACTGATCATAATGCAGACAATGTTTCTTTAAATGACCTGTGTCCTATTATTCAATACTCTTTGGAGGATGGGTCTGGCGGGATCAAGAGAAAGGTCTGCAAGCCAAAATAGTTGGTTGACTTTGTGTTATTTCAAGATCCCTTTGTTGTTTTTAACCTGGAATTTAGTTTAGGGTAACTTTGTTATTATTGTGTTATAAGGGGAGGTGTGTTATAATCTTTTATTTTTTGTATATAGGTTTTTATTGGCATTTTATCAACATCAGGTTACATCATTGGAGATTGACAAAATAAAGCAGCAATGTATCATGTAGGCACAAGCAGTCAACATAATTCTAGCAATGGTCCCCAAGTCCCCCCTCCCAATACCCTTCCCCCTCACATATTAGGACCAGATTTCAATGATCATAGTATAGAGAAACGTAACGGTACTGCCTCATGTACTTCTGCAACTGTGATATGTGTATCAATGCAACAGCCCCCCATTAGTGAAACTTATCCCCCTTCAACCATGCAGGTCATGTTGGACGTGTACCTGGAGGGTCCAACAAGTCAGTGAGCATCACTGCCCAGGCTCGCAAATCATCTAACAATGTGTCATCCCCCCAGGATCTTTGTATGTGGTACTTCTCAGCTGTTATCCATTCTGCCACATCCCTTTTCCAGTCTGTGTGCTTGGGGCCTTGTTGGGAACCCAAAGAATGGCTATCCTTCTCTTCACCTGTGTGACACCCAGAATGAGGAACCATCTAATCAACTTCTTCTTTTTTAATAGGGACTCGTCTCAACAGGCACTGTCCTATATCTCAATGGTATCCCAACCCCTGGACTCCTTCAAAGAGGCAGTCACATTGTCCCAATATTTTATCAGACCAAGACATTCCCAAACCATATGTGTAAAGTTTGCATGGACCTGGTGACATCTGGGGCATATTGCTCACCATTCAGGGTAGATGGCATGCAATGTGATCGTGGTCAAGTAGACCTGGTGTGCAATATTGAGTTGTGTTAACTTAAAGCGAACATTAGATGATGCTATGTGGATCTCCTCATGGATGGCCTCCCAGTCCCTAGCCTACAAGGGTGCACCCGATATGTCGTGCCATCTGGCTTACACTGTAAGATCAGTGTATGGTAGGTCTGCCCTCAGGGCTCTGTATAAATGTGTGATCAGTTTACGGCCCTCTCCCAGTGTCAGTATAGCTATAAGAGTATGAGACTCAGAAGGGGACTCAGGGAAAGATGGGCATATTCCCCAGGCCGTGGCAGCTATTTTAGAGTATCATAGAAACTGCCCCGAAACAAGGCCAAAAGAGGACAGAGGGTCATCTAATGTGATGGACTGGTCATCAGCGTAAAGATCCCGCAGAGTCTTGCAACCCTCCTCTTGCAATTTACTGGTGGATATTGTCTTCACAATCACCGAAAAGGATTCTAAGGACCCATAATGGCATTTCAAAAGCAAAAGGGACACTCTGCAAAACTGTCTTAATTGCTTTCTCCCAAGACCTGCCTATGAGCCCGATACAACTGGCCTAATGGTCTGAACCCCAGCCACCATCATCAGTAACTCTGGGAGAGATGTATTTCCATAGGTGTTTTGTAGTAATCTGGTTTCCCAGTTTTCACAGTCGGCCATCCAATGCACTGCATGTTGCAGTTTGAGCTGCAAGATGATATGATTCAAGATGAGGCAGCTCATGGCCACCCCTATCCCATGTACGCGAGAGGGTGGATAGGTTCACATGTTTCCTTCCCGAAGCCCACAGTAGTTCAGTGATCAATTTGTCAAGCTACTGAAACACTACTCTAGGGATCTCGTATAGAGTGCCCTGAAAGAAGTATAGGCAATGAGGCAATATAATTATTTTTGCTATACCTAATTTCACCATAAGGGACAGACCCGGGGTATTCCATAATTTTGTGGACGGTTTCAACCTCTCCACCACTCAACCCATATTGGCCATCCCACATTTGGTCCCACAGTGCATTAATCTAATCCCCAGGTATCTGATGGTCCGTCATCCATGACAGTGCCCTCTGGGGAAGGACATCCGCAGGTATACCAGCCAGGCCTCCCATTCAAAACATCTTAGATTTGATGTGATTAACTGAAAGCCCAGCTATATCTCCTCAAACTCACTGAGGAGAACCAACATAATGGGTACTGAGTATATTGTGTCCCTCAGTCTACAAGCGAGTGGCTCCATTGTGATCACAAACAATAAAGGGGACAAGGGACAACCCTGCCTAGTCCAGTGATGCAGGGCATGTGCCTGTAACACCAAACCTCCCACCCTCACTCTCGCCCTTGGTTGCGCGTATAGTAGCTGTACCCACTTCAGGAACATATCCCCAATGCCTATATGGCAGAGTACCCCCCACAAGTAGTCCCTCAAAAGGGAATAAAATGCTTGTTCAATGTCAAGAAGGGCCAGCACATAGGGGTCCCATTCAGTCTCCAATGCATTCCATGTCAGCCAGAGTCGCTATAAGATGCATAGGGTATTCTGCCCTGGTATAAAGCCACACTGGTCCTTTTGTTTAAGGCTGAAATGTATGGCAGTAGACGAGTTGCAAGCGCCTTGCTCAGAATCTTGACATCTACATTTAGCAAATGATGGCTTTCCTCATAGAGGTATGAAGCACCCCTCTCTCACATGCTTTGGTGTAGGCTTCAAGGAGTTTCTCAGATATAGTACCTGCCTGGCATTGGTAGAGCTCTCCTGGAAAACCATCTCCAACAGGTGCCTTTGCTATATTCAATACCCAAATGGGCCCTGTTATCTCTTCCTCAGTTAGGTGGGCTTCCACCCACAACCCATTCCTCCGCTGTAATAACCGTCATTTCCAAACCCACCAGGGAGTTATGTGCTGTAAAGCAGAGCAAGGAGGCAGAGGCGCATATAATGTCCGGAAATGGATCACGAAGTCCTCAACTATGTCCCTCTGTGTATATACCATCCTACCATTTTCTCTTGAATCCCTGCTAAATGGGGTATCCGTGTCTCACTGTGTAGCAGTGTGGAAAGTAGCCTACTCGCTTTGTCCTCTTCCAAATGAAGTCGCTGCTGAATGCTAGTTCAGGTGAATTTATCGAGGCAATCACATATTTCCATCACTTACCATCTACATTCTCTTCCCTCCCAGAGTCCCTGTGGTTGATCCACCAACTGGGCCTCAAATTTACCCAATTTTTGTTCCAATATGTCCAATGACTTAGTTAGTTGTTGTTTCACCCCAAAGGTTGTTTCAGGCATTCTCCACGGAGCATCACCTTCATGGCAATTATTAATCACCCCTTTCACCATCTCATTAAAGGCAGGGTCAGTCATCAACTCTATCTGCATTCTCCACAGGGGTATCCTAGGGACTTCTCAGGAAATTCTAAATGAAATTAACAAGGACGAAAGAATGGATACGTACTTTGCAAGGTAAGAAGCATTGTCTACAATGTAATAATGTGTCCGAGCTCAAACAATAGTCCAGACAACTGTAAATACCTGTGGCTGGCACAAAGTATGAGTATGCTGTAATGTCAGTGTTTCTCACTCTCCATACATCCAGCAATCCCAAACTCTCCATAACCTCTGTCAGGGAACTGAGCATTAATGGTTTAGTATCCATTTTTGGGGAAGACGATTGATCCCGCCATCTAGGACACAATTTAACTCCCCAGCCAGAATAAGCCCAGTGCTCAGGTGTTTTTGCCACCACAAATTCATCACCATACCAAAGAAGGCCCGCCCATATTCGGTGCATAGATATTAATCAAACAGATATCCCTGCCATCCAACATCCCTGAAATGATGGTATACTTCACATTAGGATCTAAGGCCACACCCCTAGCCACGAATGGAACTGCTGGGGGCCACTCACGCCACAACCTCCCACAAAAAATGTACCTGCCACCTACATTTCAAGATCATAATGCAGTTTCCCCAGAAATGGGTCTCCTACAGGAATGTCACTGGCACCCCATAATGTCGTACGTAGGAGTACATTGGTTGTCGCTTATCAGTCAAACCTAGTCCTCTTGCATTCCAGATCACATACGTCCAGTTGGAGGCAGTGAGTCCAGGTTGTCAGTACCATCTGTCTGACCCTCAGTATGCCCCACATCCTGCTGCCCCAGTCCACAGTCTCCTGCCAGGTAGTTCGGTGTATAATAAAGCACCCATACATTCCGATGCCAATACCTACAAAACAGTTGAAACCCAGCACTCATCAAGAAGGTCAAAAATTATCCCCCCATCCACAAGGAGCGAGCCCAAACAACTTGGTCCCCCCAACATCAGGCCAACTATACAGTCCCACCACCTGAAGCCCCCACAGTAACTGTAGAGACTTGCTTTGGGTTGTGCATCTTCCTCAGATGCTGAGGCTAAAGGCTCTCTAGCCACAGGAAGTGAGGATGCCACCCACTCTGAGCTCCCTGCTAGTAATCAGCCCATCAGGCCCCCATGCAACTGAAATATGCAGCATCCATAAAGTATACCCATTAGGAATAGACCATTCTCCAGTAGGATAAAAAACTCATACAGAAGTGTCACCCAACTATAATCTTAGTACATGTAAAGGCAGGTGGTACAAACAGACTGCCCTCAGGCACCATGGAGTAACATTGTAAAATCAATCTGCACAGTGAGGAACACCTGTTGTCACCTGTTAGAATTTTCAACCTTGGCATGGTGTATCCTAATGTTTTGCCTCGGTTTCCCAGGTTGTTGATGTCTGCTGGACTCTGTTTTTGCTGTTTATGTTACTCTGGGCACTTTACCACTGCTATCCAGTACTAAAGTGCAAGTGCTCCTGTATAAAATGTGTATGTAATTGGCTTCCATCATTGGCATATTTGATTTACTGGTAAGTCCCTAGTACAGTGCACTAGAGGTGCCCAGGGCCTGTAAATCAAATGCTACTCGTGGACCTGCAGCACTGGTTGTGCCACCCACCTTAGTAGACCTGTAAACATGGCCAGACCTGCCACTGCAGTGTCTGTGCGTGCAGATTTTAACTGCCAAATCGACTTGGCAAGTGTACCCATTTGCCAGGCCTAGACCTTCCATTTTCTTACATGTAAGACATCCCTAAGGTAGGCCCTAGGTAGCCCCATGGGCAGGATGCAGTGTATGTTTGAGGTAGGACATATACTAATGTATTTTATATGTCCTGACAATGAAATACTGCCAAATTCATTTTTTCACTGTTACAAGGTTTTTCACTGTTACAAGGCCTATCTCTCTCATAGATTAACATGGGGGTTCCCTTTGGGAGCAGATAGATATATGGAGTTTGGGGTCTCTGAACTCACAATTGAAAAATATATCTTTTAGTAAAGTTGACTTAAAGATTGTATGTTTGAAAATGCCACTTTTCTTGCTTATACCATTCTGTGACTCTGCCTCTTTGTGGATTCCCTGTTGGGGTCAGTTTGACAGTTGGGCTGTTTGCACCTCTCTCTAGACAGTGACACAAAGGGAGCTGGGGTGTAGCCTGTATATCGTGATGAGCCATCTGTGCTAGGAGGAAGGGGAGGAGTGGCCCCTTACATCTGAAATGCTGTGTCTGGCCTCACCCAATGCAGTCTCCAACCCCTTGGTGTGTGTCTGCGGCCTGGCCTGGGGAAGGCAGGATTTCACAAACAAGAGAGACTTTTCTTTGAAGTAAGCCTACTTCAAAGTCCAAAGTGGGTATAAGAAGAGCACCCAAAATCACAGACTTTAGATCACTTCTGGAAATCCAGAGGAACCTCTGCCTGGAAAAGAGCTGAAGAGTTGAGGAGAAGTGCTGCCCTGCCTGTGACTGTGTTTTGTCGAGCTATCCTGCAGTTGCTGCTTCTGCCTGTGCAAGGGGACAAAGACTGGACTTTGTTGTGCATTCCTGTTTGTGAAGAAATCTCCAAGGGCTTGACCTGAGCTTGCCTCCTGTTGTTGAAGTCTCAGGGTCATTAAAGACTTCTGCCAGCCCCTGTACTCACTGCTAAGACTCCTGCCCTGCCAAGTGGTGCCCTATCCAGTTCCTGGGACTTCGAAGCTGAAGCTGGCAGACCAAAATTGAAAATGAATGCACAGACTGCTGTGTGGGGAAAATATTGCTGCACCTTCCGAGACGCAGCTGAAAAACAACGCGCCGCCGGCTTCACAGCAGAAATCAACGCTCCACCAACAGTGCGGCTGGAACATCAACTCACGCAGCTGGAGAAACGACATGCAACACCCGCTGATGGAGGCTGACAAAGTTGTTTCTTACAAGTATAATTATCTTTATCTTTATGATTATGATTTTTTTTTCTTTTAGTTACAATGTAATTATTCTATTGTACAAGTGTATGCTAACTTATTCAATAAAACATTATTAAACAAAAGGACGTACCCACTGGAATCAATGGACCTCCTTGCACTTTGCTCCACTAGCATCAGATTTTTTTATGTTAGTGGAGAGCCAAAATAATGTCCAAAATGTTGATGCTGCTAACGCACCTGGTCCTTAATAAGTAAACTTAAAAGGGGAAGCGTATAGGCCAATGAACCTTTTGGATCGCATGGAGTATCCTAGTCATGTAATGACCAGTGACATCAGTAATCAATGTAATCAGTCAATAACCACTAATTGAATCATTATCCAATAAGCAATTATAACAACAGTTCATGAATAACCACAACTCGATAAAGCGTTAAACAATTTTTATTTTCCTATTAATTACAATTCCAATGCATACGGTTAACTCAAACTTTATTTAATCAGCCCAGAATTAGTTTAATAGCGACTAATTTACTAATTAGGACTTGAGAAAACATGTGCTCAAAAGCTTCAGCATGAGCTAACAAAGATGAATATATCGACATTAATAGCAGAGTTCAGCAATCAGTTTGTCAATCATTTGTCACTGTCAACGTCACCCAAAAGAACCCTACCTATCCCAGATTAGCATCAGCATGTGGGACTTCATGTGGAAACAATTTTGAAAACATGAATTTGGAAAAACATCTAGCTAGGAGGAAAACTATAAAACAGCGCAGTTGGTACAGAGGAGAAAAGGCACTTCTTTCTCAGTTCATGGATTGGTTCACTGTACAATGTCTTTATCATCCGGCTCTTCAGGTATCGAAAATGTTGCATGTTCCTCTTCAGTAAGTGCTCTCATTGTTCAAGTCCTGGGAAAGTACAGTCAGCCTACTCTACACATAATTGTATCAAATTTACTTCATCATCTCCTGTCCGTCGGTACATTGCAGAAAATTCTAGCTAAGCACATAGTTCACGGTCAGTTCACATGCACCAGCAACTTCTACATTGTGCGGTAATTAATTCTGCTTCTGCATGAGGCCGGGCAAGTAGGCCACGACTTCGGCTAAGTTAGCTTCTACGATATAATGCAAAACATAGGTTATACATCTCATTATGGCACATTACTTCATCATTATTACACATTTCTATTATTTCACACATTTTTCATCATTTTAGTATAAATTTGTATAAGTGGCTACAACTCCCCATGGGCACATTTTCAAACGTGCACATTATTTTCTCTACAACTAATTTCTCTATGAACTTTTTGTTATTCAAAACACATAAGCATTCATTAATAATTTCTAATTAGCATATCTGCTTCAACAATGCTATTGTTCCTAATACCGCCACGGTGCGCCGTATAAATATGGCGCACACATGGTGGCATGGGGGGTCACATGATGTGAAGTGCCATTTTCTTAAATCTGGGCCTTTGTCTGCTGTCTTCCTAAAAACTAGAATAAAGGAGTCCATCAACATCTCCTATTGAACCATTTCCTCTACTCATAGGCAGGACCGGGGGCCGGCCTCAGCGCTAGTGCAGCTCTGTGTGACAGTGTTTGTTGATGGACCACCTCAGCCACGGACAGATTCCCTCACTGCCACCATTTAACAGTGCCCCTCAAGTCTCCATAACCACTTTCTCTCAGATGCATTTAATAACTTTTGTACCGCTAGTCATTTCAATGTAGGATGTCAGAGCACAATCAATCATAAGTGTGTAAATCAGTGTGTAAGAAATGTTACATAAGACAGAGCACTATAAAATGTAGGAGTCACATGTCATTCAAACTAGTATAGTAAGCTGTTTAGTTTAAGAGTGCTTGACCTGGAGAAAGTCAAACTTGTATTTTAAAATGTAACACCATGGTTGAGGGTTCCCTTTAATAATAAGAATTGATTTATACCCAAAATAACTTTTTTTTGCAAAAGAAGGATATTGAAAGATGGGGTAAGCATAACACTCTAATCTATACCATGTTGAATGCATACAGTTCTATTATGACAGTTAATAGTTTACTATTCTATATGATGATTTTAACATAGAAACTCTAAGTAACAAAAGGACCTTTCTGATTAAAGCAGTAAACAACTCACCTATTTGCTTTAAATGCACTTTGTGTTCTGCATGGCATATGGTCTTTTCAGGAGGCACATTAACCTCCTGCACTACCTTAAAACATCCACTTGAGAAAACTCCAAACTCTCTCTAGGTAGAACATTAATCAGCAGAGTTATCTTAACATTTTTATTGTTGTCTGAAAAAACAGGGGGCAAGGAACGCTGCAGTAGGTGCTTTTAACACTATAATATACTTGCAAACATGGAACCTCTCCCAAACACAGCATCCAGTGCGGTGGCATCAGTTGCACTGCCCTAGAGCTGGCCCTGGATGGGACATAACATATTTTTGGCCACGAGGATAAGAAGGATACTGATTATAATGCAGACAATGTTTCTTTAAATGACCTGTGTCCTGTTATTCAATACTCTTTGGAGGATGGGTCTGGCGGAATCAAGAGAAAGGTCTGCAAGCAAAAATAGTTGGTTGACTTTGTGTTATTTCAAGATCCCTTTGTTGTTTTTAACCTGGAATTTAGTTTAGGGTAACTTTTTTATTATTGTGTTATAAGGGGAGGTGTGTTATAATCTTTTATTTTTTGTATATAGGTTTTTATTGGCATTTTATCAACATCAGGTTACATCATTGGAGATTGACAAAATAAAGCAGCAATGTATCATGTAGGCACAAGCAGTCAACATAATTCTAGCAAGGGTCCCCAAGTCCCCCCTCCCAATACCCTTCCCCCTCACATATTAGGCCCAGATTTCAATGATCATAGTATAGAGAAACGTAATGGTACTGCCTCATGTACTTCTGCAACTGTGATATGTGTATCAATGCAACAACCTACCATTAGTGAAACTTATCCCCCTTCACCGCATGCAGGTCATGTTGGACGTGTACCTGGAGGGTCCAACAAGTCAGTGAGCATCACTGCCCAGGCTCGCAAATCATCTAACAATGTGTCATCCCTCCAGGATCTTCGTATGTGGCACTTCTCAGCTGTTATCCATTCTGCCACATCACTTTTCCAGTCTGTGTGCTTGGGGCCTTGGTGAGAACCCAAAGAATGGCTATCCTCTTCACCTTTGTGACACCCAGAATGAGGAACCATCTAATCAACTTCTTCTTTTTTAATAGGGACTCGTCCCAACAGGCACTGTCCTATATCTCAAGGGTATCCCAACCCCTGGACTCCTTCAAAGAGGCAGTCACATTGTCCCAATATTTTATCAGACCAGGACATTCCCAAACCATATGTGTAAAGTTTGCATGGACTTGGTGACATCTGTGGCATATTGCTCGCCATTCAGGGTAGATGGCATGCAATGTGATCGTGGTCAAGTAGACCTAGTGTGCAATATTGAGTTGTGTTAACTTAAAGCGACCATTAGATGATGCTATCTGGATCTCCTCATGGATGGCCTCCCAGTCCCTAGCCTACAAGGGTGCACCCAATATGTCGTGCCATCTGGCTTACTCTGGAAGATCAGTGTATGGTAGGTCTGCCCTCAGGGCTCTGTATAAATGTGTGATCAGTTTATGGCCCTCTCCCAGTGTCAGTATAGCTATAAGAGTATGAGACTCAGAAGGGAACTGAGGGAAAGATGGGCATATTCCTCAGGTTGTGGCAGCTATTTTAGAGTATCATAGAAACTGTCCCGAACCAAGGCCAAAAGAGGACAGAGGGTCATCTAATGTGATGAATTGGTCATCTGCGTAAAGATCCTGCAGAGTCTTGCAACCCTCCTCTTGTCATTTACTGGTGGACATTGTCTTCACAATCACCGAAACGGATTCTAAGGACCCATACTGGCATATCAAAGGCAAAAGGGACACTCCGCAAAACTGTCTTAATTGCTTTCTCCCAAGACCTGCCTATGAGCCGGCTACAACAGGCGTAATGGTCTGAACCCCAGCCACCATCATCAGTAACTCTGGGAGAGATGTATTTCCATAGGTGTTTTGTAGTAATCTGGGGCCAGATGTAGCAAATCGGCAATTTGCGACTTGCAAATTGCGAGTCCCTGCGACTCGCAATTTGCAAGTCGCAAATTGCTATGCAGTACGGTGTCTCAGACACCGACTGCAACTCGCTATGGGGTCGCAATGACCCACCTCATGAATATTCATGAGGTGGGTCGCAAATTGCGGCCCCATAGCGAGTATAGGCACTCGCTAACATGGAGGCCTGCTGACGTCAGCAGACCTCCATGTTCGTGACCTGCTTTTCAATAAAGCAGTTTTTTTTTTAAGTGTAGCCCGTTTTCCTTGCAGGAAAACGAGCTGCACTTAAAAAAAACCTGAAACCTTTAGTTTCTGTATTTTTTCAGGGCAGGGAGTGGTCCCTTGGACCACTCCCTGCCCTGAAAAAATATTTTTGGGTCCATTCACAAAGTGGAAGGGGTCCCATGGGGACCCCTTCCAATTTGCGAGTGGGTTACCATCCACTTGAAGTGGATGGTAACTGCGAGTCCATTTGCGACCGCGTATGCGGTCGCAAATGGAATTGCATCCCACTGCGAGTCGCAAATAGGAAGGGAACACCCCTTCCTATTTGCGAGTCGGAAATGCATTTTGCGAGTCGGAGCCGACTCGCAAAATGCATTTCTGAATAGCAAAGTGGCTTTTGCGCCTCGCAAACTGCGTTTTTCGCCGTTTGCGAGGCGCAAACACTTTGCTACATCTGGCCCCTGGTTTCCCAGTTTTCACAGTCGGCCTTCCAATGCACTGCGTGTTGCAGTTTGAGCTGCAAGATGATTTGATTCAAGATGAGGCAGCTCATGGCCACCCCTATCCCATGTACGCGAGAGGGTGGATAGGTTCACATGTTTCCTTCCCGAAGCCCACAGTAGTTCAGTGATCAATTTGTCAAGCTCCTGAAACACTACTTCAGGGATCTTGTATAGAGTGCCCTGAAATAAGTATATGTAATGAGGCAATATAATTATTTTTGCTATACCTAATTTCACCATAAGGGACAGACCCGGGGTGTTCCATAATTTTATGGACGGTTTCAACCTCTCCACCTCTCGACCCATATTGGCCATCCTACATTTATTCCCAAAGTGTGTTAATCTAATCCCCAGGTATCTGATGGTCCGTCATCCATGACAGTGCCTTCTGGGGAAGGACGTCCGCAGGCATTCCAGCCAGGCCTCCCATTCAAAACAGCTTAGATTTGATGTGATTAACTGAAAGCCCAGCTATATCTCCTCAAACTCACTGAGGAGAACCAACATAATGGGTACTGAGTATATTGTGTCCCTCGGTCTACAAGCCAGTGGCTTCATTGTGATCGCAAACAATAAAGGGGACAAGGGACAACCCTGCCTAGTCCAGTGATGCAGGGTATGTGCCTGTAACACCAAACCTCCCACCCTCACTCTCGCCCTTGGTTGCGCGTATAGTAGCTGTACCAACTTCAGGAACATATCCGCAATGCCTATATGGCAGAGTACCCCCCACAAGTAGTCCCTCAAAAGGGAATAAAATGCTTGTTCAATGTCAAGAAGGGCCAGCACATAGGGGTCCCTTTCAGTCTCCAATCCATTTCATGTCAGCGAGAGTCGCTATAAGATGCATAGTGTATTCTGCCCTGGTATAAAGCCACACTGGTCCTTTTGTTTAAGGCTGAAATGTATGGCAGTAGTCGAGTTGCAAGCACCTTGCTCAGAATCTTGACATCTACATTTAGCAAATGATGGCTTTCCTCATAGAGGCATGAAGCACCCCTCTCTCACATGCTTTGGTGCAGGCTTCAAGGAGTTTCTCAGATATAGTACCTGCCTGGCATTGGTAGAGCTCTCCTGGAAAACCATCTCCAACAGGTGCCTTTGCTATACTCAATACCCAAATGGGCCCTGTTATCTCTTCCTCAGTTAGGGGGGCTTCCACCCACAACCAATTCCTCCCCTGTAATAACCGTCATCTCCAAACCCACCAGGGAGTTATGTGCTGTAAAGCAGAGCAAGGAGGCAGAGGCACATATAATGTCCGGAAATGGATCACGAAGACCTCAAGTATGTCCCTCTGTGTATATACCATCCTACCATTTTTTCTTGAATCCCTGCTAAATGGGGTATCCGTGTCTCACTGTGTAGCAGTGTGGAAAGTAGCCTACTTGCTTTGTCCTCCTCCAAATGAAGTCGCTGCTGAATGCTAGTTCAGGTAAATTTATCGAGGCAATCACATATTTCCATCACTTACCATCTACATTCTCTTCCCTCCCATAGTCCCTGTGGTTGATCCACCAAAAGGGCCTCAAATTTACCCAATTTTAGTTCCAGTATGTCCAATGACTTAGTTAGTTGTTGTTTCACCCCAAAGGTTGTTTCAGGCATTCTCCACGGAGCATCACCTTCATGTCATTATTAATCACCCCTTTTACCATCTCATTAAAGGCTGGGTCAGTCATCAACTCCACCTGCATCGTCCACAGGGGTATCCTAGGGACTTCTCAGGAAATTCTAAATGAAATTAACAAGGACGAAAGAATGGATATGTACTTTGCAAGGTAAGAAGCAGTGTCTACAATGTAATAATGAGTCCGAGCTCAAACAATAGTCCAGACAACTGTAAATACCTGTGGCTGGCACAAAATGTGAGTATGCTGTAATGTCAGTGTTTCTCACTCTCCATACACCCAGCAATCCCAAACTCACCATAACCTCTGTCAGGGAACTAAGCATTAATGGTTTAGTATCCATTTTTGGGGAAGACAATTGATCCCGCCATCTAGGACACAATTTAACTCCCCAGCCAGAATAAGCCCAGTGCTCAGGTGTTTTTGCCACCACAAATTCATCACCATACCAAAGAAGGCCCCCCCCATATTCGGTGCATGGACATTAATCAAACAGATATCCCTGCCATCCAACATCCCTGAAATGATGGTATACTTCACATTAGGATCTAAGGCCACACCCCTAGCCACAAATGGAACCGCTGGGGGCCACTCACGCCACAACCTCCGACAAAAAATTGACCCGCCACCTACATTTCAAGATCATAATGCAGTTTCCCCAGAAATAGGTCTCCTACAGGAATGCCACTGACACCCCATAATGTCGTGCGTAGGAGTACATTAGTTGTCGCTTATCAGTCTGACCTAGTCCTCTTGCATTCCAGATCACATACGTCCAGTTGGAGGCAGTGAGTCCAGGTTGTCAGTACCATCTGTCTGACCCTCAGTATGCCCCACATCCTGCTGCCCCAGTCCACAGTCTCCTGCCACGTAGTTCAGTGTATAATAAAGCACCCATACATTCCGATGGCAATACCTACAAAACAGTTGAAACCCAGCACTTATCAAGAAGGTCAAAATGTATCCCCCCACCCACAAGGAGCGAGCCCAAACAACTTGGTCCCCCCAACATCAGGACAACTATACAGTCCCACCACCTGAAGCCCCCACAGTAACTGTAGAGACTTGCTGAGGGTTGTGCATCTTCCTCAGATGATGAGGCTAAAGGCTCTCTAGCCACAGGAAGTGAGGATGCCACCACTCTGAGCTCCCTGCCAGTAATCAGCCCATCAGGCCCCCATGCAACTGAAATATGCAGCATCCATAAAGTATACCCATTAGGAATAGACCATTCTCCAGTAGGATAAAAAACTCATACAGAAGTGTCACCCAACTATAATCTTAGTACATGTAAAGGCAGGTGGTACAAAGAGACTTCCCTCAGGCACCATGGAGTAACATTGTAAAATCAATCTGCACAGTGAGGAACCCCTGTTGTCACCTGTTAGAATTTTCATCCTTGGCATGGTCTACCCTAATGTTTTGCCTCGGTTTCCCAGGTTGTTGATGTGTTCTGGACTCTGTATTTGCTGTTTATGTTACTCTGGGCACTTTACCACTGCTATCCAGTATTAAAGTGCAAGTGCTCCTGTATAAAATGTGTATGTAATTGGCTTTCCATGATTGGCATATTTGATTTACTGGTAAGTCCCTAGTACAGTGCACTAGAGGTGCCCAGGGCCTGTAAATCAAATGCTACTCGTGGGCCTGCAGCACTGGTTGTGCCACCCACCTTAGTAGCCCTGTAAACATGGCCAGACCTGCCACTGCAGTATCTGTGTGTGCAGATTTTAACTGGCAAATTGACTTGGCAAGTGTACCTACTTGCCAGGCCTAGACCTTCCCTTTTCTTACATGTAAGAAATCCCTAAGGTAGGCCCTAGGTAGCCCCATGGGCAGGATGCAGTGTATGTTTGAGGTAGGACATATACTAATGTGTTTTATATGTCATGACAGTGAAATACTGCCAAATTCATTTTTTTACTGTAACAAGGTTTTTCACTGTTACAAGGCCTATCTCTCTCATAGATTAACATGATGGTTCCCTTTAGAGCAGATAGACATATGGAGTTTGGGGTCTCTGAACTCACAATTAAAAAATATATCTTTTATTAAAGTTGACTTAAATATTGTATGTTCGAAAATGCCACTTTTCTTGCTGATACCATTCTGTGACTCTGCCTGTTTGTGGATTCCCTGTTGGGGTCAGTTTGACAGTTGGGCTGTTTGCACCTCTCTCTAGACAGTGACACAAAGGGAGTTGGGGTGTAGCCTGTATATCCTGATGAGCCATCTATGCTAGGAGGGAGGGGAGGAGTGGCCACTTACATCTGAAATGCTGTGCCTGGCCTCACCCAATGCAGTCTCCAACCCCTTGGTGTGTGTCTGCGGCCTGGCCTGGGCAAGGCAGGATTTCAAAAACAAGAGAGACTTTTCTTTGAAGTAAGCCTACTTCAAAGGCCAAAGTGGGTATAAGAAGAGCACCCAAAACCACAGACTTTAGATCACTTCTGGAAATCCAGAGGAACCTCTGCCTGGAGAAGAGCTGAAGAGTTGTGGAGAAGTGCTGCCCTGCCTGTGACTGTGCTTTGTCGAGCTATCCTGCAGCTGCTGCTTCTGCCTGTGCAAGGGGACAAAGACTGGACTTTGTTGTGCATTCCTGTTTGTGAAGAAATCTCCAAGGGCTTGACCTGAGCTTGCCTCCTGTTGTTGAAGTCTCAGGGTCATCAAAGACTTCTCCTGCCAGCCCCTGGACTCTCTGCTAAGACTCCTGCCCTGCCAAGTGGTGCCCTATCCAGTTCCTGGGCCTTCGAAGCTGAAACTGGCAGACCAAAATTGAAAATGAATGCACAGACCGCTGTGTGGGGAAAATATTGTCGCACCTTCCGAGACGCAGCTGAAAAACAATGCGCCGCCAGATTCACAGCAGAAATCAACGCTCCACCAACAGCGCGGCTGGAACATCAATGCACGCAGCTGGAGAAACAAAATGCAACACAAGCTGATGGAGGCTGACAAAGTATAATTATCTTTATCTTTATGATTATGATTTTTTTTTTCTTTTAGTTACAATGTAATTATTCTATTGTACAAGTGTATGCTAACTTATTCAATAAAGCATTATTAAACAAAAGGACGTACCAACTGGAATCAATGGACCTCCTTGCACTTTGCTCCAGTAGCATCAGAGTTTTTTATGTTAGTGGAGAGCCAAAATAATGTCCAAAATGTTGATGCTGCTAACGCACCTGGTCCTTATTAAGTAAACTTAAAAGGGGAAGCGTATAGGCCAATGAACCTTTTGGATCGCATGGAGTATCCTAGTCATGTAATGACCAGTGACATCTGTAATCAATGTAATCAATCAATAACCACTAATTGAATCATTATCCAATAATCAATTATAACAACAGTTCATGAATAACCACAACTCGATAGAGCGTTTAACAATTTTTATTTCCTTATTAATTACAATTCCAATGCATACGGTTAACTCAAACTTTATTTAATCAGCCCAGAATTAGTTTAATAGCGACTAATTAACTAATTAGGACTTGAGAAAACATGTGCTCAAAAGCTTCATCATGAGCTAACAAACATGAATATATCGACATTAATAGCAGAGTTCAGCAATCAGTTTGTCAATCATTTGTCACTGTCAACGTCACCCAAAAGAACCCCCACCTATCCCAGATTAGCATCAGCATATTAGACTTCATGTGGAAACAATTTTGAAAACATGAATTTGGAAAAACATCTAGCTAGGAGGAAAACTATAAAAACAGTGCAGTTGGTACCTAGGAGAAAAGGCACTTCTTTCGTAGTTCATAGATTGGTTCACTGTACGATGTCTTCATCATCCGTCTCTTCAGGTATCGAAAATGTTGCATGTTCCTCTTCAGTAAGTGCTCTCATTGTTCAAGTCCTGGGAAAGTACAGTCAGCCTACTCTACACATAATTGTATCAAATTTACTTCATCATCTCCTGTCCATCGGTACATTGCAGAAAATTCTAGCTAAGCACACAGTTCACGGTGAGTTCACATGCACCAGCAGCTTCTATATTGTGCGGTTATTAATTCTGCTTCTGAATGAGGCTGGGCAAGTAGGCCACGACTTCGGCTAAGTTAGCTTCTACGATATAATGAAAAACATAGGTTATACATCTCATTATGACACATTACTTCATCATTATTACACATTTCCATTATTTCACAAATTTTTCATCATTTTAGTATAAATTTGTATAAGTGGCTACCACTCCCCATGGGCACATTTTCAAGCGTGCACATTATTTTCTCTACAACTAATTTCTCTATGAACTTTTTGTTAATCAAAACACATAAACATTCATTAATAATTTCTAATTAGCATATCTGCTTCAACAATGCTATTGTTCCTAATACCGCCATGGTGCGCCGTATAAATATGGCGCACACATGGTGGCATGGGGGGGTCACATGATGTGAAGTGCCATTTTCTTAAATCTGGGTCTTTGTCTGCTGTCCTCCTAAAACTAGAATAAAGGAGTTCATCAACATCTCCTATTGAACCATTTCCTCTACTCATAGGCAGGACCGGGGCCGGCCTCAGCGCTAGTGCAGCTCTGTGTGACAGTGTTTGTTGATGGACCACCTCAGCCACGGACAGATTCCCTCACTGCCACCATTTAACAGTGCCCCTCAAGTCTCCATAACCACTTTCTCTCAGATGCATTTAATAACTTTTGTACCACTAGTCATTTCAATGTAGGATGTCAGAGCAAAATCAATTATAAGTGTGTAAGAAATGTTACATAAGACAGAGCACTATAAAATGTAGAAGTCACATGTCATTCATACTAGTATAGTAAGCTGCATAGTTTAAGAGTGCTTGACCTGGAGAACGTCAAACTTGTATTTTAAAATGTAACACCATGGTTGAGGGTTCCCTTTAATAATAAGAATTGATTTATACCCAAAAGAACTTTTTTTTTGCAAAAGAAGGATAATGAAAGATGGGGTAAGCATAACACTCTAATCTATACCATGTTGAATGCATGCAGTTCTATTATGACAGTTAATAGTTTACTATTCTATATGATGATTTTAACATAGAAACTCTAAGTAACAAAAGGACCTTTCTGATTAAGGCAGTAACCAACTCACCTATTTGCTTTAAATGCACTTTGTGTTCTGCATGGCATATGGGCCCTCATGACAACATTGGCGGTAAAAGGCGCTTACTGCCGTGCAGAAGACCGCCAACACACCGCTGCGGCTGCGGAATTCTGCCACAGCTATTATGACACACATCTCGGAATCCGCCGAAATTCAGACACCCGCCACACCAAAGGTCAGTGATAAAATGGCGAAAACAAATCCTCCACCTCCACTCCAACAGAAACACGCCCATGCTATTACGACCCACGAATCCACGCGGCGGTCTTTCAAACGCGGTATTCCATTGGCGGTACACACCGCCGCGCTCAGAATACACACACATCTCCAAAACACTGCCACATTGGACAATTCAAAATATACACACCTGATACACATACAAACAACACTCCCACACACCCAATCCAATATAAAACACACATCCACATCACCCACAAACCCCTACGACCAGAAATTTAGACGAAGGCCAGAGAGACAGCACAGCAAAGACAACCCCACCATACAGAGGCACACAAGACCATCACCCACACAACATCCACGCACAAAACACCACACACCACTACACATCACCACACACATCAACACTCACACTGCCCCACACATCACACACACCAACCCATGGCACGCCAAAGACACCTCCGCTTTTCCGAGGAGGAGCTCCGGGTCATGGTGGAGGAAATTGTCCGGGTAGAGCCACAGCTATTTGGCTCACAGAGGCAGCACACATCCATAGCCAGGAAGATGGAGCTATGGCGCAGAATAGTGGACATGGTCAACGCTGTGGGACAGCACCCAAGAAATCGGGAGGACATCAGGAAGAGGTGGAATGACCTACGGGGGAAGGTGCATTCAACGGTCTCCAGGCACAACATCGTGGTTCAGCGGACTGGCGGCGGTCCCCCACCTCCTCCCCCACAACTAACAACATGGGAGGAGCAAGTCTTGACCATCATGCATCCTGAGGGCCTCGGAGGAGTCGGTGGAGGATGGGACACTGGTAAGTCAAATCTTAACTATCAGAACCCCCACCCTACCTGCATGCTATCACACACCCCCACCCTCACACCCTCCCCTACCACTACAACTCCTCACTAATGTACTAATAACACAAACTACACATCCCAACACCAAGCCCTGCATGACACAACTAAGCATGGACACCCATCACCTAAGCATGCCCACTGCACATACCCTGAACAACCCCCTAACTGTCATCACACAAGCCCCCACACAGGAATGCTTGCACTGGGGTACACAAACACCCACCCATTGCACACCATCACACACACACATGCAATAATCATGCTCGTATGCCCTTGCAGGATCACGAAGGACCATCAACACACCAGAGGTTCCAGACAACACCACTCCACCCACAGAAGAGGCCCACAGTGACGATAGCAGCTCTGCCCTACTGGAGCCTGATGACCAGCCCGGAGCATCGTGGGCCTCGGGACAGTCGGTTCCCCTTGCACAGGCACAGCCCAACACTGACCTTCCACCCTCTGGTAACACCAGCACAGCACCCACCCAGCGGGCCCAAACCTCCGTACCCAGGACAGGTCAATCAGCGGTGTGTCCACCACTACAGGGAACCCAGGGTAACCCACCACCCCAACAACAACAGGGACCTGAGGGCAGTGGTAGTGGGCACACAGTCCAGGGGACGGAGGCACAGGAACACAGGGGAACTGGAAGGGCTGCTGTGCGACAGGGGGCGGACAGGCCAAGCGAACCCACTCTCCACGAGGCCCTATCCTCCATCATGGGAGCATACCACCACTCCCAGGAGACGATGGCGACGGTCCTGGTCAAGTTTCAGGAGACCCAGCACCTGCAGGAGGACCAGAATTTGGGGTTCAGGGAGGAGTTCAGGACCATCAGCTCCGCCTTGGGCACCATCGTAGGGGTGCTGAAGGACATACAGCAGACCCTGAGGGACACCGTGGCACTCTAAGGGGCCCCTGACACTAGCCAGGATGATGAACTGCCCACCAACTCCGCCGGCGCTAGTGGACAGGACGCCCTGCCACAGGACCACCACACCAGCACCCCACCCCCTGCAGACGGACAACCACCACGCAAGCGGTCCCTGAGAGCCAGGAACAGGACAGAGCAAGATGGCAAGACCCCTGCCAGGAAATGAGACCACCCTGATTGTCCCCCCACTGTCCCACTTTGTTACCCTGTCCATACTTGAACTGCCCCAGCTCCACTTCCTATGCCCATATAGGCAGTGCACCTGTGAGACTAATAGACTGGACTCTGCAATGGACATTCCTCCGCCATCACCCATCACCATTTTACCACCCCCTCCCATTTTTGAGCACTTCAATAAACACCCGTGAAACACAAAACAATCTGGAGTCAGTCTATGATTTGTTAAAATTTAATATCTATGACAGTGTCAAAATGCGTTGTGAGATGTAAAGGCAACATACCAATGTCACACATCACAAGTCCTTGAAGGATGCAAGTAGATGACACACGTTGGTAACCACACCTGTGAAACCGTAATGGAAAGAAACAACTCAATTACCAAATAATCCCATGAAATAACACACAGGATAGAGGAGGACGTGTGACAGTGAATGTAATGGCAAAAATGAAAATGTTCTCACCTCTGTGTCACTGGAAATATTGCTGTATGACACTCCCTGTTGTCGTTGTCTTCTTCCTCAGCTTCCTACTCATCACTGTCCACAGGCTCCACAGCTGCCACAACACCGTCATCTGGACCATCCTCCTGCAGAAAAGGCACCTGGCGTCGCAAAGCCAAATTATGAAGCATCGAGCAGGCGATGATGATGTGGCACACCTTCTTCGGTGAGTAGAATAGGGAACCACCTGTCATATGGTGGCACCTGAACCTGACCTTAAGGAGGCGGAAGGTGCGTTTGATCACCCTCCTAGTCCGCCCATGGGCCTCATTGTAGCGTTCCTCTGCCCTGGTCCTGGGATTCCTCACTGGGGTCAATAGCCAGGACAGGTTGGGGTAACCAGAGTCCCCTAATAGCCACACACGGTGCCTCTGGAGTTGACCCATCATATCAGGGATGCTGCTATTCCGCAGGATGTAGGCATCATGCACTGAGCCAGGGAACATAGCATTAACCTGGGAGATGTACTGGTCTGCCAAACAGACCATCTGTACATTCATGGAATGATAACTCTGCCTGTTCCTGTACACCTGTTCACTCCTGTGGGGGGGGACCAGAGCTACATGGGTCCCATCAATGGCACCTATGACGTTGGGGATATGTCCAAGGGCATAGAAGTCAGCTTTAACTGTAGCCAAATCTTCCACCTCAAGGAAAATGATGTATCTCCTTACGTGTTTCAGCAGGGCAGACAACACTCTGGACAAGACGTTTGAGAACATAGGCTGGGACATCCCTGGTGCCATGGCCACTGTTGTCTGAAAAGACCCACTTGCAAGGAAATGGAGCACTGACAGCACCTGCACGTCAGGGGGGATTCCAGTGGGATGGCGGATTGGTGACATCAGATCTGGCTCCAACTGGGTACATAGTTCCTGGATTGTGGCACGGTCAAACCTGCAGGTGACGATTACATGTCGCTCTTCCATTGTCAACAGGTCCACCAGCGGTCGGTACACCGGAGGATTCCGCCATCTCCTCACATGTCCCAGCTGACAGTGCCTAGGAAGGACAACAGCAACCACAGAGTCAACCAATTCTGAGGTATGTACCCACAGCTACACAGAACACGACACGAAATACAAAAATCTTCCTCTCTGTGTGTTGAGTCCAGGCCTAGCTATGTGTGACGCAGTTGTAAAAGAATCCATGTGGGTCCCTGAAATGGCAGATGCCTGACCTCTAAAGTGGGACAAAGGGATGTGAGGTAACTGCGCTGGCGTTGTACACCGTCGCGGTAGGCGGTCGAAGACCGCGGCGCAATGCTGCATTGGTTAACATTGGACCCTATGGGTCCCAGGAGCCAATGACGAAGTGCGCCGGCGGTGATGATACGCACCGCCGCGGACGTCACCGCCGCGGACGTGTCCACCATTTTCTATCTGTTGAATCACTCGATACCTTATCTTCGACAGGAGAGGACCTACACTGCAAGTGCTGCTGTGACTTCAGTCTGGAAGAGACAATGGCTCGTGCGTCTGGGGAAAGGGCCCCTGCCTTCACTGCACAGGAGTTGGAGAAGCTCGTGGACGGGGTCCTCCCCCAGTAAACGCTACTCTACGGTCCTCCAGACCTACAGGTTAGTACACAGGGAGCACGTTGTATGGGCTAAGCCTGGGTGGAGAGGGCTGGTTGTAAGAGGGAAGGGGGCAGAGTTCAGGGAACATTAATGCATGTGAATGAATGGGCCACATGGCTAGAGTAGGGAGGAGGGCCACTCACATTGACGGTGCAGTTGGTAATGACTTTTCGTCTTCCATTGTGCATGTCATGTAGGTCAGCGCCCACCAGAAGAGGGACATTTGGCGTGCCATCGCCAAGGACGTCCGGACCCTGGGGGCCCACCAGAGATGGGGCACCCACTGCCGGAAAAGGTGGGAGGACATTCGCCGCTGCAGCAAGAAGACGGCAGAGGCTCAGTTGGGGATGGACTCCCAACGTGGGAGGGGTGCCCGTCGCACCATGAGCCCCCTGATGTTCCAGATCCTGGCGGTCGCCAACCCTGAGTTGGATGGGCGCTTGAGGGCATCACAGCAGACACAAGGGGGTGAGTACAACCTCATTCTGCGGACTTTGCGCGCAGTGGAGGGGTCTGGGTGGGGGAGGAGGCCTGTGGGTGTACCTAGGCCAGCCAGAAATACGTAGACTAGGCCCCTCTGTAATGCAGCCCATGTGGCACTCTACACCACCGCAGTAGAGTGCCAAGTACAGGTGCACATGCCCCTGTGGCATCCATGTGTGCCGATTTCCACCATAGCCATGTAGGCCAGATCCCAGGAATTGCATCTGCAGAGGCCAGGAGCACGGCGTAGTGCAGGGGGCTGCTGTGTCTGTCTTGTCCGCCAACGGTAGCGGTATGCCATGCACTCAACCTGTTCTTCTTCTGTCTCCCCCCCCCCTTTTTGTGTTTTCGCTGGTCTTTTGTGCATCAGCATCATCAGGCGGCGGTACAGTGGCACCGGAGCACGAGGGAGCTGCATCCCACATGGCCATGGAGGGCCACACCACGGACTCAGAATGCACCAGTGGGACGGAGGGCAAGGGGAGCTTCACGTCAGCCACCGGATCACCAAGCAGCGACACGGACTCATCCCCTCCTCCTCTTCTCCCTCCTCCCTCCCACTCTCGTCTACACTCTCAGCTGCATGCACCACATCTACAGGCACCAGGACTCGCAACAGAACACCCAGCACCACTTCCCGCTCACCTGCACTCACCACCTCCACTACCATTTACACGTCCCCTGTGTCCTCTCCCAGTGTGTCTGTGACGCCCCCTCCAAAAGTACACAAACGCGAGCACCCACACACCCAACATCCATCCACTTCACGACAGCCTCCAGTACCTGCACCTGCACCTGCACCCAAAACACCTAAAGTGACACCTCCTACAACCACCTTCTCTTCCTCCACTCCCAGGCCCCCTCCAACTACCCATCCCAGTGTTCGTCAAAAACTGTCCCTCTGTAAAGTTGACCTTTTTGCCCCCACCCCCTCTCCAATTCATCAGTCCCATCGTAGCGCCTCAGCCAAAAAGCCTCCAATACCAGTGGTGCCTGTTCAAGGTGTGTGGAGTGCACCGGCCACCAGGGCAGGCAGTATGATCCGGAGCCAAGGCACTGGCAGCCCACCCCTTGCAAAGGCTCTGAAATTGGAAAGTGGCCGAAGGGACCCTGTGAAGACTCCTGGAGGGAAAACAACTCATAGGGGTCCCAAGGGGATTGCAGAGTGAGCTGTGACTCCTCCAAAGATGGGGGAGGGCCAGAGGAAGTCTGCACAGCCTGTTGTGAGTATCACGGCGGAGAAGGGCGCCATCCTTCCCGGCGGTCGAGATCCCACCGCCAGCACCGTCGTCACTGGTCCGGAGACCACCGCCAGAGTCATTGCCCAGGAGGGCCCAAGTATCGTCACTGGACAGGAGACCACTGCCAGAGTCAGTGCCCAGGAGGGCCCAAGTATCGTCACTGGTCAGGAGACCACCGCCGGAGTCAGTGCCCAGGAGGGCCCAAGTATCGTCACTGGTCAGGAGACCACCACCACCGCCGGAGTCAGTGCCCAGGAGGGCCCAAGTATCGTCACTGGTCAGGAGACCACCGCCACCGCCAGAGTCAGTGCCCAGGAGGGCCCCAGCTGCCACAGCCCGCTGGGCTATGAGGGAACATCATGCCACACACCATTGCCCAGTCCAGAGAACGTCATGCCACACACCAATGCCCGTTCCAGAGACCGCCATGTCAAAGCACCGCTGAACAGTCCAGAACCGCCATGGCAAAGCACCGCTAAACAGTCCAGAACCGCCATGTCAAAGCACCGCTGAGCAGTCTATAGACCGCCATGGCAAAGCACCGCTGAACAGTCCAGGGACCGCCATGGCAAAGCACTGCTGAACAGTCCAGAACCGCCATGGCAAAGCACCGCTGAACAGTCCAGAGACCGCCATGGCAAAGCACTGCTGAACAGTCCAGAACCGCCATGTCAAAGCACTGCTGAACAGTCCATAGACCGCCATGGCAAAGCACCGCTGAACAGTCCAGGGACCGCCATGGCAAAGCACCGCTGAACAGTCCAGAACCGCTATGGCAAAGCACCGCTGAACAGTCCAGAGACCGCCATGGCAAAGCACCGCTGAACAGTCCAGAACCGCCATGTCAAAGCACCGCTGAACAGTCCATAGACCGCCATGGCAAAGCACCGCTGAACAGTCCAGAGACTGCCATGGCAAAGCACCGCTGAACAGTCCAGAGACCGCCATGGCAAAGCACTGCTGAACAGTCCAGGGAACGCCATGGCAAAGCACCGCTGAACAGTCCAGAACCGCCATGTCAAAGCACCGCTGAACAGTCCATAGACCGGCTTGGCAAAGCACCTCTGAACAGTCCAGGGACCGCCATGGCAAAGCACCGCTGAACAGGGCATGCACCGGGGAAGAATGAAAAGACCGCCACATCAAACATCGTTATCCCATGTGCAGTTGGGACAGAGACGGGACAGGAACTTTCACAGGGAGACTAATCCAGTCTGGGCACCAGTCCCCCTCCAGAGCCAGTGGCGGCGGTTATCTACTTGTGAAATTGTGTCTTTGCACTCCACAGGATGGTCCAGTGGGCAACCCACCCACTGTAGAGACTTGTGAGACTGTGGCTTTGCACTCCCCAGGATGGTACAGTGGGCAACCCACCCACTGTAGAGACTTGGCGACTGTGGCTTTGCACTCCCCAGGATGGTCCAGTGGGCAACCCACCCACTGTAGAGACTTGAAAGACTGTGGCTTTGTACTCCCCAGGATGGTCCAGTGGGCAAACCACCCACTTGTGAGACTTGAGAGACTCTGGCTTTGCACTCCCCAGGATACATTAATGGGCATGGAGCCCCGTCGTGGATCTGGCTTTGCACTCATCCGGCTGAGGTGCCCCCCTTCCTTTTCCCCTGAGGTGCCTGTAGTATTTCTATCTGATGCCCCGGCAGTGTTCTCTTCGATTGTGGACAGGTATCTACTGTGGGCCTCGCCCATGCATTTTTGGACTAGTGGTGCACGGACATTGATATGTGCAGAACTGCACTACTTCTCGTAATGTATATATTTCTGGCTGATTTTATTATATATCTGTATATTTTTGACAGACATGTATATTGATACATTACAATGTTTGAACTGATTTCGTTGTGTCTTTGCATTCTTCCGGGGGGATTGTGGGTTGTTACTGTGATTTTTGTACATGCATTGGTGTGTGTGTTGTAATATGCGAGGGTGGGGGTGTTTCGTGTGTGTCCCCCTAACGTTTGCCTCCCCCCTCCCATATGTCGAAGGTGCAGTACTCACCTCTGTCTTCGCCCGCGCCGGCGTTGGTCTTCGTAGATGAGTAGGGATACAAGAGCCGGTAGAATGTGTAATTCGGGCTCCATGGAGTCCTCGTTCCTCGTGGGATGTGTTGAGGTGAGCGTTTTCCCATTGCAGTAACTGTTTCCGCCGTGTTTTTATCCATGGTGAATCCATCCCGGAAAAGGTGGCGGATTGGTAGGTTGTAATAGTGTGGGCGGTACATTGGCTTCCGCCTGTCTGTTGGCGGTGTCCGCCGCGCTGCTTGTCTGTACCGCCGTGGCGGGCGGTGTGTTAAAGTGGCTGTCTTTGTTGGCGGTTTCCGCCAAGGTCATGAATCCCTTTTTTTGTCCGCCGGCCTGTTTGCGGTATTGCCGCACCTTTAACACCGTCCGCCAGGGTTGTAATGACCCCCATGGTCTTTTCAGGAGGCACATTAACCTCCTGCACTACCTTAAAACATCCACTTGAGAAAACTCCAAACTCTCTCCAGGCAGAACATTAATCAGCAGAGTTATCTTGACATTTTTATTGTTGTCTGAAAAAACAGGGGGCAAGGAACGCTGCAGTAGGTGCTTTTAACACTATAATATACTTGCAAACATGGAACTTCTCCCAAACACAGCACCCAGTGCACTGCCCTATAGCTGGCCCTGGATGGGACATAACATATTTTTGGCCACGAGGATAAGAAGGATACTGATCATAATGCAGACAATGTTTCTTTAAATGACCTGTGTCCTATTATTCAATACTCTTTGGAGGATGGGTCTGGCGGGATCAAGAGAATGGTCTGCAAGCCAAAATAGTTGGTTGACTTTGTGTTATTTCAAGATCCCTTTGTTGTTTTTAACCTGGAATTTAGTTTAGGTTAACTTTGTTATTATTGTGTTATAAGGGGAGGTGTGTTATAATTTTTTATTTTTTGTATATAGGTTTTTATTGGCATTTTATCAACATCAGGTTACATCATTGGAGATTGACAAAATAAAGCAGCAATGTATCATGTAGGCACAAGCAGTCAACATAATTCTAGCAATGGTCCCCAAGTCCCCCCTCCCAATACCCTTCGCCCTCACATATAAGGACCAGATTTCAATGATCATAGTATAGAGAAACGTAACGGTACTGCCTCATGTACTTCTGCAACTGTGATATGTGTATCAATGCAACAGCCCCCCATTAGTGAAATGTATCCCACTTCACTGCATGCAGGTCATGTTGGACGTGTACCTGGAGGGTCCAACAAGTCAGTGAGCATCACTGCCCAGGCTCGCAAATCATCTAACAATGTGTCATCCCTCCAGTATCTTCGTATGTGGCACTTCTCAGCTTTATCCATTCTGCCACATCCCTTTTCCAGTCTGTGTGCTTGGGGCCTTGGTGGGAACCCAAAGAATGGCTATCCTTCTCTTCACCTGTGTGACACCCAGAATGAGGAACCATCTAATCAACTTCTTCTTTTTTAATAGGGACTCGTCCCAACAGGCACTGTCCTATATCTCAAGGGTATCCCAAACCCTGGACTCCTTCAAAGAGGCAGTCACATTGTCCCAATATTTTATCAGACCAGGACATTCCCAAACCATATGTGTAAAGTTTGCATGGACTTGGTGACATCTGAGGCATATTTCTCGCCATTCAGGGTAGATGGCATGCAATGTGATCGTGGTCAAGTAGACCTGGTGTGCAATATTGAGTTGTGTTAACTTAAAGCGACCATTAGATGATGCTATCTGGATCTCCTCATGGATGGCCCCCCAGTCCCTAGCCTACAAGGGTGCACCCGATATGTCGGCCATCTGGCTTACACTGGAAGATCAGTGTATGGTAGGTCTGCCCTCAGGGCTCTGTATAAATGTGTTATCAGTTTACGGCCCTCTCCCAGTGTCAGTATAGCTATAAGAGTATGAGACTTAGAAGGGGACTCAGGGAAAGATGGGCATATTCCCCAGGCCGTGGCAGCTATTTTAGAGTATCATAGAAACTGTCCCGAACCAAAGCCAAAAGAGGACAGAGGGTCATCTAATGTGATGAATTGGTCATCTGCGTAAAGATCCTGGAGAGTCTTCCAACCCTCCTCTTGCCATTTACTGGTGGACATTGTCTTCACAATCACCGAAAAGGATTCTAAGGACCCATACTGGCATTTCAAAGGCAAAAGGGACACTCCGCAAAACTGTCTTAATTGCTTTCTCCCAAGACCTGCCTATGAGCCTGCTACAACTGGCCTAATGGTCTGAACCCTAGCCACCATCATCAGTAACTCTGGGAGAGATGTATTTCCATAGGTGTTTTGTAGTAATCTGGTTTCCCAGTTTTCACAGTTGGCCATCCAATGCACTGCGTGTTGCAGTTTGAGCTGCAAGATGATATGATTCAAGATGAGGCAGCTCATGGCCAGCCCCATCCCATGTACGTGAGAGGGTGGATAGGTTCACGTGTTTCCTTCCCGAAGCCCACAGTACTTCAGTGATCAATTTGTCAAGCTCCTGAAACACTACTCTAGAGACCTCATATAGAGTGCCCTGAAAGAAGTATAGGCAATGACGCAATATAATTGTTTTTGTTATACCTAATTTCACCATAAGGGACAAACCAGGGGTATTCCATAATATTATGGACGGTTTCAACCTCTCCACCACTCGACCCATATTGGCCTTCCCACATTTGGTCCCACAATGTGTTAATCTAATCCCCAGGTATCTGATGGTCCGTCATCCATGACAGTGCCCTCTGGGGAAGGAAGTCCGCAGGCATACCAGCCAGGCCTCCCATTCAAAACAGCTTAGATTTGACGTGATTAACTGAAAGACCAGCTATATCTCCTCAAACTCACTGAGGAGAACCAACGTAATGGGTACTGAGTATATTGTGTCCCTCAGTCTACATGCTAGTGGCTCCATTGTGATCGCAAACAATAAAGGGGACAAGGGACAACCCTGCCTAGTCCAGTGATGCAGGGCATGTGCCTGTAACACCAAACCTCCCACCCTCACTCTCGCCCTTGGTTGCGCGTATAGTAGCTGTACCCACTTCAGGAACATATCCCCAATGCCTATATGGCAGAGTACCCCCCACAAGTACTCCCTCAAAAGGGAATAAAATGCTTGTTCAATATCAAGAAGGGCCAGCACATAGGGGTCCCTTTCAGTCTCCAATGCATTCCATGTCAGCGAGAGTCGCTATAAGATGCATAGGGTATTCTGCCCTGGTATAAATCCAAACTGGTCCTTTTGTTTAAGGCTGAAATGTATGGCAGTAGTCGAGTTGCAAGCGCCTTGCTCAGAATCTTTACATCTACATTTAGCAAATGATGGCTTTCCTCATAGAGGCATGAAGCACCCCTCTCTCACATGCTTTGGTGTAGGCTTCAAGGAGTTTCTCAGATATAGTACCTGCCCGGCATTGGTAGAGCTCTCCTGGAAAACTATCTCCAACAGGTGCCTTTGCTATATTCAATACCCAAATGGGCCCTGTTATCTCTTCCTCAGTTAGTGGGGCTTCCACCCACAACCCATTCCTCCGCTGTAATAACCTTCATCTCCAAACCCACCAGGGAGTTATGTGCTGTAAAGCAGAGCAAGGAGGCAGAGGCGCATATAATGTCCGGAAATGGATCACGAAGACCTCAAGGATGTCCCTCTGTGTATATACCATCCTATCAATTTTTCTTAAATCCCCGCTATCCGTGTCTCACTGTGTAGCAGTGTGGAAAGTAGCCTACTCGCTTTGTCCTCCTCCAAATGAAGTCGCTGCTGAATGCTAGTTCAGGTGAATTTATCGAGGCAATCACATATTTCCATCACTTACCATCTACGTTCTCTTCCCTCCCAGAGTCCCTGTGGTTGATCCACCAACTAGGCCTCAAATTTACCCAATTTTAGTTCCAATATGTCCAATGACTTAGTTGTTGTTTCACCCCAAAGGTTGTTTAAGGCATTCTCCACGGAGCATCACCTTCATGGCATTATTAATCACCCCTTTCACCGTCTCATTAAAGGCTGGGTCAGTCATCAACTCCACCCGCATCCTCCACAGGGGTATCCTAGGGACTTCTCGGGAAATTCTAAATGAAATTCACAAGGACGAAATAATGGATACGTACTTTGCAAGGTAAGAAGCAGTGTCTACAATATAATAATGCGTCCGAGCTCAAACAATAGTCCAGACAACTGTAAATACCTGTGGCTGGCACAAAATATGAGTATGCTGTAATGTCAGTGTTTCTCACTCTCCATACATCCAGCAATCCCAAACTCTCCATAACCTCTGTCAGGGAACTGAGCATTAATGGTTTAGTATCCATTTTTGGGGAAGACGATTGATCCTGCCATCTAGGACACAATTTAACTCCCCAGCCAGAATAAGCCCAGTGCTCAGGTGTTTTTGCCACCACAAATTCATCACCATACCAAAGAAGGCCCCCCCATATTCGGTGCATAGACATTAATCAAACAGATATCCCTGCCATCCAACATCCCTGAAATGATGTATACTTCACATTAGGATCTAAGGCCACACCCCTAGCCACAAATGGAACTGCTGGGGGCCACTCACGCCACAACCTCCCACAAAATATTTACCCACCACCTACATTTCAAGATCATAATGCAGTTTCCCCAGAAATGGGTCTCCTACAAGAATGCCACCGGCACCCCATAACGTCGCACGTAGGAGTACATTTGTGGTTGCTTATCAGTCTGACCTAGTCCTCGTGCATTCCAGATCACATACGTCCAGTTGGAGGCAGTGAGTCCAGGTTGTCAGTACCATCTGTCTGACCCTCAGTATGCCCCACATCCTGCTGCCCCAGTCCACAGTCTCCTGCCAGGTAGTTCAGTGTATAATAAAGCACCCATACATTCCGATGGCAATACCTACAAAACAGTTGAAACCCAGCACTCATCAAGAAGGTCAAAAATTATCCCCCCACCCACAAGGAGCGAGCCCAAACAACTTGGGCCCCCCAACATCAGGTGAACTATACAGTCCCACCACCTGAAGCCCCCACAGTAACTGTAGAGACTTGCTGTGGGTTGTGCATCTTCCTCAGATGATGAGGCTAAAGGCTCTCTAGCTACAGGAAGTGAGGATGCCACCCACTCTGAGTTCCCTGCCACTAATCAGCCCATCAGGCCCCCATGCAACTGAAATATGCAGCATCCATAAAGTATACCCATTAGGAATAGACCATTCTCCAGTAGGATAAAAAACTCATACAGAAGTGTCACCCAACTGTAATCTTAGTACATGTAAAGGCAGTTGGTACAAAGAGACTGCCCTTAGGCACCATGGAGTAACATTGTAAAATCAATCTGCACAGTGAGGAACCCCCGTTGTCACCTGTTAGAATTTTCATCCTTGGCATGGTCTCCCCTAATGATTTGCCTCGGTTTCCCAGGTTGTTGATGTGTGCTGAACTCTGTTTTTGCTGTTTATGTTACTCTGGGCACTTTACCACTGCTATCCAGTACTAAAGTGCAAGTGCTCCTGTATAAAATGTGTATGTAATTGGCTTTCCATGATTGGCATATTTGATTTACTGGTAAGTCCCTAGTACAGTGCACTAGAGGTGCCCAGGGCCTGAAAATCAAATGCTACTCGTGGGCCTGCAGCACTGGTTGTGCCACCCACCTTAGTAGCCCTGTAAACATGGCCAGACCTGCCACTGCAGTGTCTGTGTGTGCAGATTTTAACTGCCAAATCGACTTGGCAAGTGTACCCACTTGCCAAGCCTAGACCCTCCCTTTTCCTACATGTAAGACATCCCTAAGGTAGGCCCTAGGTATCCCCATGGGCAGGATGCAGTGTTTGTTTGAGGTAGGACATATACTAATGTGTTTTATATGTCCTGACAGTGAAATACTGCCAAATTCATTTTTTCACTGTTACAAGGTTTTTCACTGTTACAAGGCCTATCTCTCTCATAGATTAACATGGGGGTTCCCTTTGGGAGCAGATAGACATGTGGAGTTTGGGGTCACTGAACTCACAATTTTAAAATATACATTTTAGTAAAGTTGACTTAAAGATTGTATGTTTGAAAATGCCACTTTTCTTGCTTATACCATTCTGTGACTCTGCCTCTTTGTGGATTCCCTG
The DNA here is from genome assembly GCF_031143425.1 of Pleurodeles waltl. Taxonomy (NCBI): domain Eukaryota; kingdom Metazoa; phylum Chordata; class Amphibia; order Caudata; family Salamandridae; genus Pleurodeles; species Pleurodeles waltl. The sequence continues at coordinate 252,855,943 of NC_090439.1, forward strand.
TTGGGGTCAGTTTGACAGTTGGGCTGTTTGCACCTCTCTCTAGACAGTGACAGAGAGGGAGTTGGGTGTAGCCTGTATATCCTGATGAGCCATCTGTGGTAGGAGGGAGGGGAGGAGTGGCCACTTACATCTGAAATGCTGTGCCTGGCCTCACCCAATGCAGTCTCCAACCCCTTGGTGTGTGTCTGCGGCCTGGGCAAGGCAGGATTTCACAAACAAGAGAGACTTTTCTTTGAAGTAAGCCTACTTCAAAGGCCAAAGTGGGTATAAGAAGAGCACCCAAAACCACAGACATTAGATCACTTCTGGAAATCCAGAGGAACCTCTGCCTGGAGAAGAGCTGAAGAGTTGAGGAGAAGTGCTGCCCTGCCTGTGACTGTGCTTTGTCGAGCTATCCTGCAGTTGCTGCTTTTGCCTGTGCAGGGGGACAAAGACTGGACTTTGTTGTGCATTCCTGTTTGTGAAGAAATCTCCAAGGGCTTGACCTGAACTTGCCTCCTGTTGTTGAAGTCTCAGGGTCATCAAAGACTTCTCCTGCCAGCCCCTGGACTCTCTGCTAAGACTCCTGCCCTGCCAGGTGGTGCCCTATCCAGTTCCTGGGCCTTCGAAGCGGAAGCTGGCAGACCAAAGTTGAAAATGAATGCACAGGCCGCTGTGTGGGGCAAATAGTGCTGCACCTTCCGAGACGAAGCTGAAAAGCAACGCGCCGCCGGCTTCACAGCAGAAATCAACGCTCCACCAACATCGCAGCTGGAACATCAACGCACGCAGCTGAAGAAACGACATGCAACACCCGCTGATGGAGGCTGACAAAGTCGCAACCCACACAGCGTGGTTTTGCTGATACCGTGCAGCAGGATTTTTGATGCAAACATTGCTGGGTACGGAAAAATGACGCATAGCCTGCCCGGACCTGAGTGCTGCTCAGATTGACGCATCGCTCTCCTGCGTAGAGGAAAAACGCCTCATGCCGACCCGACCAGAGAAGCAGAAACGACGCACAGTCTCGCTTCCGGGTGAGAAATCGACGCATTGCTAACCTTTTTCGACACACACTCACCCGTGCGTGTTATTTTGATGATACTCAGGTACTTTTCAATGCTAACAGTGTTTTTACTAAGGATTTAAGACTCTTTTGCTTTTAAAATGAATAACTTGACTTGTGTATGTTGGATTTTTGTTGTTTTGGTCTTGTTTTACATAGATAAATATTTCCTATTTTTCTAAACCTGTGTTGTGTCATTTTGTGGTGTTTTCACTAAGTTACTGTGGCCCATATTTATACTTTTTTTGTGCCGCATTTGCGTCATGTTTTGATGCAAAAAAGGTGCAAACTTACAAAACGCAATTGTATTTTGTAAGTTTGCGCCACTTTTGCATAAAAAAATTCCGCAAATGCTCTGCTGTATGTGTTGGTACAAATACTTTACACTCAGACTCTGAAGTTAAGCCTGCCTGCTTGAGCCAAGCTTCCAATGGGGTGAGCGGGGCTAACTGAGGGTGATTCTCCTTTACCCTGACTAGAGTGAGGGTCCTTACTTGGCCAGGGGTAACCTGACTGCCAACCAAAGTCTCCATTTCTAACATTACCCTTTACCCTTGACCCTACAGCTCTCAGTCAGTTCATTGCTGAGGTAGTCATCACCTTCCCTGTGGGACTGGAAGGATGTACGGGAGTCTGGCACACAATTTGAATCCATAAGTGTGCAGCCAGGACAGACAAATATCTTTACATGCTGTCGCTGATCTGAGCTTTGTTCAGAGTTCACGCTAGTTCTCCATTTCTTTGGACTCCTATGTGGTGCCCCAAAGTTACTAGATTTGCTAGTGCTTGATTGTTTATGTGGTACATTTCCGAAAGCATCAAGCCAGTCATTAGCCTCCTCTGGGGTAACAAAGAAGTAGGTTTTCCCTTCATGTTGGACCAGTAGTTTCTCTGGGAATGTTAGGCTACATAGGATGCCCCGATACTGGAATCATTTCTTGGTCAGCATGTAATACTTATGAAGATGTTGTATCTTTCTTGTATAGCCTGGGAAAATCAGGATGTTGTTGTTCTCAAATGGGGGGGGCACCCTTCACCCTGACATGCTGCGGTATTACATTCTTAATGCAAAAGTTGAAGAGTTGTAAAATTATGACCCTGGGCAGTGGCCCCCGGCTTAGGCACTGGAGCCAGTATGCAGTGGGTGCGCTCAATGGTGAAAAACGTAAAGAGTCATCTGTGCTGTAGCATATTAGTTGTCTAGTCTTCTAGAAACAGCTCAGTAAACTGCCCCTCCACCTTCTCCTGGAAACCCACAAATCGGAGATTCTTTCTCCAGGACCAACCCTCGAAGTCCTCCATTCAATTATCCAGGCGGGTCCTGAGCATCTTTAGTTCGTCTTAAGTGAGACTATCTCCTGTTGCAGCTCAGTGACCAGCACCTCCGTCTCTGTGACGCTCAGATATTTTTCAGACATCCGTTCATAGTAGACCTATCTTAAGTGCCACAGAGTCACTTTTTGCCAGCATGAGTTCACATAACCCCTTAATTTCCATTAGCAGGTCAGCCATGGTAGGAGGTTGAGGATCTCCAGGTAAAGTAGCTCAAGTTGCTCACCTCTCACGCCGTCCGGTGGCAGGGGAAGGGCATATTGATCTATTTTGTTAGCCTGTACTGGTTTGTTTGGTTTGTCTTTTGCCATTATGTTGAATTAAACTGCAATAGTTCAGCCTCCTCAATTGCCTCCCCAGGGGAGAGGCATCAGGTACACAATAGCCACACCCTTACTGAGACAGCTGTTCATAGTTCAAGCATCTAGGAGAAAGGGCCAAAACCAGAATCCTCCCCCCTTGCTGCCTGAGCAATACCACAGTTGCAGGGGGCACACAACTTCCTCTGCTGCCCCCAATACATCTTCACCCTAGAGGGGCCCCTCCTCCAGGCAATGGACAGGGGCTGTAAGAATACCACTAGTGCAGGAGCCCCCGTATAATGGAGAGCATCACCAGCTGTCCTGAGTTGTCTATGATTCCATGTGCCAGAAACAGAACAATCAAATCCCTTTTTTAGAACCCATTCCCGCGGCCCAACAGCAGGCAAAGAGCATGCGAGGGGGACTGTATGGCATACTTAAGCAGGCACCAGTGATCTATAATACAACTGGCTCCCAAGTAGCAACAATCCCTCACAGACTCACCCCTGATTCACCTTCCTGATATTGCAACCATGGTGATGTCAAGGGCCAGTCGGACCCAGTAGTGCATCAGTCTGCAGTCTAATTCGATTGAGGCTGAGGGTCCCTGCATGTGCTGTGGAGGCCATCTTCCTGTGGTAGCCTTGTGCAGCACAGTAGACCCCAGGGCAGGCTCTCAGCCAAAGCCACCCACCAAAGAGGGCCCACTCAGGATTCTTCTATATCATCTCACTCTCTGGTTGGACCCAGGGGAATTGCAGCACAGCTCCTTAATAGGGGCTCCACTTCTCAGGCCCAGGGGCTGTAACCGCACGCTGACTCTGCTCCGACAGCAGCCATTACAGGCCTGACCACATCCAAGCCACACAGCCGCCCACACAGCCCCTGCAGGTCAGGACTTGTTGACAGTCCAATCTCTAGTCTGGTAGCAGGTTTTCCCACTGGGACAGAAGGAGGTGTAGCCTGGTGTTGGATTTTGCATACTGTCACAATTTTAGGGAAAATAAATCAGGATAGATGGGTGATTACATTAGGGCTGGCGAAGAGCTCTGGTAGGAAGCTACAGATCGGGCATCCTGCCAGGCCACACACACTGAATTGTGTTATAGACTTCTTATGCGCTTCTCCCTTTAAAACAAAATGCTTTCAGTTGTCTGTTAAGATAATCACTGAGAGATGTGTACTGCCCTTTACAGAAATGGAATAAAGGATTTTATCAACATTTCCTTGTTAAACATCTCTACTCAATGGTGGGACACAACAATGTTTGTTATTTCCTGATAGTATACCTGAACTTTATATTGTTGGTTTGATGTACTCTGCGAGTATTGATGTAAAGTCTAGATCCTCCAGAATTTTGGTAACTCACTGCCATATCTGTTATAAACAATAATAACAAAAATGTTGTCGACCCCTTTCATTCATATAACTGAGACAAGTCATTCCAATAATGATCCAGATGTAACACCTGAGAAGACACCCAAGTGTTCCCTTATCTTTATTTCAGGATTGTCCCGAAATATCCCTAGATAATTCATCAAAGAGGTGTAGGTTGAATTGATGTTCCCCTTGTCTCCCATGTTCTTAAAGATATGTTTAGGACCCTTTTCTCTGACACCTGTAATTTATGTGCAACATTCTTGAAAGTAGGTCAGAGGTTTTTATCCCTGATAATGTTTAGTATTTAAGGACACCACTTGACCCTTTAGGTAGAGAGATCCTTCACCCAAAATAATACTGCAAGATACTGTCCAAAAATGATCTTGGTTATTGGTATCACTCTGAGAGGAAGATTCATCTTGTCTGATCCTGATGAGAGCTGAGCATCTGAGGGAGGCTGTGACTGCAGCTTGTATTTGTCTCTCGCAGACTATGCATCCTTCACTGCTCTTTTGATAATCACAGCCTGAGCTATCGGTAAGGTATGCAGTGTTCCACTTCTCCTTAAGAAACTGTAGACTGCAATTTACTCTACTAGATGCTCTCCTTGGGTGACACATAAAAGTATGTTTTATGGTGTTTGGCTTTCAGATGACATTTTAACCATGTTAGAAATGTTCCTTTAGTTCTCGTTGTTTACAACGTGCCTTCTTGCTGTTTTTATGATATCCTCTATGATGTTTCAGATGTACTAAGAAACAGGTTCATCCTTTTGTAATAAAAACGTTTAGTTAAAAAGTCTGTTCTTCTTAGTGCAGTGTATGATACTGTGAAGAGTGAAAGAGGTTTAAAGTTACCATGGTGCCCCTGATCCCTTTCCTGGGATTGTTAGTAACCCCAGAGCAGTGACTTCTCTTCAACTATGTATTACATAACCTGTCTTTCACATTCAGCACTGGTGCATTGAACTAAGTTACCGGTTACTGGGTACAAAAGCAGAACATGAAGAGCTATACAAAAGTGGTAGTTTGCCCAACAGTATGTAGTGCATTCTAATATTGATGTGGAAAGTAGTCAAGATTTATACCTGACTTTTAATTTAGTTGTATTTGATGGCTTTTGAGTTGTTTTACGCGGTTACCGCCATAGGGCCGATCCGCGGTCAAAAGACCGCCGGCGGCCATTCTGGCTTTCCTGCTGGGCCGGCGGTCGACCACCAAAGGAGCGCCCGCCGGCCCAGCGGGAAAGGCCCTGCAACAAGGAAGCCAGCTCCGAATGGAGCTGGCGGAGTTGCAGGGGTGCGACGGGTGCAGTTGCACCCGTTGCGATTTTCACTGTCTGCTAAGCAGACAGTGAAAATCTTTATGGGGCCCTGCTAGGGGGCCCCTGCACTGCCCATGCCAGTGGCATGGGCAGTGCAGGGGCCCCCAGGGGCCCCACAACACCCGTTCCCGCCACCCTGTTCCTGGCGGTAAAAACCGCCAGAAACAGGGTGGCGGGAAGGGGGTCGGAATCTCCATGGCGGCGCTGCTTGCAGCGCCGCCATGGAGATTCAGCTCATGCAGGGGAAATCCGGCGGGAAACCGCCGGATCCCCTTTTCTGACCGCGGCTTTACCGCCGCGGTCAGAATGGGCTGGGAAGCACCGCCAGCCTGTTGGCAGTGCTTCCGTGGTCCCCGGCAAGACCGCCAGGGTCGGAATTACCCCCTCTGTCACAAACGTGACGGATATCCCGCTCGCCGTTTTACAAGTTCCATAGGATATATTGAAACTTGTAATATGGAAGATGGGATATCTATCACGTTTTTGATAGAGTATCCCATCCAACAAGGTCGTAATCAGGCCCAAAGTCTTAGAAGAACACAAACAAAAAAATGCAGAAATGTGTACACCTTCCTCCCCTGCTGCCCTCCTCCTACCCCCATCACCACCCACACTCAGCAGTGTATACCACACCCATTAGATGACACTTGTTGTTCCTCTCAGTTTGAATGTCCATGGACTGGCTGTTTCATCCAATATCCTGCTTGATTTGTGTCTTGTGTCTGTGGCTTTTATCACCCTCTCTAGTCCATGGTCATCTTTTCACCTCCCATTCTTTGTGCCCCTCTACGTTGTGTACCATTCACCCCCATATTATCTCATACTTGCAGGAGCAACCTCTTCAATCATACACCTTTGTCTCCTTTGCTTGACACAGTCCATTCCCAGTATCTAATCTTGAAATTTCTGGTCTGCTTTGCTGTCCCATTTCTGAGCAATTCCTCTTTTCACACTATAACCCCTAGGTTAATCAATAATCTATTATATGATATCACATCTGCCCCATTCCACATTTCCAAAAGCGTCAGGGTGGCATTCGCCCCTATAGGTACTCCTGTAACTTTTTCTAATTTGTAAATTGTGTCCTTCAAAACAGGCTGAATTTTGTACCAATCACACAGTATAAGGATAAAGGTGTCTCTCTGGCCCTAATGTCGGAGGCATAGGTCATCTTTGACTCTATTTTGTAAAACAATCTTTGTGTGTGGTAGATTCTGTGTAGGATTGTCAATAGGATTAGGCAAAAGGTCACCTTTATGGCCCCTTCTCTGCTGCATTGTAATGCATCACTTTAATCGTCATCCCCCAAATCCCCCACAACTTTCTGCCAGTGTACCCTTTGCTGCTTAATGTCTCCCTGTGTGTTCCTTATCAATGATGCACATTTGAGGGAGCTAGCTTTTTTAGTAATGTCTCTCTCCAGGGGGAAATCCTCCTTTGTTATCTCCCCTTAAGAGATCCTCCTTCATAGTGCATGGAGCAGCTGCAAGTATTTAAATATGTTGATTGTGGCCATGTCACACTCTTTGCAAAGGTGTGTAAATCTCACACATCTTTTAGCACAAAATGTCCCATTGTTTGAAGCTTGATAAGTCTGTCACTGGTGTGAGTCTTTTACTCAGAGATAGAGGGGTTCTTGGTGTTAGCTTTTTCTCCAACCATATTTTTCTATTCAGTTTGTGCCACATATTTTCAACTCTTACTCCTGCTGGGGGAGCGTCCTTTGCCATTGCCCCTCAACACAGTAAATTAAGGTAGTCTTTCTTTCCTAATTTCTCCCAGTCCATCAGAAATGAAGGTCTTCAAACAGAGCATATGTCCATTCATTACCTATAGTAACCTGGGCTGCTTCTTAATATTTACGGATGCCCGGTAGCGTCATGAGTCCCCATCGAACACCTATCTTAGGACGGTGGCATGGCAATCTGTGGTGGACCGCCCCTCCATAGCAGGGATGATATTAACCTATGTACCATCTGGAAGAATGTTCCAGGAATGGTGTAAGGGCTGTTCTGCAAGAATTAGTTGAAGCAGGATAGCAACAATCATTTTAAATATTGCTGCTGCACCCAAAATCGAAAATGGTAGGGTGCTGCAGTGCTTAATAGTCTTTTCCAGCCCATTTAGTAGCAGGGCTATGTTATCTTCAAAGTGTGCATGCTTATCCCTGAAGACCCACACTCCTATGTATCTAAAATACTGTGTGTCCACTTTTAGCGGTAATGGTATCACTCCCCTAGGCTTACAGTTGCCCATCAGGAAGATGCATCGTGGCCGCTATTTCTTCGTTACCCATAAATTGTGAGCCATTTTCATTGCTGAACCATGCCATAAGCTTCCCCGCATTGTCCCCCCTTCATATGGTAATTTTTGCCTAGCTATTTGTGTTGTTTTTAGTTAATTCATGGCTGTACAGTACTCCTCTGTACAGGAGGATGCAAGTCCAGGTTTCTTCTGAAGGTTACCGGTTATGGGCATTCTCAATGTCAATGATTTCGTTTTTTAGTGCTTTGCATAGCTGGGTTCTTTATTGCATATCCTGTTTCTCATTTGATATAATCACTACCTGTATTGTGGCTTTGTAGGTCTCCCATTGTATTATAGAATCTGTGTCAGTGGCAGTGTTCTCTTTAAAATGACGTTCTGTGGCCTTGTTTAGGTATTTTATTATGTCTTTGCTTGCCTGTTTCTAGGCTGCCATTCACCATACTGTTCTCCCTCTTTGCATTGTATCTAGGGTAACACTTAATGGCAAGGGGTCTTAAATTCTTCTTGCTCTGTAGTCAACCTCTGTGAATCTGCAGAGTGGTATTAATTGGGTAAGTAAGTAGTCTATCCTGGAGGAGGTATTATGTACTCTTGAGTAGTAGTAGTATTTTCATGTCTCATGCAGTGCTCTCCCAAAGTCTCCAAATCTCAGTGCTTGCATAAAGCTATAAAGATTTCCAGTTTCCTGGTCGGTGAGCCTACAATGTATTGGATCTGTCCATGTGTGGGTGCAGTGCCATATTGAAATCCCCATCTAATATAGTTGTAGCTTGTGGCAGATCCATGAGTTAGTGTCCCAGATGCTGTAGGGTGTCAAGCTGCAGCATGGGTAGGGAATACCCATTAACTAACACTAAGTTTCCCCCTTCCAGTCTCTCAAGACCATGGTGTAGCTACCTAGGCCATCTGATTTGACCTGTGTTATCTGGAACTAAACCATTTTCTTCACTTGGATCACAACTCCTAAGTATCCTGTGGTGTAACCAGCATGGCTAGCTACTATATACTTCCATCTTCTGAGTAATCCATAATTGGAGCACTTGCGGTGTGGTCCTTGCCAAAACACCAAGGGCCTCATTAAGACCATGGCGGCCGGCAGTAAGCTGGCGTTAACACCACCAACAGGCTTGCGGTGTTCCGCCAGCTATTATGACTGTGGCTCAATAGTCACGGCCATACCGCCGGCACCTCCAACATACCGCCAGGCTTCCGCCTAGCAGTCATAATCCTCAGGGCAGCGGTGCAAGCACCACTGCCCTGGGGATTATGAGTCCCCAACCACCAGCCTTGCCACGGCGTTAAACACCACCATGGAAAGGCTGATGGTAAGGGGCACTTGGGGTGCCCCTGGGGGCCCTTGCACTTGGCATGGGCAGTGCATGGGCCCCTAGACATAGCCCAGTCGCACAGTTCACTGCCCGAATTTCAGGCAGTGAAATGGGCTATGGGTGCTACTGCACCCGCTGCACATCAACATTGCTGCTTGCTCTATTACGAGCTGGCAGCAATGTTGATGTGACTTTTCCGCTGGGCCAGCGGAAAAGTGATAATAGGGAGCCAGGAATACCGCTGGCACTGGCGGTATTCTGGCTCCCGCAGCCTTGGCGGTCTTTTTAAAAGACCGCTGAGGTTGTAATGAGGGCCCAAGTCTGCTGCATATCTTGTCAGGGCCTTAGTCACTAGACCGCACTTAATTTGTCTCCTTTGTCCTTTGACATTCCTCGTTAATAGTTTAAGAGGGTGCATCCTTGTATTTGCCATGTCTGGTCCTTCTATTGTTTGTATCCTTTCTTCCCAGGAGGCTTATTCCCCCCACCTGTACCGTCCCCCCTTGTACACCTGTGGTCTTTTTAACTCTAGTCCAACTTACACCACAACCCACAATACTATGCAGTAGTCTTTGAACTGCAAACAGTGGTCGTCTCAGGGGAAGTATAACCCTAAACTTCCAAAGCAGTGGTTTTACCACTAAAACCCTCTAAAACCCCATGACTCAATAGGATGTATTTAGTATTACACCCATTTTATTAGGAAAAATGTACTTAAATCAAACAATTAAAGCAATATATTATATTAGGTGATCCTAAAAAGTGATGCTCAATGCAAGTGAAAAAGACCAATAGGTCTGTTGATTCATTGAATGGCATACCCTCAAAACTTGTAATGAAGTGCACACTGTCTCGAGTATAGGATCTTGTTGATGGCACAAGTGATTTGAGGAAAAAGTTCACATATTGATATAGTGGTTCCAAAATAGAGCCACAGTCTGATACAATTGGGTGGCCTGGTAGGTTATCTAGTCTCTTATGTACCTTTGGTAGAGTATAGACAAAAGGCATCCTAGGGTGTTTTTTGTTAAGGAATATGTGTTTGTTTTTACTGATGAACCCTTGGTCTAGACCCTTATTAGTGACTTCAGTTATCTGTTTCTGGAGGTTTCCTGTGGGGTCTCCCTTTAATTTGATCTAACGCCTCTCATCATTCAATTGGTTGAGGATCTCTTGACGGTAACTAGAGACATCTTGGATCACTATACCTCCGCTCTTACCTGCTTTTATTATGACAAAAGGTGCTATTTTTAAGATCTTTGATGGCAATACTCTCATTATAGGTGAGATTGTATTTCATGTATCTCCTCTGTTTACTTAATGTGTCTATGTCCTTCAAAATCAGAACAGACCCTCACTGGGCATCATGTGAGAAGGTGGTGTAAAGGTGGAAGGTAATTTGAGACCCATGTTGTCCGATTTACTCAACTAGGTATCTCCTTCAAAGAAATGGTTCACTCTTATCTTTCTAAAAAAACCTTTGCATTTCAGGATTTACTTAAAAAAAAATGGATATGGAGTGGGTACAAAGGAAAGTCCCTAGCTAAGAACAGATTTCTCCTCTGATGTATGTCTGTGCTGGGATAAATTAAATATGGAAACCATAGCATAGTTATCAAGGTCAGGGGTACCTATAGTTTGTGATGTCCTAGTGTAGGAAAGTACCCTCTTTCTTGGCATGGTTACCCCAATTTTCTCCCTGATGTCAGTGTGCTTGACTGGGTCTACTGGGATTTTGCTTATCAGGACCCCAGTAGTTATGATCTATCCCTTCAAAATGGTTGTTGGATACTGTTAACACAGTATTTCATCGACAATTGTCATATTGGTGCCTCCTTATAAGTTCCTAGTATATGGTGTCTAGCTACCCAGGGCATTGGGGTTCCAGGGGATCCCTATGGGCTGCAGCATATATTTAGCCACCTATAGGAAGCCCATGCAAAGGCCTCTGCAGGATTGCCATTGCAGCCTGCGTGAATAGGTGCAAGCACCCTTTTACTGCCATTTACACTGCACCAAGGTAATTTATAAGTCACCCCTATAGCAGGCCCTCAAGCCCTGAGGGCAGGGTGCAAAGTACCTGTGTGTGAGGGCACCCATGCACTAGAAGAGATGCCCCCATGACCTCCAGGACCATTTTTCCAGATTTCGTGAGTGCAGGGACACAGTTTTTAAGCGCAAACTGGACATAGGTCGCTACCTATGTCCACCTACATAATGGTAACTCTGAAAAGAGGCATGTTTGGTATTAAACATGTAGAAATCATACCCCTATACTTTTGAAAGCAGTGGTTTATGATCCCATGCACTCTGGGGGCTCCTTAGAGGACCCCCAGTACTGCATTACAGCCTTCTGAGGTTTTCCAGGCAGCCCCAGCTGCTTCCACCTCACAGACAGGTCTATGCCCTCCTGTTGCTTTAAAAGCTTAAGTCCAGGAAGGCAGAACAAAGGTGTTACACCCTCTCCCTTTGGAAATAGGCGTTACAGGCTTGGGGGGTAGCCTCCCCATGTCACTGGACATGCTTTAAAGGGCACATTTGGTGCCCTTCTTGCATAATCTAGTCTACACTGATTCAGGGACCCCCAGTCCATGCTTTGGTGTGAACTGGACAAAGAAAAGGGGAGTGACCACTCCCCTGTCCATCACCACCCCAGGATTGGTTCTCAGAGTTCCTCCAGAGGGTCCCTGGGTTTTGCCATCTTGGAGTCCAAGTTGGCAGGGAACTCTGGGAGCATCTGAGTGGCCAGTGTCAGCAGGTGACAAAAGAGCCCTCCCCTGATAGGTGCTTACCTGGATAGCTGACCTATCCCACTTTCAGGGCTATTTAGTGTCTCTTCTTTGGGTGGTTCTTCAGATTTGGATTGCAAGACTCCAGCAGGAATCCTCTGCAACCTCCACTTCAACTTCTCACTGAAGAAAATGCATCTGCACCCTCCAGGAACTCTACAAACTGCAACAAAGAAGCAATACACCTTCTGCAACATTGTATCTTCAGCTTCTGCCAGCTACTGCAACTTTTTCCCAGTTGTGCATCCTCTGAGGACAGCCATTCTTCAGCCTGCACCAGAAGAGCAAAGGAATCTCCCTTGGGGGTGAAGGAGTCACTCCCCTGCTTCAGCAGGCACCAACTGCAATGACGGCTGTCTGCATGGATCCTGCATCATGGGTGGTGGACTGCAGTGGTCCCATCAGTCCTGATGTCCCACTGTCCAACTTTGGTGGAGGTAAGAGCTTGCCTCCCCATGCAAGACGCTATAATGTTTGGACCACTCCATTTATCTTGGAGTGCCCTTGTGCCACAGGCTCCAGGACTCACACTTTCTACCCTGGTTGGTACACTGTCAGGCCATCTTCTGGTCATGCCATTGCTTTAGCAATTCTTGGTTTGCCTGAAGGTTCTTAGTGACCTTCTTCATGTACTCAGCCATTCTAGATCTTAGGCCAAGTACATAGTCCACTATATCTTGTTTAGGAGCCTTCAGGGGTTGCTCCCAACCCTCCTTCTTTACAAGAGATAATGGACCCCTAACAGAGTAACCAAAGAGGAGTTCAAAGGAGCTGTAGCCCACTCCTTTTTGGGGTACCTACCTGTAGGCAAAGAGGAGGCATGGTAACAGGACATCCCATCTCCTCTTGAGTTTTTCCAAGAGGCCCATTATCATGCCTTTGAGTGTTTTGTTAAACCGCTCAACCAACCCATTTGTCTGGGGATGGTAAGGTGTGGTGAATTGACAGGTTACACCACACTCTTTCTACATTGCTTTCAAGTATGCAGACTTGAAGTCGCTACCTCTGTCTGATAAAACCTCCTTTGGGAATCCCACCCTGGAAAAGATTCCCAGTAGGGTTTTGGCCACTACGGCAGCTGTAGTGGTCCTAAGAGTTAGAGCTTCTAGATACCTGGTGGCATGGTCCACCACCACCTGAATAAATCTGTTTTCAGAAGCTGTGGGAGAGTCAAGGGGGCCAACAATATCCACCCCTACCCATTCAAAGGGTACCCCAACCACTGGCTGTGGGATTAAGGGGACCCTTAGAGTGCCACCTGTCTTGCCACTGGCTTGATAGGTGACACAGGAGTGATAAAACTCCTTGGTATCTTCTGACATGTTAGGCCAGTGAAAGTGTGAGACCAGTCTGTCCCGGTCTTACTTTCCCCAGATGTCCAGCAGGGGGAATATCATGTGCCAAGGTGAACAAACATTCTCTGTATTGAAGAGGGATGACCAGTCTCCAGGTTTGGGTTATCTTGCTTCTGAATACAAGACGTTATTCTCCCAGAGCACCCTATGGTGCCACTGATATCCCCTGCCTCTTTGTTGACAGCTTGCTATCTCAAACCATCAAGTGTGGGACAAGTCAGTTGAGCCACACTTAAATCCTTTCCGTCAGGCCCCCCTGCATCTCAGAGTTCAGCTGTGTCAGCTTGAAGTTCTTCGGTGGAAGGTTCTGTGAAGGGAGTTGACTCCTCCTCCTCAAAAGGGGAATCATTAGTGGAGGAAGGGATGGTGGATAAGTTTTTACCCTTTCTATCCCACTTTTTGGGAAGGTCTTGTTCCATATTTTCAGGATCCAAGTTTCCCTGTCCTCTTTGCTTCTTGGCCTGAGCCCTGGTTAAAGCAAAGATATGCCCAGAATTGCCTAGCATGGCTGCATGTGCCTCCAACTCCACTTCAGCCTAAGCTGTAGTCTCCAAGTCGTTCCCTAGTAGACACTCTACAGGTAGGTCTGTGGATACCACAACTTTTTTAGGACCAGTAACCTCCGCAGCTGAGATCAACAACTGCCATGGGGTGGCTTACAGTGTTGTTATGGGCGTCAGTCACTTGGTAGTGATGACCAATTAGGTGACGCACAGGGGCCACCAGTTTCTCAGTCACCATGGTGACACCGGCACCTATGTCCCTGTAGGCCTCAACCTGAACACCATCTATTAGGGGTTGTTGATTGTACTTATCCATATTAAGGGGACAAGCAACAAGGGTGGCAGGTTAGAGTAAAAAAAGATGACTCTAAACAGCCTAGCATCATTTTGTGATGCAAAACCATCCATACTACATGACTCCTGTCTTAGAAAAGGCAGGAGTCATGCCCACCCCCCCAATTGCCAGCACAGGGGACCAGTCCCCTGGACATGGTCATTGCACCCTGTGTAATGCTGGGGGCCTCAAGTTGGGCCCCTGATGGCACCTTAATTAAAAAATAAATGCTTAGCTATACTTACCCTACTTACCTGGGATGGGATTCCCCTATCCTCCGGTGTCCCTCTGGTGTGGGTGGGGTTGCTCCTGGGGCTTCTGGAAGGCACCTGTGGAACCATTCCATGGTGTTTACCCATGGAAATGGGTCAACAGGTCCCTTTAATCATTATTTAGCCCCTTCTCCCACCCATGCGTCATTTTAGCACGGGGGAAAAAATGTGGGGCTATGAGGTTAGCACTATTTTGTAGATGGGAATGCCTACCTTGCATCTCATTGGCGCAAGGTAGGTTCATGCATCTAAAAAATGGTGCAAACTCTAATATTTTGATGTTAGATGTGTCTAAAGGCAAAATATAAATATGGAGTTAGTTTTGCGCTGAATTTGCTTTAAAAAAAAGACGCAAATTCAGCACAAATGGGGTATAAATAGTCCCCCAAGGCTTTTTATTCTGATGGTTGTGAGAAGAGGATTTCGACCCACCCCCAGAAGAGTTTTGTGGGGCTGATGAAGAGTCTTTGGCCCAGATTTATACTTTTTGATGCATAACTGCGTTTGTGCAGTTTTGTGTCAAAAAGTATGGCGCCATTCCAGGAAGCCAGGCAGGCGCCATAATAATGGAATGGCGCAAACCGGTGCAGAGAGTTGGCTAGCGTAAAAAAAAAATTACGGTCGCTGGGTGGGGGTGGGGGTTTGGGACAATGGTGTTTTGCACCAAAAAATGACGTTAGGCTGGTAAGAGTAAAAAAAGATGACTCTAACTAGCCTAGCATCATTTCTTGATGCAAAACCATCCATACCACATGAATCCTGTCTTATTAATGAAAGGAGTCATGCCCACCACCCCAATGGCCAGCACAGGGGACAAGGGTCCCCTGGGCATGGCCATTGTACCTTGTGCCATGTCTTTAACTCCAATATGTTGGCCCCAGACTAGCCTAGCGTCAAAATATAAATATGGAGCTGTTTGCACTGAATTAGCGTAAATAAATAACGCTAATTCAGCGCTCTGTTTTTATCTTTGTCCCCACCTTTGTCATGTGACTTACCATCCTTCTTCTTGTCCTTATCACCACCTGCTCACCCTTGTTCTGACCCATTTGTCTGCCTTCTTTCCCAATTCTTGGGGAGAGGTCAGATCTGAGTCTACCAGGTATTGGTGCTACAAGTCAGACACACAGTTATTTAAAATATGCTCTCTCAACAACAGATTGTACAAGCCCCCATAGTCTGACACTTTGCTGTCATGTACCCAGCCTTCTAAAACTTTGACAGAACAGTCTACAAAGAAGAATCCAATTCTGTGAGAGCCTCTTCTCTGGTCTCCCTGAACTTGATTCTAAATTGTTCAGTGGTGAGACCAAAACCTTCCAAAACAGCTGTTTTTTAAAATACTGTAGTTGTCTGCATCCTCTTCTCTGACAATGAGAAATCTAACCCCCCCCTTGTCAGAGAAGGACAACCAAAGAATAGCAGCCCACTGCCTTTGAGGGACCCTCTGAACTTTACAGGCCCTCTCAATTGCAGCAAACCACTTGCATATGTCATTCCCCCACCTTGTATTAGGGGACACTTTTATGCAAGTTTCTGGATAAATGGAGTCCCTCATGACTCTATAATCCCTGAAACTATTGCTGCTGCCACCATGAGGTGCTACCTCCAACCCCTGTCTTTCCCTCTCCACTGTCAAGGCCTCCCTATACTAGGGCTACGCGGTTGCTACTGTAGCCTAAGCCTGGCCTCCTCCAGTCTCAGCTTTCTGAGCTCTCTGTCTATAGAGTCATCCCCAGGAGTTGTGCAGTGTGACCCCTCAGACACTGAGGTGATGTTGGAATGGGCAGAGGTGGATCTTTCCCGAGTTTTTGTGACCCTAGCTACCTGTCCTCTGGGTGCAAAGAGAGCCCTACCTGAGTGACTCCCCCCCCCCCACTACCAGCTACACTAATTGGTCTACTAGGTACCAGATCTTTGCAAGAACCCTCCTCCCCTGAACCTGGAAGATTGGCTTCTAACTCAAGGGGGGTGGGAGGCTCCCTCCTCCACCTCCTCCACCTGGAGACCAGCACGCTCCAGGTCATCCTGAAGAAGGAGGCTCAAAAGGAAATTCTTATTGGGATTCTTCCTCATGTCTAATTTCCTGTCTGAACAAAGCCCCTTCAATTCCTTGTAGGTCATGCCCTCATAGGGAGAGTACATGACCTCAGAGCTAGGTCTAGCTACAGACATAGTGTATGTGTTAGGGTGGTGTAGGGTGTACCTACCCTACCTAACTAACCTCTGGTCTCTCAGAAAAGAAGGCAAGAGACTAGATTCCTGTACTAGTTATAATGTATATCTTTAGGTATAGAGTAGTCTGTCCTGTGGAAAGCTCCAGGTGACAGAGTGTAAGGCAATTGCAAGTACTTATCCCACAGCTGCACCACCAATGTAGGAGGCTGGTCTGGTTTGTGGAGGTACCTATAGTACTTACACTTATACCAGGTCCAGTTATCCCTTATTAGTGTAGTGTCGGCAGTGTCTAGAAGCCAGGCTCTCTATAAGTAGGGGTGGATGAGCAGCCAAGTCCCACCTAGGAGACATGCAAAGCTCATGCAATACCACTGTAGCCACACAGTTCTCACACACATGAAAGAAAATACATAGGGGCATATTTATACTTTTTGGTGCAAAAATACACTAATGCAGTTTTGTATCAAACAGTTTTTCACCAGCTTGCACCATCCCTGAGCACCAGTCAGGCACCATATTTATGGAATGGTGCAAGCCGGTGCAAAGGGTGGGCTAGCGTAAAAAAGCCAGGTGGGGTGGTGGAATGGGAGAAGGGGGTTTTGCACCAAAAACTGGCATTAGGCTGGTTGGACGCAAAAGAATGCCTCTAACCAGCCTAGCATCATTTTCTGATGCAAAACCATCCATACCATATGAGTCCAGTCTTGGAAAACACAGAAGTCATGCCCACAACCCCAATGGCCAGCACAGGGGACCAGTGTCCCCTGGGCATGGCCATTGCACTCAGTGCCATGTAGGGGGGCCATTTCAGGGCTCCCAATGGCACTTAAAAAAATAAATACTTACCTGTACTTACCTATACTTACCTGGGATGGGGTCCCCCATCCTATGCTGTCCCTCTGGTGTGGGTGGGGGTGTCCTTGATGCCTGGGGAGGGCACCTGTGGGCTTATTCCATGGCGTTACACCATGGAAATAGGCCCACAGGCCCCCTAATGCCTCCCCTAACCCAGGCGTTAAATGATGGTGCAAAGCAAGCTTTGCACCATTATTTGACTCCTCCTCCCCAGTGCATGATTTTAGCATGGGGGATAAATATTGCGGTAAGGCCATAGAGTCATTTTTGCACGGGAACACTTACCTTGCATCTCATCGACGCAAGGTAGATTTCCATGTCCCAAAAATTACTTTAACTCCATAACGTTGACACTAGACGGGTCTACCACCAAAGTATAAATATGGAGTTAGTTGTGCTCCGAATTTGCACTAAAAAAATTATGCATCCTGTGGGACTCCTGTGCATGATGTCTGGTCTTCTTTGGGCTCTCTGAGTTGCCGAGGGCCCCTTTCGACTCCCCCTCCTGGGTGGAGTCCAACTGATCATTCCTGGTCCCTGGCAGCGCCGTTTTCTGCTAACTGCAAGCTTTGCAAGTGCCATAGCTTGTTGGCAGACTCCAGACACGCCAACCAGACTGCAATCTTCCATCCGGCGTGGGACATCACCTGTACCAACCAGGTAGCTGACTCCATCTACTTGGGTGCAGTACTGACTGTTCTACTTCTCCGGCGGTTCTTCTTTTGCACCTTCATCTGGGTTAGCAGGGGCTCCTGTTCTTCCTGGACTCTTCTGTGCATCTTGGACTTGGTCCCCTTCTTTCACAGGTCCTCAGGTCCAGGAATCCACCATTGGTGTCTTGTAGTGTCTTCTGGTTTTTGCATAATCCTGTTTCTTGTTGCTGCGTGTGTTCTGGGAAAGTTACTCCTGCTTTCCTGGGCACTGGGGTGAGTTTTAGTACTTACCTTTGGGGTTTTCTAGTACTCCCAGCTCCCTTGTAACCACTACACTTGCCTAGTTGGGAGACTGACCTTTGCATTCCACTTTCTTAGTATATGGTTTGTGCTCCTAAGGGCTAATTTCTAACTATTGTGATTTTCACTAATTGCACTGTTTTCTAACTGTTTTTATACCTATTTCTGCATACTAATGTATATAATTTGTGTATTACTCACCACCTAAGGGAGTATAGTCTCTATGGTATTTGTTTCACCAAAGTAATGTATTTTTGTAACACTGAGTATTTTCTTTCAAGTGTGTGAGTACTGTGTGACATGAGCTTTGTATGTCTCCTAGATAAGCTTGGCTGCTCATCCACAGCTACCTCTAGAGTGCCTGGTTTCTAGACGCTGCCTACACTACACTAATAAGGGATAACTGGCCCTGGTATAAGGTGTAAGTATCATAGGTACCCACTACAAACCAGGTGAGCCTCCTACACCTGGGGAAGTAGGAATGTCTGAATTTATTTGGTCTACCAGGAGTACTGGTTTGTCGTTACCCGTGAGTCTGCTGATAGTAGCCACAACCTCTGTTCCTGCCCTGCCCCTGCCCCTATGGCCTCTCTGCAGGTCCCCCTCTCCTCGGCCTCTCACTAAAAAGAATCAGTGTCTTTTGGGGCCTGTCCCCCTGATTTAATCCTGTTCTGGGACCTTGTGTCTCATTGTCTGAATTCTCAGAAGCAGAAGTATCAGAAAAGGTGGTGTATTTTTTGTATCCCCGTCCCCTCCTCTTTACTTACTTTCCTGTATCATCCTGTTTATAGTAATCTTCCTGTAAATAAAGATATGTGTTTTTTTAATCATATTTAGATAAATCCTTTGCTAGCTTATCCAATTTTTTTTGTTAGGTAATGTATGTGAACTCAGCCGAGGTTTTTTCTAGGGCCTCCAAAGCTTTCTTGGCATTTGAAAGTGCTATGTCGTCAAGAATTTCTCTTGTGAGTTCCTGAATCTCTTTCTCCAGTTTACTTAAGTGCTCTAGGGACGTATCAATACCTAAACCATCCAATGCCGCGGAAACTAATTAGACACAAAACTAAAGTTATTCCTGTACTTTGGATCCTTAACAAACATTTCTGGCTCATTTCTTACCTGTAAACCTGCTGGAATTACATTAGAACGCAGATATTCTTTCATACAGTGTCCTTGCAACTGTGTTCTCTTGAACTTTTCTTTAATTCTCTTTAGCTTTGCAATTTTCTCTTGTAATGCATCTACTATCCTTGTGGAGGTCCTATCTATAAAAAAAGGTCCTTTCAACAACTTGTATATGTAATCTCCAGTGTAGGACAGTGTATCTTTGTCAGACATGTTATGGACAAAAAACAGAATTGTGTCTCAAATAGGTTTCAGTCTAATGTGTTTGATCTTCATAAAAGCCCTTGCAGTCCTGTGACTGCCAAGAAAATATTTTAAAAAAATAGGGCCACCCTGTTACCCTGGAACCTGGGTGAATAGTAATATAATAGCAAACAGTAGTCCCCCCTGTGAAGTATAACCTTAAACTTCCATGGCAGAGGTTTTACCACTTAAACCCTCTGCCTCAATATGATTAGTTTTGCATTATATCCATTTTCTTAGGAAAAATGTACTTAAATCAAACAATTAAAGCAATATATTATATTAGGTGCTCCTAAAAAGTGATAGCGCAATGCAAGTGAATAAGGTTTCAATAAAGTGTAACAGTGCTATTTACAAGGGAATAATAATGTGTTTGAAATCATTACAAGATATTTTTAGATACCTCCAATGTAGATGTCTAGAGCCTACTGACTTTGTCCAAACTCCTGTGCATATTTAAATTTAAATGTCAACGTTTCGACCCAAAATCTGAAATTCACTCCAAAGGGTCATATCAAGAGAAAATATAATCAGTGAAAGCACCTAGAATGAAAAAAAAATCATGTATCAGTTCTCCAGAATTATTAATCCTTAATAATTTGATTGCTCAACAAAGCATACATGCAGTGTTTATGATGTATATGTCTCATTCTGCATAAAGTTAATGGCCAAAACAACTGCCCCCCTTATCTACAAATAAGTAGTGCATCTTTCTTAGGTTACTACTATTGTACTAAAGGTGCCCTTAAAAAGAAGATACCCACAATGGGGCATTAAAAATAAAAAAGATCCACACTATTATCACTAGTCCATTCACATATAAAAATAAAAATTCTGCGGAGAGGTACTCACCCATCAATAATTTTATCAATGTGTAGCTATTGATCAATCCTGTCTCTTGTAAGGATCAATGCAAGTATGAATCACCAATTAGGTATGCTAACAATTACTTCCCTCTGTGTTAAAGGACCAATTTGAATAAAATAACTCTGTCAAAAAACAATGGGGTAATTGCTTATGTCAAGAATCTTAAATATCACCACAATCAGATAACACAGGACCCGATCTTTATATTTCCGAAAGAGCCCTAATTAGATCACACCGGTCCTCATCATTATCAACTCCGAAAACATTACATACCTGCCCCTTATCCCAAGGTGGTCAAGGGTTCCTGCAGAATCTCTGTTAAAAATACCAATGAGTGATTGCTTAAAGCAAAAATCTACAATAACACCCAATTGGATAAAACAGGACCTCCTCGTTATATCTCAGAAGGAGCTTTTGCTAACCATGTAAATATTCCATACTTACCACGTATCTACAGGTGGCGGTTGGTTAATGCAGATTCTCTATGAAAGGCTGGTACAAAGCCCTCTCACCCAGACTCCTTTACCATCACTGGCCTCCAGAAAATTCTTGGCTCAATCCACCTGGTTCCCACTGGCTATTGGTTTCTACAAAATAGAAGGGTGCAAATATTAACAGAAAACCTGCACCCTAGGAGTTCCTTAATCCTCTAAATTACCCTTGCTGCGACAACTTACTCTCAAACATCTGGAAGGGTTAACATATCCTTTGGACGCCAAACAATGGAACCCTATTTTTCTTTTTTTTTATATGGTTCTCTCAATTTAACAATTGATGGTTGAAGCCACAGTTAAAACTATATACACAGTGGCTGCATTTGAAGAGTCCGTGTTTTTCAATACTGAACAATGGTTCCCTAAAACTAGCAATCCACAGTTTAAGCCACAGTTAGGACTTTATTCCTGTTTTGAAAGAGTCTGTGTTGTGCAATAAAATCTATCATCTTGAGCGCAAATTGACAAAGGGGCCTCCCTTATCTCTTAACAGGGTACCATCTTCATGAAAAAAAATGCACTATTCATTTTTTTTATTGAATAAATACGTAATCTCTCCACACTAAGTTGATATAAAAAAAGTGTATGATCAAAAATTATGTTAAAAGAAATAAATCACTTGAATAGATGATAGCATCATAAGCAACTGAAATGCAATCATGGTGACAATGTTATAATTATATTTTACAATGAAACAGATAATTTGGAACTAATATAAGTCAACTTGTGGGACCTCATGCATCTTTTAACAACTTTTTGTCGAACAAAGCAGGATAATCACCTGATTGAAACCTAATGTGATGCTTCTTTGTCTTCATACACTAGTATAGTATCCTCCGCTAGGGATGTATCAAAAACCTATGCAATTTTATCAATATTTCTACTGTCCACATTGGCCAACCTCTGCCTCCTCCTTCTAAAGGGGTAATGTATTCTTATGAAATGCAGATCTATCAGGCCCCATGAAAAATAATTCCAAATATCCTGACCTGGATGTACCCTCTTGAAGGAAAATAAGGGTAACTCTTTATTGGTGAGATGGTCCTCCAATAATGCCCAATGTCATTCAATAATCTTTCTTATCTCATTGCTGGCAGGGCTGACAGTAGACACACACACCAATCTGTCCATAGTGGCTTTCCTTTGCTTGGGTTCTAGCAGGAATTTTCTATGGTTTTACCATGCTCTTTTTCTGGTTCTTTTCACCAGTCTCTTTGAATAGCCCCACTCTATGAGACTATTGATAAATGTCTCTGATTCTTTGAAGTAATCAATTTTCCTAGGACAATTTCTGCGAATATGTAAAAACTGACCGAATGGCAAGTTAACCCTAAGACTTCTGGGGTGATTACTGTTATAATGTAACAAGGTGTTCCTCACCGTGTTTTTGTTGTATAAAGACATAAATATCTTGCCTTCCTCAATACCAACTCTCAGTTCCAAAAAGGAATACCTGCTTTATTGTGTTCCAAGGTGAATTGTGTATCAAAAGACCTCAGATAAAGGCATGTATGGAATTTATGCCATTATGGGCGGAGGGCGTGTCGCCCCGTCCAGGTCTTTAGAAGTAAGTGTACTGCAGCAAGAGTAACTTAGAGGATTAAGGGACTCACCTAATGCCAGTTTATGTTACTATTTCCACCCTTCTATTTTCTAGAAACCAGCAGCTAGTGGGAACCAGGTAAATTGGGCCAAGAGTTTTGTGGCACAAGGAGATGGTAAAGGAGTCTGGGCAAGAGGGCTTTGCACCAGCCTTTCATAGAGATTCTGCATTAATCAACCGCTACCTGTAGAGAAGGGGTAACTATGGAATATTTTTGTGGCTGGCAATGGCTCCTTCTGAGGTATAATGAGGGGGTCCCCTTTTATTCAATTGGGGTGTTATCTTAGATTCTTGCTTTAAGCAATTACCCCATTGTTATTTTGTAACAGAGATCCTGCAGGAACCATTGGCCAACTTGGGATAAGGGGCAGGTATGTAATATTTCTCTAGTTGATAATGAAGGGGTCCTGTGTGATCTAACTGGGGCTCTTTCGGAAATATAATGATAGGGTCGTGTGTTATCTGATTGGGGTGATATTTGAGATTCTTAACATATCCAATTACCCCATTGATTTTTGACAGAGTCGTTTTTTGACAGAGTTAATTTATTCAAATAGGTCCTGAATCACAGAAGAAAGTAATTGTTAGCATACCTAATTGGTGATTCATAATTGCATTGGTCCTTACCAAAGAAAGGATTGATCAATGACTGCACTTTGATAACATTATTGAGGGGTGAGTACCTCCCTGCAAAAAGGTTCTTTTTAAATGTGAATGGACTGGTGATAATATTGTAGATCATTTCTATTGATAATGCCCTTTTGTGAGTATCACAATAAGTACAATGGTAGTAACCTAAGAAAGATGCACTACCTCATTTGTAGGTAAGGGGACCAGTTGTTTTGATATTTTCCTTATGCAGAATGAGACATATACATGATAAACATAGAAGGTAACATTAGACTACTTTGTTGAGCAATCAAATAATTAAGGAACAATAATATAATTCTGGAGAACTGATACATGATTTTTTCATTCTAGGTTCTTCCTATAAGTATATATTATCCTGATTATAACCCTTTGGAATGAATTTCAGATTTTGGGTCGACAAGTCGCCATCTAAATTCAAATGTGGACTGGATTTTGAACAAAGTCAGTAGGATCCAGACATCTACATTAGAGGTGTCAAAAAGTGATTACAAGGATTTTAGCCACATTTGTTGTTATTCCCTTGGAAATAGTACTGATGCACTTTATTAAAACCTTATTCACTTTCACTGCACTGTCACTTTTTAGGAGCACCTAATATAATATATTGTTTTAATTGTTTGATTTAATTAGATTTTTCCTAATAAAATGGATATAATGCTAAATGAATCTTATTGAGGCAGGGGGTTTTAGTGATAGAACCACTTCTGCTGTAGTTTAGGGTTATACTTCACAGGGGGGACCATTGTTTGCTGTTACATTATTCTTCACCTAGGTCCCATGGTACCTGGGGTGGCACTATTTGTTTACATATACTTTTGGCAACATGCAGGACTGCAAGGGCTTTTACGAAGACTAAACACACTAGACTGTAACCCATTTGAGATACAATTCTGTTTTTATGTCCATAGCATGGCTGACAAGCATATGCTGTCCTACACTGAGGATTACATTTACAAGTTTCAAAAAGGACTGTCCTTTATAGATAGGACCTCCACAAGGATAGTAGATGCTTTACAAGAGAAAATTGTGAAGCTAAAGAGAATTAAAGATAAACTAGTGAGAACACAGTTGCATGGACAGTTGATGAAAGAATATCTGCGTTCTAATGTAATTCCAGCAGGTTTACAGGGGAGAAATAAGCTAGCAATGTTTGTTGACGATCCGAAGCACATGAATAACTTTAGTTTTGTGGCTAGTCAGTGTTCATGACAATGGATGGTTTTGGGTATTGATACAGCACTAGAGCACATAAGTAAAGTGGAGAAAGAGATTGAGGAACTCACAAGATAAATTCTTGACTACACAGCACTCTCAAATGTCAAGGAGGCTTTGGAGGTCATAGAAAAAACCTCGGCTGAGTTCACGTAGATTACCCTTCAAAATAAGTTGGATAAGTTAGGAAAGGATTTAGCAAATATAATAAAACAAAATTCACATATCCTTATTTACAGGAAGATTACTATAATTAGGATGATACAGTAAAATATGTAAAGAGGGGGAGACGAGCATACAGAAAATGCACCACCTTTTCTAATACTTCTGCTTCTGATAATTCAGACAATGAGACACAGGGTCACAGCATGGGGGGACAAGCATCAATAGACCCCGATTCTTTTTTAGTGACAGGCCAAGGAGGGGGGCCTACGGAGAGGCCAGAGGGGCAGGGTCTGGCAGGAGCAAAGGTTGTGGCTACTACAGAGAGACTCTTGGGTAACGACAAACCAGGCAACAGCAGTACTCCAGGTAGACCAAATAAATTCAGACATTCCTACTTTCCCTAGGACATCACAAACTGTAGGTACCCTGACCATGATAACAATGATATAGCTCCCATATTTAATCTATCCCTGCACAGGCTTACGTCAGAGCAGATATCTGTTCTTAGCAAGGGACTTTCATTTGTACCCACTGCACAGCCAAATTTATTTGAAGTAAAACCTGAAATGCAAAGGTTTTTTTAGAAAGATAAGACTGAACCATTTCTTTGGAGGAGATACCCAGTTGAGTAAATGCGACAACACAGGTCTTAAATTACTTTCCACCTTTTTACCACTTTCTAACATGATTCCCAGTGAGGTTCTGTCATTTGAAAAAATGGTTTTGAAGGACATAGGCACATTAAGTAAACAAGGGAGGTACATCAAATACAATCTTACCTATAATGAGAGTATGGCCATCAAATATCTTAAAAATAACACTGAGGTTGTAATAAAAGCAGCTGATAAGAGCGGCGGTATAGTGATTCGAGATGTTTCTAGTCACCGTCATGAGATCCTCAACCAATTGAATGATGGGAGGTTAAAGGGTGACCCCACAGGAAACCTCCATAAACTGACAGCTTAAGTCACTAATAAAGGTCTAGACCAGGGGTTTATCAGTAACAAAAACACCAGAGAATGCCTGTTATCTATACCCTACCAAAGCTACATATACTTATCTATACCCTACAAGGATACATATCCACCAGGCCATCCAATTGTATCAGATTGTGGTTCTGTTTTGGAACAACTATGTCAATATGTGGACTTTTTCCTCAAACCATTTGTGCCATCAACAAGATCCTACATTAGTGGCAGTATGTACTTCATTACAAGTTTTGAGGGGATGGCATTCAATGAATCAACAGACCTATTGGTCACTATGGGCATTCAGTCCTTATACACAAGCAATCTGCAGGCAGATGTGCTATGGGTGGCATCGAAGATATTGTTATCCCGTACACAACCAGAGCAAATACCCACTTGGTTCTTATTTACATTGGGGGGAGTGATAAACTCTGGTAAAAGGGACTACATATCCCAGACTGCTTTGTGGCCCCAGGAAGTGGCCATTTTTACATCACCTGCTCCCACTTGCCATTTCCAACGAGCGCTATAAAGCGTGAGGGGGCATACCGATGCGTGGGAAGTGCGCAGGGCAGGCCCAGGTTAGCGCGGGCAAAACCCGGGCCAAGGTCAGGCCAGTCCACACCCGTCAGAGCCAGAAGGAGGCTGGGCTGGGCCTGCCCTCTTGGTTTTGGCTCCCGCCTAATTTATCATTTATGTTTTGTTGTGAGGTATAAGCAAATAGGTGGGCCTACCCTCCCAATAAACTCTTTCTTATTTACATAGAGGTGTATTGAGGCTTTTAGAGCCCTAGGGTCACAATATGAGAAGCAGCAAACTGCAGGAGAGTAAGGGAGCATCCCTAAAACCTCAAAATGTATCTACAACTGACTCCTTCCTAACCCGGGCTATGGGCATGATTGCAAAAGAAATCGATTTGGCTGAAAGGAGGTTATCTTCGGAGCCGGGGCAGGGCCTGAACGGTGGGCCACTTGAGGGTTGTTCCACTGTCCCATGTTCCCTCCACTACTCCATAGGGTCCTCAGATATTTCGCCCTTGGGACCCCCTGATGACATCCTTCCAAGAGAGGTAGTAGCTGAGAGGGAGTACTTGGTGGCCTCTTTAGTATAGACCCCACCTATAACCGAAAAGAGTACTCCCACAGTAAAATGGAAGCGACAGCCCAAGCAACCAGAGAGAAGAGTATTTATGAGCAGCAAGGTTAGGGTCCCAGTTGGCAGCCAGGAGTGGGATCATGTACTGGATGAATTTAAAAACATTGTCGAGCAGTGTCTGGCTCAAGTCCTAGAAGGGTTATCCAAATTGGAGACATTGATCTCCACTTTGAATAGGCCAGATCTCGCGTTGACCACTCATGGGTCCCCAGTGCTGGAGGAAAGAAGATGTGAGGATAGTTGCTGGCCGGGAGAAGCTGTTAGTAATCCAGAGTTTATGGAGAGGGGGTCGTCCTTTCTCAGGAGTTCTGCCTTCAGCTCTTTCTAATGTTCAACCCTCACAATCTCGTGCTGAGGGCTCCTCATTAGATATTAGAAGGGACACCTTGTTGCGTGAAGTTGGGAGGGAAATGGTGAATCGTGGCAATCCACAGAGGGGGTCCCTAGAAATAACCCCTGACCTGTTGAAGGCCAGGAACCACTCTGCACAACGAGCAGCTCCACCGGACTGCCCTCGTGCCCCTGACCGCGCCCTCCCTCCTGCCATGAGTTCGAGGCCCTCTACCACCCGCAGGCACCCACCTGCACCTCATCCCTGGTGTCTAGTGGTAGGCTTTGTATTGTATTGTGTTTAGTCTTGTTTTCCTGTGTTTTGCATTTCTGCTTTTGTGCCTGTTTTGCTCCGTTTTTGCTCCTTTTGCTGTTTTGCCCTGTTTTGTCCACTTTCTTTTTTCTGGTTCTTTCCTTCTTCCCTGCCGCTGCGTCCCCTAAGGCACAGCCCCCCTTGAGCCCCCGTTTGACACACCCTCCTGCCTCCCTGCTGCTCCTCCCTCCCACCTCCCTTTCTTAATGGCGGCTGCTGCACCCTACCCAGAGTGACCTCTGACCTGCTTGAAGGCAAGAAACCACTCTGCGTGACGAGCAGCTCCACCAGACTGCCCTCATGCTCCTGACCCTGCCCGTTCTGCTGCTGCATGTTCGAGGCCCTCCACCACCCGCAGGGACCTGCCTGCACCTTATCCCTGGTGTGTAGTGGATATGCTTTGAATTGTATTTTGTTTAGTCTTGTTTTCCTGTGTTTTGCATTTCTACTTTTGTTCCTGTTTTGCTGCGTTTTTGCTCCATTTACTGTTTTGCCCTGTTTTGCCCATTTTCCTTTTTTCTGGTTCTTTCCTGCTTCCCCGCCGCTGCATCCCCTGCGGCCCCGCCCCCCTCGAGCCCCCATTCGACTCACCCTCCTGCCTCCCACCTGCTCCTTCCTCCCACCTCCCCTTCTTAATGGTGGCCGCTGTGCCAAATGCAAGCCCGTTGGTGCCCGTTTGTGCCCATCCACGCCGGGACCGCGCCCAGCTGTCAACACCAGGACAGTGCGCGCTCTACGAGCATCTAGAATGCAAAAACCCAACAATCGCAAGATAAAGTAATTTATGCATTGTGATGATATGTTATTGTTTAACCTTTTGCATTGCAGAATTCCATCCAAAAGATTCATTTTTAAGGTGCTTATAAATACTGTACTTTACAATGTATTGCTGCAGACATTCAGAGTGTGTTAGGGTGTGGTCCCTTTCCAGGGCCTTCTGGAGACTTTCCCTGAAACATGCCTGGGCGTGGTTCTAGGCTGTACCAAGACTCTATAAAAGAGAGTCAGCCCAACTTCCAGTGCTCACTATTCAGAGGTCCAGGTGCAGAGCAGCAGCTTCTTCCTGAGCTCCTGTCCCGGTGGCCTATTTGGATTTTCCAGTCTTCTGCACTCATCTCTCATTGGTGATCACTGTTTCCAGGCGGTAAGACAGTGTTTGGACATTTCCCAACACCATAATTGAGAATCTTCACATTCTTGATTTTAATTCTTAAATGAATAACAGATTACTTGTGCGCTGCCATTTTTTGACATTTGTATGGTGGTTTGCAAATAGGGAGGACGCGCAATTTCTTCCATAAAGATTTGACTTCGTTATTACATTATTGTTCATTGCGCGCTGATATTTCTTGACATTTACATGATGTTTTACGAGTTGGCAAGATGTGCAACTCGTTTCATGAGCATTTAACTTTGTTGTTCATTGCGCGCTACCTTTTCTTGACATTTACATGGTGGCATTCGAATCGGCGAAACGCGCGATTCACTTCTCGTGTGTAATTCATGCTGTTCATTGTGCGCTACCATTTTCTGGCATTTACATGGTGGCATTCGAATCGGCAACACACGCGATTATTTCCTTGAGTGTTTTTTCATGTTATTCATTGTGCGCTAACATTTCTTGGCATTTGTATGGTGGCATTTGAATCGACAAGACGCACAATTCTTTCCCTGAGTGCTCTTCATGTTGTTTATTGTGCGCTACGATTTCTTGGCATTTGTATGGTGGCATTTGAATCGGCAAGACGCACAATTCTTTCCTCGTGTATAAATAATGTAAGTTACTGTGCGCTACCATTCTAAGACATTTTCTTGGTAGCATTTCAAGTTGACACGTCACATGATTTATTCCTTGAATCTACGTTGTGTGATTTCATGGTGCACAAACCTTTATGGTGATTAATACTCATATAAAAATCTGCAATGTGCGCAATTTACTTCCCAATGTTTTTTCTGAGATGAACACAAAAATACCAGAGTTCTAGATGTAATGCTGTGCGTTCCTGATATGTATTCCTAAAAGGAGATTCATATGGTTGTTTAGAAATTGCTCAGACTGTTTCCTAATTCTCATGCTAAAGAAAATACTTGAATCTGAAAGTCCTATTTAACTTTTCCTGTTTCCTTCTCAGGTATTCGGTCATCTAAAGTCTAGTCAGTTTTAGGATTATTCTAGGGTTGTTCATGTTTTTCGGAAAAGACGAAGCTTAGAGTTGTAGCATGGTAATGATTTCATGAGATGTAATTTTGATGTTGTGTTTTAACCTTTTGCTTCCTACAGGTCTCCTTCCCAGCTGTTCCTGTCCTAATCCCCTTTTCCCCACTTGGACTCTCTTAGACTCTGTGATAAATCTAATCAGAGTATTGGAGCTGTCTTGTGGTGGAAGTGTTGGGAACGTGCACGGACCCCGAAGATCTGGTGACTCTGACAGAATAGTGAGCCCACAAATTATTATCCTCCTGGTTTGTGTATGTTCTCAGCATGGCCACACTGGATGAGCTAGTCAAGGCTATCACCCAGCTCCAGTCAGAAGTGGTATCATCAAAGGATTTGACAAATAGTCTAGCTGAGAGGGTGAGTCAGTTACAGAATAAGGTTGAGAAGAAAGAACAAAGTCTCACAGGTGTATCTTGGCTAGGTACTTCTTCTCAGACTTCTAGAGGTAGTCCGACTAACATTTCCCTCAATGTTCCTTCAGCCATTCCTTTAGCTCCCCCAGAACGCTTCTCAGGTGATCCCTTGAAAGCGCAATCTTTTCTGGTTCAAGTGGAACTTCACTTCACCTGCAGACCACATACTTTCCCTGATGCCCAGTCTAAAGTAGCTTTCTTGTTGTCATATCTGTCTGGAGATGCAGCTACCTGGGCTATTCCTCTTGTGCGTAAAAACAGTCCCCTGTTGTACAACTGGGAACATTTTGTTCGTGAATTTGAGAGAGTTTTCGATCGTAGAACTGTAACACAGTCAGCAGATCATGAATTATTAGACTTACGCCAAGGGAATCAGGACTTAGTGCCATATTTAGCCAACTTTAATAAGCTGGTCGCTGAGACATCCTGGCCTGAAGAAAAACAAGCAGCCTTGTTTTACAGGGGACTCAAAGAGGAGCTAAAAGACATCTTAGCGCAAATCGACCCACAACCTGCAAACTGTCAAGATTTAATAAACCTTGTCTTGAGGCTTGATCATCGTTTAAATGAACGAAAAGGAACGCGTAAAAAGACTGAAAAACATTCTTGGCATGCTCATGATAACAAAGACTCAGAGAGAAAGAACGCCAGAACCGATGGAAATTGGAACCATGAGGAGACCTTTGACCAAAGCCGAAAAGGACCTACGCAGAAAAAATGGGCAATCTCTCTATTGTGGACGGAAAGGTAATTTCGCCAAAGATTGTCCAATCAAAACAAAGAGCAAGCGAGGCCCAGTTCAGAAAGTCGCAACCAATGCATCAGTCGAGTCGGAAAATCTAAAGCACCCATGTTGCAGAGAAGGGTTGCTCTTGGGTGTCACCGTGGATCCTTCACAATCCAAACATCTAAATTTGGGAATAAGAGTTCAGGTCAAGAAAAATACCTATTTCAAGAAGGCTCTAGTCGACTCTGGGGCTACCGGAAACTTTGTTGACGCCCAATTGGTTTGTGCATGGGGGATCTCATGTATTGAAAAGAAGACTCCAGAAACCATCCAAGCAGTTGATGGAAAACTCTTGACTGGAGGTCCGATAACTCTTCAGACTGTCCCCTTGACAATAATTTGTGAAGGTAAAAATCAAAGAAAGAAACATAAAGAGGAACTTATCCTTGATGTGATCCATGCGCCCCAGTATGGGATCATCCTTGGCTTGCCATGGTTAACTCATCACAATCCAGAGATTAATTGGGCTGAACGAAAGATCGTGTTCTCATCAGTGCTATGTAAAGAACATTGTCTCCAAAGGACTCAAGAATCGGAACTTCGCCATTCTTACATAGCTACCGCAGCAGAGAAAGAAGTTCAGTTGCCCAAACAGTATTCGTCTTATGAAGATGTATTTGATGAGAAGGAAGCAGAGAACTTACCTCCTCGTAGATCTTTTGACTGTCAAATTGATCTAGTCCCAGGGGGGATACTTCCGAACTGTCGTGTGTATGCCCTGTCAGAACATGAAAATCAACATTTACGAAAATACTTGGATAAATTCTTAGAGAATGGTTTCATCCGCCCCTCTAAGTCTCCCACAGCGTCTCCTTTGTTTTTTGTTCCAAAAGCGAACGGAGAGCTTCGAACTTGTATCAACTATAGGGGCTTGAATAAAATCACAATCAAGAACAAATATCCTTTGCCTCTAATTCCGGTCTTACTGGAACAAGTAAAGAAAGCAAAAATCTACATGAAGCTTGATCTTCGAGGTGCTTATCATTTGGTCAGAATGAGAGAGGGTGACGAATGGAAAATGGCATTCAAAACAAGATATAGTCTTTTTTAATACACCGTCATGCCTTTTGGTCTGTGCAATGCTCCAGCAGCATTTCAATTTTTCTTAAATAATGTTCTTAGAGAGTACCTCAATATCTTTGCCATAGTTTACATTGATGACATTTTGATCTACTCAGACAATGAGAATGAACATGTTCAACATGTCAAGAATATTTGGACAGCCCTTCGTAAACACCATTATTTTGCAAGCTAACCAAGTGTGAGTTTCATGTTACCACAGTTGAGTTTTTAGGGGTTATCCTTACCCCTCAAGGTATGGTGATGGCAGAAAGGAAAGTAAAAGCCGTATCTGAATGGCCCATCCCAAAGACTGTTCGTGATGTACAATGTTTCCTGGGCTTTGCAAATTTTTACCGGAGGTTCATCAATCATTTCTCCCAGACAGTGGCTCCAATTACTAAGTTATTAAGAAAGAAAGAAAAATTTGTATGGTCCCCAGAAGCAGACGAAGCCTTTTCAACTTTGAAAGAAGCTTTCTCCACTGCCCCAGTCTTGACTCATCCAGATGCGGATCGATCTTTCATAGTGGAAGCTGATGCTTCAGATGTGGCGATAGGAGCTGTCTTGTCACAACGAAACAAAGACACTGGTCAGCTTCATCCTTTAGCTTACATGTCTCGGAAGTTGAACGAAGCCGAACAGAACTATGTCATTGCTGAAAAAGAGATTCTGGCGATTTGTGACGCCTTTAAAGAATGGAGACATCATTTGTTGGGAGCTAAATATACTGTCACAGTATATACTGATCATCGCAATCTTCAATTCATGAGTTCTGTCAGACTTTTGACTCCTCGGCAATTACGCTGGATGCTGTTTTTTGCCGAGTTTGATTTTGTGGTAACCTTCCGGCCTGGTAAAGATAATCGCAAAGCTGATGCCTTGTCCCGCCGAGAGTCTACCACATTGCCTGCAGTTCAAACCTCCAGAGCTATCATTGCTCCTGACAAGGTTCTATGTATCATAAAAACAGAAGATTTCTTTGAAGACATTCGCAATTCATTCACTGTTGAAAAATGGCAGGCGTGGGCCCAAGCAGATCCGAAAAGATCAATCAAGCAAGGATTACCTTTTTACGATGCTCGTTTGTTCGTGCCCACTACCAAACTTCGCAAGATAGTGTTTCATTGGTTGCATGTTATACCTACAGCAGGTCACCCTGGTACTCCTAAAACTCTTGAATTAATCCAACGCTATTTTTGGTGGCCTACCTTAACAAAGGATGTAAAAACAATGGTAAACAACTGCAAAGTCTGTGCTCGCACTAAAACAAGTCATTCAAAACCGAAAGGGTTGTTACACCCACTCCCAACCCCAAGTCGTCCGTGGGAACACATCTCTTTAGACTTTATTACAGGTCTGCCAGTGGTTCAACAGCATTCATTAATTCTGGTGGTAGTAGATAGTCTCACGAAATATGGACATTTCATTGCCTGTAAGAAACTACCCACCTCTAGTGAACTGGCAACTATCTTACTGAATAGAGTGGTTCGTTATCATGGACTGCCAAAAGTGATCCTCTCCGATCGGGGATCGCAATTTGCCTCCAACTTCTGGAAGACATGGTGTAAAACACTCCAAGTGACATCTACCCTATCTACTAGCCACCATCCGAAAACAGATGGTCAAAAGGAGAGACTAAATCAGACTTTGAAGCAATACCTACGTGCTTACGCTGAAAAAACACTTAATTCATGGACATCAATGCTCTGGTTAGCTGAGTTAGCCTACAACAACTCCTTCCACACTTCTACTGGCGTTATACCCTTCTTTGGTTTGTTTGGCTATCATCCTGACACCTTGCCCATCACAATTCCTCAATAAAGCTCTCTCACTCCAGCTATGTCAGAAATCATTCAACATTTGCATCAAACTCAGAAATCGATTCAACAACATTTAGAAAAAGCCAAACAAAAATACAAAAAGCATTATGACAAGAAACATTGTGAGGGACCGCAGTATCAACCTGGTGACAAAGTGTGGCTTTCTACAAAACATATAAACTTCAAGAAGAAGCACATGTTCAACCCCAAATTTATAGGTCCTTTCACTGTTCTTCAGCCAATCAATCCTGTGACCTATAAACTACAATTGCCAAAATCATTACGGATTCATCCAGTGTTCCATACTTCCCTCTTAAAAAAGGCAGTCCAAATGGTCTGCCCTCATCCAGCTCCTGTTCTAGTACAGGGGGAAGAAGAATATGAAGTCAAGAAATTGTTGGACTCTAAACTGAGAGGGTGTAACCTATGGTACTTAATCTCATGGAAAGGTTATGGCCCTGAAAGTAATTCATGGGTTTCCGCATCTGATGTTCATGCTCCAGTACTTGTGAGACGCTTTCATCGTCTCAATCCAGATAAACCAGGCCATAGAGCATGCCTGGGAGAGGGGAGTACTGTCAACACCAGGACAGTGCGCGATCTACGAGCATCTAGAATGCAAAAACCCAACACTCGCAAGATAAAGTAATTTATGCATTGTGATGATATGTTATTGTTTAACCTTTTGCATTGCAGAATTCCATCCAAAAGATTAATTTTTAAGGTGCTTATAAATACTGTACATTTACAATGTATTACTGCAGACATTCAGAGTGTGTTAGGGTGTGGTCCCTTTCCAGGGCCTTCTGGAGACTTTCCCTGCAACATGCCTGGGTGTGGTTCTAGGCTGGGCCAAGACTCTATAAAAGAGAGTCAGCCCAACTTCCAGTGCTCACTATTCAGAGGTCCCGGTGTAGAGCAGCAGCTTCTTCCTGAGCTCCTGTCGCGGTGGCCTATTTGGATTTTCCAGTCTTCTGCACTCATCTCTCATTGGTGATCACTGTTTCCAGGAGGTAGAAGGTGTTTGGACATTTCTGTCAAAAAACACAGCGAACACAGCCATTTTACCAGAGGAGAGCCAAAATGGATCCCAGATGCCACTACAGACCCCAGGAAGATTACAGCAGATCAGGACCCAGCCAGGAGGACCCACACAAGAACCAGGACACTTTAAGAAGAAAAGAAAGTGTCGCTTTAGTGCAGAGGAGCAGGAAATTCTGGTTAAAGAGGTGACGGAACACCAGCACCAACTGTTTGTCACATCAAAGTTGCCAATCAGTAGGAGAGAGGCTATATGGCAACAAATTGTCGACAAGATTAACAGTGTGGCTGAGGTACTCAGAACAGTCATCGAGTGCAAGAAACGCTGGCATGACTGCAAACGCAGGACCAAGGAAAAGATGGCCAGGAACAGGAAGGCAGCACTGCAGACTGGAGGTGGGAGTCCAGCACACCAGGAGGCCCTGGACCACATGGAGGAGATGGTCGCAGCTGTCATCCCTGAGGAGATCGTCACAGGAATTCAAGGACAGGACAGCGCAGACTACCAGGAGACAACGCACATGCGGGGTAAGTTGCATGGTGAATTAAAATGCACAAATGTTAACTGCAAGAGGGGGGGATACCGACCACAAAATGCATGGAAGTCATCATATACATGGAGTGGCATGGGTAAAGGGGCACGGCATGGGGGCATGGCCTGCACAGACAGAAGCTGGGGCACACCATTACACTACACCAACAACAGCCCCATAGGGGCATGCTGTCCTGCCAACGATGGAGCAAAGGGAAAGCCACACCAGGAGGGAAGGCAACTGTGTCAAACTGACATCCTGGCACTCGTCAGCCAACATACCCCCTACATTAACTAGGGCCCTATTAGCAATCCTCTAGCCAAACCGAAACTGCAATGTAACTGCGACAACAGTTGCCACTACCACCTCTGCTCTGTGTGCAGCTCAAGTAGCCAATGGCAGTAACCTCCCCATGGATCATACACACCTAAATTAGGGGGTGAGGATGACAACTGCAACAATCCCCAGAAACAAGACAAAGGCCCCAGTACTCTCAAATGTCAATGCCCATAGTTGTCACAAACATCAGCCAATGTAAACAACAATAGGAGAGACACAGCACTAAGGACACACCCATGCTGCATATGTCAGGGTTTATCCTGTGCCTGGGTAACAAGGCAACATCCCAAATGTCATACTGCTCAGACAACAGCATTTAGGAGGGGACACATGTAACTGATCACTGAAATACACCTGCACAGTCATAGGACGAAATAGGACACTGATACGACTACCAGGGCAATCCAATGTAACACACATTCCCCAACATCAGCAGGACACATTAACAATGTCAACATCCATATTGGATCATAACATTGCCATGCATAGGATATGCCACATGTCAATTACATTTAAGTGGATGTGAACGATCAGGGATTGGGGCCGGTCCAGATTGTTAAGTGTGCTGCCAGGGCCATCAGAACACCCACAGCCAGTGAAAGGTCTCACCATGAGAATGGATGTACATTGATGTACACGGAGGGTCGAGTAGGAAAAGAAGGTGGCAATTCTCTATTTGGTAAAAATCAACTCCTAGAGGCGATGAGGCTGACAAGTCTGATAACTCAATAACATACATGTGACACACAGACGGGCCATAGGCCTGAAAGAATGCCCATCTGAAGGACTGGAGAAATTAACACAAAACAAGATCACAAAGTGAATTCATCAAAAGGCAGGAACGTCACATCTAAATTGCCACAACACAGACACACTAATTGTACCCTGTTTCATTGCAGAGGAAGATGGATCTCCTGCCGATATGCCTGTCCCAGATTTCCCTGATGACATGGATGACGAGCCGATAAACATTCCCCAGGAGACTATCCAAAAGGTCCTTGAAACCCTCCAGACCCCACCTTCTGTCACAAGGAGGAGCACAGAACAAGCAGCCATCGCAGAGGAATCACCCACCACCCCAACTGTAAGACCTGCCAGCTCCAATACAGCTGAGGACTCAGACGACACTGGCACCAGCTTTGAGAGAACTGTAATGGGAGTACAGCAGGAGCTGGCCAAGGAGGTGCAGGAGGCGATGCAAAGTATGGCAGCAAGCCTAGAGGGGGTGGGTTTGTGCATGATGTAAACTGCAGATCAGGCAGCAGGTATGCAAGCCCTAACATCTATCTTGCAGGAACTGCTGAAAACCCAGAAGGAAATCAGCACAGCTGTAATACAGTTGACCCAACACCTACAACAGCAATCCTGTCAACGCGTTCTCGAATGCAACATTGAACCCCTCAGGGCCGACCTGGCTGCCTACCATTGTGATGTGGCTGCTATTCTCAAGAACCAGCAGGCCCTCCTTGCAGCAGTACTGCCCTTAAGACCTTCACAGGGAGCAGCGACCGGGATGTCTAACTCCACGTCTTCTAACACTGAGGTGTGTGTTGCCCCTTCACAACCAACAACAACAAGGACAAAGCAGGCAACACACCCATCAGAAGAAGAAGACATGGAACAGATCACATTCACAAGGAAAATGACCCGGAAGCACTAGTCCCTGCCACATGGCCAACTATTACCAAGGTCCTGCGCTTTGTAACTTGCCAGTCTTGCAACAACTGTACTCAAGCACTGTTTCTGCAAACCACTGTATATTTTGTCACCCAGCCCAGTGATTGTCTCTCTCCTACTCAAGTCTGTCCCTCTGCACTGTCTAAAACAGCAACCCCAGCATGACAAAAGCATTTTGGTAAACCCCTGTGTTGGATCACAATGGAAGATATCACTATGATGGACTCACAATCATGGACAACGTACAGATAGCACTACAGCACTTTTCAATAAATAGCACTTACACAACAAATCTGTCTCTGGGTAATGTGACATATCAACTGTGCAGTAGATAACTGAAATGTGCCTACTGTCAAATTACGTAGCTTGTCAATACAACTGTTCTGAGAATATGTAGTTAGAGAAATCTGCACAGTGCCCATGATTGCATCATACTCTGCCCATCCTGAGGGACAAATCTCATGAAGTGAGAAACCATACACCACCATGCTGTGTAGGACAGAAGAATGCTTCCTCAGGGGATAACTAAGTCATCAAATAGTGCCCGCAAAATGTTTTCACCATGCAAAAATAACACAATAAACATGCCACACTAATCTAAATAAATACTAAAAAAACTGCACAAATGAAGGTGTCTGAGTTAACAGACAAATAGGTAATCATGCCGAACTGTGTCACAAATGATGTATGAGGGTCATGAAGACAAGAATACAAGATTGCCAATGAGAACTCATCATATAAGGGTGTGCATGATCATCACACTGCAGTCGGACCTAAAACTGTTTCCACAACATCAAGTCTGGAAACACTGTTAGTGACTTTGAAAACACACTTATCAACAGAAACACATTGGGATCCATGTTAACTGTGATTGGTGGTTGACAAAGGGTAGACACTTTGCAAGGTAGCTCTGGGGTAGCTGCCAATCGTACAGCTCACTTGGGATTTGTTTGTAGCATAGGACACAGATGTTATAGTACAAAATTGATGTACACTGAATCCAAACCCACGATCAAGTACCATTCAACACATACTATTAAGGGGTAACCAAATATTTATTAAAAGCTAACCATAGATGAGGAAACTGAAGGAAAAATCTTACCTACCCTAATCTACCCTGACTACTCATTACCCACAACTGTCCCTAACTAACCTAAGCTACACTTACTTATCACATGTAACGAAATGTTAAAAACATCTACCCCCCACCCCCTTATGAGACAGGACACATTGAGGACAACACATACTAACCTAAACACATACTATACTATCCTAAACAAATATTTTTTTTTTTGTATTTTAAAATTTTTATTTTTTATTTTTTACACACAAGAACCCCAACATAGCCCCCCACCCACCCACCCACACATGTAATAAGTCAAAAACGAAACAAGCAGGACCCCCCACCCCACACAAACTAACAGCCTATACTAACCTAACACTAAGCCCCCTAAGCTCACTAACTATAAGAACAAGGAAAGAGGAGGGAGGGGAGGGTATCATGTCCATCAAATAAAGTGTCTAGAGGTTGGCCCTCTGGAGGGTCCTCTTAATATCCTTGACCTGCCGTTTAATGTGCCGCACGTCCCGGCTCAGGTGGCTCACCTTGCACAGCAGTTTGTCCATCTTATGTTCAAGTCTGTTGAAGGCTGCAGGGCCAACAGATGGAGCAGTGGCAGTCTGGGTACCGGTGGAGGAGGTCTGTGTGGGCTGTCCTGCACCGGTGGCAATGCTGGGGCCAGGAAGTCCTGCAGATGTTGGATCAACAGTGGCAGCTGTCGGTGGGGCCACCTGGCTCTGATTGGTGGTTGTTTCTGTGGTGGCTGTGGTGGGGAAAGTAGGCCCACCCTGTAGGAAGGCTCGCCATGCCCCGGAGGCACATTCATGGCGATATCGCCGGGCCATCCTCCGGAACCCCGACTCCACCAGCAGGATGTGCTGGTATCGCATGGCCCAGCGCTGAAATTCACGGACCTGGTCTGGAGTCATGTTAGCTGCTGGCTAACAACTGGCTTTGACTTGCTATCTGACTTCGGACAGTTATAATCTAAGAATCATGCTGCATATCCTCCGCCAAGAGCTGGGCTACAAATGTCAGTGTACGGAAAGCAAAACTAAAGCCACATGGTCTGGAAGTTGTAACTGGACTTTCCAGTATGGTACCAAGTGCCAAACCTGAGTGTGTATACTAGTATGCAACCAAACCGTCACTTATTCACAGGTATGTGTAACATACTGGTAGCATCAGTATTAGGTACCCCATTCACAAACCCATGGCTGTGTTTGAGGAGGGGCGGTGGATACACAACTATAATTTGCCAACAACATGTACAACGAGGAGTGTATAGGAAACTCCACACAAGTTTGTCTCTACAGACACACCACAGGTAAGGTCTATCTACAATTAGGAGTCAGCAAACCCTAGAGCACTCATAGGGTCAGACAAGTAAGGAAATGCAGAACTTATTACACAACATACACTTCCAGTGAGGCCTGACTTACATCATACACAGAGTTGCTAGAACACCCATGATCATGAATTGCATGCACACCTAGGCCATTACACTCAGGTTCCACAGACTTGATTCACTACATGTGGAAGTACATGCTGCTAGGAGGTTCTACCTACTGTTTCAAACTTACGTAGGTAAATAGGGAAGCAGATGTCTATTGGAAAGCTATTAGCTCTAGCAATCTTAGATAATGTGGGTCTGACAGGCTCTCTAAATAGGGGCTGACTTCCATTGGGGCTCTTAGTGATACAAGTGTCATACACATGACTATCCCCTGTACTCACAGTGGGGCCTACAGGGATGTCCTACAATCCCTACATGATACCATTGGATACGCATTGGCAAACTCAAAACATGTGAGAACTGCATTGCAACTCATGGAACAAGTGAAAAGCTTGCCCAACGCATCACACCTTGCTATGCGTCCAATTCACACTAGTCCATAACCAGCAAACACAACACATAACAGACATATCAACACTTACTGGAGTGGTCTGGGTCCTCAAATGTCGCCACCTCTCCCACAGTGTAGGGTGCCAGTCCACCTGTAAGGTATGAAAGGAAGAAATGTGCTAAAAATATGTGCACAGTGCAACAATTTCATAAACATATGCAATGTGTAGGCTGAATAAGGAAATGGCAGCCATTCAGACATGATGGTACTGCATCTGATATTTCATTGCCAACTTGCACATAGCATGGGTCTCCTGTGACAGTTACACACATATCTGCACACATACATTGGCACTAACTATCATGTGGTTGCAAACATGCCCCATAATTGGTGAGCACTAAAAAATATGGAGTGTAATCGTCTCATCATGTGCATCCAAGAGAAACATCCAACGCCTGGTTACTTGAGGACTGCATTATCAGTCAAACATGCCTTGTGGCCATGACACATTTATTGCAGATAGGCCCAATGTACAGAGGGAGGGGCAGGGACTCTTGTAAGCCAACCTGCTGTTACAGTATAGTCAATTGATGTGGCCCAGCTATGGTGATTTGCACCAACCATGGATATGTGAAGCCATGTGCATACACTTGGACTGCCATCCATATTTGGATTGTGGCTCAACTAATTCTAACAAACATCTTAAGATGTTAGCTGAGGGCACCTTACACCTTTTCACAATGTTTTCAAATCAAGAACTGACATGTATCCAAAAAGATCAAGAAACACAATAATCCCACACATTCATAGTACTTCT
Organism: Pleurodeles waltl; assembly: GCF_031143425.1. NCBI lineage: Eukaryota > Metazoa > Chordata > Amphibia > Caudata > Salamandridae > Pleurodeles > Pleurodeles waltl. The sequence goes on from NC_090439.1 coordinate 252,896,900, forward strand.
GTGAACGCTTTCCTTCCACACTCACCAGACTAACATGAGACCAATGTCTGAGCCACTTTGCTATTATCAATTGACGTGAAGGCAGCACTCATTTTCTGCATCATGTAGTGATTCTAAAGTCAGTCTAGCAATTGCGTCAACATAGTTGGCCTAAATGTTGGTACATCTGTACTTCTCTGTCAATAGTACCCTATATAGACATGATTGGCTCCTATTTTGTTAGCTGTGCTGACAAAAGGCTGCACCAATTTCCTTCATGGTAAAATAACCTGTAAGTTTGCTGAGCACGTGCTACCTGACAGCTAGCAATTGTGATCCTTGCCATAGTGCATCAATGATCCCCTTATATTTCCCCAACATTGCACACAGTCATCAAGTTAGCTGGCAGACATTGCACTAATCCCCTGATGTCACTACATAGCATTTAATCGTGCACATTAACAATAGTCATACTCACCAACAGTGCCACCAATCATGATTCCCAGGTGGTCCAAGAGATCCTGCTCCCTGGTGATGAGATCAGCCCACTGGTGCTTCAGCTGGTGGTCACTCCTCTGGCTGGCATACACACGCTGCAGGTGATGCAGCACCTTTCCCCAACGGATTCTGCGCGCCTCTGTCGGATACCCCTGTATGACCCTGCCCCCTGCCTGGATCATGAGCGGCAAGAAATGTGTCACCAGCCAGATGAAGCCCCCCAACTCCCCTTCCCCCATCCTGCCAAGACATGGCCTACCAGACATACTTATAGATGACGATAAGGAATAGGGGTAAAATAAATAGAAAGGGGAGAAGGGTAAAAGTAGGGGTAAAAAGACAGAAAAAAAGTAAACCTAAACACTAAAAGAGCCCAACTGTCCCCAAACTAACACTACCCACAGCAGACTCCCACAAACAAGAAAAACACAAGATAAATGGACAAATGTAGACAAAACACAGTACTACAGTATACACAAACATTACTTATTTCACAAAAGGACTTTACAGATAGCACAAAGGACAAAAACAGCACAAAATCTCTGGACAACACTCTCTACACAGCCACACAGTCTAGAAGGATCATAGAATGCAAAGTGAAAGTGAAAGTACAGCCACTGTACATTATCTGTAAACAGGATATCCTATTACATCACTTCCTGTATGAAAAGTCCCGCCTTTTTTGCGTTATGCGTCATTTTTTGTTGCACAAAACTGTATTTGCGTCATTTATTTTGACACACAGACGTGAATATTAACCCGCATCCACATAATGATACATGGACTGTACAAATATCTGGATGCGGGCTAAATTTCACTCCTGTGTGTCAAAACAAATGACGCAAATACAGTTTTGGTAAACAAAAAATTACGAACATATGTAGACACAGGGATACTTTAGTGTGACGCACAGACAGTTGCCAGTCAGTCTGACAGAATGCAAGGTGATTCAGGATCCAGTTACTTGACAAATTACGTAATCAGTGGTCTGACTGAGACTGTATTGAGGACAAAGTTGACAGTTGACATGTCAAACTCTGTACGTCCTGTGTTTTTGAATGTGACAAATGAACCCAAGGGCTGTGTTACACGGCTTAATTAGTATCAATGGTTGACGGTGTACTTGACATAATGGCAACTCCTATGCTGTTCCAGGCATCATCAGGGGCAGTGCTTTTTGAAATGGGAGGTGTGCATGGAGGTGATCATAGGTGTGGGCTGCATCTGTTTCTCACCAGTCCTGTAGGTGAAACTTGCATTCTAAGGGCCAACGGACATTTTCACAAGGGGAAGCAATCTACATGTGCTAACAGGGCTTTGAAACTAGAATACAGTGTATAAATTGACCTGACGTCCTTGCAGTCAGATGTTATATGACAATGGCATACCTTAGGAAAGGGTGTAGCACACCGGTTTGCTAATGTTGGGCTGTGTGTGTAGAGGAAGTATTATCAGGGTACACATCTTAGTATTCCAGGGACCTCTTCCGACAGGTGGGTTGTGACCAGGTGCATGGGTGTGTTAGGAGTTAGGAAATGGGCTGACATGTACATGGAATGCCATGTGCGCAATGCATGTCATATGTGTGGCACTTGTGCTGTCTATGTTCTGCTTCTATGGAACTCTAGTCACAGATAGTCCTTGCAAATATTGGATGCAGTTGGATAAACTGCTGTCAAGGGGCTGGTCAGGCATTCCTGTTAGTGATGCCAAAGCACATTGACTGCCTCATGTATGAGGCTTGTTTTCCCCTTATTGAGTGATGGTGTCATAGTTGTGTGCCATATGCTGCGTTGGACCTTGCTTTCAACATGTATGTGTGAAATAGTTGTGGTCCTCTGCTATTGGCCTTCAAAGGAGATATGTACATGATATATGTTATTAAGAGTGTGTGTGTATGTGACCATTGTATGTTAGGCATCACATTAGCTCTGGGATGTTCCGTGTCTTCTCAGTATCTCAGCAATGCTCCATGAGGCAACACTCTTATTCTGATAAGTAGAGATGAAGGTGTGCAACAATGAATAGCCAGACCATGATATGGTGATTATAATAGGTGTTTATTAAAATTTGTTAACTAAAGTGGTGAAGGTGATCATATTCAGAAGAAATTATTTGCAATCTGTTGCCGCCTGCATATACCAGCAGCTGTGTTCTGTAGTTCCCCCTCCTGTTGCAGGCCAGCATCCTCCTCTTCCTCCTCTTCAGGCATGTGTGGCTCTGGTTCCAGGAGGGGAATGTTTCTTTTGATACAAATATTGTGCAATATTGCACATGTGAGGATGATCCTACAGACCATCTCGGGGGAATATAGAAGGCTACCACCAGAGATGTCGAGGCAGCGGAACCTTGACTTGAGGATGCCGAAGGTCCGCTCGACAATTCTGCGTGTCCTCCTATGGGCCTCGTTGTATGCACGCTCTGCAGCAGTACTTGGGTTGCCAAATGGTGTCATAATCCATGGCTGGATGCCATACCCCTGATCAGCTGCAAGAGAAAATGAATGGGATCATGTTGATGTAGCTGGCACTATTGAAAAGACCTTTCATGGCTGTAGTTGTCTTGTGTTGTCTGTGACTCTTTTGTGTACTAATGTGGCATCCTATGCTTGTAGGCTGTACCATCTGCATTGTGTTGTTTCCTTGGCTGAACGAGTGTCTGCTAACCGTTTGTCAGCAGTATGTTTTGGGATTTGCAGTACAGTGTGCCCTCTGTAGCATTGTGACTTGTGATACAGGTGTTCGTGTGTCTTCACTGGGGGTGAGATGATAGTTCCATGCACAGTTAAAATTGAAAGTGTTGTTAACACGTTCATATCAAAGTACCCTTTGAAACTTATGCAATGTATTAATGTAAAGGTCATTGGGACACTTACAATTTGCAAGGTGACATTTAGGCAACCACACTCATTGACGTCTTCTTATTAGGCTGTACAGTAATTTCCGATGTGTGACAGGTTCAATGGTGACTTAAGAAACATGGCTCATATTGATTTTCGGGCCCACAGAAGACTTACAGGAGGCACATACTTCCCTCGACGTTTCTTTGCCGAGATTTATCAGCAGACGGGCTTGGAGAGTAAACAAAAAGAATAGAAAGAGGGGTGAATAGGTAAGTTAATAGCACGTTAGTTGGTAATGGTATTTAGTGTAAGTAATGGAAAAATTGAGCCATATTAATGTGTTCGTTTCATTGTTGGAAACTATGGAGACACTGATATAAATTCTGTTAGGTGAATGGACGTAGATAGAAACTAAAGGCTATTTGGTTTTGTAGAAAGGTTACTAGAGATATTTTATTTGTCTTTATTCCAGTTGACTCACCAATAGACGAAACTAGCAATGTCCAGTATTTAAATTGATTATGAAGAAGGAAAAGATGTGATTGATTGTGGTTTTGAAACAGGTCAGTAATGGCATTATAATGAGTAACTTCCACATTTTTTAGGAGTATTTTGGACAAAGCAAAAGGAGGTTAATGAAATGGTCTTTCTTTCACCCCTCTTGTTATAGAGTATGGTAGATGTGATATGAATATAACGGACATAGAAGTGAGCAAAGGTACATAATTATTCTACACCATGGTATAAGGAGGGGTCACTTGAGGCATTGAGCGGTCTAATATTAACTAAATATGAATTCTAGATATGAACTGTTAGAATGCCAACAAAAGAGAAGTCTTTTTACACTTGGGTGTGCATGTGGCATGTTGAACTTTGGATATGGCTTTGATATACCAATTTTTTGAGACGTGGGGAGTATTCTATGCTATATCTTTGGACATTAAATAACACTTTGCCACTAAAACTATGTGGTGGTGGTTCTCTTCTCTTCCTGTGTAGTTTCTGGTTTAGATTCAAATCAATATTATAAATATGATTTGTATAGAATATGTTGGACACCTAACTGACCAAAAGAATACCTTTGTTTGGTGATTTTGGAAAACAATAGGATAAAATGTAAATATGTTTTAACTTTTGTGTAAAATTGTATATATATGTTTGTCGTGTATTGATTGTTGTCTGTTGTGATTTTCTCAGCCTTGAAGAAGTCCAGTCAGGACGAAACACGTGTCGGCTGATGGCTATTCATTTATTTTCTTCATGTTTTGTATATATATGTATATGTTTATGTATTTAAGAAGATTTTTCCTTTTTGTATTAAAACTTATATTCGCATGGACATATTCATCTTTTGGTTAGTTGTATATTTATTTACAGTATGTTCTGGTCAGATTTATGAATGTTTAGTTCATTTAAGGAAGAGAGAGGACCAAACAAGCATTCTAGGGGAATTTATTATGATATGTTAATTGGTTTCTTCAAGATATTTGACTATCTCTTAAGTAGAGATATTGTTTTGCTTGGTGTGCACCACTGGTTTGTTTTTGTAGTATTAGAACGGGTTTACTTAGAAACTCGGTTTTACACATCAGGGCAACGATGTGTTTCAGTGTATGAGCACCCATAAGTTTCTTCTTACATAATTCGAATGTGCATTGATTTCAACTAATGAGTTGCCATTTGTTTTTGATAAAATTGAAAGTGTTGTTAACACGTTCATATCAAAGTACCCTTTGAAACTTATGCAATGTATTAATGTAAAGGTCATTGGGACATTTACAATTTGCAAGGTGACATTTAGGCAACCACACTCATTGACGTCTTCTTATTAGGCTGTACAGTAATTTCCGATGTGTGACAGGTTCAATGGTGACTTAAGAAACATGGCTAGTGATGTCACAACCTCAGTGTGTTCCTGTTGACATGTTGCTGTTGTGGTGTATGGGTTATGTGTCCTAGAGGGTTGCTGTGCAGTGAGTATATAAGTAGGCTTTTGTACTTACCAACAAGTAGTCCATTGCCATACCGTCCATCCTGGAAGTGTTCATTGATGGTGCAGTGACGGAAGATGTATGAGTCATGTACACTCCCAGGATATTTAGCCACGATGTTGGTGATCAATCCCTGGTGATCGACTATGGCCTGCACGTTGATGGAATGTGTGTGCTTCCTGTTGCGGTAGAGGTGTTCAGTTGCAGCAGGTGGCACAAGGCGTACATGTGTGCAGTCGATTGCACCAAGGACGTGTGGGAAGCCACTGATGAGGTAGAACCCCTGTTTTGTTTCCTGCTGCTTCTGCAGTGTGTTAGGGAAGCAGATGTGGCGGGGTGTCAGTCGAATGATGGCATCCAGGACTTTGGGCAAAAAGGCGTAGAATGATGGTTGTGATATTCCGCCAACCAGGGCACCAGTTGTTTGGAAAGAGCAACTTGCCAGCATATGAAGTACGGCAAGCAGCTTTGTTTCTGTTGGGATGGTGCGGGGTGTCACCAAAGTGGGGGCCAACTGCTGTTTAATGTTGCACAGCAGCTGCTGAATGGCCTGCCAGTTCAACCGGTACCTCTGTATGAAGTCGTGTTCCCTGAGGCCCTGAAGGGTTGTTCTTGGGTGGAATATCCTCTCCTGCCTTCTGCGCTGCCTTTGGGGTCCCTGCTGGTGTTGTTGTAGCTGCTGTTGTTGCTGCTGGGCTCTGCGTCTGCGTGCACGCTGGATTAGTATCACCTCCATGGCTCCCTGTTGCTGCGCTGCTGCTCTGCTGTTTGTTCTGTGTGTTCTGATTAAATACAGGTGTGTTTGCCCCATTTTAATGCCTGCCCTGACCCAGGCGTTAATTTTTGACGCAAATCGGGCTGTGTGTCATTTTCTGGCTCCGCCTCCTTGCTGCGCGTCATTTTTGCCCGAAAGCATAAATACGACGCACGGCCCTTTAAGCCATTTTTTGGACGGGAACGCATACCTTGCATATATTTAACGCAATGCGAGTTGCCGCATCCAAAAAATTACGCACACAGCAGAATTTTGTCGTCTGCGGGCTCGACGTCAAAGTTTAAATACGGGCAACATTTGCGCTGATTGTGCGTCAAAATATTTGACGCACAATCGGCGCAGATGGAGTATAAATATGCCCCTAAGTTTCCTTTCATGGAACTGTGCAGGTCTGTGGAATAAAATCTTCGACCCTCAGTGTATTACATTTATCTCCCAGTATGACATCATATTACTTCAAGAAACATGGGCACAGGAGCTGTTTTCTGTAGAGGGTTTTGAGACCCATGTTGTATTAGCAACTCCTTCAGAAGGGTCAAGAGCTAGTGGTGGTTTGGCTCTATTATTCTGAGTAACTGCACAGCTGGGAGCTGTTCTAGTCCCTCTTAGGCACAATGGTATACAGATATCTAGGATTCTGGTTTCTGAAATGTTTCATTTCTTTGTTGTAAATTTTTATAACTCAGTTTGTTACTTGGCGGGGTCAGATCAGGTCTCTATTCCAAGCACTCTCATCTTGGAAGAGAGGGTGGCCCCTTAGTTGTTTTTTTTAATGTCCTTCTGGCGGAGACTTTAATGGCCAAGATAGGAACAGCCCCTCTGGGCATAGATCCCCTCCTTATGGAAGACTAGGTATCGCCCGCAGAACCTCCGGACCCTAGAGGCAAGCTGCTGGTGACTGAAGTGAGATGTGCTGGTCTCTGTAATATGCTGTAGAGAGTGGCAAGCTGTGACTTACTCAAATCCACTTTTGTTGGGTGGGGAAAAGGGGTTATAACTGATTATATTTTTTATTTCTAATAGTTTTGCTGGGTGTTTTACCAAGGGGCTGATCCACAACCAACTGTTTAGTGACCGTAATGCCATTGAAGCTAGAATGGTTACTCCCGCTAGTGGGACTGTGAACTTGACTCCAGGTGTGTTTGTGCTGATTTCAAAAGGCCAAGGTAGGAGGCTTAGCTGACGGAAGTTTCAATCCCCATCCTATTGGTGGAGGATGTGAAGAGATGCAGGAATAGGTTTTCTAGCTCCCTCTTACCATTTGAGGCCCCACCAGTGGCTATTCTGGCTGATTTTCAGTCTCTGAACAGCAGCCTCAGATCCATTATGTTGGATCTTCAAAGACCGTTAAAAGACCATAAAGATGGATGGTTTGATAAGAATTGCCGTATTGCCAGTAAATGCCTCCACAAAGTCCTTAAGGACCACCCAAGGAACCCCCACTATATCAGTAAAGCTAGGTCTGCTTATAAGGAGGTAATAAAACTCAGGAAGCAATGTCTCAAAGAAGAGAGGTGGGAACAGTTAGTCGGTCTTCGCCTGCAAGCTCGGTATGTAAGGTACTTCTGGCATATAGTGAATGGGAAGCCTGCTTACCAAGTTTCCCCTGACATTGTAGGGACCACCATACCCACCCAAAAATGGGTTGCCCACTTCAAGAGGGTCTACTCACTGGATACTGCAGAACAATTTGTGGAGGTGGATGTGGCTGTTCCCTCTCTGTTGTGCTTAAACTTTAAATTGGAGAAAGTTCAGGTTACCATCATGGGAAGCCCTTCCAATAAAGCCCCCAAGCTCGGCTTGTGCCCCTATGGACTTATATAAGGAAAACGCTGCCCTGTGGGCTCCGTTATTGTCGAATGTTCTTAATGCTCCATCACAAACCTGTATCCCTAGTTCATGTCAACATCAGGACAATGCGCGCTCTACGGACGACTAAAATGCAAAAAAACAGTCTTTATGCAAAGGCATAATTCATGCATTATGTTTATATGCAGTTTGTTAACCTTTTGCATTGCAGATTTTAACTATTAATGATGTTTGTAATAACTGTTCATTTGCAAGGTATTGCTGCAGGCTTATCGAATGTGTCAAGGTGTGGTCCCATTCAAGGACCTTCTAGACGCTTTCCCTGCCCCATGACTGGGTGTGGTCTGTGGGCTGGGCTTGACTCTATATAAGGGAGTCAGCCCAGCTCCACGTGCTCACTATTCAGAGGTCCCGGTGAAGAGCAGCAGCAACTTCCTGAGCTCCGGCCCCCGGAAGCCTACAAGGATATTTCCAGGCCTGCCCTCATTATATTGACGATCCTTTAGCAGGGCGGTAAGGCGGAGGGAGGCTGGGCCCCCGATCCCCGTTTTCAAAGACATTCGAGTTTTTGGTCCTAGTTGTGAAACTCCTTGTGTGTGTGATTGTGTTTTCATGACATTTACATATTCTTGTTTGAATCGGCAAGGTGCGCGATTCATTTCCTGGCATTTAACTTTGACATTCATATCAGCAACAGTGTGCGCAATCATTTCATGATATTTGCATTGTGTATTTCGGATCGGCAACGTGCGCAATTCATTTCCTGGCATTTAACTTTGACATTCAGATCGGCAACAGTGTGCGCAATCATTTCATGATATTTGCATTGTGTATTTCGAATGGGCAAGGTGCGCGATTCATTTCCTGGCATAACTACTCTTGACATCCAGATCAGCAGTGTGCGCGATCATTTCATGACATTAGCATTGTGAAACTTCGAATCAGCAGCAAGGTGCGCGATTCGTTTCTGCCAGTAAACTTTTGATTTTAGCATTGTGAAACTTCGAATCGGCAGCAAGGTGCGCGATTCATTTCTGCCAGTAAACTCTTGATTTTCAGATCAGCTGTGTGCGTGAACTTTTCATGGTATTGAATACTTTGGTGTGCAGTGTTTGTTGAGGTTCACACATTTATCCTGAGCTTTTTGTTTTCTCGAAACGCTTAATTCAAAGTGCGGCATTCTTTGTGCTAATTAAGCTCCTAGTACATTTCCTGTTGTTTTTTCATTGAATGTTCAGATACCCTTTGTCCTGTAAAAATGCAATGTTTATCCTGAAACTATTTTGAAGAAGGTTCTTGTATTCTAGACAGTATATGATATTTCCTGAAAATCTCAAATGAAACATTGAATTAACCCATTCTTGATTTTTCCAGGTATCTAGATTTCTTGAGGCCTAGTTATAGTCATGTCCTAAGTTATCCATGATAACAGTATAAGAATTCTTGGAACCATAGTCTCCTTCTCAGCTGTTTCCTACCTAATCCCCTTTTCCCCCACTTGGACTCTCTCGGGCTCTGTGTTATATCTATTGGAGTTTTGGAGCTGTCTAGTGGTGGACATGTTGGGAACATGTGCAGGCCCCGAGGATCTGGTCTCCCTGACAGTTCATGGAAGTCAGCAGTAATAATGCATTTTTTTTTAAAAGGGTGGAGACAGGACCCAACATGTTACCACCCCATCTCCTTGCTGGACTCCACGTTTAAGATAGTGGGACGTATTGTCCTCCTTCATATTGAAGAATGGATCCAAGCAAATAATATTATCTGCCTGGCCCAATATGGTTTTAGAGAAGGCCTAGGGACAACAGAACTGTGCCTTAATCTTAATCTATTGGTGGGTAAATATGTGGTGGCCAAGAAGGACGCTGTCTACCTGGCCTTTATGGAACTGAGCTGTGCCTTTGATAGGGTTGCTCGATCAAAACTATTAGTCAATACTGGAAGGTCTTGGGCTACTCCAACATTTGGTACATTTTCTTCAGGTGCTCCATCAAGATGTTGACGCCTCAGTTAGATTTGGAAAGGCAGAGGAATGCTCTAATGACTTTAAACTAGCAAGGGGAGTCAGGCAGGGGTGCATTATGGCGGCAATCCTATCTTTATTATATATCGATGGCCTGAATTCACATCTAGTTACCACTGGCAAAGATTTTTTTAAAGTCACAAATAATCCTGTCCCCTCTTTATTATATGCAGATGACGCTGTCATCCTTTCTCGCACACTGAATGGTCTTAAAGCTCTGGTGGATCTGTTTGCTGATTTTATGGGTGACCTGCAACTGGATGTTAACACCTCTAAGACACATTTTATGGTTTGTGGGAAGTGGAACCTGAAACTTAGACTGATCTTAATTAAGGATCAGGTGATAACAAGGGTAACCTCCTTCTCATATCTGGGTGTCACCTTTGATGAGCACTGTACATGGACCAAATGTCTCGTAAACCACTATCTGCACTTTGACCAGTCATGTGGGGTGCTCTTTAGATTTGCTCATTTAGCAGGGAGCAAGCCTGTTTTACCATTTCTGCAGATCTACAAGACGAAATATTTACTTGTACTATTATATGGTGCTGGAATCTGGGGGTTCATCTATTCAGCATGAAGAAAATCATTTTTGCAGAAAGCTATTTGGGGTGGGACCGGCTAGTCCAAGCCAGTTTATGCATGAGGAGTTGGGTCTGGTCTTTGTGGAAGATCATGCAAAAATTGTACCTTTGTTGTTGTGGATATCTGTCTGGAGTGGGGAAATGGCAACTTTTAAAAGGGAAGTCATTGAGGACTGCCTCAATTGTGATTTAGGTCTTAAAATCCCATGGCTCAACATTATTAGATCCTTAGCTTTATCAGCAGGGCACCCAGAATTATTTTTTAATCCTGAAGTGTTGAAATGGGCTGACAAAAAGACCGTGAAGGAACTGCTATTAACACAGCTCAGTGAAAGAAGAGAAAACACGGCCTTGGGCATTTAGTCAGCCAGGGCCGTGATGATTTTAAATACTACTCTCAGCCCTGAACCCTATCTTTCCTTTGTCAGAATCCCATGGAAAAGAGTCCTTCTCACCAGGTTCAGGTTAGGTTCTATCCGTTGCAACTTATGTTTCCCGTCTGGTCAATATGAGCCCTCTGCGATAGTAATTTGCTCCTGTGACAACGATTCCCTCCAGACCTTAGAACACTTGGTCTTGTTCTGTAATTTTTATGATTCAGTTAGGAGAAGATGTCTTCTGCCCATTCTTAAAACTAAAGGATTTTATCAATATTGCCCTTCTTTTTCATATTTACAACTTCTGAATGATTCGATGGTTGCAGTGGCAGTTTCTAATTTAAAAAATGGCTTGCGTTGGAACAAGATTATGAACTTTGGGCCTTAGAGACAGAATTCTTGAGACAGAATATATGATTTTTTATTTAAGAACCCATGGTTGTGATATGGCCATGTTTTTTTTTTTATCGTTTTATGGTTTTTCAACATGTCTGATTGTTCATCATATGAATTATGTAAATTGTAATGCTTTGTACTTTTTATGATTATTTTTTATAATTGAAATAAAGGAAATTCAATCAATCAATCAACATTAATGAAAATTACCATATGTTGGAAAAGAGCATTTCTGAAGGGTCACCTCAAACTTTTTGATGGCTTTAGGACTCTGTACACTTTACCACTGCTAACCAGTGCTAAACTGCATGTTCTCTCTCCCTGAACATGGTAACATTGGCTCATACCCAATTGGCATATTTAATTTACTTGTAAGTCCCTAGTAAAGTGCACTACTAGTACCCAGGGCCTGTATATTAAATGTTACTAGTAGGCCTACAGCACTAGTTGTGCCACCCACATAAGTAGCCCCTTAATCAAGTCTCAGGCCTGCCATTGCAAGGCCTGTGTGTGCAGTTTCACTGACACTTTGACTTGGCATTTAAAACTACCTATCGAGCCATAAACTCCCCCTTTTTTTACATATAAGTCACCCCTTTGGTATGCCCTAGATAACCCATAGGGCAGGGTGCTACGTGAGTAAAAGGCAGGACATGTACTTATGTGTTTTACATGTCCGAGTAGTCAAAAACTCACAAATTAATTTTCCACCACTGTAAGGCCTGCTCCTCTAATAGACTAGCATTTGAACTGCCCTCATATACTTTGAAGTGGTAGATTCTGGTCTAGAAAGAGTGGCCCTGTCATGTGCATTTCTCTGCATTTACTGCCATCTGTGCCTTACAGCCTGTCTCCAATCCACGTTTTGGCTGTGCTGGTTGATGGCTCCCCTTTGTGCATTTCACTTAGACAACCGTAAACACAGGACACTCTGTCACATCTGCATTCCTCTGCATACTGAATGGGTCTCGCTGGGCAGGGAGGGTGGAGGAGCTCTCTTTTACACTTTAAAGGCCAGTGGCCAGACCTTACACAAGGGACTAATAACCCCCCACAGTGATCCTGGCAGACAGGACTAGGCTGAAAGGGGAACCTGTGCATTTCAAAATATCAAAATCACTCTTTGAAGTTTCCCCCACTTCAAAGGCATATTTGGGTGTATAAACTGGGTCTCTGACCACACCAAATCAGACACTTCTGGATCTACACCTGAACTCTGTCAGAGGAACTGCCTGGCTGCCCAAAAGATCCATCTGGACTGCTTTGATGAGGACTGCTGCCCTGTTGTTGCCCTCCTGCCTGCTGGCCTCTGACTTTGCTGGAAGGACTCTGCCTTCCCCAAAAGTGCTCTCCAAGGGTCTGACTTGAGCTTGCCTCCTGTTCTGATGCCTCAGTGACACCAAAGACTTTATCTATATGTTATAGCTATTTTTCCAACTTAAGATATGCCAGGAGTGACTTCAGCAACACCAGCACTGGCGCTGTAGCCTGCTCCTGCTTTGTAGGCATCGCTGCATGCAATGACCGTGGTCTTCAATGCAAATCTGACATTGACACGACTCGGCTGACATCACGCAGGATCACCATGACAATCTGAAGTAGACACATCACCTCTTGACTGCCTGGATCCATCGACCTTGCCGGGTCACAAAGAATCAACGCATTACCACTGATGCCACACCAGCTCCCCCTGCAACCAGACAGAACTGATGCCTCACCTCCCCCTGCCTCGCAGTTTGGAATCGATGCATCACCTCTTCCTGATGCCGTAAGGAATTGATGCTGCACCGGCCACAGCAACACCTCATCTCCCCGACTCCATGTCATGTCTTTGCTTCTTCGTTTTCCAAAGGTACTTTGCCTGGGGGTCCATGTGGCTCTGTGACTGGCATCTGTCGCGTTTAATTATTGGGAACGACTCAGTCAACTATGCCGTGATAGCCCCAGTTGAAGCTTTTGTGTTTTTTAGCGCTTTAGTGGGTTTAATCTTAAAAAATTCATAACTTTGCTTGTGTACAGTGGATTTTCATCACTCTAACCTTATTGTATTCAGATAGATATTATCTATTTTTCTAACCTGTGTATACTTTTGTGGTGTTTTCACTGTGTTACTGTATGAGTTATTGCACAAATACTTTACACATTGTCTTCTAAAATAAGCCTGCCTGCCTGCTCTGTGCCAAGCTACCAGAGGGTGAGCACAGGAGAATTAGGGTTGTGTTGTGACTTACCCTGACTAGGATTGTGGTCCCTACTTGGAAAAGGGTATATACCTCTCCCAACTAGAGACTCAATTTCTAACACCATGACAAAAAAACCTTTTCAACTCGGAAATTATTTTAACTTTCAAATCAAGGGAGTAGCAATGGGGGCAAGCTTTGCTCTAGATCTAGGGAACCTTTTCATGGCTGACTTTGAGACACAGCATATTTTTACAATGGGCAATCCTTTTGGCAAAAATATACGGAAATGATGTTGGAAGGGTATAGTCGTAGAGTTAAAATCCTTCGTTACATGGGTAATATTATGTCTGTTGATATCCAGTTTGCAGTGGCACACAGTAAACCAAGTATTCCTTTTCTGGATCTGAGGGTTGAGATTGAGGAAGGCAAGATATTTATGTCTTTATACAGAAAACCCATGGAGCGGAACACCTTGTTACATTGTAACAGTAATCACCCCAGAAGTCTCAGGGATAACTTGCCATATGGTCAGTTTTTATGTATCCACAGAAATCGTACTAGGAAAGTTGATTACTTCAGGTAAATAGAGACACTAATTAATAGTTTCATAGAGAGGGGTTATCCAAAGATACTGGTGAAAACAGCCAGAAAAGGAGCATAGTCTGTTCATAGAGAATTCATGCTAGAACCCAACCAAAGAAAAGCCACTATGGACAGAGTGGTGTGTGTAACTACTTTCAGCCCTATCAGCAATGAGATAACAAAGAATATTGAACCACACTGGGCATTATTGGAGGACAATCTCACCAACAAAGTTACTATATTTTCCTTCAAGATGGGTAGGAATCTGAAGGATTCTTTAGTGAGAGCTGGCCTATCCCTACCACCTAAAATTACTCTTAATACCCTGTCGGGACTCCCAGTAGTGGTTGGACCCTACAAATGTGAGAATTGTTTAGCTTGCAAGTTCCTTTTCAACACTAATGATTACATTAATGATAATGTTGTAAGCAATCTGACTACGTTCAGCAACTATAATACACAGGATGTCATCTCTACGATTTGGTGCCCATGCCAACTGTTCTATTTAGACAGGACTACACAGAAAGTAAAGTGCATTATTCTTCAACATAGGAGGGAATTGAATGTGGTACTTTTGGCGCACCCCTCGTTGACCACTACCAGATACTGAAACATAACAACGATAACCTAAAATTGCAAGTAATTGAACATGTCAAGATGGGACCAAGAGGAGGGGACGTAGACAATCTCTTATCCAAGAGGTCACTCTTCTGGATGGACAAATGCAACAGGATTTCACAAGGCCTGAATACATTGGAAGATTGGAGACAGACGGCTGTGCTGTAATTTCCTTAGGCAGAAAAGACCACATTGCTTACTTAGTTCAAAGGAGTACAGCTTGTTCTACGTGATGTTTTAATTTCATATCATACTTTTTGGTGTACATATAGCAGTTGTCCTATTTCTATAACATACTTGTATGCAGGTGCTTTAAATGACTGTTTGTGGAGAGAAAACTTTGAAACACTTAAGATTTTAAAAAAGGTGACTATTAATGCACTTCTGGTATCCAAAGGGGCAAGGTCCATCCAGGTCAGGATATTGGGAATTCTTTTTCATGGGGCCTGATAGCTCTGGATTATATAAGATTACATAATTCCCTTAGAAGGCAGTGGTTGGCCAATGTGGCCAGTGGAATTAGTGATAAAATTACTTAGATTTTTGATACATCCGTAGGGGAGGGTACTATACTAGTGATTGAAGACAACAAAGCATCACATTAGGCTTCAATCAGAAGAGTATCCTGCTGTGTTCAGTAAAAGTTGTTAAAAGATGCATACAGTCACTCAAGTTGACTTATATTAGCGCCAAATGATCTGTTTCATTGTACAATATAACTATAAAATCATCACAATGATTGCATTTTGGTTGTTTGCAATGCTAGCATCTATTCAAGTGATTTATTTCTTCTAACATCATTTTTGCTCATTGTTAGAAATGGGGTTTCTGGTTGGCTAGGGTAGGCACCTAAGGCAGGCAGAACCTACCTACTCTAGTCAAGGCAAGGGAGTTACACGTCCAAGAGAACCCCTTCCTACCCCCTTGGTAGCTTGGCACGAGCAGTCAGGTCTTTCCCAGAGGAAATATGTAAAGCGTTTGCACAACACACACAACACACGTGATGCAAAATGTACACCACAAAGGAAACACAACACTGAGCTATGTAAAAATAAACGGTGTTGCACAAAACATAATTAGACCAACATTACACGTAAGTAATACCCTGCTACCTTAGCAGTTGTCAGAACGTTACACAAGTTACTAATACTCTGCAAGAATAAACAGTTGACACATTAGAACATGTAAGTGCTCTGGGTTCTGGAACATACGCAGTAGTCAGGAATTACGGTAAGAATTCTATGCACTTGCAATGAATAACTCCTAAATACCCATATAAAGAACATTAGAAAACATCTCACAAGTCACATATATACATATCAGCAAATCATGCCCATAAAAGGAACATCAGCACATATATGTAAGAGCAGGAAAGTAGGTAGGAAATCTATAAACCCCCCCCAAGGTTCATACTTGGCTCACTGAGCCAATACTTTCTTGAAAGCACCAGTTTTCCTGGAGAAAGGGGGCACTCCTAGTGCATAGAAGGAGGAGCATAGGGGGCCCCTGGTGCTCCTCTGCACTCAACGGGGGCCACGCGGTGCTCCTGGCGGAGTGGGGAAGTAGGCCACCTCTCCTGGCAGAAAATGGAACAGGCCACTCCTGGGACCCGCAACCTTTTTGGGGCCCCCTGGGCCTCTAATGGCCCTCTCCCAGAGGGGGGGGCCCAAACCAACAAGAATTAAGTAACTGGAGCAATCGCGCCCCTAAGGCAGTGACCGGGGGGAAGGGAACTCCCTTTCCACCCTGTGTCCTGCGTAGCAATAGGCAGCTGCTCTCGTCCTCGCTGCGGCTGCCAAGAATGGGGAAGGAAGCAGGGGCCTCCGATGAGGCTTCCCTCCGGTTTCCCAATGCGGCCGCACCCGGTCCGGTGCGCAAGCCGCTTTTCAGCCCGACCTGGGCTGTCACGTGGAGCAGGCACTAAGGATGGTGCCTGCTGGTGCCCCGGGAGCGCGTCAAAAAGCACTGTTGGAGCGTGCTCACTCCGGTACTTCTTTACTTGGTGCCCTGAGGGCACTAGATGGAGCGCGACGCACTCAGGCCACAATACCCGAGGCTGCGTTGGTGAATCCCGGCAGCACAATGGAGCGCTTTTTGAGCGCAGACGACCCTGGGTCGCCGCAGTGAAGATTTTCAGGCACAAGAGAGCACTAAAAACAGCACGAGGGGCACAATTGTGATCCCGGGCCGCGGTGGTGCTTTTGGGCCAGGAAAAGCACTTTAAAGGCATATAGAGCACTCAGGAGTGCTCTCCCAGTGCTTCATCCCCAAAACAACCCTCCTTCGTACAAGAGTAAGTTTACAGAGGTCAGGTGCCACAGCACCCTGCCTCTGGAGACAAAGACAATGATGAAGGGGTGCAGGGCTGGCGAACCAAGCTACAGGCCAGCACACAAGTGGATGTCAGCAGTGGCAGTTTCTCCTTGTGACTAAGCAGGCCAAAGGTCAGCACAGCAGCAGCAGTTCAAGGTGGTCCTGGTGAGCCCTCTCAACAGTGTTCTGCGGCCAGCTCCAAGTAAGGTTTCTGGGGTCCCAAGAATGTCCAAAGAATGTCAAATGATGTCTAAATTGTGGTGGAAATTCCCCAGTACTTATACTACGTTTTCAGAATGTTTTACAATGGGGAGGAGAGTGGGTTCCAACCAGTTAGGACTGGTTCTGGGAGTGCCCTTTCTCTCCTCCAGCACAGGCTCCAAACATCAGTGAGGGGTAAATTACCCTATTGTGTGAGGCCAGGGCACAGCCTTTACAAGTGCAGGTGTGCCCCGCCCATCCCTTCTCTCAGCCCAGGAAGGCTTTATAATGTGTAGATGCACCTCTGTGACACCTCCACCCTCCCTGTGTTCAGGCTGTCTGAAAAGTATTCACAAAGCCCCAACTATCAGTCTGCCCAGACGTGGATTGGAGGCAAGCTGCAAAACACCAAAGTCATAAGCATAGATAAATGTGCACATTCTAAAAGTGGCATTTCTGTTATAGTAATAAAAAATACACCTTCACCAGTAAGCTGCATTTTTCATCACTATCAAAACCATACCAAATATGCCTACACTACCCCTCATAAATCAGACAATACCCCTTTACACATAAGGCAGGGCATTTCCAATGCAATCCTATGAGAGGGCATCACTCACAGCAGTGAGACACCGAGTTAGGCTGTTTGTCACTACCAGGACAGGCCACGCAACATGGCACATATCCTGCCTTCTACATACATGGCACCCTGCCCAAAGGGCTAGCTAGGGCGTACCTTAGGGGTGACTTACATGTAGTAAAAGGGGAGTTCTGGGCCTTGCAAGTAAATTTAGATGCCAGGTCCCTGTGGCAGAAAACTGCGCACACTAGCCCTTCGCTAGCAGGCCTGAGATAGGTTTGACAGGCTACTTCAGTGGGTGGCGCAAGCAGCTCTGCAGGCCCGCTAGTAGCATTTAATTTACAGGCCCTTGGTATAGGAATACCACTTTACAAGGGACTTACAGGTAAATTAAATATGCCAATTAGGTATAATCCAATCATACCTATCTTGTAAGGGTGAGCACATGCCCTTTAGCACTGGTTAGCAGTGAAAAAGTGCTCAGAGTCAAAACGTCAGCCAACAAAGGTCAGAAAAATGAGGAGGCAAAAAGCAAAAAATCTGGGTAATGACTCTGTAAAAGTGCCAGGTGCAACAATCATACACACTTTTGATATAAACTTAGTGGGGAAGATTGCTTCTTTATTCAATTAGAAAAACCAATAGTGCATCTATTTTTCACTGAGAGTGTACCCTGTTAAGAGATAACGGAGGTCCCTTTGTCAATTTGCACTCAAGATGTTAGATTTCATCGTACGACACAGACTCTTTTAACACAGCCAACATGAATGTAGTCCTAATCTTGGCTTAAACCATGAATCACTAGATTTGGGTAATCATTGTTTAGTATAGAAAAACATGGACCCTTCAAATGCAGCCAGTGTGTATGTAGTTTTAACTGTGGCTTCAACAGTCGATTATTCAATTGAGAGGACCATTTTTTGTGACAGAAAAATAGGGTTCCATTGTTTCGCCACTAGACGGCAAGTGTGCTCTACCATTTGCATGTTACGTACAATGGCGTCTTCGTGTAAATGATGCCATTATGGGCGGTGGGCGGCCAAAGGATACTTTGCATCGTCTGAGTTTTTAAGAGTATGTGTGATGTGGTAAGGGTGATTAAGGGACTCCCTGGGTGCCGGTTTTATGTTACCATTGGCACCCTTCTATTTTGTAGAAACCCACAGCCAGTGGTAACCAGGTGAATTGTGCCAAGAGTTTTCTGGCAGCCAGAGGTGGTACAGGAGTCTGAGCTAGAGTGCTTAACAGCAGCTTTTTATAGAGGTTCTGCATTAACCTACCGCCACCTGTGAAAACAGGGTAACTATAGAATACTTACATGGTTGGCATGGCACCTTCTGAAATGCAATGAGGGGGTCCTGTTTTATCCAATTGGGGTGTTATCTTAGATTTCTAGTATAAGCAATTACCCCACTGTTATTTATTAACAGAGATTCTGCAGGGACCTCTGAACCACCTTCGGAAAAGGGGCAGGTAGGTAAAGTTGACAATGATGGGGTCCTGTGTGATCTATTTGGAGCTCCTTCAGAAATATAATGATTGGGTCCTGTGTTATCCAATTTGGGTGATATTTAAGATTCTTGACATAAGCAATTACCCCACTGTTTTTTGACAGAGTTGTTTTTTGACAGAATTATTTTATTGAAATTTGTCCTGTGTCATCGAAGGAAATAATTGTTAGCATACCTAATTGGTGATTCACACTTGGATTAATCCTTACAAGAGAAGAGATTGATCAGTGGCTACGCATTGATAAAATTATTGAGGGGTGAGTACCTCCCTGCAGAAAGATTCTTTTTATATGTGAATGGCCTAGTGATAATACTGTGGATCTTTTCTATTGATAATGCCCCTTTGTGGGTATCTTCTTTTTAAGGGCACAGTAAGTATAATGGTAGCAAGCTAAGAAAGATGCACTACCTCATTTATAGATAAGGGGACCAGTTGTTTTAAAATTGACCTTATGCAGAATGAGACACATACATGATAAACATAGAATGCATCATTAGACTACTTTGTTGAGCAATCAAATAATTAAGGATTAATAATTATGGAGAACTGATACATGATTGTTTCATTCTAGGTGCTTCCTATAAGTATATTTTATCCTCATGATGACCCTTTGGAATTAATTTCAGATTTTGGTCCGATACATCAACATATCAATTTAAATGAGGACTGGATTTTGGATAAAGTCAGTAGACTCTAGACATCTACATTATACATGTCTAAAAAGAGATCACAACAATTTTAGCCAAATTTTTTCTTATTCCCTTGTAAATAGCACTGATGCACTTTATTGACACCTTACTCACTTGCACTGTGCAGTCACTTTTTAGGAGCACCTAATGTAGTATATTGATTTATTTGTTTGATTTAAGTACATTTTTCCTAATAAAATGGATATAATACTAAATAAATCCTATTAAGTCAGGGGGTTATATTGGTACAACCACTGCCGTGGAAGTTTAGGGTTATACTTCCCCGGGGGGGACCACTGTTTGCTGTTACATTATTATTCACCCAGGTTCTAGGGTAGCTGGGGTGGCCCCATTTTTTGAAACATGGTCTTAGAACTGGCTGACACCCCAATGCATGGCATGTCCATTGCCCAATCTTTTTCAAATTTATGAAATACCAACATTAGTGAAGAATATTGAACTTAACATTGATAATGGGGTGGCATTGCCCTTGAGTGGTGAATAAACTACTTACCAATCCCTCCAGTGGAGCTCACTGGGGACCCTGGCCCTCATTCTTTGTAGCACCAGGCGGGCATGTATCAGACTATGGCCCTCATTGCGACCCTGGCGGGCGGTGGTAATGTGGTGGAAAGTACTGCCAACAGGCTGGTGGTAATCTCCACCATATTATGACGTTGGCTGTGTGGCTGAAGCCAAACCGCCAATGTACCACACCGACCGCCACGGTGGTAACAGCCGCCGGGCTGGAGATAGCAATCTCCACCCGGGTGGCAATCACTGTACCGCCGGCGGGATTATGATCCTGCCTACCGCCATGGTTTTCGTGGCTTCCTTACTGCCACAAAAACCACGGCAGTAGACACTATTAGTGACAGGGAATCCCTTCCCTGTCAGTGATAGGGGTCTCCCCCACCCCCATCTCCAGATTCCACCCACCCGCCATTCCTCTCTAAACCCCCTCATCCATTCACACCCCCTCACACACACACAAACACACCCCCATTCCCACACTCATCCACACATGCATACATCTTTTCACACACACACATCAGCACACATTTACATACATTAATGCAGACAAATATTCACACAACACAACATACACGCACTCACACCTCCATACATGCACACACATTCAACATGAAACACACGCACGCACAAACATTCACACACACTCCCACACACACACAACACCCCTCACCCCCCTCCCCTGTCAGAGCACCCACTTACCTGTGTTCAGGGGGTCCTCCAGCAGAAGATAGTACGGGGTGCTGCTGCCAGCAGCGGCTTCCGCCAGCAGAACACGGCCAGGCCGTATTATGAGTCATAATACCGCTGGTGGCGGTCTACTGGCGTGGCTCTGGTGCTGGCAGCACCGCCACCTTACCGCAATCCGCAGGCATGGCCACAGCCGGATTTCTGCCATCCTTCTGGCAGAAATCCAGCTGTGGTCATAATGTGGTCTACGGCTGGTAGCCGCGGCAACAGTCTTTTGGCAGCCGTCGCCAGGGCGGTAGGTGGTTTTTATCGCAAAGGTCCAAATGAGGGCCTATGTCCTCAGACATCTTCAAAGTGAATCCCTGGGGGGTTTTGTCATCCCTATCTTTCTCCTGTTCAGGGTTGTACTAGTGGATTCTTTGGTCTCGTCCCCCAGTGTTCCCTGCCTGTTGCTGGATGTCTGCTGCCACTTTGTCTCTTTTTACCTGACCTTGATCTTTTATAGGGGCCAATTGTGGCTGTTGTCGAGTCTTGTTATGCTTCCTGTGTCTTTGCCATCCCTTTGTTTGTGCCGGCTCCCTATCATCAGGGATCATGTAGCCGTGTCCCTCTCGAGACAGTCCCACTCACCTTTTCAGCTGTTGTTAAAAAGTGTGTCTCTCCTTGGGCTATTTTCCGGAGTTTTGCAGGGAAAAAAGGGCATATAGGAGATCAAGCTTCTGAAGGTGTTATTAACTCTCAGGAAGGCTTCTCTTTTGTACAACATTATAGCCCAGATCAATATTGACAGTCATCCCTCCCATTTTCTAGGGTCCCCAGGTTCCAGTGTCTGTTTCACTCTGTCCCTCCCTTGGAAGTTCACAGCTTGGCCACAATGGCCCTTGGCGGGGCACTGGGAGATGGTGATCTTCTGGTACTCTGTGAGCCTCTTTCACTATGAACCATTATAAGGTTTTAACTCCCAGTACCACTGATAATAGCCAGTCCTCCAAGAACAGCTCTACGCAGGTACCTTCTGTTCTTTCTGGGATCCTTACCACACAATGTTATTGCGGTGGGAGTAACCCTCGGCATTGTTGATTTTTTCCATTAGGCTGGCCACCATTTTTTTCAAAGTTTCATATATGGGTGGCACCCTTGACCACAGTGGCCTTGATCTGTACTAAGGTAGATTTTACATCAAATAATCTTTCAACTAATTTCCTGTTGTTGGTTCGTAATAGGACACCTCCTATGCCACAGCATAGATTTTAAAGCTGCCTTGATGTCTTTTATAGCTTCCAGTATGCTTTTCATATGTGCCTCCAACCCTTGTTCAGTCATTACAACCATTCGCCCATTCCTATTGCTCTCTGGTGTGGCTTTTGAATGGGGAAGGTTTGGTGGACTTTGGGTGACCATTACTGTGCCTCCGCAGTCTGTAATCTGTGCCTGTTTCCCCGCATTCACTGGGGTTCATTGCGTAATGCAGCCCTTCCTTGCCTCTATTCCTAGGGCCTGTATGTTTCTTTCTGGGTATTAAGGGCAACCACCTGCAGATGCCATGTCTAATATGTGGGTAGGTGCACCCTATCCACCCTGTGTCAACAAGGAAATAATGGTTGCTGGTGAATCCTTGCAGTGTGGACAGGTAAGCCCCATCCAGGTCTTCCAACTGTGGCACCCCGGACATGTACACCCACACAACCCTGTACCTTCTTGGATATCCCCTGTAGTACTCTCTCAAGTCCTTGATGCTGTTAGTGTGGTCTGTGAACCTCTACACTATTCTCAGGTCTCTCTGGCAGGGGTGGGAGCTACTTCCTCTCCTCTTACCTCTACCCATATCTCTCATGGTGGAGGCCTCTTCTTCTGGGGGGTTAGAGGCAAATTTGCTTTGGGGATTGAAGGGTTAGATCCTCTGAGTCTGTCTGTAGGGCAGCAGGGTGGTAAGGTCACCGTCCTCTCTTGTCTGTGGTTATCTTTTAATGGGCGGTACCTCTGGGCACAGGGGTCACCAAGTCTCTGGGGGATCCTGAGCTCTTGTCAAGGGCTAGTTCTTTGGCATGCGACCCGGACACCTCTTGTGATGGCCAGAATGGGAGGTCAGGCTTTCTCCAGTCCCAGGTTGCTGCTACTCTGCAATGTTGGGGTCTCCTCCAGTGTTCTAGTTACTTCTGGCAGGTCCCTCTTGGTGTCCCCCAAGTTCCCTACTGCTTTTACATGGTACTTCTGTCTGTTAGAAGCCGACTGGCCTATGCCGTTCACCTTATGTCAAGATGGTAGCTTCTCTTCCCACTCTGGGATGCTGCCTCCTTTCCTGTTTTGGGCCTCCATGGTGCCTCTTCTATGTCTGACAGGTCTGTGGGGTCCCAGCTGCCCAAGTTCAGCCACATCAACACTCTCTGTCCACCTCAATTAGGTTGACTGCCATTACTTATGGCAAGATGGCAGAGGCAGCACCACCACTGGTCCTGACAGTCACTCTCTGGTGGTCTGGCACCTCAGAGGGCCCCTTTGGCACCCCAAGCTTCCATTTTGCACCCCCAGTGGCTCTTTCCACCGCTCAAGCTCACCAGGGGGCATATTTATACTTTGTTTGCACTGAATTAGTGTCTTTTTTTACAACAATTTGGGCCAAATTTAACTCTATATTTATATTTTGATGCTAGACCCATCTAACATCTAACATCAAAATATTGGAGTTAAAGTCATTTTTTGGATGCGTGAAACCACCTTGCTTCAATGAGATGCAGGGTAGGCATTCCTGTCCAAAAAATTACTCAAAGCCCCTAGGGCCTTATTTACTCTCCCGAGCACATAAAAGGTACACGGGGGAGGCAGGCCTAAATAAAGGTGTAAAGCCTGCTTCGAGCCATTATTTAATGCCTGGGTCAGGGCGTTAGGTGTCCTGTGGACCCATTTCCATGGTCAAACACCATGGAAAGAGCCCACAGGTGCCCACCACAAGCTCCAGGAACACCCCCACCCACACCAGAGGGATACCATAGGATGGGGGGACCCCATCCGAGGTAAGTAGAGGTAAGTATTTTAAGATTTTTTTTAAAGTGCTATTGGTGGCCCTGAAATGGCCCCCCATACATGGCACTGGGTGCAATGGCCATGCCCAGGGGACCCATGTCCCCCATGCTGGCCACTGGGGTGGTGGGCATGACTACTGTCTTTTATAAGACAGGAGCCATGTGTTATGGATGGTTTTGTGTCAGGAAATGACGCTCAGCTGGTTAAAGGCATTGTGTTTGCCTCTAACCTGCCCAGCATCATTTTTTGGTGCAAATCCCCCTACCTCCGTACATCCACCCCTACCTGGCTAACATAATTTTCCCAGACACTAGCCCACCCTTTGCCGCGGCTTGCGGGATTCCATAAATTTGCCGCCTGGCTGGCGCTCTGGAATGAAGCATGCCGGCACTATACTTTTTGACGCAAAATGGTGTTTGCACAGTTTTGCATTAAAAAAAAGAAAAATATGGGCCAAAGTGTCCATGGAAGTCAGGATACTGACACCTGCTGGCCGTAGGTGCCAGAGCTCAACAGTCACACAGCTAACTCCATGCAACGCTTTTGAGTTCTTTCAAGAACATTTTTAAGACTCTTGTCAACCATAAATACATTATTATTTTTACTTGAGCCAGAAAGAGCTTTCTCAACAACAAACCATGTTTGTTACCGCTGTTGGGTAGGGGCCAGGCAGACTTTATCTTTGTGCATTAGGCAGTTATGAAAAGGAATTGTGAGAGAAAAACAGAGTAGGCAGTCTTCATTGGAAGAAGAGAGCTATGTAAAAATCAGTCCTGATCCTGTTCATACACCTTAAGTTACACAATGGGGCCTGATTCACAAAGTTAAACTTAGACTTTTGGTCTCAGTTTAGAGCCAAAGTCTAAGTTTATGACTTTTCAGTATTCACAAAGGTAAGTTATGAGTAGTATCTTTTTGTCTGCACTCGGGGTAAAATCTCTACACTCAGGGAGGAATCTACATCCTGAATGTAGAGTTTTCACTCCTCACCCGGAGTGTTATCTCTGTACCTGGAGTGTACCCTCTGCAAATAATCTCCACCCTCTGGACGGATCTCTGCCGTGAGTGTGGAGATTCTGACCTATGTGCATACATAAAGATAATACTCGTAACTTACCTTTGTGAATATCGAAAAGTTGTAAACTTAGACTTTTGGTATAAACTTATACCAAAATTCTAATTTTACCTTTTTGAATCAGGCCCAATGTTCTGAGGTCCAGAACCTGTCTAATTCTCGTCTCTTGTCCTAATAGCCTCCCCTACCTGCCCAAATCTGAACACACTTCCAGCTGATCCACAATTCTCTACATGCACCTCCCTAGGAGTCTCTACATGTTTCCTGCTACTCTGGAAGCCACCTTTTACTCTACGGTTCTGCCATCTTTCAGCAGATTCAGACATCTGCTGCTTTTCTATCAAATCCCTGCTAATCTATATATCTGCAGATTGCAGCCCTTAATTTGAAGCAAAAAATATAAGTGCAGAGGTTCAGTTTTTCTAAGAAGCCCTGTTTGCCTAATGGCAACATTTCTGAATACCAAAGCTGCCTACTCTAGATTTCATCAAATCCTTCTCTTTTCTACTGCTCTACTTTTTCTGTCTCTTTTTCTCACACCCGAAGGTTCCAGTAAATTTTTGCTTCCTCCATTTGTCATTGTTTCCCTCTATTTCTTCTTCTTTTTTGCATTTTTTCTGCCTTACTTTCTCTGTATTTAAGTCTGATGATGACAAATAAGTAGGCACCCCCATAAATGAGTGCCACCAGCAACAACTGGTACAAATTAGGCACTGGCTCTGAGAATGCGCAAAATCTCATCCCGCCCCCTACCCCACCACCAACCTTGACACTCTGCACTCTAGTTGCTTCTTTATGAGACATGTGTTGCTCTTTTTTTTAACTCTAAAAAGTAATAACAGAGAAATACAGTTAGGACAAAAGAATACACCCCCTATTGAACATAGCAAACAATACCCAAATGGACTGTAGCATTCTAGTATTTGGCCTGTGTTGCTCCACTCAACCACTGTTCTTCTATCAACTACCATCTTCTCCATGAGGCCCTGCTGCGTAAGTCCCCTACTCTTTTACACCCCCACTAATAGCATCTTACTGCTTTACCAGCTTCCTGCTTCTTTATGCGTTCAGTACTGCTTTTCTAGGAAACTGCTTCTGTCTATCAGACCTCTTCTACACTAAAGGCACTATTACAATCCTGTACTATTCTAACAGCCACCTGTGGTCCTTTTAGTGTTTTGCAGGCCTATCAGCCTATGCTGCTCTAAATTATTTCCTTTAGCCCCCAATTCTTCTTGTACTAGAATGCTTCTTGATAATGATCTAAGTATCTGTACCCAAACTAATAAAATACCAGTGTTTGATTGCTCGAAGTGTACTGCTGTTTTACCCCCAAACATCTCTGTGAACCATTATTGACCTTATTGCAGGTCCACAGTGCCAACCAGACCCTGAGTTTAGTGGCTGTTTGTGTGAAACTTAACCCGGACATCCAGACGTGTGTTTGACCTGGCCCTTTCTGAAATGTCACCCCAATTTTTTGTGCCTTCTTTCTTCTCTTTTTCTGACCTAGTTTTTGTTGGCTTCAGGACTCTTACTGTTGCTAACCAGTGCAAAAATGCTTGTGCTCTCTCCTTAAAAATGTGGTAACATTGTTTTATCCACAATTGACATATTGAATGTACTTATAAGTCCCTAATAAAGTGCAATACATGTGCCCAGGGCCTGTAAATTAAATGTTACTGGTGGACCTGCAGCACTGATTGTGCCACCTACTTGAGTAGCCCTTTAAACATGATAGCTAGACTCTGCCTTGTCACTGAAGTGATCTACAAGTGCTTGCTGGCTTGCTTCCTGTTGCTAAATTCTAAGAGATATCAAAGTCTCAACCCCCGCTCCTGTGCCTGGTTCACTGAAAGCAGACCCAGATACTTGTAGCAGTGAAATTGATACCTCTCCTACGTGCTGGAAGAGGCGACCAATGCTTTGACCCTGTAGCAGGAGTAAAATGGGTACATTGCACTTCAGAGTTAAGCAGCATTTCTGGAACTGCAGCATCAACTGATGCATACAGTGCATGTTTGAAGCAGCAGCCAGCAGATCGGCATTGATGCAGCACTGAAAGCATTGCTTTGCCGACATCTCTGAAGGATGATTGATGTCTCCCTCTGACTACATGGAGAAATCAAGGGCATCGGCTTTGGAACCAAGGCATTGCAGCTGCAACGCTCTTCTCCAGAAACTAACGTGTCACCATCAACGCTTTGGTAAAATCAATCCATCCCTCGACTGTGGGATTGACATTGATGCATCTAACGGTGCATCAACCCCGCATCTCATGTTTGTGACCAGTATCAAGGTACTCTGTTCTCCGGGTGTATATGGCTCCTCTACGTGGGCCACGCACTATTGGGGTTAGCTCGATCAGTTGACATTGCCCCGGTCCTGTGTGACTTCAAGTAACCGCTAAAGCTCTAATTTCTCCTAAGCACTATTTTTACACTTATTCTTTCAAAATTCAAATCTTGACTCGTACCTATTGGATTTTTGTTGTTTTGGCATTGTTGTGTTCAGAATATAATAATCTATTTTCCCAAACCTGTGTAGAGTCTCTTTTTTGGTGTTTTCATTGTGCTGGTGTGTGTGTTGCACAAATGCTTTACAAATTGCTTCTTTAGATGAGCCTGACTCTGTGCCAAGCTATCAGAGGTTGAGCACAGGTAATCTTCCATGCATGTATCTGATATCTGATTTACCCCGACTAGAGTCGTGGTCCCTATGTAGGCTGGGTGCATACCCATGCCAACTAAAGACCCAATTTCTAACAAGGTGAATAACTAGTATTAAGCTCTGACAAGGTATGACACGAAGAGTCAGAACTAAGGCATTGCTGGTGGGATGAGACAGTTAGGTTAAAGGCGCTGTCTCAGTAGCTGTGTGTGGGGATGTGTGGATGTATTTCTTTAATAGAGCATGCAAGAGTGAACATGTACTTGGGGTGGTGCCTCCCCCCGATTTGCCATATGTTGACCCTCTGTCAAGAATTGGCATCAGGTTGTTGGAACATCTTCTTTATAAACATCATAATTATATTCCAAGTATGGTTCCTGGACAGGCAGGAGGTCTGGGTAGTGCCTATGTAGATCATGCTACATTCTTATACCTCTTCTTGTGTTTTGAAACTCTATGGCTGTAAAACATGGTTGGGGAAGTGTTTAAGAATGCTTTTTTAGGATGCAATAGTGTGTCTATACATTTGAACCTTCCAATTACAATCCTTAGTGTTCTAATTTGTTCTAGGATTCTTCTTTGTCTTCAGAAGAGTAACAAAGATCCTCTCTTCTTGCATACTGTGACTTTTCAAGATTAAAATATACTTGTTTGATAATACATCTATTTAGGCCATACAAACAAATGTAAAACACATACAAACAATTTACTACAGTAAAACAATATTTATATCCCTACATATGAATACACTCATAAAAAAGCTACCATGTCTATCTTTCCTTCCACGGTATTAAAATGTGGTCCCAAATTTTCCCAATTTGTAACATAGGCCAAACTCTTTACAGTTCATTACATAAGATATCAATGCTGGAACATTTCACATCTGTAGATTTCTAAGGGTCAGGAGTTAAATACTTGCAATGTGAGAAGGGCTAGACCTGCATCACTTGACCCCGGAGTAATTCCAAGGTCTAGCTGGCTGACCTCCTTAACTGAAGTCTCTGGTACATAACAAACTTCCAACCCCATGCTCCTGCACATGGACTCTGCCATCTGTGAGTCTGCCCGGATAAGTGGTGCCACCCCAGTCCTGGACCCTTGGAAGTGGGCCTAAGCTGCCTGCTAGAGCGGAACCGATGCATCCTCTGCTGTGGGAGCAGAATCATCACATTGCTGCTGTTGTGTGGAACAGAACCAGCACATCACCTTCGGAACTGCCACTGCAACACATTTACCGGCACAAGGTCCTTGCATCCCCACTGATGACAGCCTTGATTTTGATGTTGAATCTCTACATCGCAGGCTGTGTTCATCTGAACCAATGCATTGCCTCAGCTGCACAACACATCCTTGACACCTATCTTCTCATAGCATGTCATGGCTCCTGGATCCTCAACATCAGCACACACTAACTCCACCGCATCTCGGAACCGACGCTTCACCAATGTAGCTTGGTGAAAATTAACACATCACCTTTACTGCATGGTTCGTAACCAACACAATGCTCCAAAACCAGGTTTTAAGGTACTTTGGTTCAGCAGACCTAACTGGGTCCTGTAGCTGGCTCACACTCCATCATGGTCAGCCTGAACTTTTGACTTTATCATTGTCTGGCATGACCAGATAGTCCCAGTTGGCGCTTCTAGGATTTTAGTTGTTCTGCTCTTTTTTAATTTATTAACTTTTTCTCTATTATTCTAGCCTGGTGTGGAATCCTTTTGTGTGGTGTTTTCATTGTTTTAGTGTTTACTATGTTAAGCCTGTTTACTACTTTTTACTGCTAAGTTAAGCCTGACTGCTTTGTGCCAAGCTACCAGATGTGTGCTAAGGTTAATTTAGGGTTTGCCTGACACCTTGATTAGGATTGTAGTTGCTGCTTGACCACGGCACACACTTCAGTCAACTAAACAACCCAATTGCTGACACTAATGTAATGCAATGGCAACACTATAAGACTTTTATATGATTTATATACAAAACTGACAATATCCAGCACCAGTCTCAGGGAATTCCCACAATTTATATGTGGTAATCTCATCCACAGCGTTCAGATGTGAATTTAGGTTGAATGGATTCTGATTTAGGGGCTGATTTGAGATTGGCCAGCAGAGGTAAGTCTATTGATACAGCAGAGTACTTCTCTCCACCCATACCAAGGGTCCTCCGCCCATCAAATTTAGAGTCTTCCACCATCCCTGCAGACAACTCTCAACATTGGCAGGAATCTGCTATTATGGTAGTTCCTGTCAATGTATAAAATCTTGAAGGATGGTACCGATAAAATGACGGTATCATCTATCCAACTTTTAGCATATTTCTATTTTTTCAAATACAAGCTCCTAAAGCAAGATTTATTTTGTTAAAAAAAAAAAATAGTGATCCCTACACTATGGGTGTTTTATCCTATGGTATGGGGGTCATTTAAACATTTTTACTGTCCTTTACAATCATGTTTTGTAAGCGGGTATTGGAGAGTAAAAACTGGCCATTCAACTACTATTTTAAATCAGGGAAGCAAGGGAACGGCTAAAACTTAGACTGCTCTTACTCTGTAAGGCCTCCAGAGGAGTACATATGCAATTGAGACTGAGTAGTTTTTGCCAATAATATACTTATGGCAAGTCTGTAAATCAGGCAGGCAGACTTTCAGAGGATGGTCCATCGCCATTACAATGGAGTATCCTCTCTGTCAATCTCTAAATCAGCCTCTTAATCATTTGGCATGCACTTTTCTGCTATATGGTATCAGGCTTTCTATTTTGAGTACACAGGATTATCTTAATACCTCTATTGGTTTATAAGCCATATTATGATCAAGAATTCTGAAGGCTCTAGCTACTATATTTGCTCGTTCTACCACTGAATAAACATGTTAATGAAATTGCATGTTGTTAGTAAAGACCACACCCAGGCAGGAGTTTGCATTTAAAGTTTCTAATGGCTAATTATTAAGCCTTTAGGAGAAATTCAGCTTGCATCATCTTCTGTGAAACACCATTATTTTTGTCTCAGTATGTTGACCTGTAAATAGTAGTTATAGTTGGAATAGTTGTTATTATATCTAGCGCATGCACCTAAAGCTTGTTGCAGTCCGATTGGAGTAAGGTCAAAAAGATTGTATTGTCTGCATAAAACTTTCTCAGTATATATTCTTGATCTAATTTAGGTGGAAAAAAACATCCTTGATTTAAAAGTCCTTTGGGTTATCAGCTATATATTAGAAACTAGCAGAGTGGGCAGTACACAGACTAGACTTAGCCTTTTAACTGTTGCACTGTCGATTTATCACTGTGAGGTTACAGCTTTTGAAAATGCTGTCTTGTTTTTTGCCTCTTTTATTAGGTTTTACTCTATTTAAGAGCTGGACTGGGATGCCTATTTTCTCTTCGCAATTTCCAAATAAAGGGCTTTCCTTGTTCACTGGCGGTATCTTTGCATTTATGCCACCGGATCACTGGACATAATATCATGTAAAAATTATGTAGGACCAAAATATCAAGAAGGTAAGTGCAAATAGGCAATCTAAGTATAGATTTACTATTCTTAACTCCACATGTATGTATCTTACTCATTTGTGTATATTTAATTTTAATTTAATTGTCATATTATTTTATTTTTTGGAGATTTAGCATGATAAAATGTGGAATGATGACGTGTATTGGATGACCATACTATTCAAATTCCTATGATGCAAGACATAATAAGATGGCCGCCGATTGTAACCTTCGTGAGTATGGGGGCTAATGAATTGTAATTTTAGATTTTTTATGACATATTTCAGGATTGAACAATGAACTGTATAAATGTTGGTTTCTTGCAGCAAGCCCCCAACACTGAGGAAGGCACTTGCTGAAATTAGTTTGTTTTGGTGATCTTGTTTTAATAAACAAATGTTTTCTCTTCCTCCCTGATGAGTGCCAACTGCTTCTCTGGGATTGAGTATTTGGTTCATGTCCACTCATGATAAGGTTGTGCACCAGCCCGAGAGTGGAGAAGCTACTTGGTGGAAAACAGAGTCGGAAATGCATATATATACATATATATATATATATATATATATATACATAACATTGATGTGCATATATGTGGAGTAGTATATAGTAACATTTGAAAACTTTGCTTACCTATAGAGACTTACCTTCACCACAGTTTTGTCCTTGACATTCTTGACACAATATTCTGTCCCATGAAATGTCTGTTTCCGATATTCTGTATAAACACCAAATAATTATGACCCTGATGCCCAGGTGGAATATATGTTTTTATAGCTACAATACCTTCCAGCATCCTTGGGGATCCCGGCCTCAACACTGTCAATGATGTGAAACGCAAATCAGTACCTAAAAAATACAGAAACAAGCATTCATCAAACACATACACAAATAGAAACACATTGCATTTAATTTTCAAATGGATATGAATAAAAAACAAATTTAATTTTAATAGGAATGTTAAAGCTTTCCTAAATTCAATTATATCATTCACACTATATTCTGTTTGATGCACCTGCACAGCTCCACAAATCAATCTGAAGATAGCAATTTCGTTTTTAGCCTCCAATTTCAAATTCCTTAATATTTACAGCACGTTTTAACATATTCAATTGTACATTTAGCCACTTTATTTATAAACACTTTATAAATATGTTAATATTATTTAATGTTATACCCTTTTTGCACATTTTGATTGTATCACCTAAATTTCATTTCTGAAGTATTGTTTAAATCAGTGACACATAGTTTGTGTGAGCCACACTGACAAGTACAATTGGTAGGTAATTCTGCGTATCAGTCCTATGCTGCGACTGTACATTTATTTATACATTCTTTTAGAGAGAGAAAATTATCATCACTTTCTTCGACCATTTCATTCTAGAACTAGTCAACTGATTCAACAAGAGGACCCATCCCTTTATTGGTGCAATGCATTTTCTCTACATGTAGGTAAGGGGACTAAGTAGACAGTGACATAAATGACAAGTAACATAATCCTTTGCTTCATAGATGAACACAAAGCTTTTATATCTTTTTTTTTTTGCTGCTGTTAGTTTAGTTGGTTGTTTTCTCTCAACTTCTTTCTCTAGGGTCTACTAGATCCCTAAAAGGTGTTTTGCTTCAGGCGGATGGTCAACTGGTCACAAGGAATGGTTGGGTCTATACAACTACATTAAGTCCTGACTCACTCTGTCTCACTAAAACCATCTATGTTGTGACTGAAGGCCAGCTCTGCTGTAATGATGGTCCTTCTTGGCGTATTCTTGGCCTGGATGGACCAACACTGGGCATAATGATGGCCATGCATTATATATTGGAGACTTTCTTGACATAGTGGTGCTTATTCCTTATATATATTCCAGGCATAACAGTAGCCGTTCTTACCCTGTTAAAGTTTTATCTGTTATTGCAGGCCCTTGTCTGATATAATCATGGCAATTTTTAGCATATTGTGGGCATCCTTCTCATGACAGTGACTATGGCTTAATGGCGGCTGACCCTTGCATTTATGGGATTCTCTGGCATGATGGTGCTCACGCCTGATGTCCTGTACCTTATAAAGGGACCAAAATATGCATAATTTAGGCCATATCCAAATTTCTGTGGGCATCATTGCAATGACGGTGTCCAGCCCAACAAAAACCAGGCCCTGGAATAATAGTAATCATCTGCTATGCAAGGGTCAACCCATGGCATAATGGTGTCCATGATTCGCATATTGTGGGGATTCTTGACATAATAACTAGCTCCCTCAAAGTGGGGACTCTAGCCCAATGGTGGTAGTTAGACCTGTCAGCCTTCTGGAGGTCTTCTCCCAAACCTTTTGACTTTCTCCCCTTATTTTTCATGATCTCGATTTTGCTGGTCTTAGGACTCCACTGTCACTACCACCACTATCCAGTTATAAAGTGCATGTTCACTCTTTAAAACATGGTATCATTGGCTTATCCCCAATTGGCATATTTAATTTACATGTAAGTCCCCAGCTAACCTCCATTCTGGCGTTGAAGCCAAGGGGAAGCGTAGAGGAGAGTCTACAGGTTTGACCTGGAAGAAGCAGCTCATGTCTTAAAATTGTTGAAAAAGAAAAGGCCCCAGAACTGGATGGTATTCCCAGTGAACTATATTTATTACAGCTGAGAAGCAATGCTGTCATGAGAGGGGGGATGGGATACCCCCCACATGGCGTGGCACTGTGATTGTGCCAATATATGAGAAAAGGAATAGGGTCTCTCTGTCTCATTATAGACCTGTGAGCCTAATTTACATCACCCAAAATATATTCTCTAGGCAAGTTCTGGCAAGGCTCCATCATATCCTTGATGATTTTCAGGCGGGGTTCTAGAAAAGGATTAGTACTCTTGATCAAGTTCTTCAGTTTAAAATCATGTGATGGATGTATATCACCCTCAGGCAGGACCATCTCTACTTCGCCTTTATTGACTTGAAGGTGGCATTTGACCTGGTCCCAAGGGAAAATCTGTGGGATGTTTTAGAATCTTATGATCTTCCCGATGATCTCTTCTAGATCTTGAGACTTGTACATACTGATACCTGTGCCAGGGTGAAGTGGAAGCGGGGGGATCTTACAACCCAGTTTGCAATAAAGGGAGGAGTAAGACAGGGATTTGTATGGACACCTACCCTGTTCAGCCTGTATATCAGTGGTGCGGTGGACTGGTTAGCACAATGTAAATATAATGCTGCACAACTAGCTTATGTTCCAGTGCCAATTTTGATGTTTGCTGATGACACCCTTCTTATTTTGAGACCCCCAAGGGGCCTTCAATCAGAATTGGACTCCTTTGCAGTATTTTGCTGGAGCAGAGGTTTAGAAACAAATCCTTCCAAGTCCAAGTTTATGACCTCAACCCGCACATGGTATTGCAGGGCAAGATGACCATTGGAGGAGCTCCTATTGAGCAGGTTAAACATTTTGATTACCTGGGCATAAGGTTGGTAGGCAATTTGATGTGGGCCCCACAAACTGAAAAGAGTAGGATAATTCTCCACCAAAGGGTGCCTGTAATTGCTACGAAACACAAGGGCTCTATGGGGGGGTCTATTTTGTCAGCCCTTAGTGTATATAACGCATCAGTGGTGGTACCAGCAGCATATGGTGCCAAGCTCTGGGGTTACACTAATTGCCATGCCCTTACATTGACTGAAAAAACATTTATTAGGGCTTTGTTAAATCTGCTCACAAGTGCCCTACTTACGCAGTTGAGATTTGATATGGCCCTTAAGCATAACCATAGTATAACCTCCATAAAAAGGCAACTTAATTGTGTATGCCTGCGGACATCTGGGGAACTGAGCCCTTACAGGGATGCCTTGACATAACTAATCTGCCTAGATAAACACCTCTGCACACCATGGCTCAGACATGTTAAGAACTTGCTCCACTCATTCAAAAAGGGGGCGTTATGGGAGTCCCTAGTGAAAATAACGAAAGGCATTACCCAAGACATAAAACTAGCTTATTGGGAATTTGTGCTAAGACAGATCTGGAAAGACCAGGCAGGGAAAAGTCTGACAGGGCAATTTTTTAATCACAAGTGTCTTCCCAGGTATGAGCAATATCAGGACAGAATCTATCCTTCCCAGGCTAAACACTTATATGGAAAATTCAGACTGAGCATACTACCTTTACATTCTGTCACAGCTAAATTGGAAAAAGCAAGTTTCCAAACTAGTGATTGTCCTTATTGGCCATCACACAATGAGATGGACGCATAGGTTCCCTATTTTTACCCCAAATAGTGGAAGCCCCCAGTCAAAGTGGATTGTTGCATTATACAAGTTATTAAGGCTTAGGAACCATAAGGAGTCGCTTAGGATTTTAAAAAGTGTTACGATTGTGTTTGCTGTTTCTCGATTCCTGTTGTGGTCATGGAAATTGTGAACAATGGAGCTCCCTATTTAGATGTCGCTAAAAAGACAAAAGCTCAAAGTCTGAATTAGCCACCCAGAAATGTTTTTAATTGCTGTGCGCAGCATTTATTGCTTAAATGATAATGGAGGGTCTGACAATTATGACTATTGCTGCCTGGGTTATATCACTGTATCTACTGGTGGGACATATAACGGCTCGATTTGTTGCATCTTAACAAAGGACTTTCATAATTATGGTATTTAATGTATTGTTTTTACCTGATGAGTTGTAGGATTCCTTCATTTGAATTATTAATGTATTTATTGCTGCATTGTAATGAATACATTTATGGTTTTTAACAAAAATAAAGATATCGATTGATTGAAGTCCCTAGTACAATGGTACTCAATGTACCCAGGGCCTGCAAATTAAATGCTACTTGTGGGTCTGTGTCCGGTCCAGAGATGACCTGACCTGGCAGGTCGGGTTGGATCATTCCCACTGTGAGCAGGGTCAAGACTGATTTGAGTATGGCTGGTCCAAACTGGGGCGGCATGGTGGGCAAAACAAAAGATGGATTAAACCCAGATCTGTGGATTGGGTGAATGTTTGCATTGTTCAGCTTTCTGTCCACCATCTGTTCTTTTTGCACTTGTGGGTCTGCAGCACTGATTGTACTACCACTTAAGTAGCCCTATAAATATGTCTCAGGTCTGCAATTGCAGCCTGTGTATACAGTTCCTCTGCTGATGCCACTCTTTTCTTTTCCTCCTGTCAGGTACCGAGGGTCCTGAACGCAACTCCTCCTTTCAGTGACCTCTTGGGACCTTGAATATCTGACCCTGTGAGGTTTAGCACAAGTGATTACAAGAGCTCTGTGTTTCCCCCTTGTCCCACCCAAAGTGCGGACACTTGGCTCTGAAGCTGCTCTTCTGACTTATTGGAAGCAGGCTTTTCCTCTCACTACAAAAGGCGGGAAATGTTGTGGACACCCAGTGGGTGCTTAGCTGGCACACAAAAGTCAATTCCACATATATTCCTATTGATCACGTCCAGCACCAGCCCTGCTTCCAGTGAGTCCTGTGAGCCCCTTTTGGTGCAGGTATATTCAAGGGATGAGCTGTTAATGTCTCAAAAGTCTCCTGTTATTCTTTTGTGTGCTCACAAATACAATTCCTATAGTGATGTTAGCAATGATGGTAGGGCTAAGTGTCCATCTTGCGGATTCTCGTTTGAGGCAGCACCCAGTGAAGAACGATTGTGAATCCCTTATCTGAGAATGAGAGTCAGAAAATGGCTCGGCCGGGCCTCATTATCACAGCTTGCTTGATTAATTGTAGATCCTTATCGAAACATGCTTTGAGATTTGTAATTTCCTTGCAGAGAATAAGTGGCATATTTTCTTTCTAATGGGAACATGGCTTACAGACATTGCTTTACCCACCCTGACTGGATTCTCAATTCAGTTTATTATTAGGACTGATAAAAAAGCAGTGGGGTGGCTGTAGTATACTGGGATACATTTCTGAGTACAATATCTTATCTACTGAAATGGGGGGCCATAGATGGCCTTTTCTTCTCTATTACTCTAGATCCCTTTTTTACTGTTTTGGGGTCCTCATTAACAGACCACCTAATTGTTCCAATAAGTTCCTCAGCTTACTTTTGGACTTCTTAGGCCAACTCTTCATACTTCAGTTGAATTTCTTAATTTTGTGAGATGTTAACCTGCACATATATGATTCAAGCTGTTCATTGGCCAAACAGTTTTTGACTACCTCAGATGGATTTAATCTTGAAGTACACATGCGTGACCCCACTTTTACAGCTGGTCACACCTTGGATTTATTTTTCTCTCACTCCCTGAAGGTTCATATTAACCCAGCCCTAAAGCTAATTTGGTCCGACCTTTTTTCTGATACCTTTAACAATTGTCACCAACCCTCCCATGAAGCATCAAAAAGCATTTGAGAAAGTCTCAAGACCTTGGCACCACATCTTGGAACCGCTGCTATCTGAGGGT
Organism: Pleurodeles waltl; assembly: GCF_031143425.1. NCBI lineage: Eukaryota > Metazoa > Chordata > Amphibia > Caudata > Salamandridae > Pleurodeles > Pleurodeles waltl. The sequence goes on from NC_090439.1 coordinate 252,934,731, forward strand.
GGCCAATCGATTCCACTTGAACTTGCAGGCTTGGTGACTCCTATCTGGAAAAGGTCAATAATTGCAATAACTGGTTATCCTCTGCCCCAGATCTCATAGCCCCTATAAAAATTATATCACAGAGGAGAGGAAAACGCAACCTTTGGCACATTGGTTCTCACCTGCTTTAAAAGAATAAAGGGAGCAATGTAAATTCCAAAAGTATAAATTGAGTAAATCTTATGATAGGGAGGCGAAAGCTGGGTATGAGAGAGCATTAATAAATTTTTACAGGTTTACAGGTCTTACCACAAGGCACACAAGGAGTTTACCTCCTCCTCAATTGCCTTTATCTCAAACAAACCATGTAAACTACTTTCTGTACCCCAGTTCACAACCAGTTTCCCACTCAAGGGGCACTGCTAACCACCCTGGATGAGAGTTTTTCTTCTGTCTTGTCATTGTTACATTTTGAACCTGTTTTCTTGAAGGACTGAACATCTATAATGGCCAACTGTAAGCCTGGGCTACCTCTTGACCAATGTCCTCCTGACATTCTCAAATTGGGTACTCTGCTTGTTAATCCCATTTTGTAAACACGCTGATGAATTCCCCCTTGGAGTATGCTGTAGTGCCATGGATCTGGAAGCAGGTCCTCTTGCTTCCCTTGTTAAAGTAACCCAATGCAGACCCCAAGGTGCTCAGTGACATTAGACATATTTCTCACCTACCTGCATCAGCCAAAATGTTGGAGAAACTGGTCAACAGATAACTATCCCATTTCATGGAGCTTAACCACCTTCTACGCAATACTCAATCTGGTTTCCCTGTAGGTTGCAGCACAGAGCCTGCTCTCCTGGAAATCTTAGAAGTTATAAAGAGCAATCTTGATCAGAATGCTCTGGCAATGGTAGTCCTATTAGATTTATCATCAGTGTTCAATACAGTTTTTCACTCTATTCTTCTAAGCAGGCTGAAGAGTGTTGGAGTCCAAGGTTAGACTTCGGCCTGGCTTAAATCTGACTTGGAAGGTTGGACATAAGCAGTATTTCTTACCTTTTTACTTCTACTGCTAAGCCTCACCGTGGGGTGCCTCAGGGATCTGCCTTGAGTCCTATGCTTGTTAATGTCTACTTGGCTCCTTTTGCTAGTCTTGTGGAGGCCTGAGGTTTACAGGTGATTTCCTACGCTGATGATACTGAGCTGCTTCTGTGTGTTCACGATAATGAAGTGAAAGCTCTGAATTAATTTAAGCATTGTCGGAAAGCTGTGGATGAATGACAATTGCCATAACTTGAATTCTGATAAAACTGAATTAATTTTCTCTGGCATCAGTAATTATCCAAACTTCCATAACTGGTGGCCTTCGGAGCTTGGTCCCCCCATGCTATCTTTGTTTATAAGAAATGTAAGCTCCAAATTTGACTCCAACCTGCATTTTGAACGGCAGGTTAAAGCTGCATCTGCAAGCTGCTTTTGCACTCTGAAATGACTTAGGAGGATTCTCCTTTTGGTTCATAAAGTCAGTCGAGAGACCATTGTCCACTCCATGGTTACTTCAAAGTTAGACTATGCAAACAGGTTATATCTGGGCATGCAGTCTTATTTGTTGCACTGTCTGCAGATTATTCCAAATACAGCAGTGCGCCTTATTCTGATGCACATGTGGACACATCATGAAAAATGGCGTGCCCCCTTGTAACGTATGCTCAGGCCAGGTCTTACACCAGGACACATGAATGATGATTTACCAAACCTTAGAGTAGCCGGTGGGAAGTTACCAGACCCCCTATCATGTGGCCCCCACCTTTCATCCATGATGACTGGGCAAGCATTGATATCTCACCAGGGGTGTAGAGGTATTGGATTGCATGCACAGCCCCCCTTATGCACAGGGACACATGAAATCCAGACTTGTTGAGGCATGTGATCCTCACAAGTTTGATGACACAAATGTTGATCATGGTCAATTTCGTCCAATCAGCTCTGGGCCCTGTTGTTAACAATGGTTAGCAAAGACCCAGTGACAGGGACATGATACCGTTGTTGGCTGGTAGGAATTAGTCATGGATGAGAAGTAAGTCATTGTTGAGGAATGTGTGGCGGACTGTATGTGTTTTCTGCAGTTGCAGTGTACATAATGGGCCTGATTACAACTTTGGCGGAGGGGGTTAATCCGTCCCAAATGTGACAGATATCCTTCCCACATTATTACAAGTCTATTATATCCTATGGAACTCGTAATATGGTGGGTGGTATATCCATCCCATTTCGGACGGATTAACCCCCTCTGCCAAAGTTGTAATCAGGCCCAATATGTCTGTACAACCTCCACCCAGTGCTGAAACTGATGCTTGCTTCTCTTCATATTTCAGTTGCCAATACGACACAAGACCAGAGGCATGCTTTTCACAAGAGGGCCAAATGCGACTGGCACATAATGAAGGTTGAAGCAGGATTCACTGAATGGAAAGGAGGTTCCGCAGTGAGAAGGCATCTGGGGAATGGTGAGCATTTGAGCATGGTGGACCTCTATAGCACTGGACACTGGAGCAAAAACATTGGGGGTGCAGGGGCGCAGGGGGCAACAGCCGGTCCAAGGCCCTCCACGTCAGCTGCACCAGTCATGACCCAGGCACCAGTTAAGCCAGCTGCTGCAGTTCTTGTTAGCTACTTTGAACTAGACATGAGATGGGACATGGCCAAGATTTTAACCAGACTTAAAATATTGGAGGAGGATAGTGCTGAGAACCTGGGGATGTTGCAATACATCAACAAGAAACTAAAGAAAACAAAGAAATTAGCGTATAGTGTTGTAAAACTTCCCAGTTCCTTCCCCTCCCTTTTACTGTTTTATATAGTTTTAGATTGGGTTTTAGATGGGTAGTATTAAGTTAGTGTAGGTTAGGCATAGGGTAGGTTAAGTATAGTGGGTTGCGGGGTTTTCCATATTTTTTTATTGTTGGAGGGGTCCTGTTGGGGTATTTGTGTATAAAAATAAAAACAATAAAATAAGAAATATAAAATACCATAAAATATAGATTTGTTTAGGCCATGGGTTAGGTTAGTACATGAGTGGATGCTTTATGTTGTCCTACTTGTATCTTGTCTCTTAAGGTGGGTACGGGGCCAATGTTCCGAGTTTGGTGTTACATGTGTAAGATAAGTTTAGAATAGGTTAGATGGTGTAGTTGTTAGTTTAGTTAGTATAGGTTAGTTTAGCATAGGGTAGGCTTTAGGTTCTTTTTTAGTAAATGGTTTCACAATAAATCATGTTTTCTTAGCCTAATATTTATGTAAGTTGATTGAGTGTCTCGCGGTTCTCATGAGTGCACAGGCCAAGGTAGGGGAACGGCCTAGGGTGTGCTTACTGTCTTGTTTCACAGATTTACCATGTGCATCCCCCTTTCAGAATGGCTGCTACATATTGTCTCCTAGTGCATACGTTTGCCATTCAGTGTTCCAGCCATTCAGTATGTGTATGTATAATTTATCTTGGACATGTAAATATGGTACTTCACCTGTCATTGGTTGGGTTCTGCAATTTCATTGTTGAAAAGTGTGGCACATCTGACAACAGGCAAATTTGGAACTGTATCCTGCAACACTGACAGGTGGCCATCAGTGAAAAGGTTAGCTTCTCCTATGCCACACAAATAGGCTGTACTGGTATTCCCATATGGGTAAATTACCATTCAATTCGTTCAGAGCAATACATGCCGTATCTCTACTTCAAAGGATATTTGCTCAAAATGTTTATAGTATACTCAGTAAATTGGTTGAGGCCGACAACACCATCATTCCCCTTTAGCATGTTAGGATCCTAGTGTGTGGCATTGTGCCTGACAGTCATGCACCCATGTACTGATGTTCTGTACACATTGACATAGATTGATACAATGCTATCTTTTAGGTGAGTAGATGTATCTCAATAAACATAGAAATGCTACATGTCTACAAGGTGCTTCATTTACAGGTGCAGTTGTATTTGTGAATTCTACATAATGTCCATTTCACAGACCCAATTAGTGAACGTTGGCCTTATGTAGCACATTAGAGTCCAGGGTTGAGAGACATGTAAAGAGACATGGTTAGGAGTAGTGTGCATTAGTGAGGAGTTAAAAATGTGCAATTGGTATGAAAAAGACAATGACAGCACATAGCAAACAAATCAATAGTGGTTAGGTGAAAAGGAACATTTCCTACTGTCACAACACTGGTATGATCTTAAGCCCAGAACTAAGGAGAAACTGTCCATGTGGCACAGACTGGTGCTACGGGGAACTTTTCCTTGTGAATGTTATTCCTTCCACATCTTCATCCTCTGATGAGTGTGGTGCCTCCTGTGACATGGCTGATGCTGGTGTAGAGGTAGAGGGGGCCACGCACACTTCAGGGGATAGAAATGTGGAGTCAAAGGTGCCGCCAGCTACTTTTTGTGGCAACACATAAGGCATCACTGAAGAAAGGAGGAACTGCTGATTTTTCAACACCACAGCAACACCACAGTAGTAAGTAGCCATGTTTTTCTTGAGGGCGGCCACTTCCCACTGTATGGACTCCAGGGTATTCTGCATAGCCCCCAGCCTGTAGTCTGTTATGCTGCTGCCAGGCTGGGAGGGCATTTGTTGTAGTCTCTGCTTCATGACAGCAGCTATGTCAGCCAGAGACTGCTGAAGTCCATGTAGCGAGGATTGGGTGCCTCTGATGGTAGCTGAGCTGTCCTTTTTTGGACTCAGGCACGTCCACACTCTCTCTAGGCTGCCTGCCATGGTCCCCATCCCCACCCGCACCTGCTTGGCCAGCTCCCACTGGACTCCTGCCACTGACCTCTGAAAACTGATCTCTGGGTCCTCGGAGTCCAGGGCTATGTGATTACTGGCTGATGGCATATGTTGGTAGCTGGGTGGTTCAAGCGGAGACCATGTAACACTGTGTGTCCTTCCTGCAACTGGAGGAGGTGTTTGGAGTGATCCTAGGACATCCTGGAGAGTCTGCTCATTGATAGTTGGCAGCTGGTCATTCATGTTATCTGCAAAATACAGGACAGGCAGGACAGCAGGAGGTAAGCCATCATCCTCTTCAATGAGATAGCATAAATACATTAATATTTGATTGTGTTGGCTGTTGACATGGGATATCAGGCATTTGCCACTGGTCGCTCAGAGACATGTTATTGACCAAAGGTTGTGGTTGAAATTATGCGTAGCATTGTGCATCACACATGGGTCAAGCTCACTAGGTATTTTGGCGCATATGTTGGTGACTCAAGCGCCATTTGAGTGTCACTTTTGGTGAGGCTCAAGTGGCGCAAGATGCAGCACACATGAGTAAAGGCAATGTGACAATGTGGAAGGGAAGCATTTTAGCCAGATACACCACCCTATCACAACCCCTGGAGTGGTATTGACTTCCATCCTAGCCTCTGATGTCTACGTTGTATTGGTACGGTGGCTTTGACTATATGCAATGGGTGTTGTAATGGCACAGCCACACTATTTGCATGTGCCTACTAGGCAATGTGGTGTATGTTTACATGTTGGAGTATAGCCATAGTGAGTGGCCTACGTTGATGTTGTGTATATGTTGGAGTGCATTGGACAACCAAAGCGTTAGTACATGTGTGGCTTGGATAGGGATGGCGCATCTTGATTCAGGGCCTATGTGTCCTGATGCAACCCTTTAGCATGCTTTGAGCGTGTCCTATGTGCCTCCCCCTTCTGCCATTTGTGGAGTTCCAGATATCCCCCCTGCAACTTACCCTGCATTTGTGGTGGTTCCTGGTAGTCTGCGCTGTCCTGTGATTCCAGTGACCAGCTCCTCCGGGATGACCGCTACAACCATCTCCAGCTCATCCAAGTCCTCTTGTGGTGCAGGACTTCCACCTCCAGTCTGCAGTACTGCCTTATGGTTTCTGGGGAGTTTCTCCTTAGTCTTGCGCTTGCAATCGTGCCAGTGCTTCTTGACCTCAGTGAGCAATTTTGAGGTGATGAAGAGCTGGTGTTGGTGCTCCATCACCTCTCTGACCAGGATGTCATGCTCCTCCTTGCTAAAGCGACACTTGATATTTCTCTTCTCCTGGGATTTTTTCAGACCTTGCTGGCTGGTACTTTGTGATTGGGGTCTCCCTGGACTCACTCCTGACCTGATGATTCCATCTTCTCTTGCAATTGCACTCTTTTCTGCTTGTGCATTTTGTTTTGATTCTAATGTGGTAAAAAATGGTCTGGCACCACTTTTGCAGCATTAGCACAATTTTTCCTTATGGCATGTCGCTGATGTTAGCGTCATTTTTTTCACACTAACCATTCCTTAGCGCCATTCTGCGTCATTTCATAAATATGGCACACGGATGGCGCTAAGGAATGATGCTAGCTTGAGTTAGAAAACATGATGCACAACTGCACTTGCGCAGTTGTCATTTTTCATAAACATGCCCCTAAGTTCCAATTTAGCCTTCTCTACCTGATGGTGAGAGAGAATTTTGAGGTAGGAGGTGTATGAGTGAATCATGTCTAGGATTGGCCCCTTATGCAGGACCGCATTGTGCATGAGTTGTCAAAAGATGGTGGCCTTTGCTGTCATCCAGAACATCCATGTGGACGGGACCAAACTGCATTATCAGCATAATATTTTTTAAGATGGATTTTAAGGAGTGCCTTCTGCTCTGGCATCTTATAATAAGAGGCAGAGGGGCATATTTATACTCTGTTTGCGCCGAATGTGTGTCAAAAAGTTTGACGCACATTCGGCGCAAACCGTGCACCATTTTTAAACTTTGATGCCGGAGCCCGCGGACATCACAATTCCTCCATGTGAGTCATCTTTTGGATGTGGGAAACTGCCTTGCGTTAATGACATGCAAGGTAGGCGTTCCCGCCCAAAAAATGATTTTAAGGCCTGTGCCCCTTATTTATACTCCTGCATCATTTTGACGCACAGGAGAGGGCGAGCCTTACAAAATGGCACAAAGCCTGATGTGCGCCGTTGTTTAACGTCTGGGTCAGTGCAGGCACTAAGGGACCTGAGGGCTCACTTCCATGGTCTCTGACCATGGAAGGAGTCCAGAGGTGCCCTTCCCTGCCCCCAGGTACACCCCCTGCCGCCCTTGCCCACCCCTGGAGGACACCCATGGATGGGGGGACCCATCCTAGGTAAGTACAGGTAAGTTAAGCTAAGTATTTTTTTTATTTTTTTAACGTGGCAGAGGGGGGCCTAATTTGGGCCCCCCTGCATGACACTGTGCCCAATGACCATGCCCAGGGGAGAGAAGTCCCCTGGGCATGGCCATTGAGCAAGGGGGCATGACTCTTGTCTTTGCTAGGACAGTAGTCATTTCAATGGGGTTGTGCGTCACAAAATGCGCAAGTCCGGTTTGAGGCATGATTTTTGCCTCAAACCTGACTTGCACCATTTTTTGGCGCACACTCCCCATTTTCCCCTATGCCGGCTCTGCCTGGTTTTAGTCATTTTTTTTACTCTGACCTGTCCGCAGCGCCGGCTAACGTCATTCCTTAAATAAGGTGCCCGTATGGCGCGTAGGAATGGAGTTAACCAGCTGTAACATTTTTGACGCAAACGAGCGCCGGCACTGATTTGTGTCAAAAAGTATAAATATGGGCCCTTATGTCATCAGGGCTTACGGATGGGCTTTATGAACCCCAGATGAAGAATATACTAATCGGCAATTGAGCCAAGAGTGAATCCTCCAGAAATGGGTGTCTAGTACCGGTGGAAGAAGGTATTGGTAGGTGAGAAAACAATCAAGCCTAGACTGTATGCCTTGTACTGCTCACACAAAGGCATACTATTTGTCAATCGGGTGTAGAGGGTGCCAAATATCCAGAATAATATGATCCAGTTTCATTTCCCACAAGAGTGCTTGGTTCATGGAGTTGACTATGTCTATCAGGCCAGTCTGCTCTGGTACTGCTTCCAGGGCTATGTTCCAGTTGGCCCTAATCCTTCTGGTGCTCAGACAAAGCAGTTGATGCAAGTAGGCAGAAACTGATAGACAGTCCAGAACCTTTCCATGATGCACATTGCATCAGCAGCAGTTGCAACACAGCAGATCATTATGACTTCTGCTGAGTACATGGGGGTCCATCACATACATTTATATGCCCCCATATCACAACTGCTCTCAGCAGCCTTCCAAAGTGCATGAAATATGGAATTTAGGTGTTTCTCATTTTTCCAGTGGCTTATACATGTGCCTCCCAAACAGGTTTAGGGAACCCCTTCCATGCATGATGCATGGCACAGGCCTCATTTTGTGCTGCTCAATACCAAGTTGCCCTATGCATGCATCACAACACTTTGGCCCTCATTACAACCCTGGCAATAAATGCTGCCTACCGCCGTGCCGACAGCCACCAACATACCGTGCCCGCGGCGGTAGTCTGCCATGGGTATTATGGCCCACACAGAGAATTCCGCCACAATACAGACACCCACACAAGTCCGCCAGACCAAAGGTCAGTGATAAACTGGTGATAGTAAAACCCACACCGTTACGCCAACAGGAATACGCCCACACATATCACGACCCACGAATCAACACAGCGGTCTTTCAAACGCGGTAAACCATTGGCGGTACATACCGCTGTGTTCAAAATACACACACACTCACAAAACCACACCACATTGGACAATTCAAAATACACACACCTGACACACATACACACACCACACCCTCACACTCATACCACTATAAAAAACACACCCACATTACCCACAACCCCTTACAACAAAAAAAGAGACCAAGCACAGAGAGACAAGCAAAGAGCACACACTCAATCAGAGGCACAGAACACCATCACCCATACACCACACATCCACATCACAGTATACACCCCAACACATCACCCCACACATCACCTCACACATCCTCACACATATCACTCACAGCACATCCATGGCACCCCAAAGACACCCCAGGTTTTCTGAGAAGGAGCTAAGGGTCATGGTGGAGGAAATCATCCGGGTAGAGCCACAGCTTTTCGGATCACAGGTGCAGCAGATGTCCATTGCTAGGAAGATGGATCTATGGCGGAGAATCGTGGACAGGGTCAACGCCGTGGGAGAGCACCCAAGAACCAGGGATGACATCAGGAAGAGGTGGAACAACCTTCGGGGGAAGGTGCGTTACATGGTTTCAAGACACCAGGTTGCTGTACAGAGGACTGGCGGTGGACCCCCACCTCCTCCCCCACAACTAACAACATGGGAGTCTTGGCGATCATGCATCCTGAGGGCCTCGCAGGAATAGCAGGAGGACTGGACTCTGGTGAGGCAAATATTTATTACTATATCCCCCACCATGCCTGCATGCCATCACATACCCCCACCCTTACCCTCAATCCCATCCCTCCACCAACTCACATATATCCCACAATCACAACCCACCCATCCCAATACCAAGCCCTGCATGCAACAACAATGCATGGACCCCCATCACAGACCTTCATGGGCACCCATCACCCCAGCATGCCCAATAGAGAGACTCACCCAGCCCACAAAATCACCACTCACACAAGGTCAAGCCAACAGGGAAAGCCCAATCATACAGGGAAACACACCCATGCACAAGATGGCACACGCAGATACATTAACAATGCATTTGCATCCCAACAGGACCCCTAATCAATCGGAGAGGAGGTGCCAGCTACATCTAGCACCCTCCAGAAGAGGCCCATAGGGATGATAGATAGCAGCTCTGCACGCCTGGATCACGCTGACCATCCTGGCTCATCAGGGACCTCTGGACAGTCGGTTCCCCTGCCACAGTCCCAAACCACCACAGAGCCTCCCCCCTCAGGAAACACCAGCACAGCACCCACCCAGAGGGCCCATACCTCTGTTCCCAGGACACGTCAATCAGCAGTCTGTCCACCACTACAGGGTCCCCAGGCAACCCCACAAACCCAGGACAATCAGGGACCTGGGGTCAGTGGGCACACGGTTCAGGGGACAGAGGCACAGGACAACAGGGAAGCTGGGAAGACTGCTGTGCGACAGGGGGAGGACAGGCCCAGGGAACCGACCCTCCATGAGGCACTCTCAAACATCATGGGAGCATACCACCATTCCCAGGAGACCATGGGCCAGGTACTGGCCAAGTTACAGGAGACCCAGCAGCTGCAGGAGGGACAGTACCTGGGGATCAGGGAGGACCTAACTAAAATATACACCATCCTGGTCACCATTGCAGGGGTGCTAGCTGACATGGACCAGACCATGAGGGACGCATCAGCACAACAAAGGGCTCCTGACACTAGCCAAACCGAGGAACAGCCTTCCACCTCCACCAGCACTAGTGGACAGGAGGACCCACCACAGGACCAACAGGCCACCAGCACCCCACCCCCTGCAGAAGGAGAACCACCCTGCAAACGGTCCCTGCGATCCAGGCAGAAGTAGAGAACATTGCCAAGAACCCCAGCAGGAAATAAGACTCTCCTGATTGTCACCCTTCTGTCCCACTCTGTCACCCTGTCCACCTTGAACTGCCATTACTCCACTTCCAATGCCCCATTGGACAATGCACCTGTGATACCAATAGACTAGACTCTAACTGGGCATTCCTCCACCATCACCCCAGCCCCTTTCACTTACCCCCATACTTATTTGCACAAAAATAAACACCCTTGAAACATAAACCATACTGGAGTCGTGTTATGATTATAAAAATGTATTATTACAACATTATCAAACCCATTATCAAACCATTGCAACGTCTATGTTCAGTGAAATATACTACCGGGTGACCTTTGGTGTGCAGCAGTACATATAGCAGGAGCCAGAATGGGGTACACAGATCTGAAAATAGAGAATCCAAAGGGAACAGTCAGTGTCCATAGACAGAGGGTAAGAGCCTGCCATGTACAATGTCCAAAAGATTACTGTAATGTAAAGAGTTACAGTCTCTTACCTGTGTGTCACTGGAAGTACTGCTGTATAATGTTTGTTCTGTTGTCCACATCTTCTTCTTCTGCCTCCTCTTCCTCACTGTCCACAGGCTCCACTGCTGCCACAAGATCATCTCCAGGCTTATCCTCCTGCAGAAAAGGCACCTGGCGTATCAAGGCCAGGTTGTGCAACATACAGCACGATAATCTGGCAGACCTTCTTGGGTGAGTAGTGCAGGGATCCACCTGTCAGATGGAGGCACCAGAACCTGGTCTTCAGGAGGCCGAAGGTTCTCTCAATAATCCTCCTTGTACGCCCATGTGCCTCATTGTAATATTCCTCTGCCCTTGTCTTGGGATTCCTCACTGGGGTCTTTAGCCAATACAGATTGGAGTAACCAGAGTCACCTGCAAATATCGAGGGGCAACTGTTAGACACACACTAACCCTTCGGGACAACCCCATACTCAGATCCCAACTTATACTGTGTGGGGACCTTGGGCTCACCTATTAGCCACACCCGGTGCCTCTGAAGTTGCCCCATCACATAAAGGATGCTGCTATTCCTCAAGATATAGGCGTCATGCACAGAGTAAGGATATTCGGCATTCACATGGGAGATGTACTCGTCCGCCAAACACACCATTTGCACATTCATTGAGTGATAGCTTTTTCTATTCCTGTACACCTGTTCGTTTCTTCGGGGGGGGCGGGACAAATGCCACATGTGTACCATCAATGGTACCAATGATGTTGGGGATATGTCCCAGGGCATAGAAGTCAGCTTTCACTGTGGCCAAATCATCCACCTGGGGGAAAATGATGTAGCTGCGCATGTGCTTCAGCAGGGCAGACAACACTCTGGTCCACACTTTGGAGAACATTGGCTGAGACATTCCTGATGCCATGGCCACGGTGGTTTGAAAGGAATCACTTGCCAGAAAATGGAGCACTGACAGAACCTGTGGGCTGACGGATAGCTGACATTGGTCTGGCTCCAATTGGGCACACAGTTCTTTGATTGTGGCACAATAAAGTCTGTATGTGATGATAATGTGTCTGTCCTCCATTGTCGAGAGTCCACCAGGGGTCTGTACACCGGAGGATGCTGCCATCTCATCATTTGCCTCAGCGGTTATAGCCTATGGAGGAGAACAGCGAGAAGAAGGTCATATTTCCACATAGATCACACAACTGTTGTTGAATTTACGTCACAGAAGCAGTGTGTGAAGTCAAGAGTCAGTTGATGTGCCAATGTCTGCTGTGATGCAGTTAGGTGAATGACCTGTGAGGAGGGAAAAGGGGAAATGAGATAAGTAAGCTGCTGTTGTGCTGCATCGCAGTAGGCAGTCAATGACCGCTGCGCGACTTCGCATTGGTAATCATTGGGCCCTATGGATCCCAGGAGCCAATGGCGATGTACATCACTGCCATTTTCTAGCTAATCACTCACTTGCTACCTGACCATCAACAGGAGAGGATCTACACTGCATGTGCTGCTGTGACCTGAGTCTGGAAGCGACAATGGCTAGAGTGTCTGTGGAAAGGGCCCCTGTCTTCACTGTGGAGGAGTTGGAGAAACTGGTGGATGGGGTCCTACCCCAGTACACGTTACTCTACGGTCCTCCAGACAAACAGGTGAGTACACTGCGAGCATGATGTGTGGGCAAAGCATGTTTGCAGTGGTGTGGATGTAAGCCACATGTAGGGGGGTACTAAGGCGTCCTGGTTTGAGCGCTGCATGAGAGGTGGTCAGTGAATGCGCGTCAGGGTGGGAACTGGTGAGCAATGAGTATGACGGTCCGGACATGTGAGTAATTTCCTTTTCCGCTGTCTTTTCCCTCTAGGTCAGCGCCCACCAGGAAAAGGGTATTTGGCATGCCATTGCCAAGGAGGTGCAGACCCTGGGGATCTATCACAGGCAGAGCACCCACTGCCACAAGAGATGGGAGGACCTGTGCCGCTGGACCAAGAAAACAGTGTAGGCCCAGCTGGGGAAGCCTCCCAACGTGGAAGGGGTGCCAGTTGCACCATGACCCCCCTGATGTTCGGCATCCTGGCGGTGGCCTATGCGGAGTTGGATGGGTGCTTGAGGGCATCACAGCAGCCACAAGGGGGTGAGTAAAGATTATGAAAGCGGACTTTGTGCGCTTTAGGAGCTAACAGGGTGGGGGATGGGGGCGGTGGGTGCCTGTAGGCCAGGGTGATCCTGACAGGGTAGGTCCCTTGTGTGCAGGCTCTGAAGCACTCCCACCCCAATGGTACAAGTGGCCAACTACTACTGGGCAGGGTCCTGTGGGTGTCAGGTGTGCAGATAATGGCGTTAGGCATTGTACCCCATGGGCTGGTGACTATTTTAGTGACTGGTTGGGTATTTCCTAGTGCATAGGGATGCTCCCTGTGTGTTGTGTACGCCAACAGTAGTGGTGTTGCTGGCATTGACCAAGTGTATCCTCTGTCTCTTCCCCCCTTTTTTGTTTTTTTCACCCTGTCCTTGTGTGCATTAGCATCATCTTGCGGAGGTTGCAGAGGCACCGACAACAGAGGGAGCTGCATCCCACATCGGCCTGGAGGCCGAATCCACCAAGGGTGAAGGCACCAGTGGGACGGAGGGCGAGGGGAGCTCCACGAGGGGGAGACCAGTGACAGTGATTCCTCCTCTGATGGAAGCTCCCTGGCGGTGGCGGACACCTCTGTGCCCACCACAACAAGAGTACAGCTGCCACCCCCCAGCACTGCCCTCCCAGTAGCCCCTCAGTCTGTTTCCTGTGCCCGCTCACCCAGGAGGGTGGGCATCTCCTTCGCCCCAGGCACTTCAGGCCCTGCCCCAGTCAGCCCTGCTGCCCTCAGTGAGGAAGCTATTGACCTCCTGAGATCCCTCACTGTTAGACAGTCAACCATTCTGAATGCCACCCAGGGTTTAGAGAGCCATTTGCAACAAACAAATGCATACCTGGAGGGCATTCATTCTGGCGTGGCGGCCCAACAGAGAGCATTTCAGGCTCTGGCCTCAGCACTGATGGCAGCCATTGTCCCTGTGTCCAGCCTCCCCCCTCCAACTTCCACTACCCAGACCCAATCACCTCTACCTCACCCTATCTCAAGCACACCTTCAGACCAGCATGCACACAAATCAACACACAAAAGTGGCTCAGGAAAACATAAGCACCACACATCATCTCACAGGCACTCACACAAGCACCATGCACATGCAAACATACCAACATCCACTGCCTCCACCGTCTCCCCCTCCTCCTCTTCGTCCACCTCCCTCCAAGTAGCACCTCCTCTCACACCTGTATGCAATACATCCTCATCCACTACCTCCATCACCAGCACACCCATTACTACACACCCCTCACAGCCAGTTACCACCCCCACAACCAAGCACACGTCCCCTGTGTCCTCTCCCAGTGTGTCTGTGAGCCCTCCTCCCAAAGTACACAAACAAAAGCACACACCCACCCAACAGCCATCCACCTCACAACAGCATCCAGCCCATGCACCTTCACCCAAACTCAGCAGACGTACACATCCTTCAACCACTCCCTCTCCCTCCACTCCCAAACCCCCTCCATCTTCCTGTCCCAGTATGTCTAAAAAGATTTTCCTGGCTAACATTGACCTCTTCCCTACGCCTCCCCCCTCTGTCCTTCCCCTAGGGCCAGGGTGTCAAAATCCGAAGCCAGCACCTCAGCCACCAACTCGGCTTCTGCTGTGATACCTGCAAGTCCCAGGGGATCAAAGGGGGCACCCGTCAGGGCTGGCAGTGTGCCACTGACCAATACCAAAGACCAACCGAGTCCTCCACCTGCAAAGGTGAAGAAGGGTCCAGCATGCAGCACAGCCAAGAAGCACGACCCACCCAGCAAGGCCTCCTCCAAAACTGCATCTGCCAGTGCCAAGGTTCCAACAGCGTCTACCAGGGTGGGGAAGGGCAAGAAAACCCAAGGCAAGGCACTTCAGGCCTCAGAGCCTCCAGGTGAGGGACTGGTGCCCACCATTAGTCCTGACAGCCCAGCATCCTGTACCGCTGACAGCACCGCCGACGGCACCGCCAACTCCACCGCCATCTGCAGCACCACCTGCACCGCGGCTGCCACAACAACAGTCAGCAGCATCATCCCTAGTGGGAAGCCATCCGAGGCTGCAGGAGACGGCCTGATGTCTCCCTCCACTACTGCCAGCACCTGCACCACAGCCAGCACCGGCAGTATCTCCGCCGCAGACACTGCCGTAGGCATCACCACCTGCACCGCCATATGGACCGCCACATGCCCAGGCGGTGCCACTACATTTGTCATCAGCAGCATTCCCAGTGGGCACCCATCCAAGGCTGCAGGAGATGGCCTGGACCCTACACCCACCACTTGAATCACCACCCCCAGCACTGGCACTACCTTCAGTTTGAAGCCTAAGTCACCGCAGGATGGAGTCTGGCTCTGCCTCCATGGAGTATCATGCTACCTGTTCCCTACACATCTTGTGCCTCAGACATCCAGGTGAAGGAATGGGAACTGCCACACCCCAGGTGCAGCATCACTGGGCACAAGGCCCCCTCCTGAACCAGTGGAGATATGCATCCACTCACCCTATCCTTGGCAGGATGATGCAGACTGGGCACAAGACCCACTCCAGTACCAGTGGAACATGTCACCCACTTGAGAAACTGTGGCTTTGCACTTCCCAGGACCAAGCAGTGGGCAGAGCACCCACTTGAGAGACTTGAGAGACTGTGGCCTTGCACTCCCCAGGACCAAGCAGTGGGCAGAGCACCCACTTGAGAGACATGAGAGACTCTGGCTTTGCACTCCCCAGGACCAAGCAGTGGGCAGAGCACCCACTTGAGAGACTTGAGAGACCTTGGCTTTGCACTCCCCAAGACATCGCTGTGGGCATGTTACCCCCTCCAGGAGCAGTGGCGTAGTACCATCCTCCAGCTGATGTGCCCCTCACTCCCCTTCCCCCTGAAGTGCCTGTGTGTTTTCGATCTGATGCCCCTTCAGTGTTCTCTCCGTTTTGAGGCAGGAGTCAAGTGTGGGATTTGCCCATGTTTTTTTGGCCCACTGGGCCACGGACATTTGCAAAGGACAGTGTATGGCATTCTGTACATATTGTAAATAGTTGTATATACTTGTATGTACTGTTGTTTACAATCGTTTATCTGCATATTTCAAAATATCACTTATTTCACTCAATTCCTTGCGTTCTTCAAGTGGGTTACGGGGTGTAAATGTAATATTGCTGCATGTTTTTTTTGTATGGTGTTGTGGGTGAGGGCGGGGGTGGGGGTGTTGCGTGTGTGTGTCACTCTCTTTTTCCTCCCCTGCCCCTGTGTGCTAGGTGCAGTACTCACTGTGGTCGTCACTGGTGCCTTCCTTGATATTCCTGGTATATTAGCAGACACACCAGCATTGGAAGGGCCTGTAGTTCGGGCTCCATGGCGTCCTGGTTCTTCGTTGAGTGTCGAAAGGTGATTGATTCCCCTTCAGAGTACTGTTTCGGTCGTGCTTTTGATGTCGTTAGTACCGCCCTGAAAAAGCTGGCAGATTGGTGCCTCGTAATAGAGTGGGGGATACATTGTCTTCCGCCTGTCTGTTGGCGGTTACCGGTGCGATGTTTGTTGCTACCGCCATGGCGGTTGGTGTGTTAAAGTGGCTGTCTGTGTTGGCAGTTTCCGCCGTGGTCATGATTCCATTTGTTTTACCGCCGGCCCATTAGAAGTATTACCGCCGCTTTAACACCGACCGCCAGGGTTGTAATGAGGACCTTTGTATTGGTTGTGCAGGGACAAAGGTACATCTGCTCTGCATCGGCTTCATTATTGTACATTTGAATTGCAGGCCTAAGCTAGGGCTCTTCATACAGGTAGCATACAACATCCAAATCCACAACCAGTACATGCAGCACTCAACCGTATCTGCAACTGTCATGCACATGCAAAAAATTTAAATTGTATGGAAATGGGGGACTTACCAACTGATCCACCAATCTCAATTTATCCTTATAGCATGTCACAGATGTTAGCGTCATTTTTTTTCACGCTAACCATTCCTTAGCGCCATCCTACATCATTTTCATAAATATAGCGCACGGATGGCGCTAAAGAATGATGCTAGCTTGAGTTAAAAAAAATCATGCACAACTGCACTTGCGCAGTTGTGCGCCATTTTTCATAAATATGCCCCTAAGTTCTAATTTAGCATTCTGTAACTCATGGTTCTCCTACTCGGTGACCTCAATTTCCACCTTGATACCCTTGATGACCCCAACACCTTGAACCTCCTGGACAACCTCACAACTCTTGACCTCAAACAACTCGTCAACATCCCCACTCATGGATCCGGATATCCTGACCCCATATTTTCAACAGAGGACAACATCACCATCTCCCACACCTCCAAACACCATTGGACTGACCACAAGTGCATCCACTTTACCTACATAAAGAACACCACACGCCACCACACCCCGTCCTCCCAAAAGACACTGGGGCACAGCCACAGAAGCACATCTTACCAATGCTTTCAACCACTCCCTCCCACTGGATGCATCGGACACTAATGATGCTGCATGCAATCTACACTGTTGGCTCTCAAACTGTGCCGACAACGTAGCCCCCTCCCTAAGGAAATCTGCAGGGAATTGACAGAGCAAAATACCCAAGTGGTTTACGTAAGACCTACAGGAATCCAAGCATGCCTGCATACGATTGGAACGTGAATGGAGACTGAGAAAATCCACCAGAGACAGCATAACCTACAAAATAGCAGTCACCACGCACAACCAGAACATCAGAACTGCCAAAAAAACTGCCTTTCAATCACATCTCAACACCAGCACTCACTCACAACAGCAAAGAGTTCTTCGTCATCGTCAAAGAGTTCATGAACCATGGGGAAGACACCCCATTCATCCCTCCCTCCAAATACCTTTGGAACGGTCTTGCCACCTTCTTTCACCATAAGATCCAGGACATCTATGAAGGCTTCAGGAACCAAAGCCTGCCAGCACCACTCACCACAAGGGACCTTGCACCACACCAGATCCTGAACTCCTAGACCCCAATCACCATGGAGGACATCCAAAGACTGATGAACTCCATCCACTCTGGAGCATCCTCGGATCCATGCCCTCATCACATCCTCAACTTGGCCAGTGCCTCAATATCACTGAAGCTCTGCTGAACCATTAACCTATCCTTCAAGATTGCCATATTCCCCTCAGACTGGAAACACACCAAAATCAGCCCACTACTCAAGAAACCCATTGTCGACCCTAGGGAGTTGAAGAACTACAGACCCATCTCTCTGCTCCCTTTCCCAGCCAAGGTAATGGAGTAAGCAGTCAATCAGCAACTCACCAAGTTCCTCGAGACTATCGTCTCCTGGACCCTGCCCAGCCCAGTTTGGGAAGCAACCACAGCACCAAAACCATACTCTTAGCAGCCATCAATGACATACCCATCATACTAGGCCACGAAGGCACTGCAGCACTCATCCTCCTCGACCTCTCCACTGCATCTGACACTGTCTCCCACTCTACCCTCTGTGACAGACATAATAACGCCAGTATCTGAGACAAAGCCCTTATCTGGATCAGGTCCTTCCTCACCAGAAGAACACAGAAGGTCAGACTACCACTGTTCACATCAAAACCTAAAGACACTTGCTTCAGAGGGCCCCAAGAATCCTCACACAGCCCGACGATTTCCAAGACTACATGGCCCTGCTCGCTAAGATCACCAAACAACATCGTACCCAACAGATGTCACTGTTCTGCCCAGCTCACACTTGTAGCTGTGCCCAAGATCCGGAAAAGTACAGCAGGAGGAAGATCCTTCTCCTAATTAGCAGCCCGGACGTGGAAGCAGTTCAGGAAGGACCTCAAGATCTGGCTCTTCGACTGAGCAGCATGCCTACTTTCAGCGCCTTGAGGCCCTACCAGTGATTGGCCTCACCTTTCAAATCCTTGATTGGTGCATCGATTTTTTCCCATTTTGCGTGAAATTGCCTGGGAACATGCGGTAGACGTTAAGGGTCTAGGCGTCTTTTAGCTTGGGGGATTTGTATGGGAGGTGCATATGCGTGAATTTTTTTTTATGCGTTGATTTTTCACCATGGCTCGTTAAAAGGTGTGTGAACGTGTGATTGATGCTCAGGGCCCAGGCGTCATTTTACTGACATTGCAGACTGCGGATTTGATGTATTTGCGTCATTTTTTGGACGCATGATGGAATTGTGTGGATTTTGCATTGTAGGCCTTGAGGACACCCTGATTCACTTATGATGTCACATGGGCTGTGCTACAGTGTTGTTTATGTGGTATGACTACATGTGCGTACCTATCCAGTAATGTCATAATGGTGACATTGGTATGTTGAATCCATAGGTTTGTCTATGAGTCTGCTGCATGCGATTACTCATACTCTGTGCATATGTGATTGTGTAGCTACACTGTGTCCACATACATGTTGGCACATGTGTGCTATGTGTATACATATGTGTTTGAATATTAACTTGTGGATGGACTACATTGTTATGTCTAGGATACAAATATACACATACCAACAACACAATATATATGATGGCATATCTCCAACACATTGTAAGGCATGTGACAACCATGACATGATGTACTCAGAGTATGCAGTGGACTAGAACTGCATTGACATCTTGTTACCCCTGTAAATGTGTGTGTGCATGTGTGTCCACTATGTGGTGTGTTGTTGGATTTTTCTTCATGATGCTCTGCTACACGTGTGGCATTTGGTTCCCCATGCATCTTAGTTGCTGGAGATGTTATGTAGACATGTGTTACTGAAGGTTGGTATATGCGGTGTGTGTGTGTGTGTAAAGATATGTGTAGTGTCATTTCTGTAACATATGACCACAGTGGTGTGTTCATGGAATGTGAAACTTCACATTACTTTTTTCCTGCATGGACACATGTTGGCATTTGACAGATGCATGTGTAATAACATCAGTGCCACCTATGTTTCCGGATGTCAGAACACATGTCAAGGTAATTTCTTTCTTTCACTTGTTATACCTATGCCCTTACTTTTGTGCTAGGTTGCCTCTTGTTCAAAGTCCATACAGATTATTATGCCTGAGCCAATATAGTAGTACATGTGTGCTGAGATATGTGGTATATGTGTGAATTCCTCCAACTAGGCACTGACATTTGTCCACATTGAGTTTGCTATGTCTGTCACATACAATGGCATACCACTGTGTAGCAGTGTTGCAGTCTGACATAGATGCCAGCCTACTCATCATCAAAACTGTGTGCGTTTGTATGGCAACACAAACCCATTGTTACATGTGAAGGGCCAGGTTAATAGAGCTCCAGTTTACTCAGCCCCCTGTGCACATGCATCAGTCCCCGACAATGCGAAATGTTTATGTAGCCAAAGCAGTGGTTTGTGGGTTTATTGAGCAGGGATCTAGACTCTTCATGATTGCTACTCAGCAGAACTATGCACACTCCTCAGCAGACAGACACATGAATAACTGTGATCGAACAGACCAGGATACACATTTTCCTCTGTGGTACTTGATGTCAGCCTTCCCCTCTCATGTATAGTGGTCTGGGTGCTTGCACGTGTAGGACATGTCTCATTATTCAATGTCCTTAGTTGTTTCCATGGGCAGCTTGTTCAGAGGTTATATATCTATTGTGACTTCAATTTTGGGAACGTGCCAGGGTACAGATGATGTTGTCTGTCACTGCCTCCTGTCATGGTGGAATGCAATGGGCAAATGCCAGGGTATGCTGGTAGCCAACATGACTGGGTTATGTACTAACCTGGCCACCCTCTCCGTACATATGTTAAATGTTGACATGTAGACATTGATGTGCTGTACAGTCAGTATTGGTCTATGTGTGTTCCTTCTCTATGTTTTCCAGCATTACTAGTGTGGTATGTATTGTTTCCTACATTGCTCTCATTCTTTAGGCTGCTTGCACTTTGTACACATCGTCTGCATCAACATTGTCTGGTCATTCATGAACAGGATGCAACATGTGACTTGTGTAATATGTAGATATACACATCTCCTACTACTGGCTACTTGATAGTTACCATTCCATTGACGATATTTTTGAGATGTAATGAGTGCCACGCACACATATCATTACACCTGCCACTGCACTTGTGTTGTCTCTAAGTAACATCCCATGTTGTATTGGCAAGTATTGGTGGGTATCGCTAAGCTGTCTATCCACATCCTCAGTTGAACATGGGTATTCATTTCTTCCAGCATGCCACAACCTGAATGATGTTGAGGTTTGAAACCATCTCAGTGCTGTACTTTTCATCAGCCAAATGCAACATATATGGCTAGGTCTACTCCCACTCAGCTTGTGTTGTGTCTCTGACATAATTGAACAATGCGGGACATAGTAGCAGATCCCACATCTGAGTGCGATTTTGAAGCCCAAAACATGTAACAGATAATTTGTTATTGTTGCTACAATGCACTTGTTCTGGGATGTGACTGACAATGAGAGGTGTGTATTGCTATGTGTTGTGTGATATGTTACACAGAGCATACTAGGTAAACATGCTGACACATGTCAAGAATTGTTGATACTGGCAAACCTGTTGATACTTAGGACATACACCCGTACCAGGCATGTGTCACAACAGCAGATTTGTGTGAAAAGTGTGCATCTTATCTACATAGGGAGTTTAACACACTCTGCCTACATTCTACCCAGACTGTTATTTGGTGGTGCATTGTCCCATTAAATTCTTAGATCCTGACAATAGGTCATGTGTTTGGATAGTGATTTTGCACCCATTGCTGCTTAATTTGTTTGGCAACCCATTGCTCCACAACCACGTGTGTGTGGCATACGTGAGGTACAGTCCACCATGTGTCAGGGTTATGCCCAATGGCAGTGCCAGGACTTAATCCCATAGATACACTGTGCAGGCTCAGTATTTGACATTGATTACAATTCCTGTATAATTACTTAAGGTCCATAGTTATCTACGATGTCCCACCCTTGTCACACATGTACCGTGCAGACAAAGCAGCAGTCATCCTGAGTTGTGACAGTGCTCAGTTCAAACATCCCTTAAAATTCATTTGTTGACAGCCCCTACCTTATGTGTGCCCCCCCCTTGTAAACATACTGCTATGCATGGTGTTGTTGTGAGAAATGGGTTAGGAATTAGCACCTTGGCCACATGACGGCACAATATATGTATTGGTCCATGGATCTAGACCTTCAGGAGTCACATGCCCGTGAATTGCCTGTCACTGATATGTGAGTTGGAGGCAGTGGACCCTCTTACATCACAAACGAAGTTGCTACCATAGTTGTAACTCTTGTGTTTCTTATCTGCTCCGTGAGGTTTGAGTCAAGAATCAGGTGTAAAGTATTTTATTTGTGCTAGTTACAATGTGATATTGTTAGTCCAGTGACTATGTATAGACGTTCTCTACATTGTGGAGTCTCCTGTGGAGGATTGCACATTCCAGTATGATTTTGTATACGAGTGGTGGAGCATACAAGAGGCTTCCTTGTGTGAGGGCAAGGTACATTAACCTTGATTTCTGGAGCCTAAATGTCCTCTCCACCACACTGCATGTTCTTTTGTGTCCTTCGTTGTAGGCATGCCCTCCCACCATTGTGGGGTTGGCAAATTGAGTCATAACCCATGGCTGTATGCCATACCCTTAATCAGCTGCAAAGGAAAGAGAGGAGATGTGTTGGTATAGCTTGATAGTGGTTTGGAATATACCATGGCAATTGTTAGTTTTAGTTGGAGTGGTGACTCAGACTTGTTTGTGGCATTGTGTATGTTCCTGTTCTTGTGAAATAGTTTCCTTTAACTGTGTTGATGGACATGACAATCTTTGCTAGTGGCTCCAGGACCCAAGGACCCAGGAATTTTCATATTGATCCCAAAATGATGGTTGTAATCTAGAAAAATGTGTTGTGTAGTCCATATTTGGAGAGGTGTTCTATTGTTAGATGGAGCCTACCACCTCCTTGCTCCACAATGCTGTCAGATGTTGAGACACCATAGTTGCCTTACAAAGCCAGACTGTGCTGTCCATGTTACCATGTGGCACTAAGCATGCCGTGTGACACTTAGTGACCCTTTGCGGCAGATGATGGTTGTGCAAGCCATCAAGTGTACAAGGGTGTGTATCACACACTAGTAGGATGATATAATTTGGTGCAGTAGTATCTTCAAACTTCCAATACATGATTTCTCACAGACACGTATTACACATGCATAGAGAAGGCTTTGGGAGAGGACACAGCTATTTTTCACATGGGTCCCTTATTACAGTGCATGTAAGGTCAGGTATGTCCTCTATACTCCTACCGAGTCCTACTATGGCATCCATGATTTTTATAGTTTTGTCACAAAGTTTACATCATGGTGGACTATTTGTGGTGTATGGAACAGACATGGTGGTGTTAGGTGGCACTAGGGGCACATATGAGGTGGCACTCGAGTAGATGCTGCCCCATTTCTCATGATTCTGCCTCATGGTATTGCTGAAGCAGATATGCTAATTAGAAATTATTAATGAATGTTTATGTGTTTTGATTAACAAGAAATTGATAGAAATTAAATGTGGAAGAAATTAATGTGCACGTTGAAAATGTGCCCACAGAGTGTGACAGCCAACATACACAAACTTGTACTAAAATGATAAAAAAATGTGTAAAATAATGTGTAATAACAATGTACTAGTGTGTCATATTAAGATGTATAACCTACGTTTTGCATTATATTGTAGAGTCAACTTAGCCAAAGTTGTGGCGTTGTTGCCAGTCCTCATGCAGAAGCTGAATTATTAGCACATTGAAGAGAAGCAAACGTGTTGAACTAACCTTGACCACTTGTGTTAATAAAATCTGCTTAGCTAGAATTTTCTGCAATGTACAGACAAACAGGACATGATGGAACTAAACATGTAACAATTTTGGTGTAAGACAGACTCAATGTACTTTCCCAGGACTCGAACAATAGAGGCACTAACTAGAGAAGAAGATGCAGCATTTTCGATACCTGATGAGCCGGATGATGAGGACATCGTACAGTGAACCAATCAATGAACTGAGAAAGGAGAAATATTAGAATTCATAGGTTTGCAAAATAATATTGTTGGGTAGAGTCATAATTGGTGATCAACTGACCAATTAGGAATTAGGGGGATGGAATGGAAAACTTTAATAAAAAGTAATGACAAGGGGCAAAAACTTCAAATGAGATGCAGGGAGATGTGAGGAGAAAATTGATGACGTCAGAAGACGCGATTCGAGATTCTGTCATTGGGCTTATGTGCTTCAGAGCCTGATGCGTTGCTGATCGATTGATGACCTGAAGACGAAGACTGCCTTTGTTGCTGATCCATTCTGTGGATAGATAGCTATGACAATGTGACTGATTAACTTTGTGCCTTTTCTTCTAGGTACCAACTGCGCTGTTTTTATAGTTTTTCTCCCAGCTAGATGTTTTCCAAATTCACGTTCTAAATTGTTTTCGCATGGAGTCCCAGATGCTGATGCTAATTTGGGTTAGTTAAGGTTCCTTTGGGTGATGTTGACAGTGACAAATGATTGACGAACTGGTTGCAGAACTTTGCTATTAATGTTGTCATATTCATCTTTGTTAGCTTATACTGAAGCATTAGAGCATATGTTTTCTCAAGTTCTGATTAGATTATGTTATTGGTAGTCACTAATGAATTAACTCTGAATTGATTGAATGAAGTTTGAATTATCCTGATGCATTAGAATTGTAACTAATAGGGAAATAAAAATTGTTAAAACGTATATTGAGTTGTGGTTATTTATGGAATGTTGATCTAATTGTCTGTTGTTTAATGATTCTCTTAGTGATTATTGATTATTTACATTAAATATTGATAACGTTGGTCACTACATCGCTAGGATACTCCCAGCGATCCAAAAGGTTAATCGGCCCTTTATGCGTCCCCTTGTAAGTTTACTTACTAAGGACCAGACGCGCTAGCAGTTTTTGGTAGCAGCTTGATGGTTGGTTTCCTTGGAGAACTAGTTATGTGGTGATTAGCGGTTATGGTGGTAGTTTAAGTTAGGGTTAGTTGTTTATTTTATGAGGTCTGCATTTTTATTTTCTGTAATGGCAGTTGTAGCAAAGATGATGTCCCCTTAAGCCCAGAAATGACTTTCCCAGATCCTGGATCCCGCTGGTAAAGTAGTAAAGTTGGGTATGTTCTTGGCGTTCTTGTGATAGAGTGAAAGTGGTAGGTTGCGCTTGCAAAGGCTTATGCAGATCGCAGGTGAATTGTGATGTATGTGAGGTAAAGAAGGGAGTTTGCGTACACCAGTTGAGATTTAGTAGGAGTGTGTGTACTCCGCAGTATGAGAGTAGGGAAGTCGTCAAACTTCACATGTGTGTGGCACTTTGTGCAAAAAAATCTGCCACATGGTTGTTGTTGCTGTACGGACCCTGTGTAGTCTAAGACTCAGGAGTACATTGACAAGTGTAGGAGACACTTGGTTATATGTTGTAATCTGTCTGGTTTAGTAGGAGGATCGGGCGTGGTCAACAAGTCGGTGTGTGAGTTAAGTGAGTAAGGGAAATATTCGACTGACGAGTCCTATGTGACACCAGGACAGACCCACTGATCAGTTGAGAGTGAAATTTGTGGGTTGAATTTTGCTTGCGAATATTGGAGACAGAGAAAGAGGAATAGCTCCATGAGCGAAAGGGCCATCAGTGAAAATCTGCAAGGTCTCTGAAGCGATTGTGCACCTTCCTGTAGTAAACCAGCTGATTTGTTTTTGGTTATTGTTTTTGGTTAATGCTCGCAATAATTTTGCATTAGTTTGGTGTGAGTTGAAAATTTGGAGGACAAGCCGCAAGACTTTATCAACCGCAGTGTGTGAGTGTGACGTCAGAGTGAGCCGCGCTGGGATAGGTTGGTTAGTAACAAGAGTCACG
Organism: Pleurodeles waltl; assembly: GCF_031143425.1. Lineage (NCBI taxonomy): Eukaryota > Metazoa > Chordata > Amphibia > Caudata > Salamandridae > Pleurodeles > Pleurodeles waltl. Next base: position 252,960,585 of record NC_090439.1, read on the forward strand.
AGCGGATTGGCAGCTGTCCGTAAGAGGAAATTGGTTGAGTAAGCGGGTGAAAGGAATCTTGGGAGTAAAAGTCATTTCCTCATTGAATCGAATACACAAAATAGATAGCACAGATGAAGTTTTTCAAAGGGTTAAGGAGTCCCATGTAGGGTGATTCTTACATTAAGGTGACGGTTGGAGAGCCAGCCTCACCGGAAAATTCTCTGGCATTTATTGTGATGGAGGAACGAGGTGTTGTACCATGTCTTTGGTTAAAGCAGTGGTGCAAATTGACAGAGGAACAGGGAGCTTTAGCATGTCCAGAGCATGGAACATTTAATTTGAGAATTTTGGATCAATTGAGAATTACATTATATGAGACAAAGCCACTTCTGACACCGGCACAGTTTGAGGAATTACCAGTTTGGGAGCTCATAGCAAGACAACAGCAAGAGATGAAATTCCAGAGGAGAATAAGGAAGGTAGAGAAGTCCTTAGCAGAAGCAAGATGGGATTGGGAACAAAAGAAGTGGAGAATGGTGACATTACAAGGCATTAGATTGTTTCCTGCTATCGCAGACGAAGATGAGTCAGAAGAGAAAGAGGATACTAGCAAGAGTGATAAGAGTTCATCAGGGGTAAGAAGAAGAAAAAGACTTACGTAGAAGAGGAAGATTCAGATGTTGAATATCTTATTACTCAGGTACTGAGGGACCGACCTCTACCATATGTGGTGTGGGAAGGGGGTCCAGGTACTTGTTCTGCTCCAACTGCCCCAGCTTAAGTGATGGGGACAGTGGGACCAGTACAGATAGATAATGGACAAGTACAAGGGGTAGTGCAGAGTACTCCTAATGCAGTGACTACTTTGGTGGTCCAAGCACGGATGCACCCACCACCAATACAGAGAATGTATCCCGATGTACCAATTCTTAAGATAACTTCGAACTTGGTGGTTTCCACGCAGCAAGTGGTTCCGAGGCCAATGTTAGTTCAGGCCGAGCCGACTCCAATGTTGTTGCCTCAGGCACAGCCACAGGGTTTGCCGAAGTTCACACCAATGACAGGGACACAGTCAGATGTGACACCAGTGATGAATCAGAGTATGGGAGTAGTCCTTCCACAAAAGGCGGGTGTCAGAGCAGCACCAGATGCAATATTGCTGCCGACTACTGCTGGTCCAGCGGTACCATTATTTGTATGAAAGAAGCCGAATTGCAGGAGAACAGGGTGAAATGTGACAGATCCTCGTGAGGAGGGGGGCGAGAGATCATGTGCAGGTGATATCGTCTATGGGTCAGACCTTTGATGGATCTAGACCGTTAATGGACCTTAGTCCACTTGTTGCACTTCCAGATGCGGTAAATGGCCCGAGTGTAAGTCAGAGCTTGAAGCTTTTGATGCCGCAGACTCCAGGTGCAATGGTACAACAGGTGCCAATGCCGAATGCAAGTAACAATTTGTTACAGGGATTGACAGCACAGCAGTTGAATGAGTGGTTAGATAGTTTGAATACGCCTCGAAATACTTCCAAGAGTGAAGAGCAGATTGATTGTGTAAGGCTAGCTACAGAAATAACTGAACTAGTCGAGGGATCAATGGAAGTGAATAGGTTAGAATCCTATACAGAAGAAGAGCTGAGATATTTGTGTCCGAGGATTACAAGAGAAGTAGGCAAGATACATCAGAAATTGGCAGATTTGGCAGACAAACATGATATAGAGATTGAGAAAACAAAGCACTTGAAATGAAGTTACAGGCTAGACTTCGAGGCAAAGGATTTTGAACACATGAGGTAAGCAGGGATGAAAGCGCATCTCAAAGAATTATTACAGGGTGCTCAGATTTAGGGAGCATTAGAAAACTGGGAAGGCAGATGGGCAAAGAAGAAGGATAAATGGAAACAAGATTCACAAGAAGGGTCTGAAGGTGTTCAGAAAGAAAAGGATCCAGTAAAATTTTTACCGATGAGGGAAATTCCAGGAGGGCAATTTGTTCACGTTCCTTGGGACAGAATTGATATTTTGTCATTCACAAATGATTATCCAAAATTGAGAGAAAAAACGGCAGACAGATGGATTTGTTAAGCTTTCTAAATGTCTGTGGGAAGACCTGAATACTCTGTTGGAAATAGTGGTTCCAGCTGACTTGTGGGTCGAGTGTAAGAGAGCAGTGGATTAGCTGACGAGTGGACCGGAAAGGGATAAAGTTACAGGTGCACCATCACCTGAAGTGATGAAACATTATTATAAGGTGATTGAGTTCAGGAAGACGAGAATTTCGCCTAAGAATAATGATTGGCAGAGGATTGACAGGACAGTGCAGGAAGTGAAAGAATTGATACATACCTATTATGAGAGATTGCTGAAAGTATTCAAGGAGTACGGTGATAAAGAAGCAATTGACCCGAAAGGCATGTTGCATTTTGTGTTCAGATTCATCGAAGGATTGAAACCTGAAGTAGGTCAGATGATTAAGGGTCATTTGATTTGTTGGCAAGTGAAGCCGATTGATGAGGTGATGCAGTATGCAAAATACAGTAGTGTTGAGATTGAGTTGAAGCAGAAAAAGCTGAGGAAAAAGGTGATGGGGATGCAATTTAAGGCAGCTCAAACAGAAGTGCAATGAGCTTTAGTGCAACAGATGCTGCAACAGCAGGGAACTGTCATGTTCCAGCCTCAGGTGAGAGGTGGGGTCGTGGAGTCAATATGAATTAAGGTCCGGATTTGAGTACTTTAGTGGTTCAGAATCATGTGCAAGGGATGAAAAGATGTTACTGTGTCATCTTCGCGGAAACGTTGGACACTGGAAGCGGGAGTGTCCGTTGATGGTGCAGGATGATGTTGTTCAGCAAAGTGGTGATGTCAATACATTCCAAACTGTGAAAGTTCCTAAAATGAGAGGATTTAATCTGAATCTTCAGAATCAAGTGCAGAATTTGTAACCCATGCAGCAGGTGCAAGTGCCGCCTGAACAAGTGACACAGTTGCAACGAATGCAGCAGCAGGTTCCTATGGTACCTTGACAGCAAATGCAAATACTTCAAGCCCCGATGGAGCAGCAACAGGTGATGCTTACTCAGCAGGTCACAGGTCAGAGACAAGACAGAAATAGTGACACAGTGCACCGATTCCCATTACATAGTGAGTATGAAATAAATGATGAATGGATGAGTATTAGTTCGGATGAAGAGCCATGAATGCTTGCAGCTTCGTTAGAAGTAGATCAAAGAGGACCCTTTGTGAAAGGAAAAGTGATGGGTCACAGGGTTTCATTCTTAGTAGATACGGGAGCTACACGCTCAACAGTAAGGAGTACAGAAGTGCCAAACTTACCTCTTTCAGTAAGAACAGTTCAAGTTGTAGGGATAGCGAATAGACAGTTGACAAATCCGATCACAGATCCGGTATGGGTTGAGATTGGTAACTTCCAGGGACGACATAAGTTTGTAGTCTGTGATTCAAGTCTAGTATCCCTACTGGGAAGGAACTTGTTATGCAAGACCAAGATGATGAGGAAGAATAGACACCAGAAACTGAGAATGAAGATATTAATGAAGAGTACCCGTTGATTTGAGTTTCTCCCGATGTTTACTGTGAAAGAGTTGCATGCAGACTTGCAGGGAACAGTACAGGAAAATGTGTGGGACCTGACAGGTAAGGAAGTGGGCTTGATCAAGGGAGTGGAGCCAATTCAAATCACTTTGAAGCCGAATGTAGTGTTTCCACAGCTTCTACAGTTTAACATGGCACAGGATGGTCTGATGAAAGTGGTGCAAATAGTTGGAGACGTTCTGAAACAAGGGGTTTTAAAAGAAGTATTGAGCAGTCCATGTAATTCACTGATAATGGGTTTAAAGAAGCCATGTGGGAAAGTGCGCATTGTGCAGGATTTAAGAAAAGTGATTGACATGGTGGTCAAGTGTTGTCCTGTAGTGCCAAACCCAGCTGAAATATTGTTTCAGATTCCATGCGATGCTGAGTGGTTCACAGTGGTTGATTTATCACAAGCTTTCTTTTCAGTGCCTCTTCATGACGATAGTCAGTTTCTTTTTGGTTTCAAATTCCTAGACAGAGTCTACAGCGGGTGCAGGCTTCCTCAAGGATACACGGACTCACTGTCTCTGTTCAATCAGATTTTGAAAAAGAATCTGGAGTCAAGTACCGTACCAATCGACTCTAGTGCAGTACATTGATGATTTACTGAGTGCATCCAAGAAAAGGTACGAGAGTAAGTATGACTCCATTGCTCTAGTGAATCATTTGGGAAAATTTGGACATAAAGTGTCACCTTTGAAATTGCAGCACTGTCAGAAGTCAGTGAAATACTTAGGACACCAGATTGAAAAAGGGTTGAGGAGAATCTCTAGAGAGAGGATTACAATGATATTGCAGAGAAGTCCTCCAACTTCACAGAGAGATGACAGAATGTTTCTGGCGATGGTAGGTTATTGTCGTTAGTTGATTCAAAAAAATTCTGAGATTGCCAAACCTTTGTAGCAGTTGACACATAAGGAGGTTACTGACCCCATAACCTTAGATGAAGATCAGATTAAAGTGTTCACGGAGTTGACAGAGAGTTTGTGCAGGGCTACAGCATTGGGAATGCCTAATTACACAAAGCCATTCACATTGATTTGCCATGAACGTGATACTTGTTCTTTGTCTGTTTTGACACAGGTCCATGGAGGTGCCTATGGCCCAGTAGCCTATTTTTCAGCTACCTTGGACCCAGTCACAGCAGCTGTACCAGGTTGTCTGCATGCTGTTGCCGCAGTTGGTCAAAGCCTTCCACAATGTGAGGTAGTAGTGATGGGATACCCTCCGACTGTAATGGTACCTCATTCTGTTGAGATTTTACTGACAAGGACGAAAACACAGTATTTGACTGGTACAAGACTGACAATGTATGAGACGCGCATTGTAGGTGCTCCAAATGTAACATTGAACAGACCAAGTGATATTGTTGAAATTGAAAAAGAGGAAGACATTGAGAATGATTGTCTTGAGGCAAATGAATTGTGCACAAAACCAAGACCTGATATCAGAAATACACGATTGGAAGAAAGTGATCAAATTTTCTTTGTTGATGATTCATGTCTCAGAGATTATACAGGGACTTTGAGAGCAGGATATGCTGTATGCACAATCACAGGTATATTGGAAGCTTCCTGTCTTCGAGGTGTATATTCTGCACAAGTGGCAGAATTGGTAGCTCTTACTAGAGCGTGTCATGTTTCTGCGAGACTGAGAGTCACAATCTATACTGACAGTCACAATGGATTTGGAATTGTTCATGATTTTGGTCAATTGTGAGCGCAAAGAGGTTTCCTGACCTCAACTGGTTCACCAGTAAGAAATGGTGACAGAATAAAAGAATTGCTGTATGCAATAGAGTTACCTGAAGAAATTGCCATGGTAAAATGCAGTACACATCAAAAGACACAGGACTACATCTCACTAGGGAATGGATATGCGGATCAAGTCGCAAGGTTTTGTGCATTGAACTGTATATAATTCAAAGATAAGTGGGAATTGATGTCAGAAGAAGATAATACATGTACAAGTTTTGCATTGAAAGTGATTGATACTCTGGAAGAATTTAAAACATTGCAAAGTAATGCTGACAAGGAAGAGAAACGTCTCTGGTCCAAATTAAAATGTGTTCAGCGTCCTGATGAGATTTGGGTTTGTAGTGCTTTCCTCTTATTTAGTTTCTAAGCACTAACATAACACAACAGAAATGCACTTCTGAGGTCAAAGAAGACTTTTATTGTTGTTATATGAATGACGAATTAGTAGCTTTCAAGTCCGCGTTAATCAAACAAAATATATCAGTTTGCAATATACACAGCAGGTTATATTTATAAGATATTGAATGCAAAGCAAAACAAATACTTCACCGTGTGGGAACTATTCACAGCTTCATCTTTCTAAGGTCTGCAAGCTGAGGACCCCTGTCAGCCGCGAGAAAGAGAGATTCATCTACCCACACGGGATTGCTGGCAGCCTGCGCCAAGCTCCAGCACGAGGTCCGGCAGATTCGAATCTGACTCTCTGCAGCCTGTTACATTCGTTACAAAGGTGTGCCCCCTCCTCTCAGACCTGGGAAACTGAGCAAGCCTTTTGGAGACTGGCCAGGTCTCCAAGACTACTCCTGTTCCCAAGCTCAAGGGAAGAGAAACGACGCCCATGTACTCTCTCTTATCAGGTCTAGTCTACTGTGAGAGCAAAACATCTTGGTTCTCTGGTGCAAAAACACAGCTTGGAAAAATACAGAACTCCACGTTAAAGGCAATGGGCAGCTAACCTAAATATCAAATGCAATGTCATGTTAAAGGCAATAGGCAGCTAACCTAAATATCAAATGCAATGTCTAGTGTCATGTCAAAGCCAATAGGCATCTAAGCTGAATACAAAATGCAATGTCTTATATCATGTCAAAGCCCATAGGCAGCTGAGCTGAATATAAAATGCAATGTATAATATCATGTCAAAGCCAATAGGCAGCTGAGCTGAATACAAAACGCAATGTCTAATATCATGTCAAAGCCAATAGGCAGTTAAGCTGAATATCATGTCAAAGCCAATAGGCAGTTAAGCTGAATACAAAATGCAATATATAATATCATGTCAAAGCCAATAGGCAGTTAAGCTGAATATCATGTCAAAGCCAATAGGCATGCAATGTCAAAGCCAATAGGCGGCTAGACTGGATACAGCATGTCAAAGCCAATAGGCGGCTCAACTGAACAAAACATACCATGTGCTACTGGTGAACATTGAGCAACTAATATGCGCAGTGGTGAAACACAAAGTCATTGGTCAAAACAAACTTTATCAAATGGCAGGACATTCCGCCCTTTGACCAATGAATTTTTGTTTCAAATATCTCATATTTCAAACAAACAAAAAAAAAAACATCAGCACAAAAAAAAACATTATGATCAAATCAAATTTCAATGATCAAAGCAATCCCTGTAAAGCAATAGAAGTGAATTAACACATTGATTTCATAACCTTTCACATCAGATACATCTACATAAAAAAGACTGGGCAATTTTTTTTTTTTTTTTCCTGAATGAGTCTCTAATTCAACAGTGTTAGCAATTTGATGTGGCATGAGTTCTGCTCATGTAAAGGTGCACGGTCCACCTGAAAGGTTTTCTGGAAGGTAAGCAAAAGTCAGAGTTCCATACGAGAGGGGAAAAGAAAAAAAAAAAAAAAACACAGCAAACAAGTTGAACTTGAACTGAAGGCGCAGTTTGCGCAAAATGGATCCATGGTGCTGGAACTTTACTCAGCCAGGTTCAGGTTGGGGATTCGGTCCCTTCCCCGACCCCACATGCACACACCGGAAGGGGGACCACACAGCGCACTCAGGGACAGTGGCGAAACGTGGTCGGATCTGCAAAAGAAACAAGTATGACTTTTCTTGCAAATAACATTTTTCATTTAAACTGCACCCTTCCTCTTTCTTTCCCTGTTTTATAATCAGCAGGACGTTTTTGAGGCCCTTTGTTATATTTTCTGCAGGTTCTGGAGGATCACTTGGGGCTTCAGCCCACACATCAGTACTGAGGTTTTTATCTGCTGCGCCACAGCTTCCCTTTTCTTGCACTGTCAGAAGCGCTGGGGCAGACTCCTTCTTTACCAAACCTCCATTCACTGCATTTTCGCCAATTTGGGCCATTCTGTCTCCAATTTGTATGAATAAATCAGATTCTTTTCTAGGTATCAGCATAATTTCGATTTTTCCTTGGTAATTTGCAACAATCACTTTCCCTAAAACCTGATCAATTTGCCATTTCTGATCTGGTAACGTTCCTCTCCCCAACTGCTCTGTGACTGCTTGCATGACAGATTGCTTTTGTGCGTGCTGCACAGTTTTTATCAAATCTAGGGGAATGTGCATCTCTCTCATCTCTGCCCACCTGTAAGTGGCTTTTTCTCTCAGCTGCTGGGGCACCCACTTAGCCATCCCCTCTAAGGCAGAATTCTGGGTGTACACTTCTCTCTCTGAATTTTTCTCATTAACATCTGCAAGGTAATTGAACCAGTTAGGTACAAGCCATGTGGCTAAAACATTATCAAAGAACCAAAAATCAGCATAAAAATGACACATCTCACGTAGCTCTTGCTTTAAAATCTGACACACATTATACAACGCTGTTCCTTCTCCTGTGCCAGAAAACAACATTTCAGTCAATGAATCATTAGTAAAACAAACATGCTTTTTATCTTCAGTAGACACGAATTCAAATGGTGCACACAATTTCATTGATAATTCTTTTATCTGTGGTACTCTAGCCCTGTCTTGCAAGTACCAGATCCATTGTATGATTCTAGCTAGGGGCACTATTTTCTTCCCTTGTTCATGATCTACATGTACATCAGTATTTCCTTCTTGCACTGCGCAGAAACCTAAAGTCTGCATTATTTCATTTGCCAAATCACACGCGCGCAGCTGCATATTATTTTTCACAGTGACCATATACAAAAGTGTTAGGATTTCACTCAAATGAGGGCTATTCTTTTTCCAAAAATCAAACAAGCTAATGAAACTCGGGGTGTCTTGCTCTAAAATCCTTCGTTTTACTTGTACATTTTGCAACGGTAACTCGTAAATCACATTCTGAGCTCTCTCGTCCGTGTTATCAGTTAAGGAATGCATTTTGGCTGCCAAAAACCCTGGCTCACACGGAAACTCAGTGCAGCTCGGAGCTGTCTTAACCCCCTCATTACTGGAATGGGACAAGAAAGATTCTTCAAAAACAGCCCTTTTATAACTTTCAGTCTTATTTTGAATTATTGTATCCTGGCTAATTTGCTCACGTAAATTCCTATTTTCATGTTCCAACTTCCTACATTTCTCCTGCATTTCTCTGTAAGCAGATAAAGGTATCCAGACCTTTCTGTCATCATTACTTCCAAAAGACACGTTTTCTACATATATACAACGGGAATTATTTCTCAAAACATTATCAGGCCTTTTAGCTACACATGCATTTTCTTCTGTAATTCCCCAAACAGAAAACAATTCACAGTTTTTCTTAGCACCATCAGGCAGTTCATCAACACATGTATTCTCAGACATGGTCTGCCGTGCTACTGTGATTCCCCAAACAGAAAACAATTTCTGTAATTCTCCAAACAACAAAAAACAATTACACTTTTAAAGTGTGCACTTAGAAATCTACTAACTCGTCAAACCCTTTAATCACCTCTTAATGACCGACCCCACGACTCCAGGTACCAATTGTAGTGCTTTCCTCTTATTTAGTTTCTAAGCACTAACATAACACAACAGAAATGCACTTCTGAGGTCAAAGAAGACTTTTATTGTTGTTATATGAATGACGAATTAGTAGCTTTCAAGTCCGCGTTAATCAAACAAAATATATCAGTTTGCAATATACACAGCAGGTTATATTTATAAGATATTGAATGCAAAGCAAAACAAATACTTCACCGTGTGGGAACTATTCACAGCTTCATCTTTCTAAGGTCTGCAAGCTGAGGACCCCTGTCAGCCGCGAGAAAGAGAGATTCATCTACCCACACGGGATTGCTGGCAGCCTGCGCCAAGCTCCAGCACGAGGTCCGGCAGATTCGAATCTGACTCTCTGCAGCCTGTTACATTCGTTACAAAGGTGTGCCCCCTCCTCTCAGACCTGGGAAACTGAGCAAGCCTTTTGGAGACTGGCCAGGTCTCCAAGACTACTCCTGTTCCCAAGCTCAAGGGAAGAGAAACGACGCCCATGTACTCTCTCTTATCAGGTCTAGTCTACTGTGAGAGCAAAACATCTTGGTTCTGTGGTGCAAAAACACAGCTTGGAAAAATACAGAACTCCACGTTAAAGGCAATGGGCAGCTAACCTAAATATCAAATGCAATGTCATGTTAAAGGCAATAGGCAGCTAACCTAAATAGCAAATGCAATGTCTAGTGTCATGTCAAAGCCAATAGGCATCTAAGCTGAATACAAAATGCAATGTCTTATATCATGTCAAAGCCCATAGGCAGCTGAGCTGAATATAAAATGCAATGTATAATATCATGTCAAAGCCAATAGGCAGCTGAGCTGAATACAAAATGCAATGTCTAATATCATGTCAAAGCCAATAGGCAGTTAAGCTGAATATCATGTCAAAGCCAATAGGCAGTTAAGCTGAATACAAAATGCAATATATAATATCATGTCAAAGCCAATAGGCAGTTAAGCTGAATATCATGTCAAAGCCAATAGGCATGCAATGTCAAAGCCAATAGGCGGCTAGACTGGATACAGCATGTCAAAGCCAATAGGCGGCTCAACTGAACAAAACATACCATGTGCTACTGGTGAACATTGAGCAACTAATATGCGCAGTGGTGAAACACAAAGTCATTGGTCAAAACAAACTTTATCAAATGGCAGGACAGGGTTTCACAGGACTACATCTCACTAGGGAATGGATATGCGGATCAAGCCGCAAGGTTTTGTGCATTGAACTGTATATAATTCAAAGATAAGTGGGAATTGATGTCAGAAGAAGATAATACATCGCCCGTCAGCGCCCGGAAGAGGCTGGGCTGGGCCACACAACTTTTTGTTTTTGCATTGTGCTGACCAGGAGGGCTGAGTAAGTGTATTTATTTTTTCTTTTCCTATTTGCAATGGGAAAGCGCAAGGTTCGCTCTAGTCCTGACCCGGCTATAGCCAAACCTAAAAGCTCTAAATCCAACAGAGTAACGCAAATTCATTCCAATTGCGTTTCCAGAGAAATTGATAACTTAATTGAGGAAGTGGAATCCATCCTTAAGGAAAAAGAGGGCAATGCCCGTAAGAAACTGAAATCAGGATCTTTACTTCCATTTTTAACAACCGGCTCCACTAAACCTACTGATACACAGCCTCAGAAAACTTTACCTCATGTTGCTGTCTCTCCCAGCTCAACTGGTTTGGCTAATTCTTCACTTTCGCCTGGCATTGGTCACAATTTGGATGTAATCCCTTCTGTTTCCATTATCAATGAGATTCCATGCACAAATCGTTTTTCTGTTTTGGACCAACCAGAATTGGCGAGTGCTATACAGCCTTTGCTCTATGTGCCTTCTAAACCCATTTTCGATCCACCTAGTGACGATGTCTTAACTTTGGTATCTAGTCTAAAGCGTGAAGTCGGGGAATTGAAGAGTCTTTTATTTAAGGTCCTTAAACTTCTCAAAAAATCTGACCTAACTCCGCAGTGCATCCCGAATCCAGTCACAGCACAAGTTTCTCGGCCATTGGTCCCTGTTGCTTCACCAGTAGACCCCCCATTGCTACGGGAATCGGACAAAGGCTCTAGTCATAGACATCAATATGGAAATCATTTGACCTCAGTTCAAGCGAATTCGCCATCTTTTTCTTTAAATCCGGGTCAACCTGTGGCCCATTCTATTTATGTACCCAACCGAAATTGCATTGACATGTGTAATGTCCCTCGACTTTCACTTCACACGAGGGAAGATACTTCGTCTCTTATTAACAAGGTGTCATATTGGATTCGCCACACTAGGGGTTGTGGCTCTATCATCCATGCGGATATTGTCTACGCTTCTCGTGTGCGAGGCCCTGGTGGGCGGGACATTATTAAACTTCATCTCACCAGCCCCGCTTTAGTTAAGGGGATTTTGCAGATGGAAGCTCGTAATTTACTAAGAATCTGACTCTGACATATTTTTTAGAAAAAGTTTGCCTGCTATGGGTCACAAGATTATGCCCTTTCGCCCATCTAGAGACAACCCAATTCCTCAAAATGCTTCTGTTTCAACTGTCTCCCCTGGCTCGTTGCCTTTTCTTGGCGACAGGGATGATCTGGTTTGTAACAATAAAGGTACTTTTACACAAGACCCTGTTACCTCGGGGACACATCAGATGTGGATTGACTACGCCATCCTAATTCTTGCAAATATAACGTTCCACATGCCTGGGTAGCATTACCCCCAAGATCTTCATTTGGTTTGGGTACCAACACTACGAGGGCTCTACCCTGCATTACTAACGGGATTTCCAATTCAGCTCCTGATGCCGACTCTTGCACGACAGTTTGTAGCATTACAACAAGGAAAATATTGTCCTGGAATGTGGCTGGCATCAAGAGCAAATTATCTGATCCGGACTGGGGGGCTTATGTTGAAACTTTCTCCATATTTATGTTTCAGGAAACTTGGTCCATGGATTGTGTGTTTAGGCAAGGCTATTGTTGTTTTACTAAAAAGGCGATTCAGTCCTCTAGGGGAAGGGCGATTGGGGGTCTATGCACTTGGGTTAAGCTGACTGAGGTGGGCAGGGTAAAGGAAATCACTGTTGACTCTTGCAATCTTCTTGCAATAGTAATATGGCCTATTACAGGTATTCCAGTGTTATGTATTATTAATATTTATATTAGGCCAGGCCCTTCTAACCACCAGTCTGGTACCATTCATCTGTTGCACACATTTTTATCTGACCTTCATTTTAAATACTGTGTTATTATTGCAGGTGATCTCAATGCCCAAATTGAATTAGATTCAGCCTTTGCCGAGTCTCTCCAGGCCGAAGATGAAGCATGGAATCTCCCCCGCTTTTAATCCAACCAGTGTCATGTAATCCTTCCCCTAGGGTTATGCAGATAATAGACCTTGTAGTAACTTATGGCCTTCGTTTTGGAAATGGCCGATTTTCAAATGACAATTCTAGACCCACCTTCTACAGAGGCCACTACAGTAGCACTCTGGATTATGTTATTTTTGATCTGCAAGTTTGGCATTTTATAGTCAATGTAGAGGTGGGTTCTCGGTGCACTAGTGACCATGCCCCCTTACAAATTGAATAGAATGCAACTCTTTTTTTAGGGCTCACTCCATCTCACGTTTTGGAGGCTCCCAAAGACTGGCTGGAATTATCCAGCAATAGGTGCGTAGTGAGATGGTCTTCGTTCTTGAAATCCAACGTGCTCAAAGATAAGCTCCGTGATCTAGTTTCTTGCCATCAGCTTTTTGATGACTCCATTGTCTTATCTCCCTCAGAAGTTATGTCCTCTCATGCGACTTTTTTCATGGATCTTAAGGAGCTCCTTACTAAACCACCCTTAACTCAAAACAATTTTTCCTTGCCTAATCGTAAGTGGTTTGATAAGGAGTGTCGGGAGGCCAAGAGCCTTTTGTCCAAAGCTCTAAAGCAAAAGAGCTGGGATGCCATCATACATGCGAGAAGGAACTATGCTTCTACTTGTAAGTCATCTAAACTTAAAGATGAGGAAAAATCGTGGGAGTGTTTGGTGGAGGCAGCTAGTGCCCATGATCTTAAACTTTTCTGGACCTTGGTCTCACGCAGAGACCCCGCCCTTTCAATTACTCCTGAATGCCACATTGATGCAGAATCTTGGCTTTCCCATTTTCGGGAACTCTATGGGTCCTGTTCTGATTTGAACAACACTCCTACTGATTCTTTATTGTGCTTTCCTCCTGTGTCGCCCTTTACCCTAAAGGAAACTGAGTTGGCAATCCGTGCTCAAAGAATAGGGAAGGCTCCTGGCTTAGACAGTGTTCCGTCGGACCTGTATAAATCAGACTTACCTGTTTGGACCCGGTACATCAATAAGTTATCAAATATTGTTCTGACAACTCGATCTTACACAGATACGTGGAAGGTGGCTATTATTGTCCCTATACATAAAAAAAGGAGATAAGAGTTCCTCTGGGAACTATAGACTGATTAGTCTATTAGATAACTTGCAAAAAATATTCTCCTTCCAGTTGTTATCCAAATTAAAATACTGGATAACAAAAAAACAGGTTTTAAGCCATCTCCAGGCTGGTTTCCGGGACAAGGTCAGTACCATCGATCAGGTCTTCCGATTTACTACCATCAAGTGGAAGACCGTAGACGCAGACAACGGCCATTTATTTGTGGCCTTTGTCGATTTGAAATCTGCTTTTAACCTCGTCCCGCGTGCCAAGCTTTGGGAGGTCTTGAGCAATATTGGAGTTCCGGGTTTTCTGATTAATATTATCAAAGACCTTTATTCTGACAACTATGCCAGAGTTTGCTGGGGTTCGGCTGGTGACCTGACCCCAGCTTTTTCTACAAAGCGAGGTGTGAGGCAGGGGTGCGTTCTTGCGGCCACCCTATTCCTATTGTTTATTAATGCCTGTATCCCATACCTCTCAGACTGTCATGGTGATGCCCCGAATTTGGGTGGGCAGAAGTTCCCCTGTCTTTTGTTTGCAGACGACACCCTGCTACTCTCGCGAACTGCCACAGGCCTTTCCAGAGTGCTATCACGATTTTTGGAGTTTTGCAAGGACCATGGGTTGGAAATTAACTCAGTAAAAACCAAATATATGGTTTTGGGGACAACAGGTGCAAAATGAAAAGACCAGTGTACCTAGATGGTGCTCCCTTTGAAAGAGTGGGCACTTTTGACTATTTAGGTATTAATTTGGAAGACTCACATCTTTGGCATGCACACCGTCAGAAATCTTTATTGTGCCTGAAGCAAAGAGCAGGTGGCATCGTAAGATTTGCTTCTAGATCTCCCAAATTTGCGATGTCCCCCGCCCTCGAAATATACAAATCTCAAGCCCGGGGGGCCCTATACGGTGCCGGACTTTGGGGCCATTGCAACCTGGTGGATCTGGCAAGGGCGGAAAATCAATTTTTGAAATCATTGTTAAAAGTTCCTTCTAGCACTCCATCTCTGCCCATCCGCATGGATTTAAATCTTTTTTCTATCTCGTAGATTGCCGCTTTAAGGCCTTTATTATATTGGATCCGGCTTTGGATAACAGACGCCCTTTCTCCATTTCGCTGGGGGCTTCTCAAACTGGTGGGCAGCAACACTATTAGTAAAACGAAATGGTGTGCCTATGTCAAAGAGTCCTTAACCCATCTAGGTTTAGGGTCCTATAGTTTGGACCCACTTTCCATTCCTAAAAATGCTGTGCAGTTATTGAAGGGTGCTTTTTGGCATAACGTTCAGATTGTGCAATTTACTAAGATTGCCCCGCTGTCTATATCTGACAATTATTTATCAATTAAATGCCATTACGAATTTGAGCCTTACATGGATATAGCATTATCTCCATTTGCGTGAGCTCTTTTTGTTAGATTCAGAATAGGGTCCCTCCCTTTGTGTTCTCAAACTTACAAATGGCATTGTCCCACTAATAGATCCAAGCTTTGTCCGATGGGCTGCCAACGTGAAGAGTCTATTTCACATGTTCTTTTTTACTGTTATGCATATCACAAACAAAGAGCTTTTTGGATCATCCCGCTCTGCAAATCTATAGGCGCCAGGTCCTATCTCCATGTTGAGAGAATTTTAAAATCTGATCCATCTGCCCAGGTAGTTTTACCAGTGGCAAAATTTCTCGAATCAATCTGGCGCCTTAGATTAGCTATTTTAAAGAACAAGAATGGGTATCTAATTTTTAGATCTATGTATGCATATGTATTGACTTTTTGATGTCTGATTTTAGTATTTAATTTTTAGGACAAAGACACTCTTCTATTGTATTATTGAACACCTACGGGCATAGGGAATAGGGTCCTTGCTGTGTGGTGCATTCCAAATTTAGGAGACATATATTTTGATCATTTTGTTTGGTTTTTAACTCCCTATTATCTTTTTTAAATTTTTATTGTGCTTATATCTTTAGTGTTCTATTAATCTTAAAAAAAATCAAAAACTTATGATGTTTGCACTGTACTTCTATTGCATGTTTTTACTTACCGAAATAAACTTAAATGAAAAAGATTATACATGTACAAGTTTTGCATTGAAAGTGATTGATACTCTGGAAGAACTGAAAACATTGCAAAGTAATGCTAACAAGGAAGAAAAACGTCTCTGGTCCAAATTAAAATATTTTCAGCTTCCTGATGAGATTTGGTTTTCTGAGGAGGGTCAGATGGTCCTGCCCGATAGTTTATTATTGCAAATTCCAGGTATTACCATGGTCAGGCACACATTGGGAGGGATGCCATGGTTAGGTTGTTAAAAATTGACTGGTTTAACCCCAAGTTTAGGCAGGCTGCAGAGGCAGTATGTCATCACTGTATAATGTGTCAGCAGCTAAATGTGGGAAAAGGAACGGTGGTGAATTTCAGCTACATTGGAAGAGCAGGAGATGCATTCAGCAGATTGCAATTGGATTTCATTGAGATGCCTGCGTGTGGAGGTCTGAAGTACGTGTTGGTGATTGTGTGTGTTTTTAGTCACTGGATTGAAGCATACCCTACAAGAAGGAATGACAGTCTCACAGTAGCAAAGTTGTTGCTTAGGAAGCTGATACCACGTTTTGGGTTTTCAATCACTTTAGAGTCAGAAAGCAGAACTCACTTCAACAAAGAGGTGATTAAACTCTTATGTGCAGCACTAATCATCAAGAAAAAGTTGCCTTGCAGCTACCACCCTGATCAGTGGAACAGATAAATGGTACATTGACATCAAGAATTTCAAAGATGTGTGCAGCTACGAATTTGAAATGGCCAGATGCATTGCCTTTGGTGTTGATGTCAATGAGAAACAAACCTGACAAGAAAACAGGGCTGTCACCCCATGAGATACTCATGGGCAGAGCAATGAGATTGCCAGCAGTTCCAGCCAATGCACGTGTAAACATTAGAGATGATATGGTGTTAGACTACTGCAAGGGTCTGGCTTCTGAACTGGATACACGCGAGCCATACAAAGAGAGTGGTATGTCCACCGGATCATGAAGAAGTGTTGTTGAAAGCACCAACAACAGCGAAACAGGTTGCTGCATCTGAGACAGAAAAAGAGCCAATAGTGCCTGAAATTGAATCAGAGCTTGTGGAAGATGGCTCTATTAGCCCTGTAAGAGATGAAAGTGAAGAATTGCAAGAGGGTGCGGAGGAATCAATCTCAACGGATACAGTAGGAGAGCCTAGCTCAGCAGAAGTTCTCCTAGAAGCAGATGGTGCTGAAAAGCATACAGAGCAAGTGCCAGACCAACAGGGGGGAAGAGTTGAGACAGATCAAAGTCAAAGTGATCCGACTCCTTCTGAGCCCGTTGCAGGTCCATCAAGAGAAAACACCATAGAGAAAGAGAAGGAGAAGAGTCTAGTCCTGAGAAGAATACTGACAGAAGGATCAAGAAAAGGAGATAATTGGCCTGAATCACAGATAGGGAAGAAAAAGGAATTGGTCATTAATGAAACAATAGAGGAAAAGGTGGATACTACGAGAAAAGAAGATTTAAGTGAAGGAGAACTAAGTGGTGACCGAAGGTTGAAAAGAAAGAGAATAGCAAGTCGACGGTACGCAGGTCCTGAATGGGCGTATGTAACTACAAATGAATGGCAACACAAGTTTATGTCTTTTTGTTTTGATAGAGAAGTTCAGAGTCAGTACTTTGATATAACCTAAAGGTGATCAGAGAGCTGAATTGTTGAGCTATTCTGGAGAAACCTTAAAGAGACTATTAAGGAAAAACCTAAGGAAACATTAATAACCTGATTTCACATTCAAAACTGAATGTGACAAGGTGCTAATTGATTTTGACAAAGGAAAAAGGGTCCCTGAGTATAAGACTGAACTGTAAGAGAAGAATTTTCTTTTTCTCTTTTTGATTTTTTTTTACTGCACTTTATATAAGAGTTACTTCTGCTTTCTGATTCTTTACTGATCATGGCTGAGTTAAATAACCAAGGTAGAAATGCTAGGCGCTGTAGATACACGAGTGTTGGGTTGGCAATTATGTGTGGGATCTTGTTTATAGTGATGGTTGTGGGAATGTCTGTTCATGATATGAAAAGAGCCACTTTAATTCTGCTCATGAAACTACTACCTTATTACCTTTAGAGAGGTTTAAATTAGATGAGAAGTACTAGCATTACTATACTAATGCTCAAGGAGAGCTTTCTACTAATGTCTTCTCTCGCTTATTGAGTGAGTATGTTGAAACGATGGATGCGAGGAATTGTCTTGTATGTACGCAAATTCCTTTGTCAGTAGAGGAAGGAGCTACATACCATAGTTTACCTTTAACCTATGGAATACGCTATAGCTTGCTGCTAACAAGGTTCTATAATCAAGAGTACATACAGTATTTTTATTCTAACCATGATGTGTTTTCATTTGTTCCTATTATTAGATATCTGAGTAAAGTAGTTAAAGTGCATGATATAGTCTTAAAAAAAACGAAACAAAAAGGTGTGAGTACTTTTTCTATTTGCAGCTCGTTTTCCTTTAAGGAAAACGGGCTGCAAAGAGAAAAAAAAACTGCCTTATTTAAAAGCAGTCATGGAGATGGTGGTCTGCTGTCACCAGCAGGCCACCATCCCCGTGAGTGCTTTGACTCGCTATGGGGTCCCAAACTGCGACCCACCTCATAAATATTTATGAGGTGGGTCTTTGCGACCCCATAGCGAGTCGCAGAAGGTGTCTGAGACACCTTTCTGCAGTTCCGTTTGTGAGTTGCAAATTGCAAGTCGCTGGGACTTGCAATTTGCAACTCGCAAAATGAAACCTTCCTACATCTGGTCCCTACTCACTAACCTGACTAACTCAAGTAAGGATTTCAAGGAATTGAAAGAACCAGGTGTTTGGGAAAGGTTTCGGAAAGGATTTGATTCAGTAGGAATTGGCTTAGTAACATTTGGAATGGGGTATTGTTAAAAATCATACAGGGAATATTAATTGTGATTGCTTTCATATTAGAATTATGGGGTTCATGCAAATTATGTCAAAAGATAAAATTGAGAAGGTCTAAAAATAATCAGAGGAGGGAAGAACGAAACAGGGAAAGAATTTATAGGGAGGACTTGAGGAGGAGACAAAATACATCAGAAACCGAATTGTGAAATGATGGTGAAGAAAGGTGTGATGACATATTTAGTCATCAAAGGAGGGACTGTTGAAGCAGATATGCTAATTAGAAATTATTAATGAATGGTTATGTGTTTTGATTAACAAGAAATTGATAGAATTTAAAAGTAGACGTTGAAAATGTGCCCACGGAGAGTGACAGTCAACTTATACGAACTTGCACTAAAATGATGAAAAAATGCATGAAATAATGAAAATGTGTAATAACAATGTAGTAGTGTGTCATCTTAAGATTTATAACCTATGTTTTGCATTATATTGTAGAGTTAACTTAGCCAAAGTTGTGGCCTTGTTGCCGGGCCTCATGCAGAAGCTGAATTATTAGCGTATTGAACAGAAGCAAAAGTGTTGAACTAACCTTACCAGGAGATGATGGAACTAAACATGTAACAAATTTGATGTAAGACAGACTCGATGTACTTTCCCAGGACTCGAACAATAGAGACATTGACTGGAGAAGAAGATGCAACATTTTCGATACCTGATGAGCCGGATGATGAGGATATCATACAGTGAACCAATCAATGAACTGAGAACAGAGAAATATTAGAATTCATAGATTTGCAAAATTAATATTATTGGGTAGAGTCATAGCTGGTGATTAATTGACCAATTAGGAATTAGGGGGATGGAGTGGAAAACTTTAATAAAAAGTCACGACAAGGGGCAAAAACTTCAGATGAGATGCAGGGAGATGTGAGGGGAGAATTGATGACGTCAGAAGACGCGATTCGAGATTCTGTCATTGGGCTTATGTGCTTGAGAGCCTGATGCATTGCTGATTGATTGATGACCTGAAGACGAAGACTGACTTTGTTGCTGATCCATTCTGTGGATAGGTAACTATGACAATGTGACTGATTAACTTTGTGCCTTTTCTTCTAGGTTCCAACTGCACTGTTTTTATAGTTTTTCTCCAAGCTAGATGTTTTTCAAATTCAAGTTCTAACTTGTTTTCGCATGAAGTCCTACATGCTGATGCTAATTTGGGTTAGGTAAGATTCCTTTGGGTGACGTTGACAGTGACAAATGATTGACAAACTGGCTGCTGAACTTTGCTTTTAAGGTTGTCATATTCATCTTTGTTAGCTTATACTGAAGCATTAGAGCATATGTTTTCTCAATCAAGTTCTGATTGGATTATGTTATCAGTGGTCACTAATGAATTAACTCTGAATTGATTGAATAAAGTTTGAATTAGGTTCTGCCAGAGGCTTGTACACCATGATTTACGTGGGACTGTGCCCATGTGTGACTTTCTTTAAATTGCCATGGCCTATGCCATTGACATGGCTGGCCCTTGCTTTACTTGGTGTAATGTGCGTATCATTTGTATTTAGTTGTCAACCTGTGGACACTTGTACTGGTTTGTGAGCAGCTTCTGCATGAAAAGGGGACTTGGCTCCACCTGTGCACACGTGGTGTGCCAGTCAGGGTGTGGCTGTGTTATGTACATGTGGGTGTATGTGTATTTGAAGTGCAATGAATGCAGTGCAGTGTGGCATGTTGCATATGTGTTGTTGTCTGTACATCTATGTATTCCTGCCTATGTGTATTTAATGTGGTGTTTGTCTTGTTTGTCCTAGATGGTTGGTACATTGTGTGTGTTATGATTGGTATGGTGGCTTACCAATGAGTAGGCCATTGCCATATTGGCCATCCTGGAACCGCTCATTGCACTGGTGGAATATGTATGCGTCATGGATGCTGCCGGGATATTTTGCAAGGATGTTAGTGAAGAGCCCACGGTGGTCCACAATGGCCTGCACATTGATTGAATATGTGTGGTTGCGGTTCCTATATAGGTGTTCTGTTGCTGTAGGTGACACCAGTTGCCCATGGGTGCAGTCCATTGCACCCAGCTCATATGGGAACCCAGTGATTTGGTAAAAACTTTGCTTGTTTTCTGCTGCAGATGCTGGGTGATTGTGAAGCAGATGTGGGGGGGTGAGGCATATGATAGCATCCAGGACCTTAGGAAGGAGGACCGAGAAGGATGGCTGCGACATACCAGCCACTTGTGCACCCGTTATCTAAAAAGATCCAGACCCCAGCATATGGAGGACATCAAGAAGTTTGGTCATGGGTGAAATTGTGTTGGGAGTTTGCACCCTTGCTGTTATGTGTGGTGCAATGTGATGCAGCAGGCGTATAGGCGATTTGCAGTCCAGTGGATACATCCTGATCACATCTTGCTATCTGAAGATCCTCTCCCACCTTCTGCGCTGCCTTTGTGGTGTTTGGGATTTCTGCAGAGGTGGTGGAGGGACCGGCTGTCTTCGCTGATGTCTGCGGAGTGTGCAAAGCTAGAGCAGTACCACTTCTATGTTCTCCTGGAGGTTTCAAATGTTCCTTCTGTGTGTTTTCCTTCAGTGGTGGTGTAGGGCCACTTTTTAAGGCTGGTCTTACCAGGTGTTCAAATTTCCTACTTATCGGACTTAGCACCATTTATTAGATCCGCTTCCTTAGTTAGTGTTGTTTTTGTGTCTGTAGGTAAATGTGGTGCTAGAGGACTAGCATCATTTTTAGGAATGGAACGCCTACCTTGCATCTCATTGTCGCAATGAGAAACAAGGTGGATTGGGGCTCCCTAAAAATGGCACTAACTCCTACATTTTTACATTAGAAGGGTCAAGTGTCAAAATATAACTATGGTGTTGGGTTTGTGCCACCTTAGGGAAAAAAAAAAAATGATGCTAAGGCGGTGCAAGCATTTGATAAATATAGGCCTTAATGTCCTTTTCACCTCATAGGTGGATACTCACTCCATAAACTTAAATATCATCTTTATGAGCAGGAGGAAAAGCTGCCAGACTTCTGGCCGCGCAGCTTCGGCAGCATCTGCAGCATCTGCAGTATCTGCAATATTGCCCATACAGGACTGGACTGGTCATCTCGTCATGCTCCAAAAAGCATCCAAACACCACTCCTGATGTTGCACTCCATTGATAAAGACATCAAGAGATTTATTTGGGGCGCTGCTCATTCACAACTGACTATCTCCAAACTGCTGGCTCATAGGACCCACGGTGCCTTCATGCAACAGGGTGTGCCAACCCCCTCCTTTGCGTTTTGATAGAGAGAGAGCTCTTTTGGAGTGCACTGAGTCTTCACTCTATGAACTTGGCACATCTATGGTCAGTCTCACTAATCCAATGATCCAAGCAATAGTTGACTCCTGGAGGCATGTCCACATTCTCCTATCACTTGACATGTATTTGCATGAAGGAGTGCTCCTTTGGCAGACTGTTGGTATCCGCATAGAAGGTGTATTATGCTGCTGGCCTATATGTCAGGCAGGTATTGAAGAAATTTTGTAGATACTTGACGAAGGGGCTCTGAAATTGTTTTGAGGCCCTGAGGATGGAATTTCATTTCCCTGAGAAATGGAGGTACCTTCAGCTCAGGCATTGCCTATTGAGTAAATTAGGCAAACCCCCTGGGTACTGGACTCCCCACTTATAGTTTCATATCTTCATCTCTGGGGCCACCATAAGTCAGTGATGATGGGTCTTCAAAATCTAATGGTGAGTCACAGGTATTGTTTTTCCCAATCACAATGTCTGCATGTTACTTGTCAGGAGATGGTACACTTTTCCTATGCTGATGACCTTTGAGCGGAAGTCCTTAAAGGCCTGGACCACAGGGTGAGGAAATTCAGCATTTTCAAATCAATTAAGGAATTGTACTAGGCTCCCTCCACATTGGAATGGCGGGGCTCCTGCATCACTATGGGTGCTGGCATTGCAAATATTCGGGCTGCAACATGTCCCATATTCTCTATAACTGCCTGGCCCTCTGGGATCTATGGATGGCAGTAACAGCTACCCTCTGCAGAACTGTACCTATTTTCTCTCCACTTCCGCATCACATGGTACAGTAACACGATTTGGTGGATATCTCACCTCTAATGTGCCACAACTGCCATTTCATTGCTACAGTGCTGACCTCGGAAAGCTCTGTAGCCTCCTGCACTAGCGTTTTGTGCAAATACCCAAGTCAAAATGGCATCTTAAGAGGAGCTTATTCATGCATTAGCAGACAAACTTGACATTTACTAGCAGCTATTGTCCCCGTTCCTGAAAGGCTAATAGAGCTAAAGGAGGATAACGTGGCTATGCCATTATGATTCTTTAAATATGAGGTGAAGGGGTGTTTTTTTTGTCTTTTTGTAATGTGTAAAACGAATTGTTAAACGTAGTGCACTGAAATATATTAGTAAAAAAGTGCACAATTAAGCTAATGTTTAATGTAAGCCACATCTGATATTCTTTTGCAGAATGTCTATGTTATAGTATTTTAGAAATGTTATTCTTTATAATCATTTTATATTCTGCAAGTTAGACATTTAAAACATATTTGAACTAAAGGTATATTCGTATTCATTTTAGTTGGTTGGAATGAAAGCAGCATTCTTTTTGCATGTTCTAATCGTCAATGTGAAAGCTTTATTTTTCCAAAGCTGCAGGTGCTGAAAACTGGCAAGAAGCGCATTGTGCAATAGAGATTAGCGAGTCTGAGAGAAGCCCTACGCCTTAATTCTCCATTAGTGATGTTGTATATCTATACTATGGTTTTGAGACTCACCTATGTAAATTTGGCTTCAAGTCTTTAATAAAGCCCTTTGAAACTTTCATTTGGACTCTGAGGTTTAATATGTGACTATTGAGTTGCACTGTAATGGATTTGAATAATCTGGTAAAACTATCTCCCTGCCCCTCAGAAGAGAGATCAAAGACTATTCAGACCACAGATGCTGGATCAGAACCGTGGATTCCTCAATTTTTTGGGCCAACTCCTCTCCCTTTCTTCACCTCCTCTTCTGGACCGTAGAGATTCTGGGACTCTTCTTGGGGGTTGGTGAGCTGTGCGTTGTCATATCTTTTAAAATCCCAATTGCTCTCCTTGACTTTTGGGTCCTTGTATGAGTTTCAGACTGGCCCATATCACACTCACTATGGAAGTTTATTTACAACACCCCCAGACAATATATTCTCTCTTTCTGTGTGAATATATACTTGAAACCCATGCCATGCTCCATACCCCAACTAGTATGGTATTTTGTTCCCGCAGACCTCACTGCCACCTGTTTCTTTGTTTGTTTGTTTCTTTCGGTTTCTTTTTGCATCTGTCAAACTTCTTCTACACCACCTCCATTCCATAGACATGGATGAGAGTCTCTCTCTCTCTCTCTCTCTCTCCTCTTTCTTTCCTTTATTTTCCTCTTCTTGATGATTTAATCTAGAATGTGACACTGGTGGTGCAGCCACCCACTGCGATTATAGTTGTTATTGGTCTTACCCTTGCTGTATTTTGTGTTACTGTGCTCATGCTGTAGAGTACTATGATTCTTGAAAAACTGGTTAAATAAATAATTTTAAAAGATAAAAAAACAATCGGCCATGCGTAATTGTATCCCGTGATATTATCTGAACTGCCTCTAACATGTATGTTTTTTATGCAACATTTAGGGAAATTAAGGCAAAAAAAACACCACTTTGCGATTATTTTTCAATAATTACTTTGGGAGGGAGAATCCACACTTCAAATGGGTGGGGGGCAGCAAGAGAAATCCAGTTCTCAACTCCTGCTAGAGAAGGTAGTGTTTGCATGCTTGACCACACTCAATGATATTTCTTAAGTACTGACACCAAAGATCACAAAATACCCTCGTGTTGCCTGCCATCACCTGCTGCATTTCAAAACTCTTGCTTATATTCCTCTGCATCTCTACCAACCATTTTCTATTATACTCCTTCTGCTCTACTAGAGCACCCTCATGGAGAGTGTGAAATATGGGACAATGGGCCAGGCACAGTGCTTGATGAAACCCTGTGGAGGCCCCCAGGGCAGTCAAAATTTCAGCCCCCCCTTATAAATTATCTCCTAATATGTTTTTAATTTTACCAATCAACAATTTTGATAAATACATTTTTGTAATACCCCAAACTAAACATTACACGTACGTAGTTTGCACCAATTGTTTTTTACAAACTGACAGCTGACAGAAGATGAACTGAGGACATAGGGCCTGATTTAAGAAAAGTGGTGCTGCATCCACTGGAGCGCCACTTTTCTTGCATCCCTTAGCACCCCCCTAATGCCACCATGTGTGCGCCGTATTTAATATACAGCACACCGTGGCCGAAGTTAGGGAAGTAGCATCAACATTTTTTTACACTAGTTTGGTGCTTTGGTGCTTTGCAGGATTAGCATAAAAAATATGACGCTAATCCTGCAAAGCACTTTGAGGCCACTTATAAATAATGGTGTACCTTCTTTTAATGCCTACTCTGTGCAGGCATTAAAAATGCAGCAAAAATGGCACAAATCAATCTTTAAGATTTCTGTGCACCATTTTTTCACCCCCCTCTGAAGGGGGAACGTACCCCTTGCATACATTATGCCTGGGGCAAGCATAATGTGGTGTAAGGGGTTGCAAAGTGGCGCAAAGCATGCATTGCGCCACTTTGTAAATCTGTGCGGCGATTTTGTGTAAAAAATAAGTGACACTAATGTCGCAAGGGGCAGGCCCTCTTAAATCGGGGCCGAACTGTTAGGTGCACCTGGAGCCTTTAATGTGAAGTTGTAATTTCTTTAAGTTAATTCATTTATTTCTATCTTTTGGAAACAATTTAAGATGGCTTAATTGTAATTTTCTTTAAAAATCAAATCAGTATTATTTTGATCCTTTGTCACGCTGCCCCTAAAAGAAGTGGTGCACATAGGCAGGTGCCTACTTTGCCTATTTGGTGATGGGGCAAGTAGGGGACTAACACATTTCTATAACCGAGCACGGATTGGCTGAATTGTCCTGTCACATTAGATATGAGGCAATAATTAGTAAAAGTAAGGAGACGATGCACATGAGGTGTTTTATTTCAATTTACCTCTAGGCACAGTGACAGAAGTCATTAAAAAGGGCACTTTTGGTCCTCGTGCACAAGAACAAAAACTCATACAGACCACTTGACAGACTCACACTTCCATTCAAAGCACTCCCACAGAGAAGTGTGATACCTGCCCACAATTGCAGGTACTTAATCAGGGGTATGAAGTACGATATGATGTAAATTATATACTTTACTAAACTTACAGATTTCAACTTCATTCTTCAACAGGAGGTTGTAAATTGTTTTGGGGCGTGAGCGTCTTTCAAAAAACTTAAACAGAAGTAACCATGCTCTCTGTCTTAAACACTGATTTTCTATCTCTTCGTGTGTACCTGGAATCAATTCTTTATCGGTTCATTTGATCTGCAGTCACGCCTACCTCTAATGAGGCAGCTTGCCTTCATTTTCCAGAACTGAATACTTACTGGTGGTCAAATGTACTGATAAAAATAAAAAAATAAAAAAATAATAGCACCATATTGCGGAATTTTAAATACTTCGTTGCCCGACCAAAAAAGCTATAAAAAAAACCACGCCTAATGTGTTTTGAGGAATTCATTAAGTACTTCATTTAAAAGATAAGAAGCATTCTTACTAATAAAACTGAATTTACATTCTAAGCAAAATGTACAAAAAGTACAATACGGAGCTATACTTCTACAAATATTCAGAAAAACTAAATGCAGAACAAAAGCAGGTGCAAAACAGTTCTGAGCAGCAACTGCGTCACGTCAGGCAGACATCTCATCTGTCAAACTTGGGAATGTAACTCGACTTGATCAACAACGGCCTGGGGAATTGAAAACAGTAAGACTGCATTTCCTTCCACGAACTATCTATCTTTGATACACAGAGTAAATGATTCATATAATGCATTTAGGCACGCTCAGACTGAAAACATAGCTTCTGTTGATGCTGAGAGTAATATTCCAACCTTCTTATGTAGGGCAAGGAAAACCATGAAACCAATCTGGTGTGAGCACTTTTCACTCTAATGTCTTTCGTCATGATTTGATTATTTATCCTTTGCAGTGACTAACACACTGTATAACATGGAGATGTATCACTGCATGTAAGAATTGTATTGAGGATGGAATTCGTGGAGTCACCGTGCAGGTAATATCCAGAAATTTTTAGACTATCCAGAATGAATATGCATCAGGTCAAGTTGTATACGGTGAATGTTTTTGGAGATGATGTGCATGTTTTATTGACTATCCTGAAAATCTGACCTGGTTTTACTATTAGGTGTCTCAACCAACTGTACCCTAGCTTTCATGCAGCCTTTTGTGACTATTTATTCACAAGTATTTTAGTTTGCAATTTAAAAATGTCTTGACCTCCTACAATTGCTACTCTATTTCAATTTACGGCGAAAATGTTAATACTAGACTATTAACCATTTTCGCCTTCGAATTGTAGGTATATGTGCATAGTTTTTTAAAAAGTAAAATATTATATAAGACATCAACTTGCTTACAAGTATGCAAAGGTACTCCTCAACTACACTGGTGCACAATCAGATAAGAAAAAACTACGGACAGATTTACAAGCCCCTAGTGCCTCTTAGCACCACCTTAGCGTCATTTTCTTTAATACTACAGCGACGCTAAGTAGGACATAACCCCACGCCATAGTTGCATGCATTACTCCACTTTGCAACCCCTTGAGCCCCATTATGCCTGCGCCAAGGCAGGTGTTAAATTGACGCTTCTGTATCGGCCTATGGGACTCCCTGTGCTTTGCTACACTAGCACCAACATTTTTGGCGCTAGTGCAGCAAAGTGCCACTATAGCATCAACAATTTAAACTCTGTTGTGTTAACAACCATCATGGTGCACCGTATTGTAAATACAGTGCAACCATGGTGCCGTTAGGGGGAGTGCAGGGGGGCGCAAGAAAAGTGGCGCATTGGGACCCATGCACCAATTCCTTGTAAATATGCCTCCACATTTATGAATAGCTCTAATGAAAATGGCACTTTATTTTATACGTAAGGCTACCACAAGTGTTTAAGTAGGTGGTAGAGTTAGGATTAAGAGAAGAATGAGCCATAACAGGTTAAAGTGTTAGGTTGTTATAATGGATGGGCTTCATCTAACGTTCAGGCATTGGCGTAACAAAACTTGAGGGGCCCCCCTGCAAAGCATATGGAGGGCCCCCCCAGCCACTCGAACCTAGTCAGGAGCCTGTGGAGAGTGCCGTCAGTGCACATACAAATGGGGCAGTTTCTTTTTTTTTAAATGCATCCCGTTTTCCTTAAAGGAAAACAGGATGCATTTCAAACAAAAAAATGATCATTTTTTTCCATTTTTTCAGAGTAGGAAGTGGTCCATGGGACCACTACCTGCTTTGAAAAAATATTTTCACTTCCATTCAGAAAGGGGATGGGGTCTCCTGAGGACCCCTCTCTGTTTGCAAATGGGTTACCACCAACTTGAAGTTGGAGGGAACTACGATTGCTTTCCTACCACATTCACAGTCGCAAAGCAATATTACCTACCCCAGTGACTGGCCATGAGAAAGGGACACCCTTGGTACGCCCCTTCCTAATAGCGACTCAAAAACCTATTATGCGAGTCGGTAACAGGTTACCGACTCGCAGAATAGGATGGTTACATGGGGAAAAGGCTTTCATACATCTGGCCCTTAGTTTCTGAGTCCTCAATAAATTTAGATATGCATTCAGGACTGTAGTCATTGGAGCAGACATTTAAATTGTATGAGTTTATACTTGTAGCAGAGCAATGTGCTTTTCACTTGTGCTCAGCAGTATTACCATGTTTTATCAGACATCAGATGCCCTGAAGAGGTCTCCCATTTAAGTGTAGGTTGTAGTAACTTATCCAGTGTATCTGCTAGGAACGCAGAGGAGAGATACGAGACTGAGTGTTCCGCTTTGGGCCTATCTTTGTATGTCTTGAGGAGCTGTATGTCTGGCAGTGCTGCAGGAGATGTGAAGAGGTTAGCCGTAGCCAATGAGTGGAGCCTGAAAAAGCAGTAGTATGTCAATGAAGTCTGATCAGAGCTGGCAAAGAAGCTACGATAGGAGATAAACTCATTGTTTTCAAATGAGCCGCCAAACGTTTATATATCTGCCTGCCACAATAGGCACCTGACAACCCTCTCACTAGTAAGAGGCAAAAGGGGATTATCTGCCGCTGGCAGCTTCGGGGAGTAGGGAGTTTCATAAGGCAATTTTTGGGCTAGGTCCCACCATTCTTTGCTCGTGAAGGCAAGCACATCCATGTTTTGTGGTGGCAATCAGGGCGGTGAACAGATACGACCCACCAATGAGTGTCATCTAATTATCTCTTGTTCAATCCTGACTTGTATGGATATGTAGTTAGCTATTGCCCATTATTTTAGGTATTGAACCTATGTTACCAGATAATGTATATAGACGTCGGGTAACCGAAGCCCATCTCGTTGCATAGGGCATGCCATCACCTGCCAGCTCATACAGGGGTTGCCCCACCCCATATTTATTCAGGAGAGAGTCTGATGAAAAACGCTAGAAAAAGTAATGCAGAAGATTAACAGTAATGTTTGTGAACAGGAAGGGGGTTGGAAGCACACTGCCTCACATCCCAGCACAGTTCACCCCTTGGCATCCTGGTAAATGCAGTTCACAGTTAGCACTTATTTGAGAATTATCTGCAGGTTTTCACCAAAGTTGGTGCAGACATTCCTGTATATCTCTGGACACGTGTAAATGGGTTTAGCCCTTCACCAGTAGAGAGTAGAGAACCAAGAAAATTAATCTGGGGTTCCTGGAAATGCTGCCAAGATCCTTTCAGGGCAAGTACCACTTGCAATGCCTTCACCAACTTTGGTGAAAAACTACAGATCATTTTCAAGTAAGCGCTAACTGTAAACTGCATTTACCAGGATGCAAAGGGGCGAACTCTGCTGAGATGTGAGACAGTGTGCTCCCAACCCCCATTCCTGTTTAAAAAGCTCCCTTGAGCCAGTGAGCTGAAGAGCTTTGGAGATGCACCAGTGTGCCTGTGAGTGGTACTTTACTTGAGCGGATTTTGTCAGCATTTCCAGCAACCCCCAGATGAATTTTCTTTGTTCTCTACTCTCTACTGACGAAGGGCTAAACCCAGAGACATGTGTCTAGAGATATACATCAATGTCTGCACCAACTTTGGTGAAAAACTACAGATAATTTTCAAGTAAGCGCTAACTCTGAACTGCATTTACCAGGATGCAAAAGGGCGAACTGTGCTAGGATGTGAGGCAGTGTGCTCCTAACCCCTCTTCCTGTTTAAAAGGCTCCCTTGAGCCTGTGAGCTGACGAGCTTTGGAGATGCACCTGTGTGCCTGTGAGTGGTACTTGACCTGAGAGGATTTTGGCAGAATTTCCAACAACCCCAGATGATTTCTCTTTGTTCTCTATTCTCTACTAATGAAGGGCTCAACCCAGAAACACGTATCTAGAGATATACAGCAATTTCTGCACCAACTTTGGTGAAAAACTACAGATAATTTTCAAGTAAGCGCTAACTGTGAACTGCATTTACCAGGATGCAAAGGGGCGAGCTGTGCTGGGATTTGAGGCAGTGCTCTCCCAACCCCCCTTCATGTTTTTGAACAGGTTGAAGAGCTTAGGCAATAACACCATTTTTATTAGGGAGATCCGCCCAAGTAGGGACAAAAGAGTTTGAATCCATCTATGATCCTCAGCTCACTTTTGTCAAAAGTGGTTAAGTACTAACTGCAAATTAAGTTATCAGAATCCCAGGTGACCCAGATCCCAAGGTATTTCACTCCTTCAGGGCTTCATCTCAAAGTGTATTCCAGCATGTGTTTTGTGCAAATGTCAGTGTGAGGGAATATCTCTGATGTCAACCAATTAATTTGTAACTCAGAGTAGCCCCCAAAGTGATTATCTCTCAGACCACAGGAGCTAGATTGATCTCTTACCACTGCACATACAGGACGACATTGTCAGCATAAAAGGAGAGTATCAGTGACATATTGCCCACGGAGAGTCCATGATGCAAATGTGACTGTTGTATGAAGCAGGCCATTGGCTCTATAGCCAGTGCAGTTACAAGGGTAGATGGGACATTCTTGCCTAGTGCCCCAGTCAACCACCAACAAATTAGAGTATAATTTCTTAACACACACACTAGCAGATGGATGTATGTGTAATGAATTGTAAGCAATAAGAAATAGCGCCCAAGACCCAGTTGACAAAGTGCTCCCTCATAAATGACCAGTCAAGCAAATCAATGCTTTCTCAGCACTTAGACGTACAGCGGCTGGCAACTCACTCTATGTAATATAGCCTTTGGAGTACAGAGGTTAAATGGAGTCCATAGCTGAGGAATGAAGCCCGACTGGTCAGGAACACTAAAATTAACATTAATAGTTGTAGTCTCTGAGAGGATTTTAACAAAGTTTTTATTGTTTGTGTTAAGCAGTGACAAGGGGCGATAGGAGGAGCACTCAATGGGTTCTTGGTTGGGTTTAAGCAATACTACAATGGTTGCCTGCATGGTGGAGAGCAGGAGGCTCCCTTAGTTGATGGCCACAGTATACATGTCAAGGAGTTTTGCGGCCAGCACATCAATATATAATTTATAAAATTCACTAGGTAGACCACTCCCACCAGGGACCTGCCACTAGTGAGACCATTATAGCCCTCTTAATATCTTCAAGGGTAATTGGAGAGTTCAATAGTTCCTTAGCTTCACCATCCAACCAGGCAAGTGCACTTATACGAGGTACTTGGATATATCTGCTGGATCTGCTTGAGATGTATGTGCATAGAAGCACTAATGGAAGCACAAGATGTCTGCAGGTATAGAGGTAGGATCGCTGGTAATACCCTCTCTGGTGCAATTAATGCTGGAGCTATCCATGCCTTCCCTGTCGTGCTTGGTGATCCAAACCAGAGTGCTACGTGGTCTATCTCCCTCACCATATGCCTACACTTGGGTGCCTTAGCTCAGTTAGAGCACTTTCAGTTCAGCCTCTTCCCTAAACTCCTGCAATGTACACTGAAGTTGTGCTAAAAAGGACTCATTCATATCTAAGGCATAGCTGTTTTCAATACTCCTGAGTCATGTTTCCAGGAGTGACAGGCATCTGTGTATCGAGTTCAGCACTCCAATGCACTTTGAAGGCTTCCCAGATCATAGCTACATTGGCCAAAGAGTTCAAGTTGAGCTGGAAATACTCCAAGAAAGCTTCCCTGATTGTGGCACAAAACACTTGATCTTACAATTTATTCAGTACCCTTCAGCAGCTAAGAGTAGAATGGTGCAGGAGGGCCTGCCTGGTTGAGAGTGAGCCTCACGGAGTGTTCAGATAGTGTATGAGGGAGTATGACTACATCGTGTGTCTGCTGCATTAGTATGTCTGAAATGAACCACATATCCAGATTAGAAAAGGAGCTGCATACCGGGAATGAAAAGGATACTCTGCAGCTGGGCATGGTAGCAAATGCCAGGCCTCAACTAGGATGTATGTCTTCATAATGTACGGGAGGGTGAGACTCTGATGTGGCACAGCCACAAAGCTGCAGTTCATCTATCAAGTAACAAGGGAAATGTGTGGCTAAAATACCCATCCCAAATGGTTGGCCATTTCCTATATTTGAATCAGAGCTGTAATATGTCATGAAAGAAATCTGGGTCATTGACATTTGGGCCATAGACATTAATGATCAGAAGCCAGTGCCTGTCCAATGCACCAACCACCACCACTATCCTGCCGGCAGAGTCCTTTATACTCTCCACTAGGAAGAAATTGACAATTTTCCTTAAACACATAGCCACCACCCGGGGAGTATGTGGAGGAGGAAGAGAAATAGCAATGTGTGCTCCACAATGTGGTAAAAGCAAGGCAAGTCATCAGGCTACAGTCCGTTTCCTGAAGCAGTATGATATAGATATGATGCCGGGTCTTGTATGCCAGTAACTGTCTGGCCGTGCTAGGGTTGTTCATGACCCTAATGTTTCATGTTAGGAAGGTAACCATCAATGTATGTATCCAATAGTGGGGATGATTAAGGTGCAGCGCTAATGTATCAATATGAAATGGTGGGTTTGTCGGTATTGCTATGTATACCTGTGTCATGTGATAACTGGGTAACACAAAGAACATTAACAAAAAATCCTCTCCCTCACTCCAACCCCTCCAACCCCAATTGTTGGCGAATCTCTCAAACATCATGTAATGGAGTAGAAGTATGAAATAAGTGAAACTGTAGGACCGAATAGCCGAGGGGCACATGATGAGCTTCATGCATGGGGGTAGCCAGAAATCACAGCGGAAACCCAAGCGGGACCACAGTATGTCCAAAAGTGGTATATATGTAGCCTCATAACTGAAGAAATAAAGAGGGGCAGCGATAGGTTCAATATAAGCTGCATTCAGCAATACCACTTTAGCCAGCCTGTCCCATTCTTGCATAATATCTACAAGTCTGCCGTTGTATACAGCAACTTCACAGGCATCAGCAGCATGCAAGCTAAACACTGAAAATCAGAATAAAAGATATGACAGAACTCTACAGATCCACAGAAACACCAACAATGAAATGCAGAAATGAATCATTATCACTGAGAGCAGTGGTGCCCTGTTGCCAGCCTCCCCCAGTAGCCTCTGAGCTAGACAAGGCAAGAAGAAGAACTCCCCCGCTTCAGGATATATTGTTTGATAAAGTCCAGGACAGCACTGGGATGGGTAAATAAGTGTGTTTTCTATTTAAATTCCAGGTGCAGCTTTGCTTGAAACAGCATAGAATACTTATTGGACCAGCTGCCTATGATCTTCTTGGCCTCCATAAAGGAACTCCAAGCTTCTTGGACAGTTGGTGAGAAGTTTGGGTAAAAAAGAAAACCTTGAACCTTCGTAGTATAGTTCATTCATGTCTCTGTTGAATCACAGTA
This sequence comes from Pleurodeles waltl, assembly GCF_031143425.1. Taxonomy (NCBI): domain Eukaryota; kingdom Metazoa; phylum Chordata; class Amphibia; order Caudata; family Salamandridae; genus Pleurodeles; species Pleurodeles waltl. The sequence goes on from NC_090439.1 coordinate 252,994,230, forward strand.
TATGGTCCCTGTCCATATAGTTAAACTAATGTGAAATGATGGGGTGTGGATTTTGGTCGGGAGGAGATTCAAGGGACAGTGTGCGATGCACCCTCTTTACAATGAGGGCATTGGAGTGCCAATCATACCAAAGAGGGTTCCTAGCAGTTTCTTAAAGGCTTCTATTTTTTTACCAGTGGCAGATACAGGTACCCCTATGATCTGTATACTATTTCTCTGTGACCTGGTGGCGGGGAGTTTAGGAAGAAAGTTTAGGAGGAAAGTTAGGAAGATAGGGGAGGGGGGGTTACAGAGGTAGAGGTGAGTGAGGGAGAAAGATAGGTAGATAGGGGTTACAGAGGTGGAGGTGGAGGTGAGTGAGTGAGTGTGAGAGATAGAAGATAGGGGGTTACAGGGGTGGAGGTGGAGGTGAGTGAGGGTGAGAGATAGAAGATAGGGGTTACAGAGGTGGAGGTGAGTGAGGGTAAGAGATAGAAGGGTAAACGGATAGGAAGATAGGGGGGTAACAGAGGAGGTGGCGAGTGAGGGAGAAAGATAGAAAGATAGGTAGATAGGGGCGTTACAGAGGGGGTGGCGAGTGAGGGAGGTCAGAGAGACGAGTCAGGAGCAGGAGGGCAGACGCGGGAAGATCCAAGAAGAAGGTGAAAGAAGAAGAGGAGCAGAAGAGAGAAGAGCAGAAGAGAGAAGATCACAGAAGAAGGTAAAGAAGAAGAGGAGCGACAAGCAGCAGAGAGAAGAGCCAAGAAGAGGGACACAGAAAAAGAAAGCACATGCAGGTCGCGGTGCAGAGGAGAGAGAAAGAAGCACACAGGAGAAGAACACAGATGAAGACAGAAGACGGGGAGCAGGGAAGAAAGAAGAGTACAGATGAAGAATACAGAAGAGCACAGAGGAAGATCAGAGATGAAGAAAAGAAGCAGGAGAGGAGGTGAGTAGCGCGGGGCAGGGCGAGGGGCTGGGCGGTGGGGGGGTACTTACTGTGAATTCGCTGGGCTTGCTAGGAGGTCTCAAGAGCCTGGGCTGGTGGAGCTGCAGCGGCAGGGGGAGCGACCTACCCTTGGGTACTTGTTGGACCTGGCTTTTTGACAGGGTCAGCCCCAAACTTTTTGCCTCCTTCCTCCTATTTTTTTCTGACCTGTTCTTGTTGGCTTTTGAACTCTGGGCACTTTACCACTGCTAACCAGTGCTAAAGTGCATATGTTCTCTGTGTAAATTGTACTGTTGATTGGTTTATCCATGATTGGCTATTTAATTTACTTGTAAGACCCTAGTAGAGTGCACTATATGTGCCTAGGGCCTGTAGATTAAATGCTTCTAGTGAGCTTGCAGCACTGGTTGTGCCACCCACTTCATTAGCCCCTTAACTCTGTCTCAGGCCTGCCATTGCAAGGCCTTTGTGTGCAGTTTCACTGTCACTTCGACTTGGCATTTAAAACTACTTGCCAAGCCTAAAACTCCCCTTTTTTTCCATATAAGTCACCCCTAATGTGTGCCCTAGGTAACCCCTAGAGCAGGGTGCTGTGTGGGTAAAAGGCAGGACATGTACCTGTGTAGTTTATATGTCCTGGTAGTGTAAAACTCCTAAATTCGTTTTTACACTACTGTGAGGCCTGCTCTCTTCATAGGCTAACATTGGGTCTGCCCTCATACATTGTTGAAGTGGCAGCTGCTGATCTGAAAGGAGCAGGAAGGTCATATTTAGTATGGGCAGAATGGTAATACAAAATCCTGCTGACTGGTGAAGTTGGATTTACTATTACTATTCTAGAAATGCCACTTTTAGAAAGTGAGCATTTCTTTGCACTTAAATCTTTCTGTGCCTTACAATCCACATCTGGCTGTGTTTAGTTGACAGCTCCTTGTGCATTCACTCAGACACACCCCAAACACAGGGTACTCAGCCTCACTTGCATACATCTGCATTTTGAATGGGTCTTCCTGGGCTGGGAGGGTGGAGGGCCTGCCCTCACACAAAGGACTGCCACACCCCCTACTGGGACCCTGGCAGACAGGATTGAACTGAAAGGGGACCTGGTGCATTTCTTAGCCACTCTTTGAAGTCACCCCCACTTCAAAGGCACAATTTAGTATAAAACAGGGCCTCTGCCCTACCTCATCAGACACTTGCTGGAGAAGAAACCTGAACCAGAACCTACATCCTGCCAAGAAGAACTGCCTGGCTGCTCAAAGGACTCACCTGTCTGCTTTCTACAAAGGACTGCTGCCTTGCTGTTGGCCTACTGCCTTGCTGAACTCTTGTATGGCTGTAAAAGTGCTCTCCAAGGGCTTGGATAGAGCTTGCCTCCTGTTCCCTGAAGTCTCAGGACCAAAAAGACTTCTCTTTTTCATTTGGACTCCTCGTGCGCCAAAACATTTGACGCACTGCTTGCTCAGCGGTGCGAAAATCGACGCACGCTGATCCAGAAAGATGCCGATCGACACGACACCTGTGGTGCGACCGGACCTTTGCAGCATGGCCTCGCATGGACAACGCTGCCTGACTTCCAGAGAGGAAATCGACGCAACGCCTGCTGTGAGAAAGAAAATTCCACGCACAGCCTCCCGGAATGAAGCGCAGCCGGATAACAAGCCGAGGAATCCACGCACAGAACCTGGGACATCTGGTAATCCCGCGATCCATAGAAGGAGACGGTCCGCGTGCTGGAAAACGACGCACGTCTTCCCGAGTGAGAAATAACGATGCAAGTCTGTGTGTGAAGGGGCGTAACCGACGCACACACCATTTTTCCACGCATCTCCTCTTCTGCTGCTCTCTGCGGAGATTTTCCACTCCAAACCAGGTACTTTGTGCTTGAAAGAGACTTTGTTTACTTTTTAAAGACTTAAGACACTTCGGGGGTGATTCTCACCCTGGCGGGCGGCGGAGGCTGCCCGCCAGAGTTCCCCCCTCCAAAATACCGCTCCGCGGTCGAAAGACCGCTGAGGGTATTTTGGGATTTGCACTGGGCTGGCGGGCGACCGCCAAAAGGCCGCCCGCCAGCCCAGTGCAAATCATCCTTCCCACGTGGACGCCGGCTCAGAATTGAGCCGGCGGAGTGGGAAGGTGCGACGGGTGCAGTGGCACCCGTCGCGTATTTCAGTGTCTGCAAGGCAGACACTGAAATACAAAGTGGGGCCCTCTTACGGGGGCCCCTGCAGTGCCCATGCCATTGGCATGGGCACTGCAGGGGCCCCCAGGGTCCCCACGACACCCCATACCGCCATCCTGTTCCTGGCGGGCGAACCGCCAGGAACAGGATGGCGGTATGGGGTGTCAGAATCCCGGTTTTCCCTTTCTGGCCGCGGCTGAACTGCCGCGGTCAGAATACCCTGTGGAGCACCGCCAGCCTGTTGGCGGTGCTCCCTCCAACCCTGGCCGCCGGGGTCAGAATGACCCCCTTCATATTACTTTTCAGTGATATCTTTACAAATTCATATTGCATCTTTGATCGTTTTGACCTGCAAAACCCATATAAATATTATATATTTCTCTAAACACTGTGTGGTGTATTTTTGTGGTGTTATTGCACAAATGCTTTACACATTACCTTCTAAGTTAAGCCTGACTGCTCGTGCCAAGCTACCAGAGGGTGGGCACAGGATAATTTGGATTGTGTGTGACTTACCCTGACAAGAGTGAGGGTTCTTGCTTGGACAGAGGGTAACCTGACTGCCAACCAAAAACCCAATTTTTACAGTACTAAAACCCACCCCCCAATTATACTTATTCTAACCTATGTCTACCCTACACTATTTTACGAACCTAACAATAACCAACTAAAGCCATTATACATATTAAATATCAGTAAAATAAAGAGGGAAGGAACTGAGAGGTTATGGCACAACCAGTTTATAGCTTTTAGTTTTTTTTCCTTACAGTACTTGAGCAACTTATACATTTTTCATTGTTTTTCTCCAATTTTTCTAATCAGGCCACCATGATGTCCATGTCCCATCTCATGTCTGACTCGAAGCTACATATTGTGGCTGGAGCAGGTGGCTGTTTGGGTCCCTGGTTAGAGACAGGTGCAGCATATGTGGAGGGGGTCGGACCCGTTGAGGCCCCCCAGAGTCCAGAATCCTTCCCCAATGTGGCCTTCTTTGTTGTCAGCTGTTGCAGAGGTCCCCCATGTGTGAATGAACGCCACGCCGTAGTGGCTTTTTCCTTCCTAAATCTCCTCTCCATCCTTTGGTACCTGGTGTTCACCTCCAATATCGGCCTGTACCTGTCGGCTTGCTTGTTGAAAGCATGTTTTTCTGCTGGGGTCATATTGGCAGGTGAAAGATGAGGAGAATAAAACATTAAATACAGCATTAGGTAGATGTAGAACAAGCATGCAATGTACACAGCATCCTAAAATGATGTATGCAGTCCATCACACATTCCGCAGCACTGACTGACTCCAAATCTATACCAAATTCCAACCAGCCATCTACGGTATCATATACATGTCACTGGGACAATGGCTATCCATTGTTGACCATTCAGGCGCACAGTTTAGTGGACTACTGCATCTTTGAGTGATCAAACAAGTCATGATCAAGTGTCCCAAAAAGTCTAGGATCCCTGTGCCATCGTCAATACGCAGCACTTTGTATGCAATCCACCACTTTAACACTACTGGGGCTGCATCAAGCCTTGCATAGGCATCATGGATGCAAGGTGGGGGTCATCTGATAGGGGAACAGGAAACTTCCCACCTGCAATTCTAAAGTTAGGTAAAGCTTAATTCAAGTGGCCTGAGTTAACAACTGCTCAGAGTATGCGTTACATGAGGGCACACCATTGCTCACAATATGCCCACATGTACAATCCAGGCAAAGTTCCCATATAGTTTGGGCAAAGCCTGAACAGCACATCAAAGTTGTCTATAGATTTCGTAACTATTGTCCCCTACCCCGTGCTATGCTGTGCAAAATATGTGATGCAGCACACATGTGGTAGCCGGATGGGTGCCCTTTGGGCACAGTAAGATTGGCACTTAACTGGGTGCAGCTAAAGTTTTCCTATCTATTGAACAACATGTGTGCATGCATCTCAGACAGCTCCTAAGTACCAGGTACACACTCAGCATTTACCTTTTATGCACATGTGATGTGACGTAGATCACTCACAAATATCATGATGGGTAGACCATGTTGGTAAATCTGCAGAGATATAACTTCCTAGAGTCCGTAGACATGTCTCACTACCATCTGGAGCTGAGTTGTATTCTCATTGTGTACTCTACAGACTGTTGGCCAGCACAATAAGGCTCCTTGCATGACTGCGGCCTCAATTAAAATCTGAAGAGTAGTGAGGCACCACTGGTGCAAATGTCTCCTACATAACCCCTTAGAGACCTCAATACATTTACTTCTTCTGTACCGTTTTGTGAGTAACTGAAAGCTACGTGTGGAACACAGTGCTGTCAAAAGTGCAGTGGCAAATGTGTTGGCAACAGGCATGATAATCAGGTGAACAGCAGCTCTGACACCTATCATGATTGACAGCAATGTACATGTGGGCATTCTTTCCATTTCCTATCACCCACAATTCCATAGCATTACACATTGTCACCTATGCAACAACCAACCTATTCTCAATCCTCAACATTGCATTGGACATGATGTCAACATCCTAACTAAGATGATTTCATATAATTGGTCACACAATACATTTAATTAATGCATTGCACACATCAGGCTGTCTCACAAAACCCTGGAATGACACACATGACGCACAGGGTGACTCTTACTGGCAGCATTGGGATGTTCAAATCTGGACACCTCTCCACTGGTGTACGCCTACCTGCAATACATGAAAGGAAATCATAGCTTAGTGATATTTGGACATTTCTGTGCATGAACAACAGTTTCAATATAAACTTGTTCAGCTGAATGAGCAAGCCAACCTAGTGGTAGATCCGAACAACTGTCAAAAATATATGGGCACTCATTACGACCCTGGTGGTCGGTGATAAAGTGGCGGTAATACCGTCAACAGGCCGGCAGTAATTACTGCCAAATTATGACCGTGGCAGAAAGGTCTCAGAAAGACATACAATGTATCACACTGACCGCCAGGGCGGAAACAACAGCTACCACGGCAGTAGCCACCTACAGCCAGGCAGTCAAAAGTTCCACCCATCATATTACAACAACACAATCCGCCACATTTTCCGGGGTGGTACCAACAACATCAAAAGCCTGGCGGAAACTGAGCTCAGAAGGGAAAGGACTCACCATTGTAGACACAGGGAAGAACCACGCCACCATGGAACCAGAAGTGCATGTATTTCCAATGATATTCTACATTCTGCTTTACCACGAACACCAATGCCGGCGAAGACGATGATGGTGAGTACAGACGCCTAGCACACAAGGGGGAGGAGGAGAATGACACACACATGCACAACACCCCCCCATACACACACCCCATACACACAAACAGAGGCACAAGAAAGCAAGTTAATCCCCCGAAATCGGCTGAATAATGTACAGACAAAAATAATTACCCAAAGTGAGTGTAATAATATCAGCACAGTAGAAAAATAATAAGTTAGGCAATGTAACAGATATTTACAAATGTACAGAACAAGGGACACTACCCAGTCCTCAGTTCGTGTGGGCCACATGGCCACAGGCCAAAGTCCAAGGCCACACTTGTCACCTGCATCAACACAGAGAGAACACTGCAGGGGCATCAGTTGGCAAAATGCAGGCACCTCAGGGGGATGGGGGGGCACCTCAGCTGTGAACGGAAACAAGACCACTGGTTCTGGAGGGGGCAACATGCCCTGTGCTTGGTCCTGGGGAGTGCAAGGCCACAGTCTCTAGAGTGGGTGAATACCCCACTGGATCTGGAGGGGGCTACAAGCCCTGTGCTTGGTCCTGGGGAGTGTAAGACCACAGTCTGTCGAGTGGGTGTCTTCCCCACTGGTTCTGGCGGGGGCAACATGCCCTGTGCTTGGTCCTGGGGAGTGTAAGGCCACAGTCTCTCGAGTGGGTGTCTTTCCCACTGGCTCTGGAGGGAGCAAGATGCCCCGTACTTGGTCCTGGGGAGTGCAAGGCCACAGTCTCTCGAATGAGCGTCTTCCCCCACTGGTTCTGGAGTGGAAAGGCCACACAGCAGCCCATAGACACAGGATTACATTGCGTCCGCTGGCTGTGATGGCTCCACTGTGGTGGTGCAGGTGGTGGTTGGAGGCTCCTGCACCTCCCCTGCACCCTCAAATGGATATACTGTGGTGGTACTGGTGCTGGTGGGAGGCTCCTGAACATCCCCTGCACCTTCGGATGGATGCACTGTGGTGGTGCTGGTGGTGGTGGGAGGCTCCTGCACATCCCCTGCACCCTCGGATGGATGCACTGTGGTGGTGCTGGTTGTGGGGGGAGGCTCCTGCACATCCCGTGCACCCTCAGATGGATGCCCTGTGGTGGTGCTGGTGGTCGGGGGTCTCCTGCACATCCCCTGCACCCCCGGATAGATGCACAACCATTGTTGGTGGTTGGGGCTCCGTGACAGCTGCTGGAGCAGGCTCCTGGCACTTCTTGTCTGCTGGGGCAGGCTCCTTGCCCTTTTAGGTGGCAGATGCAGGCCCCTTGCCCTTCTCGCATGCCTGTGCAGGCTCCTTCCCCTTTAGGCTAGCTGGTGCAGGCTCCTTCCCCTTCATCAAATGCAGCCTGGATTCCTTTCCACCACGAGTAGGTGAGGATGGAACTGGGCTGTGAAAGCTGTGAATGAGGTGCATGGCTGGGTTCATGATACCCTGGCCATATGTGCAGGATGGGGGGAGATGGGGAGGGGGAGGGAAGAGGTCAATGGTAGATAGGAAAAGTTTCTTAGGGACATGGGGTGGGAAGAGGGAGAATGACTGGTGGTGGAGAATGAGGGAGTGGTTGTTGGAGGTATTTGTCTGCTGGTTTTGGGTGCAGGTGCATGGTTTGTATGCTGTTGTGAGGTGGATGGCTGTTGGGTGTCTGAGTGCTTGCGTTTCTGTACTTTAGGAGGGAGGGGACAGACACAGTGGGAGAGGACATAGTGGACATGTGCATGGCTGTTGTGGAGGTGTCTGCCAGTGAGGTGTGTGTTCTGCTTGGTGTGGTGATGATGCTGGTAGTGGATGATGATGTAGTGCATGCAGGTGTGAGTGTGGACGTGACTGGGAGGAAGGTGGTGGAGGGTGAAGAGGGGGAGACAGTGGAAATAGTGGATGTTATAGTGTCTGCAAACAAATGGTGTTTGTGTGAGTGCCTGTGGGATGAAGTATAGTGCTTTTGTTTGCCTGTGCCACACTTGGGTGTTGTCTTGTGTGCATGCTTGTCTGTATGTGTGCCTGGGATGGGTTGGGTTTGAGGAGAATGGGACTGGAAAGTGAAAATTGGAGGGGGGACGGTAGAAACAGGGACAATGGCTGCCATCAGAGAGGAGGCCAAAGCCTGAATTGATCTCTGTTGGGCCTCCAGTCCAGTGTGAATGCCCTCCGGGAATGCATTAGATTGTTGCATCTGGAATGCCAGCCCCTGGATGGCATTCACAATGGTTGACTGCCCTACAGAGATGGATCTCAGGAAGTCAATAGCCTCCTCACTCAGGGCAGCAGGGCTCACTGGGGTAGGGCCTGAGGTGCCTGGGTGAAGGAGATACCCACCCTCCTGGGTGAGCGGGCACAGACAACTCGATGAGGGACTGCTGGGAGGGCAGTGCTGGTACAGAGGGTGGCGGCTGTACCTAGAGCTGGGGTGGTCACAGAAGTGTCCACCACCACCAGAGAGCTTCCATCGGAGGAGGTAAGTGTCCTCTCCAGTCTCCGCTGTGGTGCTCCCCTTGCCCTCCGTCCCACTGGTGCCCTCAGCGTTGCTGGACTCTGCCTCCTGGGTCCTGTGAGATGCAGCTCCCTCCATCGCCGGTGCCTCTGCTCTTCCGCCAGATGATGCTAATGCACATAAGGACAGAATGATGAAACAAAAAAAGGTGATAGAGAGACAAAGGATACACTGGGTCAATGGCTGCACCAATTCCACCGTTGGTGTACACAGCACCCTCACACACAGGGAACAGGCCAACTCACTATGCATTGCACCACCACTGATATCGCTAGCCACCAAGGCATGAGGAGGGGCACACACTGCCAACTGCAGCCCACCTGGGACCCACGTAGCCCTGACCAGTGGTGGATGCTTACAAGCTAGGTAGGCAGGATTATCCCCTCAGAAGCCTATCCACCAGATGACCTATGCTGATATGTCAGGCCTGGCCTTGGGGCACCCACTGACACACATCCACCACCTCAATACCAGACCACAAGGTGTAAGTTGTAAAGATGGGCACTGTCCTCACCCCCTTGTGGCTTCTGTGATGCCTTTAAGCACCCCTCCAGCTCGGGATAGGCCAGCTCAGGGTATGCCACCACCAGTATGTGGGCCATCAGGGTGGTCAGGGTTCGACGGGCACCCCTTCCTCGTTGAGAGGCCAGCCCCAGCTGGGCCACCGCTGTCTTCCGTGCCCAGCGTCTCGGGTCCGCCCACCATTTGCAACAGTGGGTATTCTGCCGGCCATAGACCCCCAGGGCCCACATCTCCTTGGCGATAGCACGCCATATACTCTTCTTTTGATGGGCGCTGACCTGCAGAGGCAATACAAACAGGAAAATACCATTGGACAGACAGTCCAGCCTGTTACACATATGGCCCACCATACCTGTTCCCATCACCATTGGCACACACATAGCCCAGCACACAAGCTGTACACCGCAACGAGGACATCCACCCACCCCCATTAAATGAGGCCTTCACACACACCACTCCATGCATTCATGCCACATGCATCATGCCCACAGTGTACTCACCTGTTGGTCTGGAGGCCCAACCAGCAGTCCGTATTGGGGTAGGACCCCATCCAACACTCTCTCCAACTCCTCCAAAGTGTAGGCTGGGGCCCTTTCCCCGGTCACACGGGCCATAGTAGGTTCCAGACATAGGTCACAGCAGCACATGCAGTGTAGGTCCTCCCCTATGGAAGGTCAGGTAGCAAGTGAGGAATCAGATAGAAAATGGCGGTCATGTCTGCGGCGGTGCATACCGTCACCACCAACGTAAATCACCATTGCCACTTTACCCCATGGGGCCAATATTAACCAATGAGGAGTTGCACGGTGGTTACCAACCGCCTCCAGCCACGGTACACAACGTCAGCTGAATTACCTCACTTCCACCTGTCCCTCCACACAGGACAGGAGGATACCATTTCAGAGGGGGGACAGCTCTGTGGATTCATGCTGCATCACAGGAGAAATAGGCAAACTGGACAAATCACATTGACCCATTACATGTTTACAGAATGAAAAGTCCTGTTGTGGCTCAAATGTTCAGTTTGTGACAGCCTCCTCACTCTTGTGTCCCTTAGATACCTACCGCTGTGGATGAACAGGACATGGAGACATACCCCCGTGTACAGTGGACTTGGCAGCACTGGAGGACAGGCACATTATCCTCGCCTATAGACTGGACAGGGCCACAATCACAGAGCTGTATGCCCAATTGGAGCCTGACCTGATATCTGCTATCCGTCACCCCACTGGGATCCCCCCTTTTGTGCAAGTGCTATCAGTGCTCCATTTCCTGGCAACTGGTTCTTTCCAAGTGACAGTGGGCTTGGCAGCAGGAATGTCACAGCCAAAGTTCTCAAATGTGCTGACAAGAGTGTTGTCTGCCTGATAAAACACATGTGCAGCTACATTGTTTTCCCCCAGGTGGAGGATTTGGCCACAGTGAAGGCTGAGTTTTATGCAATGGGAAATATACCCAACATAATTGAGGTGATTGAGGGAACACATATTGCGTTTGTCCCCCCCAGCAGAAAATGAACAGGTTTTCAGGAGTCATAAGAGTTTCCACTCTATGAATGTCCAGATGGTGTGCTTGGCGGACCAGTACATCTCCCACGTCAGTGCTAAGTATCCTGGACCGGTGCATGATGACTTTGTCCTAAGAAATAGCAGCATCCCAAATGTGATGGCCCAACTACAGAGGCACAGGGTGTGGCTAATAGGTGAGCCCTGGTCCCCACCCAGAATATGTTGGTGTATGGGTATGGTGTTGGCCATATAGGATAGTGTGTGGATAAATGGTGTCCCTCAATATTTGCAGGTGACTCTGGTTACTCAAACCTATCATGGCTGCTGACCCCTGTGAGGAATGCCAGGATAAGGTCAGAAGTACATTATAGTGAGGCACATGGGAGAACAAGAAGGACCATTGAAAGGAACTTTGGCCTCCCGAAGGCCAGGTTCCGGTGCCTCCATCTAACTGGTGGATCCCTGTGCTACTCACCCAAAAAGGTCTGCCAGATAGTAGTGGCATGCTGCATGTAGTACAACCTGGCCCTCAGGCGCCATATCCCTTTTCTGCAGGAGGAGGAGACTGGAGATGCCCCTGTGGCAGCAGTAGACCTTGTGGACAATGAGAATGAGGAGGCAGAGGATGAGGATGAGGATGAGGATGAGGATGAGGACAACAGCACATCAGTTGTTCGACAATACTTCCAATGAAACACAGGTAGGACAGTGTAACTTTATATTTCAATGACTTTGGTTGTAAGCTGTGTGGCAATGGCATGCTGATATTTCCCACTTCTATGCCCACTGACTGTTTCCTCTGCCAATTAATTTTGCAGATGTTGGTGAATTGACATATACTTCTGGTGTGTTCACTACAGCCAGCTACAGGTCATTAATTTATGCTCATTCTATGTACAGTTAAATTGCACGGTTTGTACCTGTTTCAATCAATACATATTTGATATACATTACATACTTTTTTCAAAGGGTGTTTATTGAAGTGTTAACATATAGGAGGCAAGTGCAATTGGATAGGGTAATGATGGAAGAACGTCCAGGCTATTGTTCCAGTCTATTTGTAGCACAGGTTCATTGTCCAGGAGGACATAGGAAGGGGAGCAATGGCAGTTCAAGGCGGACAGGGTGACTGAGTGGGACCCAAGGGTGACAATCAGGAGAGTCTCATTTCCTGGCAGGGGTCTTGGCAGGCATCTCTGGCTTCTGTCTGGATCGCAGAGAACATTTGCGGGGTGGTTCACTTTCTGCAGGGGGAGGGGTGCTGGTGGCCTGTGAGTCCTGTGGCGGGGCCTCCTGGCCACTAGCGGCAGCAGAAGTGGAAGGCTGTTTAGATGTCTGGCTAGCGGCAGGGGCCCGCTGGTATGAAACTGCCTCCCTTATAATGTTGCCCATGTCTGCCAGCACCCTGCTGTGGAGATCATGGTGTTGTTGATGGCCTGCAAGTCCTCCCTGATCCCCTGGTACTGTCCCTCCTGCAGCCTCCTGTTCTCCTTCACATTGTCCAGGATCTGGCCCATTGTGTCATGGGAATGTTGATAGGCACCCAGGATCTTGACGAGTGCTCCTGGAGAGTCAGTTCCCTGGGCCTGTCCTCCCCCGGCACACAGCAGTCCTCCCAGTTTCCCTATTGGCCTGTGCCAATGTCCCCTGAACCGTGTGCCCACTGCCACTGATCCCAGGCCCCTGAATGTCTTGGGTGCGAGGTGTGGCCTGGGGTCCCTGTAGTTGTGAACACACTGCTGATTGATGTGTCCTGGGGACAGAGGTGTGCCTACGCTGGGTGGGTGCTGTGGTGGTGTTTCCAGATGAGGAGGCTCTCTGGTGGTGTGTGACTGGTCAACCGGCTGTCCAGTGGCCCCTGATGGGCCAGGTAGGTCATCCAGATCCTGAAGACCATAGTTGCTCTTCTCATTGTGGGCCTCTTCAGTTGGGGGACTGGTTAGTGCTGGCACCTCTTCTCCGCTGACATTGGCTGGGGTACCTGTGTGAATGTAAATGATGTGTTATGGTTAATGTGTCTGACACATTGTACTACCGTGGCTTCTCCTCAATGGTTGGATTTGCCCTGCCAGCTTTCACTTGTGTATGTTAGTGTGTATGGTGGAATTGTTAGTTATCGCTGCCATGCATGCTTTAGGGAGTGTGTCCATGCAGGGCTCTGAGGGGTACCCATGCATTGGTACAGAATGCAGGGCTTCACAGTAGGATGAGTGAGATGTGATGGTAGGATGTGTGGGATGTAGTGTAGTGATGGGGGTGAGGGTGAGGTTATGTAATGGCATGCAGGTAGGGGGTTGATAATAGTAGAGAGTTGATTTACCAGAGTCCAGTCCTCCTCCGACTCCGACCAGGCCCTCAGGATGCAGTATTGCCAAGACTTGCTCTTCCCATGCTGTGAGTTGTGGGGGAGGAGGTGTGGGGGGGTCTTGCTGCAATGGAACGGACCTTCCCCCGTAGGTCGTTCAACCTCTTCCTGATGTCATCCCTCATTATTGGGTGCTGTCCCACGGCGTTGACCCTGTCCATGATTCTCCGCAATAGCTCCATATTCCTGGCTATTGATATCTGCTGCACCTGTGCTCCAAATAAGTGTGGCTCTACCCTGACGATTTCTTCCACCATGACCCTTAGCTCCTTCTCAGTGAAACGGGGGAGTCTTTGTGGTGCCATGAGTGTTATGTGAGATGTTTGGTCAGGGTGTGTTGGGTAACGTGTTGGGGTGTGTGATGTGGGGTGCGTGAGGGATGTATGGGTGTATGTGGTGTGTGTATGTAGTTGTGTCAGTGGTCTTGGTGTCTGTCTGGTTGCAATGATTTGTATTTTAAAGGGTTGTGGCAACTGTGTTTGTGTGTTTGATAGTGGTATGGGTTTGTGGGTGAGGTGTGTGTATGAGTGTCAGGTGTGTGTTGTTTAGATTGTCCAATGTGTTATTGTTTTATCTGTGGGTGTCCATTGTGAGTGCAGCGGTATGTACCGCCAATGGTTTACCGCAGTTGAATGTACGGCGTGGTGATTCGTGGGTCATAGTGTGGTGGGCGTTGGTCTGTTGGCGTAACAGTGTGGGTTTTTGATATTTGATACCGTCAGTTTATCACTGACCTTTGGTCTGGCGGATTTGTGTTTGTGGCTGAAGTCTTGGTGTGTGTGGTCATTATATGGTGAACGGATATCCGCCGCCACAGTGGTAAGTTGGCAGCCATCAGTGTGGCGGTAAGTGGGATTTACCACCAATATCATCGTGAGGGCCATAATCTGTCTGTGAGACATAGGGCCAGATCATGGAGATCTTGGCACTAACAAAGCATCACTTTCCCTGACACTCCCATGGTGCATTTAACTACACCATTTGTATATAAAATTGTCTTACAGCTGTTTTGTTGTTTCACACCTCAATTACCATATGGGGATGCATGACACAGTATACTGCATCTGAGGGGCATGCAATGGTTGTTGCAGTGACCATCCCTTTGTAACACCCATTATGTTTTACCCTGCCCCACATGTTGAAGACATCTAACTCATTATCATTGCTAAAAGACTGACAACCCTCCAGGGGTTGTGTGAGTATTGCAAAGGGTTGAGGAATAAATTGAGACATCCTTGTTTCTTGTTTCTAATATGCCATGGCAGTTTACTTATATTCATTTAGTTGGTCCTACCTGCACATTAACTAAATAACATTACGGATGTCTTGTCAGTGTTGTGTGGTCAGCCATTATTGCTATGTTATCCCCTGCGCTGCCAGGCCTTTTCCCCCTCCTGTGCCAAGCCTTTTTTTGGCTATTTGGGGCAGTTCGCGCTTAGGCCCTCATAACTTTTTTCTTCACATAAGCTACCCACGCCATATTTGTGTCCTTTTTTTCCAACATCCTAGGGATTCTAGAGGTATCCAGACTTTGTGGGTTCCCCTGAAGGAGACCAAGAAATTAGCCAAAATACAGTGAAAATTTGGTTTTTTTTAAAAAAATGGGAAAAAAGGGCTGCAGAAGGCAGCTTGTGGTTTTTTCCCTGAAAATGGCATCAACAAAGGGTTTGCGGTGGCAAGATCACCATCTTCCTAGCTTTCAGGAACAGGCAGACTTTTACATTTTACTTGGACATACCCCATTTCTACTATTTTTTGTGCTTTCAGCCTCCTTCCAGTTAGTGACCAAAATGGGTGTGAGAAACTAATGCTGGATCCCAGAAAGCTAAACATTTCTAAAACGTAGACAAAATTCTGAATTCAGCAAGGGGTCATTTGTGTACATCCTACAAGTGTTTCCTACAGAAAATAACAGCTGAAATAAAAAAATATTGAAATTGAGGTGAAAAAAATTCAATTTTTCTCCACGTTTTACTCTGTAACTTTTCCCTGCGATGTCAGATTCTTTAAAGCAATATACCGTTACGTCAGCTGGACTCTTCTGGTTGCGTGGATATATAGGGTTCGTAGGTTCATCAAGAACTCTAGGTACCCAGAGCCAATAAATGAGCTGCACCTTGCAATGGGTTTTTATTCTATACTGGGTATACAGCAATTAATTTGCTGAAATATAAAAAGTGAAAAATAGGTATCAAGAAAACATTTGTATTCCCAAAATGGCCACAAGATAAGGTGTTGAGAAGCAGTGGTTGTTTGCACATCTCTGAATTCCGGGGTGCCCATACTAGCATTTGAATTACAGGGCATTTCTCAAATAGACGTCTTTTTTACACATTGCCTTACATTTGGAAGGAAAAAATGTAGAGAAAGACAAGGGGCAATAACACTTGTTTTGCTATTCTGTTTTCCCCCAAGCCTCCCGATAAAAATAGTACCTCACTTGTGCGGGTAGGCCTAGCACCCACGAAAGGAAATGACCCAAAACACAACGTGGACACGTCACATTTTTTCACAGAAAACAGAGGTGTTTTTTGCAAAGGGCCTACCTGTGGATTTTGGCCTCTAGCTCAGCCGGTACCTGGGGAAACCTAGC
Organism: Pleurodeles waltl; assembly: GCF_031143425.1. Lineage (NCBI taxonomy): Eukaryota > Metazoa > Chordata > Amphibia > Caudata > Salamandridae > Pleurodeles > Pleurodeles waltl. The sequence continues at coordinate 253,010,026 of NC_090439.1, forward strand.
AAACCATCGCATTTTTGAAAACTAGACACCTAGGGGAATCCAAGATGGGTGACTTGTGGGGCTCTGACCAGGTTCTGTTACCCAGAATCCTTTGCAAATCTCAACATTTGACCAAAAAAACACTTTTTCCTCTCATTTCAGTGACAGAAAGTTCTGGAGTCTAAGAGGAGTCACAGATGTCCTTCCACCCAGCGTTCCCCCAAGTCTCCCGATAAAAATGGTACCTCACTGGTGTGGGTAGGCCTAGCGCCCACGAAAGGAAATGGCCCAAAACACAACGTGCACACATCACATTTTTTCACAGAAAACAGAGGTGTTTTTCACAAAGTGCCTACCTGTGGATTTTGGCCTCTAGCTCATCCGGCACCTGGGGAAACCTAGCAAACCAGTTCATTTTTGAAAACTAGACACCTAGGGGAATCCAAGATGGAGTGACTTGTGGGGCTCTGACCAGGTTCTGTTACCCAGAATCCTTTGCAAACCTCAAAATTTGGCCAAAAAACACTTTTTCCTCTCATTTCGGTGACAGAAAGTTCTGGAATCTGAGAGGAGCCACAGATTTCCTTCCTCCCAGCGTTCCCCTAAGTCTCCCGATAAAAATGGTACCTCACTTGTATGGGTAGGCCTAGCACTCACAAAAGGAAATGGCCCAAAACACAACGTGGACACATCACATTTTTTCACAGAAAACAGAGGTGTTTTTAGCAAAGTGCCTACTTGTGGATTTTGGCCTCTAGCTCAGCCGGCCCCAGGGGGGGCATAAATGGCCTAAATTAAATCCCCCCCCAACCCCCCCGGGGAGCGACCCTTGGCTACGGGGTCACTCCCCTTGCGTGACGTTGGCACAAAAAAAAGATCCCCGGTGCCTAGTGGTTTCTGCCCCCCTTGGGGGCATATGGACCTACAATCGGCCAATCTGCCTCCAAAGGGGGAAGAAATGACCTAAATACAATTTGCCCCTCCAGGAGAGCGACCCTTGCCTAAGGGGTCGCTCCCCATCTGCAAAACAACAACAACAAAACAAAAAAATCCCCGGTGCCAAGTGGTTTCATCAGCTTAATTGAAATAGCCTAAAATAAATTTGCCCCCCAGGGGAATGACCCTTGCCTAAGGGGTCGCTCGACTTGTGTGAAATTCGCGAAAAAAAATAAACTCCCTGGTGTCTAGTGGTTTCTGTCCCCCTTGGGGGCAGATTGGCCTCATAAAAAATAGGCCAATCTGCCCCCAAGGGGGGCAGAAATGGCCTACATATAATTTGCCCCCTAGGGGAGCTACCCTTGCCTAAGGGGTCGCTCCCACCTCAAAAAAATGCTACCTGGTGCCTAGAGGTTTCTGCCTCCCCTGGGGGCAGAAAAGGCCTTTAAAAAAATGCCCCCACTGGGAGCGACCCTTGCCCAAGGGGTCGCTCCCTCATTCCAATTTCATTCAAAAAATAAAATCCCTGGTGTCTAGTGGGCATTTTAGCAGCCAGATTGCTTGCAATCCAGCTGCTAAAACGCTGAGAGAGACTTCAAAGGGAAGGAAATCACATTCCTTCCTTTTGAAGTCTTTCAACCTCCTCCACATGATCGGAAGAGAAATGCTTTTGCATTTCTCTTCCGATCGCGCGGGAAGCTGAGCTTCCAGCACGGTAGGAGGAGGCCTTGTAGCAATCAGCGCGCGATCGTGTGCTGATGTCTCAGTGGGGGTAGGGGGGTCAGAGGCGGAAGGGGAAGTGCTTCCCCTTCCATCCCTGCCTTGGGGGGGTGGGGGAAAACACCACAGAGGGAGCGCTAGCGCTCCTTCTGGGCTCTGTGCCCAGGACGTAATGGTTACGTCCTGGGCACACGAGCACTGTGCCTCAGGACGTAACCATTACGTCCTGGGAACAGAAGGGGTTATACCAATTTTTGTCCAGGTAGGGATACCAACATGTGCATATACATTCCCCTTAACAAAGACACACTTGCTCTGTGGTCCAACGATGCCTGTGTTGGTGCAGGCTTCTGAATAATGTGCTAGTGCTGGTGCAGCTTCAGCCCTGCCCCATACTGTCAGTAAGATGCAGCAGGCCTGTGGTACAAATTCAGCACATGTTGTTGGGTAATAGACACATTATGAAGTGTATGTGATACACAATGTACAGGAAGAGGAATGTACTAGTAGTCTGGACCCATTACATAGACAAATGCCATTGGCCAATGACACAAGGGGCAGATTTAAGGAAAGTGGTGCTGCAACTAGTGCATCACTACTGTCCTTGTGTCCCTTTGCACCTCCTTTCCCCCGCCATGTGTGCACTGTATAAAACAAATGGTGCACCATGGTGCAGGTAGGGGACAATTGCGTGATGTACTCAGCAGGAGTAGCACCAAACTATCTGTACGACTTCTGCTGAGGACATAGGGGGCCCATCATATACAATGGTACGCCCCCTTTTGTGTTGCTAAAGTTGCCCTAAGTGGAAAGGTTATGCCCAGATGTGGGTCCCTTGCTCACTGTTCCACTGGATTCAAGTTAGCCTGGATGATGAAGGGTGATACCCTGAAACCTGTCCCAGAATGCTTGTTTCCGGTCCAGAGAGGACCTGGCCTAGCAGTTCAGGCTGGACTGTTCCCATGGGGAACAGGGTCAAGACTGATTTGCATATTGCTGGGTCTAACCTGGGGTGGCATGGTGAGCAAAAAAACAATGGATTAAACCCAGATCTGTGACTGGGGGTGAGTGTTTGAAAAGTTTCAACAGTCTGTCCATCATCCTTTGGTGTAGCTAAAGATGCTCCCTTTTAATACCTGCTTTGAGCAAGCGTTCAAAATGTGGGAAATATGGCACTAGGAATTATGTCATATTTGTAAAAACCCATGTACTTTAGCCCCCTGTACAGGGGTAGCCTCCCCTCCCAGACATGATGCCTGTCACAGCCATCATGTTGTGCAAGGCTTAACTGAGTGGTGCAATGCATGCATCGCACCTCCTTGTTATTATGGTGCAGGGAAGATGGCACTCCTGCCCTGCCTCAGCTTCACTAATGAAAATCACAATGGCAACCCTAAGGTGGTGCTGGGGCTCTTTAATCAGGCCAAAACAACATGTCCAGATCTCTTAACAAGACATGCTGCACTCAACCTTATGTCCATCTGCCCTGCACATGCAAATAATGGTGCTGCTATGCAAATGGGATACTTACCAATCTGAATCCTTAGATTATCAAGTAGATCTTGCTCCTTTGAGATTAGGTTATCCCAACTGTGTTACAACTGGAGGTTACTGCGTCCTCCTCCAATTATTTGGGTTAAGTGGTGGGGCACCTTGCCCCACTGCAGCTCTCGGGCCTCTGTGGTGTGGCCCTGGATCACGTGGCCACCCAAAACCAACATCATCGGTAGGTAATGCTGCACGAGCCATATGAAACTTCTCAGTTCATCTGCCATCATCTTTGTCATCCTCCCTTCCCCAGACATAATGCAGTTTTAGGAGACTGCAGAAGTAAGTGCACAAAAATAAATTTACTATAAAATGACCCTACTACCCCAACTACCCCAAATACCCCAACAATATATACTACCCCTAGACAAACACTTCACAATACAGTGACAAATTCAGTACAGAAACACTACAAATGATAGACAAAATGACAAATATAACACAACAGCACCAGGACAAAGCACAAAACTCTCCTACAACTCCAATCCTCTAACAAACACCATCTCCACACACCCTCACACATTAACAGACAATAAGACTGTGAAGTGAAAGGGTAAGTGAACTCACTGTACCATGTATGCAGGCACGATGTCCTGTTTCATCATTTCCTGGGCCTGTGCGTCACGTTTTCAGATATGCGTAGGTATTTTTTTACACATGACAGTAATGCATCCATTTTTTCCCATTGAGGCTGACAAGGCCCCAAGACCTGCGAATGATGCACAGGCGCCAGGCGTAAGTTTTCTAAATAGGAAAGTATGAAGTTTTGATGTTTGCATCTAAAATTTTGACTCATGACGGTCATTCGTGTTATTCCTTCCCATGAAGCCTGACAAGGCCTGTGGACTTGTGCTTGACTCGCAGGGGCCAGTCGTCAATTTTTGGGCCTTACAGAGTATGGAATATTTCCGTTTGCGTCAAAATATTTTGACACATGACTGGAATTTGTGGATTGTTTTTGGAAACGCTAACAGTGCACCCAGATTCATATACCATGTCACAGGGGCTATGCATGTATGTGGTCAGTATGGTAAGGCTAACTGTGTGTACATGTTCATTCATAACTTTATGGTAACATCAGTATGTGTTACCAATATGTTTTTATATGTGTGTGATGTATGCAATGACTGATACCGGGTGTATATGTGCATGTGTTGCTAGACTGTGTTAACATACATGTTAGCACATGTGTACTAGGAGTGTACATATGTGATCTAACACATATTTGTGGGTCTACCACATTGTAATCTCTGATATACAAATGTACATATACAAACAACATAGTAGATATGATGGGCTATGTCCAATAAATGGTAATGCATATGATACCCAGGACAGATCGTACTCAGAGGATGCAGTGGACTATGGCTGGGTTGATTTTGCGTTACCCCTAGCAATGTGAGTGCATGTGTGTCCACAATGTGGTTCAGCCTTTATGATCCTCTGCTACACATATGACATATAGTTCCCCATGCATTTTAGATGCAGGAGATGGTGAACACACATGTGTCAATGAAGGTTGGAGTGTGTCATGTGTGTGGAAAGCTATGTGTTGTGTCATAAATGTAAAATATGACCACAGCAGTGTGTTCACGGGATACAAATCCTCACATAGCTATCTTTCTGCATTGACACATGTTGGACTTTGTCAAATGCCTGTGCAGTCTTATCAGTGCCACCTATGTTTTCGTGTCAGAAGACATCTGAAAGTCATTTTATTCTGTCAATGATCTTGTGATACATATGCATTTTCATTTGTGGAAAGTTGCCTTTTGTTTAGACTCCAATACACATTCAAGACCTGTTCCATTTACGTGGTACATGTGTGCTGAGATATCTGGCATATGTGTGCATGCCACCAACTAGGTACTTACAATCAACCACATCATGTTTGTTATGAAGGTCACATACAATTGCATACCACTGTGTAGCAGTGTTGCAGTCAGGCAAAGATGGCAGCCTAGTTATCATCACTACTGTGGGAGTTTTTATACCAACACAGAACCATGGTTGCATCTTTAGGTGTAGGTTTATGGTGCTCTACTCTACTCAGTCCATTGTGCACATGCATCAGGCCTCTGACTATGTCAATAGTCAATGTAGCCTCAGCAGTGGGGTTAGGGGGTTTTGGGCAGGGATCTAGCCTCTTCATGATATCTCTTCAGCAGAGCAATGTACAGTTCCCTGCAGACAGACACATGTACAATTGTGATCAAAAGGACTGGGATTTAATTTTTCCTCTGGAGTACTTGATGTCAGCATCTACTTGTAAATGTAGGACATGTCTCATCATTTGACATAGTCTGACAGATATGATTTCATGTCCTTAGTCATTTCCATGAGCAGCTAGGTTAGGCCTTGTATCTCTGCTGTAACTTGTAATTTTTGAATGAGGCAGAGGACAGATAATGTCATCTACCACTGCCTCCTGTCACAATAGTATGCAATGGGCAACTAACAGGTTATTGTAGTGGCAAACATGAGTGGGTTATGTACTGACCTAGTCATCCTCTCTGTACATATGTTGGGTGATCACATGGTGACATTGATATGTTGCACAGTCAGTATCGGTCTATGTGTGCACCTTCTCCATCTTTTACTGCATATCTTGTTAGGAATAGATTGTGTCCTACATTGCTGCTAATCTTTAGGCTGCTTACACTTTGCACACATCTTTTACAGCAACATGGCCCGGTCATACATGGGCAGGATGCAACGTGTGACTTGTGTTAATTGACGATGTACACATCTTCTACTAGTGGCTACATAATAGTTACTGTCCAATTGCCTGGCTTTGCAAGATTACATGACTTCAACACACACATGACATTATGGGGGTCATTCTGACCCTGGCGGTCTTTGACCGCCAGGGCGGAGGACCGCGGGAGCACCGCCGACAGGCCGGCGGTGCTCCAATGGGGATTCCGACCGCGGCGGTAAAGCCGCGGTCGGACCGCCACCACTGGCGGGGTCCCGCCAGTGTACCGCGGCCCCATTGAATCCTCCGCGGCGGCGCAGCTTGCTGCACCGCCGCGGGGATTCCGACCCCCCCTACCGCCATCCAGATCCCGGCGGTCGGACCGCCGAGATCCGGATGGCGGTAGGGGGGGTCGCGGGGCCCCTGGGGGCCCCTGCAGTGCCCATGCCACTGGCATGGGCATTGCAGGGGCCCCCGTAAGAGGGCCCCTACATGTATTTCACTGTCTGCTGCGCAGACAGTGAAATACGCGACGGGTGCAACTGCACCCGTCGCACGGCTTCCACTCCGCCGGCTCGATTCCGAGCCGGCTTCATCGTGGAAGCCTCTTTCCCGCTGGGCTGGCTGGCGGTCTGAAGGCGACCGCCCGCCAGCCCAGCGGGAAAGTCAGAATTACCGCCGCGGTCTTTCGACCGCGGAACGGTAACCTGACGGCGGGACTTTGGCGGGCGGCCTCCGCCGCCCGCCAAGGTCAGAATGAGGGCCTATATCTGCCACAGCACTTGTGTTGCCTCCAAGTGACTTCCCTATGTTGTATCTCCAAGTATCTGTGGGTATCTCTCAGCTGTCCATCCACATCCTTTGTTATACATGAGTATGCACTAAATTCTGCATTCCACAACCTATGTCACTTTCACCATGAGTGTATGATGTTAGTGTGGGAAATCATCTCAGTGTTGTTTATTTTATTAGCCACATGCAACATAACTGTCTCCTTCTTCTCCCATATATTTTTGGATGGGTCTGTGAAATGTTTGGACATTGCTGGACATACCTGGACATCCCACACCTCAGTGGCATTTTGGAGACCTAGACATATTAGGGTATCGTGTCACTGTTGGTAACTTTCTCTTGGTCTAGCATGTGAGTGTCAATGAGAGGTGTTTATTGATATGTGGTGCGTGATGATATAATACAAACTATACTAGGTTACCTTGCTGACACTTCAACTATTGTAGGTAATTGCAAACCCTTTCCTACCTAGGCCATACACCTGCTCATCAGTCTTCACATGTATATCCGGATTAGCTCTAGGCATGTGTCAAGACAGCAGATTGGTGTGACAAATGTCTATAGAATGTAGAGTGGAATACACTCTGTCTGCGTGTTTTGTGTGAATGATTGGTGTACTGCTTAATGGTACAATCAACATACGTAAGAACTGACACGTGGCATCAAAGTTGCACTCCTGGCACAACGTTACTAGCCCGTAATGCAACTGTATTATCATACAAATAGTTGTGCATGTGGATCCAAGCTGCACATTTCCCTTGTGCCACATCAACAAAGCCTCAAAATGCATGCATTGATCCACATTCTACATCCTTACACCAACATATGTCTGTTGCAGATATGCTGTGTGCAAGGAAATGTCCCAAATTTAAGGAGGGACAAACTAATGAGGCAGTCAATCCTTAATGGTTACACTGTCCCTTCCAATTAGCATGTGTGGGGCCTGCTACAGGCAGATGAGAATTTGACACAAGCATTATATGCAATGGACCTACCTGTGCTATGCTTCACTAGTGCCATCATTCATGTTGCCAATGCATCATAGGACCAAAAGAGTGACAGCACACATTACACTTCTGTGGGAATGTTCATCATGGTGAATTGGAAGGCAAATTTCATGCCACCATGGTGTCAGTGGCAGGTACAAGGAGCCTGACAGGAAGTAGGTGGTGTGGGATCACAGCACAAAGGGTCAGATGTAATATAAAATGATGGTGCACGGCGCTGTCCCAAATCTGGCACCGTTGCACACCGTCATTTTCAAAACACAGGGATGCGCCATATTTACTACAATATGGCACACCTCTGTATTTCCCCCTGTGCCAGCGCTAAGATTAGCTGCCATGCCATAGTGCAAGGATGGCTGCGTTGAGGGGGAAATTGTTTTTGTGCAGGAAGGAACACGTTCCTGCACAAAAACAATTTTGCAGCACACATAGAAAAAGCAAAAAAAACGAGGAGAAATGAAAGCATTTCTCCTCATTGTGTCTTTCTAATGCCACCCCTGGGTTGACATTAGATTTTGGCGCTGCCTGAGATTTACAAAAACTCGTAAATCTGAAGCAGTGTCAAAATGCAATGGGTATTGCTGTGGCATGCCGACATCAACACCCATTGCACGCCCCTTTTACGCAAAGTGCTGTGTGTGAAGGTGCCATATCTACAAGGTGGCTTTAAGCTACAAAACGTGGCTTAACTCCACCTTGTAAATACGGTGTAGGGCATTGCACCACCAGAGCGTCACAAAAAGTGAAGCTCCGGTGGAGCTACAGGATCATAAATATGCCCCTAGTACCTTGTGAACTTGCCCCATGTGTGATGCACAATGCTACACATAATATACAACTACAACCTAGGGTCTGTAACATGTCAGTGAGCCATAAGTAGCAATTGAATGATGTGCCATGCCATCAGTCACCACAATCAAAGATTGACATACTACTATCTCATTGCAGAGGATGATTCCTTACCTCCTGCCGATCCACCTGTCCTGGATTTTACAGATGACATGTGTTAGACCTGACAGCCTTAGGGTGGTCACCCCTAACTTTTTGCCTGCCTCCCTCCACTTTTTAGATACTGTTTTTGCGGGTTTTGAGACTCTGCACACTTTGCCACTGCTAACCAGTGCTAAAGTGCATATGCTCCCTTCCTTTAAACATGGTAACATTGTATCATACCCAATTTGGCTATTTCATTTACTTATAAATCCCTAGAGTGCACTATATGTGCCCAGGGCCTGTAGATTAAATGCTACTAGTGGGCCTGCAGCACTGATTGTGCCACCCACTTAAGTAGCCCCTTAACCTTGTCTCAGGCCTGCCATTGCAAGGCCTGTGTGTGCAGTTTCACTGCCAATTCGAGTTGACATTTAAAATTACATGCCAAGCCTAAAACTCCCCTTTTTCTACATATAAGACACCCCTAAGGTTTGCCCTAGGTAACCCATAGGGCAGGTGCTGCGTAGGCAAAAGGCAGGACACGTGCCTGTGTAGTTTACATGTCCTCGTAGTGTAAAACTCCTAAATTTGTTTTTACACTGCTGTGAGGCCTGCTCCTTTCATAGGCTAACATTGGGTCTGCCCTCATAAATTTTTAGTGTGGTAGCTGCTGATCCGGAAGGAGTAGGAAGGTCATATTTAGTATTGCCAGAATGGTAATACAAAATCCTGCTGACTTTTGAAGATAGATTTAATATTACTATTTTAGAAATGCCACTTTTAGAAAGTGAGCATTTCTCTGCAGTTAAATCTTTCTGTGCCTTACAATCCACGTCTGGCCGGGTTTAGTTGACAGCTCCCTTGTGCATTCACTCAGACACACCCCAAACACAGGATACTCTGCCTCACTTGCATACATCTGCATTTTGAATGGGTCTTTCTGGGCTGGGAGGTTGGAGGGCCTGACACTTGCATGTCAAAGGACAGTAGCCTGCCTTCACACAAAGGAATGCCACCCCCCCTTCTGGGACCCTGGCAGACAGGAGTGAACTGAAAGGGGCCCTTGTGCACTGCTAAGCCACTCTTTGAAGTCTCCCCTACTTCAAAGGCACTTTTGGGTATTTAAACTGGGCCTCTGCCCCTACCAACTCAGACACTCCCTGGAGAAGAAACGCAAACCAGAACCTGCATCCTGCCAAGAAGAACTGCCTGGCTGCCCAAAGGACTCACCTGTCTGCTTTCTGTGAAGGACTGCTCCCTTGCTGTTGCTCTGCTGCATTGCTGCACTCTGGCTGTGGTGAAGAAATGCTCTCCAAGGGCTTGGTTAGAGCTTGCCTCCTGTTCCCTGAAGTCTCAGGACCAAAAAGATTTCATCCCTACAAGAAGGACTCCTTGTGCGGTGAAATTCGACGCACAGCCCGCCAGAAACAACGCATAGACTGCACCGCAGTGACAATATCACCGTATGCCAAACCGAAACAACGCACCCTGACTTTGCAATGAGAAGATCGACGCAGCGGCAGCATAGCGACCGGAAATTTGACACACGGGCCACCGAATCAACGCACAGCCAAGTTGAAACGACGCAGCCTGACTTCCACAGAGGAATCGACACAGTGCCTGCCTTGCGGTAGAAAATTTGACGCAACACCCACTGAATCGACGCAGCTCCTGTGACTTAGTCCTGCCAGCGTAGGAAATCCACGCATCATCCCCAGGGTATCCGAAAACCCCACAACCCGAAGAGGATCCACAACCTAGCGCTGGAAATCGACGCACAGCTATCCCTGCGTGAAAACTAAATGACGCATTGCCGTGTGCAGCCCAAGAAAACGACACACACCCCTTTGTTTCCACGCATCTCCTCCTCTGCGGTTCTTTGCAGAGATTTTGCACACGAACCAGGCAATTTGTGCTTGAAAGAGACTTAGTTTGCTTTTAAAAGGCTTAAAACACTTTGGGGGTCATTACAACATTGGCGGTAAAAGCCGCATACCGCCGTGCACAAGACCGGCAACACACCGCCACGGCCGTGGAATTCCGCCATGGTCATTATGACCCAAAGGCCGTGATCCACCAAAATCTAGACACCCACACAAGTCCGCCACATCAAAGGTCAGTGATAATCTGGCGAAAACAAAACCTCCACCGTCACACCAACAGGAATACGCCCACATTATCACGACCCACGAATCCACGCGGCGGTCTTTCAACCATGGTATTCCATTGCGGGTACACACTGCCGCGCTCAAAATACACACACATTTACAAAACACAGCCACATTGGACAATTCCAAATACACACACCTGATACACATACACACACCACTCCACACACTCAATACAATATAAAACACACACCCACATCACCCACAAACCCTTACGACCACAATTGCGACTGAAGGCCACAGAGAGACACCACCATCTACAAACGAGTATCCACAGGCACTCAACACCATCTCCCACATAGCATCCACGCACCTCACACAACACACCTCTAAAATCACCCCACACATCACAACACACACCACCCCACACATCACCTGCACCACCCCATGGCACGGCAAAGACACCCCAGGTTCTCTGAGGAGGAGCTCAGGGTCATGGTGAAGGAAATCATCCGGGTAGAGCCACAGCTATTCGGATCACAGGTGCAGCACACCTCCATAGCTAGGAAGATGGAGCTATGGCGAACAATAGTGGACAGGGTCAACGCAGTGGGACAGCACCCAAGAAATAGCGATGACATCAGGAAGAGGTGGAACGACCTACGGGGGAAGGTGCGTTCCGTGGTCTCAAGACACCACATCGCGGTACAGAGGACTGGCAGCGGACCCCCACCTCCTCCCCCACAACTAACAACATGGGAGGAGCAGGTCTTGGCTATTCTGCATCCTGAGGGCCTCGCAGGAGTAGCTGGAGTAATGGACTTTGGTGAGTCAAATCTTTACTATTACATCCTCCACCCTACCTTCATGCCATCACATACCCCCACCCTTGTCCTCACCCCCATCACTCAAATCTCCTCACACATGTCCCAATATCACAAACCACCCATCCCAACACCAAGCCCTGCATGTAACACCAAAGCATGGACACCCATCACCAATACATGGCCACTGCACATACCCGTACACCCCCCTAAACCATTATCACACAAGGTCCTACACAGAAATGCAAACACTGGAGTACACGGTCACTCACCTATTGCACACCATGGCACAAACATATGCAATAATCATGCCTTTACACCCCTGCAGGACCCCTACCCAACGTCACCAGACAGGAGGGTCCAGATATGTCCACTCCACCCACAGAAGAGGCCCACATTGATAACAGCAGCTCTATCCAACTGGATCTAGATGACCAGCCCGGCCCATCTGGGACCTCGGGACAGTAGGTTCCACTCACACTGGCACAGGCCACTACAGAGCTTGCCCCCTCTGGAAACACCAGCACAGCACCCACCCAGTGGGCCCATACCTCTGTCCAAAGGACACGTCAATCAGCAGTGTGTCCACCACTACAGGGAACCCAGGCTAACCCACCACCCCAACAACACCAGGGACCTGGGGGCAGTGGTAGTAGGCACATGGTTCAGGGGACAGAGGCCCAGGAACACATGGGAACTGGGAGGGCTGCTGTGCGACAGGGGGAGGACAGGCCCAGGGAACCCACTCACCACGAGGCCCTCTCCAACATCATGGGAGCCTACCACCATTCCCAAAAGACGATGGCAACGGTACTGGCCAAATTTCAGGAGACCCAGCGGCTGCAGGAGGAACAGTATTTGGGCTTCGGGGAGGAACTCAGATCCATCAATTCCACCCTGGGCACCATTGTAGGGGTGCATAAAGGAACTCCTCAACACCAGGAGGGCCACTGTGGCACAACAAGGGGCCCCTGACACCAGCCTGGACGATGAACTGCCCACCACCTCCGCCAGTGCTAGTGGACAGGAGGCACCGCCACAGGACCACCACACCAGCACCCCACCCCCTGCAGAGGGAGAACCACCCAGCAAACGGTCCCTGAGATCCAGAACAAAGACAGAGAACGATGCCAAGAGGCCCGCCAAGAAATGAGACCACCCTGATTGTCATCCTTTTGTCCCACCTTGTCACCCTGTCCATTTCTAAACTACCCCAGCTCCACTTCCTATGCCCCTTTGGACAATGCACCTGTGAGACTAATAGACTGGACTCTGACATGGACATTTCTCCACCATCAACCCTCACCATTTTACAACCCCCTCCAATATTGAGCACTTAAATAAACACCCTTAAAGCACAAAACAATCAGGAGTCTGCCTGTGATTTCGAAATAATATATTAGCAATTACAGTGGCAAAATGCTCTTTCAAATGTAATGTCAACATACCTATGTCACACAGCTCTAGTTTACGAGTAAACAAAGCAGATGTCACACTGTGGGACCCACATCTGTGAAATCGTAAGGGAAAGTGACAACTCAGTGACCATACACTGGGTGAAAATGACAGACAGATGAGAGGTAGTGGATTAAAATCAGATGTAGCAGGCAGTGTTATCTTCTTACCTGTGTCTCACTGGAAGTATTGCAGGATCATCGTGTTCCTGTTGACGATGTCCCCTTCTTCTGCTTCCTCGTCTTCACTGTCCACAGGGTCCACAGCTGCCACAACACCTCCATCTGGACCATCCTCCTGCAGAAAAGGCACCTGCGCTCGCAAAGCCAAGTTGTGAAGCATACAGCAGGCCACGATGATCTGGCACACCTTCTTTGGTGAGTAGAATAGGGAACCACCTGTCATATGGAGGCAAAGGAACCTGGCCTTCAGGAGGCTGAAGGTCCGCTCTATAATCCTCCTAGTTCGCCCATGGGCCTCATTGTAGCGTTCCTCTGCCCTTGTCCTGGGATTCCTCACTGGGGTTAATAGCCATGACAGGGTGGGGAAACCACAGTCACCTGCAAATGGTGAGGGACAACTGTTAGACAGACACTGACTCATAGGGACATCCACAGACCCAGACAACTATTCCCACTGACTTGGGTCCACATGCTCACCTAATAGCCACACCCGGTGCCTCTGGAGTTCCCCATCACATAAGGGATGCTGCTATTCTGCAGGATGTAAGCGTCATGCACTGAGCCAGGGAATTTGGCATTCACATGGGAGATGTACTGGTCTGCCAAACACACCATCTGCACATTCATCGAATGGTAACTCTTCCGGTTTCTGTACACCTGTTCACTCCTGCGGGGATAACCAATTCCACATGTGTCCCATCAATGGCACATATGATGTTGGGGATATGTCCCGGGGCATAGAAGTCACCTTTCACTGTAGGCAAATCCTCCACCTGAGGGAAAATGATGTAGCTCTGCATGTGTTTCAGCAGGGCAGGCAACACTCTTGACAACACGTTGGAAAACATAGGCTGGGACATCCCTGATGCTATGGCCACTGTTGTTTGAAATTACCCACTTGCTAGGAAATGGAGTACTGACAGCACCTGCACTTGAGGGGGGATTCCTGTGGGATGTCGGATAGCTGAGATCAGGTCTGGTTCCAACTGGGCACACATTTCCTGGATTGTGGCACGACCAAGCCTGTAGGTGATGATCATATGTCTTTCCTCCATAGTCGATAGGTCCACCAGAGGTCTGTACACCGGAGGATGCCGCCATCTCCTCACATGCCCCAGCGGATGGTGCCTATGGAGGAGAACAGCGAGCAGAGAGTCAGCCAACTCTGAGGTACGTAAACACAGCTTACTCTGAAAATAATCATAAATCGAAATTTGCCTGTATGAGTGGTTAGGCAAGGCCTAGGTATGTGTGACGCAGTCAAAAATAATGTCATGTGGGCCCCTGAAATGGCGGCTGCCTGACCTGTAAAGTGGGACAGGGGGATATGAGGTAACTACGCTGGCGTTCTACACCGTCGCAGTAGGCGGTCAAAGACCGCAGCGCAATTCTGCATAGGTTAACATTGGGCCCTATGGGTCCCAGGAGCCAATGACGATGCGGACGTGACCGCCATTTTCTATCTGTTCAATCACTCGATACCTGATCTTCAACAGGAGAGGACCTACACTGCAAGTGCTGCTGTGACCTCAGTCAGAGAAGAGACAATGGCTCGTGTGTCTGGGGAAAGGGCCCCTGCCTTCAGCACAGAGGAGTTGGAGAAACTCGTGGATGGGATCCTCCCCCTTTACACGCTACTCTACGGTCCTCCAGTACACTGTGAGCATGGGGGGTGAGAATGAGGCGTGCATGAAACGACAGTGAGGGTAGGGATGCGGGCCAATGACTGTGACAGTGCAGTTGGTAATTAATTTTCTTTTCCCCTGTACAATTCCTGTAGGTCAGCGTCCACCAGAAGAAGGAAATCTGGCGTGAGATCGCCAAGGAAGTCCGGACCCTGGGGGTCTACCACAGACGGAGCACCCACTGCTGGAAAAGATGGGAGGACAGTCGCTGCTGGAGCAAGAAGATGGCGGAGGCCCAGCTGGGGATGGCCTCCCAACGTGGGAGGGGTTCCCGTCGCACCATGACCCCCCTCCTGATGTTCAGGATCCTGGCGGTGGCGTATCCGGACTTGGATGGGCACTTGAGGGTATCACAGCAGCCACAAGGGGGTGAGTACACTCTCATTCTGCTGATTCAGCGCGCATTTTAGGTGTCTGGGTGGGGGAGGTGGGCTGTGGGTTCCCCTAGGCCAGGGCGAGTTTGCTAGTTAAGTTCCCTTCTTCAGGCAGGCCATGTGACACCCCACCCCACCTGTGTTCAGTGCCAACTACACCTAGTCAGGATCCTGTGACATCCATGTGTGCAGAAATCGGCCATAGTCTTGTAACACATTGTCCCAGGGATTGAATAGTGGAGCCCAAGTGTGCTGCGTAGTGCAGGGGGCTTCTGTGTCTGTGGTGTCCGCCAACGGTAGCGGTATTACATGCACTGAACCTGTTTTTTCTTCTGTCTCCCCCCCCCTTTTTGTGGTCTCCCTGTACTTGTGTGCATTAGCATCATCAGGCAGAGGAGCAATGGCACCGGAGCAGGAGGGAGCTGCATCCCACATGGCCCTGGAGGGCGACACTACGGACTCCGAATTCACCAGTGGGACGGAGGGCGAGGGGAGCTCCACGGCGGGGACAGGAGCTGACACCAGCGAGATGGACTCCTCCTCGGTTGGGAGCTCCGTTTTGGTGGCTGCCCCATCTGTACCCCCTGCATCTACAGGTACAGCCACCACCCCCCCTACCAGCACCGCCCTCCCACCAGCCCCTCAGCCTTTGCCCCGTGCCCGCTCACCCAGGAGGGTGGGCATTACCTTCGCCCCAGGCACCTCAGGCCCTGCCCCTGTCACCCCTGCTGCCCTCAGTGAGGAGGCCACTGACCTCCTCAGGTCCCTCACTGTTGGGCACTCTACCATTTTGAATGCCATCCAGGGTGTAGAGAGGCAGTTGCAACAAACCAATGCATTCCTGGAGGGCATTCACTCTGGTCAGGCAGCCCTTCAACGAGCTTTTCAGTCTCTGGCCTCAGCACTGATGGCAGCCATTGTCCCTGTCTCTAGACTCCTCCCTCCAACTTCCTCCACCGAGACCCACACACCTGTACCTCAGCCTATCCCAAGCACACCATCAGACCAGCATGCACACACCTCAACACACAAGGGAAGCTCTGGCAATCATAAGCACCACACATCCCACAGGCACTCATGCAAACATCACACGCATGCAGACACACCAACATCCACTGCCTCCACTGCGTCCCCCTCCTACTCGTCTCCCTCCTTCCTCCCAGTCTCATCTCCACTCACACCTGCATGCACTACATCCTCAGCCACGACCTCCATCACCAGCACAACCACCACCACACCCGCTCACGTGCACTCACCACCCCCACTACCATTCACACATCCCCTGTGTCCTCTCCCAATGTACACAAACGCAGCCACATACCCACCCAACAGCCATCCACCTCACAACAGCCTCCAGCCCATGTACCTGCACCCAAAGTCACCAAACGTACACCGCCTACAACCACTACCTCATCCTCCACTCCCAAACCCCCTCCAGCTACCCGTCCCACTGTTCCTAAGAAACTTTTCCTGGCCAGCCTTGACCTCTTTCCATCACCTCCCCCACTCCGTCAGTCTCCTAGGGCTCAACTCTCCAGGTCCCAACCTAGCGCCTCAGCCACAACATCGGCGGGACCAGTGGTGCCAGTAGTCAACGGATTATGGAGTGCACCAGGCAGCAGGGCAGGCAGTGTGGCAAGGAGCCAGAGCACGGACAGTCCCCCACCTGTCAAGCATAAAAAGTTGGACAGTGCCCGTCGGGAGAGGGGAAAGAAACCAGCCACCAAAGCCGCTCCCAGAGGTACAGTTGGGAGTGTGGAGACAGCTGCGACACCATCCAAGGGGGGAAAGGAGCACAGTAAAACCGGCAAGTCGGGGAAGATCAGCACAGCGGACAAGACCGCCACCAGCCCCGCTGCCCAGGAAGCGACCGCTAGCAGCAGCCCCGCTGCCACAAACAGGACCGCCAGCAGCCCCGCTGCCCAGGAAGCGACTGCCAGCAGCAGCCCCGCTGCCACAGACAGGACTGCCAGCAGCCACACTGCCCAGGAGGCGACCGCCAGCAGCAGCCCCGCTGCCACAGACAGGACCGCCAGCAGCCACACTGCCCAGAAAGCGACCGCCAGCAGCAGCCCCGCTGCCCAGGAAGCGACCGCTAGCAGCAACCCCACTGCCACAGACAGGACCGCCATCAGCTGAACCAATGCCCAGGACACCGCTGCCAGCAGCCCCGCAGGGCAGAACAAAACCGCCAGCAGCTGAACCGCTGCCCAGGACACCGCCACCAGAAGCACCGCTGCCAAGGACAACTCCACAGGCACTGCTGCCCAGGATACCGCCGCCACAAGCACCGCTGCCAAGGACACCGCCACAAGCACCGCTGCCCAGGACACCACCGCCAGCAGCCCCGCAGGGCAGAAGAAGACCGCCAGCATCTGAACCGCTGCCCAGGACACCTCCGCCACAAGCACCACTGCCAAGGACACCACCACAAGCACCGCTGCCCAGGACACCATCGCCAGCAGCTCCACAGGGCAGAACAAGACCGCCAGAAGCTGAACCGCTGCCCAGGACACCGCTGCCACAAGCACTGCTTCCAAGGACACCGCCGCCAGCAGCCCTCCAGGCCAGTCAGCGCAAATGATTCTGACGCTACTGAGTCCGCCATGGGCAGGATGAAGCACTCTGGGCACAAGGCCCCCTCCAGAACCAGTGGAGAGATACATCCACTACCTCTGTCCTTGGCAGGATGAAGCACTCTCGGCACAAGGCCCCCTCCAGAACCAGTGGAGAGATACATCCACTACCTCTGTCCTTGGCAGGATGAAGCAATCTGGGCACAAGGCCCCCTCCAGAACCAGTGGAGAGATACATCCACTTCCTCAGTCCTTGGCAGGATGAAGCACTCTGGGCACAAGGCCCCCTCCAGAATCAGTGGAGAAAGGCATCCACTACCTGAGTCCTTGGCAGGATGAAGCACTCTGGGCACAAGGCCTTCTCCAGAACCAGTGGAGAAAGGCATCCACTACATGAGTCCTTAGCAGGATGAAGCACTCTGGGTACAAGGCCCCCTCCAGAACCAGTGGTGACTGTTATTCACTTGAGAGACTGTGGCTTTGCACTCCGCAGGATTGAACAGTGGGCAAACCACCCACTGTAGAGACTTGAGAGACTGTGGCTTTGGGCTCCCCAGGATTGAACAGTAGGCAAACCACCCACTGTAGAGACTTGAGAGACTGTGGCTTTGCACTCCCCAGGATGCATCAATGGGCATGGAGCTCCCTCGTGGATCTGTGTTGTGCACTCAACCGGCCGAGGTGCCCCCCCCTTCCCTTCCCCCTGAGGTGATTGTTTTATTTCTATCTGATGCTGCTGCAGTGTTCTCTCCATTTTGGTTGGGTATTGAGTGTGGGCCTCGCCCATGCCTTTTGGGCCCAGTGATCCATGGACTATGATGGTGGATGTCTTTGAATATATCACAATTATTCGACTCATTTCCTTTTGTTCTTGCATTCTTCCAGGGGAGACTTGGGGGTTGTAACTGTGATGTATCAACATGTACTTGTGTGTGTGTTGTAGTGGGTGAGGGTGGGGGTTTTGCGTGTTGCGTGTGTGTGTCACAGTTTTTTCCCTCCCCCCTCCCCTGTGTCGTAGGTGCAGTACTCACCGTTGTCTTCACCGCCGGCATTCGTGCTCCTGGTAGAGGAGCAGGAAGATAAAGGCTGGCAGAATTTGGAGCTCCGGTTCCATGGCGTCCTGGTTCCTCGTGGGGTGTGTAGAGGTGAGCGTTTTCCATTCGAAATCCTGTTTCCGCCGGGTTTTTGTTCGCAGTGAATCTGCCCCGGAAAAGTTGGAGGATTGGTGGGTTGTAATAGTGTGGGCGGTACATTGTCCTCCGCCTGTCTGTTGGCGGTTACTGTCGCGGTGTTTGTTTGTACCACCGTGGTGGTCGGAGTGTTAAAGTGGCTGGCTATGTTGGCGGTTTGCGCCACAGTGGTAATTCCATTTTTTTTACCGCCGGCCTGTTGCCGGTTTTACCGCTGCTTTAACACCGACCGCCAGGGTTGTAATGACCACCTTTATATCACTTTTCAGTGATATCTCAACATTTACTTATTGCATTTTAATTGTTTTGACCTGCATTTATCCAGATAAATATTATATATTTTTCGAAACACTGTATGGCATATTTTTGTGGTGCTGTATGGTGTTATTGTATGATTTATTGCACAAACACTTTACACATTGCCTTCTAAGTTAAGATTGACTGCTCAGTGCCAAGCTACCAGAGGGTGGGCACAGGATAATTTGGATTGTGTGTGACTAACCCTGAGTAGAGTGAGGGTCCTTGCTTGGACAGGGGGTAACCTGACTGCCAACCAAAGACCCCATTTCTAACAACATGGATGACCAGCTGCCGACCATCAATGATGAGACTTTCCAGGATGTCCTAGGTTCCCTCCAGCAACCACCTCCATTTGCAGTGAGGTTACACACTGTTGTGGGGTCTCCACATGAACCACTCAGCTACCAACACACAGTACTGAGACAGCCCTGGACTGCGGGGATACAGACATCACTTTCCAGCAGACAGTGGTAGGAGTCAGGTGGAAGCTGGCCAAGCAGGATCAGGTGGGGATGGAGACCATAGCAAGCATCCTAAAGGGAGTGCAGAGGTGCCTCAGTCCAATTAAGGACAACTCAGCTACCAACAGAGGCAGTCCCTGGCCAACATAGCTGCTGTCACGAGGCAGAGGCTTCAACAATTGCCATCCCAAAGTGGCAGCAGCATGATAAACAACAGGCTGGGGGCTATAAAGACTACTCTGGAGTCCATACAGCAGGAAGTGGCCTCCCTGAGGGAAAACATGGCTTCCTACCACCGTGATGTTGCTGTGGTGTTGAATAATTAGCAGTTCCTCCTTGCTGCAGTGATGCCTAATATGTCTCCACAAATGTCAGCTACCGGGGCCTACGACTCCACATCTCTATACTCTGATGTGTATGTGGCCCCCTCAACCTCAACAACATCACCACCCATGACACAGGAGGCGCCACACACATCAGAAGATGAAGATGTGGAGGGAACATCATTCACATGGAAAATCACCCGGTAGCACCAGTCTGTGCCACATGGACAGTATCTCCTTAGTTCTGTGTTTAAGATCATGCCAGTGTTGTGAGATGGAAACAGTTGTCCTCCTCTGCATTGAGAGAAATGTATAAACCACGAAGAAGTGATAGCCCCCGAAAAAGGATAATCAGGTTTGAAATATGCCTAATAGAGGAAAAGACGGTTGGGGAATAACAGTAACTAAAGATGTGAGATGCTACCTGTAAAAAGAAGTACAGTCCTGATGGTGACCCTGGATGGATTGGTCCTTATATATGGGATCAAAACCTTGACATATTGATGTTGTGGATTATCATTTAAAACAGTTACTTCTGGAATTCAGAAAATGATAACAGTCTGCTAAAAAGATCACTAAAATCTTCTGTTTTTAACCACATCTTGTGTAAATTGTAAAAGCACTTTTCCTTTTTTTTACATGATTCACTTTCACTGCACCGTCAATATAGGAGGAACGATTATTTCAATTCTAATATATTGAAATGACTGTTCTTAATTGCCAAAAAAAAAAATCCATGTATTATATACAAGATATGAATTGTTGAAATATTTGCATAGTGGGGAGAAGTTTACCAGAAGCAACCAGTAGATCTGTCAAAGAGACTTTTTTCCTGGAAGTCAAGGGTCTTACTTCTCCCTTTGGGATTATTGTTATTTTCCTTTATTGAACTACCCAGATCTAAGGGTTACAGGTTTTGCATCTTTTTTCTTATTAGTGTTGTGACAGCAGGCAATGTGCCCTCTTCACTCAACCACTGTTGACGTGTCTGCTATGTACTGTCATTGTCTAAAATCTTACCTTTTGGCAATTTGGACACCTCCACACTAATGCACACTTCTCCTAACCATGTCTAATGACATGTCCCTCACCACTGGACTCTGATTGTACAACCAATGTGTAGCCGGGGGCCCCGGAGCCCGGCTATCCCTAGCGGCGACCAGGGTGGGAAAGAGTACCCCGGGGGCACCACCAGGGATAACACGGAAGAGGAAGACGGAGGGAACCCAGAAATCCAGGTTCCCGTAAAGACAAAAGACGGACGACTGACGTGGTGCGCATCGGTAGGGGAGGACGCGGAGGAAGAGGAGAGACACCGAAGTGCACCACCAACCCACTGCAGAGACGAGAGAAGAAGCAAACGAGGAATACACAGCAACAAGAGTCAAGGAAGCCCAAGAACACTTGCTAACCGCCACGTCCATGGAGGGGCGTGGCTAAGGCAGGTACTGTCCTGCACACAAAATGGGTACAAAGCCCTGTTAGGAAAGGAAGAGGGAGCGGGTAGAGGGAAGGAAAATGGTGGGGAGACGGGTAACAACCTCAATAACGCATAGGGTGGACAAAAGGTGGAAAAGCCCTACTCTAAACCCACGTGCATTGTTTGTTGTTGTGGTTCTTTTTTTTTCTTTCTTTTCTCTTTCTGTTCTTCTCTTTTCCAATACGGGATTAGGTGAAGTCCCCCTTTATAACTAGAGCCACATACTCAAGTATAAATATTTTTTCTTTCACTGGTTTCTTATCACGGATATCTAAACGAGTTGGGTAGAAATATAAGCATACCTGGAGAGCCCAAAACTGCGTTAAATACAACAGTACCGGGTGACACACACTTAGGGTTGCGGTGTAACCCAGGTTCCCTCCCACCTCACCGCACTCCCTTTCCCCTTACTAACCCACCCCAAGAGTCTGCGTTAAGAGACTTACCTTGCCTTTCTCTCTTTCCCGGTTCCTCTGCTCACCCACGCCATGTCCTGGGACCTCCATCTGATCGGAGAGGATCTACTGAGGAAGAAGAAGAGGAAAGAAGTTAGATGCCATAACCACTGGGACTTGAGACTATAAAATCGTATAAAAGACACCTTTAAAGAAATAAATACCCACTTAACCTCTGAGAACCCGACTTGTCTTCTCTGTCCTTACCCGCTACACCCACTCCTTACAGAGGGTGGATGGGAAAGGTACTTGTAGAATAGCTTCTATCTTATTCTTTTGTGGTCAGATTTGTCCCTTTCCTATGAAGTAGCCGAGATATGCATTGTCATTGCAGGCAAGGTGGCATTTGGATGGGTTGGTCTTGAGGCCAGCAGCATATAGTAGGTGGAATATTCGGTCTAGGTGCTTAAGATGGTCCTTCCAGGACTCACTGTAGACTACTATGTCATCTAAATATGCCCCAGCATATTCATGGTTAGGTCTCAAAAGCTGGTCCATAAGTCTTTGGAAGGTGGCGGGGCGCCATGCAATCCAAATGGAAGCACAGTGAAATGATACAGCCCGAAGGCGTGGAGAAGGCTGTTTTTTCTCTATCTGCAGGGTCCAAGGGTATCTGCCAATATCCCTTGGTCAACTCCAGAGTGGATAAGTAACGGGATTTGCCTAATCTTTCTAACAGCTCGTCTACCCGAGAGATGGTGTAGGTATCGAAATGAAATATCGCGTTTAGCTGTCTAAAATCAATACAAAACCGAACCGAGCCATCCGGCTTTGGCACCAGGACGATTGGGGAACACCACGGACTTACCAAAGGTTCGATTACCCCCATCTGCAATATTTTCTCTACTTCTTGTTCTACTAAGTGTTTTCGGGATTCTGGGATACGATATGGCGGAGGCGCACAACCTGTCCACTTGGTGTTCTAATATGGTGTTGTGTCAGACAGGTCTTCCTAGGTTTTGAGGAGAAAAATCTTTCATGTAGTTGGAGAAGGGTGTTGAGTTGTATTTGCTGATGGTGTAGCAAAGAAGGACTGATCTGGTGCTTGTCAGGCCCCGAACTTTGAGTGATATGGGTCTGAACCAAGTGTATGGCAATTTACCAAGGTGAGAGCACCACTACAACTAATCTGAGTGGTTCAGAAGAGGAGAACCTAATCAGTGACAGCAAGTTGTCAGTGTGGCAGGATACAGACCCAAATATGGCTAATTTCATATGTGCCACACTTTCCAACAATAATACTTTCAGACGCCAGCAATGACAGTTGAAGTTCCATACTTACCTTTCCAAGATACTGTATACATACACAATGTAAATGGCTAGAACTGTGGATGACAAATGTTTTGACTAGCCAATGTAATTTAGCAGTCAATCTGACAGATCCTTGGTCATAGTGGATACACATGGTCATCCATGGAAAAACCAACATAACCCCGACTCAACCGCCCCAAATATACTAAAACCCATCCCCCAATTATACTTACTCTAACCTATGCCTACCCTACACTATTTTACTAACCTAACAATACCCAACTAAACCCATTATACATATTAAATATCAGTAAAAAGAAGAGGGGAGGAACTGAGTGGTTATTGCACAAACAGTTTATAGCTTTTTATTTTTTTTCTTGCAGTATTTGAACAACATATAATTGTTTTCATTGTCTTTCTCGAACTTTTCTAATCAGGCCACCATGATGGCCATGTCCTGTCTCATGTCTGACTCGAAGCTAGATGTTTTGGCTGGAACAGGTGGCTGTAGGGGTCCCTGGTTAGAGACGGGTGCAGCATATGTGGAGGAGGTCAGACCCGTTGAGGCCCCCCAGAGTCCAGAATTCTTGCCCAATGTGGCCTGCTTTGTTGTTGGCTGTTGCGGAGGTCCCCCATGTGTGAATGTACGCCAAGCCCTAGTGGCTTTCTCCTTCCTAAATCTCCTCTCCATCCTTTGGTACCCGGCATTCACCTCCAATATGTGCCTGTACCTGTCAGCCTGCTTGTTGAAAGCATGTTTTTCTGCTGGAGTCATATTGGCAGGTGAAAGATGAGGTGAATAAAGCATTAAATACAGCATTGGGTAGATGTAGAAAAAGCATGCAATGTACACAGCATCCTCAAATGACGTATTCAGTCCACCAAACATTCCTCAGCACTGACTGAATCCAAATCTATACCAAATTCCTACCAGCCGTCTACGGTATCATGTACATGTCACTGGGATAATGGCTATCCATTGTTGACCATTCGGGCGCACAGGTTAGTGGACTACTTCATCTTTGAGTGATCAAACAAGTGATGATCAAGTGTCCCAACAGGTCTAGGATCCCTGTGCCATTGTCAATACGCAGCACTTTGGATGCAATTCACCACATTGACACTCCTGGGGCTACATCAAGCCTTGCATAGGCATCATGGATTCAAGGTGGGGGTCATCTGGTAGGGGGACAGGAAACTTCCCACCGGCAATTCTAACATTAGCTGAAGCTTCATTCAAGTGTCCTGAGTTAACAACTGCTCAGAGTATGCGTTACATGGGGGCACACCATTGCTCACAAAATGCCCATATGTACAATCCAGGCAAAGTGCCCATATAATTTGGGCAAAACCTGAACAACACATCAAAGTTGTCTATAGATTTCGTAACTATTGCCCCCTACCACATGCTATGTTGTGCAAAATATGTAATGCAGCACACATGTGTTAGCCGGATGGGTGCCCTTCGGGCACAGTAAGATTGGCACTGAACTGGGTGCAGCTAAAGTATTCCTATCTATTGAACAACATGTGAACATGCATCTCAGACAGCTCCTAAGTACCACATGCACACTCAGCATTTACCTTTTATGCACATGTGATGTGACCAAGATCACTCACAAATATCATGATGGGTAAATCTGCAGGGATCTAACTTGCTACAGTCCATAGACATTTCTCCCAACCATCTGGAGCTGAGTTGTATTCTCATTGTGTACTATACAGACTGTTGGCCAGCACAATAAGGCTCCTTGCACGACTGCGGCCTCAATTAAAATCTGAAGAGTAGTGAGGCACCAGTGGTGCAAATGTCTCCTACATAACCCCATTGAGACCTCAATACATTTACTTCATCTGTACCGTTTTGTGAGTAACTGAAAGCTACGTGTGGCACATAGTGCTGTCAAAAGTGCAGTGACAAATGTGTTGGCAACAGGCATGATAATCAGGTGAACAACAGCTCTGACACCTATCATGATTGACAGCAATGTACATGTGGGCATTCTTTCCATTTCCTATCACCCACAATTCCATAGCAGCACACGTTGTCACCTGTGCAAAAACCAACCTATTCTCAATCCTCAACGTTGCATTGGACATGATGTCAACATCTTAACTCAGATGATTTCATATAATTGGTCACACAATACATTTAATTAATGCATTGCACATATCAGGCTGTCTCACAAAACCCTGGAATGCCACACATGACGCACAAGGTAACTCTTACTAGCAGCATTGGGATCTTCAACTCTGGATACCTCTCCACTGGTGTAGGCCCACCTACAATACATGAAAGGAAATTATAACTTAGTGATATTTGGATATTTCTGTGCATGAACAACAGTTTCAATATAAACTTGTTGAGCTGAATGAGGAAGCCAACCCAGTGGTAGATCCGAACAACTGTCAAACATATATAGGCCCTCATTACGACCCTGGCGGTCGGTGATAAATTGGCGGTAATACCACCAACAGGTCAGCAGTAATTACCGCCAAATTATGACCATAGCGGAAAGGTCTCCGAAAGACAGCCAATGTACCACACCGACTGACAGGGCGGAAACAACAGCCATCACAGCAGTAGCCGCCTACAGCCAGGCGGAAGTCAAAGTTCCGCCAACCATATTATAACAACACAATCGGCCACATTTTCCGGGGCGGTACCAACGGCATCAAAAGCCTGGCGGAAACTGAGCTCAGAGGGGACTCACCATTGTAGACACAGGGAAGAACCATGCCACCATGGAACCAGAAGTGCATGTATTTCTGATGATGTTCTATGTTCTGCTCCACCACGAACACCAACGCCGGCGAAGACGATGACGGTGAGTACAGATGCCTAGCACACAAGGGAGGGCGGGTGAAAGGAGAGTGACACACACATGCACAACACCCCCCCCACATACACACACCCCATACACACAACCAGATGCATGATAAAGCAAGTTAATCCCCCGAAATCGGCTGAATAATGCACAGACAAAAATACTTACCCAAAGTGAATGTAATAACATCAACACAGTAGAAAAATATTAAGTTAGGAAATGTAACAGTTATTTACAAATGTGCAGAACAATGGACACTACCCAGTCCTCAGTTTGCGTGGGCCACATGGCCACAGGCCAAAGTCCAAGGCCCCACTTGTCACGTGCATCAATACGGAGAGAACACTGCAGGGGCATCAGTTGGCAAACATGCAGGAACCTCAGGGGGATGGGGTGGCACCTCAGCCGGGAGCGGAAACAAGACCACTGGTTCTGGAGGGGCAACATGCCCCGTGCTTAGTCCTGAAGAGTGCAAGGCCACAGTCTCTGGAGTGGGTGAATACCCTTCTGGTTCTGGAGGGGGCAACAAGCCCTGTGCTTGGTCCTGGGGAGTGCAATGCCACAGTCTCTTGAGTGGGTGTCTTGCCCACTGGTTCTGGAGGGGGCAACATGCCATGTGCATGGTCCTGGGGAGTTCAAGGCTGCAGTTTGCCGAGTGGGTGTCTTCCCCACTGGTTCTGGAGGGGGCAACATGCCCTGTGCTTGGTCCTGGGGAGTGTAAGGTCACCGTCTCTGGAGTGGGTGACTTGCGCACTGGTTCTGGCGGGGGCAACATGCCCTGTGCTTGGTCCTGGGGAGTGTAAGGCCACAGTCTCTGGAGTGGGTGTCTTCCCCACTTGTTCTGGAGGGGGCAACATGCCCTGTGATTGGTCCTGGGGAGTGCAAGGCCACAGTCTCTGGAGTGGGTGTCTTCCCCACTGGTTCTGGAGTGGACAGGCCGCACAGCAGCCCATGGACGCAGGATTACATTGCGTCCGACGGCGTTTTTGGCTGCACTGTGGTGGTGGCAGTGGTGGTGGGAGGCTCCTGCACCTCCCGTGCACCCTCAAATGAATGTACTGAGGTAGTGCTGGTGAGATGCTCCTGCACATCCCCTCCACCCTCGGATGGATGCATTGTGGTGGTGCTGGTGGAGGTGGGAGGCTCCTGCACATCCCCTGTGCACCCTCAGATGGGTGCACTGTGGTGGTGTTGGTGGTGGGGGGAGGCTCCTGCACATCCCCTGCACCCTCAGATTGATGCACTGTGGTGGTGCTGGTGGTGGTGGGAGGCTCCTGCACATTCCCTGCACCCTTGGATGGATGCACAACCATGGTTGGTGGTGGGGGCTTCGTGACAGCTGCTGGTGCAGGCTCCTGGCATTTCTTGCCTGCTGGGTCAGGCTCCTTGCCCTTTTGGGTGGCAGGTGCAGGCTCCTTGCCCTTCTTGCCTGCTGGTTGAGGCTCCTTGACCTTCTTGCCTGCTGGTGCAGGCTCCTTGCCCTTCTTGCCTGCTTGGGCAGGCTCCTTGCCCTTTCAGGTGGCAGGTGCAGGCCCCTTGCCCTTCTTGCCTGCGGGCGCTGGCTCCTTCCCCTTTAGACTGGCTGTTGCAGGCTCCTTCCCCTTCATCAAATGCGGCCTGGATTCCTTTCCACCATGAGTAGGTGAGGATGGAACTGGGCTGTGGACTCTGTGGCTGAGGTGCATGGCTGGGTTCGTGATACCCTGGCCATATGTGCAGGATGGGGGGTAGGGAAGAGGTCAGTGGTGGTTAGGAAATGTTTCTTAGGGACATTGGGGCGGGTAGAGGGAGAAGGAATGGTAGTGGAGAATGAGGGAGTGGTTGTTTGAGGTATTTGTCTGCTGAATTTGGGTGCAGGTGCATGGGTTGTATGCTGCTGTGAGGTGGATGTCTGTTGGGTGTCTGAGTGCTTGCGTTTCTGTACTTTAGAAGGGAGGGGACAGACGCAGTGGGAGAGGACATAGGGGACGTGTGCATGACTGTTGTGGAGGTGTCTGCCAGTGAGGTGTGTGTTCTACTTGGTGTGGTGATGATGCTGGTAGTGGATGATGATGTAGTGCATGCATCCATCGGAGGAGGTATGTGAGTCTAAAGTGTCCTCTCCAGTCTCTGCTGTGGTGCTCCCCTTGCCCTCTGTCCCACTGGTGCCCTCAGCATCGGTGGACTCTGCCTCCTGGGTCCTATGGGATGCAGCTCCCTCCATCGCCGGTGCCTCTGCTCTTCCGCCAAATGATGCTAATGCACATAAGGACAGAACGATGAACCAAAAAAGGGAGGGAGAGAGACAAAGGATACACTGGGTCAATGGTTGCACCAATTCCACAGTTGGTGTACACAGCACCCTCACACAAAGGGAACAGGCCAACGCACTATGCATTGCGCCACCACTGACATCGCTAGCCACCAAGGCTTGAGGAGGGGCACACACCGCCAACTGCAGCACACCTGGGACCCACGCAGCCCTGACCAGTGGTGGATGCTTACAAGCTAGGTAGGCAGGATTATCCCTTCAGAACCCTATTCACCAGACGACCTATGCTGATATGTTAGGCCTGGCCTTGGGGCACCCACTGGCACAAATCCACCACCCGGATACCACCCCACCAGGAGTAAGTTGTAAAGATGGGCACTGTACTCACCCCCTTGTGGCTGCTGTGATGCCCTTAAGCGACCATCCAGCTCGGGATAGGCCAGCTCAGGGTACGCCACCACCAGTATGCGGGCCATCAGGGTGGTCAGGGTTCGACGGGCAACCCTTCCTCATTGAGAGGCCATCCCCAGCTGGGCCTCCGCCGTCTTCCGTGCCCAGCGTCTCATGTCCGCCCACCGTTTGCAACAGTGGGTGCTCCACCTGCCATAGACCCCCAGGGTCCGCTCCTCCTTGGTGATGGCACGCCATATACCCTTCTTTTGATGGGCACTGACCTGCAGAGGCAATACACACAGGAAAATACCATTGGACAGACAGTCCAGCCTGTTACACATATGGCCCACCATACCAGTTACCATCACCATTGGCACACACATAGCCCAGCACACAAGCTGTACGCCGCAAAGAGGACATCCACCCACCCCCTTAAACGAGGCCTTCACACACATCACTCCATGCATTCATGCCACATACATCGTGCTCACAGTGTACTCGCCTGTTGGTTTGGAGGCCCATACAGCAGTCCGTATTTGGGTAGGACCCCATCCACCAGTCTCTCCAACTCCTCCGAAGTGAAGGCTGGGGCCCTTTCCCCGGTCGCACGGGCCATAGTAGGTTCCAGACATAGGTCACAGCAGCACATGCAGTGTAGGTCCTCTCCTATGGAAGGTCAGGTAGCAAGTAAGGAATCAGATAGAAAATGGCGGTCATGTCTGCGGCGGTGCATACCGTCACCACCGGTGTGGATCACCATTGGCCACTGTACCCCATGGGGCCAATATTAACCAATGAGGAGTTGCACAGCGGTTCCCGACCACCTTCAGCCACGGCACACAACGTCAGCGGAATTACCTCACTTCCACTTGTCCCTCCACCCAGGACAGGGGGACGCAATTTCAGAGGGGGGCCAGCTCTATGGATTCATGCTGCGTCACAGGAGAAATAGGCACAAACTGGACAAATCACACTGACCCATTACATGTTTACAGAATGAAAACTCACTCTTGTGTCCCTTAGATACCTACCGCTGCGGATGAACAGGACATGGAGACATACCCCCGCGTACAGTGGACCTGGCAACGCTGGAGGACAGGCACATTATCCTCACCTATAGACTGGGCAGGGCCACAATCACAGAGCTGTGTGTCCAATTGGAGCCTGACCTGATATCTGCTGTCCGTCACCCCACTAGGATCCCCCCTTTTGTGCAAATGCTATCAGTGCTCCATTTCCTGGCAGCTGGTTCTTTCCAAGTGACAGTGGGCTTGGCAGCAGGAATGTCACAGCCAGTGTTCTCAAACGGGCTGACAAGAGTGTTGTCTGCCCTGATAAATCACATGTGCAGCTACATTGTTTTCCCCCAGGTGGATGATTTGGCCACAGTGAAGGCCGAGTTTTATGCAATGGGACATATCCCCAACATAATTAGGGTGACTGATGGAACACACATTGCATTTGTCCCCACCTGGAAGACTTAACAGGTTTTCAGGAATCATAAGAATTTCCACTCTATGACTGTGCAGATGGTGTGCTTGGCGGACCAGTAAATCTCCAAGGCCAGTGCTAAGTATCCTGGACCGGTGCATGATGCCTTTGTTCTAAGGAATAGCAGCATCCCAAATGTGATGGCCCAACTACAGAGGCACAGGGTGTGGCTAATAGGTGAGTCTTGGTTCTCACCCAGTATATGTTGGTGGATGGGTATGGTGTTGGCCATATAGGATAGAGTGTGGATAAATGTTGTCCCTCAATATTTGCAGGTGACTCTGGTTACCCAAACCTATTATGGCTGCTGATCCCTGTCAGGAATGTCAGGACAAGGGCAGAAGAACGTTATAATGAGGCACATGGGCAAACACGAAGGGCCTTTGAAAGTACCTTTGGCCTCCCGAAGGACAGGTTTAGGTGCCTCTATCTAACTGGTGGATCACTGTGCTACTCACCCAAGAAGGCCTGCCAGATAGTAGTTGCATGCTGCATGTTTCACATCCTGGCCCTCAGACGCCATGTCCCTTTTCTGCAGGAGGAGGAGACTGGAGATGCCCCTGTGGCAGCAGTACACCCTGTGGACAGTGAGGATGAGGAGGCAGAGGATGAGGATGAGGACAACAGAACATCAGTTATTCGACAATAATTCCAATGAAACACAGGTAGGACAGTGTAACTTTACATTCCAATGACTTTGGTTGTAATCTGTGTGGCAAAGGCATGCTGATATTTCCCACTTCTATGCCCACTTACTGTTCCCTCTGCCAATTCATTTTGCAGATGTTGGTGAATTGACATATACTCCTGGTGTGTTCACTACAGCCAGCTACAGGTCATTAATTTATGCTCATTCTATGCACAGTTAAATTGCAATATTTGTACCTGTTTCAATCAATACATATTTGTTATACATGACATACTACAAATTGATTTTTTTCAAAGGGTGTTTATTGAAGTGTTAACATATAGGGGGCAAGTGCAATGGGATAGGGTGATGATGGAGGAAAGTCCAGGGTATTGTTCCAGTCTATTTGTAGCACAGGTGCATTGTCGAGGGGGACATAGGAAGGGGAGCAATGGCAGTTCAAGGCAGACAGGGTGACTGAGTGGGACACAAGGGTGACAATCAGGAGAGTATCATTTCCTGGCGGGGTCTTGGCAGCTGTCTCTGGCTTCTATCTGGATTGCAGGGAACATTTGCGGATTGGTTCACTTTCTGTAGGGGGAAGGGTGCTGGTGCCCTGTGAGTCCTGTCGTGGAGCCTCCTGGCCACTAGCAGCAGCAGAAGTGGAAGGCTGTTTAGATGTCTAAATAGCGGCAGGGGCCCACTGATGTGAGACTGCCTCCCTCATAATGTTGGCCATGTCTGCCAGCACCCTGCTATGGAGATCATGGTGTTGTTGATGGCCTGCAAGTCCTCCCTGATCCCCTGGTACTGTCCCTCCTGCAGCCTCCTGTTCTCCTTCGCATTGTCCAGGATCTGGCCCATCGTGTCCTTGGAATGTTGATAGGCACTCAGGGCCATATTTATACATTTTGACGCAAAACTGCGCCGGCGCAGTTTTGCGTCAAAAAAATTACCGCCGGCTAACACCATTTCGTTGCGCCGTGCGGGCATCATATTTATACTTTGACGCACGGCGGCGCAATCAACAGATGTGAGTCATTATTTTTGACGCACACCGCGGCGTCAAGTCGTAAAGGAAAACGACGTTAACGCGGCAGAAATGACTGTGGGTCGATTTACGACACCGCAACCCAGATATGCGCTGTTTTTTGACGCAATAGCGTCAAAAAAACCTGCGAACACTGCCAGTTCACCAGAGGAGAGCCAAAATGGAACCCAGATGCCACTACAGACCCCAGGAAGATGACAGCAGACCAGGAACCAGCCAGGACGATCCATACAAGAACCAGGACACTTATAGAAAGAAAAGAAAGTGTCGCTTCAGTGCAGAGGAGCAGGGAATCCTGGTTAAAGAGGTGACAGAACACCAGCACCAACTGTTTATCACCTCAAAGTTGCCAATCAGTAGGAGAGTGGCTATATGGCAACAAATTGATTAACAGTGTGGCTGAAGTACACAGAACAGTCACCGAGTACAAGAAACGCTGGCATGACTGCAAACGCAGGACCAAGGAAAAGATGTCCAGGAACAGGAAGGCAGCATTGCAGACTGGAGGGGGGAGTCCAGCACACCAGGAGGCCCTGGACCACATGGAGGAGATGGTTGCAGCCGTCATCCCTGAGGAGATCGTCACAGGGATTCAAGGACAAGACAGCACAGACTACCACGAGACAACGCACATGCAGGGTAAGTCGCATGGGGAATTGAAATGCACTAATGTTAACTGTAAGCAGGGGGGGAAATACCTACTACACATTGCATGGAGTCATCATATACATGGAGTGGCATGGGTAAAGGGGCACGGCAGGGGGGCATGGCCTGCACAAACATAAGCTGGGGCACACCATTACACTACACCAACAACAGTCCCATGGGGGCATTCTGTCATGCCAACGATGGAGCAAAGGGAAAGCCTCGACAAGAGGGAAGGCCACTACGTCAAACTTACATCCTGGCACTCGTCAGCCAACATATCTCCTACATTAACTAGGGCCCTATTAGCAATCCTCTAGCCAAACCGACAACTGCAATGTAACTGCAACAACAGTTGCCACTACCACCTCTGATCTGTGTGCAGCTCAAATAGCCAATGGCAGTAACCTCCCCATGGAACATACATACCTAAATTAAGGGGTGAGGAGGACATCTGCAACAATCTCCAGAAACAAGACAAAGGCCCCAGTACACTCAAATGTCAATGCCCATAGGTGTCACAAACATCAGCCAATATAAACAACAATAGGAGTGACACAGCACTAAGGACACACCCATGCTGCATATGTCAGGGTCCATCCTGTGCCTGGCTAACAAGGCAACATCACAAATGTCATACTGCTCAGACAACAGCATTGAGGAGGGGACACATGTAACTGGTCACTGAAATACACCTGCACAGTCAGAGAACGAAATAAGACACTGATACGACTATCAGGGCAATCCAATGTAACACACATTACCCAACATCAGCAGGACACATCAACAATGTCAACATCCATATCACATCATAACATTGACATGCATAGGATATGCTACATGTCAAGTACAATTAAGTCGATGTGAAAGATCTGGGATTGGGGCAGGTCCTGATAGTTAAGTGTGCTGCCAGGGCCATCAGAACACCCACAGCCAGGGAAAGGTCTCACCATGAGAATGGATATACACGGAGGGTCGAGTAGGACAAAAAGGTGTCTATTCTCCATTTGGCATAAACCAACACCTAGAGGCAATGAGGCTGACAAGTCTGATAACTCAATAACATACATGTGACACACAGGTGGACCATAGGCCTGAAACAATGCCCATCTGAAGGACTGCAGATATTAATACAAAACAAGATCACAAACTGAATTCATCAAAAGGCAGGCACGTCACGTCAAAATTGTCACAAGACAGCACACTAATTGTACCCTGTTTCATTGCAGAGGAAGATGGATCTCCTGCCGATATGCCTGTCCCAGATTTCCCTGATGACATGGATGACGAGCCCATAAACATTCCCCTGGAGACCATCCAAAAGGTCCTTGAAACCCTCCAGACCCCACCTTCAGTCACAAGGAGGAGCACAGAACAAGCAGCCATCGCAGAGGATCCACCCACCACCCCAATTGTAAGACCTGCCAGCTCCAATACAGCTGAGGACTCAGACGACACTGGAACCAGCTTTGAGAGAACTGTAGTTGGAGTACAGCGGGAGCTGGCCAAGGAGGTGCGGGTGGGGATGCAAACTATGGCAGCCAGCCTTGAGGGTGTGCGCTCGTGCATGATGTCATCTGCAGATCAGGCAGCAGCTATGCAAGCCCTAACATCCACACTGCAAGGACTACAAGAAACTGTCAAGGAATTCACCACTGCAGTAAAGGAGTTGCCACAACACCTCGCACCCCAAACCTTCCACTGCATGCACGAATGCAATCATGACTCCCTCAGGGCCGACCTGGCTGCCTACCATCGTGATGTGGCTGCTATTCTCAGGAACCAGCAGATCCTCCTTGCTGCAGTACTGCCCTTAAGACCGTCACAGGGAGCAGCGACTGGGATGTCTGACTCCACACCTTCTAACACTGAGGTTTGTGTTGCCCCTTCACAGCCAACAACAACAAGGACGAAGCAGGCAACACACACATCAGAAGAAGAAGACATGGAACAGATCACATTCACACGGGAGAGTACCAGGAAGCACTAGTTCCTGCACCATGGCCTACTTTGACCAAGGTCCAACGTTTTGTCAAATGCCAGTCTTACAACAACTATACTCAATGACAGTTCTGCTAACCACTGTATATCTTGTCAGCATGCCCAGTTATTGTCTCTCTCCTACTAATCGGCAAATTCTGTCCCTCTGCACTGTCTGTAACATCACCCCAGCATGTCAGTAGCATTACCTACACCCCTTCTGTGGGATCACAATGTAAGATTTCACTAGAACGGACTCAGCAAACATGGACAATGTACATATTGCACTACAGCACTTTTCAATAAATAGCACTTGCACAACAAATATGTCTCTGTATAATTTGACACATCAACTGTGCAGTAGATAGCACAAATGTGCCTGTGTTCCAATCATGTAGCTTGTCAATACAACTGTCCAAGACAAGAGTGTTAACAAGAACTCATCTTAGAAGGTGTCCCTGAACATCACACTGCAGTCAGACCTAAAACTGTCCCCACAATACCAAGTCTGGAAGCACACTTTGTGACGTAGAAAACATACTTATCGACAAAAATCCTTTGTGATCCATGTCAACTCCGATTGGTGGTTCAAAGAAATGGTGGATTCTTACCAAGGTAGCACTGGGGTAGCTGCCATTTTACACCTCAGTTTGTATTTGTTTGTAGCATAGGACAAAATGTCATAGAACAACAATCATCTACATTGATGCCAAGGCCATGATCAAGTAGCAGTTAACACATAATGTAAAGGATTATCTATATATTTATTCAAAACTAATCACACAAGAGGAAACTAAGGGAAAAGTCATACCTACCCTAATCTAACCTGACTACTCATTACCCACAACTGTCCCTAACTAACCTAAGCTAAACTTACTCATCACATATAATGAATCGTTCTAAACATCAACCCCCCACCCACCATTATGAGACAGAACACATGGAGGACAACACATACTAATCTACACACATACTATACTATCCTAAACATTCATATATTTTTTTGTTATTTTTTCTTCATATTTTTTTAATTTTTTTGTTATTTTTTGTTTTTTTTTGGAAACACACAGGAACCCCAACATTGCCCCCACCCACCCACACACTTAATAAGGAAAAGTAGAAAGAATCAGGACCCTCCACCCCCCTCCCTAACACTAACTAAACTAACAACCTATACTAACCGAACACTAATCCCCCAAGCCCACTAATCATGAGAACAAGGAAAGAGGAGGGAGGGGAGGGAATCATGTCCATAGCAAAAATTATATTCCTAGAGGTTGGCCCTCCGGAGGGTCCGCCTGATCGATTTGACCCGCTTCTTTATGTAGCTGACATCCTGGCTAAGATTGTTCACCTTCTTTAGAACTCGGTCCATCTTATGTTCCAAAGCCAGGAATGCCGCAGGGTCGATTGTTGGTGCTGGTGCCGTTTGTGTCCTGGCCGAGGTGCTCTGTGGCCGTGTGGAGCCTAGCCCACTGGACTGTCCTGCAGCTGTCACACTGCTGGGGCCTGGGTGTGCTGCAGATGTAGGGACAACTGTCCCCGCTGTGGGTGGGGCCACCTGGGGAGAACCGGTAGTTGTGGTGGTGGTGGCTGTAGTGGGCAATGTTGGGCCACCCTGTGGTGAAGCCCACCATGCTTCGGAGGCCCGATCGGACTGGTATGTACGGGCCATCCTTCGGAACCCCGACTGCACCTGCAGGATGTGTCTGAATCTCATGGCCCGCCTCTCAAATTCATGCTTCTGGGCGGGTGTCATGTTTGCAGCTGTGAAGACAAAGGGCAACTATTTACCTTAGGAACTGCATTGTGTGAAATAGCACAAGTGGTCAATCTGACAATACATCTACTGTACTTGTAATAGCTCATATTACCATACAGATCATTGAAAGTCTCAGAGGTAGTACATGGAAAGCCTGCCTACAAAGGTCATCTCACACATAGCACATCCAAAATCTACATTATGGGTAACAACTGGCAATAACTTGTCATCAAAGTACTGACAGTTGTATAGTCACAAGTATGTGTAACATGCTGGTTGCTTCAGTCCTAGGTACCCTATTCACAAACCCATGCCTGTGTTTGAGGGGGGGGAGGAACAACAAACAATTCCAAACTACATGCACACCCAGGAGTGTATAGAAAGCTCAACATGTTTTTGGCTCAACACACACACCACCAGTAAGGGCTATCAACAAATTGGAGTCAGCTAAACCTTGTCCTATCCAAGGCCCACACATGTCAGAATGTACTGACCTAGGTCAACATCACATACTTCCAGTGAGGCATAATTTTGAACAGACACAGAGTAGCAAGAACACCCATGATCATGAATAGCATGCACACCTAGGCCTTTGCACTCTAGTTCCACACACTTGTAGTACAACTTGTGGAAGTACATGCTCCCAGAAGGTTCAACCTACAGTGTACTCAGTACATCGGTTAATAGGGAAGCAGCAGTCTTCAGAAAAGCCATTTGCAGAAGCTATCTGGGAGAATGTGAGTCTAACATGCAGACTCAGTCAGAGACGAGTCCCAGTGCAACTCTTATTGTAACTAGTGTATTCCACATGACTCACCCCAGTTCTCATAGCAGGCCCTACAGGAATGGCCTACAAACCCTAGATCAGACAAATGGATAAGCATTGGTCAACTCAAAATTTTCTAAGAACTGAAATCCCACTAATGGAACAAGACTAATGATTGGGCAGCGCATCACACCTTGCGATGTGTTCAACACACAGGAGTCCATCACACATCACCAGCAAACACAAAACCTAACACACATGTCAACACTCACTGTAGGTGTCGGGGTCCTCAAAATGAGCCACCTCTCCCACTGTGTACGGTGCAGGTCCACCTGTAAAGCATGGAAAGAAGAATATGCTCAGAATCAGAGCACTGACAAACAATTTCAATTACAAAAACAATGTGTAAGCTGACATGAGTAATGAAACACTTTCAGACATGCTCATACTGCATGGAATATTTCACGGCCAACATTTACATATGATGGGTCTCCTGCTACAGTTACACACACTTCTACACACATGCAGTGGCCCTGACTGTCATGTGGTGGCAAACATGCACCTCCATTAGTGAGCAGCAACAATATTGGTGTGTATTCGTCTCATCATGTGCATCCAAGAGAGACATCCAAAGGCTGGTTACTTGAGGACTTCATGACCTGTCAAACAGCCTATGTGGTCATGACACATTTGTGACAGATAGGTACATTGTACAGAGGGGCAGGGACTTTGGCAATACCTCATGTTGTTAAAGTTTCATAAATTGATGTGTCCCAACAATGGTGATTGGCACCAAACATAGATGTGTGTACCCTAGTCCATGCCTTTGGACTGCATCCCTAATCGGGTTTTGGCACAAGAAACAAAAAATATCTGTCTAAGATGTTAGCTGAGGGCATCTGACTCCTTTCCAAATATGGTTCATGTTCAGATCTGGCATGTATCAATAAAATATGAAGGAGCACAGTAATCCCTAACAGGCATAGCACTTCCGTGAACACTTTCCTTACACACTCACCAGACACACATGAGACATATGTCTGGGCCACATTGCTATCATCAATTGACGTGAAGGCAGCACTCATTTTCAGCATCATGTAGGGTTTCCAATGTCAGTCTAGCTATAGTGTCAACATATGTAGGTATGATGTTAGTACATCCATACTTCACTGGCAATTGTGACCTGTAGAGTCATGATTGCCTCATTAATGTTTTGCTTTCTGACACAAAGGCGGCACTAAATTACATTCAGCAACAAGCAACCTGTAAGTTTGCAAAACATGAGCTGCCTGACTGCTAGCATTTGTCATCCTTCACATAGTGCATCAATTACCCTGTATTTTTCCTCAGCATTACACACAGTCAGCAAATTATCTGGCAGATTGTGTACCAATCATCTCATGTCACTACACAGCTTTTAATTGTGCACATTTACATGATCTGTACTCACCAACATGGCCACCAATCATGATTCCCAGGTGGTCCAGCAGATCTTGCTCCCTGGAGATCAGGTCAGCTCAGTGGTGCTTCAGCTGGTGGTCATTGCGTTGGCTCCCATACAGACGCACCAAGTGATGGCGCACCTTCCCCCACCGGACTTTTCGGGCCTCAGTGTGATACCCCTGTATCACCCTACCCCCAGCCTCGAGCATCAGTGGGAGGAAATGGCACACCAGCCATATGAACCCCCCCAATTCCTCCTCACCCATCCTGGAAAGACGTGGCCTACCCGACATTTATGCACAGAAAAGGGGAAAATGTAGTGGGAAAAAAAGAAGAAAGGGGAACATGGGGGAAGTAGGAGTAAGGAAATACAAAGTAAACTTAACAAATAGAAGAGCCCAACTATCCCCTATATAACAGTACCCACAACAGACTCCCACAGACAATAAATACAACACTGGACTGGACAAATGTAAACAAAACACACTCAGATAGTATTCTACAACAATATTTAAATGACAAAACAACAAGTAAGATGGCACTCTGGACACAAAAGCACAAAATCACAGGACAACACTATGCACACAGCCACACAGTCTAGAATAATCATAGACTGCAAAGTGAAAGTGAAAGTACACCCACTGTACAGAATCTGTAAACAGGATATCCTGTTACATCACATCCTGCATAACATGGCCGCTGGTTTTTTCCATTATGCGTCATATTTTCACGCATACAGCTTGTGCGTCATATTTTTTGACGCACAGGAGTGCAAATAATGCTGCATCCAAATATTTTTAATAAGTGGTAAATAATGTTTGGATGCAGGATAATTTTCACTTCCAGAGAGAAAAAATATGACACACAAGCTGTATGCGTGAAAATATGACACATAATGACAATTATGTATTTTTTATGTCCAAATGAGTCATGCAAATTTGCTTTACCTAACGGTGCTAAATGCTAAATACTTGGGCTTAGTGAAAGCAAATGTGCCTTACAGGATGTATGGAAGGCATTCACAGTGCAATAGTAAGGATTGGCCAAAATGGAGATTACTCATAATTGCGCACACATGTAGCTAATTGCTGATTGCGACTTTCCAAATATGAAAGAGCTAACAGGATGTCTTTATTAGCTAATTTGTGGGCACATGTATCAAGCTTTTACAAATTGCAAAATGGGCATTTAGGTAATGCAATTGACGCCTAAACAATTTTTGGTGGTAACCATGTGCTAATTACAAGTTAATGTAGCAAAAATATGTTTCACTATAGACATGTAGCGCACACATGCCCCTTAAGCATGTGTGTGCTTCACGTGTCCGTAAAAAGTGTTTAATTGGGGTGCAGCAGAGGGGGACTTAGGCCCCCAGCACCCTGAGATTTGCTGTTCCTGACTTGCAAATTAATCAACGGTTTTCCCAATTTCTGTAATGCTAAACCATTGGCAGCAGGCCCATAGATGCAAATTGAGTATGATTCTCTTTTTGCAAATCTGTAATACAATTTGCCCATTTGAAGTTTGCCCTATTACTTCTTTAGAAAAATCAGACATACCATTTAGCATAGATTTAATAGCAAATTCTCAAAGTTCCTAATGTTATAATTGCAAATAGGTTTTTGATGCATGTGGCCCTTAATGCATTACCTGGTTTAGTGGCATGTTTCACTCTTCATGCTAGGTTACAATTGGGACACTACTGTGATAGACTGCTTGCAACCACTTTGGTGATTGGATGGTATATGTACATGTGTGTGACCCAATGTTGATCCTGTATCAACTGTTAAGGTGTATGTTGTCACTGTTACGTCCTGGTCTCATCATGAGTTAGGGGCAGCTAATCGTGTATCTAATGAGTATCCTTTGGAGATAAATGTGAGTAAAGTCATTGAGGACATGGTAACCTACACGTGGATGGTCCCACCCTGTCACTGAAGACGTGTAATGAGACTTTCAACTGGGCAACCTTGGTGTGCTGAGTGAGAGAATGTCTCAGGTGTCAGGATCCGGCATGTGTCATTGCAACATTTGTACTCAAGTTGGCCTCTGTGGATGGAAATGCATCTGGGAACATCATAGCCTCTGTGCAGAATAATATGGCTGGTATTCACCACACACGAGCCATCTCTATTATTTGGACAATGTTACTCAGCGTGTGAACAGTCAGGGTCCTCAAATGTGTAGACTTTTCATGGACATTATCTGAGGTTGCTGGTTCTGCTGGAGGCCACGTACACCATCCCAGGCTATGGCCCAGGTACACTGTTACACTTTGTAGTTTAGGCATTAATGAGGCCCAGACAACGGATGGGCCATGATTTAGCTATTCAAGGGCACT
Source organism: Pleurodeles waltl (assembly GCF_031143425.1). Lineage (NCBI taxonomy): Eukaryota > Metazoa > Chordata > Amphibia > Caudata > Salamandridae > Pleurodeles > Pleurodeles waltl. The sequence continues at coordinate 253,050,882 of NC_090439.1, forward strand.
GTAACAAATATGATACAAATAATAGTCAGATGATGCAATACAATGTATTTGAGTATACATTGATGAGGCAAATGACAAATTAGCCTCTGAGGAAAGAGAGGTTTTGAACAGCAAGTGTGGTCCATATGTGGCCACCGGGAATCTTTAGGGTGACTCACGGACAGGTGCCAGTCAGGCTGACAGGATGCAGGGTCAATCAGGAACCTGCTCTTTCACAATTGACATGATCAGTGGTCTGACTAAGACTGGTCGGAGGGAGCAGTAGACAGTTGACATGTCAAACTGTGTATGTCCTGTGTTGTTTTGAAGGTGACACATGAACCCAGATACAGTGTTACACGGCAACATTAGTAGCAATGCTTAACGGTGTAATTGCCAAAATGACTACATCTATGCTGTAGGAGGAATCAGCAGGGACGGTGCATGTAAATTTGGGTGGTGTGCATGGAGGTGATCACTGGTGTGGCCTCCATCAGTGTCTCACAAGTCCTGTGGGATGAGATTTGCTTTCAAATGGCCTACTGTACCTTTCACACGGGAAGCAATCGACAGATGATACCAGGCCTTATAAACTCCAAACCAGTGTATTCTTTGAGCCGACTTCCATGCAGTCAGATAGTACTATGACAATGGTATACCATAGGAAAGGGTGTGGCACACTGGATGACTCTTGTTAGTGTGTGTGTGTGTAGATTAGGGAATATCAGGGTACACATATTTGTATTCCAGGGACCTCTTCAGACAGGTGGGGTGTGACCAGGCTCATGGGTGTGTCAGCTTCTTAGAAAAGGGCTGACATGTAGATGGGATGTGATGTGCTGGATGCTTGTCATATGTGTGGCACTTGTGCTGTGTATGTTCTGCTTATGTGTAACTCTAGTGACAGATAGTCTTTGCAAAGATTGTATGTAGTTGGAATTACTGCTGTCAAGGGTCTGGTCATACATTCCTGTTCCTGATGCAAAAGCATGTCAACTGCCTGATATATGAGGCCTGTTTTCCCCTAGTTGAGTGATGGTGTTTTAGTTGTGTGCCATATGCTGCGATGAACCATGTTTCCAACATGTATGTGTGTAATAGGTGTGGTCCTCAGCTATTGCCCTTCAAAGGTGAACTGTACAGGATGTCAGTCATTTACATTGTGTGTGTATGTGACCGTTGTATGATAGGCATCACATTTGTAGTAGGATTTTCTGTGTCCTGATTGTTATATCATCAATGCTCCATGAGGCAACACTCTTCTTCTGATATTTAGAGCTAAAGGTGTGCAGAAATGACTAGCCAGACCATGATGTGGTGTTTCTTATCAGTGTTTATTTACAATAGTTCATTAAGTGGTGATGGTGATAATATTTAAAAGAAATTGTTCACAATGTGTTGGCGCCTACGCTCTCCAGCAGCCGTGTTTGGTTGTTCCCCCTCATGTTGCAGGGCAGCATCCTCCTCTTCCTCGTCTTCAGGCATGTATGGGTCTGGTTCCAGGAGGGGAATGTTCCTTCTTATGCAAATGTTGTGCAGGATGGAACATGTTAGTATGATCTTACAGACCATCTCGGGGGAATATAGGAGGCTACCACCAGTGATGTCGAGGCAGCGGAACCTTGACTTGAGGATGCCGAAGGTCCGCTCGACAATGTTGCGTGTCCTCCTATGGGCCTCGTTGTAGGCACGCTCTGCAGCTGTACTCAGGTTGCCAAATGGTGTCATTATCCATGGCTGGATGCCATACTCCTGATCAGCTGCAAGAGAAAAAGAATGGGATCATGTTGATGTAGCTGGCACTATTGAAAAGACCTTTAATGGCAGTAGTTGTCTTGTGTTGTCTGTGACTCTTTTGTGTACTAATGTGACATCCTATACTTGTAGGCTATACCATCTGCATTGTGTTGTTTCCTTGGTTGAGCAAGTGTTTGTCTGCTAACTGTTTGTCAGCAGTATGTTTTGGGATTTTCAGTGCAGTGTGCCCTCCCTAACATTGTGACTTGTGATACAGGTGTCCGTGTGTCTGCACTTGGGGTGAGATGATAATTCCATGCAGAGTTAAAATTGAAAGTGTTGTTAACACGTTCATATCAAAGTACCCTGGGCATCCCATACCTTTAGACTTATGCAATGTATTAATGTGAAGGTCATTGGGACACTTACAATTTGCAAGGTGACATTTCGGCAACCACACTCATTAATGTCTTGACATTAGGCTGTACAGTAAATTCCGATGTGTGACAGGTTCAATGGTGACTTAAGAAACATGGCTAGTGATGTCAGGACCTCAGTGTGTTCCTGTTGACATGTTGCTGTTGTGGTGTATGTGTTGTGTGTCCTAGAGGGTTGATGTGCAGTGTATATATAAGTAGGTTTTTGTACTTACCAACAAGTAGTCCATTGCCATACCGTCCATCCTGGAAGTGTTGATTGATGGTGCAGTGACAGAAGATGAATGAGTCATGTACACTCCCAGGATATTTAGCCACAATGTTGGTGAACATTCCTTGGTGATCGACAATGGCCTGCACGTTGATTGAATGTGTGTGCTTCCTGTTGCGGTAGAGGTGTTCAGTAGCAGCAGGTGGCACAAGGCGTACATGTGTGCAGTCGATTGCACCAAGGACGTGTGGGAATCCACTGATGAGGTAGAACCCCTGTTTAGTTTCCTGCTGCTTCTGCAATGTGTTAGGGAAGCAGATGTGGCGGGGTGTCAGTCAAATGATGGCATCCCGTACTTTGGGCAGAAATGCGGAGAATGATGGTTGTGATATTCCGCCTACCAGGGCACCAGTTGTTTGAAGAGAGCCACTTGTCAGCATGTGAAGTACGGCAAGCAGCTTTGTTTCTGTTGGGATGGTGTGGGGTGTCACCAAGCGGGGGGCAACTGCTGTTCAATATTTCGCAGCAGCTGCTGAATGGCCTTCCAGTTCAACCGGTACCTCTGTATGATGTCGTGTTCCCTGAGGCCCTGAAGGGTTGTTCTTGGGCGGAATATCCTCTCCTGCCTTCTGCGCTGCCTTTGGGGTCCCTGCTGGTGTTGTTGTAGCTGCTGTTGTTGCTGCTGGGCTCTGCGTCTGCGTGCACGCTGGATTAGAATCACCTCCATGGCTCCCTGTTGCTGCTCTGCTGCTCTGCTGTTTGTTCTGTGTGTTCTGATTAAATACAGGTGTGTTTGCCCCATTTTAACGCCTGCCCTGACCCAGGCGTTAAATTTTGACGCAAATCGGGCTGTGCCTCATTTTCTGGCTCCGCCTCCTGGCAATGCGTCATTTTTGCCCGAAAGCATAAAAACGACGCACGGCCGTTTAAGCCATTTTTTGGACGGGAACGCCTACCTTGCATATCATTAACGCAAGGCGGGTTGCCGCATCCAAAAAATGACGCACACGGCTGAATTTTGTCATTCGCAGGCTCGGGCGTCAAAGTTTAAATACGGGGCAATGTTTGCGCTGATTGTGCGTCAAAATGTTTGACGCACAATCAGCGCAAACGGAGTATAAATATGCCCCTCAGGATTTTGTTGAGTGCTCCTGGAGAGTCGATTCCCTGGGCCTGTCCTCCCCCGGCACACAGCAGTCCTCCCAGTTTCCCTGTTGGCCTGTGCCTCTGTCCCCTGAACCGTGTGCCCACGGCCACTGATCCCAGGTTCCTGATTGTCTTGGGTGCGAGGTGTGGCCTGGGGTCCCTGTAGTGGTGGACACACCACTGATTGAGGTGTCCTGGGGACAGAGGTGTGGGTACTCTGGGTGGGTGCTGTTGTGGTGTTTCCAGATGGGGTAGACTCTGTGGTGGTGTGTGACTGTGCAACTGGCTGTCCAGTGGTCCCTGATGGGCCAGGTAGGTCTTCCAGATCCTGAAGATATGAGTTGCTGTCATCACTGTGGGCCTCTTCAGTTGGGGGACTGTATAGTGCTGGCATCTCCTCTCTGTTGATATTGGCAGGCGTACCTGTGTGAATGTAAATGATGTATTATGTTTAATGTATCTGACACATTGTACTACCATTGTTTCTCCTCTATGGTTGGATTTGCCCTGACAGCTTTTACTTGTGTATGTTAGTGTGTATGGTGGGATTGTTAGTTCTGTCTGCTATGCATGCTTTAGTGAGTGTGTCCATGCAGGGCTGGGAGAGGTACCCATGAATTGGTACAGCATGCAGGGCTTGGCATTGGGATGAGTGAGATGTGATGGTGGGGTGTGTGGGATGTAGTGGAGTGATGGGGTGAGGGTGAGGTTTTGTGATGGTATGCAGGTAGGGGGTTGATAATAGTAGAGAGCTTATTTACCACAGTCCAGCCCTCCTCTGCCTCCGGCCAGGCCCTCAGGATGCAGTATTGCCAAGACTTGCTCTTCCCATGCTGTGAGTTGTGGGGGAGGAGGTGCGGGTCCACCGCCAGTCCTCTGGATAGCAAGCTGGTGTATTCCTGCAATGGAACGTACCTTCCCCCGTAGGTCATTCAACCTCTTCCTGATGTCATCCCTCGTTCTTGGGTGCAGTCCGACGGCGTTAACCCTGTCCGTGAATCTCCGCCGTAGCCCCATCTTCCTGGCTATTGATATCTGCTGCACCTGTGCTCCAAATAGCTGTGGCTCTACCCTGACGATTTCTTCCACCATGACCCTTAGCTCCATCTCAGTGAAACAGGGGTGTCTTTTTGGTGCCATGAGTGTTATGTGATATGTTTGGTGAGGGTGTGTGGGTAATGTGATGGGGTGTTTGATGTGGGGTGCGTGAGGGATGTATGGGTGTATGTGGTGTGCGTATGTAGTTGTGTCAGTGGTCTTGGTGTCTGTCTGGTGGCAATGATTTATATTTGTAAAGGGTTGTGGGTACTGTGTGTGTGTCGTTGATAGTGGCATGGGTGTGTGGGTGTAGTGTGTGTATGAGTGTCAGATGTGTGTTGTTTGAAATGTCCAATGTGTTGTTGTTTTGTCTGTGGGTGTCCATTGTGAGTGCAGCGGTATGTACCGCCAATGGTTTACCGCAGTTGAATGTCCGGCGTGGTGATTCATGGATCATAGTGTGGTGGGCGTTATTCTGTTGGCGTAATGGCGTGGGTTTTGATACCGCCAGTTTATCTCTGACCTTTGGTCTGGCAGATTTGTGTTTGTGGCTGAATTCTGTCAGATTGGTGTGTGTGTCATAATATGGTGAACGGATATCCGCCGCCATGGTGGTAAGTTGACGGCCATCAGCGTGGCGGTAATTGGGATTTACCACCAATGTCATAATGAGGGTCATAATCTGTCTGTGAGACATAGGGCCAGATCATGGAGACCTTGGTACTAACAAAGCATCACTTTCCCTGACACTCCTGTGGTGCATTTAACTACACCATTTGTATATGGAATTGTCTTGCAGCTGTTTTGTTGCTTTACACCTCCATTACCATATGGGGATGCATAACACAGTATACTGCATCTGAGGGGCATGCAATGGTTGTTGCAGTAGCCATCCCTTTATAACACCCATTGTTCTTGACCCTGACCCAGATGTTGAAGACATCTAACTCATCATCAGTGCTAAAAGACTGACAACTGTCCAGGGGTTGTGTGAGCACTGCAAAGGGTTGAGAAATATATTGAGACATCCTTGTTTCTTGTTTCTAATATGCCATGGCAGTTTACTTATGTTCATTTAGATGTCCCTACCTGCACATTAACTGAATAACATTACGGATGTCTTGCCAATACTGTGTGGCCATCCATTAGTGCCATGGTATACCAATTTTTGTCCAGGAAGGGATACCAACATGTGCATATACATTCCCCTTAACAAAGACATTCTTGCTCTGTGGTCCAACGATGCCTGTGTTGGTGGAGGCTTCTAAATAATGTGATAGTGCTGTTGCAGCTTAAGCCCTGCCCCATACTGTCTGTAAGACGCAGCAGGCATGTGGTACAAATTCAGCACCTGGGTGTTGGGTAATAGACACATTATGGAGTGTATGTGATACACAATGTACAGGAAGAGGAATGTGCTAGTATTCTCGACCCGTTGCATAGACAAATGCCATTGGCCAATGACACAGAGGGGCAGATTTAAGGAAATTGGTGCTGCACCTAGTACATCACTACTGTCCTTGTGTCCCTTTGTACCTCCTTCCCCCACCATGTGTGCACTGTATAAAACACATGGTGCACCATGGTGCAGGTAGGGGACAATTGCGTCAATTTATAGGGATGCAAATGATGTACTCAGCAGGAGTAGCACCAAACAATTTGTACAACTTCTGATGATGACATAGGGGACCCATCATATACAATGGTACCCTCCCTTTTGTGTTGCTAAAGTTGCCCTAAGTGGGAAGGGATGCCCAGACGTGGGTCTCTTGCTCACTGTTCCACTGGATCCAAGTTAGCCTGGCTGATGAAGGGTGATACCCTGAAACCGGTCCCAGAATGCTTCTTTCCGGTCCAGAGAGGACCTGGCCTGGCAGTTCTGGCTGAACTGTTCCCATGGGGGACAGGGTCAAGACTGATTTGCATATTGCTGGGTCTAAACTGGGGTGGCAGGTGAGCAAAAAAACAATGGATTAAACCCAGATCTGTGACTTGGGGTGAGTGTTTGAAAAGTTTCAACAGTCTATCCATCATCCTTTGGTGTTGCTAAAGATGCTTCCTTTTAATACCTGCTTTGAGCAAGCGTTCAAAGTGTGGGAAATATGGCACTAGGAAATATGTCATATTTGTAAAAACCCATGTACTTTATTCCACCATACAGGGGTAGGCCCCCATCCCATATGTGATGCCTGGCAAAGCCATCATGTTGTGCAAGGCTTAACTGAGTGGCGCTATGCATGCATCACACCACTATGGTGCATGGAAGATGGTACTTCTAACCCTGCATCAGCTTCTCTAATTAAAATCACAATGGAAGCCCTATGGTGGTGCTGGAGCTCTTAAATCAGACCCAAAACAACCTGTCCAGATCCCTTGACAAGACATGATGCACTCAACATTATGTCCACCTGCCCTGCACATGCAAATAATGGTGTCGCAATGCAAATGGGATACATACCAATCTGAATCCCCAGGTGATCCAGTAGGTCTTGCTCCCTTGAGATTAGGTCAGCCCAACTGTGTTACAACTGGTGGTCATTGCGTCCTCATCCAATAATTCGGGTTAAGTGGTGGGGCACCTTGCCCCACTGCAGCTTACGGGCCTCTGTGGTGTAGCCCTGGATCACACGGCCACCCAAAACCAACATCATCGGTAGGTAATGCTGCACAAGACATATGAACCTTCTCAGTTCCTCTGCCGTCATCTTTGTCATCCTCCCTTTCCCAGACATAATGCAGTTTTAGGAGACTGCAGTGGTAAGTGCCCAAAAATAAAGTTACTATAAAACGACCCCACTTCCCCAACTACTCCAAATACCCCAACAATCTATACTACCCCTAGACAAACACTTCACAATACAGTGACAAATACAGTACAGAAACACTACAAATGACAGAAGAATTGACAAATATAACACAACAGCACCAGGACACAGCACAAAACTCTCCCATAACTCCAATCCTCTAACAACACCATCTCCACACACTCTCACACATTCACAGACAATAAGACTGTGAAGTGAAAGGGTAAGTGAACTCACTGTACCATGTATGCAGGCACGATGTCCTGTTTCATCGTCTCCTGGGCCTGTGCGTCACGTTTTCAGATATGCGTAGGTATTCTTTTACACATGACAGTCATGCATCCATTTTTTCCCATTGAGGCTGACAAGGCCTCAAGACTTGCGTTTGATGCTCAGGGGCCAGGCGTAGTTTTTCTAAATAGGAAAGTTTTGGTATTCCTTCCCATGAAGCCTGACAAGGCCTGTGGATTGTGCTTGACGCCCAGGGGCCAGACATCAATTTTTCGGCCTTGCAGAGTATGGAATATTTCCGTTTGCGTCAAAATATTTTGACACATGACCGGAATTTGTGTATTGTTTTTGGAAACGCTTACAGTGTACCCAGATTCATGTACCATGTCACAGGGGCTATGCATGTATGTAGTCAGTATGGTATGGCTACCTGTGTGTGCATGTTCGTTCATAACTTTATGGTAACATCAGTATGTGTTACCAATATGTTTTTATATGTGTGTGATGTATGCAATGACTGATACCGGGTGTATATGTGCATGTGTTGCTAGACTGTGTTAACATACATGTTAGCACATGTGTACTAGGAGTCTACAGATGTGATCTAACACATATTTGTGGGTCTACCACATTGTAATCTCTGATATACAAGTGTACATATACAAACAACATAGTAGATATGATGGGCTATGTCCAAGACATGGTAATGCATATGATACCCATGACAGATCATATTCAGAGGATGCAGTGGACTATGGCTGGGTTGATTTTGCGTTACCCCTAGCAATGTGAGTGCATGTGTGTCCACACCGTGGTGTGTAGTTAGGTTCAACCTTTATGATCCTCTGCTACACGTATGACATATAGTTCCCCATGCATTTTAGATGCAGGACATGGTGAACACACATGTGTCAATGAACGTTAGAGTGTGCCATGTGTGTGGAAAGCCATGTGTTGTGTCATAAATGTAAAATATGACAACAGCAGTGTGTTCACAGGATATAAATCCTCACATATATATCTTTCTGCATTGATACATGTTGGACTTTGTCAAATGCGTGTGCAGTCTTATCAGTGCCACCTATGTTTTCGTGTCAGAAGACATCTAAAGATTATTTTATTGTGTCAATGATCTTGTGATACATATGCATTTTCATTTGTGGAAAGTTGTGTTTTGTTTAGACTCCAATACACATTCAAGGCCTGTTCAATTTACATGGTACATGTGTGCTGAGATATCTGGCATATATAACTAACAGGTTATTGTAGTGGGAAACATGAGTGGGTTATGTACTGACCTAGTCCTCTCTGTACATATGTTGGGTGATCACATGGTGACATTGATATGTTGCACAGTCAGTATTGGTATATGTCTTCTACTACTGGTTACATAATAGTTAGTGTCCCATTGCTTGGCTTTGCAAGATTATATGACTTCAACACACACATGACATTATACCTGCCACAGCACTTGTGTCGCCTCCAAGTGACCTCCCCATGTTGTATCTCCAAGTATCTGTGGGTATCTCTCAGGTGTCCATCCACATCCTTTGTTGCACATGAGTGTGCACTAAATTCTGCATTCCACAGCCTATGTCACTTTCACCATGAGGGTATGATGTTAGTGTGGGAAATCATCTCAGTGTTGTTTTATTATTAGCCACATGCAACATATCTGTCTCCTTCTTCTCCTATACATTTTTGGATGGGTCTGTGACATGTTTGGACATTGCTGGACATACCTGGACATCCCACACCTGAGTGGCATTTTGCAGACCTAGACATATTAGGGAATCGTGTCACTGTTGGTAACTTTCTCTTGGTCCAGCATGTGAGTGTCAATGAGAGGTGTTGTATTGATATGTGGTGTGTGATGATATAATACAGACTATACTAGGTTATCTTGCTGACACATGTCAACCATTGTAGGTAATTGCAAATCCTTTCCTACCTAGGCCATACACCCGTTCATCAGACTTCACATGTATATCCGGATTAGCTCCAGGCATGTGTCAAGGCAGCCGATTTGTGTGACAAATGTGTATAGAATGTACTTAGGGAGTGGAAAACACTCTGCCTACATTTCACCAAGACATTAATTTAATGTATTGTTCCATTTTATTCTTAAATCCTGACAATGGGTCATATGTATGGAGACTGATTCAGCACCCATTGCTGCTTCATTTGTCTAGCAACCTGTAACGCACTTTGCAGCCAACATGTGTGTGCCATATTTGAGGTACAGCACACCATGTAGCTGGGTTGGACCCAATGGCAGTGCCAGGACTTAAGCCCATTGATATACAGTGCAGGTTCTGGCTCCAAAATTGGTTACTAACCCTGAACAGTTAATGAAGGTCCATTGTTACAAATGGTGCCCCTCCTTGTCATACTTGCACAGAGCTGGTGTAGCAGTGATCCGCCTGAGATGTGACACGGTTCAGTTCCTACAATACTAAAGCACCATTTGAAAACAGCCCCTACCTTATGTATGCACCCCTTGCATACATCCTGTCAAGTGTGGGGATGATGTGGGGAAAGGGCTAGGATTTTGCACATTGCCCACATAACGCCACGTAATATTTTGTGGTGCGTAGACCTAGGCCTTTGAGAGCCCCATGGCCGTGAGCTATGTGACACTGATGTGTGACATGGAGGCACTAGACCCTCTTACATCACAAACTATGTTGCAACCATACTTGTAACAATTGTGTTTCTTTCCTGCTCTTTGAGGTATGAGCAACATTCCAATGGTATATGTAGTGGATAATAAGTAGTCCATGGATATTCCGGGGCTAAGTTGTTTATGGTGATATTTACAAAGTGATAATATTTGTACTGTAACTATGTGTAGAAGTTCTGTACAATTTGTAGTCTCCTGCGAACTTCTGCAGCATTGTTTTGTAGTTCCCCTTCCAAATGTGCTGCACCATTGTCATCCTCCTCCTCACTGAGGACCTCTACCTGTTCGTCCCAGGGAACATTGGTCTGTATACATATATTATGCAAGATTGCACATACCAGTATGATCTTGCATCCCAGTGGTGGTGCATACACTTGGCTTCTTCCTGTCAGGGTCAGGCAACTGAAACTTGACTTCAGAAGCCCAAATGTCCTCTCTAGCACATTTCATGTCCTTCTATGCCTTTCATTATATGCACGCTCTTCCATCGTTGTGGGGCTGCCAAATGGAGTCATCACCCATGGCTGTATGCCGTAACTTTGGTCACCTGCAAAGGAATGGGAGACCATGTGTTGGTAATGCTTAATGGTGGTTTCGGATGTAGCTTGGCAGTTGTTAATTTTAGGTGAAGTGTTGACTCAGACTTGCTTCTGGTATTGTGTATGTTCCGGTTTGATTAAATGGTTTCAATGGTCTATGTTGTTGGACATCACAATCTCGGGTTGTGGCTCAGGGACCTGGGGATTGTCAAATTAAGTCTAAACTGATGCTTCAACCATTGCAAATATGTGTTGTGTTGTCCATATTTGAGGCAGTGTCCTATTGTTGGTGGAACCTATCACATCCTTGCACCACAGTGTTGTCATATGTAGAAACAACGTGCTAGCCCTACAAAACAAAACTCTGGCCTGCATGTTACCATTTGGCACTAAGCATGCAGTGCAACACTTACTGACCCATTGTGGCAGATGATGGCTGTGCTAGCCATCCAGTGTACTAGGGTGTGAATCACACAATTCGAGGATGAGCAAAATTGGTGCAGTGGAATCTCCTAGGTTCCTATTTATGATTTATCACAGACAGTTTCAACACATGCACAGTGCAGGTGCAGGGAGGTGGCACACAATCACACAATTGTTTTACATGAGTCCCTGTGTACCGTGGTTGAACGGTCAGGTATGTCCCCTATACTCCTACAGAGACCTACTATGGCATCCATGATCTTTACAGTATTGCACATCTGTGCACCATGGTGGGCTGTTTCTTGCATACGGCACACACATGGTGGCATTAAGGGGCGCTAAGGGACGCATGTGAGATGGCACTGGACTAAGTACTGTACCACTTCTCATTATTCTGCCCCATGGTCTTTCATGGCAGGTAATGTTGTATTCCTGTGTGTGCAACACAATGCAACAGACAGGTGAATGTGCACACTACAGTTATGTCAGGTATGTGTAGGTGATATGCCGTTGGTAATGGCAACACTTGGGTGGCATTTGATATTAGTGCTGCCAGAGGCCTGAACACCATGAATAATGTGGGCCTGTACCTATGTGTGACTTTCTTTATATTTACATGGCCTATGCCATTGGCATAGCCGAACTATTCATTGTTTGGTGCAATGTGGGTGGGATATGTATTTAGGTGTCAACCAGTGGACACTAGTAGCGGTTTGGGCCCAGTTTCTGTATGCAAAAGGGACATAGCTCCACCTGTCCTCACTTGGTTTTCCAGTCAGGTTGGGGTTGTTTTATGTACATGTGGATGTATGTGTGTGTGATATGCAATGATTGTGGTGTAATGTGGCATGTGGCAAATGTGTTGTTGTCTGTACATCTGTGTTCCCCTGCCCATGTGTGTTTAGCGTGGTGTATCTCTTGTTTGTTCTGCAAGGTTGGTGTGTTCTATGTGTACTAATTGGTATGGTGGCTTACCTGTGAGCATGCCATTCCCATATTGTCCATCCTGGAACCGCTCGTTGATGCTGGAATATGTATGCATCATGGACACTACCGGGGTATTTGGCAAGGGTGTTTGAGAAGAGCCCATGGTGCTCTACAATGGCCTGCACATTTATAGAATGGGTGTGCATGCAGTTCCTGTATAGGTGTTCCGTTGCTGCAGGCAGCACCAGGTGGACATGAGTGCAGTCCATTACACCCAGCACATGTGGAAACCCAGCAATTAGATCGAAGCCTTGCTGGGTCTCCTGCTGCAGTTGCTGGGTGTTGGGGAAGCAGATGTGGTGTGGTGTGAGGCAGATGATTGCATCCAGGACCTTTGGTGGGAGGGCTCATTGGGATTGCTGGTAGATACTATCCACTTGTGCTCCAGTTGTCTGAAAAAAAAGATCCTGATGCCAGCAAATGGAGGACAGTGAGGAATTTGGTCATGGGTGGTGCATTTGTTGGAGTTTCCACCCTTGAAGTGATGTCTGGCGCTGTGTAGTACAGCAGGCGTACAATTGACTCTCGGTTCAGACGGTAATTCCTGATTACATCTTGTTCCCTGGGCCCAAGGGTGGTTGTATGTTGTTGAAGGATCCTTTCCCGCCTTCTATGCTGCCTTTGTGGCTCCTGTGGTGGTGCTTGGGGTTGCTGCAGTGGTGCTGGAGGTACCTGTTGTCATTCCTGAAGTCTGCTGTGTGTGCCAAGCTTCAAGGAGGTTGCCAATGTTCCCTCTGTGTGTTTTTCTTCTGTGTGTGGGCCTCAATTTAATGCCTGCTCTGACCAGTGCATTACAATTTGACAAAAATTGGTGTCTGCATCATTTTTTGGGATTGGTTTCTTTGTGTGCGTCCTTTTAGCATCAGGGAAAATATGGGATTGGAGGGCTAGCGTAATTTTTTTGGAAGGGAACCTTGCATATCATTGTCAAAAAATGACGCATGGTGGGTTGACGGGTCTAATGTCAAAATATAAATATGGTGGTAGGGTTTCACCTCTTTTGTTTAAAAGTAAGGTAAAGGCATCCTTTTCATAAATATGGGTTTAAACATCTTACCTTTATTCAAGCATATCTGTCCAGGACAGGAAAAAAGCGGGATTTGGGGGGTGCGGTTATGGGAGGAAGGAAAGGTCTTTTATTCGAACAACATAGGTATGATAGAAACTAAAACAATACTGACTTTCTATCTATATCGAGAAGTGGGGCCATTCTCACTTAGCAACTGATTGTGGCAAGGAGGGAAGACGCTAGGGTAATAAAGTCTGCAAATGGTTAACTTCTTTGAAGTGGACTGGTTTCTTTTCTAATGAGCCGCTAAAATGCATAAAATATAATGGTGGATTTAAACCGGTCTGTTGCTTCAATATTCAGAGGGCAAGAACTTGTGCAGAGCGGTCAAATAGTTTTCACTAAGTATGTACACAGACCTAGATTTACAAAGACTTTGGGATGGGTTTGTGGTAGTTTTTTAATGTAGACACTATAGGAAGGATTCACAATCCAACGCAAATCGTGATTTCCATTGGATTGTAACCCAAAGTAATGAAAAGCAGTGCAATGCACTGCTTTGGGCTACATTGCATCAAGGGGACATTCCATTAACAGTGTATGGGTATTCCAACGTAGACACCCATGGATTTTGACACAAATCTGTATCTTAAAAAACTGTAGACAGGGAACTGCACCAGAAAACTCTATGAGGGAGGCGTAAGAAAGATAAATGTTTTCATTTCGCCTTGTTTTTTCCTGTATGCATGCGCATTACATGCTGCAGCACACATACAAAGAGGAGAATGCCCCAAAGCTAGTTTTTGTACAGGAATTGATTCCTGTCCATAGAAAAACTATGCTGACCATAACGTAGACATCCATGCACTATGGTGCAAGAATACCTGCGTTAGCGCATGGCTGCTAAATGAGCAACAGAGCAGTGTAAGAGCAAACCGTGCCCACTTCTCACCCAAAGCAGGACAGCAACTTTACATGTTGCACTGCATTACATGAAATCTCTGTAAATATTGCCCCAGTGTCACTAAATGTGTGTTTATATGCAAGCAAAACCAATGGCATTGTCATTGCGTGCTTCTTTTATTGATATAGGACTGATGGACCTATCTATATTTTTTAATGGTGCAAGAATACAATATTATTTATTCAGAAGAGTGCACATTGCAATGCTAACTTTATGTATTTTATTAAACTGAAAGCTTAATATACTGCGAGCTATGGAAGTAAACCGTGTCTTCGGTTCAGGGCAGTGCATTGTGACCTGACGCAAGGCATCAGTCACAAGGGCAGTGCCAGGAGCAGCACAAGGAAAGCCTGGGTAGCAGCTGCAACCTTTGGCGACTTCTATGGGCAAAATCAAGAGAAAGCAATTTCTTCTTATGTCTACATAGATTATGTTTGACCTCCGACTTATTTTTTGAAAGGCTCCTATCCAGAAAAAATGTAACATCCAGACTCCTCTGCTGGATGGACCTGCACAGCAGACACCATTCTACGCGCAGTCTATTAATTCAGAATGCCAAAGAAAATACTTAGGCCCATATTTATACTTTTTGACGCTAAACTGCGCTAACGCAGTTTAGCGTCAAAACATTTAGCGCCGTCTAACGCCATTCTGAAGCGCCATGCGGGCGCCGTATTTATGGAATGGCGTTAGCCGGCGCTAGCAGACCGGCGCTGCCTGGTGTGCGTGGAAAAAAACCACGTAGACCAGGCAGCGCCGGCGTAGGGGGAAAATGGCGTTAGGGCGTCTTAAAATGGGGCAAGTCAGTTTGAGGCAAAAAAATCGCCTCAACCCGATTTGCGCCATTATTTTCGACGCCCAGACGCCATTTAAATGACTCCTGTCTTAGTAAAGACAGGAGTCATGCCCCCTTGCCCAATGGCCATGCCCAGGGGACTTATGTCCCCTGGGCATGGTCATTGGGCATAGTGGCATGTAGGGGGGCACAAATAAGGCCCCCCTATGCCACCCAAAAAAAATAAACAAATATAAAAAATTATACTTACCTGAACTTACCTGAATGTCCCTGGGGTGGGTCCCTCCATCCTTGGGTGTCCTCCTGGGGTGGGCAGGGGTGGCAGGGGGGTCCCTGGGGGCAGGGGAGGGCACCTGTGGGCTCATTTTGAGCCCACAGGCCCCTTAACGCCTACCCTGACCCAGGCATTAAATAGTGGCGCAAATGCGGGGTTTTTTGACCCGCCACCTCCCGGGCGTGATTTTTGCCCGGGAGTATAAATACGACGCATTTGCGTCGCCGTCATTTTTTTAGACGGGAACGCCTTCCTTGCATCTCATTAACGCAAGGAAGGCGTTCACGCAAAAAAATTACGCTATTTGCCCATACTTTGGCGCTAGACGCGTCTAACGCCAAAGTATAAATATGGCGTTAGTTTTGCGCCGAATTTGCGTCGAAAAAAACGACGCTAATTCGGCGCAAACGGAGTATAAATACGGGCCTTAACTTATAAAAAAGCAATCTCACATTTTACATTTTTCTATGGATAACTACAAGTTGATTTGTGTTGTATAATATATTAAAACTAATTGGAATAGAAAGTAATTTGAAAACACAATAAATATGCAAAACATTCTAAAAATGTCAGCCCCAAGAGGAAGGGGAAGGTAGGGCTGAAGGTACAATAACACACTGATTACTTAAAATGAAGTAGGTCAAGTATAAAACATAACATCAAATATTTCAATACCTGACTCGTCGAAATGTTCACCACTTTAAGACAGATTGTAAAAATAATTACAGCTTCAGATTGGTACATTCCACACGTTTGCAAAGAATTCAAACTACTTCTCGAGACTTCATTAAGCATTTCACACCTTGACCCTATTATTCTAATTATTCTAGAATGATTGTTATGGGCAGTGCCAAAAAGGCTGAGCAGTAAGATGGCCGCTTGAGAGGTGTCCTGTGCTGGCCCAACTAAATATCCGTCCAAATCGGGCCACTAGACCACCCATCGGCAACAGTTAAGGTACTCCTAGGAACGGGAATACTTGTGGTTACACATTGTGCTCCAGCTGTCCTAAATTGACCTCTACTTCCCTTGTCCGTGGAGGCTCTGATGCCTGTGTGTGCTTCCTGGCCCTGGAATGGGCCTTCCCAAACATCATCAGCAAGGCAAGGTAGGTAACGCTGTAGGAAAGTACCATCTTGCCTGTCATGTTACCCCCATTTTTTACTTATATATATGTTTGTTTTTGCCTGTGTCACTGGGATCCTGCTAGCCAGGTTATTTCACAGCCATTTTACACTGCACTTAAGTAACTTATAAGTCACCTATATGTCTAACCCTCACTTAGTAAAGGTTAGGTGCAAAGTTACTAAGCGTGAGGGCACCCTGGCACTAGCCAAGGTGCCCCCACATTGTTCAGGGCAATTTCCCCAGACTTTGTGAGTGCGGGGACACCATTACACGTGTGAATTACATATAGGTCAATACCTATGTGTAACTTCACAATGGTAACTCCGAACATGGCCATGTAACATGTCTAAGATCATGGAATTGTCCCTCCAATACCATTCTGGTATTGGGGTGACAATCCCATGCATCCCCGGGGCTCCAGCATGGACCCCGGGTACTGCCAAATGAGCTCTCTGGGGTTTTCAATGCAACTACCGCTGCTGCCAACCCTCAGACAGGTTTCTGCCCACCTGGGGCCTGGGCAGCCAAGTTCCAGGAAGGCAGAACAAAGGATTTCCTCTGAGAGAGGGTGTTACACCATCTCCCTTTGGAAATAGGTGTTAAGGGCCTGAGAGGAGTAGCCTCTCCTAGCCTCTGGAAATGCTTTGAAGGGCACAGATGGTGCCCTCCTTGCATAAACCAGTCTACACCGGTTCAGGGATCCCCCATCCCCTGCTCTGGCACGAAACTGGACAAAGGAAGGGGGAGTGACCACTTCCCTGTCCATCACCACCCCAGGGGTGGTGCCCAGAGCTCCTCCAGTGTGTCCCAGACCTCAGCCATCTAGAATGCAGAGGTGTGAAGGCACAATGGAGACCTCTGAGTGGCCAGTGCCCGCAGGTGACGTCAGAGACCCCTCCTAATACCTGGGTAAGTAGCCAATCCTCCCCTGAGGGCTATTTAGGGACTCTCCTGTGGGTTTCTCATCAGATAACGAATGCAAGAGCTCACCAGAGTTCCTCTGCACTTCTCTCTTCGACTTCTGCCAAGGATCGACCGCTGACGCTCCAGGACACCTGCAAAACTGCTACAAAGTAGCAAGAAGACTACCAGCAACATTGTACCGCCTCATCCTGCCGGCTTCATCAACTGTTTCCTGGTGGTGCGTGCTCTCAGGGCTGTCTGCCTTCACCCTGTACTGAATGCCAAGAAGAAATCTCTTGTGGGTCATCGGAATCTTCCCCCTGCTAATGCAGGCACCAAACTTCTGCATCACCGGTCCTCTGGGTCCCCTCTCTTCCTGACGAGCCTGGTCCCTGGAACACAGGAGCTGGATCCAAGTGACCCCGACAGTCCAGTGGTCCGTCTGTCCAAATTTGGTGGAGGTAAGTCCTTCCCATCCCACGCCAGACAGTAATCCTGTGTACTGCGTGATCTGCAGCTGCTAGGGCTTCTGTGCACTTTTCAAGACTTCCTTCATGCATAGCACAGCCCAGGTCCCCAGCACTCCGTCCTGCATTGCCCAACTCACTGAGTTGACCTCTGACTTTATGGGACCCTCTTTTGTTGTGCTGAGATGACCGCCGTGCTCAGATTTCCTGAACGCCTGTTCAGGTGCTTCTGCGGGTGCTGCCTGCTTCTGCATGGGCTCTCTGGGTTGCTGAGTGCCCCCTCTGTCTCCTCCTCCAAGGGGCGACCTCCTGGTCCTTCCTGGCCCTGGCAGCACCCAAAACCTTCAACCTTGACTCTTGCAGCTAGCAAGGCTTATTTGCGGTCTTTCTGCGTGGAAACAACTCTGCATCTTCCAGCACGCCGTGCGATATCTTCTGACCAAAGGAGAAGTTCCTGGCACCTTCTGTTGTTGCAGAATCTTCGGCTTCTTCCACCTGGAGGCAGCCCTTTTGCCCCTTCATCTGGGGTTTAGTGGGCTCATGCCCCCCCTGGACACTTGCGTGACTCTTGGACTTTGTCCCCTTCCTTTGCAGGTCCTCAGGTCCAGGAATCCGTTTTCAGTGCTTTGCAGTCAGTTGTGTCTTTGCAGAATCCCCTATCTCGACTTTACTGTCTTTCTGGGGTAGTAGGGTACATTTACTCCTACTTTTCAGGGTCTTGGGGTGGGGTATCTTGGACACCCTTAGTGTTTTCTTACACTCACAGCGACCCTCTATACACTACACTAGGCCTGGGGTCCATTTGTTGTTCGCATTCCACTTTTGGAGTATATGGTTTGTGTTGCCCTTAGACCTATTGCCTCCTATTGCATTCTATTGTGTTCTACAGTGTTTGCACTACTTTTCTAAGGGGGTCATTACAACCCTGGCGGACGGTGTTGAAGCGGCGGTCATACCGCAAACAGGCTGGTGGGAAAAAAAAGGGAATTATGACCGTGGCGGAAACCGCCATCATAGACAGCCACTTTAACACTCCGCCCGCCATGGCAGTACAGACAAGCAGTGCGGAGGTCACCGCCAACAGACAGGCGGAAGACAAAGTACCGCCCACAGTATTACAACAGGCCAATCCGCCACCTTTTCCGGGGCGGATTCACCGTGGATAAAAACACGGCAGAAACAGACATTTAAATGGGAAAACACTCACATGAACAAACTCCACGAGGAAGGAGGGCACCATGGAGCCGGAACTCCAAATACTCCCTGCGCTTGTCTTCCTGCTTCTCTATGAACATCAGCAACAGCGTAGCCGAAGACAACAGTGAGTACTGCACCTACGACATAGGAGAGGGGGAGGCAAAAGTCACGGACACACACATGCAACACCCCCACCCCCAACCGACTCTCAACCACTACAACAAACACACCAATGCATTTTCGAACATCACAGTAACAGCCCCCAAACCCCCCGGAAGAATGCTAAGACAAAAGGAAATGAGTTCATACATTGTAATGCATCAAAAAACAGTTAGCTCATATATACATCAATATATACACATTCCAAATATATACATCACGATTAGTAGTACAGGTATGCACATTTCAATGTCCGTGGACCACTGGGCCCAAAATGCATGGGCGAGGCCCACACACAATACCTGTCCTGGAACGGAGTGAACACTGCAGGGGCATCAGATAGAAATACAACAGGCACCTCAGGGGGAAGGGAAGGGGGGGCACCTCAGCCAGATGACTGCACCATGCCAGATCCACGACGGGGCTCCATGCCTATTGATGTATCAAGTGCAAAGCCACAGTCTCACAAGTCTCTACAGTGGGTGGTTTGCCCACTGCTGTAACCTGGGGAGTGCAAAGCCACAGTCTCACAAGTCTTTGCAGCGGGTAGTTTGCCCACTGCTGTATCCTGGGGAGTGCAAAGCCACAGTCTCACAAGTCTCTACAGTGGGTGGGTTGCCCACTGTACCATCCTGGGGAATGCAAAGCCAAAGTCTCTCAAGTGGATAACAGTCTCCACTGGTTCTGGAGGGGGACTGGTGCCCAGAGTGCTTCATCCTGCCAAGGATAGATGGAGTGGATGCATGTCTCCACTGGTTCTGGAGGGGGACTGGTGCCCAGAGTGCTTCATCCTGCCAAGGATAGATGGAGTGGATGCATGTCTCCTCTGGTTCTGGAGGGGGACTGGTGCCCAGAGTGCTTCATCCTGCCAAGGATAGATGGAGTGGATGCATGTCTCCACTGGTTCTGGAGGGGGACTGGTGCCCAGAGAGCTTCATCCTGCCAAGGATAGATAGAGTGGATGCATGTCTCCACTGGTTCTGGAGGGGGACTGGTGCCCAGAGTGCATCACTCACCCCGTGATGGTCCCTGTTGCGTCACTGCCCCTGCCCCTCATGGGCTAGTGGTGCATGAGTTGGCAGTGCTTGCCCTGTTCAGCGGTGCTTGCCAAGGCGGTCTTTGCCCTGTTCAGCGGTGCTTGCCATGGCGGTCTTTGCCCTGTTCAGCGGTGCTTGACTTTGCTGTCTCTGACCTGTTCAGCAGTGCTTGCCATGGCGGTCTTTGCCCTGTTCAACGGTGCTTGCCATGGCGGTCTTTGCCCTGTTCAGTGGTGCTTGCCTTTGCTGTCTCTGACCTGTTCAGCTGTGCTTGGCCTGTTCAGCGGTGCTTGCCATGGCGGTCTTTGCCCTGTTCAGCGGTGCTTGACTTTGCTGTCTCTGACCTGTTCAGCGGTGCTTGCCATGGCGGTCTTTGCCCTGTTCAGCGGTGCTTGACTTTGCTGTCTCTGACCTGTGCTGCGGTGTGTGCCATGGTGGTCCCTCATTGCCCAGCAGGGCTGTGGCTTCCGGGCCCCTCCTGGGCACTGATTCCGGCGGTGGTCTCCTGACCAGTGACGATAGTGCTGCCCTCCTGGGCACTGACTCTGACCAGTGACGATAGTGCTGCCCACCTGGGCACTGACTCCGGCGGTGGTCTCCTGACCAGTGACGATAGTGCTGCCCTCCTGGGCACCACCCCTCCTGGGCACTGACTCCGGTGGTGGTCTCCTGACCAGTGATGATAGTGCTGCCCTCCTGGGCACTGACTCCGGCGGTGGTCTCCTGACCAGTGATGATGGGGCTGGCGGTGGCGTCTTGGGCAGCGGGGAGGATGGCGGCCTTCTCCACAGTGCTGCTCTTCCCAGACTTTGGAGACTTCTTCTGCCCCTTCACCACCGTGGGAGGAGTCACAGCTGACTCGACACTCCCCCCGGGACCCTTGTGGGCGGCTTTGCCGGCAAGTGTCTTCCCCCTCTCCCGTCGGGCACTGTCCAACTCCTGGTGCTTCACAGGGGGTGGACTGGCAGTGCTTTGGCTCCGTGTCACACTGGCTGCCCTGGTGCCCGGTGCACTCCACATACCTCGAACAGGCACCACTGGTACCGGAATCTTTTTGGCTGAGGTGCTACTATGGGACCTATGAATTGGATGGGGGGGTGATGGGACAGAGGTCCACGTTGCTCAGGAAAATTTTATGATGAACACTGGGACGGGTAACTGGAGGGGGTCTGGGAGTGGAGGAAGAGGAGGTGGTTGTAGGAGGTGTAACTTTGGGTGATTTGGGCACAGGTGCATGTTCTGGAGGCTGTCGTGAGGTGGATGGATGTTGGGTGTGTGTGTGTGTGCCCGCATTTGTGTACTTTGGGAGGGGGCGTCACAGACACACTGGGAGAGGACACAGGGGACGTGTAAATGGTAGTGGGGGTGGTGAGTGCAGGTGAGCGGGTGTGGTGCTGGGTGTTCTGGTGCGAGTCCTAGTGGCTGTTGTGGTAGTGAATGCAGGTGAGAGTGTAGACGACACTGGGAGGGAGGAGGGAGACAACGAGGAGTGGGACACATTGGAGGCAGTGGATGTTGCTGTGTCTGTATGCCTGGGGTGAAGGTGATGCCCACCCTCCTGGATGTGCGGGCACGGGCCGAAGGCTGAGGGGCTGCTGGGAGGGCAGTGCTGGTAGGGGGGGTGGCGGCTGTACCTGTAGAAGTGGGGGGCACAGATGGTGCTGCCACCACAACGGAGCTCAAATCGGAGGATGAGTCCGTGTCGCTGTTTGCTGATCCGCTGACCGCTGTGAAGCTCCCCTCGCCCTCCGTCCCACTGGTGTATTCGGAGTCCGTGGTGTGGCCTTCCATGGCCATGTGTGACGCAGCCCCCTCGTGCTTCGGTGCCCCTGTACCTCCGCCTGATGATGCTGATGCACAAAAGAACAGGGAGACCACAAAAAGGGGTGGGGAAACAGAAGAAAGACAGGTTGAGTGCATGGCTTACCGCTACCGTTGGCGGACAATACAGACACAGCAGCCCCATGCACTACGCCGTGCTCTTGGCCTCTACAGATGCAGTTCCTGGGATATGGCCTACTTGCCTATGAGTGTCATCTGCCCACATAGATGACACAGGGGCATGTATACCTGTTTTTGGCACTCTACAGAGGTGGGGTGGAGTGGCACATTGCCTGCATTACGGAGGGGCCTAGCCTACGGAACTCACCCTGGCCTGGGGAAACCCACAGCCCTCCTCCCCCATCCAGACCCCTCCACTGCACGCAAAGTCATGAAATTGTGAGTGTACTCACCCCCATGTGTCTGTTGTGATGCCCTCATGCGCCCATCCAACTCAGGGTAGGCCACCACCAGGATCCGGAACATCAGGGGGGTCATGGTGCGTTGGGAGGCCATCCCCAGCTGAGCCTCCGCCGTCTTCTTGCTCCAGCGGCGAATGTCCTCCCATCTTTTACGGCAGTGGGTGCTTCGTCTCTGGTGGACCCCCGTGGGTCCGGACTTCCTTGGCGATGGCATGCCAAATATCCTTCTTCTGGTGGGTGCTGACCTACATGAAATATACAGGGGAAGAAGAGAAGTCATTAACAACTGCAATGTCGAAGTGAGTGGCCCACATCCCTACCCTTGCCATGTGGCACATGCATTCACAGTCCTTCATGCTCGCATTACTCTGCCCCCTTCCTACTTACATCCAGCCCTCTCCAACCAGGCATAGCCCATACAACTTTTACCTTATGTACTCACCTGTTGGTCTGGAGGACCGTAGAGTAGTGTGTACTGGGGGAGGACCCCGTCCATGAGCTTCTCCAACTCCTGTGCAGTGAAGGCAGGGGCCCTTTCCCCAGACGCACGTGCCATTGTCTCTTCCAGACCGAGGTCACAGCAGCACTTGCAGTATAGGTCCTCTCCTGTCGAAGATCAGGTATTGAGTGTTTGAACAGATAGAAAATGGCGGTCACGTCCGCGGCGGTGACGTCCGCGGCGGTGACGTCCGCGGCGGTGCATATCATCACCGACGGCGCACTTTGGCATTGGCTCCTGGGACCCATAGGGTCCAATGTTAACCAATGCAGCATTGCGCTGCGGTCTTCGACCGCCTACCGCGACAGTGTACAACGCCAGCGCAGTTACCTCACATCCCATTGTCCCACTTTAGAGGTCAAGCATCCGCCATTTCAGGGACCCACATGGCTTCATTTACAACTGCGTCACACATACCTAGGCCTGGACTCAACACACATACAGGAAGATTTTTGTATTTTGTGTCGTGTTCTGTGTAGCTGTGGGTACATACCTCAGAATTGGTTGACTCTGTGGTCGCTGTTGTCCTTCCTAGGCACCGTCAGCTGGGACATGTGAGGAGATGGCGGAATCCTCCGGTGTACCGACCGCTGGTGGACCTGTTGACAATGGAGGAGTGACATTTAATCATCACCTACAGGTTTGACCGTGCCACAATCCAGGAACTGTGTACCCAGTTGGAGCCAGATCTGATGTCACTAATCCGCCATCCCACAGGTATCCCCCCTCTAGTGCAGGTGCTGTCAGTACTCCATTTCCTAGCAAGTGGGTCATTTCAGACAACAGTGGCCATGGCATCAGGGATGCCCCAGCCTATGTTTTCTAAAGTATTGTCCAGAGTGTTGCCTGCCCTGCTGAAACACGTGAGGAGCTACATCGTTTTCCCTCAGGTGGAGGATTTGGCTGCAGTGAAAGGTGACTTCTATACCCTGGGACACATCCCCAACATCATAGGTGCCATTGATGGGACCCGTGTGGCTTTGGTCCCCCCCCCACAGGAGTGAACAGGTGTACAGGAACCGGAAGCGTTATCATTCCATGAATGTACAGATGGTATGTTTGACAGACCAGTACATCTCGCAGATAAATGCTATGTTCCCTGGCTCAGTGCATGACACCTACATCCTGCGGAATAACAGCATCCCTTATGTGATGGGTCAACTCCAGAGGCACCGGGTGTGGCTATTAGGGGACTCTGGTTACCCCAACCTGTCATGGCTATTGACCCCAGTGAGGAATCCCAGGACCAGGGCAGAGGAATGCTACAATGAGGCCCATGGGCGGACTAGGAGGGTGATCGAACGGACCTTCGGCCTCCTGAAGGCCAGGTTCAGGTGCCTCCATATGACAGGTGGTTCCCTATTCTACTCACCAAGGAAGGTGTGCCAGATCATCATCGCTTGCTCTATGCTTCACAATCTTGCTTTGCGACGCCAGGTGCCTTTTCTGCAGGAGGATGGTCCAGAGACGGTGTTGTGCCAGCTGTGGAGCCTGCGGACAGTGATGAGGAGGAAGCAGAGCAAGAAGACATTGATAACAGGGACTCTGTCATACAGCAATATTTCCAGTGACACACAGGTGAGATAAATGTCTTTACTATTACATTTACTTTCACACTTCTACCTCTATCCTGTCTGTCAATTTCAAGCAGTATTTGGTAACTGAGTGGTACATTTCCATTACGGTTTCACAGGTGTGGTTACCAACGTATGTCATCTGCTTGCATCCTTCATGGACTTGTGATGTGTGACATAGGTATGTTGACATATTTTCGAACGGATTTGGCTATTGTCATAGTTAATACACATTTTCATAATCACAGACTGACTCCAGATTTTTTGGTGGTTCAAGGGTGTTTATTGAAGTGCTAATTATTGGAGGGGGTGGCTAAATGGTGATGGGTGATGGTGGAGGAATGTCCATGGCAGAGTCCAGTCTATTAATCTCACAGGTGCACTGCCCATATGGGCATAGGAAGTGGAGCTGGAACAGTTCCAATCTGGACAGGGTAACAAAGTGGGACAGTGGGATGACAATCAGGGTGGTCTCATTTCCTGGCAGAGTCTGGAATAATGTCCCAGGAAAGTACTGAATTTTTATCCTTAATTAGCTGGAATATCGCTGGGCTTCGATCCAAAGCTGAAAACTCAGAATGGTTGGAGTTTGTATCTACTTTTGATATCATTTGTCTTCAAGAAACTTGGCTTACGGTACCCTTTTACTTAGATGGTTATTATTCTGTGTCCCAGCCATCTCTTACATCTAGAGCGGGCAGAGCAAGTGGTGGGCTCCTGGTACTTGTGTCATTATTACTTCAAAAAATTGAGGTTTCATTGATTTGGTCTTCTGCCTTCTTTTTGGTGGTCTTATTATCAATGACCGGGCGGAAAGATATTTTACTTTTAAATTTTTATGATACTATTCGAGTATCGCTCTGTCAGGAAGCCTCAAAGAGCTTACAGACTTTTTAGATTCTGCTGGAAAACTCCAGGACATGGAATTTGACATGATTTGGGTTGGAGATTTTAATGTTTAATTGTGTAATCATGAATTACCTTATTTATGTGGTGCATCCACAGAAGGCAGAGAGTCACTTACTCATTTTATCCACTCTAATTTAGGTAATGCTCTGAATACCCTTATCTATAAATTTGATCTTGTTTTTGCAAGGGATATGACAAATAGTCAGATAAAGGAAATACCCACCTATACAGGGAGCATGAATGGTAGGATTATTGATTTTATCCTTATTTGCTCTTCACTTTCACGTTCAATTGTGGATTTTAAAATTAAATCCCACTGTGCTAGTGACCACAATCCCTTGAGCATAAAATTAGCTTTTAAAACTAGGGTAATTTTACCTAGGATAGTATGCAAGGGGAAAGTGGTTTTAAAAAGAAATTTTGGCCCCGTATGAGATGGGAGAGAGTAAACCCTAATACCTTTTATGAGGACCTTATAAAACAAAATAAGGTCCACATTAATACCTGTTTGTCTCTGCAATCTACTTGCTCCCATCTTATAACTGCTTTTCAGTCTTTAAGCTGTGCTATTTCTGAGGCACTGAAGTGTGCCGAACATCCTATAGGCGTAAAACCTCAACGTTGGTTTAATTCGGCCTGTACGTCTGCCCATAGAGACTTAAAAATAGCTATTAAAACAATTCCATTTAGTCGTGATTTAGTTAAGCAGTCTAGGGGCCGATATAAGTCAGTCCTTGAGGAGAGGAACAATGGAATACGTACTAGCGCATGGGAAGATCTCATGGCAGCCACAGAATTGAGGGACCCCTCTCAATTTTGGAAGGTGGTTAATCATCCATAATTTTCAGGTCAGGCAAATAGGGAGGATGACTGTCTGATACCAGAGGGGGTCTAGGCAGAACACTTTTCATCTGTATTTCAGTCCGCAAATAACCCTAATTATGGTGTGGAGGTATGTGGCCTCTCATGTCTGGCTACTTCCACTACAATTAAGAATGGAATTTTACTTGAGACATATGAGATCACCACACCAATAAATAAAATGAAACTAAGGAAAGCCCCTGGCCCGACGGGGTTCCAGTGGACTTATTCAAATCTTTACCTGACTTGTGGGTTCCGCTAATCACAAACGTTCTGAATAGTGCTATTCAAAGTTCTATCCCTTCCTCATGGCTAACGGCAATAATTGTCCCGATATTCAAAAAGGGTAATAGGCTTGACCCTTTTTGCTATAGACCCATTTCTCTCATTGACTCCACGGCAAAGATTCTGGGGAGTGTCATTTTGAATCGGCTTGAGGAGTGGGTGGCAAGGACAAACATTCTATCGCCAATTCAATGTGGGTTTAGGACTGGATTAGGCACAGTCGATCAGGCCCTAAACTTACACCTTATCCTTAGCAAATATGTTATTGTAAAAAGGGAATCTATCCACTTAGCCTTTATAGACCTATCCAGTGCATTTGATATGGTGAATAGAGTAAAATTGTGGGAAATAATGGACACAATGGGGGTTGAGCAAGATTTGTTGGATCTGATTAAACGTTTATATTCTGACCTTTCTATTACAATTCAGTTTGGACAACATGGCGAAAGATCCCATCCCCTTGCATCCAATCGGGGTGTTAGACAGGGCTGCCCTTTGGCACCTTTTTTATTTCTGTTGTACATAAATGGCTTGTATAGCTATTTAGCTCAAAATGGTAAGGATTTCCCAAGATGAGTTTTAGACAATTGCCGATTTTATTGTATGCTGACGATGCCGTTTTAATTGCCCGCACAGCCAATGGCCTACAGACCCTTTTGGATCTTTTTTTAATGCACACACAAGAGCTCGATTTGAAAGTTAATTTTAAAAAGTCACATGTTATGATTTGCGGTCCTAAAAACACACGCACTAAATGTTTTACAATGGGGGGAACACCTTAACAAAGGTAAAAGACTTTTGCTATTTAGGTTTGTACCTAAGTTCTTCTCTGTCATGGAAATTCCATTTGAATTTTAAGGTCCAACAAATGGAAAGAAATGTTGAAGCAATCTTTCGCTTTGCCCGTAGATTGGAGCATAGACCGGTTCATCAGATCATCACGCTCTATAAATCCAAATGTGTCTCAGCTGTGATTTATGGCGGTGGCCTCTGGGGATATACCAGTTCAAGTATCTTACAACGGGCAGAGAATACATTTCTCCACCGGCTACTTATGGTACCCAAGAATGTAGCGAATATTATATGCCATGAGGAGTTGGGAATCCGCTACATTACAGATTTGATAGACATTGCCCCCCTTTTGTTATGGATAAAAGTATGGTCAAATTCGGCGGCTACTTTAACACATGATTGTGTAAAAGACTGTATTTTGTTAGTAAACCACAACAAAATTCCATGGTTAAATTTTGTTCATAACTGTTTCCGAAACTTGGACTTGGAGTTTATGTATTCTAAACCAGAGCTCTTGCCCAATAATGTGAAGGAAATTGTTAAATTCCGATATAAAGAGTACGCTATGAATCTTAGATACCAAGTGGCAGAGAAATTGAGTTCTTTTGATTCATATGTACAAATTTCATCATCAAATTCGATAGAACCTTTTTATTACCTATTTTGCGTAATTTGCACACTCTTTCTTATAAAGAAGGATTGATTGGCATTCAAAGCCTTTCATCCAAACAAATGTGCAGCTCTATTTTAAGTTTTATCAAATCCGCTATCACCATTAGGAATCAATATGAATTAGCAAAGTGACTATTTATTAATGGAATTCAAATACTGTTTTATTGTTGTATACGATTTTATAAGTATTTATTATTATATATTGATTTAGTAGGCTTAAGTGGTACGCTTAGATTTTATAGACTTGCAGATTGAAGAGTCTTGCCTTTTGAGTTATGCAATAAGTACTGTATTTTATGATGATTTATATGTATGCATGTGTACGAATAAAGTTATTTTGACTGACTGACACTCACCACACTGTTACACGTTAGATACTTACACATCAGCCACTGGATTTAAATGTCTGTAGTCAGTACTTACCCCCTTGTGGATGCTGCGCTACCCTCAAACACTCATCCAACTCAGGGTAGGCCACAGCCAAAATGCAGGCCAATAGAGGGGTCAAGGTCCGAAGGACATGCCTCGTTGTGAGGACACCCCTAGCTGGACCTCTGCAGTCTTCCGGGCCCAGCGTCCCAGGTCCTCCCACTGCTTCTTACAGTGGGCGCTCTGCCGACTATGGACCTCCAGGGTCCAAACGTGCTTGGCAATGGCATACCAGATTCCCTTTCATTGATGGGTATTGACCTGCATGGATGACACAGAAAAAAAGAGAAAGTTATGTCCACGTGCACCATACCAACACAAGTGGTCAGAACACTTCAGTCACAACAAGTAGGCAAACAATCCCATCCTCTAAGTTCAAACTCCTTCCCAATTTAGTATCTGTTGGCAGCCCATGTGTGAAGTGAAATGTCCCATACATGCATGATCAGTATCTGGTATTGACTACACACATATGACCAGGCCACATGATTGTCCACAACATGGAGTGTCTACAAAAACATTTCTCACACCATCATTGTTGTCCATGTTGCAATCTATGCGTATGTGTATAAAGGAAGTTACATTACACACTATCTACCATGTGACCCTACTGTATGTCTGCCTATGCACATGTACACATTTCCATACACTCAGACATGAATGGTGAAACCTTCACTATTTCACATGTCATGTACACCATCATACACTTCATCTTTCACACATTGGTATACCATTGGACTCATCTGCTCCTCTGGTGCACCATATAGCTGTTCATACAGGGGTAGGACCTCCTCCACAAGCTTGTTCAGCTCTTCAGAGGTGAAGTCTGGGGCCCTATGACCTGCAGGTCATAGCATGATAGCTCCCAGTACACAGCAGCTCAGGTATTGGAGGTCTTGCTGGCAGCAGTGTCAAGAGTCAAGTGAGCAATACTGCAGAAGATGGCGGTCACATCCATCATGTACAGGACCATCACCACAGGTGGACATCACCATTGGCCCAAGTCCACCAAAGGCAGCAATGTGTTCCAATGTCCACCCCATTTGTAAACGCCTACCGCCATGACAATATTCGCCAGCAGAGTGAGGTCACTTCCTCAAGTCCAGTGCAGTAGGTCAGGCAGCTGCCATTTTGATGCAATATTATGTATTAAGAATTATTGGAATTTGCGTCATTAATGTTTCCCTATATTGAGAGAATTATCAGTGAGTGCTGCCTTCATATTTAAAAATAAAATTGTGCATGTCAGTAGTAAAAGCTGTGCGACAGAGGGAATGGGGTAGGGAATGGGGTAAATGGAAATGTACATCTATTTTCAGTATCCTATATGTGGCAGCAATGCAGCATAGGTAATACATTCACATGTACACTAGGTTGGACTATCAAACACTGACAGTCACAGATAAATATGCATGTATAGTATATTAGAGGATTCAAGGAATGTGAACCAAAGGGAGAGTCATAGGATGCATACCAAGATGCTACACTTAAGGTGTCACATGTTGTACCTGATATCAACAGGAAATATGTCTGTCTTGTATATGACATATTCATTATGTGTACATTGTAAAAGTCACCTACAATTTAATGGATTTTCCACATAGTTACCCTGGCATGGTGGGATGAGGACAACCTCCAGTGTACTGCCACTAGTGGACCTGCACACCAAGGAGGACATGCATATTATACAGATTTATTACCTGATTAGGCAAACAATCATGGATCTTTGTGATCAGTTGGAGCCAGACCTGATGCCTGCCATTTGCAATCCCAATGGCATATCTCCCATTGTTCAAGTCATGTCAGTGCTACACTTCCTGGCACTCAGTCCTTTCAGAATACAGTGGCCCTAATTGCAGGGATGTCTCAGCCCATGTTCAGTCTACTTTTGGAGGATGTACTGTGTGCATTGTTAAAACACCTGGAAAGATACATCAGGTTTTCCCAACATGCGAATTTGGCCTATACGAAGGCAGAGTTTATGCAATGGGATACATTCCACATGTGGTTGGAGCCATAGATGGCACCTAAGTTTGCCTTGGTTCCCCACAGTGCCAATGAACAGCTATACAGGAACAGGAAACACTACAACTCTGTCAACGTCCAAGTGGTGTGTTTGGTAGACCAGTACATTTCACAAGCCTGTGCGAAGTATCCAGGATCAGTTCATGATTCCTTCATCATGCGCAACAGCAATAGCCCATTGCTGATGACATGACTATACAGAGATGGCCTGGCTGGTTGGTAAGTTACAATCGACATGTGTGTTTGTTAAGTTTATTTTTTGCTATCACAAATGTGCATATCCTAGATATATGTTTGTGTCATTATACCTAATCCATACAGGGGCCTCAAGATATCCAAACCATCCTTAGTTGTTGATACCAGTGAGGTACCCAACCACGCCAGGGGAAGTCCGCTACAATGAGGCCCACGGAAGGACAAGGCATGTTGTTGCGCAGCCTTTTGAGCTCCTGTAGGCAAAATTTCACTGCCTGGAGATATCTGGAGGAGCCCTCTTCTACTCACCCAAAAAGGTATGTCAAATAATTGTTGCCTGCGCATGCTCTACAACCTTGCCCTAAAACGTCAGATACCATTCATACCAGATGAGGGAGAGGCAGAAGAACCTATGGGTGGAAATGCAGATTTTCCAAGTGATGATGGGCCAGATGAAGATAAATCTACAGACTTCAGGGCAGATCTCATCAATCAGTATGTTAACTAGCTCAAGGTATGTATTGTCTTCTAAATGGTGAGATTTCATTGTGTAACATAGAATTGATGACTGGCATGTCACCTCCTATTTATCATCAACCATGAGGCCTTAGGTAGCTCTAATGCCAATGAGTCAGTTGTGCATGCAGTTTGTAATTTGGTATTGTGTTTAGTACAGAGTGGAATACAGTGTCCTGATTTGTTACTGCACATGCTAAGTTACACTTGTGAAAATGGCTTGTCAGAATTGATGTCTTTTTCCAGCTATGTCCTATCCATTATCTCTGTCAATGACAGATTTGCTATGTCTCTGTTTGGCTCTTCATCATCAGCAACTTACAGACATTGTCAGAAGCAGATGTGAATTGCAGGCAGACATGAGAAGTGGAAATGGGTGAAACCAGGTACTGATTGCCATGAGTATGTGAAGTGTAAGTAATATGGCAAGACGGTCAGGACACTGGAGTGAAGGAAGACCTGTTTGGTACTGGAGGTAGTTGAATGGTGTCATGTGTGTGTCCATATGTGTCTGTCATGTGAAAATGTTGAACCAGAGCCTATATCATCATAATGGCTTCTGTTGTATGTGACCTACCTGTAACATAGCTGTCAGTGTTTTCCTACTTTGCAGAACAATGTGCATGACTCCGTGGACTGACATAGGTGAGTGGCAAGCCTTCAGGTACGTGACCAATGTAGGTGAAAGGTCCCTGGACAATGGGACATCAGTATTGATCTCTGTCTGTATCATGGACTATGATAATTAGGAAGCTAAGGTATGGGTAGGTGATAAGACTTTACATGGTTTTACAAAGGACCAATATTTATGCTTCCTGGCTTATAAAAAGACTGACATGTCAGTTCCTTCTCATTCCTGTGGGTTAGTAGTTTATGACACCTAGGCTGACAATCATAAATCACTAGCAGTACTTTTCTATCTGCTGTTTGTAAATCTAGAAATGAATGTGTGGAGATGTAGAATGCAGCTGTATTGGCTTCAGTCTATGTTACAATCCCAATGTAATGAGTTTCCTGGTGATCGAGTACAAGTGGGATGCCCATAATAAAGGTTGTACAATACAGAGGGACATATTGATACTATAGTTGGCATACATGACAGTTGTACATGGTTGATAAATGACACTTACACAGGACCCATGTTGAGGTGTTATTTATTGGGGAGTGCTAAACAATATGTGTGAATAGTAACTAAAAAACACACAAAGGAAAAAGAGAAGGCTTTAGTCATGGTGGCTGAAATCATCAGGATAGATGCTACACCAATATTAAACACAAGTCCAGTGTCTTTACACCACAGGACAATTGAGTTAGGTTTCAGAACAGTCAAGAGTCTATCTGTGGCACACAAGGGGAACCAGGTAGGAGTGGTTTAGGGCCAGATGTAGCAAAAATCCAAATTGCAAGTCGCAATTTGGTATGCAGAAAGGTGTCTCAGACACCTTCTGCAACTCGCAATGGGGTCGCAAAGACCCACCTCATTAATATTAATGAGGTTGGTCGCAGTTTGCGACTCCATTGCAAGTATGGGCACTTACGGGGATGGTGGCCTGCTGGAGACAGCAGACCACCATGTCCGTGACTGCTTTTTAATAAAGCAGTTTTTTTTTTCTAAGTGCAGCCCGTTTTCCTTAAAGGAAAACGAGCTGCACTTTGAAAAAAAAAAAGAAACCTTTAGTTTTGGATTTTTTCAGGGCAGGTAGTGGTCCATTGGACCACTGCCTGCTCTGAAAAAATATTTTTTTTGCGACTGGGTTACCATCCACTTCAAGTGGATGGTAACTGCGATTCCATTTGCGACCGCTTTCGTGGTCGCAAATGGAATTGAATTGCATTGCGAGTCGCAAATAGGAAGGGAACACCCCTTCCTATTTGCGAGTCGGAAATGCATTTTGCGAGTCGGATCCGACTCGCAAAATGCATTTCTGCATACCGGAGAGACTTTTGCGCCTAGCAAACTGCGTTTTTCGCTGTTTGCGAGGTGCAAAACCATTTCTACATCTGGCCCTTACTTCCTGGCAGTGGGTTTCGTCTTGGCATTGTCCTCCTGGATATCTGGGTAGACATCCACAATTGCAGGGGGGGGTCCTCTGCTACAGAGATTGGGGTGTCTCAGGCATGTCCTTCCCCTGGCAGGGCCTCCATTCCATTAGTAGTCGCAGATGTTGAAGGACCTGAAGAGTCATTACTAGTGGCAAAGGCATGATGCAGACCTACTCGCAGTAGTATTAATGTCCCTCAGGACCCCAGCAATGGAAACCAGGATGGCATTTTGTGTCTGCCACAGCTGAATGACTTCCTGATGGTTGTCCCTCTGCAGCTTTTGGATTTCTCCCATCATGGTGACTATCTGGCCCATCACGCCTTGGGAATTTTGGTAGGGTCCCAGGACTTAGGAGATGGTTTCTGGTCAGTATTGTCCCTTGGAGCCCCCATCCTCTGGCCCACAGCATCCCTCCCATGCACCCTACCCCAACGTGCTTGTGTCCCTGCCATAGTGTGCCCAATCCCAGTGGTGGCAAGTCCATCACTGTCAGGGGTGATAAGGTGAGACTCAGGTACCTGTACTGGGGGGCACAAAATGAACAAAACAGTCCTTGGGACACAGGTTGGGGGGTGAATGGTTGCTTGTGATGTTGATGCAAGAGGTCTGGGAGGAGTTTCTGTGGGCAGGGTGAGGCTTACAGTTGTTGACTGGCCAGGTGTCCCCAATGGGCCAGCTTCGACCTGAGTGTCCACACATCCAGAGGTGTTGTCTTCACTGGGGCCTTCATCCAGAGGAGTAGAGGCAGTCTCTGGTATCCTCTCCATGGTGGCATTAGAGTTGCTATAAGTGATACAAAAAGTGATGTTTCGTTTAGAGTATTAGTGATGTTGTGTGAGATGCACACAGTGCCTTAACATGATCCCCAGAAATGACAGCTGCTGCAAAATCTGATGTCATACAACATGCGACTCTGTAATTTAAATACTATACACCATGCTTACAGATGTTAATCTATGTTGGTAGTCATTAAACTGCTGATACCATCTAATGTTGCCTGACTATTGACATGGGTGTTCCTCTTTGTTGCCTAATGAAATGTCTGGCATGATACATGGCACAAGAAAGGCTGGCCAATGCACAATATTGTCAGAGCAGGGACACAATATGGGAGCAAGCAATAGACATTGACCTCTATCTGGATGTACTGTATGTGCATCCACTTTGGCATCTAGATTCCCAGCCCGGGTGAGTAAATTACAATCTTTAGGAATCTTTTTTCTAAGGGCATTTTGAAGGGGCACTCATCTGTAGCTTTGTTTTGCTTGTAATGATAGTGGGAGTGGGCCTTTGCATTGCTGTCATTGTCATAAACTGTTTCACATTTGGACACTCATGATGGGTTGGATTGGTAGTTAATTTCACATGCAAGGCATCTCACTTTTGGTGCACTGTTCAGGTTTTCTTAATGGTGGGACATTGCCTTCTGGGAGTTGTAGTGTTATTAGTTACCAGTACTTCACATGCCAGATGAGTTTAGTGGACATGTGGCATGCCAGTGAGGGGTAGTAGGGCATTTGGACAGAGGAGTGGTGGGTGGTTTGTTAATTGAGGTGCGGTAAGGTGGTGAGGTTGCATGTAGGATAAAATAATTGGGTCACATGAATGGTGTGGGGACTTACCAGACTCTACTTCCCCAGGTACTCCCATCGGGCCTTCTGGATGCAGAATGTTCAAGACCTCCTCCTCCCAAGATATGAAAGTAGGGGGAGGAGGTGGAGGTCCACCACCAGTCTTCAGTACCACCAGCTGGTGTCTGAATGCCATGGAATGCACCTTCCACTGGAGGTCCTTCCATCTCTTCCTGATGTCCTGCCTTGTGTGTGGATAGGTACCTACAGCATTGACCCTGTTGACTATCCTTTGCTACAACTCCATTTTCCTGGCTACTGATGTTTGCTGGACCTGTGCTCCAAACAGGTGTAGCTCTACCCTGACAATTTCATCCACCATGACCCTCAACTCAGCATCAGTGAAACGTGTGTGTTTTGTGGGGACATGGTAGTCGTGGTAAAGACAGCGAGGTAGTATTTAAAGACAACGGCTGAAAAAAATGTAAGTGATGAGGTAAAGGTGCTGTGATATGAGTGGGTGACGGTTGTTGTGTGTTGTGTGTAAGAGTAACTTGTGTGTTGTGCAGGTGAGGGATGTATGCGTGGTGAAATGTGAATAGGTGGCAGAAGTTGTTTTAGGAAATTTGTGTGGGTTATTGCTCTTTTGTAGCTGTGTGTGGCGTTTTGTTTGCAAAGGATTGTGGGTTTTGTAGGGGTGTGTTATATAGTGGAGTGCGTAGGTGTGTTAAGTGTGTGGATGTGTGTCAGGTGTGGGTTTTTCCAACTATCCACTGTGGTGTTGTGTTCAGGGTGCTGTTAGTTGAGACCATCACGATTCGCATCGCCAATGGATTTCCACCATGGAAGAACCGCTGTCATGATTTGTGGATCGTAATCCAATGGGAGGATTTTTTTCAGGCTAGCAATGCTGGTGGTGGAACCACCTCTTTTCTGTCCTCCAGTGTCCTGGCGGTTTTTAAAAACTGCCTTTTTTTGGCGGACTTCACAGTGTAACTCTTAATATGGCAGTCAGATTACCAATAACATGGCGTTTTTTTGGAGGTCTCCACTGCAGTGGTCTTTTACAAAAGATCACCAAACTTGTAATGACCCCCTAGGACTGAGGTGGCTCCTGAAGTCCAGGTCCATGCAGCCCGAAATTTTCCTTTGTTCTCATTTACCTTCTCTTGCTCACCCGTTTTGCCAGTGGGTGTATGTGGGACATGTCTGATATTGTGTTTGGGGAAGTTTTAAAATAAATTTATCTTTCATTTTTGGCATTGCCAATTTCATCTTGGTAGGTAAAGGGCAGTTGCATGTGTGGGTCCAGACTCAGTGCATAAATAATACATTTGCAATTCTGCCCCTTCAATGCTACAAGATGTTTGTCTGAGGGGGAAAGATGCTTCAGGCAGGACAGATTGTGTGTGTTGTGGCCATCTTCTCTTTGTTCTCTATGCCTTCTTCTTTGTTGGGCACACAGTGACCACCTTTTTGTGGAGCCAGTTAGTTTTTGTGTGTGTGTGTTTGGTGGGCATTTTTTTTTGTCCTCCATGCTGCCCTCCTTCTTTCCTGGCCATGGGAAGACTACAGTTTAATGAAGCCACTTTGTGTGAGTGTGTGTGTGCGTGTGTTATGTGTGTGTGCATGTCTGTGTGTATGTGTGTTTGGTGGCCATTAGTTTTTGTTTTCCATATTTTCATAGCTTCTTCTTGAGCAGTCATTTGGAAGATGAGCAAGCCTCCATCATTTTGTGAGCCAGTGTATGCTTCAATCCCACTTTTTTAAAAGCCATTTTATAGGAAGATTAATAGAAGAGGCCTATGACATTTTTTTTCATTTTTCCCTACAAAGTCACTTATGCTTGTGACTAATTGTAGCTCAGTGCTGTTGTTTTCAGTCAATTATGTGATTTTGACCTGCATCACCTTGCCTGCTAAGGGTCCACATGGTCACTGGTTGGGCAAAAGCAATAATATAATGTTTTAAAACATTTTTCCTGACTCTACATGCCTCCCATAGAGTCCACATAGGCCCATGGTGGATTTTGAGAGGTTGAAAGCAATTTTTCAATTTTTGCCTGCTCCCAGACAGTCTTTATGGGCCCTGGTGCAGCATCAGCAATTATTTAATATAATTTATTTTTGCCTAACTTCCATAGATTCCCTAAGGACCCCGGTGGGACACCAGCAATTATTTATTTGTGTGTATTTACTTTTAGTTTTGCTTGTTTCTCCCTCCCTGAGTTCTAATGGAGACTAGCGTGACTCCAGTAATTATTTCAGATTGTTTTTTCAAATTTTGCCTGTCTCCCGTAGAGTCCATCTGGCCCTGGAGGGCACCAGTAAATCATTTATGTATTTTCTCTATTGTTGCTTGTCTCTCCATACCTCACATAGAAACCCCATTGGCCTAAAGGGACATCAGCAAAAATTAAATGTATGTTTTTAATATTTGCCTGTGACCTCTTGCCTCCCATAGTTCCGAAATATGCCCCCTGATGTGCCTGCTGCACCTTCCCCAGGCAGAAAGAGGCTGAGAGGTCCACTCGTGCATCAACAGCACCGCCACGAAAACATAAGTCTATTTCTGTCACAACTGCACTGCCTGCATTTTGGAGAGCAGTAAATCTGAAAAGTGATTGTCTCAGCCACAAACTAGATCATGGCAGGAAAGTTGACAACCGATACTACAGTCAGCATCAGATCTTCCAGAAGTAGGAGCAGAACAGGAGGTTGAGGTTTCTGCCGAGAAAGATGTTGTTGTGAAGACTGCTCTTTCCCCATCAGCTTCACAATGTCCAGCAAGGGAAAGAAAGAGTAGTCCTTCATCTTCTCCAAACCCCCCTTCTGATGATCTGGATATAGATTGGGCCCCAGCTGAGTCTGAGAGACAAGGAAAAAGAAATATTCCTGAAAGCCTTGCAAATGAGAAAGGTGGTGATGATGATGATGAGCCAATGATCATCAGTGTGAAGAGTGGCACACAGGAAATACGGATCACCCCTATTCAACTTTCTTAGTGGCATGTGGCGCCACCAGCACCATCGGCTCCCATATTGCAGAAACCTGCAGCCATTACCTTCATCCATACCACAGTTGCAACACACCCTACAGAATGGCAAACAACAACAGAACCACTTAGTTTGCCTCCATTTCCTCATGCTTTGGCACAATAAGAAAGCTCTCTTTTCCAGTTTGTGACTTCTTTAAGCTTAGCCAGCATGAGCGTAACATTGTAATATACTCTGTTTGCCTCGCAAAATGTAATTGGAGTAAGCCGTATGGACACTGTGGTACTGGAGGCCAAAGATCCCATTTGAAGAAAAACAACACACATTCCAGAAGGTGGTCAAGAATATCTTTATGTCAGAAAACACAGGGCGATATAGCAAATTCCACCCCAAAGTACCCAGCCAACCTGCCTGCAGCTGGTACACATACATCACTTGGGGCAGTAGTACTACAATAATAACAGCCTACTATTAGGGCTGCGCTTACCAATGAGACACAGTAACACTGGAACATGAAAAAGCCCATTTCTATAATGAGAAGCTGGTTAAAATGTTAGCTGTTGACTGCCTCCCTTTTTCTATTGTGGAAGGATTGGGTTTCCTAAATTTGTGCAGGCCTTTTGCCCACAATGAAAGGTTCCTAGCTTGATTTATTGTGCCACAGTGGCTCTGTCAGTGCTGCATCATGAAGTGCTGCAGTTGGTTGGCAATTCTATGAAGCAGAACACTTCAGTATACCCACCGCACAAGTTATCTGTTGTCAAGCAATCAGTGCACATTGGATCTCTTTCTAGGAAGTTAGCCAAAAGCTAGCTGCTGGTCCCACCACTAATGATTCCTTTTAAGGCATTCAGAAACATGCAACAGTTGCAATGTTCACCATGCAGAAATCAAATACAGCTACCAATATCTTGGAAGAGTTTAAAAGCAAGGTCTATGAATGGCTTAAACCCAGAGGTCTCACAACTGGATTTGTTACCACTGACAATGGAAGTAATATTATCAATGTCTTAGCTGACAGTAGATATTTGAGAGTCCTGTGTTTAGTGGGGTAGGTGGAACTCACTGAATTTCACTCTCTGGAATTCCTTTGAGTTACATAAAAATTCAGCAAGATTTTACAGAGTTTGGTCAATGGGTGTAAATATGTTGTGCTGTAATTTACCACCTGTAGCTCGTTCTGCACTGAAAAATCTGTGCAAACAGCCCACTACACTGCATGGCCATTTGAGTTGATTTTGATGCTGCTGGTGCAGAAAACATAGAGCAGCCTTCTGTCACAACTTCAACTGCTAATGGACACCAGCGTTAGAAAATCACATCAGAAGTCCTCCTAATGACTGGAAAACACACTAGGAGTTGTCAAATCTCACCCGTGCTAGCTAACTTGCATTTCTGAAGCCTTGAAAGAGAAAAAATTCTGGTAATTGGTGGAATTTGGCTGGAATTTCAAATGTACAAGATTGATTTCACTGATTCTGTGAGAAGAATGGCATTTTCTGCAGAGGCCTAATGTTTAGCAAATTGCATCAACCTAATTGTGCAGGATTTTCTCAAACAAGAAGAGGTAGTGAGCAACATACTAACATTTCTATCATGCATTTAAAGCCCGGAAGCAGTTGAACTTCACGGATGCAGTCAACCCCTGAACTGGATTGGTTTTATTCAGCAATAGTTAAGTCAAGTGCAGAGGCGCAGGCACTGTAAGTGGCAGCATTAATAACAACTCAGAAGATTATCTAAGACTATCTGGATGACCCAACAGAGGTGTACCCTAATCAAGACTCAATGATCTATTGGTATGGGAAGAAGGTATAGTGGCCAGAGCTCAGCATGCTTGCAATAAAGTATCTTGCATATCCGGAATCCAGAGTTTCTTTAGAGTGTATTTTCAGTGCAGCTGGTGCAGTCACAGTCAGAAGCACCAGTCGTATGCCTCTAAATATGTAGAGATTGATGATGCTTAAAATTAACAAACACTTACTTCCAGAAGACTATATTGCTCCTGAAACAACTGAGGGCAATTGGTCTGACATCTCAAGTTTGGCCATTGATTATTCTCCAGATGACCTCCCTGAGTTTGAGGACAAACTAAATTTTCCAGACTAATACAACAGAAGATACACATAAGAAGACTGTTCTATATACACATAAATATAAAATGTATATTTGGTGTGTGATGTTCACCACCTATCACAAAAGTAAATCAAGGAGGATACAACACTTATTTGGCCCGGGCTGATTCAGTTTATTAATTGGCTTTGAATTGAGTAAATGGTGACAGTGTATTGCAATAGAAGAAGTTAAAGGACAAGAAGATGTCTTTCATACCTATCCTTTCTTTCATTTCCTTGCGCGGCTGCCAGTGAAGATTTAAAGGACTGCCCTATATTGTGTTTTACTTTCACAAAGAAGACAGACACGTAGGAACACCACACTTCGAAAAGGTACCTTACTTACACTAATGAGTATTAACAAATAAATGCTTCCTGTGATGGTGGTGGGAGACTCTAAAAAGCTACACTGCATAATGTAATGCTTTGGGGATCATTCTGCATCAGTGCTTTCCTTTCAGATAATGGGATATATACTTTCAGTTTCCTTTTGTTATCTTAAGTCCGTCATTGCTAGGTTTTTCTGGGACCAGTCACTTCA
Organism: Pleurodeles waltl; assembly: GCF_031143425.1. Taxonomy (NCBI): domain Eukaryota; kingdom Metazoa; phylum Chordata; class Amphibia; order Caudata; family Salamandridae; genus Pleurodeles; species Pleurodeles waltl. Next base: position 253,091,296 of record NC_090439.1, read on the forward strand.
TTTATCAAGACTAAACTCTTCCTCAACTTCTTTTAATTTTTAGTACTGTTTCTTTCAGGTAAAATAAATCTGAAAGTACTATTTACAAGGACCAGAAGAAGGTCCATTTCCTAGCTGTTTCAGTGGGAAACAAGAGAGAGGACTCAAAGAGGACTACACCTGTAGAATGGAGGTGCTTTTATTAGGAAATTGCAAAGTAGTAGTTCAAATTGTAAACTTAAAATAAGTGGCTTACTTATAGTCTTGAGACAGCAAAATGTTGTTATTGCAAGAGCAATAAGACGGGTACATGAAATCAGTTGTCCAGGACTGGTGGTAAAAAATGGGTTCTTCTTACTTCTTAGATAATGGTACAACAGTGCACAAGCGTATGTCCTCTTGCTACTTACTTACCTTGACTCTCCAGTACTGATCTTTTATTTTTGCACTCCACTGGCCATCTTGCCTGAAGAAGAATGTTCAATAGCGCTCCCTCTTTGAGGTTCAGCCTTGCACCCAAAATGGACATTGACGGAAGAATGCAGATGCACTGTCCATGTTTATACAACATCATTTTCCTTTTCCTAACTATGACTTTTTTTTAGCTATTTGCCCCCCACCCCTAATTCCCATTTTCAAACCTAGTTCACAAATGGATCAGATAACTTTTGAGTCTTGGAACTGAAGGACTGTTTGCTTTTGTCAACTCAACTGTTTTCCTTCCACAACAAACATAATGGGCTCATCGACCTGATGAATGTGTGGTTTGCTATTTCTCTCCTTTCCCTAATTCCCCTTGACAGTCGCTTCATGAAACCCTTAACCCTCTTCTGTCAGGTTGTGTGATCAGGTGAATTGTGTGTTAATTTCCACCATCAACATATCTCACACTTGGCGGGGCAGAAGTGGTTAAAGTAATACCAATTGTTCAAGAAGGTATTTACCAAATTTGACCTTGCCCATGCCACACCTCCCACCCAGCCATCAAAGGGGCATCATAGTGCAGAGTCTTAGGCCTAGATTCATACTCTGTTTGCGCTGAATTAGTGCCATTTGTTTATGCTAATTCAATGCAAACCTAACTCCAAATTTATATTTTGATGCTAGACAAGTCTAAAGTCAAAATATTAGAGTTAAAGTCATTTTTTGCAAGCGGAAAACTACCTTGCATCAATGAAATGCAAGGTACGTGTTCCTGGGCAAAAAATAACTCTAAGGCCCTAGCACCTTATTTATCCTCCCATTCAAAAATGGTGCACGGGAGGGAGGTGGGCCTAAATAATGGTGCCAAGCTTGCTTAGCGCCATTATTTCCCACCTGGGTCAGGGCAGGCGTTAAGGGACTTGTGAGCCTATTTCCATGGTGGAACACCATGGAAGAAGCCCACAGGTGCCCTCCTCAGGGACACCCCCACCCAGACCAGAGGGAGAGCAGAGGATGGGGGATCCCATCCCAGGTAAGCATAGGTAAGTAGAGATAAGTATTTGGTTTAATGTTTAAAAGTGCCACTGGGGGCCCTGAAATGGGCCCCCCTACGGCACTGGGTGCAATGGCCATGCCCAGGAGACCCTTGTCCCCTGTGTTGGACACTGGGTTGGTGGGCATGACTCCTGTCTTTTCTTGGACAGGATACATGTGGTAGTTAGTTTTTTCATTGAGAAATGACGCTAGGTTGGTTAGAGTCATTTTTTTTACTCTAACTTAATTTTTCAGTGCAAAACCCCTTTTCCCCATACCGCCACCCCACCTGGCTAACGTAATTTTCCCTGACGTTAGCCCACCCTTAGCGCAGGCTTGCGTCAGTCCTTAAATATGGCGCCCGGCTGGCGCTCTGGAATGGTGCTAGCCGGTGGTAAACTTTTTCACGCAAAACTGCATTAGCACAGTTTTGCGTGAAAAAGTTTAAATATGGGCCTTAATTGCAACAATGAGTGTCCAAGGATAAGTAGTGTGTACATTTTTACACAATCTATTCCCTGAGTATTCAACTGAAGTAATTGAAGTGCTTCAAAACCTCAGCACATCCCTGTAAAAATGCTCACTGGCAGAGCAGCAAGAGTTAAACTTCCCTTGGGTGAGGCCACTAGTAAAAAAAAAAAATCTTGGTGGTAAAATGCATTGTAAAGGCCACTGCCAGCGCCTGAAAAGCTCACTGTTTTACAATCATCATGCTCAAGCATGCGCCGTCTCCCACTCCTGTGTTGCTCCAACACCCAAATCTAAGGCAGTTGCGTTGTCAGATAGGTAGGGCGGGCAATCAGACTTTGCCTGAGGGGCCGGTGGCAGAGGCCGTATGGTGGGCTTATTTTTTTAGCTGTGGATAAAGCAGCTCCACATGTCCAGGCTGATTTTGCTGCTGGCTGAGAAACTGAAAGGCTGCTGTCCTTAGGTGAAAGTTAGTTAGTCAGAGCACGCCCCAAAGCCAGACCCAGGCCCATTCTTTGTCATTTGCAAAATGACAAAGGGCCAAACCAAGCAGGCACAGTATGTGGTACACCTGCTCCCATCCCAAGAGTTGCTTCTTTTAAACAGCACAATTAACACATCTTGGATGTGGGTATGAGGCTTTTGTCCTCTGCAGCAGACCACAAAGATCAACCAATCAAGCTACAGGTACCTACTATGTTGCCAGTCTTCTTTCATCAAGACTGAGAGTGTTATTGTAATGTAGTACTGTGGATGCCTGAAGAGTAAAGGAACAAGAGAAAAGCAGTAAGAATCCCAAAAGTTTTAAGCAGCTCTAAATTTAAAAATATGAATGGAGGGGGCATGGCCAAGCAGCCAACATGGCAGATGACGAGCTCCAAGCAGCTGATCCATTATCCTACACTATCCTGTCTACATTGAGCTAGACATCTATCCCAGGGCACACAAAGGGATGGCCGGTGGTGGGGGGAGTGAGATGGAGCAGATGTGGTTGCGAGCCCTGGTTGGACGGTGTGCATTGGACCAGGCCCTGGAGTGGCACATCTAAACCCAGGGCAGCAGCTGTGAGGCGTACGGGTCTGCCTGGAGACAGATTGGTGCTGGCGGAATCTGCAGTACTGGGCCACAGTGGTGAGTGGCAGAGGATCAGGCAGCCCTTCAGGCCTTTAATTCTGGGGAGAATGTTGGGGCTCAGCCTGTGCTGGGCCGCAGACACTGTGGGAGATGTGCTTTGAGTGGAGGTGCCGGGCTGTCTCTGTTGCGGCTGCTATTGCGGTCCTGCACTTGCCTCTGCCCCCGGGTGTGGTGGTGCGGCTTTGCTCAGTGCAGTGTCCTGGTCGCTGACTGCCAGCACAGATGACATTGGCCATTGGAGGTGATCCTGTGCCCCAGCGGAAATAGGCCTGCACATCTCTCGCCTATCATCCACAGAGCCTTATTCTCAGGCCTCTAAAACTACATGTCCCGATTTCTGCAGCAACAAGAATTGTAAGTGATCTCATTGTCACTTGCTACCTCATTATTCTCAGCAACCCGCCTGAACTTATCCTGGATTACCAGGTGCAATATCACTGGCTGGGCCACAGTGTGCCATATTGCTGGGGTAGCAGCGAGGCCATTCATATCTCCTCCAGTCACCGGGGGTGTGGCTTATGCCACAGATAGCAGGCAATCTGGGGCCCCCTCATTGCAAGGTCATGCTGAAGATGGGCCTGGGCGAGGGAAGCCTGCCTGTGCCTATATATATGTATCCTGAGGCCCTCTTCCACAAACATCACTAGGCTCCCTAATTGATCACACAAATAGTGCCAACATCGACTGTTCTTCTTCCCTGACTGCTCGTGCTTCCCCCGGGGAACACAGATTTGGAGGATCTGGCAGGTTTGGAAGGGGCTGTGATGATGGATGGACTGCTTCGTGTGGCTGGGTCCCTGAGCTGCTTTACCATGTCAAAGGACAAATTGCTGGGTTCCACTGGCTGTCAGAGTACCATGGAAAAATATACTGGACCGGGGCCCGGGGTGTACAACTCCAGTGGGGCCCCTAGAGCTGATCCAGGTAACTTGGCACTCTTGGCGGCCATTACCCAGTTGAGAGACATGTTGGATGACAAAATTGGCACAGTTGGCTCCGAGGTGACTCTGCAGTGCAAAGAACTATGGAAGGCAGTTGAGAGGATCGCAGAGGCTGGGACCAGAGTATACACTGTCGAGAACACCATGGTATTCAGCTAAAGGTCATCATGCTAACAACCGTGACCAAGGAGTTGGCAGCATGTATTGAAGATACCCACCACAACAATTTGCAGTCATGGGATTCCCCAAGAGCTGAGAGGGTGACTCCATGGACAAATTCTTAGCCCAATGGATGCGTGCACTTGTACTTCCAGATTCTATTTCCTCTTGTTTTGTAATAGAGCGAACCCACAGAGCGTTGGTAAAGAAGCCCACCCGGGTGCTAGACTGCATCCAGCTATCATCAAACTCCTTAACGTTTTTGATAGAGACACTATTCTGAAATTTGCATGAGAAGCTTCTATTTGAATCCCACCACATCATGATATTTCTGGACTATACTAAAATGGTTCAGTAACAGCGCTAATCCTTTTTTGCCACTAAGAAAGGCGTGTGGTCTTCAACTCTCGAACCATATTCTACAACACTCCTGAAGAAGTCTTCACGCGGACGGGCGAAACTGTATTGGTGAAGCCCCACACCCGCCACAATTCCGACTCATCCTTGAGCTCACAATATGTAAAGCCTACAGGGAAACGTTGGAACAGATCCCACTCATTCTAGTGGAACAAGCAACAAGAGGATGAACACTGATGATCCCCCATAGTCAGCCAATGTGGCCCACGCTCCGCAATGACACATAGGGTGGTCCTGGCCATAGGTGACAGTGGAAGTTCCCCAGCAGGTGTACCCATAATATTGATACATCTTATCAGCTAATTTTCTGGAGTGATTCAGACTACGGCTGTCAAGAGAAAGTGTTTGGGTTGTTTATGGGTTATGGGGCCTTCTTGGATGGGTCTGCCTCTCAGCCCTCACTGGAGCCAGACACAGACCCCCCTCATGCCCCCCCAACCTACTTATCACCGGGCCCCAACCACCGACGAAGAAACTGAAAACACATTGAATTCCATACACTCTGGATCCCCCTCCAAACCCTGCCCCCATCGCATTTACAACAAAGCCAACCCAACCATCGCCCTCAAGCTTTGCGACATAAACAACACCTCATTCACCACCTTCCTAGACCTCTGGAAGCACGCAGAAATCACCACACTCCTAAAAAAGCCCAAAGCCGACCCGGATGACCTCTCCAACTACCGCCCCATCTCTCTCCTACCTTTCCCCACCAAGGTCACTGGGAAACTAGTTAACGCCCGCCTATCCCACTTCCTTGAGGAAAGCAACACACTCGACCCCTCCCAATCTGGGTTCCACAAGAACCACAGCACGGAAACCGCCATCATCACATGTACTGATGACATCAGAACCAGAGTCGACAAGGGCGAGACCGTCGCACTCATCCTCCTGGACCTCTCTGCGGCCTTTGACACTGTCTGCTACCACACACTCTGCACACACCTCCACAACACAGGGATTCAACACAAAGCCCTAGACTGGCTCACCTCCTTCCTCACTGATAGAACCTAGAAAGTCTGCCTCCCACCCTTCCATCCACTCCCACTAAAATCATCTGTGGAGTCCCCCAAGGGTCCTCCCTCAGCCCGCACTCTTCAACATTTACATGACCCCACTCGCCAACATCCTCTGACCACACGGAATCACCATCCTCTCCTACACAGACGACACCCAACTCATCATCTCCCTCACCCGCAACCCCACTACCGCCAAAACCAACCTCCACGCTGCACTCCTTGACACCGCCACCTGGATGACAACAAATCACCTCAAGCTCAACTCCAACAAAACGAAAGAATCATCTTAGGCTCCAACAAAACCATATGGGACGACTCCTGGTGGCCCACCGCCTTAGGCCCCGCACCTGCCCCCGCAAACCACGCACGCAACCTCTGCATCATCCTGGACCCCTCCCTCTCCATGAGCCAGCAAATCAACGCCGTCACTCAAACTCAAACTCCAGAGAATCCAGAACATAGCCACACGCCTCATCCTGGACCTCCCTCACCATGAACATATCTCACCACACCTCAAATCCCTTCACTGGCTCCCTATAGACAAGAGGATCACCTTCAAAATCCTCATCCATGCACACAAATCCCTTCACTACACCGGCCCAACCTACCTCAACGAAAGAGTGAACTTCCACACTCCAACCCGCCACCTCCGATATGCCGACCTCACACTCACCACAGTCCCCCGCATCCAATGCTCCACCACAGGAGGCAGGTCCTTTTCCTACCTCGCCCCCAAGGCCTGGAACTCCCTCCCCACCAACCTCCGCAAGACCCAAGACCTCCTGCTTTTCAGAAAAAACCTCAAGACATGGCTGTTCGAACAGTGATCCTCCTTCACCCGCCCCCCTTCACACCCCCCACCCCTTGAGACCCTCACGGGTGAGTAGCGCGCTCTATACATTTTTTGATTTGATTTGATTTGATCCATGAGCAAACTAATCAAACAGTAGCACTTTTGTGGAAAGTTTTGTGGAGATCATCAAACAACCCTAAAGTTATTAGCAACATAGCATAGGCTTTTGCTATGGAACACGATCCTAACTATAACTACCCAGTTAAAGGATTTGTATAGCGCAGCAGCTGTCTCAAGGGGTGTTCCAAAGAGGTGTACAACAAAGTGATGGATCAAATACTTGAATCAATCTAAGCTGTTAGTAATTACAAGGACCGTATTGCAGTCCATCATTATTTTGAACATCATGCCACCTCAGTTTGGAACCAGCCATCCGCAAATCAGTTCCGACCTTCCTCCAATAGGAACAGTCAAGCCCAAACTGCCAGGCCAGGTCCTCCCTGAACCAGAACACAAGCAACCCAATACCAGTTTTGCCCTTATGAGTTAGGTACAACTTGGTTCTAGAGGCACACTGTGCACTGGACCCATGTCTGGGCATGGCCTTCTCACATAAGACATTACAATGAAGTATACAAAAAAGTGATGGATGGAATGCTTGAATCAATCTCAGCCACTGGTAATTTCTTGGGCAACATCTCAATCCATCATTATTTTGCACACTGTCACCTCAGTTTCAACCCATCCACATGCAAATCAGTCTCCTGTGGGCATCCGGCTCTAGAGTACCGCAGAAGACGCAGCAACCAAAGCCATATTAAAGCAAGTCAAAAAGCCATTGGGTCTATATGATGAATGATAGAAGCAAGTCGGAACATATAGACATTAAGGGACAGATTTATGAAAAGTGGCGCTGCACTGAGTGCTGCGCTACTTTTCCTGCATCCCTTAGCACTCCCCTACGCCCACCATGTGTGCGCCGTATTAAAGATATGGTACACCATGGTGCAGGGAAGGGGGCAATAGTGTCATTTCTCATGATTCTATTGATGTACTCTGCAGTAGTAGTGCTAAAATATTGGTGCTACTCTTGCAGAGTACATAGGCCCCCATTCTAAAGAATGGAATCCCCCTTTTAACACCTACTCTTGAGCAGGCGTTAAAAGTGCCGTAAAAAATGGCACAAGGAAATCTCATAGATTTGCACAGGCAAAATGTAGCACTAAGGGTTACAGACTCTGTAAATACGGCGCTGGGATTTCGGCCTTGTTGGGCCACATTAACATAAAAAATAATGATGTTAATGTGGCTCAAGTTGACGGTAGGGCATTATAAATAAGCCACTAAATAGGACGGAGCTGAGAGAGGATTGTTATGGGACCTCATGCTTGAGTGGTTTACTCCGAGATTAAAAAGAAGAAGGAGCCACTCATTGTCCTTTGTGGCTCAGAAAGGATCCTAGGCCACAGATACATCTTACAAGTGTTGGAGTAATATTGTATGGGATGCTGTATTAAGCACTGCAGATAAGTCTAACAATATCAATGCAGCACTTTTTCCATCATCTAAGATGGTTTTGATTAATTCTGATACTTCCAGCAGTGTCATTTCATGCTGTGTACGGGCCTATATCCTGACTGAGTGCAGTGGGGGAATCATTTTGTTCCAAGTAATTTATTGATTAGCTATTCTTACATCTTGGAATCAGCCAGAAGCAAAGAGATGGGATTACAGCTGGTAAGAAAGGCAGGATTTAATGAGGATTTTAGGAGTGAAAATATGACACATAATGACAATTATGTATTTTTTATGTCCAAATGAGTCATGCAAATTTGCTTTACCTAACGGTGCTAAATGCTAAATACTTGGGCTTAGCGAAAGCAAATGTGCCTTACAGGATGTATGGAAGGCATTCACAGTGCAATAGTAAGGATTGGCCAAAATGGAGATTACTCATAATTGCGCACACATGTAGCTAATTGCTGATTGCGACTTTCCAAATATGAAAGAGCTAACAGGATGTCTTTATTAGCTAATTTGTGAGCACATGTATCAAGCTTTTACAAATTGCAAAATGGGCATTTAGGTAATGCAATTGATGCCTAAACAATTTTTGGTGGTAACAATGTGCTAATTACAAGTTAATGTAGCAAAAATATGTTTCACTATAGACATGTAGCGCACACATGCCCCTTAAGCATGTGTGTGCTTCACGTGTCCGTAAAAAGTGTTTAATTGGGGTGCAGCAGAGGGGGACTTAGGCCCCCAGCACCCTGAGATTTGCTGTTCCAGACTTGCAAATTAATCAACGCTTTTCCCAATTTCTGTAATGCTAAACCATTGGCAGCAGGCCCATAGATGCAAATTGAGTATGATTCTCTTTTTGCAAATCTGTAATACAATTTGCCCATTTGAAGTTTGCCCTATTACTTTTTTAGAAAAATCAGACATACCATTTAGCATATATTTAATAGCAAATTCTCAAAGTTCCTAATGTTATAATTGCAAATAGGTTTTTGATGCATGTGGCCCTTAATGCATTACCTGGTTTAGTGGCATGTTTCACTCTTCATGCTAGGTTACAATTGGGACACAACTGTGATAGACTGCTTGCAACCACTTTGGTGATTGGATGGTACATGTACATGTGTGTGACCCAATGTTGATCCTGTATCAACTGTTAAGGTGTATGTTGTCACTGTTACGTCCTGGTCTCATCATGAGTTAGTGGCAGCTAATCGTGTATCTAATGAGTATCCTTTGGAGATAAATGTGTGTAAAGTCATTTAGGACATGGTAACCTACACGTGGATGGTCCCACCCTGTCACTGAAGACGTGTAATGAGACTTTCAACTGGGCAACCTTGGTGTGCTGAGTGAGAGAATGTCTCAGGTGTCAGGATACGGCATGTGTCATTGCAACATTTGTACTCAAGTTGGCCTCTGTGGATGGAAATGCATCTGGGAACATCATAGCCTCTGTGCAGAATAATATGGCTGGTATTCACCACACACGAGCAATCTCTATTATTTGAACAATGTTACTCAGCGTGTGAACTGTCAGGGTCCTCAAATGTGTAGACTTTTCATGGACATTATCTGAGGTTGCTGGTTCTGCTGGAGGCCACGTACACCATCCCAGGTTATGGCCCAGGTACACTGTTACACTTTGTAGTTTAGGCATTAATGAGGCCCAGACAATGGATGGGACATGATTTAGCTATTCAAGGGCACTGTAACAAATATGATACAAATAAAAGTCAGATGATGCAATACAATGTATTTGAGTATACATTGATGAGGCAAATGACAAATTAGCCTCTGAGGAAAGAGAGGTTTTGAACAGCAAGTGTGGTCCATATGTGGCCACCGGGAATCTTTAGGGTGACTCACGGACAGGTGCCAGTCAGGCTGACAGGATGCAGGGTCAATCAGGAACCTGCTCTTTCACAATTGACATGATCAGTGGTCTGACTAAGACTGGTCGGAGGGAGCAGTAGACAGTTGACATGTCAAACTGTGTATGTCCTGTGTTGTTTTGAAGGTGACACATTGTAGGAGGCTGGACTGGCTTGTAGTGAGTACCAAGGGGTACTTGCACCTTGCACCAGGCCCAGTTATCCCTTATTAGTGTATAGGGTGTCTAGCAGCTTAGGCTGATAGATAATGGTAGCTTAGCAGAGCAGCTTAGGCTGAACTAGGAGACGTGTGAAGCTACCACAGTACCACTTAGTGTCATATGCACAATATCATAAGAAAACACAATACACAGTTATACTAAAAATAAAGGTACTTTATTTTTATGACAATATGCCAAAGTATCTTAGAGTGTACCCTCAGTGAGAGGATAGGAAATATACACAAGATATATATACACAATAGCAAAAATATGCAGTATAGTCTTAGAAAACAGTGCAAACAATGTATAGTTACAATAGGATGCAATGGGGAAACATAGGGATAGGGGCAACACAAACCATATACTCCAAAAGTGGAATGCGAACCACGAATGGACCCCAAACCTATGTGACCTTGTAGAGGGTCGCTGGGACTATTAGAAAATAGTGAGAGTTAGAAAAATAACCCTCCCCAAGACCCTGAAAAGTGAATGCAAAGTGCACTAAAGTTCCCCTAAGGACAAAATAGTTGTGTTAGAGGAATAATGCAGGAAAGACACAAACCAGCAATGCAACAACTGTGGATTTCCAATCTAGGGTACCTGTGGAACAAGGGGACCAAGTCCAAAAGTCACAAGCAAGTCGGAGATGGGCAGATGCCCAGGAAATGCCAGCTGCGGGTGCAAAGAAGCTTCTACTGGACAGATCAAGCTGAGGTTTCTGCAGGAACGAAAAGGGCTAGAGACTTCCCCTTTGGTGGACGGATTCCTCTTGCCTTGGAGAGTCGTGCAGAAGTGTTTTCCCGCCAGAAGGATGCCAACAAGCCTTGCTAGTCGCACATTGTGCGTTTGGCGTTTTTGGACGCTGCTGGGGCCCAGGAGGGACCAGAAGGTCGCAAATTGGACCTAAAGAGAGAGGGGACGTCGAGCAAGACAAAGAGCCCTCACTGAAGCAGGTAGCACCCGGAGAAGTGCCAGAAACAGGCACTACGAGGATGTGTGAAACAGTGCTCACCGAAGTTGCACAAAGGAGTCCCACGTCGCCGGAGACCAACTTAGAAAGTCGTGCAATGCAGGTTAGAGTGCCGTGGACCCAGGCTTGGCTGTGCACAAAGGATTTCCGCCGGAAGTGCACAAGGGCCGGAGTAGCTGCAAAGTCGCGGTTCCCAGCAATGCAGCCCAGCGAGGTGAGGCAAGGACTTACCTCCACCAAACTTGGACTGAAGAGTCACTGGACTGTGGGGGTCACTTGGACAGAGTTGCTGGATTTGAGGGACCTCGCTCATCGTGCTGAGAGGAGACCCAAGGGACCGGTAATGCAGCTTTTTGGTGCCTGCGGTTGCAGGGGGAAGATTCCGTCGACCCTCTGGAGATTTCTTCGGAGCTTCTGGTGCAGAGAGGAGGCAGGCTACCCCCACAGCATGCACAAGCAGGAAAACAGTCGAGAAGGCGGCAGGATCAGCGTTACAGAGTTGCAGTAGTCGTCTTTGCTACTATGTTGCAGGTTTGCAGGCTTCCAGCGCGGTCAGCAGTCGATTCCTTATCAGAAGGTGAACAGAGAGATGCAGAGGAACTCGGATGAGCTCTTGCATTCGTTATCTGAAGTTTCCCCAGAGACAGAGACCCTAAATAGCCAGAAAAGAGGGTTTGGCTACCTAGGAGAGAGGATAGGCTAGCAACACCTGAAGGAGCCTATCAGAAGGAGTCTCTGACGTCACCTGGTGGCACTGGCCACTCAGAGCAGTCCAGTGTGCCAGCAGCACCTCTGTTTCCAAGATGGCAGAGGTCTGGAGCACACTGGAGGAGCTCTGGACACCTCCCAGGGGAGGTGCAGGTCAGGGGAGTGGTCACTCCCCTTTCCTTTGTCCAGTTTCGCGCCAGAGCAGGGGCTAAGGGGTCCCTGAACCGGTGTAGACTGGCTTATGCAGAATTGGGCACATCTGTGCCCAAGAAAGCATTTCCAGAGGCTGGGGGAGGCTACTTCTCCCCTGCCTTCACACCATTTTCCAAAGGGAGAGGGTGTCACACCCTCTCTCAGAGGAAGTTCTTTGTTCTGCCATCCTGGGCCAGGCCTGGCTGGACCCCAGGAGGGCAGATGCCTGTCTGAGGGGTTGGCAGCAGCAGCAGCTGCACTGAAACCCCAGGAAGGGCAGTTTGGCAGTACCAGGGTCTGTGCTACAGACCACTGGGATCATGGGATTGTGCCAACTATGCCAGGATGGCATAGAGGGGGCAATTCCATGATCATAGACATGTTACATGGCCATATTCGGAGTTACCATTGTGAAGCTACATATAGGTAGTGACCTATATGTAGTGCACGCGTGTAATGGTGTCCCCGCACTCACAAAGTTCAGGGAATTGGCTCTGAACAATGTGGGGGCACCTTGGCTAGGGCCAGGGTGCCCTCACACTAAGAAACTTTGCACCTAACCTTTACCAGGTAAAGGTTAGACATATAGGTGACTTATAAGTTACTTAAGTGCAGTGTAAAATGGCTGTGAAATAACGTGGACGTTATTTCACTCAGGCTGCAGTGGCAGGCCTGTGTAAGAATTGTCAGAGCTCCCTATGGGTGGCAAAAGAAATGCTGCAGCCCATAGGGATCTCCTGGAACCCCAATACCCTGGGTACCTCAGTACCATATATACTAGGGAATTATAAGGGTGTTCCAGTAAGCCAATGTGAATTGGTAAAATTAGTCACTAGCCTGTTAGTGACAACTTAAAAGTAATGAGAGAGCATAACCACTGAGGTTCTGGTTAGCAGAGCCTCAGTGAGACAGTTAGGCACCACACAGGGAACATATACATGCACACCTATGAGCACTGGGGCCCTGAGTGACAGGGTCCCAGTGACACATACATATAGGCCACAAACCTATGTGCACTGGGGTCCTGACCAGCAGGATCCCAGTGACACATAACAACCATACTGAAACCATAGTGTTTTCACTATGAGCACTGAGGCCTGGCTATCAGGATCCCAGTGAGACAGTGAAAACAGTGACAAACACCCTGACATACACTCACAAACAGGCCAAAAGTGGGGGTAACAAGGCTAGAAAGAGGCTACCTTCTCACACACATGAACCCAGATACAGTGTTACATGGCAACATTAGTAGCAATGCTTAACGGTGTAATTGCCAAAATGACTACATCTATGCTGCAGGAGGCATCAGCAGGGACGGTGCATGTACATTTGGGTGGTGTGCATGGAGGTGATCACTGGTGTGGCCTCCATCAGTGTCTCACAAGTCCTGTCGGATGAGATTTGCTTTCAAATGGCCTACTGTACCTTTCACACGGGAAGCAATCGACAGGTGATACCAGGCCTTATAAACTCCAAACCAGTGTAGTCTTTGAGCTGACTTCTATGCAGTCAGATAGTACTATGACAATGGTATACCATAGGAAAGGGTGTGGCACACTGGATGACTCTTGTTAGTGTGTGTGTGTAGATGAGGGAATATCAGGGTACACATATTTGTATTCCAGGGACCTCTTCAGACAGGTGGGGTGTGACCAGGCTCATGGGTGTGTCAGCTTCTTAGAAAAGGGCTGGCATGTAGATGGGATGTGATGTGCTGGATGCTTGTCATATGTGTGGCACTTGTGCTGTGTATGTTCTGCTTATGTGTAACTCTAGTGACAGATAGCCTTTGCAAAGATTGTATGTAGTTGGAATTACTGCTGTCAAGGGTCTGGTCATACATTCCTGTTCCTGATGCAAAAGCATGTCAACTGCCTGATATATGAGGCCTGTTTTCCCCTAGTTGAGTGATGGTGTTTTAGTTGTGTGCCATATGCTGCGATGAACCATGTTTCCAACATGTATGTGTATAATAGGTGTGGTCCTCAGCTATTGCCCTTCAAAGGTGAACTGTACAAGATGTCAGTCATTTACATTGTGTGTGTATGTGACCGTTGTATGATAGGCATCACATTTGTAGTGGGATTTTCTGTGTCCTGATTGTTATATCATCAATGCTCCATGAGGCAACACTCTTCTTCTGATATTTAGAGCTAAAGGTTTGCAGAAATGATTAGCCAGACCATGATGTGGTGTTTCTTATCAGTGTTTATTTACAATAGTTCATTAAGTGGTGATGGTGATAATATTTAAAAGGAATTGTTCACAATGTGTTGGCGCCTACGCACTCCAGCAGCCGTGTTTGGTTGTTCCCCCTCATGTTGCAGGGCAGCATCCTCCTCTTCCTCGTCTTCAGACATGTATGGATCTGGTTCCAGGAGGGGAATGTTCCTTCTTATGCAAATGTTGTGCAGGATGGAACATGTTAGTATGATCTTACAGACCATCTCGGGGGAATATAGGAGGCTACCACCAGTGATGTCAAGGCAGCGGAACCTTGACTTGAGGATGCCGAAGGTCCGCTCGACAATGTTGCGTGTCCTCCTATGGGCCTCGTTGTAGGCACGCTCTGCAGCTGTACTCAGGTTGCCAAATGGTGTCATTATCCATGGCTGGATGCCATACTCCTGATCAGCTGCAAGAGAAAAAGAATGGGATCATGTTGATGTAGATGGCACTATTGAAAAGACCTTTAATAGCAGTAGTTGTCTTGTGTTGTCTGTGACTCTTTTGTGTACTAATGTGACATCCTATACTTGTAGGCTATACCATCTGCATTGTGTTGTTTCCTTGGCTGAGCAAGTGTTTGTCTGCTAACCGTTTGTCAGCAGTATGTTTTGGGATTTTCAGTGCAGTGTGCCCTCCCTAACATTGTGACTTGTGATACAGGTGTCCGTGTGTCTGCACTTGGGGTGAGATGATAGTTCCATGCAGAGTTAAAATTGAAAGGGACCTTCTGTGATGATGGTTTAAGGGGGTGTATGGGTATGTGCAGTGGCCATGCTTTGGTGATGAGTGTCCATGCTTTGTTGTTGCATGCAGGGCTTGGTGTTGGGATGTGTGGTTTGTGGTATTGGGACATTTGTGAGGAGTTGGAGTGATGGGGGTGAGGGCGAGGGTGGGGGTATGTGATGGCATGCATGTAGGGTGGGGGATATAGTAGTAAAGAATTGCCTTACCAGAGTCCATTCCTCCATCTACTCCTGCGAGGCCCTCAGGATGCAGAATAGCCAAGACTTGCTCCTCCCATGTTGTTAGTTGTAGGGGAGAATGTGGGGGTCCCCCGCCAGTCCTCTGAACCGGAAGGTGGTGTCTTGATACCACGGAACGCACCTTCCCCCGTAGGTCTTTCCACCTCTTCCTGATGCCATCCCTATTTCTTGGGTGCAGTCCCACTGCGTTGACCCTGTCCACTATTCTCCGCCATAGCTCAATCTTCCTAGCAATGGAGGTGTGCTGCATGGGGTGGTGTGGGTGGTGTGTGGGGTGGTGTGTGTTGTGATGTGTTGGGTGATATTTAGTGGTGTGTGTAAGGTGCATGGAAGATATGTGGGTGATGGTATTGTGTGCCTGTGGATGCTTGGTTGTAGTTTGTAGTGTCTCTCTCTGGCCTTCGTTCGGGATTTTTGTCGTAGGGGTTTGTGGGTGATGTGGGTGTGTGTTTTATATTGTATTGGGTGTGTGGGAGTGGTGTGTGTATGTGTATCAGGTGTGTGTATTTGTAATTGTCCAATGTGGTTGTGTTTTGTAAGTGTGTGTGTATTTTGAGCGCGGCGGTGTGTACCGCCAATGGAATACCGTGGTTGAAAGATGCCGCATGGACTCGTGGTTCGTGATACTGTGGTCGTATTTCTGTTGGCGTGATGGTGGAGGTTTTGTTTTCGCCAGTTTATCACTGACCTTTGGTGTGGCGGACTTCTGTGGGTGTCTAAATTTTGGTGGATTCCGAGCTGTGGGTCATAATGACCGTGGCGGAATTCCGCTGCGGTGTGTTGGTGGTCTTCTGCACGCTGGTAAACAGCTTTTACTGCCAATGTTGTAATGAGGGCCTAAGTCTGCTGGTAAAAATCTTGACTGGGCTGAGGGAACAAAAGCGAGAGGGCTTCCCTGGGCACGATATGCACATTTTACCGCTCCTTGCTTTCTTCCCCATAAAACAAACAGCTTCAGTAGCCCCTTGTCCAATGACCATCCTATTTAGGGGCTGATTTAGATCTTGGTGGGAATACCATCAACTCTCCATGGCAGCATTTAAAAGTACTCCTTCAAGATGATGGATTTCCTCCTGCCCATGTAGATGTGTGCTTGCTGATCCTCGATCTGTGTTGACAGAGTGTTTTCTCTCTCATAAAAAGCTCATGGCTGACAGCAAAGCAGACTCCTGTGCTGGCTATTATTACTCAATTGCTATCAGGGTGGCGGGATTGCTCAAAGCAAATTTAGATATAACAGTTGTGTTAGCGCTGTCCCAGCAGCGGATTCCTGATAGCGGGAGTCTGTCACTGGACGCATTTAACATTGTACTGTGCTGTGGCTTTTGGATGGATGCTAGCATCAAACACCTGAGGTATTTGGTCTGTTTGTTTTTACCTGCATACTACACTATAAAACACACTCCAATTCAGACCACGATCCTTTGCCATTCCACTGCAGCACAACGTTGCACAGGAGATGTTTTGTCACTGAACTTCGTTTTTTTGCTTTTTCTGTTCCTTGTTCATTTTTAATTTGTTATTCTTTTTGATTGTGGGTCAACAAACGTATTTAGGCCCGTATTTATACTTTTTGATGCTAAACTGCGCTAACGCAGTTTAGCGTCAACATTTTTTGCGCCGGCTAACGCCATTCTGAAGCGCCATGCGGGCGCCGTATTTATTGAATGGCGTTAGCCGGCGCAAGCAGACCGGCGCTGCCTGGTGTGCGTGGAAAAAAAACACGTACACCAGGCAGCGCTGGCGTAGGGAAAAATGTCGTTAGGGCGTCTTAAAAATGGTGCAAGTCAGGTTGACGCAAAAAAATCGCCTCCACCCGATTTGCGCCATTTTTAACGACGCCCAGACACCATTTACATGACTCCTGTCTTAGTAAAGACAGGAGTCATGCCCCCTTGCCCAATGGCCATGCCCAGGGGACTTATGTCCCCTGGGCATGGTCATTGGGCATTGAGGCATGTAGGGGGGCACAAATCAGGCCCCCCTATGCCCAAAAAAAATATTTTAAAAAAATATATATATACTTACCTGAACTTACCTGAATGTCCCTGGGGTGGGTCCCTCCAGCCTTGGGTGTCCTCCTGGGGTGGGCAAGGGTGGCAGGGGGGGTCCCTGGGGGCATGGGATGGCAGCTGTGGTCTCATTTTGAGCCCACAGGTCCCTTAACGCCTGCCCTGACCCAGGCGCTAAAATCCGGCGCAAATGCGGGGTTTTTTGGTCCACCCGCTCCCGGGCGTGATTTTTGCCCGGGAGTATAAATACGACGCATTTGCGTCGCAGTCATTTTTTTGGACGGGAACGCCTACCTTGCATCTCATTAACGCAAGGAAGGCGTTCACGCAAAAAAATGACGCTCTTTACTCATAGTTTGGCGCTAGACGCGTCTAACGCCAAAGTATAAATATGGCGTTAGTTTTGCGCCGAATTTGCGTCGAAAAAAAGACACAAATTTGGCGCAAACGGAGTATAAATATGCCCCTTAATATCATCATATGATAATAGTAGGGAGGAGAAATCCCAGTTTCACTGAGGGAGGATTGTTAGTCATGGTGGATGAAATTATTACAGTAGAGACACAGTTGTTTGGAGCTCAAGTACAAAATACAAGTATAGCACAGGAAAGGCAAATGTGGCTCAAAATAGTGGACAGAGTGAATGCTGTAGCAAACAACCTGCACACACAGGAAGAAATCAGGAAGAGTGAGATTGACCTGCAGGGGAGAGTGTGTTCCCTGGCCTCTTAGCATGGTTCTCTCAGGATTCCCTTACAACATATCCCTGGGAGGAGAAAGTCTTGCAGAACCTAGTAGTTTTGTGTGTGATTAAGGTGCTTCATTTTTTGCGTCAAACTGTTTTGGTGTATAATCCATACTTTAAAAAAATGTGTTGTTGTAATTACTGATAGGACCAACCCAGAGTACGAGAACAGCCATCTGCCACTGCTCATGAGGGCACCTTCACTCCAGGCCAGGAACAAGCCTTCAGTGAGGAATCTAAGCCTACAAGTCTGTATGATTTAGGAGCAGGTTGGTCCATCTGGTCTGCCTGGGTACACCTACACTTACCACCCCAGCTGTTTCAACACCCCAGTCTTTGGATACCTCCACTTCCTGTGTCCAAAGGAACATCACCCCAAATGTGTTCCCCTCCGGTCCTGGCAGCTGTTGATCCAACACCACCACCACATTCATTTTACCCAGGACCCAGTGGGATAGAGCTGGAAATATCATTCAAGATATCAAATTAATAGTTAGAATATGCCCCACAGCTTGCTAATGTTAGATTAATTACTAAAGTTACCTAAAATCAGCCCTGTAGTAGCCTTTACTGGTTGGTCAGTCTCTAGCAGGCTGAGCCAAGCTATCTTAGTGAGGTGTGAAGTAGCCTCAGCTCAAACAAAGGAAGCATCTGGTGGGTGGTGAACTGCAACAGCAGATGACATAGCAGAAAGGGTGCTGGACAGCCAAACTGGCCTTCAAACGAGGGAAAGACAGTTGGGATTGAAGCCAGACCCCTTCCCCCCATTTCCTGCACTCCCAGCCAGATGAGAGCCCCTGTAATTAGTTTAGTGGAGGGAACCGAAAGGGGAGTGTTGGGGAAAGGTAGCAACACCTGTGGGTGGGCCTAGCCAGACCTGTACCTCCAGAGAGATTTTCTCCATCTTGCTAGCACAGAAACCTGCATAAATATGGAAGAGCTGCCCAGTAATTCAAATCCCTGCTGGAAGAAATCAGAAGAAGAAGGACATCCCTGCTGAACGCCTGGTCTGTATGAAGAAAGACTGCACCATACAGGACTGCACCTGCTGTACACTCTGGGCTTTGCCTTGCTTCTCAAGATTCAGGATGGACTTCTTGTAAACGGCAGGTACAAAAGAGCTACCAAGAGCCACATGCATCAAGTACTGCAAGAAGAGCCCAGCTGACCAGCATCAAGTGAAGTCTTAAAGCACAGAAATCTCCCTTCACATTGGCTAAAAATTCTCATATGTAGGAAACTGTATGAAGCTGTTGCTGTGTCTTATCTTTGAAGAAATAAATTTGTGTAGCACACTACTAAAAGCTGTTTGTGATATTCCACCACATACTGCAACAGTGTCTAGGAGTGGTCCTGTGGCCAGAAAATTGAGTACTGCCATTAGTTTCACTATTGGTGTTATTAATGTGGGATTCCTAAAGAGAGGCAGAAGATCTGGCCCCAGTTGATGACAAAAATCAATAATGCTTTGCCTATTAAATCTAATGTTTGTTATTATATCTTGTTCCTTCATGGTGGCAAGGTCTGGAAATGGTCTCATAACCTGAGATTGTCATCTTTTCACTTTCCTTGAGTTCACATGTCTGCATTTAAAAGATTTGGTTCAGAGTTGTTGTTTTTTTTAACATATTTTAACACAACATTTATTTGTGATTATATTTTTTTACATTACATTTTTAACATGTCTATTGTTTACTACAAAAATATGTAAATAAGACATTTTAAATGTCTTACTTACACATTATTTTTTTAATCTAAAATGTCATAAATGGAAGTATAAAGTAAACTGTGCAAATATCACATATTTTTTTTTCATAAATCTGTTTATTTCATTTTACTTTATCATGATAGCTGAACACAGATTACTTGCGTAGAAGAAAGCGAGATTATGCATTTACATTACCCCTGAATTACCGATCAGAACACAACAAGCAAGATAGAAAATTCAGGCTGCACGACAAAATCATTATTTAGTCTCTAGCTGTTCCGTTAGTCCACGTGCAGGCTAAGTTCCATCTGAGAGTTATTTTTGTGGTAGCTACATTAATACAAATGAGAATGCTTACACGCTTGTCCCCAAATAGGGGACATCAGCGACAAAGTATTGATTAAAGGCATTGCGTAACAAGATAAATCATTGTATTGTGTTGTCTCCATTCTCACTGGCGTGAGTGCGGTTGGTTGGCAAATTAATGTTGTAAACAGATGTAAACAAGCAATACAAACAAGAAATAACAAGCGCTGGGTATTACACATATTTACGACAAATTATCATATGAGCACTCCTTGGGTGGTCTGGGTGCCAATCCATTGTGGTCCATCACGCCGGTGGGGGGGGGACCCATCGTCCCTTCCTGTCAACTGCACAACGCCAAGCTCCCACACTTTGATAGATTCCATCAAGAAGCACACACACCGTCCCGGGCAAGTGCATCGCATGTCGAGCGATCACTCATCCATTCTGGGCCGAACCTTCCGCCTCCGGAGATCCACTCATGCTTCGCAGCCACAACATTAACTCCTCCCAGCTAGCTGATAATGGACACTGATGCAGCCCCACCTCTTCCCTATTCAGCGCCGCTCCTTCAGCCCCGGCCCACACCTCAAAGGAGCATCTCCAAGCTTGTACTGATGGGGGGTCAGATGACTTCCACTTGCGGGTCACCAACCTCTTTGCAGTAATTAACCCCAGATCCGTGAAACGCAGCGCAGCCCTGTGCTCCTTGCCTCTGGGAAACAATCCCAGCATACACGCCTCCCAAGTCAAAAGAACCCTTCGGGCCGTACATTCCGACAGACAGGCAACCACCGCCATCCAGTAGGCGTATAAAGAAGGGCAAGACCACAACATGTGTAGCAAGTCCGCACCCACCGCACAACAGCGGGGACAAGCCACATCCTGGTGCCTAAAATATTTATTCACTCGAGCCGGGGTGAGGTAGGCCCTATGGACAATGTAGTACTGAATCAAGCGGAATCTGGAATTACGGAGTACATCTTGGTAACTAGAAAGGGCTGACCTCCACTGTGCGTCCGAAATTAAGCTGCCAACATCTTCTTTCCAGGCCATTCACAATGCATCACACTCCAGAGCGGTATGCGTTCTCGAAGCGTCTGCAAAGCAGCTGATCAAATGCCTACCCTGACCCATCAGTGTAAATATCGACACATCTCCCCATTTGGATCTCAGGGCTCCCAGCAGAGAGCTGTGAAGAAGGAACTGCCCAGGTGGCAGCCCCATCTCTTGAAGCCAAGTGAACAAAAGCAGTTGGCCATCTTCCTAGAGATCGCCCAGTGTGCATAGTTCCACTTCATGCCATGCACGTAGCTCCAATACCGACGTAATCTTGGGACCCCGTGGCGTACCCACTAGCACCATGGCAGGTGCAAACGGGACCACCCGTCCAGTATGGCGGAGAGATCTGTGAAAATATCTGTGCGCCACCTAGAGGAACAGCTGGCATGGGGCCGGTACCCACGTAAGAGGGTGAAAGAGGTGCAGGACTTGCCGCAGCATCCAAGGGCCGTGCTCAGAGCCCATATCAGTGAGTCGGGAACCTGCCAGCCACCTGGACACCCACTGAAGCTGAGCTGCTAAATAGTAATGTTCTAGGTTAGGGACAGCCAGCCCGCCCTTGTCAAACGGCAAATACAGTTTCCTCAGAGCAACCCAGCAATGGCCTCTGTTCCAAATGAAATCCTGCGTCTCTGACTCCATGGATCTAAAGAAGACAGGGGAAATATAGTGCGGCAGGTTTGAAAAAAAGTACAATAAACGTGGGAGAACCACCATCTTCAAAAGTGCTATTCTACCGTCCACTGACAGCGGCAGCGTCTTCCAGAAGGACATCTGGGACATAACCGAAGTCACCGCTCTCGTGAGGTTGCCATCAACCAGGTCCTGATCGCGATGGTAAACACGGACACCCAGGTAGCGAATCATATATGGTTGCCACCTGACAGAACTCCCAGCCAGTATGAGTCCCGGATCTTGGAGTTCAGGGTCGAAGGGGAAAAGACTTGACTTGGACCAGTTAACCCTGAGACCAGATATCGACGCGAAGCGCTGTAATAATGCACCCACCATGGGTGGGGGATCTGCGTGATATCTTGGAAGAACAGGAAGAGGTCATCAGCGTACAACGATACTATGTGCACACCATCCCCTAGGGTGATTCCCCAGTCGGTCCCTTCACTGCGCAGGGTCGCCGCCAAGGGTTCTATAGCAAGAGAAAATAACAATGGCGAGAGAGGGCAACCCTGTTGCGTGCCTCTGCACACATTAATCGGATCCGATATGGTGCCTCCTATTTTCACCCGAACCAGCGGCCGAGTATATAACAGCTTAACCAGCCGGACAAAAGAGGTTCCTACGCCAAAGTGCCTCAACACCCTAAACAGGTAGGGCCACTCCAAGGAGTCGAAAGCCTTCCCCAAATCCAGGACAAGACAGCCCACTCTCGGCCAGTCCCGCCTCGCGTACTGCATGACATTAAACAGCCGTCTAAAATTGTGTGAAGTGTCTCTGGCTGGTACAAGCCCGTTCTCGTCGGGGCAAGGCGCATTGCCAATGCTTTAGCCAGAATTTTGTAGTCTGTGTTCAGCATCGCCCCTCCGGGGCTTAGGAAGGGATACCAGCAGTGCCTCCCTCTGGGAGGCCGACAAGCAAACCCTCTGAGCAGCTTCCTCATACATCTGGAGCAACCGGGGCGCCAGTTGGGACGCAAAAGCCTTATAAAAGTCAACCATTAAACCATCCGGTCCTGGAGTTCTACCGGACGCCAGCTCGCCAATACTGAACTTTATTTCCTCAGGGTCAAGAGGCGCATCAAGTGCCTCCCTCTGCTCCATCTCCAAACAAGGGAGCTCCACAGCAGCAAGAAAATCTCTATAGAGACTCTCTGCAGGAGACATGCCCGAAGCATACAGTGTCTCATAGTGCCTTGTGAATTCAGCATGTATTTCCCGGGGCGTATACACCATCGTCCCAGCCCGAGAACGGATATCTGCAATTGGTCCCCTGTCGCAGTCGCGTTGGATCAGCCAAGTTGGCAGCCTGCCCGCTTTATCGGCAGAGGCATGTGTCTCGCAGAGTGTGCGGCATAGTTCAAACACCGTAAGCGTTCAAGTAGCAACCAGTGCTCAATACGCGCCGTAGATAGTTTCCGGGCAGCCGTCGAACTAACAGCCGCCTCACTCACTGGGCACAACATAGTGCGTTCCACTCGGATGGGGTCGCGCTCAACTTAGTGGCGCAGGCTACACTTGGTCCCCAGGCAATACCCACGGATAAAATCCTGAAACGCATCCCATTCCAACAACCCCGTCGAGGCTGTGCCCTCATTATGCTCAAAGAACTCCGGGATCGCAGTGCCCAGCGATGCCCTAAAGGCAGCATCTTCCAATAACTCTGTCCTCGACCTCCAAGTGGGAACAGCCGGAGGAGAGGAGTCCCAGCGCAAGCACATCAACAACGGGTTATGGTCCGAATGCGTGCGCCCCAGATAATCTGTGTCCACAATCACTGGGGCCAGGTTCAGAGTGCAAAACATCCTGTCTAACCGCACATGCAGCGAGTGCGGGCAAAATAGAATGAGTAAACCCTATCCCTGGCATGCCGCTGCCGCCAGATATCAATCAACTGCCAATGCTGGGCCCAAGACACAAGGCCGCGCGCGGTTGTCACAACCGGGGATGTGGGTAACGACGGAAAGGAGCGATCCAAATCAACATCAAGCACACTATTGAAATCCCCTCCCAATAACCATGGAAACTCACTCCAACCCGCCAAATGTTGGGATAATCTGCACAGGAAGGGCGTCTGATCAACATTAGGAGCATAAATGGAGCCCAGCACCACAGCATGGCCCGCCAGTCTGCCGTGAATCAGAACAGATCTGCCCTGTGGATCAGTGACCTGCTCTTCCACCGCAAAGGGAACTCTGGCTCTGATCCAGATCAGAACACCCCTGGCATAGGCTGAGTGACCTGTCGCATATAGCTGCCCCCTCCAGCATTGCCGTAATGGGGGGATCTCTGAGCCCACCAGGTGCGTCTCCTGCAAAAACGCCAATTGGATTGAGTGCCATCTATTATAAGAGTAGATGGCATATCTGCGCTTGGGGGTGCATATGCCCCTTACATTCCAAGTAATTGCAGTGTATGATGACATATCACAATCAGCCAATCGCCCCTCCACACGGACACCGCACCCCACTGCTTAGCGCCCCAGCCATGCCAACGGTAGCCCAGCCTCCGATCGGGTGCTCTATGCGTGTCCTCCAGCGCAACCAAAACAGAACTAATACACACAGCTCTCTGAGTTGTTCTATGGCGGCGTGGGACCTCCAGTGTAGTGCTGCGATGACAGCTCTTTGCATCTTTTTTGTCCCTGTGTTCTGGTACACCCGTGGGTGCTGCTTGGTCTCGTGAGGGCTCTCTGAAGTGCTGAGAGCGCCCTCTGTCTACTCAGGTCCCCCCTAGGTACAGACACCTCATTTTTAACACAAACAGTGTACTTGCTTCAACCAAGGCTTTGTTGGCAGAATCCAGCGATGCAAACAGTCCGCTTCCAACAACTCAACGTGGGACATCTCCTGCAGCAAGCAGGAGCCCACAGCTATCTTCCTTGGTGCACTTCTGTACTTTTGTTCTGACCGGGGAATCCACTTTTGCACCTTCTTTTAGGTTGGCAGGGGCTCCTGTCCTTCCTGGACTCTTCTTCAACTTCTGGACTTGGTCTCCTTTCTCCACAGGTCTTCAGGTCCAGATATCATACATTTGTTGCTTGCAGTCTTGCTTGGTTTTTGCATAATCCTTTATCACAACTTGTAGTGTGTCCTGAGGAAACTTGCTGCCCTTTACTCCCGCTTTCTTGGGTTCTGGGGTGGGGTACTTTAAATACCTTTGGTGCTTTCCTACACTCCCAGCATCCCTCTACACACTACACTTGCCTAGGGGGGAATTCGACATTCGCATCCCCCTATTTTAGTATATGATTTGTGTTGGCCCTAGACCCATTGCATTCTATTGTATTTTCCACTGTTTGCACTATTCTATGACTTTATACTTACCTGATTTTGGTTACTAGTCTATATATTGTGTATAATACTCAATACCTCCAGGAGTATTGTCTCTAGGATATCTTTGGCCTTGTCTTTATCTTTATTTTTGGTAACACTGAGTACTGTCTTTTATTGTGTATAAGTACTGTGTAACTATAGTGGTATTGCAGGAGCTTTACATGTCTCCTAGTTCAGCCTAAGCTGCTCTGCTACAGCTACCTCTAGACAGCCTAAGCTGCTAGAACACTGCCTACATTTCACTAATAACGGATAACTGGACCTGGTATAAGGTATTAGTACCCTAAGTACCCACTACAAACCAAGCCAGCCTCCTACATTGGTGGTGCAGTGGTGGGATAAGTACTTGCAATTGCTTTACCACTTTGTTACTGGTGCTTTTCACAAGAAAAGTGTACTCCAATACTTAGAGCTATATACAATTATACCTAGCAGTAATTTTTTCACTTTTAAAAAGTTATTTCAAACTTTCTAAAAGTTTTAACAAGGTCTGAAAAGTTTTTCGTTTCCTCTAAAAAATTAGGTGAAATAGTTTGCTAACTTCTTACTCTTCTTCCTAACTTTTTCTATTAATATGGCCCTCATTACGACCCTGGCAGTCGGTGGTAATTTGGGGAAAAGTACTGCCAACAGGCTAGCTGTACCTTTTCCCAAATTATTACATTGGCGGTTTGGCTCAAGCCAAACTGCTAATGTACCATCCGTCCACCAGGCTGGTAACGGCTGCTGGGCTGGAGACTTTGGTCTCCAGCCAGGCGGCTGTCACAATCCCACCCTCGGGATTATGACCCCGCCTACCGCCATGGTTTTTGTGGCAGGCGTACCGACATAAAAACCATGGCGGTAGGCACTAAAAGTGCCAGGGAATTCCTTCCCTGACACTGAAAGGGATCTCCCCCGTCCCCCTCCCCAGGGTCCTACCCCACACTCCCCCTCCCTCTCCTGCCCCCGCACATGTACATAACCACACATGCACACATACACAATCATACACACATGCATACCCACATCCACCCATGCATGCACACATACATACACACACACAGCAACATACACCAACATACATTGTCTCACACACGCATTCACGTACACTCACATTCAGTCATTCATTTATGCATTCAACGTGACTCATACCCGCATGCACTCATACAAAAACAGACACCCCACACACACACAACATACCCACACAGGCACACACACACCCCCACCCCACCTCTCCTGTCAGAGAACCCGACTTACCTGCTTGCAAGGGGTCCTCCAGCAGGAGAAGGGACACAGCTCTGCTGTCAACAGCAGCGTCTGCAGGCAAAACACCACCAGGCCGTATCATGGCTCATGATAAGGTCGGCGGTGTTTTGCTGGCGTGGCGCTGCTGCTGACAGCAGCGCCACTTTGCCACCGTCGGCCGACATGACCTTCAACGGCATTCCGCCAGCCTTATGGCGGAATTCTGTCTACAGTCATAATGCGGGTGGTCGGCTGGTAGCCTCGGCAGTGGCATGTTGACGGCCGTTGGCGTGGCGGTACCACCAAAGTTATAACGAGGGCCTATGTCTTCTATAGAGGCTACCCCCAGGGTTGTTAAGACCACTTATGAAAGTCTGAATTTCAAAAGTCTAAGGAGTCTATGCTTGGAAAGAAGCTTAGGGATTGGGAAGAACCCTAACAAGGAATTTCTCTTGAACCTCCTCTTGCAAGATGACCAGGAGCATCCCGATGGTCAGGTACAATCAGAAGAGGAGGTAGAGGGAGATTCCACCCAGGTAGATTCAGGAGACGGTCGTGAAGATCCAGCAGAGGGTCCTTCCACAGATCTTCCCCTTAACAAACCTCTTAGTGTAGCTGGTAGTGGGAAGGGGTCACACACAGGTAGGGCACCCTTCACACATAGAGGCCAGGCCACTAGAGTAACTCAAGTTAGGGAAAGGGCAACCTCTGCTCATTCCCATGTCACTTCTGTATCAGAAGTGTCCAACACATCCAACCCTGAGGATCAATCCCTAGATAGGGAACTCAGAAAGCTGAAGTTGGAGGAGGCCAGACTGAGGCAGCAGCCACAACAGTTGGCCTTAGATAGGGAATCCCTGGCTGTGGAAAGTGAAAGACAGGGGTTGGGGTTAGTTTCCCATGGTGACAGCAGCAGTTTCAGTGTTAGAGAAACACATTTGATTGTAGAATCTTGCACAAGATTGTCCCCCCTCACAAGGAGGGGAATCACATCTACAAGTGGTTTGCTGCACTTGAGACGGCCTGTAAAGTTTGGAGGGTCCCTCAGGTACAGTGGGCTGCTATCCTGTTGTTGTCTTTCTCTGACAAGGGGAGAGATGGACCCCTTACTGTTAAAGAAGATGACTCAGACAACTACAATGTTTTGAAAACTGCACTCTTGAATGGATTTGGCTTAAGCACTGAACAATATAGAATCAAGTTCAGAGAAAGCAGAAAAGAGTATTCACAGGATTGGATAGATTTTGTGGCCTGTTCAGTGAAGGCCTTTGAGGGTTGGTTGCATAGCAGCAAGGTGTCTCACTATGAAAGCTTATACAATCTGATCTCGAGAGAACATATTCTTTACAGTTGTGTGTCTGATTTGTTGCACCAATATCTTGTGGATTCAGATCTGACCTCTCCCCAAGAATTGGCAAAGAAGGTAGAGAAATGGGTCAGGACAAATGTGAGCAGAAAAGCTCATACAGGGGGAGACAAGGACAGCAAGAAGAAGGATGGTAAGTCCCATGACAAGGGGAGAAACAAAGATAAAAAGTCATTGGAGTCTTCATCAGTCCCACAAAAATCCTCTGGGGGTGGTGGGTCTAAATCCTATTCTAATCATCAGAGAAAGCCTTGGTGTTATTTATGTAAGAACAAAGGCCATTGGGCAAGTGACCCCACTTGTCTCAAGAGAAACACCAGACCTCCCACCACCACAACCCCCGCTGCTTCCACTAGTGCCCCTAGTAGTGGTGGTGGGAAAAACTCTACAAATAACCAAACAACAGGTATAGCTGGGCTCACTTTTAGAAATGTAGTGGGGGTTGGTCTAGTTAAGGAGACCACTGAGGCTGTTTTAGTCTCTGATGGTGACATTGACCTTGACACCTTAGTATGGACAAGTACAAGCAACTACCCCTAATAAATGGTGTTCAGGTTGAGGCTTACAGGGACACAGGTGCCAGTGTCACTATGGTAATGGAGAAACTGGTTTCCCCTGAGCAACACCTACTTGGTCATCAGTACAAAGTTACTGACGCTCATAACAAGACTGTTAGCCACCCCATGGCTGTTGTGAATCTCAACGGGGGGTTACTGGTCCTAAAAAAGGTTGTGGTATCCACTAACTTCCCTGTAGAGTGTCTATTGGGCAATCATTTGGAAACTTCAGCTTGGGCTGAAGTGGAGTTGGAGGCCCATGCAGCCATGCTGGGCATTCCAGGGCGCATCTTTACTCTTACCAGGGCTCAGGCCAAGAAACAAAGAGGACAGGGAAACTTGGATCCTGGAACAATGGACCAAGTGCTCCCAAAAACTAGGTGTAGAAAGGGCAAACCCTTGTCCACTATCCCTCCCTCTCCAGAAGATTCCCCTTTTGATGAGGAGGAGTCAACACCCTGTGCAGAACCTACACCAGAGGAGCTTCAAGCTGTCAAAACTGAGCTCTTGGGTGCAGGAGGGTCTGCCAGGGAGGAACAGAGTTTGGCACAGCAGACCTGTCCCACACTAGAGGGTCTAAGACAGCAAGTTGTCAAACAGCATATTGGGGATATCAGTGACTCACACAGAGTTTACTGGGAGAACAATCTCCTTTATACTGAGGCAAGGGACCCTAAACCTGGTGCTACCAGGAGACTGGTCATTCCGTAGCAGTATGGGGAATTCCTCCTAACTCTGACACATGATATTCCCTTGGCTGGACATCTGGGGCAAAGCAAAACATGGGACAAATTTGTCCCTCACATTCACTGGCCTCATATTTCAGAGGACACAAAAGAGTTTTGTCACTCCTGTGTGACTTTCCAAGCCAGTGGCAAGACTGGTGGTACCCCAAAGGCCTCCTTATTCCCACTACCAGTGGTTGGGGTGCCTTTTGAAAGGGTAAGGGTTGACATTGTTGGCCCCCTTGACCCTCCAACTGCTTCTGGTAATAGGTTCATCTTGGTGGTATGGAACATGCCACAAGATATGCAGAAGCCATCCCCTTAAGGACCACTACAGCACCTGCAGTGGCAAAGACCCTCTTGGGAATATTTTCCAGGGTAGGCTTTCCTAAAGAGGTAGTATCAGGCAGGAGTAATAACTTCATGTCTGCATACTTAAAAGCTATGTGGAAGGTGTGTGGTGTAACCTACAAATTCACCACACCCTATAATCCGCAAACAAATGGACTGGTTGAGAGATTTAACAAAACTCTCAAAGGCATGATCATGGGACTCGCTAAAAAACTCAGAAGGATATGGGATGTCCTCCTCCCATGCCTCCTTTTTGCCTACAGCCCCTTTTAACTCCTCTTTGGTCAGCCTGTTAGGGGTCCCCTTGCTTTTGTGAAAGAGGGGTGGGAGCAACCACTGAAGCCCCCTAAACAAGACATTGTGGACTAGATACTTAGCCTAAGATCAAGGATGGCGGAGTATATGAAAAAGGCCACTAAGAACCTTCAGGCCAGCCAAGAGCTTCAAAAGCAATGGCGTGACCAGAAGGCAGTCTTGACAGAGTACCACCCAGGACAAAAGGTGTGGGTTTTGCAGCCTGTGGCACCAAGAGCACTCCAGGCCAAATGGAGTGGACCACATCTTATTGTGGAGAAAAAGGGTGAGGTCACCTACTTGGTAGACCTTGGCACTGCCAGAAGTCCCCTTAGGGTACTTCATGTCAACCTCCTTAAACCCTACTATGATAGGGCAGATTTGACCCTACTCATGGCCACAGATGAGGGGCCGGAGGAAGAGAGTGACCTTCTCCCTGATCTCTTCTCCAACACTGAAGCTGATGGCTTAGTGGAAGGAGTTGTGCTTGCAGAATGCCTCACAGCACAACAGAGGAAGGACTGTAAGAATTTACTAGGCCAGTTTTCTGAACTCTTTTCACTCACACCTGGTACCACAACTTGGTGTGAGCATACCATTGATACTGGAGACAGTTTGCCTGTCAGAAGTTAGATTTATAGACAGCCTGATCATGTCAGAGACTGTATTAAGTATTAGGTTCAGAAAATGTTGGACCTAGGTGTTACTGAGCACTCAGATAGCCCCTGGGTCAGCCGATTGGTGCTTGTCCCCAAACCTCCCAGCAAAGAAGGAAAGAGAGAAATGGGGTTTTGTGTGGACTATAGAGGGTTCAATACTGTAACTAAAACAGATGCTCACCCTATACCCAGGGCAGATGAGCTCATAGATACACCGCCTCTGCCAAGTATCTAAGCACCTTTGATTTGACTGCAGGGCAGATCAAATCATCAGAGAATGTTAAGCCAAAAAGTGCATTTTCAACAATTGGAGGGCATTATCCGTGTACAGTTATGCCCTTTGTTTTGAAAAATATACCTGCCACTTTCCAGAGGCTGGTGAGCACAGTTCTCCAAGATCTGGAAACTTTCAGTGCAACATACGTAGATTATATTGCTGTATTTAGCTCCACCTGGGATGACCACCTGGTCCACCTGTGGAAAGTTTTAGACGCACTGAAAAAAACAGGCCTCACTATCAAGGTTTCAAAATGCCAGATAGGGCAGGGGAAAGTGGTTTAACTGGGCCACCTGGTAGGTGGAGAACAGATTGAACCACTACAGGGGATGATACAGACTATTTTAGACTGAGCTCCCCCTACTACTCAGACCCAGGTCAGAGCCTTGCTTTGTCTCAGTGGGTAATACAGGAGGTTCATTAAGAACTATGGCTCCATTGTTGCCCCCTTATTGACCTCACCTCTAAAAAGATGACTAAAACGGTATTGTGGACAGCCAGCTGTCAAAAAGCATTTGATGAGCTTAAAAAGGCTATGTGTACTGCACCACCTGTCCTAAAAAGCCCAAATAACTCTAAAAAAAGAATTGTCCAGACAGATGCATCTCAACTGTGGGTTGGGGCAGTGCTATCACAACTGAACTCAGAGGACCAGGATCAACCTGTTGCTTTTGTCAGTAGGATGTTGACCCCTAGAGAAAAGCATTGGTCTGCCATAGAGAGGGAGGCCTTTGCTGTGGTGTGGGCCCTGCAGAGGTTGAGACAATACTTATTTGGGACTCACTTCATTGTTCAGACAGACCACAAACCTCTCTTGTGGTTAAAACAAATGAAAGGAGAAAACCCTAAATTGTTGAGGTGGCCCATTTCCCTACAAGGGATGGACTCTACAGTGTGACATGGACCTGGGTGTAACCACACCAATGCAGACGGACTCTCCAGGTTAGCCTTACTGTCCCTCATTTGGGGTGTTTGTGTGTAGGAAAGTACTATCTTTTCAACATGTTACCTCCAATTTCTGCCTGTTTGTCAGCGTGTTTTGTCTGTCTCACTGGGATCCTCTTAGCCAGGACCCCTCGTGCTCATAGTTTGTGGCCTATATGTGTTGTTAGTATGCATGACTGTGTCACTAAAGTTATGCTAAACAGAACTCCAGTGCTTATGCTCTCTCTACTTACCAAATTTGTCACTACAGTTTTGTGACTCCATATTCCATTTCTGATTGGCACACTGGACCCACTTATAAGTCCGTAGTATATTATACCTAGGAACCCAGGGCATTGGGGTTCCAGGAGATCCTTATGGACTGCAGCATTTCTTTTGCCACCCATAAGGACCTCATACAAACTTTTTCTTCAGGGCTGCCACTTTAGCCTGAGTGAAACAATGTATAAGTCACCTGTATGTCTAACCTTCATTTACTGAAGGCTAGTCCCAAAGTTACTGTGTGTGAGGGCACCCTTGCACTAGCAAAGGTGTCCCCACCTTGCCCAGGGCCAATGCCCCTGACTTTGTGAGTGCGTGGATACCATTAAAAGCCTGCAATACATATATGTCAATACATATATGAAGTTTCACAATGGTAACTCCAAATATGGCCATGTGAGGTGTCTAAGATCGTGGAATTGACCCCCCAATCTAAATCTGGTATTGGAGGCCAATCCCATGCACCCTGGGTGCTCCACGATGGACCCCCAATACTGCAAAACCAGCTCTCTGAGGTTTCCGCTGCAGCCCCAGCTGCTGCCACCTCACAGACAGGTTTATGCCCTCCTGGGGATTGAGCAGCTCAATCCCAGGAAGTCAGAACAATACATTTCCTTTAAGAGAGGGGTATTATACCCTCTCCCATTGGAAATAGGTGTTCCATTCATGAGAAGGGTAGCCTCCCAGAGCCTCTGGAAATGCTTTGAAGGGCACAAACAGTGCCTTCCTTGCATTATTGAATTACACCAGTTCAGGACCTCCAGTCCCAGCTCTGGTGCATAACTGGACAAAGGAAAGGGGAGTGACCACGCCCCTGTCCATCACCACTCCAGGGGTGGTGCCCAGAGCTCCTCCAGAGTGTCCCTGGAGTTAGCCATCTTGGATTCCAAGGTGTGGGGACCCTCTGGAGACCTCTGAGTAGCCAGTGCCAGCAGGTGACGTCAGAGAACCATCCTGATAGGTGCATACCTGGGTATGTAGCCAATCGCCCTCTCAGGGCTATTTAGGGTCTCTCCTCTGGGTGTTTCCTCAGATTCGGTTTGCAAGATTCTTCCTGGACTCCTCTGCATCCTCTATATCCGCTTCTGACTGTCGGATCAACCGCAGACTGCTCCAGGAACTGCTGAAACTGCAACAAAGTATCCTGCAACTAAGTATCCAGGAAGACTCCTGTGACCCGCAACTTCAGCTCCAGCCAGCATTTGCAACAGTTTCCAAGGTGTGCACACTCTGAGGATTGTCTGTCTTCACCCGGCAACAGAAGAACCGAAGGAATCTCGGAGACACTTCCCTGCTATTTCAGGCACCCTCCTGTGATGACAACTAGTACTCTGGGACTCCTCTCCTGACGACGAGTGTGCTCCCTGGAACACAGGTGGTTGACCAAATTGACCAGACTATCCAAAGGTCCAGCTGTCCAAATCTGATGGAGGTAAGAGCTTACCTCCTCATGCTGCGACAGTACCCTTGTGCACCTTATCTTCTGCAGCTCCTTGGGCTTCTGTGCACTTCTTCCAAACGTTCTTCATGCACAGCTTAGCCCAGGTCCCCAGCACTCCATACTGTGACGCACAGCTCACTGAGTTGTTCTCCAACTGCGTGGGACCCTCCAGTGTAGTGCTGCTACAACCGTACTTTGCATCTTCTTTGTCCCCATGTTCTGGGACTGCCGTGGGTGCTGCCTGGTATTGTCAGGGCTCTCTGAAGTGCTGGAAGCCCCCTCTGTCTCCCCAGTCTGAGCTGAGACCCCCAGGTCCCTCCTTAGTCCAGGCAGCTCCTTTTTGATGCAAACCACGTACTTGGTTGATCCAAGTGTTGTTGGTGGAATCCAGTGACTCAATCAGTCTCCATCCAACAACTCGTTGTGGGACATCTCCTGCACCAAGCAGGAACCTGCAGCCATCTTTCTTGGTGCACTTCCGTACTTTTCTTCTGACCTGAGAATCCACTTTTGCCCCTTCTTCTAGGTTGGCAGGGGCTCCTGTCCTTCCTGGACTCTTTTTCAACTTCTGGACTTGCTCTTTTCTCTCCACGGGTCTTCAGGTCAAGGAATCCATCATTTGTTGCTTGCATGCTTGCTTTGTTCTTGTATAATCCTTTATCACGACTTGTAGTGTGTCCTGAGGAAACTTGCTGTACTTTACTCCTGCTTTCCTGGGCTCTGGGGTTGGGTACTTTACTTACCTTTGGTGTTTTCCTACACTCTCAGTGCCCCTGTAAACACTACACTTGCCTAGGGGGGAATTCAACATTCACATTCCACTATCTGAGTATATGGTTTGTGTTGCCCCAGGCCCATTGCAATCTATTGTATTTTCTACTGTTTTTACTATTCTATGACAGTTTACTTACCTGATTTTGGTTACTGGTGTATATATTGTGTATAATACTTACCTCCAGAAGGAGTATTGCCTCTAAGTAATTTTTGGCCATGTGTCACTAAAATAAAGTACCTTTATTTTTGGTAACACTGAGTACTGTCTTTTATTGTGTATAAGTACTGTGTATCTATAGTGGTATTGCAGGAGCTTTGCATGTCTCCTAGTTCAAGCTAAGCTGCTCTGTTACAGCTACCTCTAGACAGCCCAAGCTGCTAGAACACTGCCTACATTTGACTAATAAGGGATAACTGAACCTGATATATGGGTGTAAGTACCTTAGATACCCACTATGAACCAGTCCTGCCTCCTACACCCTTTCAGTTTTTTCATCAAAATTGTACTGCAAATATTACATTCACATTATCAATGATGTCATCAAAGATGGCATGAGTACCTTAATTTGTGGGGTACTTAGCATTGCATGGTGAGGGTGTGAGTTATAGTTACCTTAAGTCACAAGTTATAGTTACTTGAGATAACTCTAATTATAAAAGGTGAATGTTTATGGCTTTGTACATTTAAAATGTGAAAACTATAGCGTACCTGTAACCTTTGCCTTTTTAAGTTAATTTCTATGTTTTTTCAATTCTATTTCCTAAATATAATGTCCCTGTAACCTTTGTTTTTTAGTGAATTTCTATGTTCATTAAATTTATGTTAATGCATTAATGCATGGCAGCCAACCCCTATAACAATCCAACTGGTGCACAGCAGGGATTGGCTGTAGGGTGTGGCCAGCCCTGTGGCCAAACCCAATAACTACCCAGTCATGCAGAGTAGGAGTTGGTGGCTGGGCCTGGCCTGCAACCCGGCCCTGCGGCCAATCCCTAAAATCACCCATACCCATGGCTACACACCACCTTTGGATGTGTGTGGTGGGGTTTTGCCCCAGGGCCTGCCCGCAGGCCAGACGCTGTGGCCAACCCCTTTATCCACGTAACCCCCACACTGCGCATGGTCTTTGGCCATGTACAGCCGGAGTTGACTGCAGCTTGTCCTTCTAGATGTGGCCGGTGTATCTGGGTGTGAGAGGAACTGTGAGAGTGTCTGTCTTGGTATGAGAGTGGGTGCATCAGTGTTTATGTAGGTCTGTGAGTGGGTGCAAAAGGGTTTCAGTGGGTCTGTGAGTGGTGTATGAGAGTCTCTGGGTCTGTGAGTGGGTGTGTGAACATCTGAGTGGGTCAGTGACGGGTTGCATTAGGGTGTGAGTGCAGCTGTAAGTGAGTGTACCAGGGACTGAGTCTTTCTGTGAGTGGGTGCATGTGTTTCTGAGTGAGTCTGTGAGCGGATGTGTAAGGGTTTAGTGGGTGTGTGAGTTGAAAAGGAGAGAGAGAGAAAGTGAGGAAGAGGGAAGGAGAGATAGGCCCTCATTACAACCCTGGGGGTCACCGTACCGCCAACAGGCCGGCGGTAAAAAAAAATGGAATTACGACCATGGCGGAAACCACCAACACAGAGAGCCACTTTAACACACCGACTGCCATGGCGATAGAAACAAACACTGCGGGGGTAACCGCCAACAGACAGATGGAAGACAATGTACCGCCCACACTATTACAAGGCACCAATCTGCCAGCTTTTCCAGGGCGGTACCAATGGCATCAAAAGCATGGCGGAAACAGTCTTTGGAAGGGAAACCACTCACCTCTCGACATCCAACGAGGAACCAGGGCGCCATAGAGCCTGAACTACAGGTGTTACCAGTGTTAGTGTATCTTCTTATCTACCAGGAGTATGAAGGACGGTGGCGACGACCACGGTGAGTACTGCACCTAGCACTCAGGGGAGGGGAGGAGGGAAAAGAGAGTGACACAAACAAATTACATTCCCACCTCGGACGGCTGCCCACTGGGGATGCTGCTGATGTCCGCTGCAGTGGCACTGGCTGGGCACATCGCGGGGCAGGTGGCCGTGGCTGCGGAGGAGATGCTGGTGGTGCTGCCCGTGGTGCAGGTGCCTGTAGTAGTGGAGGGAGACACCAGGCCATCTCCAGCAGCCTCGGACGGTTGCCCACTGGGGATGATGCTGGTGACTGTAGTTGTGGCGTCTTCCGTGCAGGTGGTGCTGCAGGTGGCGGTGCAGGTGGCGGTTGTTGTGGCAGTGCTCACCGTGGTACAGGTTGCGGGACTGTCATGAGAAATGGGGGTCACCTGTCCCTCACCAGGAGGCTCTGTACCCTGAGGTGACTTTCCTTTGCTTTTGTGTCCCTTCCCCATCTTGGTAGTAGCTGCTGGGACCTTGTCACTGTCCTTTTTGGTTCTGGATGAGGCCTTGCTGGGTGGGTGGTGCAGCTTTTCCCTTCTGCATGCTGGCCCCTTCTTTACCTTGGCAGGTGGCGGAATCGGGTAGTCCTTAGCTTCAGTAGGTAGCACACTGGCAGCCCTGATGGGTGCCCCCTTCGAACCTCCTGGACTTGTAGGGACCACAGTGGATGACGATTTGGTGGCTGAGGTGCCGGTCTGGGCTATAGACATTCTGGCCCTAGGGGAAGGACGGGGAAGGTGTAGGGAAGACGTCAATGTTAGCCAGGAAAAGTTTTTTAGACACACTGGGATGGGAAGATCGAGGGGGTTTGGGAGTGGAGGAAGAGGTACTGGTTGTAGGAGGTGTACGTCTGCTGAGTTTGGGTGAAGGTGCATGGGCTGGAGGCTGTTGTGAGGTGGATGGCTGTTGAGTGGGTGTGTACAGGCATTTGTGTACTTTGGGAGGAGGGCTCACAGACACACTGGGAGAGGACACAGAGGACATGTGAATGGTAGTGGGGGTGGTGATTGCACGTGAGCGATGTGTAGTGATGGGCGTGCTGGTGATGGAGGCAGTGGCTGAGGATGTAGTGCATGCAGGTGTGGGTGGAGATGAGACTGGGACGGAGGTGGAGCATGTGGAGGAGGGGGACACAGTGGAGGCAGTGGATGTTGGTGTGTCTGCAGGGGTATGGTACTTGTGTGAGTGCCTGTGGGATGTGTGGTGCTTATGTTTGCCAGAGCTACCCTTGTGTGTTGATGTGTGTGCATGCTGGTCTGATGGTGTGCTTGGGATAGGCTGAGGTAGAGGGGATTGGGTCTGGGTAGTGGAAGTTGGAGGGGGGAGGCTGGACACAGGGACAATGGCTGCCATCAGTGCTGAGGACTGAGCCTGAAATGTTCTCTGTTGGGCCGCCATGCCACAATGAATGCCCTCCAGGTATGTATTTGTTTGTTGCAAATGCCTCTCGACACCCTAGATGGCATTCAAAATGGTTGACTGCACAGTGAGGGATGTCAGGAGGTCAATAGCCTCCTCACTGAGGGCAGCAGGGCGAAGGAGATGTGCACCCTCCTGGGGAGCGGGCACGGGAAACACGCTGAGGGGCTGCTGGGAGGGTGGTGTTGGTAGGGGGGGTGGTGTCTGTACCTCTTGTTGCGGTGAGCACAGAGGTGCCCCCCACCGCAAGGGAGGTACCATCAGAGGAGGAGTCGCTGTCGCTGGTGTCCCTTCCTGTCCCCGTCATGGAGCTCCGCTCGCCCTCCATCACACTGGTGCCTTCAGACTCCATACATTCACCCTCCTGGGCCTTGTGGGATGCAGCTCCCTCCGTCTCCGGTGCCTCTGCTCCTCCGCCAGATGATGCTAATGCACACAAGGACAGAGTGACAAAACAAAAAGGGGGGGAAAGACAGAGGAGACCCATGGTCAGTGCCAGCAACACCACTACCGTTGGCTGACACAACACACAAGGAGCAGCCCTATGCACTAGGCCATGCACTAGCAGTTAGTAGGAAAAACACCTGCCCATGGGGGACTATGCCTAACCCAATTTGCTGCCCATCTGGAACCCACAAGAGGCTGACTAGTTGTAGATGGCCACTGCCACTATTGGGGTTGGGGTGCCACAGACCCTGCCTAACATGTAACCTACGCTACCAAGTTCGCCCTGGCCTAGGGGAACCCCTAGTCCACATCCCCCAGCCAGACACCTCGTAAAGCGTGCAGAGGCAGCTGAATAAGACTGTAGTCACCCCCTTGTGGCTGTTGTGATGCCCTAAAGTGCCCATCCAACTTCGGATGTGCCACTGCCAGGATCTGGAACATCAGGGGGTTTATGGTGCAACGGGCACTCCTTCCACGTTGGGAGGCCATCCCCAGCTGGGCCTCCCCCGTCTTCTTGCTCAAGCGGCACAGCTCCTCCCATCTCTTGCGGCAGTGGGTGCTCCATCTATGATAGACCCCCATGGTCCATACTTCCTTTGCGATGGCACGCCAAATACCCTTCATCTGGTGGGCGCTGACCTAGAGAAAAGGTAAAGGATGAAAGATAATTACTTCCCCGTCTGGTTCGTCATACTCAATGTCCACCACTTCCCACCCATGCCCTGACACACATACACTCACCATCCTCACATGCAGGCCTCAGCCCCCCCACATGTATATTCCATCCACATCACTGCATACATTCATGTCCCACGCATCATGCTCATAGTTTACTCACCTGCTTGTCTGGAGGACCGTAGAGTAGAATGTACTGGGGGAGGACCCCATCCACTAGTCTCTCCAACTCCTCCGAAGTGAAGGCATGGGCCCTTTCCCCAGACACTCGAGCCATTGTCACTTCCAGACACAGGTCACAGCAGCATTTGCAGTGTAGGTCCTCTCCTGTTGAAGGTCAGGTATCAAGTGAGTGAACAGATAGAAAATGGCGGTCAGGTCTGCGGTGGTGCGTACCGTTACTGCCAGCGTACATGGTCATTGGCTCCTGGAAAACATAGGGCCCAATGATAACCAATGCTGAACTGCGCAGCGGTCTTCGACCGCCTACCGCAACGCTTCACAACGCCAGCACAGTTACCTAATTTCCCCTTGTCCCTCCTTTCAGGTAAGGCAGCCGCCATTTCAAGGTGGCACATGGCATGGCACCTAACTGCGTCACAGCACATTTGGGCAGAAATACAGACAGACAACGCCACACACAGATTTCCTTACATTACAGCAAAAACACTTGTGCAACCTATGTGGTACATGACCCTCTGATCACCATTCTCCTCCATAGGGCACATCCAATGGGGCAGATGATGAGATGGCGTCATCCTCCGGTGTACAGACCCCTGGTGGACCTGTCGACAATGGAAGACAGACACATCATTATCACCTACAGACTTGATCGTGCCACAATCCAAGAACTGTGTGCCCAATTGGAGCCAGGCCTGATGTCAGCTATCCGCCATCCCACAGGTAGTGCAGGTCCTGTCAGTGCTCTAGTTCCTGGCAAATGGTTCCTTTCAAACAACAGTGGCCATGGCATCAGGGATGTCTCAGTCAATGTTCTCTAACGTGTTGACCAGAGTGTTACCTGCCTTACTGAAACAAATGCGCAGCTACATCCTTTTCACCCAGGTGGAGGATTTGTCCACAGTGAAAAGCTGACTTCTGTGCCCTGGGACATATCCCCAACATCATTGGTGTCACTGATGGTATACATGTGGCATTTGTCCCCCCCCGCAGGAATGAACAGGTGTACAGAAATCGAAAAAGCTACCATTCAATGAATGTTCAGATGGTGTGTTTGGCAGACCAGAACATGACGCTTACATTTTGAGGAACAGCAGCATCCCTTATGTGATGGGGCAACTCCAGAGGCACTGTGTGTGGCTAATAGGTGAGCCCAAGGTCCCCACACAGTATGAATATGTGTCTAGGTATGGGGAGTCCCTAAGGATTGGTGCGTGTCTAACAGATATCAATCGACATTTGCAGGTGACTCTGGTTACCCCAGCCTCTCATGGCTACTGACCCAGTGAGGAATGCCAGGACAAGGGCAGAGGAACGCTACAATGAGGCACGTGGGTGAACTAGGCGTATTATTGAGCGGACTTTCGGCCTCCTGAAGGCCAGATTCCGGTTCCTCCATCTAACAGGTGGCTCTCTATACTACTCACCGAAGAAGGTGTGCCAGCTCATTGTGGCATGCTGTATGTTGCACAACCTGGCTTTGCGACGCCAGGATACCTTTTCTGCAGGAGGATGGCCCTGATGTTGGTCTTGTGGCAGCTGTGGCGCCTGTGGACAGTGAGAAAGAAGAGGCAGAGGAAGAAGATATTGACAACCGAAACAACATCATCATGCAGTACTTCCAGTGAGACACAGGTAAGAGACTGGAAATGTTCATCTCACATCTGACTACTGTAGGACATTGTATAAGTCAGCCTTGTAAACTCTGTGTATGGATCCTGACAGTTCACTTTGGCTTTCCTTTTCACAGATCTGGGTACCTCATTCTGCCTTCTGCTATGTTTACTGCTTCCCAACAACTGTCATACAGTGGTATGTGCAAATGAACATTTACATTGATATTTGTCAAAGAAGTTGTAATAATACAATTGTGAAAGTACAGACTGACTCCATATTGTTTTGTGATTCAAGGGTGTTTATTTAAGAGATAATAAGTAGAGGGGGATGTGCAATTGGCTGGGGTGTTGGTGGAGGAATATTCATGGTAGAGTCCAGTCTCTTGGTATCACAGACGCATTGCCCAGGGGGCATAGGAAGTGGAGCAATGGCAGTTCAGGGTGGTCAGGGTGACATAGTGGGACACAAGGGTGACAATCAGGAGAGTCTTATTTCCTGGCGGGGGTCTTGGCAATGTTCTCTGTCTTGTGCCTGGATCGCAGGGACCGTTTGCGGGGTGGTTCTCCTTCTTGCAGGGGGTGGGGGGCTTGTGGCCTGTTTGTCCTGTGGCAGCACTTCCTGTCCACTAGTGCCAGCGGATGTGGAAGGCTGTTCATTGTTCGGGCTGGTGTCAGGGGCCCGGTGGTATGCCACTGTCTCCCTCATGGTGTTGGCCATGTCTGCCAACACTCCTGCAATGGTGACCAGGGTGGTGTTAATGGACTTCAAGTCCTCCCTGATCCCCAGGTACTGTTCCTCCTGCAGCCGCTGGGTCTCCTGAAACTTGGCCAGTACCATGCCCATGGTCTCCTGGGAATGGTGGTATGCTCCCATGATGTTTGAGAGTGCCTTGTGGAGAGTGGGTTCCCTGGGCCTGACCTCCTCCTGTCGCAAAGCAGTCCTCCCTGCTTCCCTGTTATCCTGTGCCTCTGTCCCCTGAACTGTGTGCCAACTGTCACTGACCCCAGGTCCCTGATTGTCCTTTGTTAGTGGGGTTGACTGTGGTCCCTGTAGTGGTGGACACACTGCTGATTGATGTGTCCTGGGGACAGTGGCATGGGCCCACTGGGTGGTGCTGAGGTCCTGAGGGGGGAGGTTCAGTAGTGGTTTGGGACTCTGACAGGGGAACCGACTGTCCAGAGGTCCCTGATGGGCCGGGCTGGTCATCTTGATCCAGGCGTGCAGAGCTGCTGTCGTCACTGTGGGCCTCTTCTGTGGGGGGACTGGATATGGCTGGCACCTGCTGTCCACTGATGTTGTGTACGGGTCCTGTTGGGGTGTAAATGCATTGTTATTGTATCTGTGTGTGCCATCTTGTGGAATTGGTGTGTTTCCCTCGACTACTGTGCTTGCAATATCGCCTTGGCCCTTGTGTGAGTAGTGATAGTGTGCCCTGGGTGAGTCTCTCCGCTGGACATGCTTTGGTGATGGGTGTCCATGCAGGTCTGTGATCGATGTCCATGCATTGTTGTCACATGCAGGGCTTGGTATTGGGATGTGTGGGTTGTAATAGTGGGGTATATGTGAGGTGTTGAGGTGATGGGTGTGAGGGTAGGGGTTGGGGTTTGTGATGGCATGCAGGTAGGGTGGGGGGGATATAATCGTAGAGATATGACTTACCAGAGTCCAGTCGTCCTGCTACTCATGCGAGGCCTTCAGGATGCATGATTGCCAATACTTGCTCCTCCCATGTTGTTAGTTGTGCGGAAGGAGGTGGGGGTCCACCGCCAGTCCTCTGTATGGCTACCTGGTGTCTGGATACCACGGACCATACCTTCCCCCATAGGTCGTTCCACCTCTTCCTGATGTCATCCCGTGTTCTTGGATGCTGTCCCACTGCATTGACCCTGTCGACAATTCTCCGCCATAGCTCCATCTTCCTAACAATGGACGTCTGCTGCACCTGTGATCCGAATAGCTGTGGCTCTACCCGGATGATTTCCTCCACCATGACCCTGAGCTCCTCCTCAGAAAACCTGGGGTGTCTTTGAGATGCCATGATGTGGTGTGGGTGATGTGTGAGGTGATGTGTGAGGTGATGGTTGATGTGATGTGTGGGGTGATATGTTGGGATGTGTGGTGTTTTGTTTGTGGATGGTGTATGAGTGATGGTGTTGTATTCCTCTGGATGCTGGTGTTGTATTAGCTTTGTGGGTAATGTGGGTGTGCGTTTTATAGTGGTGTGAGTGTGTGGTGTGTGTATGTGTATCCGGTGTGTGTATTTTGGATTGTCCAATGTGGTTGTGTTTTGTAAATGTGTGTGTATTTTGAGCGCAGTGGTGTGTGCCGCCAATGGTTTACCGTGGTTGAATGACCGCTGCGTTGATTCGTGGGTCGTGATAGTGTGAGCGTATTCCTGTTGGTGTAACTATGTGGGTTTTGGTACAACCAGTTTATCACTGACCTTTGGTGTGGCAGACTTGTGTGGGTGTCTGTATTGTTGAGGATTTCTAAGTGTGGGTCATAATAACCATAGCGGCGTTCCACCACGGACACAGTATGTTGGCGGCCGTCAGCACTGTGGTCAGCTGACTTTACCACCAGGGTTGTAATGAGGGCCATAGTTTTTTAGGTTTTAGTGAATGATATAGTTAGAGTTAGGTATTTCTGGACGAATTGAAAAGTAAAATGTATTTGTCAATTAAAAAGAGTAAAATGAGCTTTCAGTATGAACCTTAAACTTTTAAAGTTTAAACAAAATTAAAGAAGGAAAATGACCACCAGCACACCTGAAGTAGAATCCACAACTTTCAGTCTGAGGGTCTGTGACCCCAGCCCTTAGGCTATAGGTGGCTACTTACAGTGATGCTT
Source organism: Pleurodeles waltl (assembly GCF_031143425.1). Classification (NCBI taxonomy): domain Eukaryota; kingdom Metazoa; phylum Chordata; class Amphibia; order Caudata; family Salamandridae; genus Pleurodeles; species Pleurodeles waltl. The sequence goes on from NC_090439.1 coordinate 253,134,199, forward strand.
CCAGACATACCTATGACCGTCAACCCACATATGTGATTGGAAAGAAACATGAATAATCCATCAATCGGAAGGTTTAACAGTCAATACTAGTAAATAAACAAACAAATACACTTCCAAGCAATGCTAGGATTTGAACCTTCAACCTACTGAGTGACACTACAAGACATTGTCCATTAGGCCAGAAGTGACGTTGCTCTGCCCTCCCTTCAAACATAACTATAACATTCATACCAAAAGCCCCTATAGTCCTAGCCAACTTACCACATGCTGTGGGAGCTGTCATTGCTTCCCCAAGCAGGGGGCTGCTTCAAATAGCAGCCCCCTGCTTGCAGGAAAAAAGTTTTCATCTGTTTCTCTGCACACATATTTGCAGATGAAAACTTTTAACTGCTGTTACTTGCAGAAAGTGAAGTGTTTGCTCTGACTTGGTGGGAGCTGTCAAAGCTTCTGCCAAGTCATAGCAAACAGCTACTTCCCAGGTGCTGGCACACAGTGGCATAGTAGGAGCCAGACCTGGGGGGTGGTGGTCCCTAGGCCATGTATGGGTCCTCCGGGGGGGCACAGCCACCCTCAAATGTAACATAGCCCGGGGGAGGTAGTGGTCCCCAAGGCTGTGGGGGAGTTGCATTCATTGTTTTTTAAACTCCAGAGAGGTAGTGGTCCCCTTGTCCCAGGGCTGAATTTAATTTCATTGAAGTCCCAGGGAGGTGGCCGTCCCTAGGGCTGGGGGGAGGGAATTTGTCACCACACACTCTTAATTTCAGTGCCCTGGGAAGGTGGTGGTCCCCAGGCCTGCGGGAGTGCCATGTGCCTCTGCATTTAATCTCATTGATACAGGAGGGAGGTGGTGGTCCCTGAGGCTCCAGGGGGGATGTACTGCCCTGCACTCATTTTATTTAAAGCCTCGGGAGGGTGGCAGACCCAGTAGGGGGGCGGGACTCACACTGCATCTAATTTCATTAAGCCCTGCGGAGGTGGCAGTCCCCAGGTTGCAGGGGGGGCGGGCAGCCTCTCACATTCAATTTCATTAAGGCCTGTGGAGGTGGCAGTCCCCAGGGCTGTGAGAGGGGCCGGGTGCCCCCCGACATTCAATTTCATGAAGACCTGGGAAGGTGACCATCTCAGGGGCTATGGGCGGGGGCACACGGCTACCCTGCACTCATAAAGTCAATGCCCCAGCAAGGTGGGGGTTCCTGGGGCTACGGAGGAGACACCCAGCCCCACAAATTCATAATTTCAATGCTCCAGGGAGGTGGCAGTCCCCTGCAAGACCTGTCCCACCTGAGAGCTTCTTAAAAAGAAGATCGTGAGCCCGGGCTTGTTTTTTTTCACATTTTTCCCACAAATTTGTGACGTGGTTGTGAAATCATGGCAAATATTTTTTAAAAGAAGTATTTTTGTAGCCCAGCACCAGAGCTCAGGGGACAGGGTCCTCCTACACTAGCCCCTTTTCTTTTGTTTCACTTGTTTTCTAGGAATCGGCTGAAGCTGAGTCCCAAAAGGGCTGCCAACACTTCCTGGTTTGAAGTGTTGGCAGCCAATCATAGCTCTGCAGCTTCATGCAGGAGCTCTTATTATTCACAAAGTCGTCGGGAAGGATCTGTGGCCCTAGATGTACAAATGTATTTTCCCTTTAATATGTCAGAAACTGCTGAGCAGATTTACACCAAATAACTGAAAGTGTGATCTGTGTACTTTTTTCCTAATTTGGTGTAATTCTGTGAAGCGTTTGGGCTGTAGTGGTGTTCAAAACTCCTATGTGAATTAACATTGGAAACGCACATTATTTGACGGCCCCTTTTAATCGGCCCCTGCTTGACGGATCACGCAACAAGTATAATTGGCACACTTTTTGGGGGAAATTTTGTGAAAATTCATTAAATGGTTTAAATGATATAGGTAAGTCAAAAAACTCTTTCTATGGAAACATGGTCCTAAATATAAGTACCTAGTGGCGACTGCCATGCATAAATACATATCAATGTCTACATCCATGAGGAGCTGAGGCCAATGCTGCTGCACGGTTTTCACTGGGGTGACAAGAGGAAACCTTAGATTCCTGAGGTTTCTGTTAGTCAGCCCAGTGGAAACCTTGTAATTTGCCCAGGTCGGGGGGAGACCGCCAGCTCTGCAGCTGACTCCTCTCCCCAGGGCTTGTGTGCTGACAGTTGGCCCGCCAACCTCATAATGAGAACCTTTGTATAATTAAAAGTTTCATTCATAAATGCAATATTTCTCTCAGAAAATATTTATTTTTAAATGAAAAACAATTTTTACAAAGTGGTTGTCCAACACAACAGCTAGTTGGTTTCTTGACCATAAACTGACTCCTATACATAGTACAAGGATAACCTCCTTAGGAAGGAGCATCTATTCGGCACAGAAAAGGCACCTCAAGGCTTTTTCTTGGGATGAGTGGCTTTAGGTTTGGTAGGGGTCAAAGTTATGAGAAGAATTCAGAAGGAGGGGTAAGGTTAGGACGGGTGGTAGAGCATTGGCTGGTAGAGGTAAAGGGAGCTGAAGTTGGTGATGCATTTTTGTTTGTAGGTTTGGCAGTTACATGTGTGTCTGGTGCTTGTTGTGTATGTTTGGATGTGTGTTTTTGGCTATTGTGTGATATTCTGATGAGTGTTTTTTTGCTCTTTTTGGTGCTGTTTTGTGTGCAGGTGAGCTCTTGTGTAGTATGATGGATTTGATGAATGTGTTGTGGTGATTGGTGTGGTGGGTGTGGTGGTGGTTGTGGGTGTGGTGTTAGTTGTGGTACTTGATGGTGTGGTGGTGGTTGTGGTGGTTGTGGGTGTGATGGTGATTATGGTGCTTGTTGGTATGGTGGTGGCTGTGGTACTTGTGGTGTGATGCTAGTTGTGGTGCTTGTGGGTGTGGTGGTTGTTGTTCTTGTGGGTGTGGTGGTGGTTGTGGTGCTAGTGGGTGTTCTGGTTCTGGTACTTCTGGGTGTCTCTATGTTGTTTGTGTTTCTTGGTGTATTTGTGTTTATGTGTGTGTGTATGTGTGATTGTGCTGTGTGTGTCTGTTGGAGTGGGTGCCTGGAAAAAAGAAGTAAACGTGCTTGGGTTTGGGGTGGGAGTTGAAATTTCAGTTGAAAAAGGGACCTGAGTTGGGGCAGAAGGATGGGCAGGTAAGGAGGCTGGGGTGAGTGGGGAGGCTGCTGTTTTTGAAAGCGATCACTTAATGCCCAACATTGAACTGTGAATGGCATCCATAAAGGCAACCATTTCTTGAACTGGCAGCTTAGCCCATGGATGTCATTCGCTATCACAGTCTGGCCTATAGAGATGCTGCATAAGAAGTCAATGACCTCCTCACTCAGTGCAGCTGGGGTGACAGGGACATGGGGTGAAGTGCTGTTGCAAAGGAGACCCCAGTCCTTTTAGTGGGTTGAGTTTGGGAAATTGAGGGGCAGAAAGAGGGAGGATGGAGCTGTATCTCTGGGTGTTGAGCAAGAATGAGGTTTGTACGGTTTCAATAGGGTCCATGACCACAAGGGACTGGTCACTTGCGTAGGCCTCTGACGAAGATAAAGATGTGCTGGCCTCCATCCCAGTTTCCTCACCGTATATGCCACTGTGTTCATCTTTAAAAAGTACAGTTGATGGACGGAATGTAGACCAAATCAAACATTAATCCCCAGTCACAGAGCTGGGTTTAATCCATCAGTTTTTTTGCTCACCATGCCATTCCAGTTTGGACCCAGCCATATGCAAATCAGTCTTGACCCTGTTCCCCTTGTGAACAGTCCAGCCTGAACTGCCAGGCCAGGTCCTCCCTGGAACAGAAACAAGCATCCTTGGACCAGTTTTGGGGTATCACCCCTCTTCCTCCAGGCTAGCTTGTATCTGGTGGCATGGTAAGCACGGGACCCACATCTGGGCACACCCTTCCCACTTGGGGTGAGAAATACAAAAAGTACAGTTGATGGACGGAATTGTGTCCATCGGTGTCAGATGTTTTACCAGCCGAAACACAGTGCCCATCTTTGGCAATGTCTCCTTGCCTGCCCTTGACGATGACATATATATAATGTTCTTGTATTTGTGTAAATATAAGTGATCATGATGTTTGTTCTCAAAACATTTCCTAATTTTTCAAATTTCACCTGCTTCAAGGGTTTTAAACTTAGGTACATGTACATCCTTATTTCCTGCATGTAGGGAACATTTTCAGAACCATTTGGTCACAGTTTTGTAATTGTCTAATATTTCTCCTAATTCTATTCTGATTAATCTTTTATTTATTTGCTGTTATCTCTACGACCTGTTTTACACTTCTGAATTTTTCAGATTTCTTGTTTTGAATAGTGAACTTATGTTACCAACATTTTAGATTAAAAAAAAAAACTTTGCATATTGTGTGTACACAGCTAAAAAAGGTTGATTAGAAATTGTATTCATACAAATAAAAATATGAATGTGTGTCAATATTTATTGTAATGTTGTACCAATATTTGCATAACATGAAAGAGTGTTTTTTTTTTGGTTGTTTCAGAATGGTAAAACTTACTTTTTTTAACTTAAGTATTGTTTAAAAGTTCAAAATACATTTTTCAATTCTGTACTTAGATTGTTGATTAATGTATCACACACTATGTAATTACTTATGCTGTTGAAGAAATCCCAAAAATATTTTTTGTTATTTTTTATATTATTTTTACAGCATCAGTAAATACATGGGGCTTGATACATTTTCAATCCACTTTAGTACAAACATTAAAAACTTTTCTCTAAAATAACCTACATAATTTTACAAATGTCAAACAATAAAACTCTGGCTTTCAGGCTAGTCAAATATTGGTACAACATTAATGTTAAATTTTACACACATTGAATCATACAACATTTCCAAACATCAATTTGCAATTTACAATTTAATTTTTTTAAACTTTGTTGCATTTCAAATATTTCAAACTGATTCATTTTTTTGCCTGAATTAGATTTTTGCAGATGGGATACTTCAACATATATGTGATGGAATTTCCCTGCGTCAAATATCAAGTGTGTTACAAAATATTGCCCTTAGAATAGCTAGAACAAAATATCCCTTTTGTTTGTGATGGAACATTCCACCTAAACAAATGCCCCTTTAATTAATCTATTTTTCTCTATTATTGATTTTTCATCTGGATATAACAAAGGACGTGAAATTAATGTGTTTTTGCTATGTGTTACCCTGCCACTAATGTGTTCCCAATCCTGTATTTTTTTTACAAACAATTATGCCTATGATATTTTTTTTCTTAAACTCACTGGCTTACACCCAAATTTGTGAATTAGTAAGACATCATGCAAAATTGACATTTTTAATAATACATTGAAATGTTTTTAAATAAAAAATATTTTTTAAGGCTTCAATAATTAAATTTGTATCAATGTAATCTTATTTTCTTATGTTTGTGGTCATTTTGGCTCACATGTTTGAGATTGATTGCTTATAATACTAATTGAGGTTGGAAACATCCACTGTATCATAAGTGCATTTTATGCTATGTCAGTTGTAATGGGGGGATGTAACAACCTTCTTAATTGTGACGGGTATCACACCTAACACAAATGAAACTTTTGGCCTGTTTGTTACAACATCCCCTTAGAAAATGTAACAAAAATGTGTTACCTTTACTTTAAACAGCCATGTGTCTGCTCAAAACAATCCTTTATACGTGATCAAAAATATAATGGTATTGTTTTTAATAAAACATTTTTAAAAACACATCATAATATACCTTGTGCAAAAATGTACACCTTCAAGAACACTTCTTGTGTTGGTCACATGTTACCCTTAATGTTGAAGCCAAATTTTGTTGCTGTGACAAAAACTAGTTCTTTAAAATCAATAATACCAAAATAACTTACCCTCTTGTGTTGCTGTCTGTCTTTTAACTGGCCCTTAAGCTGGGGATAGGCCAGCAAAAGTATGCAGCCATTAGGGGGATCACGGTGCGGCACACACACTTGGCCTGTTGGGAGGACTGGCCGAGCTGGACTTCTGCTGACTTCTTGTTCCAGCTTTGTAGGTCCTCCCATCGTTTCCTGCGGTGGTTGCTGCACCTCTCATAAAACTCCTGGGTCCACACCTTCTTGGCAATAGCTTCCCATATCTCATTTCTTTTGAGAGTTGCCCTGTTTGGATACAAAAATTGTAATAACAAATAATTTGTGTGACTTTTATTTTTTAAGTTTTAATGTATAACAAATTTGAGAAATCCATCACACACATTTCTAAACATTAATAAAGCAGAGCTTTTTGTCCTTTTAAAATGGTTTCCCTAAACAAAACAAAAAAACACACATTTATAGTAATCTGTTGAGTAATCTTATCCTTTGTAATGTTCTTATTTTACCAATCCAGGACAGAGACTTCATCCAGGCTGAGATATGTGCAGAATTTCTATATATATCTATATAAATTCCAGACAGTGTGCAGTCTGAGGGTGCGGGGCAGGGGGACCCTTGCACTGCCCAGGACATGGTGTGGGGAGTGCAGCCCCCCCCACTGGAACCCCCAGCACTTCCTTTCCGCCATCCTTTTCATGGCAGGGAGCTTGCCATGAAAAGGCCGATGCAAAGAGGGCCCATGATGAGCATAGCAATGCTGAACTCAGCGCCCCCATGGCTGACCATGACTCGAACCATGATCCTGTCGGTGGTCCCCTGGAAGTCCGACTCCCAGGGTCGTAATATGGCAGTTGGACCGCCAGGAGCGCGGCGATCTGACCACCAACGCAAGTCTGGCAGTCTGAAGACTGCCAGACTCATAATGAGGCCCAAAGTTTCCCCTTCCATTATTATTCAAGTACGATTCATTAAAAATGTCAATGATGAAAATGTGGAATGCATATTCTTACTTACCTTTATAGCAGTAAATACAACATATTTTACTGTGACATATTTGTGAAGTCCAAACATTAGAAACATTTAAAGAATAATGAACATTACAATTTTGGTGAATACTTTCATCATAATAATTGACATTTACTCCAAAAATATGATTCATATATTTATTTTTAAGTGTTAATGCAGGTGTGTTTATTTTAACTTAATACATGAAAAAAGTGCATATTAATTACACCTTTAAAAAAAAAAAATAGATGTGATAAAATACAGTAAATGCACAAGACAAGCGGATATGTTACATATATAAATTAGTTATTATTTAAGTTCAGAACTAACATTGATTTTACATTTATTTTTTAAAATGTTTTACCTTGTCTAGTGCTATTACTTCATTTTCAAAAATGTATAATGCATATGTTCATAATTACAAATGACAAATAAATCAACACCTGTATGAACAAATTATGTCTATCAACTTTTGGGTGACTGTCCGTTATCTTGATGAAAGGTTGGATCAACTTTGAATTTTTTTTTATCGTTACTACTAGTGTGTTTCTATTATTCCATAAACAACAACATTACACAAATATACATTACATATTTGACCAAGATTACTTGCAAGACATTTTTGTAAACGCGCAAGCCCAGGGCAAATGTAAATAGACAATTCAAATGATAGCAAGTGGAATAAAGCTTGCCTTCGATTCCGGCGACTACGAAGTTGATTTGCTTCAGAATCAAGTAGCAGCAGCAAAGGAAGGACCTGGACGATTGGACTCATGATAAAAGTGGAAGTGGAAAGAAAAGGTATGTTTCTACCCTATATCTCTTTGAAACCACCAACGCAGGTGTGGAGGATTTTCCCCTACAGTTACATCGATGGGAAGACACGTAGGCCCTCATTATGAGTCTGGTGGTTGCATGGACGCCAGACTTGCGGTGGCGGTCCCACTGCCAACAGGCTGACAGTAGGATTGCCACATCGTGGCCTTGGTGATGCAGCCACGGTTGGACCACCAACACCACCAGGCTGCCGTAAGCTGGCAGCCTAGCGGTCCTGGTGGAATTACGGGAAGTGGAATGCGCGACAGGTGCTGTTGCACCCGCTGCTCTGCCACATTTGCACCAACTCCATTAGAAGCCGGCATCAATGTTAAGGCTCTGTTCACCGCAGGGCCAGCAGGGTTCAGGCTGCACAGGCGGCCTGAAGGCAGGAAGAGGTTGTCAGGCAGCGAAACTCGTAATGAGGGCCATTGTGATTGGACCTGCAGAAATATTGGCTGTGCTCCCTCCAACAGTCACTTTTGCCTGTGACGCCAACTATGCGGGAAGAAAGTTCTGGCGGAGATGGAGGGACTTGGACAGACTATCGTCCATAGACCCGCCAGCATCTAAATTCAGCGGGTGGACTGCTTAGTAGGTGGACAGATTAACTGATGGAAAATTGATGGTGGGATCACATCTGCCAAGATCTAAATGAGGCCCTTAGTAAGGACTTAAGGACTTCTTCATATACAGAGTTTATACTTGCAGGGTGAAGGATTTTGACTTCCACTGGCGAGGCTAAGAGCCCAATTTATTTGTTTGCAAACGGATACTCTATCCTAATGGTGACAGAGTAGCCTTTTACAGCAACATAATGGTCTGCCTACCTGATTTAAATGTGGTTGGATCTTTGGGGTAACCACGGCAGAACCTACTCTGTCTCCACTGTGGTTACACTCCTTCAACAGCCCGACAGAGTAAGGGCCTTCAGAGGTTGACCTGCATGTCCAGTCACCTAATTTAGATGGCCAGACATGCAGGTCAGTTTTCACTGCCCGTCACTGCCAAGAAAACCCTGGTGGTACGGAGCAGTTAAAACTGCTAAATGGCCCTCTTACATTAGAGATAACTCCCATGGTAATGGGGGCATTGTTTTTATTTTTATTTTCAAATACAAAATCCCGCTTTGGGGTTTTGTTTTTGAAAATAAAGAAAGATTGTATCTTTGCTGTACAGCTCAGTCATGTTTGATGGAACCATGAGTTAAAGTTGCAATACATTGGCAGGAACCGCCTTGATGTGGTTCCTGTCAATGGTTGAAAATCTCCATTAGGGTCGAACCTGGCTGGCGTATCCGACCCATGATCCATTGGGGACAGCCTGAAATTAGTCCCAGTCTTCCAATACATAGACTATCATTGTCACATTGTGATTTATAACACTATTTTTTATTAAAGCTTATAAAATACATGTTTCCATTCCCCTTATTGGATTATGTCTTTATGTTTCATTTTATTCATTAAATGTTGCTATATTTTTCAAAATTGGAGTGGGATTTTATTGCGATGTGTTTTTGATTTTTTAAGTGTTTCAGTAATTCCAAATGGATTACATACTTTGGTTATGTTAAACTTGTCTGCTCTGTGTCAAACGCTACCAGGGGGTTGAGCTCAGGTTTAAACTACTGAAATCTTTAACTGGATTTAACAAGATAGTGACCGTATTACTTGTGGTGGACTACCATTCACGTCAACTAAAAGTTCACTTTCTCACAAATATTGAAAATCTTGTAGCTCTCCTGGAAATACACTATTGTTTTTTTTGTTTTCATACACCTCAGACTCCAAGCCATCTCCATACCGTATCTTGTTGCACCCTCTCAGGTACAGAGGTGACCGCTGTCAGGGCTATAGAGTCTCTCTCACTTAACCTCTTAGACAGAGACCTATCACTAGAGGAGGAGAATAGAATGGTGTATAATCATTGGACCACAGTGTAGTATCTTGTCCTATTTAATGCCCTTGTCCTTGTTATCCCCTACATTACACAAACGGTGACCATGTTTTTTCTTCTTTTTTTTTAGAGATTCCCACCGCCATGTCCATTCTAGATGTTTATAAGAGGGGCGACTCTGGCATTCATGTGCAGCAAATTTCCTTCTAGCCAGATCTAGCCAGAAAAGCACATTCCTCCCATCCCTGCTCCTTACTTCACCTTCCTTGAGTAGGCCAAAGATTATTAAGGGAAGGCTTACCAAGATTTCCTGTTACAGAATATTCCGTATGGTTTTACACACTTCTTCCCAGAAACAGTATACTGCTGGGTACTCCATGAACATGTGTATGTCTGATGCTCTCTGCAGCCCGCATTTTGTACATTTGACTGCTTCCCCCTTCATCATCTTTGAGAGTTTATAAAGGGAGCCATAGGCTCTGTGTAAGGTAAAGAGATGATTTCTCCTCAATGGGGCAGGCTTTACTACCCTGAACAAGGTGTGCACAGATAATTGCTATCTCTCTTCTAACTGCTCAAGAGACATGCTTTCTCCACAGAGAATAGCTGGTAACTTAAAGTTGCCATTGGATACATCATTTCCCAATACCAGATTGAGATCTTCTTAGAGCACAGGGGTCTCTGAGTAACTTATCCTCCAACTGGCTCGCTAATTCCAGACTTGCACTGATCCCCTGTGCCCAGCCTTTCAGCTGATTGTATTTCAGTCTAGAGAGATTACCCCCTGTTAGCTCCGTTAGATCTCCCCAGGATAGAAGGGGCCCATCCCTAAAAAGGTCCCCCCAATTGTCTATGCCTTCCCTCCTAAGTGGCACCACTAGTACATCCCTCAGGCACTCTGGGGTACCTGGGGAGTCCTAGACAGGGGCCCACTGGCAATAGTAGTCGATCTTTGCTACTTGCCTAAGCTTGTACTACACCTTTGCCGCACCCAGTAGTATTTTGAGTTTCAACTTTTTTAAGTATTTTGGGTCACCAAATTTATATAAAAAGTGTTTTGCTGCCCCTTTCACAGAGCCTACCATTATCCTAAAAAATGTCCAATCGCTGAAGAGTCTGGGGAGGTGAAGAGCATTCTAGCATTTTTCAAATGGAATGCCTATTCATAATATTGCAGTTCAGGGAGGGCAAGGCCTCCCTTTTCTCTCCTTCTGCTCAGCTTTTTCCATGAGATCCTGGGATCATCCTGAGCCCAAATGAAAGAGTTTGTAGCTTGCTGGAGTTTATCCAGATGTCTTTTATTCATTTGCAAGGTGGTGGATTTGTATAAAAAGTTCAGCTTAGGCAAGATCACCATTTTAATTAGACTAACACTTCCATTCATTGTGAGAGGGAAATGCATGAACACGCTACATTCCTCCAAGGCTTTAGGTTAACCGCTGGAATCTGTTCAATGTCCTGCATGATCGTTAAGCCTAAATAGCTCATTTTATCTGCCAATGATCCTTCTTCTGATTCCATACCATTGTTTCTGTTTTCCCAGTGTTTATATGATAACCAGAGACCTTTCTGAACCCCTCCGCCAAACCCAGTAGCACAGGAAAAGTAGTGGATAAGTAAGAGATATATTCCAAAAGGTCATCAGCATATAAGGCCACTTTTTTCTCCCAGCCCTTACAATGAAAGGGGGAAATCGAGGGATTCTGCCTAATCTTCCTGGCAAAGGGTTCTATATACAGATCAAACAACAGGGGGGACAGGGGACAGCCCTGTCTCGTCCCTCTGGTAATCTTAAAGGGTGTGGTTATCTTCCAATTCACCAATAACCTAGCAAAAGGAGCCTGATAAAATAGACAGATGGCCTTATAAAAAGTCTCGCCTATATTATATTTCTTAAAGATCATATTCAAGTAGCTCCAATTAACTCCGTCAAAGGCCTTCATTGCATCCAGGGCCATAACAGCTAACGGTTCTACATAGGTTGTGGCCAAATCAATAGCTTCGATCAGATTAAATGTTAATTCATGTCGAAATCTATTTCTATTGAACCCTTTCTGATCTAGGTGTATCCTGCCATTCACTACTCCCCTTTGCCTATCCACCAGTATTTTATCAAACAACTTATAGTCACTATTTAGTAGTGATATTGACCTGTAAGATTCACATAGAGTCGGGCTCTTCCCAGGCATCAGAATGAGAGAAATAATTGCCTCATTTCAAGAGAAAGGCAGTGGCACTTACTCCTTGAAATTCTCTAAAAATAAATGTGACATAGCAGGAACTATGGATTCTCCTAAAGCTATATAGAGCTCCCCAGGGATGCCATCCAGACATGCTGCTTTCCCTCTCGTACTTCCTTTCAAAACATCTCTTATCTCCCCCTGAGAAATAGGTTTATTTAAAGGGTCCTGCACCTCCTGTGTAAGACTCACGAGAACATCCATCCCTAACCAATCCCGAACTTGATCCTCACCCACCACCATCTCCTCTGTATAAAGCTTGGAAAAGAACCTCTGAAAGGCATTCTCTCTATATCCTCTGAGCTGCTAAGCTTAACTGCCGACAATTTTCTTAATGCAGTTCCACGCTTGCTTCCTCCTGATCTTCCAAGCTATCAATCTCCCCACAGTTTCTCCATATTCAAAATGAGCGAGGCTACTAGCTTCCAATTTTTTTGCAACCCTAGATTGCAACACATCCTCCAAATGCTGCTTCAACTGGTATACCGTATTCTCCAAATCCTACCTGTCCCCCCCACATTGTTTATTAATTGATTATTGCATTGTAGTAATTTCTTGTTCTATGCAGCTTATTTTATTGCTATTTTGCTTATTCCTATGGTTGGTGAGACACAAACACTTCCCTCCAATGATAGCCTTAAAAGTGTCCCAAACTGTAGTCATGGAGGCAGACCTCAGGTTGACCGTGAAAAAACTCCTCTGTCTCTCTCCAGAGTTGAGAAATAACCTCTTCGTCCAAAAGCAGAGTGTGGTCCAGGATCCATCTCTTCAAACCTACTTCCTGAAAAAGACTGACTTTTAACACCACTGCTGCGTGGTCTGACAGGTTAGCTATTGAATAAGCTATGTCCTCAACTAAACCTAACAGCATTTGGTCCACTAATAAATAATTGATCCAAGAGACATGGCCGTATTTTTTATTAGAGTAGGAGAATCCCTGTTTCGCACCCGCTCTTTGCCTCCACAGATCCCACAGCCCAAATTCTTTCATCATCTCTTTGAGATATTTGTGATACTTCGGAGTGCCTACCGATCTGCAATTTGTTGACCTATCTAGTTTCTTGTCTAAGACCATGTTAAAGTCTCCAGCCATTATAATCGGATTTGGGAATTCTAATAGATGGGAAAAAAAATAATCTATGAGGCTTTATATATATATCACAATTTGGCCCATAATAACCTACTAACGTGAGTCTACTGCCACATATTTGTAGTTTGACTATAATCCGTCTGCCCAACTTATCAGACACCATCTCCAACAGCACTACATTAACCTGCCGTTTCACTAAAATTGAAACAGCTTAAGTATTAAAGTTATGCCCTGCACAGGCAAAGCATTTATTTATTTATTTGAGAGTTTTCTATAGCGCTGGCAAGACCGAGAGGGTATCAGAGCGCTTAACAACAGAATAGATAATAAACATAAGAAAGACACAGGAAAAGTATAAGAATCACATTACAGACCGATTATACAGAGGGGTTGTCATGAACAAAAGGATAGCGATCCGGTAGTGGTGGGGTGGGGGGTGAGAGATTCTTTTTGTTGTGGAGGTTGGTTTAGGAAGTATTCTTTAAGTAACTTCTTGAAGACCTGATGGGAAGGGTTAGTTCTGATGTGAGTGGGTATGGAGTTCCATATTCTCGGTGTGCTGTTTGAGAAGGAGCATGACCGAATTTCTTGCTTTTTGGATTTTGGCAGGAGGAGGAGGAGGGAGTTTGTGCTTCCAAGAGATCTAGTTTGACCAGCTTTCAAGAGTTTTTTTGCAAGGTATTCTGGTTTGCCAGTGTGAAGGGCTTTGTGTGTAAGGCAAGCAGTGCGGAACGAGCAAATGGCCTCAATCAGGGGCCATTTAAGACTATTCAAGGCCGGGGAGATGTGGTCATATTTTTAATTTCCCGTCACTAGTCTGGCAGCTGCATGAAGAGTGGTCCTCATAGGGGCGAGACGGGATTTGGTCGTGCCAGTAAGGATGGAGATCCCATAGTCTAGTCTTGAGAGTACCAGTGCTTGAGTGGCTTGTTTGAGGTCATCCTGGGGAATGAAGGATTTGATTTTTTGTAGAAGTTTAAGGCTGAGGAAAGCGTTGTTTGCGTTCTTCTTGATGTGGTCCTGCATAGTCAGGTTGGAGTCCAGAGAGATTCCCAGAGATTTGACCGTGCTAGACGGGGTGAGGGTACATTTGAGAGCATCAATGGATTTTAGCCATTCTTGCAGTTGAGGGAGCTGGTTTGTTTTCGAGAGGAGGAGTATTTCCATCTTATCTTGATTTAGTTTGAGATGGTTATGAGAAAGCCAACAGAGGGCTTCTTTAAGGGTGTTGTTCAGACAGTGAATATCTTCTAAGGAGGATAATTCAATATAGAGTTGCGTGTCATCAGCATAGAGATGGAAGGGGATATTGGCTCGAGCAAGAATGGTGGTAAGAGGGTCCATGTAGATGTTGAAGAGAGTGGGAGAGAGGACAGATCCTTGGGGGACTCCACTGGTAATTAATGAGGTGGGTGAGGTCGAGTTGAGAAGTTTTACTTGTTGCATTCGGTTTTGTAAGAAGGAGGAAAACCAGTGGAGGACAGTACCATCAATGCCGAGTCTTTTCTGGGGGGAGTCCAGAAGGAGTTTGTGGTCGACAGTGTCAAAGGCCGCTGTTAGATCAAGGAGAATCAGTAGGCAGGGTCGGTCGGAGTCAAGGGAGTTGTAGAGGTCATCTACTATGTTGAGGATTGCTGATTCTGTACTACAGCCTTAACGGAAGCCTGATTGAAGAGGTTTGAGGAGGTTGTTGTTATTGATATGATGGTTAGTTGTTGGAGAACACATTTCTCTAGAGTTTTGGCAAGGAAGGGAAGGTTGGAGACTGGCCTGTAGTTATGGAGGTTGCTGGGGTCGGCTTCTGGTTTCTTTAGAATCAGCGTGATTTGGCCTAGTTTTAGGCAGTCAGGAATCACATCGGTTTGAAGGGAGCTATTGATGGTCTTAGTTCATGTCGGGGAGAGGGACTGGTGGAATTTTTTTGCCAGGGAAGAGGGGAGGGGGTCGGCTAGGTGGAGGATGTTTTGGTGGTAGACAAACGTTTGGAGATGTCCGATACCAGGAGGGGTTGGAAGGATCTCCAGCTGGCAGGGTCGACAGCTGCGTCCGGTTGGGGAGATTGGTTTCAGTTTTGAGAGGAGGATTGTCGGAAAGGTATGGAGCAGGGATACAATTGTTAGTAGAATAAAGGGGGGCTCTTTGCTATGGGGGTATTCAGTACTAGGCAAAGCTCGATCTCTGTGATTTTATCGTTGAAGAAATTGGTAAAGTTGACACACGTGTCTGTGGTAGTAGGTAGGGGGTTGGGAGTAGATTTGGTAGTTTGTTGTTTGATGATGTTAAAGAGCTTCTTTGGCCAGTTTAATGCTCTATCTAGCGCATTGCGTAAGAAGGAGTTTTTTTCATTGTGTATGTGTTTTTTGTAAATTCTCCGTGCTCTTCTGAGTTGTTCCAAGTGGGTGGAGGAGGGGTCGGATCTCCAGGGTCTTTCGGCAGCTCTTAGTTGTCTTCTCTCTAAATTGAGATCATTGTTGAACAAGGATCTGGATGGTGTGTTTCTCAACCTTTTCAGTTTTAGTGGGGCTAACTGATCAAGTATGGTAGTTATAGTTGAGTTGTGTTGGGTGGAGAGGTTGGGCGAAACGGGAGGTAGAAGGAAGGTGATTTTTTCTTCCAGAGTAGATAAAGGGATTATGCTGATATTCCTTTTCCAACCAAGTGACTTTTGGGAATGGGTAGTGAGTCGGGGGGGGGTATAGTTGAGATGGAAAAGGATGATGTGATGATCTGACCAATCAACAGGAAGGATATCATCGACTGTGAGTGAGTCTTTATGTGCTATTATTGCGTCTAGTGTAGCACCTTTGATGTGGGTTTGGCCCTTGTAATGTTGGGAAAGGTTGTTGTTGTGAAGAAGGACATTTAGGGTTTGGATGAGCGCATTGTTCTCGTCATTCCAGCGGAGGTTGAGGTCACCCAAGATAATGAAGTTGGGGCAGGAGAGGGAGCAATGCATTATTAGGTCAGCTAGGTGGTCGGCAAAAGGTTGAGTGTTACCAGGGGGGTGGTAGAGAAGGTGGAAGGTCACGTTGGAATTGTCACTAGTCTTTATAGAGGGATTCAGGTGTTCGCAGGAGTTGAAATTGAATGAGTCTTTCAACTCTATTTCTGTGGTATTTTTGTGGATGATGGCAATGCCTCCCCCCAGGCGGTCTTTTCTCTCTTTGTTGGAAATAGAGTAGCCAGGAGGGACGAGGATGTCCATGATCGGTTGCGAGAGTCCTGTCAACCAGGTTTCTTTGACGAAGGCAATGTCAATGTTATGATTGAGGATGGCATCAGCAAGATCCGTAGCGTGTTTGACTGCTGATCTGCAGTTTATGAGCATGCAGTTAGTGTGCGGATAAATCTTGGGGTCTGGCCTGGAAGGGATTGAGGTGATATTAACGAGGTGAGCAGGGGGTCTGGGTGAGGAAGGCTGTAAATGGTGTCTCCCAAGGCCAGTGATGACCTGTATGTTTGACGGGGATTCTGGATCGGGAGGAGCGAGTTGTAAGAGTGAGCGAGTTTAATAGCTTCATTGTGAGATAGAGGAGAGATTGTTCTTCTTGGTCTCGAGGTGTTTAGGTGGAAGGGTCTGGAGGGCCAGAGGAGACTCTGTGGGGAGTTCTTGTCCGGCGAAGGCATGTGTGTCTGGGTTGGCGCAGGGTGCATCAGCGGGTTGAGGCTTCTCGCTATCATGTTGATGCGCTGTATGATGGGTTTGAGTTGAGATTCAAGATTGGGGAGTCGTTCATTGATTTTTGAGGAGGAAGCGGGTTTAGGGGCGGGGGAGTGGGAGATAAAGTTCCTCCTAGCTGGGGTCTGAGGCGACTGTTTCAGATAGGATTTAAGATCCCTGGGTAGTAGGTTATAGGAGGCAGTCGTGGAGTGAATGGGATTGGAGTCAGGGAGTGGGTTAGAGGTGGTGGGGGAGGGCTGAATATGAGTATCTCTACGGTTCAGCGAGTCTAGTATGTTGGAGGGCAGAGGGAGAAGAGGGTAGGAGGGGAGACAGTGTAGGGGGAGTCGTGGAGAGGTTCGGGGGTGGAAAGGTATTATGATAGAGGAGGTGTGGAATTTGGGGACATAGCAGATGTTGTGATTGAGGGTTTTAGGGTTAGGGGAGTAAGGGGCTTGGCTAGGGGGAGAGGGGTTGATGGGGATAGGTGGGTCAAACAGGATGTGGCTGGCGACTTTGGGAGCAGAGGGGGAGCAGGGGATGGTGTTGGGGGATAGTGGGGCTGGAGTGGAGGGTCGAGGTGCTAAGGTGGGATTGGGGTTGTGGGAGGGCTGACTTTAAGGAAGGGAATAAGGATTTGAAAGCATGGAGGTTAGTGTCGTTAGCTTGAATCATGATGGTTCCATTTCTGAAAATGGAGATGATGACGTTTCCCTGGAACGCAAGAGAGCTGGAGATAGAGAGTTTGCAACCGTATGGGATATTAGTAGTTTTGGTGGGGAGGAGGTGGCTAGTGAGGAGGGTGTTCCATCTAGCAGGGCGTTTAGTGAAGGAGATAAGATCTGTCTTTTTCGGGCCTTTATGGGCATTGTGATAGGTGTTGGCAATAAGTAGCTCCGGATGTTGCCTGAAAAGTTTGCGCTTAAAGTTTTTCAACGCAGTGAAGGAGAGGTGGTTAGGGGGGATATGGAGAAGGAGTTGGGCCCGTGGGGTTTAAGGAAGGAGGAGATGGGTGAGATAGTTGGTCCTGTGGGGATCAACATTGTGTGCCAGTGAGAAGGCCAATGCTCGTAATGGGGTTAAAAGGACGCTAGACGGGGTGGAAGGTGGAGATTAGGGTAAGGTAGGGGAACTGGGGTAGGGGCACTATACGTGGAGAGGGGGGGGTCGTCAGTAGGATGTTCATCCTGCCTAGGAAAAGTAGCTCGAAAAGGGGTTAAGAAGTCCTACAGATTGCGGTAGGGGTAGGAACTAAGGAGATCCAGATTAGAGTGCTGGGTGAGAGGCGGACACGGAACGATCTTGTGTGATAGGGTGGGAGGGTAACCACTAGCTAAGGATGAATGAAAGGTGGATGGCTTGCATCTCACGAGAGCTGCACTGGCCCCAACGATATTAGTTCAGGGGAGGTAGATAGCCCCAGGGGGAGGGGGACAACAGGGTTACAAAGCATTGCACCCATTTCTGGGTTTTAAACAAATCCATAGTCTCTTCCTTAGTTGAATGAGTTTCTTTTAAAATAAATACGTGCGCCGGAGAATCCCTTAAACACTGCAAGACCCTGCTGCTTCTCCCTTTAGTCTGTAGACCATTAACGTTCCAAGACATTATTTGAATGAACCTATTACTGTCTCCCCGGCTTCCATTAACCTTATCCAGTTAGATACTGGCTAGCTGAGGTGTATGGGTTTTTTGTTCTGTTTTTTTCCCATATGATCCCCCCCCAGTGTCCATCTATTACCCTCCTCCGTGTCTCCCCTTCCACCTGACCCTGAAGAACCCTCCCCATCATTTGCGGACCGATGATGGGCCAGTTTTAGTGCGCCCGTGGGACCCCCGGGCTGAATATCTGTACGTGAAATAGCACTTCATTGATCAATGCTCCCATTTTTCATGGCCTCCCCTAGATCATCCGCTGCTCCTTGGTCTCTGATATTATACATATTATTATTGTGCATCACTCGAAGATGGGCCAGAAATTTGAGTTGGGCCACTGCACCTAATTCCTCCAGTCGTCTCGCAGCTGCATTGCCTATTAAACATTGCTCTAGACATGTTCAAAGGAAAAATCTTCTACTCTTAGAAATTTCATTCTTAGCACCTTTGTCAGTATTTTTTCTTTTAAGAGGTAAGTTTAGAACTTTAGCAAGATCTGATGTGGCTTTGTCCTCCTGACCAAGACTCTGTGGATCTTCCAGAGCTTGCTTTTAATTTCTTTCTTACTCTCCTCCAACGAGACTTCATTCTTGATAAGAGAATTTTTGATTTTTTTCTTATTCTTTCTGAGTTCCTCCTGTATAGCGCCAACTGACTCCTCAATAGCCTGAGTGCTGATTGCCAAAAGATCAAATTTCTTTCCCAGAGACACACAAGCCTCCCTTTTCTCTCCTTGGTTTGCCTCGGAGACCGCAAACACTTTTTTGATGTTGTCTTAGAGTGCTAAAAACATAGCCTCCATCGCTTTTTGACGCTGCCCAAGATTTACGAGAAATCGTAAACCCGAGGCAGCACCAAAAATGAACGCCTCACCAGAGGTGGCATTATTGTGGTGCAACAGGGGGAGAAATACTTGTATTTCTCTTAATTTTTTGCTCTTTCTTACTAATGATTGTTTATGTGCAGGAAGGTGCCTCCTCCTGCACATAAACAATCACCCCCGCAATGCAGGCATCCTTACACCATGGCGCAAGGGTGCCTGCATTGGTGCTAGGCAGCTGATTTAGTACTGGCACAGGGTTAAACACAGGGATGTGCCGTATTTTAAAATATACAGTGCATTCCTGTGTTTTGGAAATGACGCAGCTCTGCACAGCCATTTCTTAATAAATGAGGCCCTAAGTGCTATACACGTGATGCAACATGATGCAAAATAGAAATTGGCTGCTGGAAAAAGGTGACATTATTCACTCATTAAGAAGATGCAGCTTTTAAAAGTATGCACTTTCCACAAATTACCTGAAGAGGAGTCAGCTTTTTAGACTAAACTCTGCATTAAAGAAATCATGTTTGGACATGTCTCTTCTGTCAGCCACCAGATAAATATTGACTTTGGTCAGCTATTTCTCCATTGGCAGCAGAATAAAGTCTCACCCTAATTAGCCAGTGACAAATTGAAGGGGAAATTGACCTTTATTATTCCAAGATTTGGGCGAGTCATTCAAATCAACACAGGGAGTTGAACTAGAGCCAAACCAACGGTATGTCCTGCCTCTATGAGCCTGAGCACGATCTAAGATTAGAAAACATGTGTGACAGGAAAAGTAGTAATTAAAGACTCTTTAATAATAGAAAAAGTGTATTTCTTTATTATGAGGAGTCTCAAGTCTGCAATGGTTTATAACACTGCATTGAGTGCCATTTATTAGAAGTGATAGTTTCTAATATGAACTTAAACACATTCATCTGACCTCCAACCCCAATTTGCAGCCTAACTTCTTATTATAGCTGGCTAAGTGGAGCAACAAGATACTAAACCATATGCACAATATATATTTCAAAGTGCTTTGAACGTGACGAAAGAAAAGAATGAGCTACCCTGAAATAAAGTGACTGCCACAGATCACACATTTTGTCAAGAGTGATTGACTCAGATTTCCTGGTTTCGCAATGTGCAATTAAACTAGTACAAGAGTATATCTTTTTTATTTCCGTATGGTGTACGCTTCACGTTTAAATCTTTAAGCAGCTGAATAAGTACACATTAGCATATTATGTTGAGACGTGAAGCCTTCTGAAAGATAAGGGAAGGCAGACTACTCTCGTTTAAGACGGATGTCACTGGCTTCCCCTGACATATGAGTTTGATTTCAGGAAAGGCTCAAAACCTCAGTAAAGGCAATTACACATAATAGCAAAACAAAACCTCACTCCTAGTCACTGCTACGTTCTCACTCAGAGTAGCAGCTTAAATTAACTTTTGTTGCTCAAAAACAGAGACGAGTTGGGTTCACTCGCTGTGTCCCAGGCTGTCTTTCTTCTCTCACTTTTTCAATGTTCTCATCCGAACTTCTCATCCGCTTACGTTTTCTCTCTCGTCCTCTCAGTTTTTCATTTTTCCTTGCGCCTTCACACATTTATTTTTCTCCCTCCACTTTTGCCTTATCCAGACTCTAAACATAATTTTAATTTCAAGTCACTCCAAGTCAAAAGTTAGCTGTTTATTTTCTCGTTTTTTCTTGTGTATGGTGTTTGCAGTTTTTTACTTAGAACTAAGGGGCATATTTATGAAAAGTGGTACTACACCTAGTGCAGCGCCACTTTTCTTGCGCCCCCCAATGCCACCATGTATGCGCCATATTTAAAATACAGCACACCATGTAGGAAGTTAGGGGAACTAGCATCATATTTTTTTACGCTAGTCCAGCACTGTGCAGGATTAGCGTAAAAAATGTTGACGCTAATCCTGCAAAGTACCCAGAGGTCTATTGAAACCAATGGAAGCCTGTTAATGCCTGCTCTGAGCTTTAGGAGTACCCCAAAAAATGGCGCAGTGAAATCTCTCAGATTTCCTTGTGCCATTAACCCCCCCCCATGGGGGAACGCCCCTTTGCATACATTATGCCTGGAGCAGGTGTAATGTGGCGTAAAGAGTAACAAAGTGGCAACATTGCGCCACTTTGTC
This sequence comes from Pleurodeles waltl, assembly GCF_031143425.1. Lineage (NCBI taxonomy): Eukaryota > Metazoa > Chordata > Amphibia > Caudata > Salamandridae > Pleurodeles > Pleurodeles waltl. The sequence continues at coordinate 253,155,374 of NC_090439.1, forward strand.
AATATGGCACAACATTTTCAGACTTCTACTGCCACATTAGCGTAAAAAAATGAAGCTAATGTGGCATTCGAATGGAGCAAGGCCCTCCTAAATCTGGGCTTGAATATTCAGAACCACAAATCCCATAATAAATGTAAAAGCAGGAGGATGAGCTGTTCACATTATATTTTAAAGAACTTCTGAAATCTGTTCCTTTACAGTTTTCCTTCTTCTGCTTTTTTTTTCTTTTTTTTTCTTTCAGAAAAGAAAGAGAAATAATTACATTCATACACCGATTTAACCATAACATGGGAAATCAAAGATAGATACATAGTCTAGTTGTAAACAGAATTTCCATTGTGTTGAGGGGGCAGAATTTTAAGCAAGCCATCAATTAGTGAGCCAGGAACCATTCTTGAAATTGTCCCCATATTACTTTCCCTTTTCTCCTAGCCAATCTCCCCTTCCTTTCATACAGAACAACTTCAAGATGATACATGGATAATAATTTGCCCAACCACTGTTGCCACGAAGGGGGTCGTGGGTCCAACCATGCAGAGGAGATGCACAATCGATAGACCACCATAGCCAAAAAAATAAAGACTCTGTGCCGTTCCCTCACTTTCACTGCAACCCCCAAGACCATAATCTCAGGGGTAAGATCAACTTCATATCCCACTACTCCTTTTAGCACAAGTTGAATACCATCTTTCAATGCCGTCAGTTCCCCACAAGTAGCAAACATATGAATGATGTCGGCTCCAAATATCCCACATCTTGGGCAATTTGTCACTTGTAATCCGCCCCATTTGATGAGATGAGCTGGTGTATAGTATAAATCAAACACCATCTTATAATGTTGTGCTTGTAGTGAGGAAGAAAGTAACATGGTATATCCCAATTCTAATGATTTAAAGAAATGAATACTCCCATCTACCAGCTTACCCTTCCACTTCTCGCTATGCTTCTCCAGATATTTGGGCTGTTCTAACATCAAGGATGAATAAATTAGTTTTATTGTTATATTAGGTTTTTCCAATATATCCTTGAGCAAGAGATTACTTTTGAATCCCTGTGCCCCCCGTTTTTTTACTCAAAAAGTCTCTTATCTGTAAATATTTGAAAAAATCCCTTTGCTCGAGTCCAAACTGTTCTTGAAGACTCTTGAACATCTTAAGCCCAAAATCATCAAAAAAAGTCTCCTAACCCTCTTATGCCTAAAGGAGCCCATTTTACAGCATGATTATCTTTAAATATTTTAGGCAGAGACAGGTTATTCTTTATTGTAGTATAGTAATTGAATCTTCCCAGCTCATTCTTCTTCTGCCATGGTCGCCAACATCTATCGGCCGCCTTAGTACTTTATATCGTACCTTCTTGTAATAACCAGGTTCATGAAAAGTTAACAAGCATCCGTTCGCTATTGCTCCTACCTGCAGCTCATAGATGTTTGGACAGTATTCTGCCTCAGTCTTATCCATCTTCCCCCCCAATAATGGGTGTATATACTGAAGAGCTGCTGCGAGTTGATATACTTTCATATTTGGGAGGGACCACCCCACCTTTTCCCGAGGTAAAGACAAGCTTACCCGCTCTTCTACACTTACCATATGCCCATATAAATTTCATAACCAATCGATCTATCTCCTCAAACCAAGAGCTTATGAAACTCAATGGGATAGAATGGAAAATATACATCAATTTCGGAAGGAGAATCATTTTGACCATATTACACCTTCCCATTACGGTCACATGTCAGTTATTCCATCTATTCATATCATATTTAGCTTTTACCAATATCGGGTCCAAATTCAAATTGCCAATTTCTCCTACTCTTGGAGTGATGTCGATGCCCAGGTATACTGCGTGGTCAACCCTCCGATTATCCTGTGTGCTCACATGTCTATTAATCAGCAGCTGCATTTTTGCTCTATTTAACAGATAGCCAGAGAACATCCCAAATTTACTCGTCACCTCTTCAATTTCTTTCAATGCTACATCTGGATTAGAAGTTATAATGGCTATATCATCTGCATATGCCAAGACTTTTGTAGCCCAACCAAACCTACACACTGGCGTTATCATATTATTCCCTTCTAGCTGTCTGAGCAGGGGATCTATGTAGATAGCAAACAACAGTGGGTAGCATGGACACCCCTGTCAAGTACCCCGCCTCACTTGAATACACTCAGATTGCCCTTCCATTAGCTATATTCTCACCCCAGGTAACCTATATATAGCTTTTATTGTAGGATACATTTCTTCCCGAAGCCATAAGTTTCCAAAGCCTGCCACAGATACTTCCAGTTTAGTTTTCCTTCTTCTGTTATCTTCCTTTTTATTTGTGATTCTCCTCCTTTGTCTTTTCCATTTCTTACTACTTCTGCACCTATTCTAAGTCATATCATTCTGCAGCTTTTCTCCTTATGATCACCTGCTGTCTACAGGCAGACCATGAGCTCTAGGGACAAGAGTGCGTGATTGCAAACCTGACAGTCACTAACAAACACTTGCACAGCATCTTTTTACATATGTTTCACCCATTTATCTTTTCATGTTCAGCTACCTCTGGGATTGGAACTGCTCACTCCCTTATTAGGGGGAATAAGGGAATAATCTAATGTTGCAGGCTTTTCAAAATGGTAAGTGAAAGCAATAACACCACTCCATCCACTAAATGCTTTATCCTTTTAGACCAATGCAGTATTTTACTTTTACGTTGCAATCTAAAAACACATCTCTTTAATTTGCGTCACTTGCTGGTTTTGCCTAGGGAGAGGTTTACACAATAAAAAGTAATGCCCTTATCACTGAGTCCAGATCTGCTTCAGCATCTAAAATCAAACCAATATGAGTGTTTAGAAGTTTAAAGAATGTTAGTAGGGTAAAGGCATACCTTTCCTCATCAAACTGGAAATTGACAGTTGTTCCGCCCCCGGAAATGACATCACATCCATACTGTGCCCCCTGAGATCCAGCCCCGGAACTGACATGTGTAGGTGGGCCACGTGGGTTGTGACATCAAGTGATCATGTGTTAGGGTCCTACTACATGGTCAGGGTTATGAGTCAGCCCTCAGCGAATCAGAGCCACCAAGGACAGCAGGTGTCCATGATGTGCTGTAGAGAAGTATGCTCTTTTGAACCGTAGAATGTATTTAAGGAGCCTCCTAATAGGCATGTGCCAAAATTGGAGCCCAGCCTGAAATAGATTGCCAGGTCATTATGAAGAGATACAAAACCCTCACCAAAAAGGCGACCTGAACACTATCAGTAGATATTATCATACCCTAACACTGGCTGTATTGGATGAGAACGCGCAACAGGACGCCCTTGAAGATGGGAGTTCCGACGTTATCGGATTTCAAGAGGACCTCTGCCATCAGCATAAAAAGCTCAGCCTCAAGGATTTGCCTCAGCTGATATACCTGATTAAGGCTAACAGCAGCAGTGTCTCAAACAGTGAAATAAATGTTGGAATTAACTTCATTGACACTGGATATGATGAAGAATCTATAGCACCTCTGAACTCTACTGTCTATGAAGATATGGGGTTTCAGGAGTAACCTGTCCTGAAGGCTGTCATCGTACAGCCGGCAAGTGTAAACTCCAATGCTGCTTATGCACTGATGGAACTAGGCGACTCTCAAGATTTCAGAGCAGTCCCTGAGTGCAGCAAAAATGACAAGGTTAACAAAAAAAAACTCTACAGACACTATGGCCCTCATTACCACACTCCCCTGTCCATTGCCACCCTAGGGGTGGTGTCCAGAGCTCCTTCAGTGTGTCTCAGACTTCAGCCATCTTGCTTTGAAAGGTGTGGGGGCACTCTGGAGGCGTCTGAGTGGCCAGTACTAGTAGGTGACATCAGAAACCCCTCCTAATAGGTCCTTACCTGATAAGGTAGCCTATCCTCCTCTCAGGGCTATTTAGGGTCTCTCCTGTGGGTTCTCTTCAGATCCTACTTGCAAGTTTCCAGCAGGAATCCTCTGCAACTACTACTTCATCCTCTGACCTCGGCTCAACCACAGACTGCTCCAGGAACCACTGTAACAGCAACAAAGTATCCAAAAGGGCTACTTTTCCTCTGCAACTTCAGCTCCAGCCAGCAAATGCAAAAGTTTCTATGGTGTGCACACTCTGGGGACTCCCTATCTTCACCCTGCACCAGAAGGACAGAAGAAATCTCCCCTGAAGTGACGGAGTCACTTCCCTGCTCACGTAGGTACCTTCTAAGTTGACGACCGGTTCTCTTGCACTCCTCTCCTGGTGATGAGCGTGTTCCTTGGAACATAGAGGGTGGACCCCATTGACACGGACTGTCCTGAGGTCCTGCTGTCCCAATTTGGAGGAGGTAAGACCATGCCTTCCCCCAGAATGACAGTACCCCTATGCACCATGACTTCTTCACCTCCTGAGGCCTCTGTGCACTATCTGCAAAATTCCTTCATGCACAGCCTGGCCCAGGTCCCCAGCACTCTATCCTGTGACGCTGAACTCGCTGAGTTGTTCTCCGGTGGTGTGGGACCTTCCTTTGTAGTGCTGCACCAAATGCATTTTGCACCTCCTTTGTCCCCGTGTCCTGGCACTTCTGTGGGTGATATCTGGTGTCCTCAGGGCTCTCTAAAGTGCTGAGAGCCCCCTCTTCCTCCTCACACAGAGTTGAGGCCCTCAGGTTCCTCCTGGGTCCAGATAGCACCAACTTGATGTATAACTCAACTTTGCCGTAACCAAGGCTTGTTGGAGAAATCCAGACCCAAAACCTGTCTGCATCCAACTTCACAGTGTGAGACATCCAGTGCATCATGCAGGAACGCACTGACATCTTCCTTGGGTGCATTTCTGCAGTCTTCGTCCAACCAGGGACTCTTCTTTTGCACCCTCTTCTGGGTTGGCAGGGGCTCCTGTCCTTCCTTGAACTTATTTTGACTTCTGGACTTGGTCTCCTTCCTTTGCAGGTCTTCAGGTCCAGGTATCCACAATTTGTTGTTTGCAGTCTTGCTTGGTTCTTGCAATAACTCTAATCACGACTTGTAGTGTGTCCTAAGGAAACTTGCATTACTTTACTCCTGCTTTTCTGGGTTCTGGGGAGGGGTAATTTACTTACCTTTACTGTATTCTTACTGTCCCAGTGATGTGCACATAAAACACTTGTCTAGGGGGGAGTTTGTGATTCGCATTCCACTTTCTTAGTATATGGTTTGTGCTGCCCCAAGACCTATTTTTTCCCATTGAATTATATAGCATTTCCTATTGTTTGCACTATCCTATGTCTAATTACTTACCTTATTTTGGTGTCTAGTATATATATATTGTATATAATACTTACCACCAGGAGAAGCATTGCCTCTAAGACATTTTTGTTACTGTGTCACCCAAATAAACTATCTTTATTTTTGGTAACACTGAGTATTGTCTTTACTTGTGCATATGTACTGTGTGACTATGAGTGTTATTGCATGAGCTGTGCATGTCTCCTAGTTCAGCCTAAGATGATCTACTATAGCTACCTCTATCAGCCTAAGTTGCTAGAACACTACTACATTTCACTAATAGGGGGATAACTGTACCTGGTGTAAGGTGTAAGTACCCAGGGTACCGACTACAAACCAGGCCTGCCTCCTACAAACACCATTCCCTGCCCACCATATTATGACATAGTAGACTGCCAGGTATTGTGGGCCGGGACCACCACCACGAAAAGGCTGGCAGAAGCGAGTCATATAAAAAGAGACACTCACCTCCAGGGAAACAGAGAAGCCTGCAGCCGCCATGGAACCCAAACTGGAAGCATTGCCAATGTTGTACCATACAATGGCAGTCCAGGAGCAGCAATGCAAACGATGAAAGTGAGTACAGCCGCTAGCACACAAGGGAGGGAAGGGAGAGTAACACACGCACAACACACACCATACACACATACCACACACCGAGAACAATCCACTGATAAATCCAACAGCAATACAAGCCAGAAGTAAAGAAAGCCAGGACAAATACCTTTAGTCCAACCACTGTAATCGGGTGGGAATAGTGCCCACAACAAATGAGGCAACCATAATACATAGGGCCATTGGCCAGTCCAATGTCACATACAACCCACAGGGCAACAAACAAGGCTCAACTTGACTCCTGACAGCCCAAGTCACTGTACTAGGTGGGGACATCATAATGCAAGGCAGGCACCTCAGGGGTCCTGTGCCCCTTAGTGTGAGCTTTTGCTGCAGGGTGAGGGACATGGACAACACCAAGGGGGCCATGAGGGGTCTGTGAGCTGGAGTTACTGGGTTGGGGAGCTGGACCTTCCTTTTACGAACAAGATGGGGTGAAGGAGGAGGAGGGAAGAGGTTAAAGCAGGCAAGGAAAGGTTTGTTTGGTACAATGGGGTGGGCTGTGGGAGCAGGTTTGGGAGTGGAGGTAGGGGGAGTGGTTGTAGGAGGAGTAGGTGTGCTGGACTGGGTTGCAGGTGCAAGTACAGTGTGCATGTGTGAGGTGGATGGCTGTTGAGTGTAGGAGTGGGCAGACAGGGTGGGAGAGGACAAACAGGTTGTGTGCATGTAAGTTGTGGTGGTGTCTGCAAGTGAGGTGGGTGTGCTGCACGTGGTTGTGATGGTGGTGGTGGTGACTGTTGATGTGGTGAATGGGGTGCTAGTCTGCGTGTCTGCTGTTGTAGTGACTGTGGCCATGGATGTACAGGTGGCAGGATCTGGGACTGGGGATGCAGTGCTTGCAGGTGTGATTGCTGATGTGACTGTGAGGGAGAAGGAAGAGGGGGTGACAGTGGAGGTTGTTGTGTCTGCCTCTGTGTGTTGGCTTTTTGTATGCTTGTGGTGTGTACTGTGGAGCCTGTGCTTGTCTTTTTGAGTCCTGTCTGTTGTCTTGGGTGCATGCTGATCTGATTGTGTGCTTGGGTGGGTGGGGAAGAGGTCTTTGGGACTGGGAACAGGTAGTTGGAGGGAGGACAGAAGAACCAGGGACACTGGCTGCCATCAATGAGGAGGCCAGAGCCTGAAACGATCTCTGTAGGGCAGCCAAGCCACCGTGAATGCCCTCCAGGTAGGCATTGCATTGCTGCATTTGGGATGGCATTCACTATGGTTGATTGCCCTGCAGAGTTAAATCTCAGGAGGTCAATAGCCTCAGTGAGGGCAGCAGGGCTGACTGGGACAGGGCCTGAAGTGACTGGGGTGAACGAGATGCCCACCCTCCTGGGTGAGCGGGCTTGGGCAACTGGGTGGGGGCTACTGGGAGTGCGGTGCTGGTACAGGAGTGGTGGAAGATGATGTAGCTGGGATGGTCCCAGGGGGGTCCACCACCACCAAGTAGCTCCTATCGGAGAAGGAATCAGAGTCAGTAGTATCAGCTCCTCTCTCCCCCCTGGTGCTCCCCTTGCCCTCCAACCCACTGGTCCCCTCGGCATTGGTGGACTCTGCCTCCTGGGTCCCGTAGACTGCTGCTCTCCCACTCACCGGTGCACCCGCTCCTTCACCAGATGATGCTGATGCACACAAGAACAGGATGAGAAAAGGAGAGAGGGTGGGGGGAGAAAGGGAGCACAGGGTCAATTTCAGCAACAACAGCACGTCACAGTGATTCACTGGGAATAACACTGTGCAGTATGAACCACAATACCAAACCATTGCCTGGGAACAGCAGCAGAAATTAATTCAAACACTACCATCTGCACACCTAATGGGACTCACTAAGCCATGTCTGCCATGGTATGCCAGCTACTTGCCAATACCAAATGTACATACCACTCTACATTGCAAAGCAGGACTCTACAAGATTAGCTAAATGGGAATATTGAGCCATGGACTGATTAGAACCTTGCACCCATTCAATATGGTATGCATCAAGAAGGAATTACACACAGTGTGTACTCACCACCTTGTGGCTGCTGTGCTGCCCTCAAGCATCCATCCAACTCCGAATTAGCCCCACCTGTATGTGGGCTATTAGGGGGGCAGGGTCAGATGGGCACCCCCCCCTCTTTGGGAGGAGGTCCCCAGCTGGGTCTCTGCGGTCTACCAGGCCCAGCATCGCAGGCCCCCCACCTCTTTCTGCAGTGGGTGTTCTGCCGGATATGTACCCCCAGGGTCCGCATGTCCTTGGTGATGGCACTCCATAACCCTTTCTTCTGATGGGCTCTGACCTGCATAGGGAACACAGACGAAAGAACACCATGAGCTCCACAATACATTCCGTTACAGCAATGGTTTGCTTACTGCATAGATCCCACATCAACCTTACACATTACTCGTACCTCTGCGTAGACATTGCATGCAGCAAACATACACTCCCCAAATTACACACTGCCAGCACACACATTCATCTACATACAGCCATGTCACATCCAAAGTACCCAAAAGGGGCTCCCCTGTTGATCTGGAGGCCCATACAACTGTCCATACAAGGGTAGGACCATCCACAAGCCTCTGGAGTTCCTCAGATCTGAAGGCTGGGGTCCTATCCCCTGTAGCACGGGCTATTGTGGGTTCCAGACACAGGTGACAGCAGCACACGCAGTAGAGGTGTTGATGTGTTGAGGGCCAGGAATCAAGTGAAGTGGGATAGAGAAAATGGCGGTCACGTCCGCGCCAGTGAACCCCGTCAGTGCAGGCGGTGATCATCATTGGTTCCTGTGCTCCACAGACTTCCATGTTAATCTATGAGGAGTTGCACAGCAGTGCAGACTGCCTACTGCCATGAAGCCAAACGTCGGCGGATTGAGGTCACTTCCACCTGTCCTTGCATACAGGACAGGCGGTTGTCATTTCCTGGTCCTGATACTCATGGCGGTCAATTTAATGTGCATCATAGGTACCAATGGAAGACACCAAGGCACTTCCGGTCCGCTACATACATTGGTTTGGTTGTAGACTCTGGCACTCAAATTAGATCTCATACTGGTGCACTGCTTTCAGATGAGTAGTTGGCAGGACATTTCAAATGGGATGCTACTAATCATGTCACACGACTCCGACTACATGTGTGAGACACAATGGCTAATGAAAAGTATTGGTAATTTTGAGGAAGTCCGTTTGCATGTAGAGGACACCAGTGCAAATTCCAATCATTTTTTGCGTAAATTGGATGTGACTGCTCTGTGTACTGTGATATTGTGTATCCATCCTTCCTGTAGCCACACACTTCTGATGTTTGGTTTACTTAGATACCAACCACTGCAGAGGAGGAGGAGGCTGGCACCCATGTACAGACCCCTAGTCGACTTGGCTACACTGCAGCAACGGTACATTAAAATGACCTTTTGTGTTAACAGGGCCACAAGCAACTGCTGCATGACCTGCTGGTGGTGTTTCCCCTGCAGCTGCTGGTTCTCCTGCAAGATGGTAATCACCTGACCGATCCTGTCCTGGGATTTCTGGTAGGCTCCAAGGACATGTATGAGTGCCTCCTGGGAAGTTGGTTCTCTGGGTTATGCTTCCCCTCGGTGCAGAGCTAACCTCCCACTGGCCCTGGCCCCCTGTGCCTGGTCCCATGAACTGTGTGCCCACTCCCACTGATACCAGGACCTTCATCGTCATGCCTGTGTGGTGTCGACTGGGGTCCCTGTACAGGTGGGCACACTGTTGATTGTCGTGTCCTTGGGACAGAGGTTTGGGGACTTTAAGTGGCTGCTGTGGTATTGGAGTTTGATGGGGGGACCTGTTGTGGACTGGGTGGTGGCTGTGGTGTCTGACTGACATGTGGTCCCAGATGGGCCAGGGAGATCATCCAGGTTGAGACATCCAGAGTTGCTGTCATCACTGAGGTCTTCTTGTGGTGGAGGACTGGGTTGCCATGGCACATGCTATCCACCGACATTGGCTGGGGTACCTGTGGACATGTATCTGATTTGTTACAGTCATTGTCAGTTACATATTCACCATTTCTGGCTTTCCCTATGGGATGGGTGTTGTCCTTCCAACTTTGGTTAGTGTATGGTGATGGATGCATTACTGTTTTGTGTTCATGCAGCGCTGGAAGGGGTGTGCTTGCAGTGGGTAGGGGTACACAGATAAGGGTGGTTATGGGGGTGGTTCTCTCTATGGGATGGAGTGGGGTGAAGGGAGTCAGGTTGAGGGGGTGACAGGCCATGCAGGTATGGTGGAAGGTCAGCAATGGTGACTAACCAGTACCTACCTCTCCAGTGATTCCAGTTAGGCCCTCTGGATGCAGGATAGCCAAGACTTTCTTCTCCCATGCTGTCAACTGATGGGGGAGGAGGGGACTCCACCACCAGTCTTCATTGTGGCAACGTGGTGCCTGGAGGCCACTGCACACACCTGCCCCCATAGTTCATTCCACCTCTTTTGAATGTTCTCCCTAGTGCATGGATAGGTTTCCACGGAGTTCACCTTGTCCACGATCCTGTGCCATAGCTCCATCTTCCTGGCTAATGTATATCTGCTGGACCTGTGCAACGAACAGCTGTGGCTCTACTCTGACAATTTCTTCAACCGCAGCTCCCCATCAGTGAACCGGGGGTTCTTTTGTGGGGGCATACCTATTGTGTAGTGTGTGTGCTGTGCAGCGGGTGTTAGGTGTTGAGGTATGGTGTGTGGTATGTGATGTGTGACGGGTGTATTGGTGGTTGTGGTGTGTGTGTGCAGGTCTGTCAATGTATGTGCTGACAACGTGTAGCAGAACTGTTGAGTTTGCAAGCACTTGTGGGTTGTGTGGGGTGTGTTTTATAGTGCTGGTGGTGGATGAGTATGGTGTGTGTATATGTGTCAGGTGTGAATTTTTCAATCTGGTCAATGTTGGCTTCTGAGGATGTGGAGTGCCCAAATCGACTGCGGCGGTCTGTACCGCTAATGGCTGACTGCAGTTGAGTGTCTGCTGTGGTGTTTTGTGATTCATGATTTTGAGGACAGTGTGTTGCAGACGTAGAGGGAAGGGTGGTGGGTCAAACTGTTTTTCACTTCAGTTGTGTCTGGCGGAATTGTTGTTGTGGCTGATTTCTGTCGGTTTTGTATTTGTGTGTCATAATCTGGTGGGTGGATTGCCGACTCCACGGCGGTCTGTTGGTGGCCATCAGCACGGTGGTCTTAGGAAAAGACCGCCAATGTCATAATGAGGGCCTTAATGTACATACAAAGTTATTTTACTTTTAACCAATAGTTTGTCTTTTTTGGTTGTTTGAGCCATAGGAAGCAGTTGAAAAAAGAGCTGCAGTACAAGAACCACAATCAAAGGTTAACAATGTAAATTTTTACTGCTTATGTTGTATAAAACAGCCTGAAAGTTTTACAAACCAGAACAAAGAGCTGCATAAGAAATGTGTTTGTAACTATATTAGCACATATTTTGAAAAGGCAACTCCAAGCGCCATCTACGATGCCATGTGGCCTGTTAAAGGTTTTGATGTGACTGTTGTGAACACCTGTGTTAAATGTGACAATTATAAACTTTGTTCCAGGCATAAACTTAATGATCCACAATAGGAGGCTCAGGAGTGTCTGTATGAGTTGCACACGTCAAGAACAATTCGCCACATATTTATAGCAGGTTAGACTCGTACAAGGTATATAAGTTGTTAAGGGTGGTGTGCAGATTGTCCAAGTAAAAGAAATATGTCCACGGTGATATGGTTACGTCTTGTTGACAGTGCTCAATGAGATCCAATAAGGGAGAGAGCCATGCTCAAAACTCGAGCACATGCAAGGTATGTATTCCTATCTTGATAGAAGAATGATAAAAGGGTCATAGAAAGACGAATGTACGATATTTATTGCAATAATATAAGAATCGTTTCTTTAGCCCCACGAAGATTGTTGTAAATAAAAATACAGAGTCCAAAGATAGCCGGTAATGAGTGTGTTGTTTTTACGTTACATACTTACTCACTTTTTGGACAGAGCCTCAGAATGTCGAGGTGCAAGATGTCTATGAGTTACAACCTGGATACATATGTATTGCCAGATTGGTATATGTGCTTATTAAAGAAAGAAAAACTGAAATTCATCCTGTGACTCTGCATTATCTGAACATTTCTGAGCTGGCTGCTACATTGCTGTGCGACAGTCCTGAGTGCATAACCAAATGGTGTAGGAAAGTGTGCCTGCCTACAATGGATCAATACTGGGGCACGTACAAAGTATGTATGCAGGAGTTAAGACTTTTGCCAGTGACAGTGTAACACACAGCCTTGGAGCTTCTGACCAAAGATTATTTCACAAATAAAGGTCTTGTATAGTCTGGCCTAGAACTGGATGAACTTTTGAATGCTGTCAGTATCCTGAGTGTACAAAGTTATAGGAGGGGCTAGCAGGAAGTTGTTTCAAGAGCTATCCAGTGTATATCTATAAAATTTCAAAACTTACGAAGCTGAGATCAATTAGCGTTATGGCCCCTAGTAATGTATGTAGCCTGTGTCATACTATGTATACGTAGTAAAGAAAGACAACAAACTGACCAACAACGATAACAGCAAGACATGTATCTAAAAACTATAAAGTATGTTGTGTTATGATGTGCTTTATTCTTTATTTTTAATAAAATGTCCTTACACAAAGCCAGGGTCTTTCATTTCATGGTTTGTAACAGATCATAGCATGTCGGGGGACTGATTAAGGAAACTTTATTACGATAAAAGGGGGGGTTGGTAGCTTCAGGGGCATTGAAGTGCTGTTTAAAAGGGTTCTAGTTGAAAATGAACCAGTAAACAGAGCACTGCTGAAGACTTGGTTATCTGGGGATCAGGTGTATTCACTTCACAAGCATGTGAGGAAGCGTTTTAAGAGAAGACCTATCATTGTTAATGTGCAAATAGATTATCAATGGCAGGCGGACATAATCAGTCTTAAAGATTTAGCAAGGCATAATACCAGTGCTCGATACATATTAACTGTGATAGATGTATTGTCCAAGCATGCTTATGCAGAAACGCTAAGAGATAAAAGTGGGAACAGTGTGACCGCAGTCTTTAAAGCAATCTTCAGGAAAAGGTGAACCCCTCAAAAACTACAAAAACACGCTGGAAAATAATTTTTCAACAAAGCGTTTCAGAAATTATTAAAACAGCACAATGTTAAACATTTTTTAACGCACACGGAGGTCAAAGCAGCTGTTATAGAGCGTTTTAACAGAAACTTAAAGTCAAAGATGTGGAGATATTTTACATCCTATAACACCTACTGATACGTGGAGGTTCCACAGGCTTTTATAGATGTTTATAATAGATGTTTATAACACTATTTACCACAGAATCATCAAAAACGCCACCCATAGAGGTAACATCAGATAATTCATTAAAGGCATGGAGAACGGTATATGGGAGTCAGATCGCCACAGGTTTCAAAATTGAAAGGGGTCTTTACGAAGGGTTACCAACAGACATTTAGTGACAAGATATTTATAGTGGAAAATGTGAAGCTTAAAGAGGATGTATATATTTACAGGCTAAAGGACTATGACGGGACAAGGTGTCAGTGTCTTTTACAAGGAGGAGCTACAGAAGGTACCTAGTGATCCACATAGGGTGTACAGGGTTGAAAAGATTCTGAAAAGGAAAGGTAGTGGAGCTAACTGACAGGTTTTTGTCCAATGGCGAGGGTGGCCATAGAAATTTAACAGTTGGGTGTTGGCCAGTTCTGTGCAGGTGTTGTGAGTATGGCGGGGTCTTACGGGATGCGACAAGATAGAGACAACACCATTTTATATCACTTTGCCATCCAACACCCCAAGGAACATGTTCCCTGACAATCAATTTTCTAATTATACAAATTGTCTCAATCTGTAGACCTGAAAGGGGATTGGGAGTGCAGCCCTAATAGAAATCCAATACCCCAGAACGCGGAATACATTTTCAATGCTCGAGGCCAAATTTACTATAAAGCCTGATCAGGACCCTTTAAGCATCCACGCAGTATTTCCTCCCATCTATCACCCATCCGTAAAAGCCATCAACAAATCCATAGTCGGCATTGAAATGTATACGAATATTTCGCTAGTGTTAGATAACGTTAAAAGAAAGATGTTTCTTAAATACCGTGTTTAGCTGTACAGGTGAAACTAAGAAGTGTTTTAGACACAGTGCAACACATAAAATGCCAAGTAGAAGTGGACTCATCGTGCCCCGAAATTAACAGAGACTTCTATACACTCTACGTGTATAGCCATATCGTAGAGTCACAGAGGAGAGGGGATCGTTGTTCACTGCTGCTAAGATGGGTCCAGGTGAAGGGTGAAAATAACACAACAGTTAATATACAATTCAACAAGCCCGACTACATATCAATTTCCCAAAAACATTTTGACACTACTGCGATCATGATCTACGATGACCAGCCTGAGCTGGTGTCCTTTAAGTACGGGAACGTTATTGTTAAGCTTCATTTAAGAAAGCAACACAACAGTGACTATTAGGAAGTCATCATGGTGATTATGAAAATGTACTGTGACCCCTCAATCCATAGGGATTACTACAGAAACAAGACGCAATATGGAGCCACACCACTGTACTTTCAAAGGCTCCAGTTATGTATTGGGACTTTAGGTGGTTTCTTCCGTAGTTTGTTTAGAAGAGCCATGCCGTTCTTGAGAAGGGGCTATGAAATTGCAAAGCCACACATCAAAGTGGCTGCTATGAACATTGCACAAGATGTTGCGGGCTCCGTGACATCTGCGGTTGCGGAACACATGAATGAACAACCTCAAGGAAGAGTGGGGTTGGTGTACAAGTCTTGCACATGTGTTAAAAGGAAGCGTGGTTTTTCAAAGCGCAGGGGACCACTGATTCCCTATAAAAAAAGACACTGATCTTCAAATAGTGCTCATAAATGAAGACCGTAAATTGGAAGAGAGCTTTGAAGAAGAAGATGAGAACGTAAATATTTTTTACAGCAGAACAACATGCAGACATGGCCTTTGTACATTGTGCATCGGGTGAATGCGCTAAATCAGAGTTAGACCTATTTTCTCTGAAAACCCATGCAGACTAGTATCTAAAACAGTTTTTTCATGGAGGCATCGCCGCTCTGAAGCCTTTGGCACCTATAAAGTTTTTTGTGTCAGGGTCCATGGATATGTATCTGGATCTCAACAATATGCTGCTGCACCTCATATGTAAAATTGTAAAAGCGGATGGTTCCAACATAGCGAACGGCGCTAAAATGGCAACGATCGCATACCCCATCGGAACCTTGTTTAATCAAGTGGACATCACCCTTGGCGACCGGTTTATTACACAAAGTGATAACATGTACGCGTATAGTACTTACATTGAGAGTATTCTTAATTACAGCAGTGATGCCCTGGACATCCAGCTTTCAGCTGAACTCTTCTACAAAGATACTTACAGTCATTTTGAAGACAGGGCATTGGATGGGCACAATCAGGGTTTTGTCAAAAGACCAAACTTTGCCACAGGCAGTAGACCTATTGACCTCCTAGGCCATATTCATTCGGACCTCTTGTACCAAGATAAACTACTCGTCAGTGGCATCAATCCTAAGATCAAACTAACCCTCAACAAGGTCTGTTCTGTCTCATCAGTGGGGATGTGGAACAGTATGAACTTGTCATACTGTCTGCCACCTTGTTTGTAAAGAGAGTGAATGTGTCACCAAGTGTTTGACTGGCTCATGCCGAGGCCTTACAAATATCAAATGCCAAGTACAATGTGGAAAGAGTAGCTCTGAAGATATTCAGTATTCCAACCGGTACCAGATTAACCCAACAGCAAAATGTATTTCTGGGAGCTACCGAAACATATTATCATAGAGTATGTGGACAATACAGCTTTTAGCGGCCTGTATACCTCAAACTCTTTCAATTTCAAACAGTACGACATCAACTACGCAGCACTGTTACATGAGGAGGCTGTGATTCCAGCAAAGCCGCACACACAGAGTTTTGGTACAGCTAATTGTATCAGGGAATATCGTGGGCTTGTATAGATAACAGGGAAATATCTGAGGGGCTCGGGAGTCGTTGTATCAAAAGAAGGATATGGGGCTGGCTACATACTGTTCACTTTCAATTTGAAGCCTGACATGGAAGACAGTGATCACTATAATTTGATCAAAAACAGAAATCGAAAAGCTTACCCTTTGCTACCAAAGTGAACATGATTGTATTCTCTGTGTTCCACAGCGTCATCCAGGTCAACCACGCCCACCAGATTCTGTTTGACTTTCTTTAAAATATTATAAAATGAACACTGTACAGATATGTGAGTTCTTAAGCCATCATAAAAATGCTAAGATATATGTTTTAGATGCTTTCCCAAGCAGCGGACTACCTGTGGAAATAGGCGTAGAAAGAGTACAGTCGCTAGTCTTTAACAAAGGTGAAACACACTGGGTGGGATTGTTTTTGGATAACGACAAGGTTACAGTGTTTGACAGTTCAGTGGTATTCCCCAATCATAGCATCATTGCTTAACCTGTATTTAAGTATATTAAAAAAGCTGCTGCTAGGGTAGAGTATAACATGATGCGGGTGCACTGTATGTATTTTATTAGTAAAATGTCTGAGGGTATGACGTTTAGAAATTTTCTAACTCTACATTTGAGTGATCTAGTAAACAATGACTGTATTGTTGTGAAGTATGTAAAAGAAAATACCAGGTCTATGGTGAACTCTGTTAAAACAGAATACTGTGTTCATCAAAAGTGTAAGGCCATGTAATGCATATATGCGTGTAACGATATAGGTCCACAATAAAATAATTTAAACTCGAAATCAGACTAACGCCGCCCGCCAAGCTGTAACCGCCGTGCGGCTGCCAATGCGGCCACACTCCTGCAGTCCCCATTACAACATCCCCGCTGGGCAGGTGGGCGCAAACCTAGTTTACGCCTGCCGGCCCAGCGGGGATGGAGCCGCAACATAGGAGCCGGCTCCTAATGGAGCTGGCGGTGTTGCGGCTGTGCGACGGGTGCAGTAGCACCCGTCGCGCTTTTCACTGTCTGCTATGTCAGTACTTGGCAGGCTGTGAGCCATATCTTTCAAGCAGATGCCTGTGCTCGGTACTATCGATGATCGTGTTGCAGCTGCATGTAGGAACAGGTCATAGCCCGAGGCACTTTGTGCAGCGATAGCATTTTGGGTGTGTGAGACCTTTGACGAGGTCATACATATGAAACCCACCAACCGGCTGCCCTTTGTAGAGGAATTCCCCCCAATCGTTCCACAAGGTTAGATCTTCAGAAGCTGCCAT